>NW_026901735.1:2976666-4465000 GCF_033783945.1 Neopsephotus bourkii
GAAAAAGGACTTGCTAAGTCTTACAATCTACTAACATCCTAAGCACAACTTGCTAGGTCAGCCTAAGGACAATAATGTTCTCCACGACAATGAAGCTCAAGATAAAAGCTATTATGGCCTATCCAAATTCTTACATTGCTTAATCATTCCTAATTTTAATAAGGATTTTTCAAGATTTAGTGCATTCCCTTGAAAAAAATAGAACACCATTCACCAGAAACTCACAGTAACTGCTGCAGTAGTGTAGGATTTAGGTAAAAATTATAAAGCTGGAAATACAGGTTCAGTGAATGGTTTGGTTGATGGCACTGTCACTCTGTGACAGGAAAAAGCACTAACAGGTAAAGCACTTGGCTGTCTGGGAGGCAAACTGCTCTAACAGGATGCCTGCTGAGCAATCAGAAACAACATTTACCAACCTCCCAACCAGCAGACATTGTTAGGAAGCATAAAGACATTGCCAGAGAAAGGCAGGAGGTTAAAAGGAGAAGGAAAAATGCCTCTCTTAAAGAAGACCAAGGCTACAAGTCAGTATTCATGAGCAGAACATAGCTAGCAGTAGGAGAGGAAGAAACAACCAATGTATATTCCATAGCAGTGCAAGATCACCAAACAGTGCTGATCACCTTACTCCCATTTTCTCTTCACACTTTGCATCAGACACTAATCTCCAGAATACCAAAAGTCCTCTTGTTCCAGGAAAAGAGAAACAAAAGAGAACTAATAGGTCAAACTGAAAGGGTCTGATCACATCTTGGTTGAAATCATTATATCAGCTTTGATTAGAGTTCAAACAGGCCCTTTGAAAGCAAATAACGTAAATTATCTTGCAATTATATTTTCTATGAAACTATGCAACAGTTTTGATGAACCAGCTGATGATTAATTTAGGATTCAACATTCATTCTCCCACTAGGCTTGTAAATATATAAAAGGTCATGACATACCATTTTGAAAAAGGAAGAGCAATTATTATAAAGAAATCTAACGTTTCAGAGCAGGCAGCAGAGGCAGAACTGTGATCAAAACAAAGCTAAAGGTGAACATCACAGCCTGTAATAAAGAATACCTCTCAACTTCTCTGAATGCGGTGAGATTTGCAGTAGTCACGGGGAATATCTGGCACATGCATTGACTTGGATTAACATTTCCACCATCAGTGTTGTCAGTATTTCACAGCTATCTGCAAGAAGACTGCTTATAAAATTAATCTGAATCTAAATGCCAATTAAAGTATATGTTTTATTTACTCAGCAGAATCACCAAGAACAATCCACACTGAATAATAGACATTATTTGCTTTTCCAGGGCCAAGAATATGTTCTTTAAAATCTTGTAATACACCAAGAATTCAGACATGACTATAGCCTCATTTTGCACATACACATTGTTGGCTGTTTGGGCAAGGACTGTTACTGTCTAAGTCAGCAAGAAAGAGAGGAAGTGTGTTCAGGGTGAGTATTATCATTCCCCTAAGAGACCAGGATCTTACAAGAAGTCTTAGACAGGCCGAAAACTGAGTTCAGATTTCCAAGAAGCCTAATCAAATACTGTTTTTCTCTGCTGTCCTACATGCCTCAGCACTGATAAAAACCCACAGATGTTTTAGATATGATGCAATAGAAAGAATTAACAGAGCAGTATAGGGCGGGGGAAAGAATCTCGTGCTTAACATTATATAAATGTCAATTGATGGTTAGCATTTGATATTATTTGGTACCAAGTTTGTCAGTAAAATTCTAACCATTGATACTATCTCAAAACTGCCATAATAGGAATCCTGATGAAGTATTTGAATTAATGCTGCCTTGCAGACTGGCTCAGTACAAGTGCATAAAAGAAAGCAGAGGAGAAACACAGGAATGTGACTTCAGCTTGGTATCTCAAAGTCACCAAAATGCAGTAATGTGAGCTTCTCACTGCAAAGCCAGAACAGCATCAGTCCTGCTTCAAGAGAGCTTCAAATTCATGTGCCTAATCATACACAGTACTGATCTTTCTTGGCATTTCACTGATTTCCATTGAGCTATAAGTACCGATTTGTTCTTGGGATCAATTCATAAAAGATGATATTCACAGACAGAAATGGGACATGGGAGCTCAAGAGGCCCTTAGCATGGAGGCTGCATCTCTTTAGTATCCAGAATTTTACATGAAAATTAATGATGGGCATTATTTTCGATAGGAGATGCAAAATGGTAACATATGACTCTATAGATGATCTTTAAGGTCCCTTCTAACCCTAACCATTCTCTGATTTGCACAAAGATAGGCTCTACAGTGAGGGAAGCAAGCATTTCAGAGTCAGAGCTCCTTACTGCCTTCCTTCCTCTACCACTCTTCATCACTGAAAACCTCCTCCTATGTCAAATAACTGATCTAAAATACAGACAAGGGTATTACCTGATAAGCTTTTTGCAAGCTGTTTGTGTACGTCAGATATTAGCCTGACAGAGGCATGTATGGCTGAAGCACATGGCAAATCTGTGAGGGACAGAAGATGCATCTTCTGCAGGATTCTGGATGCTGCTGCCAAAATGTGAGTTTGGCCCCAAAATAGAAGCAAGGTTTGGTGGCAGGAGAAATGAATTGACCTTGTCTTTTGATACTTCAAGCTGAGAGACAGAAGACATCACCTGGAGGTGGTGTTTTAATCATACCAATGTACAACTGTTACATTTTCAAAGGTTTTGCTGTATTCCCAAATAAAGATTTTCTTGTTTCAGAAATCAAGTTAAAGCTTGAGTAAGAGGGTGCCTGTTAAGATAACTGGGGAATGTATTTGGTGATACTTGACATTTTGGCAAAAGGAGAAGTTTTATCCTTGTGTAGCACATACTACATATAATAACTATTTCAATTTGGCCTGTGCTGCTTCCAACAGTTTAGCTTCAAGAGGCATAACTTTTAAATCTCAAAGCTTAGAAGCAGATAGAAGTTAGATTTTCATTTTAACATATAAAGTTGTGTACTCTAATGAAGAGTCTTGACCTCTGTGGAAGCCTTCTTTCTAAGGGATGCAGACAGCCACAGCCCACCTCTAATGGCAGCATTTCTATGGTCTGAGAAAAGGCTATTAGCAATATGCTGCCTTACAGTGCTATAAAAATGAGTTAAAAGGCATTTTGCTGCTGTGTATTTTGTACCTACAGCTACTCAGAAAGAAACCTGTGGTCTCATAAATTTGAGAGAGGGAAATGGGTACAACACATCTTTATAGGTACAAAATGAAAAAAGAAAGGTTGTTTTATGTATAATATATAAGATCACCAACAGATTTCAGTATATGAAAATACTATTAAAGATTTAAAGGGTTATTATGTGTCCCTTAACACTAAATGGTTGAAGATCAGCTGTGCATGAAAAACAGTGACATTATCAAAGTGAACTGTATCTATTAAAGATACTGTAACAGAGTTGCTGCAGTTGTGTCTTTGGGGATACTTTTGTTCTAACTTCCCCATCCTGGGTGTTTAGTTGCCTGCAATAAACACCCCCTGGCATGACATTTCTCTGCCTTCCTGAAGCTACACTTTCGGAAATGGGCATGCTATATGCAAAGGGACTGTTTTGCTCTCCGGTGGATTTGTTACACTGCATTAGTTAATCTGCGAAGACTCTCCAGGGCTAACTAGGTTTGACACGGTGGCAAACAGGGGTGCTTTGTCTGTGCCATGGCATACAAATGAGTTTCCCAAGATACGCTAAGAAATTACTACACTGCATTCATGATCATTTCCCATGGCATTACCATTCATTCTTGATTAGTTCTGCTTCCTTCACCTGTATCACGCATTTGAGTCATATTTCAGGTAACTAATTTTGGGGGTAGATAAGTATTAGTGAGGTGTCTGCAAAACATACATTCCCCCTCCGTTTGTAATTTAAAAGCCAACCATTCTGGAACAGTTATAGCCCACATGAAATAAGAGGCTACCAAGCAAAGTGCTGCCAGAACCTTGAAGGAAATTGCATAGCATCCCTACACCTCCTTCTGCCTGTCCCCAGATCAGTAAGCAAGAGAAAACTTTATGTTCTTCTGCAGCAACCAGTGTAACCCACCACAGTACATAGAAACTGTTTAGATACTCACAGATTAAGGGGAGGTTGTGTTTTGAAGCCCTTACCCTCTAACAAGCTAAGCTTGGGCTGCCCCAAAGGCCCTGTAAGCCATCCTGGCTGAGTGTGCTGAAACAGCTCTGGAACACTCCTCAGATACATCCACCTGACACTGCTCCATCAAAACGTGAAGAGCTGGGTCTTAAAGATGTGCCTGATTTTGGCAACAGAGTCAAACATGCTTGGAAGCATGGGAGTAGTCACCCAATGAACACAACCCCTAGGCTTCCTAGTAAAATGGTATATAGCCCCATGATTAAGGAACATAGTGATCAGCAAATCCTCGGGCAATTAAACACACCAGTATTTGTCTAAATTCAGGAATCTGCTTGTTATAAATGTAATTGCTGTGGTCTGTGACCCATTAGTGAACTATTTTATATAAAACACCATAATAGCTTTGTGATTTAGACTCACTATTAAACACTCTTTCCAACAGCAGTAATTTGGCAGTGATTTGCTTGTTGGAAGTGTTCAGTGGAGAACAACTTCCTTGCAGTCAGTAATTGCCACATCTCAAATAATTCTAGCTTTTTAGTATCAATTTTAAGGGAACTTTACGAAGAGTTACATGTGAGTATTCAAGAAGGATTGTATTAAAAATACAACTGGTAGAGTACAATATATCAGATTAAAAGAGAAAGATCCCTACTCATTACAGTATACTTCTAAAATATAGCAATAATAATTACTTTAATATTTCAGAAATAAGCCTCCTAGCACTGACACTTTTATTTACATCAAACTTACTCTCAAGTTATCAAAGTCTTTGTAGTATGATTCTGGTATATATTATTTTTAGGTTGCACTTTGTTTGCTTCACTCCAGGTTTAGCAAACAAATCAATTCCAGCTAAAAGCTTCCTCAATGACAATAAAAATCACAAGCTAATACATATTTGCTGCAGATAACTTGCAAGTCAACAAGCACCTACAGTAGGTAAGTTCTATACAGGAGAACTCTGAAGCAGGAAAGATAGAGAGCCAGAGCTTGCTTCCATTAACAGCACAGGTTTTCCAACTGTTTAATCAGGATGTACCCCAAGTTTTATGGTTTCATATGACTGAAACTCCTGAGAAATGTATTATTTTGAAAAGCAGGGGAACAGTACAAAAATGGTGCAAATTCAGAAGAACCAACTTCAGAATGGCAGCTTCCACAGTTTGCAAGATAATGAGAGGATGGTATGAGCAAAAGCCCAAAGGAATACTGAAAGAGCCGACTATAAAACTGTACAGCAAAAGCATGTATAGTAAAAGCCTGCTGACATACATAAAAAACACATACAACCTTCAAAAATTCATACAGAGAGGAAAACAAGAGGTGAGAGTTACCACATTTACCACAAGTCTTCTCCCAGTAATATTTTCATCTTCCTCCATTAAAAATAATTGGCCACTTAGAAGTAAACCAATGTCCTCAAGTGATAAGAACTGCTACAAAGCAGTAATAAAGGAGAATTTCCATCCTTTATTGGACGCAGTGGGAAAGGTAGTGAAAAAAGATGAGGAAAAGGCTGAGGTACTTAATGTCTTCTTTGCCGCCTGAGCTGGAACACAGAGAGAAGAATGAAGCCCCTGTAATCCAAGGAGAAGTGGTCAGCAGTCTGCTACACCACTTAGACACAAACATATCCATGGGGCTGGAGAAAATCCACCCAGTAGTACTAAGGGAGTTGGCAGAAATGCTCACCGAGCCACTTTCCATCACGTATCAGCAGTCCTGGTTCACCAGGGAGGTCCCAGTTGACTGCAGGTTTGCAAATGTGATGCACACCTACAAGAAGGGCCAGGAGGAGGATCTGGGGGACTACATGCCTGTCAGCCTGACCTTGATGCTAGGGAAGGTTATAGAACACCTCATCTTGTGGGACATCATGCAGCACATACAGGACAACCATGTAACCAGGCCCAGTCAATATCAATTTATAAAGTCAGATCCTGCTTGACCAAGCTGATCTCCTTCTATGACAAGATGACCTGCTTAGTGGATGAGGGAAAAGCTGTGGATGTTTCTACCTAGACTTCAGTGAACTCATTGACACTGTTTCCCTCAGCATTCTCCTGGGGAAACTGGATGCATGGCTTAGACAGGTGTACTGTCTGCTGAGTAAAAAACTGGCTGGATGGCTGAGTCCAGAGTGGGGGTGAGTGGAGTTAAATCCAGTTGGCAGCTCATCACAAGTGGAAGCTGGTGAAGGTTCTGGAGCACAAGTCTGATGAGGAATGGCTGAGGGACCTGGGGTTGTTTAGTCTGAAGAAAAGGAGACTCAGGGGAAACCTTACCACTCTCTACAGCTATCTGAAAGGAGGTTGTAACAAGGTGAGGGTCAGCCTTATTTCAGGTAACAAGTGACAGGACAAGAGGAAATGGCCTCAAGTTGTGTCATGGGAGGTTTAGGCTGGATATTAGGAAAGTTACTTCACCAGAAGGGTTGTCAAGCATCGGAACAGGCTGCCCGGGGAAATGGTTGAGTCACCACCCCTTGAGGTATTCAAGAGACATGTAGACTAGGGAGATGGTTTAGTGGTGGACTTGGCAGTGCTGGGTTAACAGTTAAACTTGATGATGTTCAAGGTCTTTTCCAACCTGACCAATTCTATAGTTCTGTGATTCTGATTCATAACCCTCAGAGACCCAGAAAAAAATACAGCTCATTTAAGTTAATAAAATCTCATATTCTTACAACCAGACTGTCACAGTCCCAGTGATTACACAAAAACAACTTCTGAGACAAAACATGACAAATAAAAAAAGGCAGAACCTGAGACCTAACATTTATGGCAATAATTTGGAAAAATGACTAAGCAATCGTGATCAACATACGAATCATCAATAGAAACACCATCTGTTACTGGGACAACGACAGGAAAAGGACAACACCAGCATTATAACAAGTCCTAGCCCATCTTTTAGTCCTCTATTACATTTGGAAGACCACCCCACACTAAAGGGTATATAATTATCTGAGGGATAATTTATGATTTGTACAGTACCCCAAAGCTTTGAACTTCTATATGAACAGAAAGGCAGATACCGATATTGATAAACAATCTGATTTGGAACAACATTTAGTAACTGGTAGAGATGTCAGAAATGAAAAATTGAAACAACACAGGCTCTGCCTCCTAAGGATCCAGACTTGCTCAGAATATCAAGACAGTAGCTAATCCTATCAAATACTGTTTCTGTTTAATGCTATTTATCAAACCAGTATGACCAACTGGCAAAGGAACGTAAGCATGATTACAGATATTCTTGTTCTTCTGTCAGCTAGTAAGGATACTGATTTTGTTCCCTACTTTCCATATTTATGTTGACATGAATAAACAACGCATTCTAATATACTACTGATTTAACCTTTCTCCTTCGTAAGCAAGGAATTTTAAGGTATAATTATAATAAAGATTTAAAATTTGCTTAGAGTACAGAGTTTAGATGTATAAATACACAATTAAAATGTTTACTGCTGCTTTAGATTAGATACTTCTAATCCATTTCAATGTTATTTAAGGAGACAGAAAATATGCCTCTAAAGTTTTTTCAAGGGCAGTGTTTAAAGCAGCACAAAACCTGGTGTAATTACTGCAAGGCAGCTAAAAGTCATCTATTTGTGTGTAGCTAAGTGGGATCAGGGAAACATTAGACCAGATCTGCACATGCTCTGTGCCTGAATTGGAACAACACTTTCACAAGACCTCTGATACCCAAGTTAAGGATTCCCAGGTGGTCCATATATTCGTGGGCACTCAATGCCATGGCTAGGTATTTAACAAGTTAGACTATATGAAGATATTTGACTCTTATTTGGATGCTGAGCTATTCTTTGAAAATGGAACTCAAACTATTCAACACCTCTGATTCAACATCCTACCTGCCTCAAGGATGGGAACAAGTAGCTACAATTCAACTTACATTTGCTTTAAAGGTTTCTGGGTTCCAGGATACTTTTCCTGACTTTCACATTCCAGTGGCTACGTTTTCATTAGTAATACAACAGAAAGCCACAGTGTAGTACTCACACACATGCCAGCATGCACACTCACCAACGGGGAAGTCGCCTACTTGCTACACTCTTTACTGACAGTGCCCTACCTTGATGCAGGCTACTCCTGGTGTCCACCACAGGATGCTTGGCCAAGCCCAGGTGGGAAGGTCTTGGTGCTACAGGAAAACTTCTGGCAGTGCCAAACCCAGTTCTGGCAGCTGCAGGTTCTGCTTCAACATCTCTTCCTCACTGTTGTAAGTTCTTAGGATCTTTTGAACACTACTTTTCAATCTGATGCCTACTTTAGCTCTGAAATCTCTTGGTAATTCTGACTGATGGTTGTCTTCCACTTCCATCTGAGTGGTTTTGGACAAGTGTGCTCACAGTCTTTTTGTGAAGCCCAGCCACACACCCCATTTAGGCTGCTGCTCCTACCTTGGCAGGTGGTGTCACCCAGGCTGTTTGCCATGGGGAGGCTGAGCCAGCACACTGCGTTCTTCTAATGCTTGTGGATTCAGACATTTACAAACAAGCCTGGATAAGCTGAGGTGGTTTATATTACAGGCAAGAATAGGGGAAATTGTTATTGCTTAGTTTAAATTTCTGATAAAAAGCTACAGATGGTCTTTCTCAATGACTTTTCTGCGTAGCTCAGCCTGTTTGGAGATCCTAAGTACCACCACAATTAATACTGAGTTTATTATATTACAAAGTTATGACTTCTCCTGCATCCACATGGTGTTTCAATATCCAAGCACCTAAACTGTTTCTGAGAGCAGAACTGGAGCTTTTCTTCTTTCCTACAGAATATCTAAGGACCATTTTGAGGTGGGACAGTCGTTACCACAGGTATGCAAAGCCAGGAATCCAGGAAACTGTCTTTCCTTGAAGCCACACTTCAGTTCTTTCCCCTTCTCCCACCTTTAGTTTATCTACTCAAACAAACGTACATCCTGTTCTCACACAGAACACTTGCTCCTCACACAGAAGAGCCTGAGAAATGATGGGAATGCTAAGTGGCATGTGAGATCATCTTTGAATAAGATTGAGCTTGAAAGCTCTTCAGAACTTCAGACTTCCTCTTCTATGAAAAGAATATGAAATATGTCAGCCCCAGCTACTGTGACCACTCATTTATGCTAATGGACTTTGATGGGAACTTCTCTCATCAACAATTTTTAATGCCTCTTCAAAGTGTTTCAAATTCTTAATAGGCCCTAATAGTGTTGGGAACCAAAAGACATCAGGATGAATTATGCTTTCACAGTAACATTATACTGTCATTCTCTCACTGTTAGAACTTTAAAACAGTAGTTAGGGTTAGAGTGACCTCAAATGCACATCAGATCCTGAGCCATTCTGAGGTCCTTTTAGCTTTTATTATGACTTGGTTTACTCTGCAAACATGACTTACTCTAAAATCCAACAGTAAGGAAACAGGAATTGGACTTTAATGTGAATATGAAGAGCCACAGCAATGTTGACTAGGAGTAAACAGCATTAGGAAGAAAGGAAATTCATTCTTATGATCCCATCCCATGCTTATACTACTTAGAATAATATTACAATAATGTCAGAAAAATCCATGCAAGCCAACATCTCAGCCAGAGATTCTTGAAATTGAAAATCAAACCAAACTAAACCACTGAGGGAAAACAAACTTTCTGCTTTCTTAAGGCAGAAGAAACCCCAATCAAGCAGTTATGGCAAGCTCAGCACAGAGGCAGCTGTAACAGTACACAAAAACAGGTGATTACCTCTATTCCTGCAAGCTTGGACATGGCAAAGAACAGATGGATCAGAGATAGGTGCACATCTGCACATTCCAAAATGCACAAATCACAGAATGGCTTGGGTTGTAAAGGACCTTAAGATCTTTCAGTTCCAACCCCATGCCTTGGTCAGAGACACCTTCCACTAGACTTGGTTGCTCAAAGCCCTGAGACAGGAACCCAGAACAGTTTGTGGTACAAGGCAGTGATACCTTACCCGGGTGGCATTTAGCAGCTAATTCATTTGAACGTGGAAAGAACTGCTACATGCTGATACACAAACATTAGGGATGTTTGAATCAAGAATTTTCAGGATGGAGCCCCTTTCAATATACAGAGTTGCAAGCCATGAAAAACAGTGTGCTCATCTATCATGTACAGTCTGACATTGAAATCTTTCCTAAGAAGGATGCAAAACAGCATTAAATGGTGTTACAGCTTGACTAACAGAAGCCACAAGGTAACTAGGATTGTATTTGTAATTCAAAGATGATAACTAAGGGCTAGAAACCACTTATTGTGCCTCATGTTTCTTACTGGTTGGATCTAGCACTTCACAGGAGCTTGGGAAACATTGGGATTTAGAATGGGCTAATCAAAAAAATCTGTGCATCAGTTCTAATGGCATTCATTCAGTTCTGCCTTACACTGAAAATGCATCCTGCAACACTGAAAGAGCAAATGAGCATACGAGTTGCAAGTGCAGTCAGCCAGTGGAATGACACAGAAAGAGGAAATATCTGAGAGGTTTTTATACCCATGTCAGTTTAGAGCCTACAACATGGCAATTTTGAGAAATGAGTTGTTTTTAAGGAAAAAAAGCTTTAGAGGCTTTTCAAAAAGGACATTACCCACCTGCTGAAAAAGTCAGGTCTGCTGGTGGCAAACAGAAAAGAAATAGAGCCATCTAAAGTTGTTCTTCCTCACTTCTGTAGCACAGGGCAACAAGTTTGTTCAGTAAAACCGTAACTGTTTTTCCCCTAAGAAACTGCCTTTAAAAGAGGTACATTCCTACAGCCCTAGGTAATTAGCAAACACAAAACTGTCAGAAACTGTTGGCAAGCCCAGGCAATGGTGACTCACAACAACAATTTCACAGCCAAGAAACTTTTTCCATACCTCTTCAGTCCCTCCTCTCTGTTACGTTCCCTGTGGCTTTCAACTTTTCATTTGGTCGTGTGCAATTGCATGTCTTGTGTGTGTTTTGGGAGTACAGAAGTGAACTGAGAGAGGTAAATGTATAAAGAACAAATAAAACCCCATCATCCCCCGGCAGCTGCAAGCTCTTGCTAAGCACCAGCACTATGTTCTCAATGTAAGACCTGATGAACGGATGCTTCTATTTGACACTTACTTACTCACCTCTGTTAAACTGTAACATCATAGAATCATAGAATGGTTTGGGTTGGAAAGGACCTTAAGATCATCTAGTTCCAACCTCCTGCCATGGGACAGGGACACCTCACATTAGACCATGTCACCCAAGGCTCTAATATTCAGGAAGCTGAGCCCTCAAATAAGCGGAACACTACTGGATTCTACTACCTCAGCCCATGTTTCAGTAACTTTTTATTGGAGATAAAGGAAGGCCTATTAAATTGATCACAAGACAGATAGTAAACAATTTGAGGTTTAATTCTGCCTTTGATATTAATTTTGAATTTCATATCAGTGATTACAGTTGTGCTCTGTGGATGTGCAAGGGTTAACTGGTTATAATTCCCCTTCAAAAATGTGAAGTGCTACATAAGTGCTAAATACCATAAATTTTTCCAATAATGAATTGGCATAATTCCTAGACCTGATTACAACTCGTCCAAAAACCCCATGCATAATGCATCTGTACACAAAAAGGTACATCATCCATTATAGATGACCTTGAGCAGCCCAGAGAAAGGATTATTAGCCGAAGTAATCCACTAAGTATTTTGCTCTCTCTAAAATGGTCCTGAATTAATAGGCTGTAAAATATGTGTCTTTATTCTCTCCTATCTTGCAGTTAGTATGGCAAAAAAAAGTTCTTTCTTTAATGTAGTAGGAATTAGGAAAGTTTCACATGCAACAATACTAAATTAGTATTCATTCAGTTTGGACAAAATGCAGAATTAAGGCGCAGTACAAAATGCAGGTATTAAGGAGTAATAACACCGTTCTGATTATATAATATAGAAATATAGATACTACTTAGCAGTGCATCTTGAAAGCCTTACAGCAGATGAAAGATTACAACATCCTTATGAAAGGGTATCATCCCCATGTTCACAAAGAGCAAAAGAAAAGGATGAAGTGAATTAAATGGATTGCCCAAGATGAAATAAGGGCCAGACCGAGCTAGAAAACTTGGTCTCCTAAGTTGTTGGTTAGCAGTCACACTGTCTTATCAAGGGATTTCCTTTATGATATAGCTATTGGTTTACCTTGTTATTTGTCAAGAATGAAAATCCCCAGAATGGTCACGTGGAGATACTTAACTCTGAAGGAAGTAGCTATTTGTATTTAAAAAAAAACAGATTATGTAGTGGGAGAGAGGTAAAAAACACAAAACACGATTTGCAGCAGAAACACAAATGCCTGTTGGAAGAAGTCCCTAACAGTAAGTTCCCTGGTTTGTCAAGACCAAAGGGAAAAAAATCAGTGCTGGAAGAAAGCAAGCATAGTCTTAGGAGCCCTGATTTTATTTCACTTGCATAACAGCACAAGAAAATCTGGTGCCCCAGTCATGCGCAGTAACTTTTTGTTTTTAACTGTAGACAACATGGAATTCTTAGTTTCTAAAACAAGACCCTAGACAGCTGTGGCGCCACACAGCACATACATCTTGTCAGCCAACTGAAGTTTCTCTCCTTGGGCAGCTAGCACTGCTAGTAAATTTTGGGGGAGATATTCAGACTCAGCTTCAACTTCGGGCTTGCTTCAGTGATTGATAGTCCTTTAGGACTCTCATCCACACAAGCTGGAACAAAGAGCACAAGGTGACAGACAGCTCCTGTCATCTTTGCCATTGCAACTCAAAAACTCATGAATTTCAGGGAGCAAGCCACGTGAGTCCCTGAAAAAGAAGAACAGGACACAGGAATTCTCATCCCAACCTTACCTTACACTCCCATACCCCCACCATCCACACTACTTGAGCTTGGAAACATGAAGAGGACAGTCTGTTTGCTGCCCTGCTAGCAGAAATGGGTTGGAAAAACTGCATGTCTCCTTCATTTCTCTGATCACTAGAATCCACCTCTGAGTTTGTTACTGGAATTAACAGCTGGCTCATATTTAGATTGAGGCTGTTCAACCTTAAAAGCAAGAAGTAATTGATTTAGCTGTATCTGTCCCAGGCCCTTTCTAAGTTACATCTAGAATGGTGCACCTTGCAACCTGTCCTCAGTCTGAAGCCCTTCAGCCTTTATCTGAGCTATCAAATGCATTTGGCAACTTAAGTGTCACTCCAGTCTGACTCCTATGCCCCAAAAAGAACAATCATCCTGTCAGTGTCACAACAACTGCTCAGAATACCTTTTGCAGATAGGAACACTCCCTTTCCCACCTTCTTCTGGCAATGAATTGCACCCTGACCTGGACACTGCCACTGCCATAAAGGCACATAGTCCTTCATGATTATTTGGTCCTTAGCCTCTGAAGATTCCCCGAAATGTCAGGTGATGCCAACTACACAGCTCTTCTGAGATACGCCACTTGCCACCTAGGAGAACAGACTTGATTCTCACTATTTTCAGGAGAGATTATAAGATAACATTTTCATTTGCTTACAGGTTGCATTTAGTTCAAAGCAGAGCTAAGAGAAGGCACTGGAGAGCTGTGCTTTGCTGTTGGCTGTTCTGAGGCATTCGGATTATTCTGAACGCAGCATCAGAACTGTTTATAAACCCAGCCTTATAAACAGGCACCTGGGGAGAACTTGGCAGACAACTTTGTCCAGTGGCAAAAAAAAAAAGAGTATCTATTTAATCCTTGGAATGTTCACAGTCTCCAGACAGCTGACCAAAGGAATACTGAGCTGCTTTTCCTGAATATGCATCTGTTGGTAGGGTCCAAAGGGTTAAGGGCTAGAAATAATTGCTAATAAAGTTGAATCCAATATTCCCAAAGGCATTAATGGGAATTGTTTCAGGCTCCAAATCAGTTAAAGCAGTTTTTAATTAAACTACTTAATAAATATCATCTAAAACAACTGAGCTGCTATCTTAAGGCTTAATAAGGAAAGGCTGATTCTTAAATGACTCTTTTGCAGACTCTCTGGCTGCTACAGATTGGACTGAGCTTTTACAGTAGAATAAAGCATTTCTACCAGTGATATAAACCTTGATGTGATAACTTCAATTTCAATTGAGTTAAGCCAGGTTTGCAGCAGGTAAGAGCATCTGAACAGTTTATAGCAATCTGAGCTGATGGCAATTCAATAACGTGAGAGGCTCTTCCTTGCATACAGGATTTCATATTAGTACATTTTCAAATCAAGCATGTTGAGACACTTAAACTCTTGGAGCTAGGGCTGTCTTTGTTCTGTTTGTGCAGTGCCTAGCAGAGTGCAGTTCCAATACAGAAACAGGGCTGATGGGTATTCCAGTAATACAAACTATAAGTGATTTACTTGCCTTTCACATACCTTCATGTCACAAAACAGATGCTTCTTCTGTCATGTGCAGAGGGTTGTATGTAATACACTTCTGAATAAGCAAGTGTGAAAGGCGTCAAAGACCTACCTGACAAACCATATGGTGGATTAATTTATAAAGGAGTGTACTTTCAGCTGTACTGCCTGAGAACATGCTTGTCAAACAACTCAGTAGTCTACAGATGCACAAGAGTCTTAACATGGTGGGAAGCATTGCCAAAATGCATGCAAGCTCCAGTCCTCTGCGTGGCTCCAAGTACCTTCCTCCACCACAGTCCCACTGAAATGCACAACCAAGAACTACCACCAGCCAGTCTTCATGTGAGCTAATTCCCATACAACAACATAAACCATCTTAATCTGGTCATCTCTATTTGTATCAGCTATGAGACACTGCCATTCCCAGCTCCCTCCAGCTTCCCTAATTATGACAAATCCCTGAAGGGAATAAGATTTGTTATCTTGGAGGCCAGTGCGCTGCCCAGGCCATGTGAGCTGCTGCTATTGCCTGAGACCTGTTCAGAGGTCCCAACAGTGATGAATAGTTCTAGTGACAATATTGCAGTTAAAATTTGTCAGCTAAAGGCTATGTCTTTTTAAAACTGTCATGTGCATGTTCTTAAAGGGGTATTAGCAACCACAAAATGAAATCAGCAAGAGGTGATCTCTATTCACACCACAGAAACAGTGTGACTTCCTTCCTTCCATAACGTTTTCCCTTCTACTAAATGATTTTAGTATTGTAAGGCAGAAAAAGCAATTCAAATGCTTTCCTCAACCCTGCTAAGTTTTCATTAGTGCAACTAAACCAAGGATTTGTATACATTAATACTAGCAAGCAAAATTCCACAGACCTAGTGAATATACTCGTGGACTGACAACTGCACAATGTGCAAGGAGCAAAAGTGCATCAAGTAAGCAGCAGAATATGTCAGCTTTTAGGTACTAGGAAATACAGATTCTTAAATCTCTCAAAAAAATTAGCTGAAAGCAAGGAAACTAAAAAGCACCCAATACAGACATAGTTTCCTAAAGCGTATCTTTTTTAATTCATATTTTAAACTTCAAGAATAAATTAGTAACCCAATTATAACTCCAAGGATCTAATATTTTCATCAGAAGAATTCAAACCTATTTCCTATTACTAACAAAAGTATGTAGGCTGGGATTGTTTCCAGTTGAAACCTATTGTGATTTGCAGTCAAAACATAACATCCATTCCAACAACCATCCTAACTGCAGGCATAGAAGCAGTTCTATTCTGGAGGAAATAATCTTTATATCAGCTTTAGTTGTGAATTGCCAAGACACTCTAAAATAGCATGCTCTTTCTGGTGCACCAGGATCACAGAAGAGTTTTCACAATGGATAAGACATTAATGGGGCCATTTCTGTTTTCTTTCCTGACAGTAAAACAGTTACTCAAGGCATGTTCTGCACAAGGGAAAAAAAAAACAGTTCTTCACCTCATGGCAATAATACTTTTTTCTCTTGCTCACAGATATAGGCACTCAGCTTGCAGCCCTCCTGAATGATTTCTGCGCCTGGAAAGAATAGTGGACAATCAGATCCCTCCTATCATAGACTAGCTGAGAAAGGACAATGAAAAGGAAGGGTCAAGAGTGGAGAGTATCACAGAAGCTGCAGGCTTTGTAAATAGTGTCTGACTAAGGGACTGCCTATTACTGCTGGAACACACTTTCATTCACTTTGGAAGCTGAAGTACTTATTCCACATCTAAAACAGTCAATATCCTCACATAGCCCTTCAGAGAACACTAGCTAAATTCCCATTCATGCATTTGTTCTATTCACACTCAGTGCAGGGCTATTTAACAACCACCTCATAACAGTCAGTGTAGCAGCTTGCTCAAAAGAGACCTGCTTTTGAAATTCTTTGCTCCTAATAACATTTACCCAACTGATAGTGATTTACCTCATACCACAGAGAGCAGACAAGCTATACTGAAATTGTTTGTTGTTGCCCCTGTGCAGGCAGCATTGCCTCACATAGGCACTTGTCATTCACGAGTCTTTGCCTTGTACAGACACTCACCCCGTGGCTCTAGTTAGTGCCTACCTGGCAGCAGGGGCTGAGCACTGGCAGTCACACACGTCAAAATGAAACACCCACCAGTGTCTGAACGGTGATGGCCGCTATCTGAAGGGACTTGCTACTCCATTTAGAGGGGTAACAATGACCGGATGCTGCAGCACTTGCTGAATGGTATATTGGACACTTTTATCAGGTGGCAATCCCATGAAACTCAGCTTGGCAAGCCGTTTTTTTATAGCACTGATCTTTAAATCACAGAGGACATACTGGTAAATCATATCCAGGCACCTGAATAGGTAGTCTGCATTTCAGTGAAAGGATGATAAAGTTTGAGTCTAATATAACATCTACTGAAGCTCATGGGAAGTTCTTCATGTGTTTCAATAAGTACTAAATCTACTTTCATCACCTCCACACTCAGTATGTTGGAGACGGAGCTGAACAAACACAGGTGTGAGAGCTGTGCTGTGAAAGTCACCACGGATGCCAGAAGAGGAATGCAAATGCCTTCACTACACCGTTCGTATAAGCCTGGGGACATCCAAGGTGCAGTGCCTAAGCCCTGCATAAGGGCAACCAGTGCTGCTAACATTCAAGACCCCAGGATATTAATGTCAATGCTGAACAACAGCAGGCAGCAATCGTGGGCTGACTGCGTAAGTACTGAAAAGTTCCTGACTTCGTGTATAAAAGAGATCACAGCAATTCAATAGTGACATGACAGAGCAATGAAAATTGGGGCCTCACCACAAGCATAGACAACAATATTTTTCAAGACGCCATTTGCACTAAAGGCTTATTTAAAAGGGAGGAAAAAACATTTGTCAGACTAATGGTACTCTGGGGGCACCTTCATATTGGATAGCTTTGAGTAAAAAATCGTTAAAGATATCTGAGACATTTCCTCAGAGCATGAACCAGGAACTACAGGGATAACTTCACTCCAGAATTTTTATTAGTTGCTAAACATGCTACATCTCAGGAAGTCTTTTGATACCAAATGGGTGATGTGGAAATAAAATTTAGCCAGCCATTAATTCAGATACTACTGAATTAATTCAGATTCATACTCTATGTTTGTATCTAACTTTTCTTGAATGTAGCAAATGGATACTCTTGTGTTAGGATGGCTACATACATGTTTTTAACAGAACATACCTCAAGTTGTTCTAGAAGCAGCTTTCCCTCACTCCCTAAAAGACATATGGAACATAATCGATTTTACAGAAAGTCTCTGAAGGGAGAGTCTCTTTTTTTCTTGTCAAAGAATCTGAGATCTTAAATCAGATGAAAATTAATTGCATGCAAATGCATGACACAACTCCAAGATTCAGCTCAGTCCCCTTGTATAGAGCTGCAACTGATTTTTGTCCCCTTCTAGGTAGTCAGGAAATGAATTTGAAGCCTGCTCTTAATACTCCAGTTGGGATTTTAGGATTTGAGGTTAGCAAGTGAGTATGTCTTTGATGCCTGATGTATCAGGCAACGGGCTTGAATCACTGAAGTGATTAACTTCGTCCATCAAGACAGCCTTAAGCCTTCACACTGAGCTTTCTAACTTGTAGAATGGAGAACCAAAATAGGATGAAATACTCAACACATAGAAATAATTGGTAATACACTGACAGCACAAAGCTCTGAGTCAACACACCTCTCTGCCATTCACAATAGAGGACTCTAGCTTTAGTAACTGGGTAACTAAAGTCATGTCCTGAGAGTGAAGACTTACAGAAGCCAAGCTAGGAACAGGTATGCCAGAGAAGCTAGGCAAAGTCTCAGTGGTGT
This sequence comes from Neopsephotus bourkii, assembly GCF_033783945.1. Taxonomy (NCBI): domain Eukaryota; kingdom Metazoa; phylum Chordata; class Aves; order Psittaciformes; family Psittacidae; genus Neopsephotus; species Neopsephotus bourkii. Next base: position 2,995,016 of record NW_026901735.1, read on the forward strand.
TGGTTTAGGTAACTAGACTGCACATTAGCAACTGCATTGTTGTTCAGTTCTGAGCTTCTAAGAGGAGAAGGAAGCAAAGAGAGTAAGAAGGATTAATTTAAAATGCACATTTTACCTTTTTACTCAGAAAACCAATGTTCAAACAACAACATTTATTGCTTAAAAGATAAAGGTGAAGCAGCAAGGGAGAGCCAAAATCCATTAGCACAATGAGTACTTCCAATTTTAGTAGTAGCAAGCAGAGCCCGTTCATACAGAGGTTAACTAAACAGTCATTTTAAGGACTCACTGTCCTTAGTGGAAAATTAATAGAGCAAGTGTCAAAAGCCTTCATGATTTTAAAAATTAGAACAGTCTGTCTCCACTGGGTATCTGTCCTGCATAAAGAGCTTTCACCTACTGAAATGTAGAGTGTGAAGTTTATCCAGCACCTAGAACTTAGCACAGCTGTCCTAAAATTATAGTATCTCTGTGTATCAATCACATATGGCATTTGACGAGTGTACTGGCTACCTAGAGCAACATAATTCCTCTGCTCAAGTCATTTACATCATTCACAGCAGTGGAAAACTTAAAATACAGACACTTAGAGTCACAGCACACTTCAAAAGCCTCCCTTTCTGGAGAGAAGAACAGGGGCCATAAGCAGTTATCTGAAGCGGCAGAAGTAAATAGTGGAGGAATGAGAGGGAACAAAGCATGAACATTTGATAGATTTAAACTTACAAGCAAAAACCTAAAGCTGAAGTTCCACATTGTCAGGCACTGAAAGTTGTGCTAATCTTCTGGGGGGAATGACACAGGTGTATTTGAAGGTGGAACTAGGTTTAGAACACCCATGGCTCAGAGGATCACTTGATGTTTGCTTCTACAAGTCTCATTCAACTTCTGCAAGCAGCTGAACATGATTGTCAGCCAATCCCCTGACCTGTAATGGCAGTTTTCACTTGCTGTTCAGCACAGCAAACATATACTTATTTATAGCACCAATTCCCACTTGCCTGTGGGTGGTTTGCCCAAGTTACAAACTAACAGTGCCACCTATTGCACGTAGGTTCTGATGCAGACATGAGATTTGTTTCTGGGTAGGGCTAGCTCAGGTTCAGCATGATTGTTTGGTACAGGTGCATTGCTGTGCAAGCCAAGTGCTTCACTTCCAAAACTGGCACTGGCTTTGAAGCAGAGCACCAGCCATGGCTGCATCTTGGACCTAGTAGGGTTTGTTTACTCTAGTTTTAACCAGTTCCACTGGTCTTGCATGGGTTCTGGAAGAAGCCACACACTCTCTTTATAATGCTCTCCCTGGCATATCCTACGGTGGCAGGATCACTCAGTTACAGCATTCCCCCCTTACATCAGGCAAGAGAAACACTGCACACTCTTACAGTTTCTGACAAATACCTTGATTTCCAGATTCCTATTAGAGTTGTGAATTTAAAGATATGACAGGTAAAGGAACTTTGAGCCCCTCCAGCATCTTCTGCCACAGGGCAAGCTCAAATGGCTTTGTCCATTACCGCAATGACAGAAATGAAGGAAAAAGTCCTTTCTTAACCTGTGGCAGACTAAGAAACTCCTGCTACCTCCAGAACTGGCCTTTCATGGCTGCTACCCCTGGGTCTCTCACACTGGCTGCTCTATCCCACTAGGTTCTGTCAACATCCCAGGGACCATAATTGCCCCAAGCCTAACACTTTGCACAACAGCCAAGCAGCAGCCACAATAAAGTCCTGTTGGTGGAAAGCCAAGTAAAAACAAAAAAATCCAAGTTCTGTCCCTTATGTACACAGCCAAGCACTTTCTTTTATACTTTCTCTGCTTATACTCTTCTATCAGCTACTGTCACATATTCTCTAGTAGTTCAGTTACTCCACCAAAACAGTAATGCTCATTGTAACTGGTCATTACCAGTAGCACAACCATGTGTATAATTAAAGTTGTACACTTACCTTGACCTTTCCTGGCCTGTACCTCCTCACACCATAATCATCACTGGTAGCTTGGACCTCTGTTTTACTTACAACAGACTACGAATATTCTAGTCTATGATCCAGCTGCACTCCCACATCCCATATGACACCACCAACTGCAATAACATTCATTTTTCAGGCCTACCCTGCGCACAGCTTTAATCCTTCCAGATCAGTGTGAGAGAAGGCCAGAGCCCAGGTCCCAGGCAGTTCTCTCCCTTTCAGGTCTGGGCTCTTACACATATGTACATGACGAGGATGAAGGAAAAGAGAAGAAAGGTTGATTTCTTGTGACAAATGAATGTGTTACCATTAAGTCCCTCTCTCTTGCCAGCATTCAAGAAAAAGCTCCTTATTATTTTAAACTATTTGAATTAAATTACTTTTTGTAGTAAATACTGCTTCATTTTAACCTCTAATGAGACAGAAAGACAGGACTTTTTAGGCTTAATGTTCCTTAGTGAACCTTTTAGTTTTGTGCATCATCTCCACAATACCTTGTAGTTTTGGTATTCCAGTAGCAAACTAATACTGTTGGCACAATTGTAACGGTGTTGAAAGTGTTTCACAAGAAAGTGACTTTTCAGATATCATAACTATTTGGATATTCAAAACCAAGTACCAACATTATGCACACCTGCACTTTAAACCTATTTGGGTTTGATTACTCAAATGATTTAATCCTAAGAAAACAAAACCAGCAAAATCTGCGCTTTTTAAGAGTAAGCCTTGAGAACTCTGGTTGAAAGTTAACCTTGAAAACAGTTTTACAATTAATTTGAGTTAGTTTTATATTTAGCAGCTCAAATAATTTCCTAGAAATGGCATTATGCCAAATGTGATCTCTATTGCTTTTCTAGTGGCAGAGAACTCATGATTATAAAATAAGTGAGGGAATCAAAGCCTGTAGAGTACAGCAGAATGGATCCTGGGGGAAGCTAATAACTTACTGTGGAGCTGGAAACTAGAATACTATTCTTATTTTTGACTCTTTTCCCCTCTTTTTTTCCTGTTGAACAGCAGTAACAATGCATCCAGGGGATACTCTGTACTTTTACTTCTGAATTAAAACACCAGGCTGGATGAGCACGTGACAAAATTGCTCGACACTAAAGAACAGCACATAGATTCTTTGGGATCTTAAAATAATCTCCCAAGGGAACAGTGTGGCTCTTCTTTGAGACTGCAGACTACATGAATGCCAAATAAAGTTTCCATGTACTGACTAATCCACCAGCTATTCATCATTCTGCCGGCCTGCTTCCAGTTCTAATTCCCTTTGTCTTTTTCCTGGCCTGACTGAACCACTCATTGTCCTTTGGAGTTGCTGCATACACACCAAAGACAACAGGTTTCCTCTTGGGGAATCCTCCATTAAAAGACATTCTTCAGTGGCCCCTCTTCTACCTTTAATGCACACACAACCTATTTGAGGTATTCTAGGCATTTAGATTCCATTTTGTGCTGCATATCTTTTCACAGCTACACATGGAAAAAACTTAAGTGAGGCATATGAAGCTCTGGAAAAACAACTCCTTATTGTTAATCTACACATGGTATCAAATGTCTCCTATTCCTAAGTAAGACAGTCTTCCAACCAGAACTACAGCTGCAGTGGCTTAAGAAGGTAGAAAATCCACACCATATCATAAAAGCATATAACACTGACTAGACTCACTATTCAGAAGGACTAGATCTGCTATAACGCAGGAGCTGGCAGAAAATTAACCAGAAGGTAAATTTTCTAAGGGAAATGGAGACTTTCTGGCAGAAATATCAGTTTCTGAATAAACATCAAATGCCTGAAACATGGTAAGTATCAGCCCAAAATGAAAATACAAGAGAAAGTTCTACACAGCTTAAATTACATAAAAGACCAGGGAGAAATGACTTTGAGGCACTTTGATGACAATTCATAGCTGAAATACGTCATTGAGGGATGAAATGTTTTTACCAAATCTCAACTTCCCTTGTGAAGATAGGCCTAATTTACTGACCTTCAAAGCACTCATTTAAATCATTACAGTTTCAGCTGCTACATTTTCTATGAAGTTACTTTTAAACTTTAAAAGTTCATCATCTCTGCATGAACCAAGAAAGACCCTGATAAAACTCACTCCCCCAATCCCCCCCCCCCCCAACTTAATATTAACTGTCAGAATCTTTCTCTTAGGCCAAATTGGTTGGAAGTTCAAAGCTTTGGAGCACAACATCCTTAGATGTTAGTTTTTAAACCTTTCAGAGATTGGGAAAAATCAGCTGAACTGTAGTTTGAAACACTGGCAGGGCAACAGCCAATTTAACAATACTACAATTGCCTGCAGTTTCTGCCAGTGATACCCAAAGTCTTTGTAGTCTTATACTTATATAGCAATAGCTAAGAATTTAAACTGGTGTTTGTGGATATACAAACACAGAAGACAGGAATAAAAGCAGCCAGAAGGTATATTTCAGTTCTAAAAAGAATACTATTCTAAGCTTTTCATATTGTCATGCCTGCGATATTGATCCAAGGTTAAGCCAAGTCAATGAAAGAAATTCCACTGGTTTCAATTGATTCTGAACTCGATCCCAAACACCACCAACAGTAAAAACTGTCAACAATAAGCAGAGAGGGCAGTAAGCAAAATACTGTGTTAGTGTGACTCTAGTGCAATCACTTGTGTCTTGGGCTTGTGGCAAAGTACATGAAACAGCTTCACAGTTAACATATAGAGTTTAGACATTAAAGGCCATCTGTTTGCCCAGAGCACATCCCCCTTCTAGGAGTTTAAATCCGGGGAATTGAGTAGTTCAGCTGGCCAAGTCCACAGTCAATTCATTTGGTGGTAAGAACTGTTGTGAAGAAAGCTAGAAATGAGGGCCTGCCCCTGCTTTCCTTGGGAACTGAATTGAAGCTGAGGCTTAACCGCTAGTCCCTGCCCCTGCTGCATCCCAGCTGTCATCTGTGTCCAGGCTCCTTTCTCCATGACCATGACCAGCACCCACTGCCCAGGTTTCTTGCCTTGGCCTCAGACCTGCCTCTGTGTGATCCTGATGGCTCCTGCTCATTCCTCCTGCCTGCAAAAGAGCAGCTGTTTTTTTTGCTGCTTCCTCATACCATCCTGGAATGGGAGGCTTACAACATGTTTAATGTTTACCATTAACAAAAGTATAAGCCATTCATGAGTTTTAGACCCCTCTACTATTTTTCCTATTGGAAATCTTAGGGTGCTTTTTATACCTACATGCTGTTAATATATTCCCAATACACAAGAAATGGAAGACATCTGCTGCAAAAAGGCAAAAAAGCCCAGTTTAAGAAGCAAAGCACAGAAAGTTGTCAGCTTGCCCAATGCACTACATTAGCTATCAAGAGTACTTTTGTAAAACACTGGAAATTAATTCTTTTATTTCTCCCCCTCAAATGTGTTTCTCCCACACAAATCTTCACCCAGTATCCAAATAATTCTTTTTTAAAGTATTACCTGTGTGCTCAGAGCTTTAGTTTTTCCTACATGAGTCCATTTCTCCTTTCCCTATAATAAATGTCAGTCTTGTCAGAGAGGGATTAAGCTCAAAGCCTTTAATTAAACCCAAGCATTTCTTCACTTAACTTTGGCAAGAATAATACTTTTATACTCCCATTTAAATAATTGCTTTATACACATAAATTTATATATTCAAAGTTACAACAGTCTTCTGTGTTCCACTGCCCTTCTCCAAAGATAATATGATCTATTAAAAAGAACTGTTGTTTCTACAGGAAGGCCTCTAACAGGACAAGTTTTCATTGCTCGGTTTCATTTCTCCCTGGATGTTCTAAGGCACACCCCTCTTCTTTCCACTTCTTAGTCATTCATTCTGAAGTACCTCTCAACAGTTTGTAAGGCAGGAACTTATGTACATCAGCAAATCAAGCAGAACTGATAGTTGTGAATATGCAAAAAAGCAAAATAAAAGGAAAAGATTAGCATCTTCCAGTACTCCTTTCATTGCAACATCTGCATACAGGATTTCACTAGGGTGTATATTTCTCTTTCTTCTACCATGAAACTCAGCATTTTGTCATGACTATCAGCCCCAGATTGCTTGCATGAGAACATAGTGCTAAGGGAACAAGTGACTATTTGTCTTTATTTAATAACAATGAAAGCTGGATAGCATGGAGCAATAGCAGATGAATTGTGCTATCCATTTCCAAAAGAAAAGCAGCAGAAACTCATATTCTACAAAGGGTTTCTTGTTTTCAGAAGATGAAGGGCCCAGCACACTGTTATTCGTTAAGTGCACTTTCACATTTATCCCAAAAGTTGTTTGCAATTTTCAGAGAAAGCTGTTTTCAAGAAATTATTCATTTCTATAGGATGCTTTGAGCATTTGGATGTCAATGAAACAAAACAGGAATACATTGTTTTCTTAGCATTTAAATAAAGTTATTCTGTACTGAGGCCATTAAAACTAATTTATCCATAAGGTATGCCAAGAACAATGACAGAGTTATATTAGGATTCTGTCCACAGACACACTACTTGTACCTACCTTCAAAATGCCAAGTCACTGTGTCATTGGTAGTTAACTACACTTTCCTGAGTGAAAAATACAAGATCTGATGCTAACAGCAGTAAAAACCTTTGGGAGTGTATTAGTGCTCTCTTATGCATCTTTTACAGAAAGCTTCTGATCTATGCTCCTCAGTCCATTTGCAGCCAGGGAACAAAATGCTTCAGGAGGTGAGGTAAACTGCTCAGAGTGGTAGAGAAGGGAGCAGAACCTATTCTCCACACCCAGCTGGTAGCTTGATTCTCCCTGCTACACAGTTGAAATGATACCACCTCCAAGCAAGCATCTGTCAAAGTAATATCTTAGCAGAAGTGAGCTAATCTTATCAGTTCTTTTAAAATACATATGAGTGTTCCATTGTATGATCTGACAAAGTTAACTAAACTATACAGAGATCTTCAGGTATTTTTACTAACAGTTATTTTACAGCTGGAACATACCTCACAAAAGCCTGCAGAAGCTTTTCAGCTCACACCTTACCATAGTCCACCATATTTTTTGGCTTCTCTTTATCCTTTATGTTCTTGTGTAACATTTTCAAAGTCAAATGTGTCCGAGTTAAAAAAATTAAGAATTCAAATTCACACAGAGGAAAATGCTTCATTTCTAATGCTCCCCTGAGTACCTTTTTAAACTTGGCAAAGAGCTTAATTCTCTAATTCAGAAAGCCTTTTAAAAACACACGTTTGAGCCATAAAAGCTCCCTGGATGTTCACCTACTCCTGGCCAGAGGGTGGTTTAGGAATTTGAAGGTCTGCCTGTTACTATTATCTCCCTGCTCCTGGATTGTCACCTGAAAGGAAACAAGAGAGACCAGTATGCTTGAAAGCATGGTAGCAAGCACACAGAGGAAGCAGCTGGTGGCAGAAAGTGAAGAGGACATTTTCCCTCCTTCCAAGAATGCACAATAATTCAAGTCTCAATCTGTCACCATGTGTTGCACAGTTTTAATGCTGCTTTTTTAGCATCTTTTTTTTCCCCCCTCTTTCCCTTCAATTCATTCTAATAGAAGTAATGCATCAAGCAGCAATGTTTTGACAAGAAAAATCAAGACAAGATTATGGAACTGTTCCTTTTAAAGTAATTATCAAAGTCCAAATTCATTTTAGAAGGAAACCTGAGCTCTAACCTGGTAATTAATGGAGATGTTTCCAGCAAGAAGACTCATTTTTCACACAGTAGAATGACAAACCTTGTTTTCTATTAAAGGTTGAGAAGCCTTGTGAGCATTCTGCCAGGTTTCAGCCAACACAGCCTGTTTTACACCAAGGTCTCCAAGAAGTAATTTTATTTCCTATCTACGTGCAGCTGAATTTTCCCCAGAGCAGAGAATGTAGATGGACTGTCAAAAGCTTGGAGCTGCAAAACCCAGACACAGCACATTTCGCTATATTCAATTTATTCCCCTGGTTTCTAAAACAAGAAAAAATGTTGCTAAAGGTGCAAGAAGATAATGTAGTTTGTTTTATTAGTTTTATTTTTGGTTGAAATTGTCATTTATAATGTGTACAAGGGCATAAGGCAGAAAAAGTTCGTTACTTCTGCAGAGGCAGCTTCTAAGTACACACCAAAGCTACAGCCATCAAGAGCCCAGTTCTGAGCTCACATCCCAAGAAAATAATAGGTTATTAACACACTAGTTTTAATATTTTTTTACATCTGTTTTTATGATTGAAGTCAATGCAGTTTGATTGCAATGCAAGACCTACATGGTACTGTCCCTTACTCTTTCTGCTCTGCAGAACACACAAGAGGGTAAACAACTGGAAAAAAGGCAAGAAAAGATTTCTAGTCTGTATGAAAATTCAGGTCTAATATATAATGATACTGACCTCATAGCTTTGATACCATTAAGAATGGGAATGCTAGAAACCAGTCCACTGCAAACAGTGATGCTCTACCAAGGTGAAGTCCCTCTGAACATGTAGTCCATAAGGCTCTCAGTATGACACAAACATCATTCATATTAATACCTTTCCTACAGCAATTCTCCCTGGACTGGAAACATCCCATGAAAATAAACTGCAGAAGTGATTTCTGCATAAAGAACTGAGGAAAAGAGGGAGAGGATGGGATAAAACATCACTGTGCTGCATATTTCTGAGGTGACCTGAAACACCACATTTCTCTTACAAAAGCAAAGTCAAGACAGAAAAATTCAAAATATTAAAAAGCTCAAGTTATATCTCTAAGTGCTTAGGATGATATTTTCTGGGTTTGACAAATCTCTTGCAAGAGATGAGAGGCTTATTTTATCCCTGAAGAACAGTACACTGTCATCTGTTCAACATACTTTCATGTGGACATATTGATTTTACACTTTTAATTGCTGCATGATAAACTTTCTGAATGGCTTAAAACATTTGGGGTCAGATTATACGAACTATTATAAATTAACTCTGAGCATATATTTCCTTCAACATTCCTTTCAGACTCTCTTCCCATATTATTTGCTATGAAAAGCAAAATTCAGAGTGTACATAGCAAGCCAAGTAAAGGAGATAAGCAGGATGAATAGTGAAAAAAAGAAATCACAGATGGTAACTTATGCTTCTGCCCTCAGCCATGCAGAGATGGAAAGATGATGTGAAAAGTCTCTCTAGGCAGCTTGGTTTGGAGAGCCTGCCTGAGCTCCAGCAGCACCTCCAAACCAGAATACAGGTTGCAGTAATGCTTAAAGCTCAGCATTCTTCCTCCAGCCCACGATGCTTCTTTTTACAGTGCAGCATATGAGGGGAATCTTCACAGACACCCTTTCAGCTGCCATCCCCATTGCAAGCTTGAGGTTTTCCCTCTCCCAGCCCTACTCTGGCTACATGGAAGAGATAAGGCAGAAAGGCAGAGATCTCATTTTGAGCCCATGCACTCAATTTATGATAGTGACCTACAATTTCTAGACAGAGGAAGCTGAAAAAGCCATCTTTACTTTGCACACACAATCAGAGAAAGATACTTTCTCAGGGACTGATTACCCTCCCAAGAGGCCTGGGTACTTAAACATACCTGGAAAAAGTGAGCATTAAATGCTACCTTTCTGACTTGCCAATGTTCCCCCCCCCCCGCCACTGCATTAGCCCATACAGCTCCCATTGCCTTAAGTGCAGAAACAGAAATTTCAAGAGTTAACTACTATTTACCCTTTCAAGGCCTTTATGCTTCTATTTGTTTCTCATTATAAGCTAAGGGAATGCATAATCAATTGCCTGGTACCTGTACTTTGCAAAGAATTGGCTCTAAGTATACACACCAAAACACTACAAAGAAATAGAAAATACTAGAGCATAGTTTGGCCACGTTGGAGAGCAGACTGGGGAAAAAAGCATCAGCTTAACATCAGAAAGTAGCTAAAGGGAAATGTAAAGGGTCACTAGAAATATTGCTATTTCCTAACAGAGATCTGGATGGCAGCATTTACAGTGAAGAGTAAAAGAGCCAGTCATTCTATTCACTGCTACAGACATGCCTCAGGTGCATCTTAAAGAGATAGCTGAACACTTGGGAGTTAAGGACAAGTGAAAGCACTCAAAACCTTACAGTTCTGCTAAAGAGAAAGCACATATGCCATGCATGTATAAGCTGTAGCACATAAGGTGGCTCAAGTCAAGACCATTCCCTCCCAGGGGTAAGTAGAGTCCCCATCACTTGATAATCTCATCTGTGCTCCCTTCTCCATGAAGGGCTGGACCAGATGCTCTTTTGAGGTCATTTCCAATTTGCACCATTCTACGATTCCATGATTAAAACATCCCCTTCACCTTCTGTGAAGCAGAGTATTTTTCCGCAGTCTTACACTAACTTTAGGTTTGATTTGTCATCAAGACATCTCAGAGCCACTGTTAATTCCTTGTGATTGTGAAATAAAATTGAGCAAGCCTTCAGAGTCAGAAAATGCAAGAAAGATGCTGTTCAGCTGAGGCTCTGCACAGCAAGGGAGGCTAGCAGTACCAGCAAGGAAACCAAGCTCAGCCTAAAAACAGTTACCAAGGTGCTGATAGCCTAAAAGAAGAAAATCTACTTAGCAGGAGGTGCCATCTTAATTTTGCTATCCTGTAATCAGCTGTTGACAAACTGTCAATTGACTGAGCACAGCATCCACCAACACAAGTGAGTGTTGAGGAGGACACGGGCTGTCTAAGCGGCTGCATTCCCAATCTGTCATCACATTTTCAAAGAAGAAGCACACAACTGGTTCAGCACACAAAAATGGAAATCACACCTGCTCCAAGCTGTCATTACCATACTGCAATACCAAGTAACTGGGAGAGAAGTAGAAAACGCAAGTTGCATTTGCATCTAGAGCAACCATTTACTTGCACTTCAAAAATCAGCAGCCCAGATTCCACCACAGTCACTGGAGCAGCACTTGGTCTACATGTTTGCTAAAAAGGAGGGAAAGGAAAAATTTGTTATTTCTTACAGTACCAGATCCAAGAGGCAAAATACTGGTTATGAGGCCACAGATCTTAACCAAATACAGGAATTACTTTTGCAATATGAAGCATAATTAAGTTGTGGAACCTACTGCTAAAGTATCCAAGAACTATGAATGAGTTCAAAGAGGGGATAAGCAAATTCACAGAAGTCCACTACTGCCAAAGAGAAATTAAATGTTCCAGAAACTCTTACTGGCACAAGGTGTTTCCAGGAGAGAAAATCCAGGGCCTGAACTTGTTCTCTTTCCCTAAGAATCTGTTGTTACCCAGTCTTGAGACAGGCTACTTGGCTTGACAGAACTTTGTCTGATCCAGCCTTGTAATTCTGATTTTTAGGTTTAATCCCTTAAGAAAAAGGAGCCCAGATTCAGAGTCCATGAACAGGTAACAAACAAAAATTCCACAAATTCGCTTAGCCTTCACAACTTTTTCTCTCAACTCCACAGATTCAGGCTGAGTTGTCACAAGGTATTTGCTATAATTTTCAATATGCAAGCAAGTACTGCAATCATATTGCCACCCCTCACTAGGAGATTCTGATATACAAGTATTTTAAAAACACCTGTACAAAGTGTTAAAGATGTGGAAAGAATTAGTGATCAGTAGGAATGAAGGAAGGGTATTGGATGAAAATCCTTAGCTACTTTTAATATCAGTTTGTTAAGTACATCTGAACACAGAGGTAGAACCCCCCCCCCCAATGTGTTTCAAACCGAACTCCTACATCAGTCAGGAAAATGTTTCCTGAGGACAAAATAAGAACATAGGCTGTAAAGTCTCTATCAACAAACTCAACAATACACCATTTGACCTTACATGAAAAATGGCTATTTGGAAATTGAAAAGGAGCAGTTATTTGTTTTGTCCAAATAAATAACATATTAAGAAGACACAGAGAAAGCACAACTAAGTTGTTAAAACAATACAACCAAGGAAGAAAATTTCACTCTGATCTTCTCAGATGAGCTTGGCTACCCTGGGCTACATCAGTCATTCTCTACCTACATCTTCACTAACCTTATTGATATATTCAGGATAAAAATATATTTAGGGTATGCACACAGTATTATGCAAAAGAAAACTGACACAGTTCTTTTCAGGCATCTTAAAACCAGAAGTTACAAAGAAGACTGTTTGATTGGCCCTTTTATCTTCACTAACATTAAACCCCTCACAATGCTACTCTCACCTGAACGCCTTGAGAAACAGAGACAGCAAGACTGCTACAAAAGCTATACTGTAAAATATGCTAGTAGAGAGTAAAATGTTTGTTCCAAGTCAGAGAAGGAGGAAATTTTGATCTGAAGAGACAATTTTACTGGGTAGTCTTCTTTAAACTAAAAGAGACTCTCATCACTTTCTCATGCCTCTGGAAAGCTCAGAATTCTAAACACCTCCTCCAACTTTTCTCCTCTTTCCAGCTTTTATTTTAACAAGCAATCTTTCTATCTCTTCAGAACAAAAGTAGACTGACAGTTGAAGCTATGCAAGCAGCATAGCAATCTTACCAAATATGCCAGGTTTGCTATGCTACTCCACAGGAAAATAGACTGATTCTAATTAGAATCCAACTGTAAGTAGCTGGGTGAATTTAATTCAGTGAGTACCAAAACTGCAGCTGTTAACTGCATCTGGCCTAGGTGAAACAGTTTGCACACATCCTTTATGCAATTTCTCCAAGAAACTGCTGCTGGCTATTCATGTATACTAGATACTCTACAAATGGGTGTTTGAACCAAATACGATACCTGCATTTATACTTTCTGGTCAAGCATACAAAATATATAATGAGCTCTGGCTATAGACAGCATTAAACATTTCACTTCTCAGCTCTCTTCTGAGGAGCTGAGAGTAATCTCCATTCTTCTCCAGACTAAAATTAAGCAGGCTCCTTAAAAAAATGAGCTTAGCATGCTATAATCTGTTTCATTGACCAGCCTGTTTTGAACTACAGAAGCAAATCCCACTCTCTGTAATCCTGTTGGTTTCACTAATAGGAGTCAGTGACAGGCACGCATCCTATTGCAACAAAATACAATGCAGCATTTGGCATTTAAGAATCTTTTTCAAAGCAACTAAGTTCTAGAAAAGTCTGATACAGGAAACAATAGACTGCTTATTTTTAGAAATTTCCACAGCAAGATTAGGTACTTCTCAGTGTTATTAACCTCTCAGAAAACTTTAACTTGAAAAATTATACTAGCCTTTATCCCCTGAAACTTCATTCCAGCCCGAGTCTATTTATCTTCCTACTTAACATATCCTGTAGCATCAAAAAAACCTAGCACAACCCCATAAACGGAGCTAAGCCAGAATTTGAGCACAACCCTAACACAGACCTAACTGGTACACCATCCTGCAGAATAGAATATAGCAACAGCTACAGATAAAGCAACAGAACCAGGCCCATGCAGACAGTGATAACAGTAGACAAAGCTGCACTTAAGGGATTAAGGAAAGCCACAAAACACAACCAAAACCAACACACCCTACAACAAAGCCCAAAATCACAACATCATACCCAAGCTTGAACTTAAATGGGTCCCAAGGGCCTATGGGAAGGGGTGTGGGCAGGGGTCCCAGCTGAAGCTCATGTGGGTCAACGAAGCTTATTAGTGCTCTCAGGAGGGTAATGCCTTCTGTTTGGAAGAGAAGGACTGTGAAGTAGTCTCCCACCATGTAAGTTTATAAGTATATAGACTTGAAAGGGTCTTTTCGTCTGAGGAGGCTTTAGGTACATAGGGAGTAGTGCTCACAGCAGGTTCTCAATGTGTTTTATTATAGTATAATCAAGGCTTGCTTTTTTCATAGTTGCATTCACTACTGTGTCCAGCAAGCTTTTATCTACATCAGTAGCTATAAACTCTTACCAACAATCTTAGGTCTTTCTGCTCGTTGTACAAATGTGTGATTGGGTGTATAGCTCTGAGTGGGAGAAATTAATTTTCTAATTGCCATGGCTCTCCATTGTATTTCTTGTAATGGCTTTTAACATTAGGAGGGCTTTTAGCTTGTCTAACTAACTAAAGGAGTCTTCGTCTTTCAACAGAGGCTAAATTAGCAGATAACGTTTTGCACATTTAGAGCCTTTAATTCTAAGATTCTCTGCCTAGTCAGGCTTTGGAAAGCGGAAAGTAGTAGTGGGATTTGTTTATTCTTAAGCTCCTCCTGTACCAGCTTTTTTCCTACCTATAGAGGGTTCCAGTGATTATTTTGCCAATAAACAGACTCTAGATAGAACATGAGGACAATCCCTTTAAAAGCCATCTGTGCTTCTACCAGGGACCCTTAAAAAATAAGAACAGAATGTGAAAACAGCAGAAGGTTGGTGTTGTAGTGACCTCAAGGGACGGGCTGCACTCTCTTTGCAGTCCTCAGGCATTGCTGAGATTTTCTGTTTAGTCTGATATTTATGGGAAGGGATAGTACTGAATCCCAAAAGAAATTCTGGGCATAAAATACATAATCCTTCCAGGCCAGAGGAAGCAACCAGCACCTGTTACCAACCAAAAAGTTGTTTTAGTTGTTCTGGCCTTTTGTTCACAGAACAGATTTTACTGGGAAATCATTGAACCACAGGTAGCAGCAAATGGCAGGCAGATAGTTAAGAGGACTCAAAAAATGTCTGTTATGTTTCCAAATGGCAGTCCTGTGTTTGAGAGAACGACAGCAGAGCTCATTTCTTAGGGTGTGGTGGGATTTGGGTGACTCCCTGCTCATTCTTTTTTCTGCTTTCTGTAACAAAAATCGTATGGTTGCATTTAAGAAATTGCTTGAAGGGTTCAAGCATTCAAAATTTTCACTATTTTCTACTCTGCAGTAAAAGTATTCTTTCTCCTACCTCAATGAGGCATATAATTCAGCTTCTTCACACAAATGTGTGAAAGAAGGAACAAGAGTGCTGTTGTGTTTGAAGCTGTGATTTAGCAGGACATATTCCATGCATATGGATCTGTTTGGATCAAATTACACAGGCAATTTATAGCTATATTCTAACAGTTCACCAAAGTATAATTCCCTATGAAGCCAAATCAGAAAATAATCTTATTATTATGGCCAGGGCTCAGCCAGTGTTACAAGTATAAATGTCTGCTCAGCCACTTAATGTGGCTATTTCAAGATACCTTTGACTGCAGATGTCTTCAGGTTTACAGTCTTGGTAGTTTTCTTACATTAATGC
The DNA here is from genome assembly GCF_033783945.1 of Neopsephotus bourkii. Classification (NCBI taxonomy): domain Eukaryota; kingdom Metazoa; phylum Chordata; class Aves; order Psittaciformes; family Psittacidae; genus Neopsephotus; species Neopsephotus bourkii. The sequence continues at coordinate 3,010,141 of NW_026901735.1, forward strand.
ACCTCTGAGACAGAAGCACAATGTCTGCCTCTGGGGTTCTAGATAAACACAGTAGTCCTATTAGAAGGTCATCATTGTCTTATGCTTTCCCATTTTTACCTATTGATTTATCATGGAAAACATCACAGAAATGGGAGAAAAAATGTAAAATATCAGCTTAAAGAATATCCACCAGTTGTGCTACAGAAGCACTTGGCTCATAAAGCTGTTCTGGGTGAGGCACAGATATAAGAATTCCACCCTTTTCCCAGCATTTTGAGCAGCAGGACAGTAACATTCCCACTGGCTAAGAGTTGCAACATGAGCTATAATTAGGGTCAAGTGTGCCAAATGGTATACTCGCCTAAGGGACAGCACTCCATGGGAGTGACCGGAGACTCACAGGACTAGAATGTAAGACTTGGATCTATAGTCTGCTTGCCAGAGACAGGAGGGTCTAAAGCCAAAGTGCTGTTGCTTTGGCTGTTGTTGCATAGCAGATTCTACTTTGCAAACTGCTTCTTTCTCTTTCTCTGTTCTTAAGTGTATGGCAACAGCAGCTTATTACTGGGTCATGTCTGGGTCCCTGAAAATGACTCCTCATAAACTTTGATCAAACAACCTAAAGGCTATTTGAAAAGCAAGACAACTTCTTTCTTACTCAATCAGCTGATAGAGATGGGAAAAAGATGTTTGAGGTTATAAAACCCTTTAAAAGTGCACAATATATTTCATGTTTCCCCCAAGGAGAAAGTCAGGCTTTAGAGGTTATGGATGAAGCTAAAAGAACAGGAATACTTTAAATGAAATGGAAAGCTGCACTATAGCTAGGAATATTTCAGGAATAAAAATGAACTTTCAGTACAAGGCTCTTATGCTTAAGACTACATATTTATATCTTTAAAGCACCCTTTAGATTGTTACCATACATAATCCACTTATTGACTATATCTGTTTTATGTTGTCCACTTGTGGAGCTGAACTGTACTTAGCAGGGAAATGCTGGCAAAGAAGGCTCTGAGCACTTACCAACTTCAACATTCATATTCCCTGCTAAATGTGTTATTTCTAGATACCTGCTAATGCTTTCTCTGGCAAAGTAGCTCTGAAATAAACTTTTAAATAAGCCCTGTCATCAACCCACACTTCAGATAAATGTGCACCCCCTACAGTTTTTCTTCTTTCTTTCAAAAGACAAATATTATCTTGACTTTGTGCTTGACACCCTGGCATTCTAGGGCTGCATCACACAATTGCTCTGCACAGGAACCTACCAGAGAAAAATCAGTCATTTGCATTACACTGGTCACCTTAATTATCAACCCACATGTCTGAATGTTGCAATAGGCTTAAATATTTATGGACACTTTGGAAGTTGCATTTGATGATGGGATGATAACTGGTTGCTGACTGTGTACCTGAAGGGTTATGGCACTAGCAAATAAAAGACTGAAATTTCAGCTTTCTGGAAGCTTGAGTAGTCTGTTTCTCAGACAATTTGCATTTAAAAAGACTTGCTTTCACATGTCCCAGCAACAAGATACAACTTTTCAATTTAATAATCTGTAGCCCCATGCAGATGTAACTCTTCAAGCAAAACTCCTGCCACATCTAATAGTTCTTCCCTAACAGGGACTACCACAGCAAGCCCATAATCAGTATCCCACTGCCTGAAAGGCAATTGCAACCCGCAGATGACAAACTGCCTGGAAGTGTCTTTTGACAGCAGCAGTGCAAGTGCCTCTGGCAACTGTCACAGGCAAGCAGCTGCACAGTGAGCTATGGGGATGTTCTGTACCAGATGGAGATCAGGCTGGAAGCAGTTATCTAGGTGGCCTCTTTGGCACCTGCAAGAGCATTAAGGCACCAAAAGCAGAGGTCCATTCATAAAAACATCCTTGTAGGGGCTTATTAATCTGTATCACACCTCGTTTTGGAGCAGAGAGAAATATTTCTGGGGCCTCGTAAGTTGTTATGAAATGTAAGCAATCTTCTCATTCCATTTTGTAGCAGTACTGAAGAGACAATACAGTCTGTTGATCGTAATAAAATCACCTTTGTTTGGCTCTTCATTTATCTGGATTTTTGGTTAAGAAAAAGATGATGTCAGGACCAAGAATTTTGACCTCAGCTTGCTTTGCATTTCAATACAGAAAACATTTTGGTTCAAATCCAACATTCATTCAAGTAACTAAACTCTAAAATCAGTGGGGTGATCTTAGGACTACAACTGAAAGTGATGATATTCCTAATATTCCAGGAAAAATTTGAGGTCATTGTCCAAAGAATAAATTGCCTGAAATGTCTGTTAAGACGTTGGTGATTCCAGATAAGTGATGAAATAAACTCAGATGACGTTGCATGTAATTGTTCTTTAAAGTAACTTATTTTAAACTGTCCCTGGGAAAGGGAGAACAAGGAGAATTACAGTGGCAAAGCTATGGAAGAATATAGTCACATAATTACAGTTCTTACATTCATTGTGCATTTCAGTAAGTTTGTAGAGGTGAGTGCACAGGCCAGTAGGAAAGGAATAGGAGAAACACGCCCAGAGTTGTAAGTAATCACTGGTTAAACAGGAGGTCCAGATAAGGATTTTAGGCCTGATTTGGAATACTGGAAGAAACCTGAAAATTATTAGGGAAGACTAACCCCCTAGGAGCCTCAGAGATACTGGCATTACTATTAATTGTTCAGATGGGGGCCAGAAATACTCTCCTTCACTGCATTGAGATGAAGGCACATTTTTCTAGTGTGAGAGAATGACTACAAACTCTGAAAGGGTAGTGCAGACACAGCAATATTGGAAAATATTTCCTTATTGTCTCATGTATATCCTGCTGCTTTCACCAGGAGCTGCTTATCTCAGCACTGAATTCAGATTAATATGTATTCACAAAGATTGGAATTTTTGAAAGCTTGGCTTGAGAACTGGCATCTGGATTTATGGCTCTGCTGCAGTATCTTTTGAAATGCTTATCCAAAAATTGACTACAAGCAAGAACTTAGTTTATGATGTGACAGTTTTCATTTTCTCAAACATGCCATCATTTCAGGTGAGCTTTTATTCTTTTTGTGGGAAGTCTTGAGTTATTCTGACCTTTAAAAAAATTACAGCAATATATTTTGTGTGTTATAATGCACAGCAGATACCCTGCCATAGAACATCTGTGAGCTTAGCCTGGGTTTACATCTGTCCCTTTGGGCAGCCTGCTTCACTGCTGAGCTGCTGCAGCATTTGGAGCAGGTTTAGAATGAGGATGACTTACTGTGAAGAGAGCTGCCTACTGTTCATGAGAATGTTACTGTCTGGAATGGAAAAAGCACAGAAAAGTGCAGTTCTCAGCTACCCAATTCTTGTCCAGTCCCTGCTAATGTCAATAGAAGATCTCCATTAACAGTTTGATTTACTTTAACGCAACATGCAGCTGTGAGAAAGGATCAAAAAAAAAGGGTTATTTCTGAAACAAGAAGTCATCGATGGTAAAAGCCATGTATAAATATCCATGCTATACCTAACAAACCTTAGCCTTGTGATAAAGGCCTAAATTTAGATTCATGTGTTGTGTAAGGAAGAATAACTGCTTCACCTTTAATAGTATTATTTCTGGTTTAGTGTGGAAGCACAATCAGAATTATTCTATGTCAGTGACTGTTTATATTGTAAATAATCTATGCCCTTCTCACAGGTAGCAGAAGGGAGCCAGTATCACAGCAGTGAGTAATACTGACCACAGAGAGCAACAATTATGAGACTAGAATTTGGTCACACATACTTGGACTAGATTTATTGTCTGATGAGCCTAGCCAGCCTGAGTTTGCTTCATAATCTAATAAAAAACCTAATACCATTTCATCTAACTCAGCCACATACATCAGGCTTTGGAAGTGTCAGGTCTAAAAAGAGAATTGTACCCCTGCCTTGCAGATATTTTTATTGCCATGGAGAAATATATTGCAAGCAACAGTTCCTTGGACAGCAGTTCTCCTTTCTCTTTTCCACTTTGGAAAAATAAAAAAGAGGAGTAAGTAAGGCAATATAAATTCACATTTCTTATTGGATATCTCCTGATCTGGTGCACTCAAACTTGAAAGCTTGTTCTTCTATCTCTTGCAATGTCTTTAAATTCTGAAGAGGCTTGACAGGCAGAGAATGAACAGATGCACATTAGAGGTGGGAGATGATCCTGTAGGAGTTCTATGCTCGAGTTATGCAAAGATAAGGCTGCAGAGGAATGCCTGCATGGTGGAGAGCTGTGTGGGCAGAGGAATCCTCCGGCATGCAGCTCTTCACAGAGATGCATATTACATAAAGCCTGCAAATGACTTCCTGTCCCTCCATTTTGTACTTCCATCTTCTTGTACAAGTACAGAGATATTTCACCAGAAGCAGGCTGCCCTGCAGGTTTCAAATTTCATTCTTTTTGTCCCAGCTCCCCTGCTGAGCAGTCATCTTTTCAAAGCCAGTAAGCATACTGTTCAACTAGCTCCCACGTAGGCATGGTATGCTTCCTGAACCAGGTTCTCTCTTGTGTCTCTGCTCCCTGGAGGTTGCGGATGCTTCTGAGGGCAGGGAGAACATTGAGGACTGCTGTATCCTGGTGTATGACAAACTTCATCTCAGTAGCCAAGCGTCTTCAGTAGTTGGACATGCAGGCAAGATGGAAAAGCCATTTTATGTATTATTTACTAGAAGATCAAGAACAGCCATTCAGGAAGGTAGGGCAGAATGCGTGTCCACTAATGAGCCTGTAGTGATGCACATTAACTTCCCTGAATAAGAAGCATAAACAACAAATGAGCAGTGAGTGTTGCTTTGATAATAAGATGTATTTTTCAATGCTGAATGCCTTTGATAATTTATCTTCACTTTGGAGTTCTTAACAGAACAACTCTGGTTCATGTTTATACAGGAAGCAAAGCTCAGATATTCTTGAAAACTACATTTAACTAGAAGTATTATGGGTATAGTACCTTCACTGGTTTTCATTATGAAGGTGCAAAATATGATTTCTTATTTTTGTTATATACCTGCCTTTTGGTATGTAGTCATTAGATTCATGTAAACTTAATTTTTATCAAAACGAAAGCTTTCTATATACTTTTAATATTCTAATGAATTTTGCAGTTCTATTTATGAAGAACAGATATGGAAAACCCTGGCTAAAAGTCAAACTCCTGTATAGAGATTTTTGTTCTTCTTACACAGATGTCAAAGGCAGAGCCCTGGTGAATTTCCAACAGTTAGTTACTGTGTTTGTATTTGCTAACCTAACTATTTGCAACTAACCCATTCTCCTTAAATACAACAAGCTTTGAGGTTAATGAATCCATGTTAGAACAGGAATACTATGGCATGGAATACTTATTTCTGGCCATATATGTTTATTCTCTACTCTATTATTTGACTTACATTATAAACCAAGTTTCAAACTCTTTATTCACATAGAGAAAAAAATATTGCAACTATTATTTCATTAGGTGCATGTACAGATTTAATTAAAATTGGAAATAACAAAACTGCTATTGTCTGTGTGATAACCACCTCTTATTTTCTAGTTTTACAAACAAATTCCAGAAGTTTAGGAGGGTAATTCTGGAAATCCAGTACAGAACTGGAAAAATTACAGAGATGGTGATATTAGGCCTATTTTATAGTAAGTCTGCTATAGGTAGTGTCATGGATCCATCATGACACAGTGAAAGAAAACACATGAAGAGTGCTGGAATACCTTTCTTGCCCATGAGATACCCACATAAACTAATGAAGGGGCAACATTCAATAAAGTAGAAAATAAACCTAATGGAAACAAACAGAAAAAGTTTTCTAACTCGACCCTCTATACCATACAACAAAAATCAATGAGTTAATGATGCCTTTTCTTACCCCCCCCCAGTAGAAAGCCACACTATCACAAGAGGCTAAATTTTAGTTCAGAACAAAGACTTGACACAGATAAAACACGGAGCACAAAGCACAGTCTTCCTTCAAGAGAAACACTGAAAATACTGCTAGGGAAATCTAAGAAACAATGTATTTTGGTGGGGTGCTCTGTATACAGCAGGGACTGGTCACCAAGGTAAATTATCTTTGCGACAGGAGTGCCTGAAGTACCAGAGAAGATACATTGTTGGTGTCTCTCCATTCAGGTCTGCCCCACTTGTTCTTTCTGTACTATAGCTGAACTTCCCATTTTATAGTCAGTATTAAAACAGTTACAGAATTGAACTCATAAACTTATTTTTTTCCTCCTAGTTCTGTCCAAAACTTAACTGTGATTCATGGATACAATTCCATCAACACTTGTTGAAACCTAAACTGACAGCTTGATTCCTAAACCTTTCCTGTAAAAGCAGTGGGAGCAGGGAAGCTGGAAAACTGTAACTGTCAAGATCTATGCAAAGACAGCAGGGCAACACACACCCATATAGGGCAAAAGTTGAAGACATACAGATCTCACAGAAGCCCAATGCAGCTAAAGAAAAGTAAGTTTTATAAGGGATGGAGTAACTGAAGTAATCACAAAATAAATGGTCTGACCCAGACAGCTGTTTTCTCTAACTGCCCTCCTGTTTTCTCTTTTTATCCATTTCCTGTTTCATGCTCTTAATTCAGGTTCAAATGAGGTGTATCTTCTCCATCTTTGCAAGCCTGATCTACTTCAGAGGGATTAGCAGCACCATGACATGTCTCCCCTGTTTTAAGAACACACTGTTCTGTTTTAGGAATGAAAGCCACTCTGCCTTGTTCCTGAGCAGACTTTGCCTGAACTGCAAACATCCTCTGTGTTGAACATGGCTTATTCAACCATATGGTAATTACTTATGAATTACCTACAAAGTAAATCTTTTGCTCTTTTCATCCTCAAATCTTTCTTTCCTGGTCTTTTTCAGTTCATAGAAACACTCCCATATATTTGGAGCCATCACTTCATGTGTTCCTCAGCCACCTGATGGAGATCTGCCACCCCCTTCATTTGCATGTTCTTTTAAGACACAAATATGTAGTGGTAGGACAAGGGGTAATGGGTTCAAACTTAAACAGGGGAAGTTTAGATTGGATATAAGGAGAAAATTCTTTCCTGTTAGGGTGGTGAGGCACTGGAATAGGTTGTCCAGGGTGGTTGTGAATGCTTCATCTCTGGCAGTGTTCAAGGCCAGGTTGGACAGAGCTTTGGGTGATATGGTTTAGTGTGAGGTGTCCCTGCCCATGGCAGGGGGGTTGGAACTTGATGATCTTAAGGTCCTTTCCAACCCTAACTATTCTATGATTCTATATAACTATACAGCACCTTGTACCAACAGTAAAATATTCCTCAACCTTCCCCTTGGCACAACAGCTGTTTGTCACATAAATTCTTCTAATTTGGCTCCACCACTAGATTTCAAACCTCTCTGGTTTGAGTGTGCCCTTCCAACCCCATTCCCCTTAAAGAGTGTGGAAAAACTAACATGTTTCCCTCAGGATTCCCCAGTTCTTACTGAGCAGCAGAATAGAGTCCTTCCTGTACTGTCTCTGCAGAAGGGCACTTCAGCCAAGTGTGTGTCTACTGAGGTATTTCTTTTCCTTCACTACATATCTCAGGTCTCAACTTTGCTAAAGTACGACGTCCAATTTTCAAACTATCTGTTCAGGAAGGCAATGGTAAATTAGAGAAAATATATATGTTTTACAAACCACAAGAATAGCTAAAGGATTAGAAAAACTCTAATACAGACACTTTGAGTTCCATCTAAGTATATCACATGGGAAATATTAGAAGATGTGTTCTGTGTGGCTCTTACTCCTCAGCTGGTATTAACTGCAGTGGCAAAAAGCTTACAGCTCAGAAAGGAAAGGATGGAAGCGGTCAACAAAAATCTTTGGCAACAACAGGTACTATTTGAATACCTAGTGTGAGGAATATAGGAATGATTTGTGTCAGCAACTTAGGAGTCCTTGTCATCATTGTACTTTGGGTGGAATCGAAAATCCTTGAAATCATTGTATCATGTGTAGCATGTATAAGAATGATCAGATTATGATAGATGTTCCTGTCAATACAGTGATGAAAGAGGAGAAGAAACAAAGGAATAATCCTTCCTAATCAAAGGCTTTGATAATTACAGGGGTACTTTGTTTAACTGCTTGAATGCCTTAAAGGGGGTTAGGTAATCAAGAGATACATCCTGTTACAGGATGAGGTGAAACTTGTGTATTGAATAAGTAACTATATAAGAAATGGAACTTAGGGGGCTAAGGTGATGGTTAATCTCGTGACAGACATCCCCCGTTAATATATTGCCAAGGAATCCAATAACTTTTTAAGAAGTTTTCTTCACCCAAAGGTAAGACCTCAGCAACAGGAGGAGAACAATGAAAAGGAACCACATCGATATTCAGGTGAAGGAGATGACAGGATTGGTTGAAACCCAAGACCAAGGAGTATAAGAGACTGTACCCCAGAAATCTCGGTGTGCATCTTGGGTGGAACGGAGACTCCCTGGCACACCCAGCACTGCTTGCTTATTGCCTCTTGACATTAATCAATTGTAATAAAAAATTAATTAAATCAGATCATGGCCAAGGTGGAATTTTTATAACACTAGCAAGGAGAGAGTCATTGGGTGAGGTCAGTTACTCTTGAGAAGTAGCAAATGAGGAAAACTGCTGTCACTGTTTCATTGCTGCATAGTGTGAGTGGTGCAATAGGCAAGCCTGTTGCAGAAAGAGTAGAAGCTTGCAGCTCCTGGTAGAATCCTCCTGGCTAGGAACAATCTTGTACTTCTGTCCCCAGAAGCTAATGCTGAGTCCACTTCAGCGTCAGTAAATAAAGGCCACATCAATATTCAGGTTTTAAGGAACAACTAGAGCAAAGCCCATCTTCCTGTGAAGAAATACAGGAGTAATGTAAAAGATCCTCATAAACCAAACTGGCAAAGTGATAAAATAAAAACCTAGATGTGGTAAGCCTTACTGTTTCCTCTGCTGGAGAGAAATAGAGTGTAAATGTTTTAACAACAGAGCTTATCAAGTTTTGGAGTAGCTGTTAGGAAATTCTCCACAAATTACAAGACGAGACAGCCTTCAGCCAAAAAAGAGCTGATTTTTGTATCAGGCAGGACTGAACTCAGACCTGTACAGTGATACCTTTTTTTTTTTTTTTTCTGTCCAGTTTGCCAGGCTGAGGAAGTTGACTGCCCTGATTACCATTGAGAGTGCAATCATAGAATAGTTAGGGTTGGAAAGGACTTTAAGATCATCCCTGTCATGGGCAGGGACACCTCACACTAAGCCATGGCACCCAAGGCTCTGTCCAGCCTGGTCTTGAACACTGCCAGGGATGGAGCATTCACAACCTCCCTGGGCAACCCATTCCAGTGCCTCACCACCCTTACAGTAAAGAACTTCTTCCTTATATCCAGTCTAAACTTTCCCTGTTTAAGTTTGAACCTGTTACCCCTTGTCCTGTCACTACAGTCCCTAGTGAATCATTCCACTCAAGAGTGGGACTACCATTCAGAAAGACCTGGACAAGCCAAAGGACTAGGGTTGACAGGAATGCCACTGAAGCCAAGGGAAAACATGAAGCCCTGTGTCTGGGGTGGGCTAAACAGTGCATGGGGGTAGAATCACGGAATGGTTTATGTTGGAAGGGACCTTAAAGCTCATCCAGCTCCAATCCCTCCACGGGTAGGGACACTTTCCACTATATCAGGTTGCTCTAAGCCCCTGTGTCCAACCTGGCCTTGAACACTGCCAGGGATGGGGCAGCCACAGCTTCTCTGGGCACCCTGTGCCAGCGCCCCAGCACCCTCACAGGGAAGATCTCGGGCTGCCAGGACACTTAAACACGATCCTGCATTGCACCCTGACAGGGCTAGTAGCTAACAGCATCGCAGTCAAGTGTTTACCAGTTTTTATCACTCAGAACTCGCTGAAAACCTTGAACATCCCATTATGGGCGCCCAAATAGAAGAAAGACTCATGAACCTGCTGAGCGCGCTCCTTGCAGCGGGAGCTGGGCCTGCAGCCTCCCTCCGTGCCGGTGACACCCAGGTCTATCCGGTTGCGGTGCCGCCTCGCCCCATACCACAGATCGCCTCAGAAGGCGGCTCGCGTCCAACGGCCGCGCCGCGCGCTTCCCGCCCTCCGCGCGGGCCCCGCCTCCGCTGACGCCCTCACTTCCTGAGGGCGGACGGGTGGAACATGGCGGCGGGCGGTTGGGGAAGGCGGAGGTTTCTTGTTGGTACCGTGCTGTTGCTCCTCTTCCCCGCAGGGCTGCTGGGTCCCGCCGCCGGCATCTCGTCCTTGCCCTGGGCGGGCAGCCCCGGCGAGCCGCGGAGCCGCGTGCAAGTGCTGGGCGGCTCCAACTGGAGCCTGGTGTTGCAGGGCCAGTGGATGTTGGAGTTGTGAGTAACGGCCGCTTCCCCCCCCCGGCAATGGGCTGGGAGGGGAGAAAGTGGGAGGAAGAGTCTGTATGGGGTGGTCGGCGTGGAGCCCGTCCCGGGGTGCATCGGTACGGACGGAGAGGGGCCGGGCGGTGCCGGCCTTCCTGTCCCGCTGAAGGGGGTGCGGGAGCGGCCGCGCTCCTTACCCGCCCCACGCAGTGGCAGGCCCGGGAGGGGTGTTGAGGGACACACGCAAGGATTCCTAATGGCTATGGTCCCCGCTTCCACCAAGCGTTGCGGGCCCTGGGCGTGCAGGCACACATTCACCTTACCTGAGATGATCGGGTGAAAGGAGCTTTCCCTCAGGTTCTCGTCCTGAGAGGGCGCAGTGCGCCCCAAGGTTAAACCGGGCGCGTTTCAGTGAGCTTATCGGCGGTGTTGTTCAAGGCAACTGGCTGTTAGGGAATAGTGCGGGCTCTACACCTTGCACTGCTTACATGTTTGGGACTTTTGCTGGGTTCTGTGCAAGAGAGGAAGGCTGAATTTGGTAGGTAATATTTAGTAGGGGCAGGCTTCTGAATTGTGTGTGTTACACAACACCCTGGTACCCTCACTGCTGGCTGCATTGGTCTGGAAGAGATCTGTCTCTTCAAGAGAGATGCATCAGATTTCATTAACTTCTCAGTGCTGATGTTGCTTTATTCTGGTGACAGATAGAAAGGTTTGCCTATTGCTGGCTGGGGGTTTCACAAAATCGTAAATCAGCTAGGTTGGAAAAGATCTTCAAGACCATCAGGTCCAACCATCACCCTAGTACTGCCAAGTTTACCACTAAACCATGTCACTGAGGGCCTCATCTACATGTTTAAGTGCTTCTGACTAACTATAGTGTCACCACCTGCTTATGTTCAGAAGAGGGGAAAGGAACTTGAGTGTTGTTTAAAGATAGCAGTTAAAAAAGTAGTTTAAGTAGGCCGTATGCTCACATGATATCTGTGTGCTGTGCAGTTATGAAATAGGATTTTATTGGGGTGTGTGTGTTGCTGTTTGTGGAAGTGCCGGAGTTTGAAACCGAGTTGCCCATCAACCTCTGAGCTTGTGTTCTTTCATAAATACTTATCCAGCTGCTTTAAGTTTTCTTTTAGTATTGGATTTGAGTTATCCAGCCTCTCATTTGGGGGAGGAACTGTCACTTCCCCTAGGGCTTTACTGCTCAGTATCCTACTGGACACTTGGTATTAATCAGTGAATAGATGAGAATAATCCTGAAATAGTTGATTGAGGCACCCAGGCATCCTCAGTGTTGTGGCTAAGGATTTGGATTTGATGTTGAGTACCTTTTTCCCCTTTTAATTTGTTGTGTTATAAAAAGTGGGAGAAGAGATGATCTTGGAGTGGGAGAAGATAAATTTATTTTGTAAATTGAACTTTTTCCACTTCTGACATCCTAGTCCTGTGTGCAAGCTGTGGTTTGAAAGTTACTGATTCATACACGCGTTGGTGAGTCTTAAGGAGGAGAAAGTTTACTCATGGTGATTCAGAGCTCTTCTTTCTAAGGGAAAATACTTAAATAATTAGCAGTGCATGCCTCTGAGGAAGAAAGAGGAGAGGAACTGACTGAAATCAGCATGGTTGGGATAGTGAAAGTTGAAATCCTGTGAGTCTTTACTTCACTTGTGAGTCTTCACTGTGGTTTGGAGTGACAGGTAGCTGACAATAGCAACAGAGGCGAAGTTAGCTTTAGTGCTAGCAGAATATGGTACATGTTGCTGCATTGCTTGAAATAGGCTTATTTTTATGTAGAGTGTTTGATGTGTGAAAGATCCTTGGTTCTCCATGCTGCTTTCGTTGGTACAATTCTAACGGTTTCTGCTTTTCTTCCAAATGAGAAAGAACTGTTGCTTTTATTGTGGGTGATAACTCAATGCTGCTGTTCTGTTAGTGAGAGTTTGAGATTTCTAATTGTGTCTAAAAAGGCTTGAAGCCTTCTTGCCCTGGTAGGAATGGGTGCTACTACTTCTGTTTGATGTGATGCTTTGGATTTGTGAAAATAGCGTAGATACATTAAAGCATGCCACCGCTTTGTTGTTGTTCTCAGGTGCACAAAGAGAGAAACTTAAGTCTGAAATTACTTGCCTGTGGGATTTGTAGTCTAAATGGGACTTTTCTTCCTTCATCCCTCCTAGCTGACTAGTCTGAAAGTATTTAGTTATTCATAGCTGACAAAATCGTAGGCACTGGAAGCACTGCTGCATTTCATTGATAAGAACATCTGCATCACTTTGTGTTCCTGAAAGATATTGCAGCACTTTTTACTTACTGTTACTATCTCGGCACACAGATCCTCGCTGAAGTGCTGTGAGTGTGATGCTGGAACAAACCGTTTCAAAAGGTTTCCTTATTGGCTTGTTTCTAGTCTGTAGCTGCAAGATAATGATTTGTTAATGTGAGGAGTTTTTCTTTTGTCTTTCATATTGTGCCTGTCAGGAATAGAGAAATTTCTGATCTGTTTATTTAAAAGTGCATTTTGCATTTGGACACATAGCTTGCTCCAAGCTTGATTTGTCTTAATTTAACAGTAGATTCAGACAGACAACCCCCTCAACAATAAACTTGTAGGCTTTCTGCCTATAGTTACAAATGAAACTAATATGCTTCTGTTGCACCTGCAGTACATCAGGGAAAACTCTAGCTTAGTTTCCACATAGGGTGTTAAATGCTTTGGTTCCTGCTTGTTTCAGTACAAAGTTTAGGGCTTTGTATATCTAAAAAATAATGTTTTAATCTTCTATTTTAATTCTAGCCAGGTGAAAATTGGGAGAATAGTGTAAGTAGTAGTAATGTTTTCAGGCTAGTTTATCATACCTAATTTATAGGGCTATAGTTTATTTTCTCATTGTCATTTATTGTTAAACATTCTGTTTAATAAGCCGGATTATCATAAGGGTTCAGTCCTCCCACTATCATTTTTGTCTCCAGTTTTAAGGGAGTGTGCTGCAAATCTAGCTATATGTTTTGGTATTTAGATGTTTCAAGCCATTTGTTTAAAAGCATTAAACCACTTTAAAACTCCTGAATAATACTAAAAATGATTTATGGTCACTGTAACTTAGTTGGAGAGTTCAGCAAGATTGGGAATTTTCTGTCACCTGTGACAGTATAGTCTCTTACTCATTCTCAATTTGTTAATATCCAGGCTTCTCTTTGTCCTATCCCCAAAAAAACCCAAACCAAAACCACTGCTACACAACTAAGAAGTAGAGGGATGAAAAATGAAGTTACCAAAGCTCTGGTTCTGAAGCTCTTGCAGCCCTCTTGACTGGGATCAGAGGAAGTGACCAAATTATCTATGGACTCTTATTTAATAACTGAACATGAGGCTCATGACTGTGCTGTGCATTGCCTGAACAGCAGCTGATACAATGTGAAACTGAAATATCCTGGTAGCAGATGCCCTACTATTATAGAAGGGGACAAAACTATGTAGAATGACGGAACTTAATCTGCTGAAGTCCTAGAAGATTCCACATAATTTTTCAGTGATTGATTTGCTTTCTGATTTAAAAATAATTTTTCCATCTTTAAAAAATCCCCAAAAGGTTGTGAATGGAAAGTTGTTGGGGTCTTTTTTTGAATTGCAGATGCTATTCTTGTCTTTTTCTTGGTTTTGAAACTAGAGAGCTGAATGATTATGATATACCCCGCTTTGCTTCTCATCCTGTTCTTGGAAGTTTAAAATGCATTTCATTACTGAGCTGTTGAACAAGTGGAAATAGCAGTTGAAATGTTAACTTGGAGAATGTGCTTTGGCTTGTAGTTCATCACAGCACTATTCATGATGTTGAGTTTGCATCCTGAAACAACTTCCCTAGAGTGGTGCCTTGGTGTGTTGTCATTTCAGTGGGCTCAGCCATGATCTAAGGCATGTGAGTGAAGCTTGGCTGGAGAATCCAGGGAAGAAACCTCCTTTGTTTGCTGTTTGAGGTAGCTGGGCATTTGGCCGTTTGGAGCAGCTGGTTTTGCGTTGTGAGATCTTGCCTGGCTGTTTTGGAAGGGTTTTGGCACACTGGAGAAAGCTTCTTGTCAGCTTCCAGAGCATGTATTATTGTGGCGCAGGTCTTGGTAGATTACAGGGACTGACTTTTGTATCTTTGGTAGCACCTGCTCGCTCAAAAACTAGATTAAAACCATACAGTTGACCTTCTGAAGCTTATTGTTTGTTGAAATTAAAAAGCTGCCTATCCTTCCTCAAGACCTATATGTATTTAGGAACAAGGAGGGATCAAATGATAGGCTTAAGGTAACACCCAAAGACAAAAGGCACTGTTGTTTTTTTCTTTGTATGCTTATGAAATCTATAGCAATAAGGCAAAGCTACTTAAAAGACTAAAAGTAGTAATTATTCCATGCTGATACTGCTTTTAGCAGTTTATTAGGTACTGTCTCCACATTTGAACCTTGAATTTTAATAGTACTCAGAATCTGAAACCCAGCGAATAGCTTGGTTTCCAGTAAGTTATGTGTCTTGAATCAAGAAAAACTAGACTAAATGAGGAAACTTTCCTTTTGCCTAAGTTGCTGTTTTCTCTTCAGCAACTCCTCTCCTGCTTGTACCCACAACCTGCTTTTTCCTTTATTCCTGGTTTCTTGCAACTTTGTGGAATTGTGGAGAGTAGACAGTGAGGATATTTCAATTGTAAAACTTTGTGCTACGTAAGAAGTCTGGTAATGCCACAGATGTGTTTTGAGAAATGTGCTTTACCCGCCTGCAGTGAATAACTTGGCTATGTGTAATTTACAGTTATGTGGTCTTTTCAATCTGATTTTTACATGTGGAGTTCAGTAAATCGCTTTTTAATGTGCAACAGGCTACTGAAAATTCCTTAACCAGGTGCTCAGGTCTTGATTTAAATTCCAAAGGACTTTGATTTTTAAATTGAAAACACTTGACTCATGTTTATTTGGCACATTTGTAGGGCACAGTGAAAACAAGTTAATGCCTAAAGGTACCCCCTTGTGCAAAGGGAGAAGCTGGAGCAACAGCCCCCAGATTTGGTGGTGTTGACAAGGTGCTAATTATGTCTTTGTGTGTCTGTGGAGTAGGGTCTGAGAAATTTGGTTACATCTGCTTTTGTAAGTGACCTGGTCTTGCATCTTGTGACTTGATGAAAAATAATGCAGACTGGTTTCACAGCACACACACGGATCTGCTTTTCTACTTCTACAGATTTTTTTCTGGGGAGTGTAAGAATGATAGTTATACAATGACTCCTGGAGTAATATGAATCAGCCACAGTTCTAAAGGATTCATTAGAAGCCTACTTTGAAATAAAGTACCTCCTTAGGCTTCAGTTCTTCAGGGTGCAGAAAGCTTTTGGAACCTTTTGATAAAGGTGACCTAAGTGTTTCACTCTTCCATAACTTACTGAAAGAAAGGTTTGAAGACTGGGAGACACAATAAGGCGGTAGTGGATTCCTTAGTGCTTCAAGTGCTGCATAACAAATGCAAGACATTAAAGCCTCAGGAAAGTGAGAATATCAAAGTAAACAGTGATAACTCTTGAAAAATCTGGTATCTATTGTATGTTCTCTCTTGTGTATGTGTAGGGACAGGCTGGCAAAATTCACATGTAACTTCAGGAATGTAAAGTAAATATTTTAATCCTGATTGCCTCTGCCAGTGTTCAGCATGAGTGGATGGATCTTGTCACATCAGATGTGACTGTTGCCATCCCATATCCAGTGCTGGTAATACAAACTAGGAAGCCAGCGACTGAGTCTGCTTGTGAAGTTTGCTGTTATGTTCAGTGACAACCAAACTGTGAAATAGGTGAATTTTAATGCTGCTTTGAGCTAAACAAAATATTATAATTACATTAATATCAGCCATGTATAATGAATATTCCACTTGATTTCAGTTAGGAGAAATGCTCATGAATGTCAAGTGTAAATGTTGATAGGGCCCAAATTTCTGTTTCAGCATCAGGTAGTGCCTTAAACAGGCTAATGAGTGTATTAATCATGAAAATCTCATGGTGTGAGTTTGGTGCATTTAGAGAAGCTGCATTTAGAAACCATTCCAACTTCATTCTTTAATTTTAGAGCGACATCAGCAGCATTATCTGATGGATGTATGCAGCTTCGTACTTACCAGTCAAGCTACTGTCATGAAATAATACTGGTTTAAAACTACAGTGTCTGTGAAACTATTAACTAAAAGCCCTCTATAGGCTGGCAGCACAATGCCAAACAGCACTGCACGTGAAACTTGTGTCCAGCATCTTTTTAAAAGATACCAAGGGTCTGTTTCTTGGCAGGAAAAGATTTATATACTTTTTTTGGATGTTCTTGCACAGAATTATGTTGATTCAAAGAATCAAGGTATTTGCTTTCATGCTTAGAGTCATAAATTTCTAGTACAGTTAAATACTACCTGTATTTTTAAGTTGTATCCTTTTAAATTCCAAATGTCACAATTTCCTTTTTTAAATACTGAGGTTTCAAAACTGCCATGAGATAATCAGAATAAGTTTGATTCTATCTCTTCTGTTTGGAATTACGTGGTTTAAGTTCAGTCTTATTAACGTGAAACATCTTCAGTTGGCTGGGGAGATCTCTGTCCACAGCCACTACCAAAGTAATCATTCCTGATCAGAAGAGAGCCAGAGAATAGGAACTGCTGTTCTTTAGGTCAGACAGTAGGAGTGGCAGAGAAACTGAAGAAGTAAGGGAGTTCCTTCTAGAGGTCCCAGTTAGACTGTAGTAGTTACGTGGCTGACAAGGATATTGGACTCTGCCCATGAAGAAATTTGTTTCTGTTGCTAACAATGGATGAGGAGTATGGTAGCATCTATGAATTACTGTGAGAAGTAGTGTGTCTCTAGACCCACAACTTTTGCTACCAGAAATCTGCATATATGCATTTCCACCTCCACCAGCCAAGTACATTAAATTACATCATGTAAAGGTATCTTTTAATTTGTAAAAGAATAAGCCTGTGTATGGTCAATTGCCATGGCTCAGTTACATGCTATATCTAGCTGTTCTATGTTACCTTAATTGCATATATGCTAGACCATTGCCAGCTGCACAAGTTTGACACAGATTTTGTCAACCAGGTTATGGTAAAATACATGTAGATGGCAAATAGGGGGTTATCAGCATTTAAGGATTATCTGATACTATCCTTTCATTTTACCTGTTCTGTCTCTGTGTTGATACTATCAGTAACAGCTGCCAACTTAGTTTGGTTATTCCAATCGGTAGTACAGAAAACTCAGCTCTTGAAAAATGCTTTTTTATTTTGCTGAAATTAATCCTCTGGGAAAACAAGACTTGAGAAGGACATGCGGTCTGAGCAGTAGGAATTTGATATGCACTCCTTTTAAATATCAAAACATGCTGTCAGAAAGTGAATGTTTGGGTATAGTGAGTAGTGGGCTAAGGCAAATGTAATTTCTAGAAGTTCTGAGATGCAGGAAGTCATGCAAAGTGTTACAGTGAAGGATACTGCTTCAGAGGACAGTCTGGCTTCAGTAATTCAGATAGCTCCCATGGAAATGGATTTATTTCATATGCAAATAGAATATATCACAAATGGTGTGGGCCTTGGATGTGAATTTCTCAAATCTGTGGAGATCTGGCTTTGTTTTAATAACATGAGTAGGAACATAGAGATTGATAAAAAACCTACCTGATTGTCTTTGTAGACTTGAAGAAAAATGCTATTTTTTTTTTTGTGATTGATACATATTTAATATATATTTAATCTGTCTTCCCTCTCCAGCTATGCTCCTTGGTGTTCAGCTTGTCGACAGATTGAGTTGACATGGGAGAATTTTGCAAGGGAAAGCGAACATCTAGATATCACTGTTGGAAAGGTGGATGTCACTCAAGAACCAGGTAGAGTATGAAACACTTTTAATGAAAGGGATTATTTACTGTAAGTACCACTTAGTATCTTGGGGTGTGCTTTCTTTTACTGGAATACCTGGGATACCAGCCAAGTCAGAAAAGAGGTTTCTAAATCAAAGTAATGTTACCTACATTTTGTTTCTCCATAGAGTTCATACCTGTGAGTCGAAGTTTATAAACTCGAAGGATTAATGAACTAGGGGAGTTATCTGGCTTAATACTATATTAAAAGAGGCTTATTCTCTATTTTAATCTACTTCACTGAAAGCTGTTGCCCATCTCATTCCTCTCTCCAAGCTGTCCACACAAGAATCTAGTTCTGTAGCCTCCAGTTACAGAGAGTTTCAGGGTGTGGTAACATTACCACAGGGTGAGCCTGCTTTAATAAGTTCTTAACTGTTTCCATGATGGTGCTGGATGATAGTCTCGTTTCATTTTAGTAGTGCTTTAAAGGAGATATCGCTGTTGTTTTGTGTTGGTGATGCACATCTGCAAATGTGTTTCTAAAAGGGGTTTCCCAACTGTCCACTGAAACGTGAATACAATCTTGTTTATTCCCTTAGTGATGCCCTCCAAAGTTCTGAACATGTTTGTGTAAGCAGTACCAATATTGTTTAAACCTCTGCATCTCTTGGGAGTGCTTCATGCTTGTTTTGGCTTTGAAGGGATAAAAGATTTTATTGGCAGTATGAAAAGACTGATGGGGTTAGGCAGAGATATTACTAGAATTAAAAGGCTAAGCTTTACTGATTTTTTTTTTACTTTTAACCATTAAAAGTGTGTGGAAAACATGTCCATTTTATTAGTTGAAAACACACTGAACAAGTGAGCTTTGTCAAATTAACAGCAGGGAAATTACTTAAATTCTGGTCTCAGATACAGCAATTGAATTTCACAAGAAAATGACAGCTGCTCTAGCCCTTGTATGGGTTACTGATTTGTTAAAAGTTTAGAAGTATAGAAAACCTTACGCCAAAAAGCTCCTGATGTGGGGCTCTCCTTTAGTGTGTATATTAATTTTTAACTGTATATTAAACATGCATTTAAATATTATTTTTTTCATAGATGTAAATTTAAAGCCAACTCCTTCACATTAACAAGCTAATGATTACTCTGGAGTTAAGGCTGCAGATTGGGTTTCGTTATAATCCTATCCTGTTTTCTCCCAATTAGACAGGGATTCTTTTGCTTATACAGTATTCAAATAAAAGGATTTCCATCTTGATAGTGGATTTGGTTATGACTGACTTAAAAATGCACTTTAAGAATTGAGGCTCTAAAAATAAAATACTTAAGGTCTCAAATTTTTCTTCCTGGTAAAAAAAACTTGAATGGTTGTGTTGGGATCTCAAGGGGTCACGTAGTTGATGCTTTCTTTTGGCCTGAATTTCTCCGACTGCTGAGTGATGCCAGGTTCTTAAGACCTTAAATGTGACTTTAAACCAGAAGTTCTTTAAATATTTGAATTTCAAATTGCTGAGAGGATTGACCTCTGAGAATGTTTGACTTCTGCAAGTCAAAGGACTGACCCAAACTGATGAATTTGTATCAAAGCATGTCTAATATGCCTGAAATATCCAGGTCAGCACAAAGCATGAAAACTGCAGCCTCTTCTAAAACTAACGAAAACCCGAACTGGAAAACAGAGATTTATTACGTATTTAACCTTTGGTGCTGATGTAATTTTGAAGATGCATGAGCTCCTTTGGAAGCTTCACAAAGTTATTGAGGTATTTTTACAATAGGCTTATGCTTCAGCCTTTCAGTTGGTGTGCTTAAGGGCTTTATCTCTTGTTCTTGCTTGCTCAATGGTACCTTAATTAGCTTTAGTTATATAACCCTTCATCAAATTGAAAGTAGTAAGAAATGCATTAAATGAGAGGAAAACCACTAGATGAGTGCAGAGGTGCATAAAATTACACTTCCAAAACCTGCAGGAGAAAGGAGCCATTCATAGTGCTTAATTACAGCAGATGCCCAAATACTAAGCCCACCAGAGCTTTAATGGATTCACAGCATATTTCAGTTGCTTGATGTCTTAGTGCTTAGTGTTTCCTTTTTTTTCTATTGAAACACTCAGTATTTCACCATAAAGTAATGGAGATGCTTCCCGATCTCAAAGTTCTGTATATTTGTGGAGTCTTCTTTAAAGTTTCAAATCCCAATATTTAGCTGTTAAAACAAGACTTCTTGCATCTTCTGTAATCTTCTTTGAGTAGTTATTGGATAAAAGCAGCTGTATTTTTAGATGACATCTGTGTTCTCTGTGTATTTTAGGGTGTGCGTGTGCAAATACTGAAGGTTTTCTCCTGTTCTTGAGTAGCTGTTAACTTCATAGTGGGTGCATGTCGGTGTTTGATTTGCAAGCAAAGACAGATGCTTAATTGTATTTCAAGTTAACTACCCAGTTCAAGTTTGTATTAAGCACACACAAGACCAGTTTACTGTCCGTTCTTAGCCTTTGTAGCTGGCTGCTCACCACTGATTTTACTGATCAAAGGATCTACCTTAGATAAGCAACAAACCTCCAACTAAAATTTGGGGGGGTGGTTAGATGCATTTTGGCAAAAAGATTTTTCTCTTTTATAGATGTCATTATTTATTCATTAGGGACTGTAGTGATAGGACAAGGGGTAACAGGTTCAAACTGAAACAGGGGAAGTTTAGATTGGATATAAGGAGGAAATTCTTTCCTTTAAGGGTGGTGAGGCACTGGAATGGGTTGTCCAGGGAGGTTGTGAAAGCTCCATCCCTGGCAGTGTTCAAGGCCAGGTTGGACGAAGCCTTGGGTGACATGGTTTAGTGTGAGGTGTCCCTGCCTATGGCGGGGGGGTTCGAACTTGATAATCTTAAGGCCCTTTCCAACCCTAACTATTCTATGATTCTATGATTCTGAGACTGTTGATAGTAGCTTTAGATGAGGCTACTGATAAGAGAGCTAGTTTCCTATTTGCCTGACTAGCATTTGTAAGAGTTTCAGAGACTCTTTTCCGTGTTCCTGTGACTTTCTCTGCTCTTAAGCTCATTATGTTCTTTATGGCTCTCCACCTAGGTTTCTCTTGTGCAGCTGTGCTGTCTGCTTGATTAATTCTACTGTACACTTGTCTTCTTGTTTACTTTATACCTCCCAGTGCTGGCACAGCTTTTAACTGGTTTATAGTTTTCCACTACCCTGCCTGTCATAGCAATAAAGGCAGAAAGCTGAAAAGTTGAAATGAAGATGGCTTCCTTTTTGGAACCTTAAAGGTGCTTGTACTTGGTTTGATTTAAACATCTTAGAAAAAATCCTATTGACCAACCCAAACAACAGCAACAACAAAAAACCCAGCCCACAACCATTTTTGGCTTGTTCCATGAGGGAATTCACACTAGGAAAAACATTACTACTGCAACTTCTGAATGTACTTGGCTTAGTTCAGTCTGGCTCATGTTTGTCTCTAAAGGCAGAAACTCTCTTGCTACAATCCTTTTTCCGTAGCTTATTCCTTGTGCCAAAAGATGTTTGCTTTATTGAAAGCCAAATTAGGACTTAATTTCCCAAAAGACTTTCACAGAACTTTATAAAAAGAAAAGTTAAATAACTGATTTGTACTCTTCACTTTGATACTTTATATGAATGGCAGTTGCTGGCTAAAGGTATTTAGCCCTTACTAATGGAGTTAGACTCTCTATCTAGGGGTTATAATCTCTGAAGTACTCCCCCCCCCCAATAAACTCCATTAGTAGCACATTTTTCATTCCTGCAGTCTTTAAATTGGATGTGTTGAATAATAAATGGTATTATAAAGCACTTGTAAGTGTGTGTGTTCTTCCTCTCACTTGCATGTTTTCTAATTGGTAGGAGGTGGTAGTGTCAAGTAGCCCTGACTTTCTTCAGATTTGGAAGCAGAGTGGAGAGAATATCTTCAGCTGACAGCTTAGCTAGTGGAGTCGTACAGCCAGCCTGCTTGTGGGATGTTAGGGAGCTTTTTGCTTTACAGCTGAGCCATGTGCTGGGAGATCTTCACTAGTGTACTTAATGCAGCGGTGAAGCTGGAAGCACTTGCACCTATTACTGTGTAGCAATACTGACTGCAAGGCTGGAGAACTTCAAACACCTTCTGCCCCTCAAGCTGCTTTTAGCTGATTTGGCTTGGTCTGTGCTATGAGTTAGGTTGTCACTCTCTAGCAATACTTGTAAAAAGATTACTATGTATTTGCCAGTTAGTGAAACAGTCGCTTTCAGTGTGGGGATTAATTCTAGGTAGCCTCTTGAAGCCCTACTTCAACCTTCCCTTACCCTTTCTGCTGTCTTATGTCTGATGCTCAAAATGCTGGCATGATCTGGTATCTGAAAAGGGCCTACAAGGATGCTAGAGAGGGTCTCTTCATCAGGGACTGTAGTGATAGGATAAGGGTTAATGGGTGCAACCTAAAACAGGGGATGTTCAGGTTAGATATAAGGGAGAAATTCTTTACTGTGAAGGTGGTAAGGCACTGGCACAGATTGCCCAGAGAAGTGGTAAATGCTCCATCCCTGGCAGTGTTCATGGCCAGGTTGGACAGAGCCTTTGGCAACACGGTCCTATTGTGAGGCATCCCTGCCCATGGCAGGGGGTTGGAACTGGATGATCTTAAGGTCCTTTCCAACCCAAACCATTCTATGATTCTGTGACCCACCCTTCTGGATGGTGCAAAAATGACTCTGTCTTAAGTTAGCAGTATTCTACGGAATACCAAGACATCTGAAGCTTTATTGTTGATCTGTTTGCATACCATTTCTATTTAGCTAGAGAGGAATGATATATACAAAGGAAGGATAAGAACCTAGAAATATCCAAAATGTTCTCTAGCTACAGTCATGTTTATGAAAGAGATTGAGCCTTCTTACAGGGCATGACTGGTTATGCAGTATGCAGGGATCATTTGGAAGTAATAACTTCTAGTCAGGTAGAGGATGAATTGTAAGTCATTATTAGTGTCATCTTCTATTGTGGTCTCGCTTTCTAGATGAAACAAAGGTCATATGAATGAGACTATGCACAGACACAAGCACACAGGGCCTGGAATTACGGGTGTATTAGTATGGTTCTTCTTTGTCTTGGTTGGAGGGGCACACTGCTGGTCTGGTCAGCAACTTCAGCTGTGTGCTGACAGCAGTTTAAGAAATCTGTGTAGAAAAATTACTTTGCAGTAAACATTCTTCAAGATCAGCATTTTACCTTAATTTGTTGGTGGTATTTGGTGTCTGTTACAGTTTGTAGTGTTTCTGAAGACAAACTGTTAACCTATATTTCCAAAAGAATGGTAAAAGCTATGCAGTCTGCTGCTTTCTAATCTACAAATACAGATTTGTAGGTATTTATAGATAAGTCAGAATGCTGAGAAATTTCAGATTTATCTAACCATTTGATGTGGTTTTTTGTTCTCTTTCTAGGCTTGAGTGGTCGTTTCTTTATCACAACACTTCCTACAATTTACCAGTAAGTGTGTCATACTAGAAACAGTTGCCTGTTTCCGTATGTATTTTTTCCTGTCCTGTTTGAACAGTGGCATGGAAGATGAACAACTGGCTTATTTCACTTCTGTCAATCTCTAAAGCATTCTTAGGAACTCAGTGCACTTAATGAACAGAAAGGTTGTACTTTTAACTTAAGATGCAAGGTTTTCCTACAAACAGTTTTGTACCTGAAGTGATGCTTTTTCAGTCTGAAAACAGTACTTGGCATCAGTTGTAGAAGCTGCTGCAGGTTTGCAGCATTGCCTTCTAGAAACCTGACAATATGTGAGCAGACATACTTGACCTTATCGAAGTGTCACTAAAATCTCTCATTTGAATAAGTGACTACATAGGTTGCATGTAAAACAGTACAGAAATTTTCCACTCTTGTGCTGCTTCTGTTACTGCTTTGAATCCTTCATCTGTTGACTCAGTACCAGTATGTAGCTATTGCCTCCTTCTTGTCACTTGAAGTGAAAATGAAGGAATACTGACTTTTTATTTCAGTTCAGGTTATTGCAGGAGTTTTGATTTTATGATAAAGTCCTCATCTGAGACTTTTCTTTAGTTTATTGTGTTCTCTGTTATCAATACTGTTAAAAAAGTTGTTTGCTGTATCTCTTCTTCAATAAGATGTCATCCTTTAAACATTGAACCATTAATTAAATCATGGTATTCTAAGTTGTGTCTAGAAATGGTTTGGTTGTCAACCTTACACTTTGTATTTACTGTAGCATGGGTAAATATTTAAGAAAAAGAGCAGTTTTAATAAATGGCAAAAGGCTCATGCTGCTTAGAAACAGACTTTCAGCATGAATTTCATTTTCAAAGCATACTGAAAATGCTTAGGTGTTCAACTTTGAGCAAGTCAAATCTATAGGTAATGTATATGGGGATTTTGGGGTGGTTTTGTTTTGGGTTTGTTTTTTTTTACCATGGATTCAGTTTAAGAGATATCTCCATTAATGCCTGTTTCTGGTTTTTCAGTGCCAATGATGGAGTATTTCGCAGATACAGAGGCTCACGGACATTGGAAGATCTTCAAGGTTATGTTTTAGAGAGAAAATGGGAAGCTGTGGAGCCTGTGGCAGGATGGAAATCTCCATCTTCTATAATGTAACGCTTTGTTTTTATTAACAAGAAACATGGTTTATAGCTCATTATTCATTCAGGGTGCTATGTTGACAGCTTATAGACAAAAGGCCTTTATTCCCTAGACACGTAGGCTCTGCAGAAGCAATCTGTATTGACAGCCTACTTTTCAGTTTCCTACCTTTTAAAAGCAGTTTATTTTCTACATTTGCTTTTGTTCATGCCTGCTAAGGCTTATTTATATCATCTTTGGAAATAAATATAGGAAGAAAGTTCAGCCACTGCGCATTATGTGTGAGTTTTGATATCTGCTGAGTACTGGAATTAAATGCATGTTTGTGTAGATTATTACTTCAGGACTTGTGGCTATTTGGGGCAGGCAGCCTTTAGCTTGAAGGATATTTTTGTTTATTTGTGTACAAGGAAATCCTGTGTCCTCCTTTGAAATAAGAAACAGTGGAGTGCTTACGCTGAGAATTTGTTTTCAGAGCATTGGATTTGCTTTGGAATAGCATAGAATGCCTCCATGAGATAAAGGGTGAACTAAAGATGTGAGTGGCCTGAATTTCATTCTAGTTAAAGCTATTATGTTTAAACCCCTGTCAAAGATCCAGTGAATGCACTTATTTTTCATCTGAGAATGAGGAAGAGCCACAAGATATTCAGTAATGGGGAGAGGAGCTACAGGGCTGCGTGCTGCTGTGAAATGGGGAAGAGGCAGTTATGACTGCACAGGATTAAGCATTGGAAATGCGATTTCTTGATTATGTTATTGTTATTTTTCATGTCCTTGCTGCAGTGTTTTGCAGTGAGCTGGCTTAAATGAACATAATGCAGAGAAAATGTGTGTTTGCAGTAGCCTTCACCTGACAATTACTGGGGCCTGAATGGCATTGAAAGTCTATAGAATCTTTTTTGTCGTCCCCCCCAGTCTCAATTCCTGTGTCTCTTAGAACCTCTTCCTTCTATTTCTTTGTTTTCTAGGATGCATGGCATGGCAGGGCTATTTCACCTCTCCGATTATATCAGGGTAAGTAACTGTGTGGTAGTGTTTTCCATCCTCCCTTAAGATAATAATCTGTTTAGAAGTCAAAACCTAACTGAATATTTTTATTATCCTGTTATGAGACTTAAATTTTCCTTAAGTGGCCTGTACATTGGCTGTATCATATCTTTGCTCTAGAATTCTGCAGTACTAATAGACTAAGTCAAAAATAGCAGTTTGATTATAAACATTATTAATACTGAAAATACTTACTGTTCTTATCTTGGTATAGTTAAAATGTCCTATCAAAGTGTGCTAACAGGATAAAGTAGCTTTTTGAGAGCTGCTGCAAAAATGGCTGTAAACTACAGGAATATATTTAGTATCTAGCAGGTTCTTTCACTTAATACTCTTCCTAAAGACTATACCCAGGTTAATTTTGAGAGTTGTAAATCATGCTCTTCTGCAGTTTGTTTGCATCTGGTGTAATGCACAGGGGAAGAGAGGGTAATGGTTTTATTATTTTAGCAAGAATTTCTGCATCTGAATTTCAAACTTGATGCCATTTGCATAGGAACACCACAAAACTGGACAGTAATTATCAGCAGTAAAGGAGAAATTCTTAACATACCCTGAAGTATGCTTGGAACTTAAACATGTTTCAAGATACTTTAATTTGGGAGCTATTAAAGGTTTACCTGTAGCATGCAAATACTGAGAATTCTCAGACCTTCCCAGTTTTGGTACTGTTCTTCCTCAGGATCTTCAAGTCTAGCCAAGATTGGGGAGTGTATTTGACTTTAGTATTGTAACGTGCTACAAGAAATCAATATAGTAGAGTTTGAACAGAGTTTGTATTCCTTCTAGTGAGTGTTTTACCCGGAGTCAAACAAAAGTTTCAGTTGTTAGGTTTCCTGTGCAAGCTATCTTTCATTCTTCCTTTCACTGGATAATACTAACTTTTCATAGCCTTCTGGCATTTCTCTGCCGTGGTTGCTGTGTAATGATGTTGTCTCTGTCTAGTTTCCTCCCTGAAAGATTAAATGCTCTGGGAAGAAACCTTCTCTAATTTGCTTTCCACTTTGATGAATATTACAGCTATACATTTTCCTCACTCTATGCTGTGCCATTCCTGCATATATAATGTTGGAAGCTCTTCTGACATTTAAATACTGAAATTCCAGGGTGTCTTTTTTAACCTTCAGATAATGTTGAAAGTGGTTTGTTTTCTAATGGATGTGCTCTTGGAAGAGGTCTAATGTCATTGTCCACTTCCTACCAGCCTGACTCGATGTGATGTTCACTCAGTTGGATTTGTAGGTTTGAATAACGAAGAAATGTTAATATTGTATTCGGATTATCCTCTTTAAATCTATAAGTGAAATCACTCAGTGTCTGCTTAGAGTGGCTCCTTTTAAGAACTAAAGATATTACGTAAAAACTAAATGGCTTAATTTTAGTTAATGAATGAATTCCCAAATTTAAGAATGTATTTTGATCTTGTGTAGCTTCTAAGTGTCTACCACTCTGCTTCCCAGATGTAATTATGGGGATGAAGCTCTTCATGTGGTTAATTTTTTTCACGTGGTGGTGTGTTTGTGAAGTGAATATGAAAGGACACTTGATTTAAACCTGATTTGGTTTCTCTTTTGGTTTTGAAGTGTTTAAGTTATAGGTTACCTTTCTTAAATAATCAGCTTCATAGACTTCTATAGTGCTGTGACTGTAGTTATCGTGGGTGCTTACTGTGCCGTCTCATTCCTACAACAGAGGCCGTAAGAACAAATACACAGGTTCGTGCTGTGGGCTCATCATCAGACATTCTGTCTTTGACAGTTGGCACTTTCTTACAGAATATAAGGATAAAGAATGTTGTGATATTTTCCTGTGTGCTGTGAGCCTTCCTCATACATTTATCCACAGTAAGATGACATATGGCATCTTGGATGCCGAGTATTGTAGGAAGAAGGAATTGTCATCTTTTGCTTAAAAAGCCTCTTAATGTGAACAACTCCATAAAGAAAAACAGGCTTTAACGGTATCAAAAGATTTATAGTTGACATTCCAGGGTGACCAGGGCTTGAGAGAGAAGACTTGAGTGTAAATACTCTTAAATGAAAGGTCTTGAAATCAATTCATGTAATGGTGACAGCAGTGTAAATCACAAGTAGTTTTAGGTATGAAGTTATTAAGTATCTTTTTCTTGTTTCCAGCAAATTCATAGCTACTTCACTGGCACTCTTGGAATGCATGTTTGGATGTCATACGCAGTCTTCATCGTAGTTACTTTATTGATTGGCCTGTTCCTTGGTTTGGTAAGAAAACATATTACTTTCTTTTTCTCAGTTACCTAGAACTTTTGCTTTGTATTAAATTGTAAAAAAAGAAAAAGAATAAACTTAACTGGTAAGATATACTGAAGTACCTTATTCTAATGGTGTCTCTTTTCTCCCTGGTGTCCAGTGATACAACACATGGGAATGGTTCAAAGCTGTGCCAGGGAGGTTTAGACTGGACGTTGGGAAGCTTTTCTTTACAAACACTGGAACAGGCTTCTTAGAGAGGTAGTTGATGCCCTAAGCCTGTAAGTGTTTAAGAGGCATTTGGACAATACCCATAATAGCATCCTTTAACTTGGGCAGCCCTGAATTGCTCAGGCAGTTGGATTAAATGATTATTGTAGGTCCCTTCCAACTGAAACAGTCTAGTCTCTTCTAGTAAAGTTCTCTACTATTCAGTACTGCAGATCCACTCTCCAGTATTGTAGCCTATGTCTGGTAAAGGTTGAGACTGGTTCACTTAAATAAGTTCACCTCTTTATGCAATCCATACTTCAATTTAGATTTCTTTAGTCCATCCACTAAACAAGTGAGTTTTGTATCAACCTCTTGTATCTAAGAGTTTGTACTTAAAGATTGAATGCATGTGATCAGAATTATGTGAAGACTTTAACTTTCTAAAAACACTGTCTTGATGGATTTTTATTAGCTGGAGTGGGATTATGTTTGTGGGAGTTAGCAATTTAAGTGTGCTGCCACACTCCTAATCAAAAGGATGGAAATATGTTTTAAAAGGCTTTGAACATTTGGGGTTTAAGTGATTTACTCTATTCCTGGGCATAGCTTTGTGGTTACAGCTTGGTTTTAATGAAATCTGACATCACTTCTTATCTTCCCCATGATCTTTTGGTTTGACTTTTTATTACTAATTGAAAAATCTGACCTCTCTTGCACCAGAACTGGTGCATTCATATATCAATCTCTAAAACATCAGGAAGGTTTTTCAGACAAACCTATTAGCTATATATGCAAATATTAAGGACCGTATCCTGAGCCCTCTGTTTCATCGGTGGAAACAGTCCAAAATTGCTTTACCTGTGGAGCTGGGGATTACTTCCTCTTAAAATATTTGAATAGTGTGGCTCTGTGACCTCTCCAATACCAATATTAAATGAGAAACTGAGCTGGAAAAGGAGATACAGATGGGAATAGATGTTTTCAGGTTAGATATAAGGAAGAAGTTCTTTACAGTGAGGGTGGTGAGGCCCTGGAACAGGTTGCCCAAAGAAGTGGTGAATGCTCTGTCCCTGGCAGTGTTCAAGGCCAGGTCAGACAGAGCCTTGGGTGACATGGTCTTCTAGGGTGAGGTGTCCCTCCTCATGACAGGGGTTTGGAACTGGGTGATCTTAAGGTCCTTTCCAACCCGAACCATTCTGTGATTCTTTCAGACTGTTTGATCCATGAGCATGTTCTGCAACTGCAAATGTGGTTTAAAACAGTTATGCTGATAACTGGTTTAACTGACTGGTTTAATTAGGTGCTAAATTCATGTGGGAGGTGTAAAAGTTGTTTCTGGCACTTGGATCTCTGCCCTTCAGGCCAAAAATAGTGATATAAAAGAAAATCAGGAGTGTGTTTCTTGGTAGTATAGGGATTTGATTTTCAAAGCAATGTGTGTGTTTATAGACACATTTTTATACACATGTGTACAGAATTGTTATATGTGAGCAAAACTCTTTGATTATACAATCTAAACAGCTGCATTTTTCTTTATTTTAATTTTCATCACCAAATGAGTGCAAATCAAGGTGGTGTAACAAGGAGCAAACGAATACGAAGATTTAAGACAAACTTCCTTATTTGTCCTTCATTTAAAAATATAAATAAAAAATGAAAAAGCTGAAGAAACATAAATTTAATCTCAGTTTTTTCTAACAAGCTTTCCAGTGTTTGAAGTGTATTTAGCATGGTCTCCCCTGTCTCTCTTTCTTCCCTTTGCATTATTCTTAGCATGCGGCAGTGAGACAAATATCTTGTATGCATTTGAAGTTCTGCTTTAAATAACAAGTACAAAAGGTGGAAGTGCACATCTTGTGTTGGAGAGCCGGGATAGGGGTGGAATAACACCCTGAAATACATAAAATCTTCATCAAGATTGTTTCCTAAGTTTTAAATAAATAAAAATACTCAACCTTGTTCTGGGCTTCTCTTCTTAAGATGCCAGCACTTCCAATACTGAACAAATTTAGGGAAGTAGGAGGCAGAAACTCTGTAGTAGAAAACAGAGAATGTTGGTTGGTATACACTGAGAAAACACGTTCTTTCAGGGTTTTTATTTAGGTTTTATCTCTGAGGAAGAGAATACAATTTTCTAAATCTTATTGTATGTCTATCTTAAAAGGATGAGTAAGAAATTACTTAAAAGTGCAGGAACTGTTGGGATGATCTGCTAATAAATGTCTTTTTATCTTTATGCAGATGCTGGTTTTGATTTCAGACTGCCTTTGCCCATCCAAGTCAAGATACAGCACTGAAACATCTGGTAAGTACTCTTAAGTGGGTGAGGTACTGTAGGTTTAAATGTAAACTTGTAGGAGGGAGGGCAATAAACTGTCAAGAACTTAGATGTGAACCAGTGATCCTGGTATTCATTTTAGTCACACTGACAAAGATTAATATGTTGGGCTCTAAAATACTGATATCAGAACATCCACGTGGAAGATAGCCAAGCAGAAAGAAGAGAAAACCCAAAAGTAATTTGCTCTAGCTTCTAGTGTTGAAGGGAGATACTGGTTTGTGTATTTTATGGAGGTGCCTATTCACTAGACCTGTTGCTTAAATATCAAAAGGAATTTGCTTGGCAGGACACTTCCACATCCTAATATGGGAAATATTTTATATTAGGAGATGCAACATTCTGAACCTGTTAAATTGTCTTCATTATTTGTTGTTGGGGAAAGGAGGAGATGGAGGGAATCAAGTGAATCCAGAGACTGCAGGTGTGGAGACAGGGGAAGGTGTTGCATCTCCTTAAAATGAGCAACACTCGCATCTTCTTGATCCTTGGTGGGAGGGCTTCTGAATATTATTCTGCTCCCTGTTAACATGGGAGGCAAAACCTTGCACACAAAATACTCTCTTGTCAGCACCAAATGTGTGTTAAGTTCCAGAACATGTTTTGGTACGTTTGTGTTAAGTGAAGTCAAAACTTTACTTAAATGTGTTTTGTAGTTGTGTACATCTATGTGTATTTGCTGTGAAGATGTATCTGTGACACTTGACAATAAGACTTTAGCCAAATCTAGAATTCTTAAGTGTGCAAAATCACAGTCTTCAAAATCTTAGATGTTCCTCACTGTCAGAAGAAAAGCCCACCTGTGCATACTGGAGCAGTATGCTGTCCACTTGGCTTACCTAAGTGTTTGATTTGTCTGACAATTATACCTCTTTGGGGAGTCAAGTAAAATTGCTGTCTTTAGTTTGTAACTTGGTGGAACAAAATGAATGCTGTCTTTGTCCAATATGCAAGAAAAACAAATGAAAATGGGAGAGAAATATTACTGGAGATTTATTTGAGATAATTGAAAGATAAAGAGAATGCAGTCCTGTGCAAGTTTGCAGTAATAAAATTCATGAACATTTGGAATACATGCATGGTGCTCTAACTGTAATAGACATTCTTCTAAGATTCATTCTAACTTCAGTATTTGAATCTCTTCATTTGTTTAGAAGAAGCAATTACAAAGGATAATGTAGAGAATGCTGCGTTAGAAGAACAGGAGGAGGCTGCAGAGCTTTCCGCAGATGATGCAGAAGGGAACGCAGACGTAAAAGATGTCTCAGATGAAGAAGATGCAGCAAATTCAAGTGCTGATGACTCACAGGAGGATTTAGCACTTGGAAAAGAATCGGGGGAAGAAGAAAGTGAAGACATAAGTGAACAGCCTTTAGCTGCTTCAGAGACTGAAAGCTCAGTAAGACAGCGTAAGAGTCAGGTGGCTGATGATGGACTATAGGGTTTTTTCAGTGGTGTATTTTGTACACTTGGACCAAAGACATATCAGACCCTGGGTCTGAAGCTGAAGCTTACACTTGACTTGTCATTTGTGTTTACGTAAAACCTCTGTGGGTTACTTTTTGTTGATTGGAGTTGGTTTTTTTTAAAGCTAACGCTTGCTTACTTTGTTTTATAAGCACAGATGCTGTGTGTTGTATAACTTTAGCCATGACAATCAAAATAAGTGTATCATATCTGTTTGAAGTCTTCTAAGAGAAAAGGGACATAAGTCTCAGTTCACCAGCTCTAAACTGGTCATCTGTGCTTGTGTTCCTGTAAGCATTGACCTAAGCAAGATTGGGACTTTTAACTCTTCACAGTATCTTGTTGGACTGTTACTTTCCTGTCTGAATGTTTATTGTTTCCAAATGCCACAGAAGCATTAGATAAGTGATACAGTAGGGAAAGAAGGCACCTTACTCATCTTCTCTTAAATGTTGTGTACAGTGGGTTTGTTTTTATCACTTTCAACTGAAGCACCTTTCTCTTTCATTTTTATTAATGTTTGTTTTGGAAGTTTATCATGCAGTGTGCCCCCAGGTTTTCCAGTTGTTGGTAACTCAGAGGCATGCTGCACAGCTCAAGTTTGTCAGCAGAGTCTTTTGACCTAAGGAGTTTAAGTAATTGAAAACCTCAGGCTCAGAAAGAATGGCAGCTAAATGTTTAAAATATGTTTGAACTTTTTAAAAGGTTTAAAGGAAATTATGTTGGTCAGGAGGGATTTTTGCCAAAGCACAACTTTTTTTCTTCCTTTTTTCCCTTCAAGAGATTGAAGCAAGAAATACTCACTTTGCATTGTGTATTTCTTGCCAGTACAAGCTTGTCATGTGCAGTGTAGTTCTGCCATTTCCCACTCAGAGTACTTTGGGCAGAACTCAAGCTGACTGCTTTAGTAATAGTCACTGAAGAGGCACTTAAGGTTTTAACCTTTGATTGCTTTTCTACTTTTTGCCACTGGAATCAGCACATTAGGAAAAGAGAGGGGCACAGGTGGGTAGTGAGGTGATGCTTTTTCTTCTTATATCAAGATAAACACATGTCTGTTGCACTGTTTAAAGTGAAAACAGCTTGCAGGTAGACAGCACTAGGTGTGGTTAGAAAACTTAAGTCATTAAAGCTATCAGTATTTCCCTCCTTTGACTTGATTAATATATAAGGCTTTGTTTTCCTGTAAGGAATACCTACAGTGAGATCCTGTTTCTGTTTTGTTGATGTGTGACTGTGCTTAAGATGTCTTAATCTTGATTAATTTTTATAGTCTATATTGTGTAAACCTTGCTAACGCATGAATTTCATCTTGCTTTGCAAGAGTAATTAAAGGTGAGATTGTCTCTCATTAAAAGAGGCAAGTTGCAAGTGCAAAATGCTGGTTTCTTTTGAGACTGAAATTAATAAGGCCAATTTGTGTTGAAAGTTTTGTGGTTCCTTTTTTTAGTGCCCATAAAGAACATATTTCCTAAGAAAACTCAACTTTTCCTGTTTGTGGTTTGTTGCATACTATGTCTTGGAAATACATGGTAGAAACTTTGCATTTGTCTGCACAAAGAACAAAATTACACTGCATATATTGAATATGAATTGTGAAAAAGAATTTTCTCAGTCTGGAGCTTGAATTTCATACAGTGGTCACATGTAAATACACTTTCACGTGTGTGACAGCATACAGTTGATAATATACATATACATATATACATTGCACTATAGTGAGAACAGTTGGTGGTATTTGGGTGTTGTCCCGTGTAACTGGGCAATTGTAGAAGCTTGCAGCCAGCAGAATTCAGTAGCAGTTGAGGTACATAGCAGCTTTTTTCTTTAAAAAGTAAAAATAAAACAAAAAAACCCCAACACTAAACTCAAACTAAGCTTTTATTTGCAAAAATGAAGGAGACTGTGGCTACTGTAGTCCAGAAGGAAGAACTGTACACCGAAAAGCTCAGAATACAGATTTGTTGTTTCCATTCTGTATTTGCTTTGTTCATTATCTGTTCATCAGGAGCTCTTAAAAGCCTAAAGAAAAACAGAACTTTAACCATATTCCCTGAGAGAAGCAGGAGTTGATGTGTATGTTCAGATACATGAACTTGCATAAGATAAGAGTATATATATTCCCAAATGTACCAGACATTGAAAAACATGTGGGACTGTATTCACCACAGGTAACGGCGACTTTGGTCTGGTCTTACACATCACCATTAAGATTGGATAGCTTAAGATGAAGATACTCAGTATTTTCTGTTGAATAGACTTAACTGTAAGATCACTGTCTGATGAGTAGGGATTAAGTAGTGACAGCAGTTTATCTCTTGTAAGTCTGGAAATGAGCTATGGTTTAGTGTGAGGCAACCCTGCCCATGGCAGGGGGTTGGAACTATATGATCTTAAGATACCTTCCAACCCAAACCAGCCTATGATTCTGGAACATAGTATGCATGTCATTACTCCTGTGTTTTCAACTAATTAAGTAGGCAATATTGCTGCTAATTCAGGCTGGACTATATTCAACATGTATTGAAGTATCTTATTAGAAAGATCACTAAAGGGTGACAAAGACTTCAGACAAATAGGTGCTATGATTTCGTTGATATCTCCAATGTAGGAAAAATATTGTAGTGTGATACTGGAGATACTCAACTTTGACTAATGCTTATCTGGCAAACAAGCAGAAAACACTATGAAGGCTATCTTTGCATTTAACAGGAAGACCATTAGCTATGCTGTATAAGTGTAATATTAATGTACTTTCCAGAATGAGGTTTCTTTCTCACTAAAACATATTTTGCCTGAATCATGCAAGTATAGTACTAATTAGACTATTACAATAGTATTAAACTTGGTGTGTTTCCAACAAAAAAAGTTGGTATCAACCTTTTGTGCAATCTGAGCATTCTCTCTGTTCTCTTATGATTAATTTTAACTTGTTCTTGCAGCCTCAGTATAGACAAAATGTCCTTGGAGAAGCTGCTCCTAACACTGTTCAAAAGGGCTGTGAGGCTTCTAAACCAGAGCTGTATGTCAAAAATGACTTGAGGGGTTTTTTGAGAACTGATTTCAATTTCAAATGGGATGCATGCCATTCTGAAAACCAGTCCCTGCTGGAGCTCAATGTGAATGCCTAAAAGCAAGTCATTCTGAAAATCCAGCGGGTTACTTTGTAAGGCTGGAAATACAAAACTCCCGTCCTTGAGATCTGTGTGGAACTTGTATGTGCGTCTTGGAATACTCTGTATATGCTGCAGCCGTGCTGGGCAACACTTGTTATGTGGGTTTCTTCATGGAAATGTTATACAGGATTGTCTTTTATATAAAAAGGTGTTACAAATTTATACTTACGGGTTTTTTTTTACTGAAATTCCACATAAATTTTGTATTTATGAGGATGTTGTAGTTTTCATTTTCTCAGTGTGTAGATGGCTCATCTGTGTAGTTAACAAAAGATGATTCCTTTTTAATACTTGACATTAATAATACTGTGACTTGTGAATATTTCTTATACTCTAAACCAAACCTGTACATTAATCAATTGCTTCCTTCTTACATGAGTGGGAAAAAATGCTTGGAAGAAGCATGCCTAGATGGAACGTTTCTCT
Organism: Neopsephotus bourkii; assembly: GCF_033783945.1. Classification (NCBI taxonomy): domain Eukaryota; kingdom Metazoa; phylum Chordata; class Aves; order Psittaciformes; family Psittacidae; genus Neopsephotus; species Neopsephotus bourkii. The sequence goes on from NW_026901735.1 coordinate 3,045,884, forward strand.
AGGCTAAGCTGAATGCTCTTGAAGGTATAAAATGCAGCTGGGGCTCAAGTGCAGGCTGATGTGCAGACTAATGGAACTGAACCCTCGAGGGCTTCACCTCTATGTTAGTTTTGTTGGGTTTTCCCTCCCTGTGAAATCCACTAACTGCAAATTGTGTGCTAACTCTTACAGATCTGGAGGGCAGCAGGAGATCCCTCCGCATGATGTGTGCAAAAAGAAGTGTAAAGATTTAAATGGCACATCTAGTTGTATTCACAGCGAGCAGTCATTGCTAAAGAAATAGGATTTAAGAGGAGAAGTAACTACCAGGAACCACCAGTGCAAGTATTTGCGTGATGCAAACAACTATTAGATCAAGTTCACAGATAAGTATTCAGGTGAGTTATCGTGAATGGCTGTGAACAGAACTGCATGGGTTGGGTGATTTGCCATTCACTTTAGTTTTCCTCTTTTCCATTTCATTGCTTTCCTGATGTAAAATTGAAGGGGAATGGTAGCAAATGAAACCCTTGGTTTACTATTTAATTGGCTGCTTCTTGGATCCACCTGCCTTTTCTCCAATTCTTATCCTGCTCTGAGCCCATCACACACCAGTGGTTGTTCATTTGTAAGCTCTCTTGCCAGGGAACCAAGTCTGTTGATAACTTTCTTTCATTCCTTTCCCTGCAGGGAATAACAAGTGGTGTGTTTTATTTTAATGAAGGCTGTGGTGACTACTTCTTTTAACTAAGCATCTTCATTTCTTTCCCAGTAGAAAAACCCTTTCAAAACTGTGTGTGCTTTACTTTCCCTTCATCTTCCCTGAGCAGAAAGGAAAGCTCCGTATTTAAACACACAGGGAACAAATGGGGATTTAGCAATCAATTTCATTTAGATTACCAGTTTCATATGGAAAGGCCATTTTTCTTGGCTCATTAAAATTTCCCAGAGCCTGTCAGTACTTTGACATGTTAATCTGAACTCCAGTGGGGTGTGAGTGCTGAACACAGGCAGTACTACTAATGGTCTTGGCACAGGCTGTGCCGGTTGCTCATGTGCTTGCAGAGGATGCAGAAACAACAGCTGTCATTCGAAGTGTTTGACCATCAGTTCCACATCAAGGACATGAAAAGATCATGCTTGGTAAGGGCACTTTTTATGTCTGGTTATTGCTGTGTGTTTGGGATGCTGAGAACCTCTTTGTAGATCTCCCCTGGATTGTTTTCATTGTACTCAGTCATTTAAACCTCTCCTCTAGCAGAACTGGTCCTCTGCCTGGTGCTCCAGTCACTGTCCACCTCAGACTTCTGAATTCCCTTTACCAAATAGACAGTCAGGGCCTTGGTAGGGGAACCTGCTCACTGTGCTGAATGGCCAAGAAACTGCCCTCATCCCTACAGCAGGTCCATCAGCTTTGACTCCATCCCATGCTGAAAAAAAGGGAGAAAAAAGAAACTGATTCTTCTGAGTGACTTGGAGGAGCCAAAGGAAATGGGTTCAGCTCTGACTGATGGCAGATACTCACTGAAAACACTTCATAATCTGTAAACAGGTATTTTCTGTCTTCGATAAGTTTATGGGGAATTTGGAAGTCAAAATAACCATTTTCTTATGTAAGTTGCTTGATAAAACAGCTTTGCAGAAGAGTCTTGAGAAATAGGTAATCACTGGGACATTGCAATGTTTTAATAGTGTACTGCACTTAACTTGTCTAGTTAATCTTTACTGCAGGACTGAAGTGAGAAAATCCCTGCTGGCTCATCCTTCACCTAGGGAGGGTTTTGGACAGTGACAGGAGACCAGCAATGATCTCTCTGATCCTCAGGTAGGACAGTGATTTGGTCTGTAAATGCTGTGCAGTGATCTCCCTTCGTAGTAAATAACACATGTAAGGACAAGCATGTTAAGGTATTTCTTAGAATACTCTTTTGGCTTTTGATTGGAGTGCTTTTTAAGCCAGAAGTTGTATCTATTTAATAGCCCTCAGTGTGATTTTTTCCCTCTGGAATTTGCAATACCCATTTGAATTAAAGTTCAAAATGAACTCAAGTTTCCTTTGCAGATCCTGGTTCAACCGAGCTCCAGTTACATGACGCCGTTCTCTGTTAGTAATTCTCTGGTAATTCTCCCTCTGCCAAAGGAGCAAGGGAGAAGCAGTAGGTATGGGAGAGGATATTAATGGTACCCTGTCTGTGTTGGGTTTGGTTTGGATTATTTTTTTCCTCTGCCCTAATCACATCTGAATCTTTCAATTGAATCGCCCATTGACTTTAATCAGAGAGGTCTGTCGTGGCTGGCTGCTCAGGCAAACTCTTTGCTATTAAGTCAGATGCTGTTCTTCTGCTTCAAGGTTAAAGTTCAGACAGCTGATGTCTCATTAAGCGAACAGAGGAAACAGCTCATCCAGAGATTCATTAAACTGAGGAGCCAATTACTTGGAGGGAGGCAGTGTCAGAGCTGGTCTGTGTCGGTGTCTGATGTGCTGGGGAGACATTGGCTGTACTCTACCAGGGATTACACCCGTAAGAGACCAAGCAGTCCTTAGTTCAGCAGCAGATTAAACTTCTTCTTTCATTTAGTTTTGCTTCCTTTGTGCTGATATTGGCACCTTCCACCACACCCCAGCTCCTAAACTGGCCAGCAGTTTAGGAAGAAGGGGGTTCTGGAAGAACTGGAAGAAGGGGGTTCCTGCTGGAGTGGAAAAGTATCCAGCTATTGGTGCAGTCCTGATGTCTGCGGATCTTCCCAGGGCACATTGTCCTGGCCGCAGCAAGAGCTTGGCTGTGTTTTAGTGTGTGCTTGGCACATTTAAGGGGGGATCTGCAAAGGGCGACACGTGAGCAGCTCTGTGCTAAGGGAGGGAAGAGGAATGTTTAAGTGGCAAATACCAACCAGCAAAGTAAATCACTGATACCATGTGAATGTGGCAAATGAACATGTAACTGGAGAGAAAGATCGAGGTGGGAAGTGTTTTGCGGAGCTCAACTCTTTTTTAGGTGACCATGGACATTATAAAAGCAGGAGGAGACCAGTGGTGAAGCGGTTATCGTTCCTTTCAGCAATTTTTGTGCAGCTTGCCAACATTAAAAGCTCTTGAGTTCATTAAGGCTGAATTCAGCTTTACATATTAAAATGTTCAGCTACCGGGCAACACTTGGTCCCATGCTCTAGGATAAATACCTGATTTTAGCACGGGCGATGCGAGCATTACATAAATGAAAGCAGATGTGTCCTCAGTTTTGTGCTGGGAGCACAGAGAAATGTCAGTGTTAAACCAGGTTGGGTTTAAATTGTATCTGACAGTGATGTGTGCTAAATGCCTTGTGGTATAACTGTGTGTATATTCATATTAATTTGCAGTACTTCCTCCCATGAATATTCTGGAAAATGATCCCCTACACATCCTGTGCAGCTTAGACTGAGATGCCCTCACCTGGGAGAGCAGTTAGGGAAATAGCTGCAAATCTATAAGAAAAATAAGATATTGAATATATAAAATATATTTATATAGAATGAATACATAATATGAAAATAGCTGGCCTTGAATGCTTCCATCCCTGGCAGTGTTCAAGGCCAGGTTGGACAGGGCTTGGAGCAACCTGCTGTAGTGGAAGGTGTCCCTGCCCATGGCAGGGGGTTGGAATTGGATAAGCTTTAAGATCCCTTCCAACCCAAAGCAATCTGGGATCTCTTAGTGCCCTTGTTCCCTTTAAATCGTTCCTGAGACTGAGCATACAGCTGGCACCATCCTTCCTGCCTCAGCCCCTGAGAGATTCTTCCAAAGATAGTGACAATCTCTGTTGAATTGTAAGCGTTTTTCTGGCTCTCTGCAGAATTTTGTGTTCCCAGTTATTTATAAACAGCAAGAACACGGCTGTGGTTTTCAGAGGTGCATTTATATTTAACTTGATGTTATCTCAGTCCTTCAGCCTTGGTTAACAATGAAAATACCAACTCACTTAAAGCTCCAAATTACTGGAGGGAGTGAGGCATGACTATACCTGTATTGCAGAGCATCTCTAGGCCTTGGTGCACCAGAAGTACTGAACAGTGAGCAGAACGCAGGCTCTCTGCTTTGCTTTCACCAGAGAGGGGTGTGCAGCAAGCACAGTGCCTGCTGCTTTGCTCCTGTGCATGCTGCAGTCTGCCATGTCTTATACTGTACTCTGGGGGTTGTTTCCTATTGAGGTATCAATGCCTCCCTTCTGAAAATCTGGTTTTAATGAAATAGCTTTATTAATAATTGAAATGTGCACAGCCAGAAAGCTGAATTATGTACACATAGAATCATAGAATGATTAGGGTTGGAAAGGACCTTAAGATCATCCAGTTCCAACCCCCCTGCCATGGGCAGGGACATCTCACACTAAACCATGTCACCCAAGGCTCTTAAGCGTTCCCTGACAAACAAATACCATATACTTGTTGCAAAGGATGTGTATTTGTTAGATTTTAAGTCAAGATTCGATCAAGAAATCTTAATTGAGTCTGTTGCACTTTGAATGGCATCTCTTCAATAAGGTACTTTTATTTCCAGCTGGTGAGTGCATCTGATTTCCTAACATTTGAAGAACAACTAGAGCGCTGTGGGTCGTGGAGGTGGAATTATCTTAAAATCAGGAGCCATTTGCTTGGGGATGTGTTATATGCTTGAGCACCCTGAGCCTTGTCACTTCACTCAGTATCCAGGGTTTTAATGGGAATAACTGGAATCTTGTTTGTGTTCGGTGTTGTCCTAAATGTCCAGGCTGGGATCTACACGTAGAAACCATCCAAATCAAGATTTTGCTTTTGGGGCATTAACAGCATCCTTGTTTCAGTCTCCTGTATATTTTGAATGATGAATACATACACGAGAGACTGTGCATTCCTGTTACTGCAGGTTGAAGCCCTGCATGCTGCACCTAGGTATTTATTTCCTTGCTGGTTAATCTCTTTTTTGCCATGTTTTATTCCGTTCTGTTCTAGGTTGCCCTCGACCACATGAAATAAAACGCGGTGCTGAAGTCCAATATGACACAAGAAGTTGATGCATATTTTGGGGGTTAGTTGAATCCTGATGAGGTCCCTTTATTAATGATTTACAGACAAAAATACACAGCTGAAAAGAGAAAGAAGTAGGACTGAAGTAACCCTGAGCGGTCTGCAGGCATGTCTGGAAAGCTGGTTTGCATTGCTGACTTTGAGGAGTATGCTGCAAAATTCCTCCCCAAATCAGTGTATGATTATTACCGCTCCGGAGCAGATGACCAAGAAACACTAGCAGATAATGTAGCAGCATTTTCAAGGTAGGAGGAGGGTTTGAGGCTGGAGTGGGATGCAGGGGGTGTTAATTCTGCTTTATCATTAGATGGGATGCAATATGAGATTTCTGTGTGAACAAAACTCAATTTTTCTGCAACTTCTTTCTTTCTGAGCGAAAAATACAGAATTGATTTGATGAACAATCATCTCCTCTTCCACTCCTTCACCTAGTATTTTCTGTCCAAAAGCAGTCTCTAAAAACCATTAGCATCTTTTTAGCTTTAGCTGTGTTTTGTTTGACTTGTTAACATCAATTCTCTTTGGCTCTAATATTTAATCAGCTAATGAAGCTGTGATTTCTACATTGGGGGCTGTAATGCAAAGAAGGGGTTCTTATGGTGCGGTTGTACCTTTCAGGTCCGGACTCAGTTTTGCCTTTTCCTCTTTCTTCCCAGCCTGGATTAGTGCACAGTCTCCCCTTGTAAGTGCTTGTGCAGCAGTGTGGGATCAGAGCCGCATCCCCTAGCAGACAGGAGTTGCATATCCCAGCTCCGGAGCGAGCTGTGAAAGGCAGGGCTCAGGCCTGGGTGGCCAAGCTGTGCTGAGGGGGGAGTCCAGCAGGAGCTCAGCACTTCACCAGGAAATGCTGTAAATGATGGGAATTATGATAAACCAGTTTTCACTTGGGCTGAGCCCCTGAACTGTTGTCAAAACCTGGGCTCGGGTCAGCCTTTGTCTCAAGCACGAGGTCAACACAAATTCAGTCAGCATTTGCTGTCGGATTCAGTAGAAGATGGTCAAAGCTCACACTGGTTCGCCATCCTCTTCATCTCCACTGCTGCTCAGCCCCCAAAGCATCAGCCTGAGCACTGAGGAGGAAAGAAGCTGGCTGGAGTCTGGTGGCCTCAGCCCAGCTGAGCCCAGTTGAGCTGCTTCAACCCATGTTGGCTTCTCTTTCCTTCAGGTGCTGTGTTGGTGCAGCCATTTAACCCCCTGCGCTTGCCTTGCTAATCTCTGAAAGCTTTGTCCTTAGTCCCTCTGAGTCTGATAAACCAAAACAGGAGTTCTCTGATCTGTCTTGAGGCTTTCTCCATCCCCACTTTGCTTTTCTGCTGCAGAGCAGCAATCCTGTTCACTGCTGGTTGCCTTTCCATAGGCTAGGAGCAATCCAGCTGGAAATGCCTCACAACTGTAAGGCTGTAGAAACCTGGTGGTAATTCATTCAGGTGGATTTCAAAGGTGAGATCCCAGAAACCACCTTGGAATCTTAATTTTAAGGGCACGTATAGAAAAGCTTTGTAATGTCAGGCAAAGAAGAAAACTGATCTCCACTGTGACCCATTATTAGAGAGCTCATAGCTCAATGCAGCAGCTGCCATCATGGACTGGAAATCCCTCAAGCTGCTCAAACACAAGCCAAGAGACTGCTCTGGCTTTGAGGAGTGAGCAGGAGCAGGAAGGGATGTAGTAGTGCTTATCTAATCTTATTTTTGTAGTTTAGTTTTTAATGCTTCCAGATGCTGCTATGATGTTACTTGTCCTCATAAAACCAAAATGAGAGGTTATGGAAAGGATGCTCAAAGGAAGTGCTCTGAAGCAATAAACTGCAAGTAGTGAACTTTTTACTACTAACTGCTAGAGCTAATCCTGATTAAGTTGGATCTAAACTGCCTGGAAACAGGCTCTCAACAAGCTGGGTATGTCCACTTGCTGTGTTGGTGTTAGAGCTAGATGTTCATGGTGGGATAAGAGCAGCTCTGCTCTGAAGCTGTTTCCCACCACAGGGGCAAGTTCCTCTCATGATACTGACTCATGATGCTCATGAGACTGCCTTGCATCAGGCTGGTCACCTGTGGGGTTCAGGCTTACCTCATCTGGCATCTTCTACTTTGTTTTCAATAGGAGCCTCTAGTTTTAGGCATTCAGAACTGCAGAGCTTGCAGGCAGCCTGGAGATGAAGTAGATACCAATCAGCAGTGCCTTGAACAGGCTGAGATGCATTAAATTTGCCAGGTCCTGGTGTGACTGAAAGGCCCTTGATGCTGGGTTCCTGCTCCTCAGCATTGAAGGTAGGAAGGGGGTGGGAGCTGTGTTCCTGTCTTTGCTCCCCCTCCTTTTGTGTATTTGTCTTAAAGAAAATGAGATCTGATTTCCTTAGGAGCTTTGGGCCATTTAAACATCTTCCAAAAGGCAGTTAATAAAATCTGAAAGACTTGACAATGGGTTTACTCTATTAAATCATCAAAGAACTGAAGTTGCTGACAGCCAAAGAGAGAGGTTATGGGGTAGAAATGCTGAAGTCAAAGCTTTGCTTGTTACCTTTCTGTTGCTCTACATTCACATCTGTCTCTGAGTGCCCACCAGAGCACAGGAAAGCATGGTGCTGTGCTGATGGTCACCCAGCCTGAAGCCCAGCTCCCCTGGTAAAACACATGGTCCCCTTCCTTCTGCAGGGCCAGCACAGCTCTCCCCTTGATGATGGGCAGTGCAGCTAGAGTCATCTGCTGGGGCTTGCCAGCTTTGCTGATACGAAGTGGAAAGGATGCAGGGCTTCATGGACACATGTGCTCTTTTATCTGTCCATAGCCAGAGGCAAATGATAGTAAAAGTGGTCAGAGTTTAGAAACAGCCCTTATGTAGCACTCAGAAATGTAAGTTAAATGATTCTCAACATTTCTAGTACCTTCCTGTACCCATCTGAAGTATTTCCATGAAGCACTTGTGTGCACTTGCTGCCTGCAGCCGGATGGACCTTCCTCTGCAAAGGTGACCCCCTGTAATGAGCTCGTGAACCTCTTAAGAGGCACGTTGAGCACTGGTCTCCATGGACTATATGTTGATAGCTACAGTGGTTCCCACTTGTCCCTGCTGAGGCACAACATGGGATGGTGGCTCCCTGGTTTCTGAGCATTGGATGCTGCCATTAACGGTTCATTAGAGCGTGGTTGCAGTGGCTTCCTGGCAGCACATCTAGAAAAGGTGGAGCCCTGGTATGAAGTCTTTAGGGTGTTTTGGTTTATAGAGACCTGCTTGACAAAAGCAACTTCTGCGGTCTTTTGTTCTTTGATGCTGTTGGGAGAAGCACGGCCTGACTGTGAAGGATGCAGGACTGCTGCTCGCTCTGACTCTCGCATAGTCCCTCTGCACGTTACTGGTTTTCCTCCCTGTTCCTGAGCACTGCCTGTGGGTAAATAGAAAGTAAGATGGACTTTACACCCCAAGGCACAGAGATCACGAAGTCAGATGACTCTGTGACAGAAACAAATATGTTCAGCTTCATTTCCCATTGATTTCCACTGCCAGAAGCCAAGCTGCAGCCTGATTAAAAGCATTTACAGTTTATTTAAGTATTTACAGATACAGGTATAAATGTTTGTGTTTACAGAGAAAAGAAAGCACCAAAGTGATCAGGAGCATGAATTGTTAGCCCATACCTTTTTGGTATGGGCTGTGTTCACCCAAGATGATTTGAGTGAACAAGACTGCTGGGATGGGTTGTATTTGGGGGCAAATCAGTGTTGGGTTTATGAGCTCTTTATATTTTTGGCAACTGAATGGTTGTATTCATAGAGAAATAGATTATTATTAGGAACTAATCTAGCAAATGAATGGTTGTGTTGATGGATGCTGTAATATTTCTTGCCAGTGCAATTTTTGGAGCAGTGCAATTTGTTTTCATTAGAGATGTGCCTGCCTCTGGCAGGGGGGTTGGAACTGGATGATCTTAAGGTCCTTTCCAACCCAAGCCATTCTGTGATTCTATAAACTGAATATCCTGGCCTTTGTCAGGACAGGAGCTCAAAGCACTCTGAACCTGTAATCAGACTCCAGAGTATGAAATGGCTCCAAAAGGCCAGTGTTTAAGATGAGGTTAACACCAAGTACAGTAACTCTCCCCCATCTTCGAGCTCTTCTGGGACTGGAGTTTTCTCCGAATCAAGCTGAAGCTCACATATCAACACTAGTGTGTTCCTTCTAAGCCCAGAAAATCATCTTTTACTCATATTGGAGATGGTGCTGGCATAAGTGAGGCATTAAGACAAGAAAAGATGATCTGGGATGTCAGAGCACATGTTATTCCCTATGGCATCTGACTGCATTCACCTTGCATTTGCTCTGCATCCCAATCCACTGCGTGTCCTTCCAGCCCCGTGCCGTCTGGCAGTTAATTTCACTCTCAAGTTATCAAGGAAGCGAGGGGCTTGAATGGAGAATAGATTTTATGACAAGGTCAGGATGCCTTTAGCTTGATGGCACTGAAGGAATCAATCTGAAATCTCCCCTCAGCATGTTAATGCAGGCGGATGTCTGTGTGTGTAGGAACATGTTCCTGCTAATCCACCTTGACATGTACTGCCTCCCCGGTGGCCTTTGGAGGAGATCTGTTTTGTTGTCATGTTCATCAGTGACAGCATCGGTGCGTGTCCTCTGCAAACACATCATGTTCTAGCTCGGTGTTAAGGGTGTTCCAATGACTGGGCACATGCATAATTGAAATACTGGCTAAAAAAGGAAGGCTGAGAATGCGATTGGGGTCAAACACGCACGTGAAGTTGTAGGGGGGAGAAAAGGAAAGGAATGCTTGTGATAATAAGTTAGATTGCTGCAATGTCTTTCACCTCAGACAGGAAGAGTCGCTGTGTGGATGGCAAGAGGGGTTTCTGGAGAGAAAACCGATCTTCCTTAGCAAAAGGAGGTGTTGGTTACCCTGGCACAGCCCTGGCGTCTGCCCCTTGCCACGGGAAGGCAGCAAAGTGGGTTGGAGTTGGGATGGAGGCTGCATCCTCTCCCGGGCACACTGCTCGTGATGCAGCACGAAGGGATGGCTTGGTAAGGGCTCAGAAAGAAACAAGAGCTGCTTGGAAATGTGTGGTGTGGTTTGAAAATGTCATTTTTCACAGCTGAAAGGCATTTGTGCAAGCAGTGAGTGCTCCCCTCTCACCCAACTGTAGATAACCCCAGTCAGAAGTCAGTCTGATTTCTTTGAGCATGTGGAGGGGGAAAAAACCACCCCAAGACACTAATCCCTCCCATTCCCTTTCATCCTGCTTCTAAAACAGCATTTAGGTGAAGTTGCCTAAATCAGGGGTGCTCATTGCCTTCCCCATGCTGCGGCATCGCCCTGCTTCCAGCTGGGAAGAAAGGTGCATCCACTTGGGATTGCTGATTGCAGCACGTGAGTGTGGACCAGGCTGGATAAAAAAGAGGGTGATGAGATGAGGATGACTGCAAAAATGCAGGTTTGTTACAGGATATCCCGGGAATGTTTTCACTCACAGGCTCAGTTGTGTTTGGCAGCGGAATGACCGGTGCTCTGGTTACTGGGAATACAGCCCTTGGGGTTTGCCTGTGGCTGTTAAGGGCATTTCCCTAGGGATTGTCCAGAAAGTGCCTCACATGTCCAGTAAACTCACAGCTGCAGACACCCCTGTTCCCAAAGCAAGACCAGGTTTTCGTTCAAGAGTATAATACTGAGGTAGTATATTTGTGAGACCTAGTAAATGCTCAGTTACGAGTATCACTTGATGTTAGTCAAGAGGATGCAACCTGATAAGGTGCAAGGGGAAGAGAAGCCACAGAAGACATTGGAAGAGACATTTACATTAAAAATTTGGGGCTCATGCACCTGAGGACCCCAAAAAGCTCATAGATGGACTCATTTGATGGCACATAAGGGTGAGTGGGAAGGATGCTGCTTGAAACAGCATCATTTTTCTTGCACACTTTGTTGGGAGGTTTTTTGTTCCTTGTGTTGCTTTTCCCAGCTAAAAGATGCCTTGGAGCTGGGAGAAAGCCTTTGGAATGAGAACTAGGAAGAAAGGGGGGAGGAAAAAGTCGTATTTTCTTAGTCCCACCCTCCCCTGAGAAACAACAAACCCATACAATAGCATGAAAACACGCCTGAGGAGGCATACTTGCAGTGTGTGTCTTGGCATTGAATGATCCAGCTGACTCCCACAGACACATCTCCTTCCAAGCATCATAACTATCTGCCTCCTCCCTGGGGAGCACTTCCTGGAGAGCTGGCGTGGCTCCATGCTCTTGGGTCTCGTCCTGGCTCTGCCCCAGGCTTCTTGTGGAAACATCTCTTGATCTTTCTATGAAATGAAGAGATTCTGTCTTGTCTTTTTCTCCTTTCCAGCTCATCAGTTTGATATGTGAGCTCGAGCTGACCACTGCTCGCTTTCGGAGCCGTCTGAGCGTAACGGTGCTTCTGGTTGCTGTATCTATCCTGATAGTAACGTCAGTCTAGTGCTGAGCAGGTAGAGGCTCGGCAGTACTGGAGCTTAAGTTTCTGATTGTTTTCTGTAATGGAAATTCAATGGCCATCAGATTGCTTCCAAAGGGAGGGATGCCTTAATGAGAGATGGATGTGCACCCTGCTACTGCCTGTACAGCGTTTGGCCTGGTGCAGAGGCAGCCCCTGCTATTGCACACCCTCTTGTGGCTTGTAGCAGCACTGGCTGCTCTACAGCATCTGGATGGGGAGAAAAAGATGCAGTTTTACAGGGATCCCCAATGCAACCCTATTAAAAAAGGGTTGGATATTGCAATGTCGTTTAATTGAGCCCATACGAGAGATTTCAATCCTCTTGTAATGATGTTGTGTGGGGTCAAAGAAGGGATAAATTTCTGTGTATGCAAGCACACGATGTCCAGCCTGACTGCAATAAATTGTATTTACGTGTGGGTTTGTTTTGGTGCCAGCTTCTATTTGTACCCAGGTTGAAGACCCCAGGGGAGAATCAAGCCCAGCTCTGGGCTGGTGTGGTTTCTGGTGGACACGCTGAAGGCAAAGCATGGTTGGGAAGGGTTGAGCTGGGCCACATCATTCAAGGGCTAGATTGTAATTTGCCCTGTTGGGACAGCAGTTGTGCTGCTTGGTCTATTCCTGCACCAAATTACAGTGCCCGCATTTGGTCTTTTCCTGGAAGTCTGGAGTCCCTGCAGCATGTCCCAGGGATTATGTGCACTGTGGCTGGGGACTGCTGGAGACAGGACCTCTCCAAGCGAAGCAGCTCAGTGTCTGTGCCAGCAGAGATGTGGTGCAGTGGATTTCCACACCCCTCTGAGCTGGGGGAAGTCAGAGCAGCCACCCTGGCCACCCATGTCCCATGTGGCAGCTTGTTTCTGAGCAGTCTCACTACTGAGACCCATAGCATGGGTGCAGGGAGGGCTAAGCGTGCTGGCCAGGCTGGTTTTGTTCCTAAATCCTGTGTCTTTTGGCTCCGCAGAAGGAATAATTGAGGGAGGCTGGTGACTTCTGTTCCTGCACACCCTCTGCCATACAGATCTGCCCCGAGGCTTTTGAGGAGGCTGAGACTTACCATGAACCTGAATATTTTGCAGCTCCTGTCTTGTCTTTCAAACGATACCAGCCAATAGTGTTCAAAGGCTCTTTACCTCTTTCAGCCTCCATGGACTTTCATCCCTCCTGTTTTGTGTATTCTGTGGGTCCTGCTGCAGGTCTGGGTCACTCAATGAGGTTCTGCTCCAGCCCCATCACAGCTTTCACCATGTTTCTCCTGACAGCAGGAAGCATCTTCTCTTATCCATTAGGAACTGTATATAGCCCCAGTGATGCTTTTTATCCTCTTCCTTTGTGTCAGGTGGAAGCTGTACCCCCGTGTGCTCAGGGACGTGTCAGTGATGGACCTGTCCACCTCGGTGCTGGGGCAGAGGATCAGCATGCCGGTCTGTGTCGGAGCCACCGCTATGCAGCGCATGGCTCACGCTGATGGAGAGACAGCAACTGCTAAAGGTGAGCGAAGGCAAAGCCCCCTGCACCAAGGCAGAGATGAGCAGAGTGATGCTGGGCTGCTGGCTGTGAAGCCTGGTTGGGTTTCTTGATGCTGTGGCCAGGATGGGTTTGAGCTGCTGCTCAGAGTAATCTGTTGATTTTTGGTTGTTGACTGGTTTGTGTGGAGGCTGTCTTTCATTATGGAACACAGAGGAGAAATGCAGTGTGTACGAAGGGAATCATTTGTAACACAGAAAATTGAAACCTGCATCTATCTATCTTTACATTCTATGAATATAACTCTAAGTATTGTCACAGCAACATCCTTCCTGTTACAGCACTGCTTCTAGAAATTGCTTATCTGGGAAATACACTTCATGGAATCCCAGACTGGTTTCTGTTGGAAGGGGCCTTAAAGCCCATACAACTCCAATCCCCTGCCAAAGGCAGGGACACCTTCCACTAGAGCAGCTTGCTCCAAGCCCCTGTGTCCAACCTGGCCTTGAACACTGCCAGGGATGGGGCAGCCACAGCTTCTCTGGACACCCTGCACCAGTGGCTCACCACTCTCATAGTGAAGAACTTCTGCCTAATGTCTAAGCCTTGTTTTAATCTAAATTTTTCTTGTCTTGAAAAGAGCTCTTTGAGAGCATCCCGGGGAACCAGCGATAAGGGCTTCTTTGGGCTAGATGCTGCAGAAAGGTGTTGCCTAAACAGCTCCAAGAAATGGGCTGATAACCACAATTCTGATGTGAAACTGTTTCCTACTCCTTTAACCGGCTGCAGGATGACAAGAAGCGTAAGAGGCCACAGGGTGTGCCTGTTGCATGGGAACAGCACGGTGCTGTGCGTGTCAGTGTTCTAGCACTGAATGAAAAGGGGTGCAAAGCCTACATGAGCAATATTAAAAGCAATTAATAAATCCTGTGTGTGGCTCAGCTGTTCTCTAACAGCATTTCCATGAGCAATGGAGCAAATGATGATGTGAAGTGAGTCTCATTACCTGCCCTGCAGTGGGAGCTGGTCACAGTAGCCATTAAAAAGCTCCATCGCTTCTTTGTGCGCCGTGATGGGCAGCACAACTCCAGCAGCAATCTCTGTAAAAGCACAATTCTCCCTTCTCATAGTATGTTTGGACACGTTTTTCCTCTCTTCCCAAAAGGTTTACTGGGAATCCCGATTTTTTTCCCTATTGTATATGCCGGCGTATTCCACACGATGGAGCTCGAACACCTTGAATTGGTTTGTGAAGTGGCATCTGGTGGCGCTTCGGCTGTTCTTGCGCATTAGTTCTGGCCCAGGTTATGCTGGGAGGGAACTGAAGCATTCTGCTGTTCACTGCGAATGTATTAATGCAATGTTAAGAGCCAGATTTGCAACACACGAATCCCAGGAAGTTCCTTAGCAAAACTTCTCACCAATGGCACAGCCCAGCCACATTTTAAGGCATAAATCCACGATGACATATGAAGTCAAGTGGTACGGTGAGGCTGACTACAGGGCTGAGTTATGGCTGTGGTAGATCAGTTTGGAACTTCCTGACTTTTGTGCACTTATATTTTCATATTTTAAGGTAGGATTATTTCATTTAATGTGTTTGGGGTTTCCAGCTGGGAGAGCTTGGTGAACTGGCAACGGTTTGAATGCGGCATCGAATAAATTGTCTATGGGAGCTGCTAAACTTTTCATTGCTTTCAAAGTTGACAGTAATTCAAGTCACAGCTTCTGCATTGCAGCAGTGCTTCTTGTAGCAAAAGCAGGCTTCAGTTTTGTGCTCTGTTAGAGGTGGAGTGGGGCGTTCAGTGCCAAGCGTTTGGTTTGACCTTCTAAAATGACAGGGATTAGCCATAAATTACACATTTGGCTTAAAGGTTCCCTTAGACTTGGGACATTTGGGATCAGGGGGTTTGAAACATCCAACTTGTCTTAAACTGTGATACTGCTGAAATATAAGCAAGCAGTTTGTTGGTTGCTTTGCAATTTGCACAAGCTGAAAGTCTGATCCATAAAACCCAGTGTACTTCATAAGCTTGGCTCTTAGCTCAGGTGTGTAGGAAGCGACATATGGTGGTGCCTCTGCTGTTATGATAATCCTGGAAAAGGATCCACGTTTCATAGAATCATAGAATGGTTTGGGTTGGAAGGGACCATAAAGCTTATCCAGTCCCAACCCTCTTCCTCTTTGTATTGTGAGACTGACTCCTGGTCCTGCCAAGGAATTCCCTTCAGTAACAGAGTTCTGCTTTAAACTCTGTTCTTCCAGCAGCTTTGCCCATATGTGGCAGCACAAATGGCATCTCTAGAGACAAGAGCATCTCATGGTGTTTCTCATTAGGTAAAAGTCCCAGTCCCCACTTTGGGGCAAGGAGTTGTGGCAGCTCCCTCCAGCTGGGGGGGGGGGAGCTGCTCCTTGAGGGATGCTCTCCTGCAGTGACCAAGCTGGTAGAGAGGGATGTGCATCTTACCCAAAGCAGGGCAAAGTCTGGCAGCTCCCCTTAAACACACCTTCATCGACAATTCTGTTTCATTAGTAAAGGAACTTTTCTGGGGTAAAACTGTTCAATTGTAAGTTTAAAAGCTGCTGGTGACAGGCCATCCAACACAACACAACTTACTCCAAAGGTTACCTAACTCCACTCTGAGCAGAATAATCTGTAGCCCTGGTCAGAACGTGCACAGATTCAAATCCAGATGTTGGATTTAGTTATACTTCTGTTTGCTAGATATAAAACAGCAAACAGAAAAGCTATTGTCCATATAGGCTGTAATAAGCTTGCTCCTCAGTTCCCTTTGATGTATACAAGTGGACCAGGAGACCCTGTGGAGGAAGCTCTCTTGTCCTTGACATGATTGGATATAAGGAGGAAGTTCTTTACTGTGAGGGTGGTGAGGCACTGGAATGGGTTGCCCAGGGAGGTTGTGAATGCTCCATCCCTGGCAGTGTTCAAGGCCAGGTTGGACAGAGCCTTGGGTGCCATGGTTTAGTGTGAGGTGTCCCTGCCCATGGCAGGGAGGTTGGAACTGGATGATCTTAAGGTCCTTTCCAACCCTAACTATTCTATGATTCTATGATTTCATGGCCCTTGGCGGTTGTCCCACTTTTCCCAGGCCTGTCTTCAAGTATATTCCCAAGCATTTTAGTTATAATTCATCAGTTTATATTGCAATTTCCCAAAGAATGGATTTTCTGTTCAGTAGAAACTGAAAAATTGGGAGGAAAATTGTTTTGGATTCACTGAAATGTTTAATATGATCCCAAACACAAAGGTTTATTTCATAATTTTTCATAAGGTTTTCACCATCGCTGTTTTGAGACAAACGTGTTAGCTCAGCAGAAAACATTTCCATGTTGAAAATATCCACACATGACATTTTGACTTAGGTGAATTTTTGTTGTCCTTCCCACTCCAATTTCAACCTCTTTAACTAAAAATATTTGCCAAATTTGATGAATAATCTGAGCCACCATTAAAGAGCAAAGGGCTGCTCCCAAAACACTTTGCAACAGGGCTCTTCTGATTCTACATGACTTAGTTTTTTCTTGCTTGTCTATCAAAAGATTTGCTATTCATTTGCCATCCCAACTTCATTCTGTGTGACCCCCGTGTTGTCTTAGAATCACAGAATCACAGAATAGTTGGGGTTGGAAGGGAACTTCACAGCTCATCTGGTCCAACCCCCCTGCAATGAGCAGGGATATCTCCAACTAGATCAGGTTGTCCAGAACCACATCCAGCCTGGCCTTGAATGTCTCCAGGGATGGGGCATCCACCACCTCTCTGGGCAACCTGTGCCAGTGTTTTACCACCCTCATTGTAAGTAATACATTCTCCTCACATTCAGCCTGAATCTCCCCTCTTTTAGTTTAAAACCATCACCCCTTGTCCTATAACAGGCCCTGATACAAAGTCTTTCCCCACCTTTCTTATAGGCCCTTCTTAAGAACTGAAAGGCTGCAATAAGGTCTCCCTAGAGTCTTCTATTCAGGCAGCACTGCCTGCAAGTGTTTCTGTAAATAGGACCAGCTTTCAGGAACACCAAAGCAGACTGTCATGTACCAGCTGCTCAGCAAGAAATAGCAACTTTCTGAAACCTTAATCAGTGATAAGCACATTTGTAGCCTTTTCTTACTGAGATTTCTATTCTGATTATGTTGCTGCTCATTACACACTGCTATCTCACTGACCCATCGCCTCATGTTCTTGTGGTTTAGCCCAGATGCAGTATTGCAATACCCGACTTGTGTGACTTGCTGAAGGTCAGGTGGAACAACCTGACTGCTTTCTTGGCCTGATCTTTTGAAAGCTTTGACTGGGGGCTGCTCAGATGTGACATTTTGATGTTTACCCTCTGCAGTTGCTCCTAGATAACTTTCTGAGTTACTTCTGATGCAAGATGGGTTTCACCATCACCCGCAATGTGACGGCACCATTTGCTTTGCCAAATGGAGAACAGGAACATTGACTGAAAAGCTTTCTAGTTGAGTTACTGGCTGCTTTATTTCCACTAGAAAGGAACACCTTTGTTCCTTTGGCTCTTAACAGACTTATAACGTACTTCTTGTTTGCTCTGATGCTGGCACAGTTTCCTTGTGCTCATTGCACATGCCTGTGACGCTGAAGGAGGGATTTTGCAATCTGCTGCTATTGGTGCTTAGCCACAGTGAAAATAGCAGGACTTTGTACCCATGTTTCATAGAATCCCAGGCTGGTTTGGGTTGGAAGGGACCTAAAAGTTCACTCATTTCAGCCCTCTGCCATGGGCAGGGAGACCTTCCACTAGAGCAGGCTGCTCCAAGCCCCTGTGTCCAACCTGGCCTTGAACACTGCCACGGATGGGGCAGCCACAGCTTTTCTGGGCACCCTGTGCCAGCACCTCAGCACCCTCATAGTGAATAACTTCTTCCTAATGTCCCATCTCCATCTCCCCTCTGGCAGGTAAAAGCCATTCCCCCTTGTCCTGTCACTACAGACCCTTGTCCAAAGCCCTTCTCTGGATTTCTTGTGAGCCCCTTTACATACTGGAAGGCTGTTATAAGGTGTCCCCTTAAGGAGCCTTCTCCTCTGCAGGCTGAACAAACCCAGCTCTCTCAGCCTGTCCTCACAGGAGGGTTTCACTGCTACCCATGTGCTGTTCCCCAGAAATGTTCATTTTAAGGTACGGCTACTTCAGAGTCCTTGAGAGGACAATGTTCACGTGGGACAAAACAGCCTGGACTGACCTGGCCCTGACTCACCCCAGAGACCATCATGGCCAGGGGACTTTCTGATGCAAGTGTATGCAGGCAATGTGGCACAACAGCCCTCCTTAGAGCAGCCAGATCCATCCTGGCCACGTGTATCTTTCCCTGCTGCCTCCGGCCTTCCCGCACAGCTGACACAATGCGTTGTGTCAACACAAGGATCATAGGCCCAACTCACACGCAGTGTTTTGTAAGGGGTGAGCGAGGAAAGGCCAGGCAGGGGATTTCTCAGTCAAGCGTGGTTCGTCAAGAGAGAAATGTTGAGTACTTTAAACAAGTCTGTTTCTTAGGAGATGCAGCTCCAAGAACGTAGCTACTTCTCTTGAGAAATACCACCATGCCAAAAGGACATCACACTGGTTCCAAGTGATGTCCTCTGGCCCCTAACTTGGGGGCAGTGGATTCACTGATGGATTCAGGAAGAATGACCACAGTGGGGCAGCTGGGCTGCATGCTTCCGAGATGTCCCTTAAAGGGAAATGATGGGAATTTGCACAGTTAGAGAAAAATAGGAAGTTCCCATTCTCACACAAGGTAACCTGGAGAAATACACAAGACCTGGACTCTTCTCCAGTGTTCTCCCATGAAATATGTTGCTGCTGGGTTGCCCACAGGGACAAACTCCATACCTTCCTAAACCAGTTAGCAAAGTTATGTCTTACCAGATGAGACTGAGGTTTCAGGATGAAGAAGGGGCTAAAAAAGATTATCACTCTGTTCTCCTGTGGGTTCCCAAGCGGGTCCTGTCCCATGATCCACTTGATTTGTTGCTATGTAAAATACTTCATCTGGGTCCTCTAAGAACGAGGAAAGCCCCGTCCTATTGAGGTCTGTGTTCCATGGTGAGAAGGTACGACCTTGTTTGTGGCTTCCCTGGGCTAAGTGCAAGGAGGTACCAGTGGGGCTGAGAAACTTCCCTTACCCATGGAGCAAAGGCCGTGAAGCTTCCCTTTGCTAGGAACCCCAGTTCTAGCTGCATCTGGCCCTGAAACAGGGTGGAGAACAAAGAACTCAAAGCTTTATCATCCTGACATGGAAAACTTCCCCAGCCTCTTGTATGTGGCTACTGCCATGCTCTCTGCACTATCACTGACCTCAGTGAGAACCAAATGTATGCTTTGGGCAATGCTTTGGGTTAAAAGACAACCTGGGGGGAGGAAAGAAGGACTAAAAGCAATGTGAAATGGCATGAGGAAAGGCTGGTTTACAAAAATCCAATGTTTAAACTCTGGCAAATGTCACACGCTGCTGCAAGAGCATCCTGTGGGAATACGGATCTAGTAGTACTGATTTACAATAATAAACAGAGGTATTTGCAGCACCCCAAACTTGAAGTGTAAAATATGGTTGCTGGAGGAAATGAATTGCTTCTGTTTTCTTCCACTGCAGCTAAATATGCAAGAAGTGGTGGATATTTTTAGCAAAACCTGATTTGAAGTAGGAAGAAAAAATAGAACCTGGCAACACTTCAGGCTGATGTATCATGTGTTTGAAAACCTAGAAAACTGTCAAAATAAGCTTTGAAATGATCAAGATAAAGCACAGATCAACCAAACCTGGAATCTCTAAAGCTTGGAAAGCTTTTGTGTGTGTGAACTTTGCATTTGACCACATGGATCCAAGCTACACGTGTTGAGCTGGCGCTGGACCAGATTGATAACTACAGGGCAGGGGAATGCTGTGAGTGTGCCTTCGTGACGGTGCCATAACCCAGTCTGGGATGCTTGAACTCTGATTGAACCAAACCACTTAAATCTAATCTTAAATGAGATGAAAGCATTATTTTTCTATTGCTACGTATGCAGTTGAAGGAGTATGGTGTTCTATTGTGTTTAAAACCTTTGGTTCACCCAATAGGTTTTATTGTGTAGTTCCTATTCTAATTTTTGCTGCTTGTGTCCATAGGGCTATTGAGGTTGAGGATAAAAGGACGAATGGAAATAAATGGCTTCCCAAAGGCAGATTGAACCATAACATTTCCCCCTTATCTGATCTAAGGGGTTTGCAATCGCTGGATTAGCAACTCTCCCTCTCATTCATGAGCTTGTATTAGACAGAGCAACAGGAATGAGGATCCCTTGTTTCTTAGCATCACTTGATGGACTGGATTTAGCAAATTACTTCAGGATTTGCAATAACCCACCATAGCTGATTTTAACAAGACTTCAGAATCGCGGAATCAAGTTGGTTGGAAAAGACCTTTAAGCTCATCCAGTCCAACCGCTCCCCAGCACTGCCAAGGCCACCACTAACCCATGGCACTGAGGCCTCGTCTCCACAGTGTGTGAACACTTGCAGGGACGGTGACTGCAGCCCTGCCCTGGGCAGCCTGTTCCAATGCCTGAGCACCCTCTGGGGAAGGAATTGCTCCTTGTCTCCATCTAAACCTCCCCTGGTGCAGCTTGCCCTATTACTTGTTACTTGAGAGAAGAGACTAGCCACCTCCTGGATCCACCTTCCTTTCAGGTAGCTGTAGAGAGAAGGGCCTTCAGTAAGCATGGGTTCTTCAGCAGCAGCTCATTTCTAGGTACTTAATCTGGGAGAGGGAATTCTTTTCAGTAATTTTAAGGGAAGGAATGAAAAGGCTGCAATGCAGAGTTTTGGGTCACTGCTTTTGTATTTGCAGTGATTGAAAGCTGCCTGGTGGCCCTGGGAGGGTGTAACCAATTTGTTTGAATAAGCTGTTCATAAGTTTCCACTCTAAGAGACTTGTAATCCTTATTTAATAAAATGTTGTCATAAAGACCACTTTTTAATTCCTCGATGGGCTGGAGATGACGTTTAGAAACAGAGCTCCATTTACATTACAAATATGCATACTGCGGTAGACCAAGAAAAATAAGGCTTTCTATGATATTTTTGAGTTTTACAGTGTGTTTTCCTTTATTTTACATGAAGTGACAGATGACTCCAAGAAGAATAAGTGATAGATTCATAAAGATAGGGCTGTATGAGGTTAGCTGGTGTGCGGTGCAGCCTGGGTTGGAAATCACCCCCAGGGAGGTGGCCAGCACAGAGCCTCCGGCTGCTTGACCCCCATCTGGGATTGTTCAGTGACATTTAACCATGGGGCTGCCCATGCCTCGGGAGTGATTCCATTCCATAGCTTTTCAAAGGTAAAGGAGAGGCCAAAACACACTGGGCATGAGCAGCCATTGCTTTGGTTTCATTGGAGACTTCAGGAACCACTCTTCTATTGTACATACTCATCTCTCTACTTTTGGGCTATTCTGGATGGAGACTGTCACTTGGGGTGTGTTTACCTCACTCCTGTGAGATAAGAACTTCTTTTTATCAGCAGAAGTGTTAACTTTGTGTGTGGGATCACCCAATGGATGTGGGTTCCTCTCCTTCAGGCCATGAGACACAGCAAAAGTGTTCAAGGAAAGAACAGTGGAGCTTCACCCTCAAGTCTTTAAATAAGGTTGTCTGTTGGACTGTGTCCTCCTGTTTTATTAAGCCCTGAAACTCCCTGTGGGGATGACAACAGGCATTTACTAGAACAGCACTTCAAGAAACACAGGTTTAATGCTAGTAAACATTTTGGGGGTGGGACAACGCAGCCAAAATGTGGTGATCAGAATGCTCAGGGGGGTGTGTATATGCTGGTGGTGAGGAGCACTGAAGACCAATGTTGAGAATGACAGCTCCAAGACACCAATCAGCAGCAATGTGGCAGTGCTGAGAAAGCTGGAAGCCTTAAATCCATGCATTTTTTTATTTCTTTAGATCATTTAAAACTGTGCACGTAGGTCCTTAAACTTACGTGCCAAAATGCCTGACAAACAGTAGCCAGATACTCGGGGCTTACAAACAGGCTCCCCTTAGGATAGAGAATCATTAATATGGGTTAGGCTTAGTTTGATTATAGTATCTCTTATTTCCAGCACTGAAGTTGGGATCATCCCACTGTGCAGATGGCAGTCACTAGGAATTTGCCTTTAAACATAGAGAATAAAACAGAAGGCTCACAGCAGCTCGCCGCTGTTAGTAACTGCTATCAGTGCAGTTACTAACAGTTATCCTTGCAAGGCTGAAAGCACATTAACACTGAGGAAGGCAGTGTGAGATCACAAACACTGAGATGCTCTAATGAGTCGAGTGCTTCTGCTCAGAGAAGCTTGGATAATCTCAAACGTAACCTTGTGTTTCTTCCTCCAGCTTGCCAAGCAATGGGGACGGGGATGATGCTGAGCTCCTGGGCCACTTCCTCCATTGAAGAAGTGGCTGAAGCAGCTCCATCCGGCCTTCACTGGCTGCAGCTCTATGTGTACAAGGACCGGGAGGTTACCAAATCCCTTGTGAAGCGTGCGGAGCGAGCAGGATACAAAGGGATCTTCGTGACGGTGGACACGCCGTTCCTCGGCAGGCGCTTCGATGATGTGCGCAACAAGTTCCAGCTCCCTCCCCACCTCAGGTACGTGTTCACTGGTGAGATGTGGGAGATGGGTGTGTGGTTCAGGTTAGAAGGGACCTCAAAGCTCATCCAGTTCCAAACCCCTGCCATGGGCAGGGATGCTTTCCACTAGACCAGGCTGCTCCAAGCCCCATCCAACCTGGCCTTTTGAACACTGGGCAGCCACAGCTCTTCTATGCTCAAGTGCTGGCACAGTGTTAGCAGCCACAGGCTGGCTGGTAAAGTATGTAGTGGACAGGATATGCAGGACTTGGGTTTACAAAATGCAGCTAAAAGTCTTGTGAGTATCTTGCAAGTAAGTCTTGGTAGTGACCGCATTTGGCCTCGGCATGTATTGAGAGTGCTGTGTTTGCTCTTATTCAGAGCCTGAGAATGAGCACAAGAATGCAAGGAAAAAGCCCCAAAGGATAACTGAACATATTTTGAAACAGATTAACTTTGATTTGAGTCCAGGTTTTGAATATTATCAATGGATCTGAAATGCTCTTCCTACTTCTCCTAAGACTGTCATGCTATACTATATACTTACTATACATAATGTATAGAGCAAGAAATATAATATCACATCCTGAGGTCTGTCTTCTTTTTCATAATATTCAAATGGGAGGTAAGCCATGGAACTCTGCAATCAATCTGATTCTTCACCTCACAGGCAAGAAAACCTCCAGAGCCTTGGGGTGTTGGATCTACCCGTATGCTTGGACTTGAAGCATAGATGGTATGATGAAGTTTGACAGAGCAAGCTTATCTCTGTCTATGATTTCTGTGTTTAAGTACAGTCTTATGAGGAAAGCATCATAAAACAAAATATCCCTCATATATCTAATGTTAAAATGTAGCATGCTGGTATGCATATGCCCCATGTAGTAATTCTGCTATAGATCTGTGATTGACAAAATACTGTTGATAACACTGTCATTTCACCTAAAAAAGTCTGGAATAATTCTTTACATAGCTTCTTTTAGGGGTAGCATCATTTTAATGTGTGAGGTTAAAGAGATTTTGAACGTGAGTCAACCCAGAAATGTCTGAGTAAAGTGATAGAGCATTTCTGAACCCCTTTGACCCAACCTGACCAAACCCTAACAAGGTTTTGTTTGAGTGAACCACATTAAATCACACGAAGTTGGAGTAACCTTTGAAGGTTCTAATGAATCCCTTCAGGTTTCAGAGTGACACTTGGGCAGTGTTTTGTTGCTGAGCCAGCGGTGGAACTCTCCTCCGCTCAGTTATGTGATAACTTTTTCTTGGCTTCAGGTTTTCAACAAAGTTCTCAAAGCAACAACAAGGTGCCATTGTGCTCGGAAACGTATGTAAGGCAACATTCATCCAAGTGTTGATCTGCATTTCACAGGCCAAGAAAAACAACAGTTATTTATATAATCTTATCCACGGTTCTGTTTTCCTCTGGGCACCCCACCTTCCACAAACCAACAGCTGAAAAGCTGGATCTTGCTGAGAGCCCTTTCTCATTTTCTTCTGGGCCTGGAGCTGAACAGAAAAGCCTGTTGCAGGCATGAAATCAGCACTGAAACCAGCCAGTTTCCATGCACAAACCCCAGTGCATGTCCCAGAATGTGGAATATGAGCATAAAACAGCACAATGTGGAACAAGAGAGTTTCCAAAGAACAGAGCGATCAGCCTCGTGTGGAACATGGGTGTCCTTGGTACTACTGGTGTTGCTCATGGTGGTTTAATGCTTGTGAGCACTTGGAGCTGCTTCAGCTTTCTAATACAAGCACAGCCTGAATTACTCTATTTACTCTCCTTTTCCTGCTTTGTGTAGTAAGTCTGTGAAGTCTTTGGTGCAGGGGCTGTCCCTTACCACTCATTCCTAGAACCTGTGAGATTGATTTGGTGCTAAAGAGCAAATAATAGCTGATGTTTTCATATGAACTTAATTTCCACCCCTCCAACGTTTTACAAGGAAACATACAAAAAAGAAAACATGAGGGGAACTGGCTGGATGCTGTCAGAGATGAAAATTCAGAATTCCTTGCAAAGCTTCATGCAGATCCACCTAATTCATGGAGCTTAACAAAATTTCCCTCCCTCCTTCTCCCTTCCCACCTACTCAATTCCTTATTTCTCCAGTAGCTGAAACCCCTGGATTTGGGGGGTAAAAAAGCAAAACCCAAAACAAACCCGACTTTTCTGCATGACAGCAAAGGGGATTTTTGCTGGTGAACCTCTACTTTTCAGTGGGTCCGGGTTGTAGCAAGCAAGATTGATGTTATCTTCTTAAATCCAGCCTGTACTGCTTTAGGGTCTGAATGTCCCACAACCTCTGGTGCATTTCTCCTGGCAGATACTGTTGTTCCTGTTTTATGATGGGGGTCTGAGGCAAAAGGAATGGCAAAGTGTCATGCTCAAAAGTCGCATGGGAGGACAGAACCTTGAAGCCCACATTAGTGCTGTCACTGTTGACTTTTCCTCCTGGTTGTGGATTTGATGCTGAACCTTTAGAGTTTGGACTTTATCCTGTTTCTTTTGGAAGCACCAGGACAGTTGCCTTGGGCTGGAGAAAGCTGTACCAATGGTACCAAAGACTTTGCCAGCCAAATGTTTTGGTTTACTAAAGACTGTGATCTGACATGCTCCTGCCCTGCCATACAGCAAACCTTTAACACAGCTAAACTGAATGCTGGCATTAGGCACTGATCCGTGGCTACACTGAATCCTTCTCAGCCTGGTTTTCTATGTATTTTGTCGTTTTAGATTAAAGAACTTCTCCAGCAGTGACCTGGCGTTCTCCTCGGGGAAAGACTTTGGAGAAAACAGTGGATTGGCTGTGTATGTAGCTGAGGCAATCGATGCAAGTGTCAACTGGGAGGACATCAAATGGCTTCGAGGGCTGACCTTGCTGCCTATCGTCGCAAAAGGAGTCCTCAGGGGTGTGTAGCTCTGCTGCTTCCTGCGGGATAGGCAAGGTGCCCCTTTGCACAGGGAAGGGAAAGTGCTGCTGCTGGGGAAGCTTCTGTAGAATTGCTTAGAATTGCATTACTTTTAAGTGGAAAGCATCCTCTTTCCTGATATGGAACATGGTGGGATCTACATTTGTATTTCTGTGCTGTGTTAAATGGAAGATGTACCAGAAGAGACTCAAAACAAGCAGAAGTAAAAAAAATCTTCTCCATGCATGGTTAGCAACCCAGCAACAAAGACACTTGCAGAAGCAGCTGCTGAAATAAGCACCAGATGGTTTGTATGTCTGTGCTATAGGGTGTATTTACCTTGATTGTCCCTGGTAGGGACCTGAGTTTACTAAATGTGTAAGCTGGTCAGCTGGCATAGCATCAGTTATGTCTGAAATCAGATGCAACCAGGAAGATGGAACTTGCTCTGTTGGTTGTGCCTGTAAACTCTGTATACAAGCTGGATTTCCATTCTGTCAAAAGAGCACTTAGCACAGTGTAGTGGTTTCATTAAGTATGGATTATTGTTGTAATCATGCCAATAATTTTGCCTTGGAGAAAATCATTCAGCAAAATAAATATCTTAGTGATGAGTTCCAGAATGTGGTAGAGAAAATAAAGGCTTGCAACTAAAGTGGCTGCTAATCCAAAGTGCTCAAATGTTCTGCTCCCACATTTCAAACTACTTTTCTGATCTTATTTCTTAGAGATAAAACTTTTCTCTGTGTTGAGATGGGGCTTTGGAGGGGTGAAGCCCTAAAGTGGCTTTGCATTACCTGGCAATGTGTTTTTCAGTGATGCCAAACTTTCCTTCATTGTGGTGTCAATGTTCCCAGTTATGGAAGGGTATATTGTGTCTGTTTTCCAGCTGATGATGCTAAAGAAGCTGTAAAGATTGGGGTAAATGGTATCCTGGTGTCAAATCACGGGGCACGCCAACTTGATGGGGTCCCTGCAACTGTAAGTATTGGTGCCAATATACACCAGTAGTCTCTGGTTCTCTCTACCTTTTGGCTTCTTATTTGCTTCTCTGAACACATGGTAGCTGGAAGAAAAACCTGTAAATAGGTGATATATGCCTTAACCCACAAACAGTAATCTTCCTCCTCTTTATGTATGTCACATCATACTCTGTTAGACACAGCCTCCCCTTGGTCAGCTCAGACAGTAAAACACAGGAGGGTTGATGTGTGCCTGTTTCTTCAAGCTACCTGAGCACCCTGTCTTTGGCTGCAGCACCCTGCATGGAAATATACAGCAGTTTCAGACAGAGCATTACTGTCAGTTAAAGGTTTAGAAATTGGAAAGACTTTAAGGATTTTCTTTTTCAGTCTCCTCATCTATTTCTCCTTTCTTATCCTTTTCTGAAAACCCCTTGTTGCCATCTGCAGCACATCGAAGGTTGTTTTTCCCCCTTTAATATTCTTCAGAGGCTTCTGAAAAATTACAGGGTTACTGAACAGCTAAAGGCAGAATGAAACTCTCCCTTTTTCTCTTTTCAAACATTTTTACCTTTGGAAAAGGTACAGAGTGGTTAAATTACGTTATTTTTTCCCTTTCCTTTTCCTTGTCGTGCTACCCCGTGCCTTTTCCAAAGGTGAAAGGGATTTGAGAAGTCCTCATCTGGCAAAACAGAAAGAGGTAAAGGAAAATGAAAAAGTATGTGTTCAGGCTGAAGGAAAACCCTCAAAATTCCAGTCATCACTCATCTTGCTCCATTTGGTGAGGGGAAAGCTGCATAAGTGAAAAGAGAATGAAAGCGAGGAGAATCAAAGCCCGGTTGTGACTGATTCAGTATTCCTAATGTGTCCTTGATGAAAAACCTCCTGTTTTCCATGATGGTTTTCTGAAGGGAGAGGGGGACACTGCTGAGTGTTTGCACATGAAACCTTATCAGCTCATCTCTGCTGTCCCACTGGCATGTTCCCCCTGCAGTGCCCAGAGCACTTCTCTCTGCTCTTTTGTCAAGGACTGGATGTATCCTTGAATCCATCCTCAAGCATGGATTTCCCCAGCTGATTTCCTTCACCCACTGACTTTCAGAGGTCTTCTCATATACCCAGTGATTGTCTGGTTGTGTTGGCTGGTTCTTCAGCACCCAAGCCCTGCATTGGGAAGCCAAATGCCAGCACAAATGGTTTTCTAAATGGTTAATGAAGCTGAGGCATTATCCTCTGAGATGCTCTTGCCTGGCTGTCTCCAACTACTCCCAGGGACCAGTAGGAAAAAGAGACTTCCTGATGTCAGGAATTCTTCAGTTTCAAAAGAAAGACTGAGAGTTTTCTTTTTCAGATATGATTTAGTGCTGTTGGAGAGTTGCAGCTATTCAGTAGCAGATACCTTAACGGGAACTGAATTTTCAGAGTGTGGGTCCCTAAACCTTCTGAAACAAAATTTTACCTTCATCTTCTGTTCTCCTTATCTTCTTATCACCTTCTGAGAATATCTTCCCCAATTTCAATTAGAGCATTTGAAAATCTTGGGCAAGTCTATATATGAGCTAATCCAACAGGGAGGATGTATAAGATGTTAAAAACATTATTTTGAGGAATGAGAAAGCTCAAACATTATTTTTCTTTGCCAAAATCAGTAGAACATTCTGTTCAAACTATTGTCCCTGCCCATGCCAGGGGGGGTTGGAACTTTATGATCTTAAGGTCCTTTCCAACCCTAACTATTCTATGATTCTATGTTCCTTTGCAACACCACAATGCAGAGGAGAAGGCACTATTAAAGCTGATGTATTCACTGGATTTCATTGTACAAAGACACTACTCACAATGGAAATATCTGTATCGGATCATGCTAATTGTTTCTGCTTTAAAACCATAATAATTTGCTTTAATTCCATGGCTTTTCAGAGCGTGAGCTGAACCCAAGCTGGTTAATATTTCCAGTGTCCAGTTACACATTGAGGAAATCGATGTTTTAATTATGGTTTGCATCATACTTCAGCTATTACAGCACTTTAATGTCGGTACGGTTTGTCAGGATGTAGAAAGTGGTCTCTGTATATGGAAATAGATCCCAAATATGTTTGGCAAAGAGAGCAAAACCAAAGGGAGGGGAAAAAAATCACAGCAAGTGCCAAACTTCAAGAAAATGTTAATCCAAATCTAAAAACAAACTGCACTTTCAAGTCTTCCTCCCCCCCATCTCCTGGTCATTTTTCATCCATTAGAAAGGAAATGAATTACATCCGTCTTTGAAAGACGTGAATTTGTGGGCCTTTTGTCTTACTACCACACACTGTTTCCAGTCTCCTTAGTATTTGGCTTCCAGTTTTGCGTCTTTCCTAATTTTCATGAATAGGAACTATTTAGGCATTATGGGAACAGTTGCCCTGTAACTAATGCTTGAGGTTTGAATTCAGGAGGCTCATCTCTTCATTGGGACCTCTTGCCTGGTGTGAACATGTTGCTTAACTCCCTTGTCACTTGTAACTTAGGAACAGTAAAAATCCTTTCCACCCTTAACTTTATCACTACTGTAGGGGATTAGAAGAGCTCACTGAAAGTAATATACAAGTGCAGTAAAAGAAAGCATTTCCCACCTAGATCAAAATTCAGAGGAAAGCTGGCTTTTTTTCTCCTATGAAGTCTCCTCTAGATTTATTCCTGTTATCAAGATGCATTTTCGAAAGGAATAATACATTCATTACAATTTTTAAGCCAACTCTAAGTTCTTTGGGGCACATCTTTCTCTTTGTCCATGTCTTTGGGTACAATACCTGCCCCTGGGCTCCTGGATGCTTGCTGGTCCTTAGTATAAATGAATAATAAATGTAAACTAGAAAGCAACGATGGTTATTTAAAGGTGACAGTGATTCAGTTCCATCCCCAAGCTGATGAACACTGGATGTTTGGGGTGGGGGGTGGGGGGGTTAATACAAAGAAAAGGCCTCTCTGCTGGCTGTTTCTTATATACTTCACAAGTATCTGATACTGGCTTATGTCACATACATGTCATAGGCTCAGATGGCCATTTTATGTGACCCTGCTGATTCTCATTCTATTTATGTGACTCTCCAAATAAATTTGACCTTTGTGTACATCTGCTAACATGCTAAGTCACTGCTGTTCTTCAATACAAAGCTGTGCTATTTGTGCATACAGTTAGGCATGCAACTGCTCATTTAACTTCTTTAAAGCTTGGATTCTGTATGTAAGAATTCATTCACAAAATAAACAGGGCTATGGAAGCAGATAAGCTGTATTCCTGTTTTACTCTTTCAGATTGATGTCTTGCCTGAAATCGTTGAAGCTGTGGAGGGGAAGGTGGAGGTGTTCCTAGACGGTGGTGTAAGAAAAGGCACAGACATTCTCAAAGCACTTGCTCTTGGTGCCAGAGCTGTGTTCATTGGAAGACCTCTCATCTGGGGCTTGGTTTATCAAGTAAGTCAGAAAAACCTCAATTTTATGTTTATAAAAGTATTGTGTGCAGTTCTGGTGTTCTCAACATAAAAAGGACATGGAACTATTGGAAGCGTCCAGAGGAGGCCATGAAGATGATCAGGGGACTGGAGCACCTCCCATATGAAGATAGGCTGAGAAAGTTGGGGCTGTTCAGCCTGGAGAAGAGAAGGATGCGTGGAGACCTCATAGCAGCCTTCCAGTATCTGAAGGGGGCCTATAGGGATGCTGGGGATGGGCTCTTCATTAGGGACTGTAGTGATAGGACAAGGGGTAATGGGTTAAAACTTAAAACAGGGGAAGTTTAGATTGGGTATAAGGAGGAAATTCTTTCCTGTTAGGGTGGTGAGGCACTGGAATGGGTTGCCCAGGGAGGTTGTGAATGCTCCATCCCTGGCAGTGTTCAAGGCTAGGTTGGACAAGGCCTTGGGTGATATGGTTTAGAGTGAGGTGTCCCTGCCCATGGCAGGGGGGTTGGAACTGGATGATCTTAAGGTCCTTTCCAACCCTAACTATTCTGATTCTATAAATATCTAGACTCGCTGTTTAAGCTCAGTGTATGCACAAATGTGTATGTGTGTGCACATAGGAGTGCGTGTGTGATGGTACTCGAGTGTGCCCGTGTGTATCCAGTCCATCTGATTTAAAATTTGCTATGACAAGTACTCAGGAGTTACAGTTGTGCATGAAACTTTGTTGGCACAGTATGCATGTCTGTATTTACACACATGAGCTAGAAGTACACATAATAGTACACATTGTCTCCTAATCTGTTAGGGTGAAGAAGGAGCAAAAGAGGTTCTCCAGATGCTGAAGGAAGAGTTTCGCCTGGCAATGGCACTGACAGGTGAGACATCAACGTTTCCCCTTAGTAATCACACTTTCTCATTGCTTTTACTTGGCCTGGGCAAGATGCTATATTAACTTACACAAAGGAGATGTAAATGTTTGCAGTATGAACAGATTAGTCTATGGAGAATTGGGAAGAAGACTTGTTATCCCTGTCTTATAGATGGGACCTGAGCAGATAAGCTAAAAACAATAAAAGATCTTTTTCACAAGGAGAGCAATAAATCCATAGAAAAGTAGTGGAAAATCCTCAGTTGCTAAGGGGTGGATTTCATCTGACAGAATGTAGATTTCTATAAGACAGGAAAAGAAAAGGCACAGAGTAGGATGGAAAAGCAGGGCTTTAAACTTGATATGTAACTTCCACTCCAGGGTGCCGGAGAGTAGAAGAGATCGGCAGGACGCTGATTCGAAGACATCAAGTATTGTCTTCCAAGATTTAGGTCTGAAGATTATTGCCTAGTGTCTTGCCTGTTGTACAGAAAGTGGGCTACCAGACAAAAAGCAACTGTGTTCACTCTTTGGGCCTCATCCTGCAATCCTGACTGAGAAGAAGTGGTCTGTAGGAGACGACTTGCTGAAGAATGTACTTAAAGCAAATGTTACAGGGGTTTCTGTATTTTCTTAGGGTCTTAAGGAAAGCTGCTCTGCTGGGAGTTGTGATTAAAGAAGACCAATACAGAAACTTCAAAGTGTTTTGTATCAAATGCTAATATTAACTTCCATGCCTGGAAGTAACTCAGATGTTAAAATGAAACTATAAACCAAAACGTTTGACAGCAAACCACTATCAAAATGGAGAAATTTAAAATGTGAAGGATAGTTCTTGCTCACTGTTGGAGAAACAACACTGTAGATTGTGGAGATTAAATCTTGCTTGCTTGTGGACATAGTGTCATTTCCCTAAAGACTTTACAACTAAGAGTCCTCTAAGCTCCTACTGCCTACATGCTTAGAAAGAACTGAATAGCAAAGCAAAATTGGGGAAATTCTGCTTGTTTAAGTGACATAAAACCTCTCGGCAATGAGACATTACATATGTACATCAGGTATAGGTCAGACTCTTGGCTGGTGCAAATCCTTTCAGCCCTATTGCCTTGACCAAACTGCACCAACTGCACCCAGCTGAAGCTGTTGAGTCCAGTTTTCACCTGGATTCATTTGCTGACCCTGACAAGTAAAGGCTGATGCTACCTGGGAAAGTTTGTAGGATTTGCAGCCATGTGCAAAGGAGAAACTTGAATAATTGAGGCATTAACCCTTCACTTGGGAAGATCCTAGTGGCCCTACTCCGTTTCCATGAACACCCTTCAGACAGATGTGTTATTCACTCTGTTTACAGTGTTATTCACTCTGTTTACAATGAGGATACAGAGATGTACAGGATCTGCTGAACAATCTAAATCCCCACTAACTAGGAGAAATTTTGCCTTGTAAAGAACAAAGGGATACCTTCATACTACAGAGTGACCTTTCCCTAAGTGAGCAAGCAGGCAGAGGAGGTAAGACTTCACTAATCTCATCCTGGGTAAAACTAAGGGTGGCTCTTCATGTGTCTCACTTCTGCTGCAGGTATAGCAATGTTACTGGAAGCAGGCAGAGGCCACTGGAGGAAGGTTTTGAAAATCTTATCGTGGAAATTCAGTGTTCATTTCTAAGGATGAATAAAAGAAACCCCAAAAGCCTTGCTTTCATTGTTCACTGTCACTGAACATCACTGGCTCCACCATTTGTTTCCCATCAGTGTCAGAAGGCCTCATGCATTCTGACTCTCCCTTTTTGCTCTGTTTGACATATCCCTTACTGAGCTTTAGAGGCAGCTTTGTAATAAAATGATGGAATATTATAATGTGAACTAAAGCTGGGGCTGAAACTCAGAAAGGGGAGAAAACCCAAAAGGCCACATGCTTGCCCTCCAGTTGTAAAATCCCTACTCTTATTTACTGCAGAATGCAGTGTGTTGTGTGAGGGTTGCGTAGCAACAAAATAAAGTTTATCTCTGTAAGGAAATATGAATGTTTCTCAGAGCACAGAGAAGCATAATTTCTGCTGTTTACTGCACTTATCATATCTGTTGCAATGTGGACTGTGTCAGATGTCAATTACAGACTAACTTCAGAAAGACTGTTTATTTTAGATAATATAAATGTTACTTAAAAGATAGGGGCATAATATCTTATGTTTACATGTCGAAGATCTATTTCTAAAGTTTAGAAGATGCAGTTTCCTGCCTCTGCCCCAACCAGATTCAAGGAAAGTTCTGTAACTCTGTGGTCCAGGATGAATTCTGATGGTGAGGCAACCAGTTTCCTTACTTGTGCATAGTTAACTGTTTCTAGTTCCTCTGGGATAAAGGCTTGACATTATTTTCCCCTGCTTGTTATGTGAGAATTGTCTGACTGCTTCCCAGTTCAATGCATTCAAACTCAGTATTAGAGCTAAATACTGAAAGGCTGTGGAACAGTGTTAACAGAAATGAGATTCATTCATCTTGTAGACTTCTGGTTTTAAAACATTAAACAGTGAATTTCCCTTGATTTTGAGCCAACCAAACACAAGTGGTTCCTGAAATTATCAGCAAAAGGCAGGGATTCTGTTTGGTTTTGGTTTCAGCTTTGAATGCAGAAAGACGAATGCCCCCATTTTAAAAGCTGAACAGCACCCTGCCTAAGAAAAAGATCTGCCTCACAGTTGCTTTACCTGAAGAAGCTGAGAAGAAAACCCAGCACACAGAACAAGTGGTGGCGACGGATCTTTCTGTGGTTTGGGAGGGTGTTTCCAGGAGAGTATAAGCAATGTAACAGAAGCAATAATAGGCTTTTGTGAGAGATGTTAAAAAAATGTCATTTTTGTGAGAAAAATACAGTATTTGTCCGTGAAGTAACAAGTGAACCCACCAAACTCTCAGGAACAGTTAGTCACAGAGAAGGCAGAGAAGCCGGGGGGAATAGAAGAGAAGGCTGCATGGAGACCTCATAGCAGCCTTCCAGTATCTGAAGGGAGCTATAGGGATGCTGGGGAGGGACTCTTCATTAGGGACTGTAGTGACAGGACAAGGGGTAATGGGTTAAAACTTAAACAGAGGAAGTTTAGATTGGGTATAAGGAGGAAATTCTTTCCTGTGAGGGTGGTGAGGCACTGGAATGGGTTGCCCAGGGAGGTTGTGAATGCTCCATGCCTGCCAGTGTTTAAGGCCAGGTTGGATGAGGCCTTGGGTGACATGGTTTAGTGTGAGGTGTCCCTGCCCATGGCAGGGGTGTTGGAACTGGATGATCTTAAGGTCCTTTCTAACCCAAACTGTTCTGTGATTCTATGATTTTTCATTTATGATACTTTAGGATATCTGCCTGCTTGCGTTTCAAATAACAAACACAGTGTCTTTGATGGTTTTAATTGTGAAATTATTTTAGAATCATAGAATAGTCTCTGGCTTTACCTTAGTTCAATAATTAAGCTTTAGGTATCAAGGAGAAATGTCTGCATATTAAAAAATCTGGTAAGGGAAGAACAGCGAGTGATGATATTTATGTACCCAGAGAGACAGCAGTCAACTGGTGTGCTGGGTGCCTAGAAAAAGCAACTCATTTGGGAGGCTGGTGACTGAAAGGGGTTCCCTCACCATCCCTCAGGTAGGCGAGGAACATTCCCTGGAAAAGGAGATTTGAGCTCCTAATAAAGGCACGTTTATTGGATCTTCTGTGGACAGAGAAGAGACCAAAAGCAAAACCTGGCAGCATGGAAGAGAAGGAGGATCCTCCCCTTTTTAGGTGAAAGTGGCTCCTCCCAAGAGGCTAAGATGTGAAGCAGGCTTTTACATAATGATGTTTCACATTCAGCCTACACATGGATTTCTCTGATGCGGTCAGTTTTGAAGATCCCCCTTTTGGAAGCATCCCCACAAAGTTGTCTCCTTTGCCCCAGTGAGCCCATAGAGGACTAAACCCACTGAAGAAAATATGGAAAAGTGTGGTGCTCTAGAGAGGATGTGTAGAAACCACTCGGGAGATTTGGAGAGGCTTCAGCCGTGGTTTGAGATCTCAACAACTGGACTCGAGAGACCCATTTCTAGCAAGATGTTCTAAAGAAAACAGTGTGTTTCAAAGTGACAAGATCAATGAAAGAGCCTGTGATGTTGTTTGGACTTCTGATGGAGGACATCAAGGCTCCTGCAGTGAGCAGGGCCCTCCTAAGAGAAAAACAATACCATTCTGGAAAAGACCTGAAGCAGAAGCTGCAGAATGTGAGCAGTTTGTGCCTGGAGCATAGGTTTGACTCCATTGGGAATGTCTTTGTTATAGAAGCCTGGCAGTTTAATACAGCAGGAGAGCACAGAGGCCAGCATTGCAGTTCGGTGAGCAGAAGATGGCAGGAGTCAGCCGAGGGTTGTGAGACCATCTGACCTTTCAGTTAAGTAGAGGAGGAGATTAGTGTAGCTTTGGGACAGATTTTATTCTCCTGTTTGGCCTGTGGGTTCTCTGAAGCAGAGACCTGCTGCTTTTTGAATGCTTGGAGCCTGCGTGCAGGGTGGAGAATCCAGTAAGTAAATAATAAGAGTCATAATTCAGTGCACTGAAGCTGAAGAGCTGTGAAAGACATGATCTGTTTTCTTGTGACCTCCACCTCTTGCTGTGACTCCGGGACACGTTATTGTGTTTTATTTTTACTAGTGGCCAAGTCAAACAAATATCTCTGGAACTGGTAAGAACTCCACCTCCAGCCCCAGTTTTTCAGGTTAAGCATGAAACTTGTCTGTCTTACTGGGAATTTCTGAACATAAATAAACAGACACTTAGAGTAACTGGCTTTGATAAATGGGCAGCGTAGGTCAGGGCCTGTTGGATATGCAGGCGACCCAAAGATGAAGCAGACTGGGGAAGCAGGCAGGAATGGCTCTGCTTTTCTTGGCTTCTCAAATGGTTTTCAGGCTGAAATCAAATACTTGAGAGCATGAGGAAAGCTGGCTTCTGTAGTCCTGATTTTGCACTGAACCTCACTGTAAGGATATCTCTTATAAAGCTACTTTTGATGTGGAAATTTGGCTCCAAACCACACTGAAGGCCATTATAAATAACCACTTCATCACAGGACACACAGAAGTTGGCTTCCTTGAACACTCCTAGAAAGCAAGTCTAACCTTATTGAGCCATAACCTCAGCTAGTGTAAATCAGAGAAGCTCCATTGACTTCATTAGTTTATACTGATTTACACCAGCTGTGACTGTGGCCCACAAGACAGCAAGATATGTCAGCTTCTAAATTCTGTCACTGAGTGTTGAACAAAACTGTTTTTAAAACAAGACTGGCAATCCCAGATTTAGACACTAATGAGACACAGCACTGTAATCGTTTCACGATGCCTATATGCTCCATTTTGGTTTCATTTTTGCCTCGCTTCTGTTTTTCTTATCTCCTGCCAAACACAGGGAGAGTACCACATATGTTACATTCATAACAAAGATGTTTTGCTGCTTTGAGAACATGTCCTCCAGATGCAAAATGCCTTTGTGTTATAGTTTAACTTCTTCCTTTGCATAGGTGCGTTGGTTATGAGCCAATACAAGACTGCTGTTGAGGGCCAGCCCTGTGTTTCTCCAGAGCCTGGAGTTCTTGAAACCCAAAGGCTGCCCTAGCTGAACTTCAAAGATCTAATTCCTCCTTAGGGATTTCGAGCTCCCAAATCATCATTTCAGATGGGCAGGGTGAATTGTGTCCAGGAGCAGTGTGATAGGAATGCCCCAAGACCATCAATACATCTCCTCTGTCACAATCCTGCAGGGTACTCATGTAGTTAACCATCCTGATTCATTAATTGCACTGGCAGCACCTTTATGGTACGGAAGGCTGGTAGATACATACAGCTGGTTTGTTCTGCTAAGGGGAAGAGATTCATATAACTAGACTGACAATGATTAATACTGATTATCATTTCATGACAACAGCAGCTGTTAAGTTCCAGTCAAGGTCAAGGCTGTTGTGCACTGCAAAGATGCTTTTCTGCAAGCAGCAGTCTCTACCCAACAGAGTCAGAAGTGTACACTGGCAGGCAGAGGAAGAGGAAGTCTCTTTCTATAAAATGGGGGTAGAAGCAAACTGATTTCCCCTGGTAATTCCCTTAAATTTCAATTCCACTGCTTTAATTATAAATCATGCTGCTGTCCCTAAGGCAGACAACTCTGGGGTGGACATCATGTATCTCAAATACTCAGCAAGCACGGGGAAGGTCCACAGATGAACTACAGAGCTGAGGTAAATCTGGGCCACAGCAGAGCTTTTAACCTCCGTGTTTTTCCTTGAAGAAGCTGGAGCTCCTTATACAACTTAGACTGTATCTTGTGCTCTGCCAGTTTGCTAAACAGAAGCTGACTGTGGTGGCTTTGCAGTATGGGAATGGAAGAACTCTTCTTCCTTGCTGGTTATCTGTAATTCAGGAGTATAACATGATTTTACTTGTGATCTCCCCAAGTCCTACATTATAGCAACCCTTTTAATTGTGTATGCTGTGTTTTATTGGATTTTTCCAGTTAGGAGGACCAAAAGTAGTGCATTTAAAACACCTAGCTGACATTAAAAAATGACAGTTACTGCAGACCAGGTACTCATGGTTAGGTTCACTTCACATGAGATTTGTCTAATTTTCAAGAATGGTCACAAAGACTTCAATGGAAGGTGCAAGGAACCTACAATAAGGCAACGTGGCATAAACTTAGCTCTTACACAAATTCAGAATGTGTTTTGTATGCATTTCTATGTGATATGATCAGCAAAGAAGTTCATCATGTCTTCTTACTGGACTCAGAAATTTAACATGGATGTGACACACACAGTCTTCATAGCAGATGAGATCTGAATGCTCATTGAGATGGGAATTTGAACAGCAGGATCACCTTACATACATAAGCTTTTTTTCTGAGTCTATATGTCTACTCTATCAAAGATAAGCTAGCCTGCTGTGTTGAAGAGTGTAGGTGAGGTCTCTAATTCTAATACCGTCATTGACTCTATAGTTACACATCTACAGCCTTCCCATTAAGGAATTAAGAGCAGCAAAAATTCAGTTTGGTATAAACAAATTCCCTTTCAAAGCTTGCATCAATACCCAGGAACCTGGAAAAGATTAAAAAGCAAGCCCCCTTCATATAGGAATCTCCAGTGGCAACTCTCTGAAAGGCAGAAATTTATATTAGGAAAAGAGAACTTGGTCATACCATCTCAGGAAAGCACAACAACAGAATGCATCTACAAATAAAGTATAAGAGTTGCTGACAATCCACCTCATTTCCTTACTGCCTACTGGTGAGTTTGTTCCACAACTTCTAATCCAGGTGCAGGGGTGCTAGCACCCATCTCCACTTTGCTATACCAGCTAATCTAAGCTGCATGTGGTGCAGCACTTTATGTCAGTAAGGAAAACACTAAGTGCCTCCTCAAGGCAGAGGAACCCAGTCTCTGGTTCTCAAGCTACACATCACCTACAGCCATAGTAAAGAAGTTAAAAAGAAGGCTAGCAAAGACAGTGAAGTGCTCTTGCCTAGGTCATGTTACTCACTGTGTAATGTTGTCCTGGCATCAGAGAGGTTAGAGCTTACTCTTACAGAACTTCTGCTGTAAGAGTCATGTATTTGAGTAAATAAAGAAGCCCACCACCATTACAACACTCTTTCCACTTCATCTGTTTAGATGCTGATATGATCTTTGTCCAAAATGTTTAGGGGCAAATAATGAGCTAGCATAGCTCTGTTGCAATCTACAGAGTGGTACTGATCTACATCAG
Source organism: Neopsephotus bourkii (assembly GCF_033783945.1). Taxonomy (NCBI): domain Eukaryota; kingdom Metazoa; phylum Chordata; class Aves; order Psittaciformes; family Psittacidae; genus Neopsephotus; species Neopsephotus bourkii. Next base: position 3,084,455 of record NW_026901735.1, read on the forward strand.
CTGAGAACCTGAACCTACAGGCTCATCTCTTCCTACTCTCCCGAGAGGCATCAGTTTCCACTGATTTCACTGGAAGTTCTGTGTGCATCCCATCAGGACTGTAGCATTTGAATTTGTGGGTTAATCAGTTGTCAAGAGTTCTGAGGCAAAAGCTGGAGGAAAGCAGCAAGTTCACAGTTTGGCAGGGTTTGTACAGTTAACGTTCTCAATGCTGCTGGTATTTCCTAGCCAAAGTTGCCCTGTTACAGAGTTGATACTGAATATGAGGCCATGTTGTGTGAATGGGAAAATGAACAGCCCTGGTGCATGACATGTGTAAATAAACAAGTACTTTATGATTTCTGCACTTCCCCCACCATGTTATCTATCCATAAAGTATACCTTAACTGCATCCAGTTTCCTAACCTTTGCTTTTTATGTGCTCACTGTTAACCTGGAAGACTGCCACAGCTGTACAGCAGGCCTAAAAAACGTATCTGATAGTTCTAGCTCCAGCTCTATTTTCTGGTTATTCAGTGGTGCCAGAGAAACTTTGAAGACCTTGTGGTGCATCATTAACAGTGTCTTCTTGTGTTGGTCTATGGATAGTCACTTGCAAGTAGTTATGTGTAGGTTTGTAACTGCTGCATAACAGACTACAAAACCACACACAACCTAAATAATTTGCCGGCATGCTAATGAACAGTAAGCCCAGACAGTTCAACCAGCTGCATGCTCTGCTTTTTATCAGTTTCAAGTGTGCTGGGTTTGGGTGTATGTGTCCCCCCAGCAAGCATAAAATAGTACTTTTGATCTATTGCTGAAAGGCCCTTTTACCGCAGATAAAAAGATTAAAAAGTATTCTTTTGAGTCTCAATCCTTTTTCCATTACTGCTCTGCTACAGACGAGTTGTATTAGTTATTATAGAGGATGCAGAATGCATTCGAAGAACTGGGAACTGTAGGGTATATCCAGCCCACAATCTCATTTATTAATTTGTGTTGCTGTTTACTGCTGTGTTTGGAAATCTTCAGTACCATATGACGAGCAAAGATGTTGGCTGCAATGTAAAGCATCTCTAAGGCACCACTTCATACTGCTGCCATGATCTCTAGAGCTGCGACTGCAGCACAGTTGTGGAGAAAGTTTCCATTCTGACTCTTTCCTGCTATACAGTGAATAATTTACCTTGGAGGACTTTTACTGCCTCTATCAGAAGCTTTTTGGCCATTAATACAGCAAAAATAATATCTGTGTTACTACATTTATAAATACGTGGGAACCCAGGGGTGAGTATCTTGAGCTTTGTTGCTTTTGATGCTTAGAAAAGTGCAGTGACTGATTGATGTTTGCCAAAGAGTTAGAACCCTTTACAAAAGCAAAGTGTTTGTATGCCATATAACATTATGCATCAAAGTAAAGGTGTCTTTGCAGAGGGGACAGCCCTGTTAAGTAATATTCCTTTCTTTACAGCTAGCTTTTTTCATCCTTACCGTCCCAATCTCTTGGGAAAATGGTGAAGGAGAAATTCCTTGAAGTTTCTCCTTCCTTTTCTACTTGGAATTGGTGAACACTCTCTTCTCTATTGCCTCACTGGCTGCAGGAAGGTGTGGCTGTGATTAATTCCCTAGGCCCCCTTTTTTTTCCCTCAAGTGCTGTCCATAGTGAGACCATCCTGCAGTACATCATTAACATGGCAAATGACAGAACAACTCATCTCAGTATTAGTATGTTCAGTGAAGTGTGTCAGTTAATTACTGTTCACTTCTGCTGCCACACAGACACTTCCACTGCCCCAACAAGATGCTTTTAAGCAGCACAATAGTATGTAAACAGCTGATAAAAACAGGGTCATCAACCTAGTAAGAACTTTGGATTTATGGGTGTAGCGTAATTTGCTGCAAGAAAGCACTCAGTATGTAACGTTACAGGGCATTTAGTGTTAAAAGCAGCAATTTCTCCTACATTTTTTTGTCTTTGTGAATTAAAATCTTCCAAATCAAGTGATCTAAAGTCAATTCCAGCAGGTGATTTAGGTTCTGCAGAACAAAACTGTGCACATGTGTCTTGTTACATGGGTCTGCCTTTTCATCTTACATGTATAAATACATCCCACATGTATAAATACATCCCAGACATGCACACACATGAAGTGGTTACTTGAACTCAGAAGCAGAGGAGCCATGCTGAGGTATGTATTTAATGTCTGCCTTGTAATTTTTCCTGCCCTGATTATGACCTATTGGAATTAGTTTATGTCCTTGGAATTCACTTATGTCCTATATATAAATTACAAAACCACAGGTGATTGGCTTTAAAGAATAAAGCCCCAGCCAACATGCAGCTCCCTGGGCTTATTGGTTTTACTGTTCCCAAGACACATTAGCTAAAGGCTGCCTAAACCTAAGCCTGATTTCACAGAGACGAAACCTGCTTTTTGCCTGTAGGTGGAAGTCATGCAGGACCTAACACCTTTACAGCCTTTGTGTCAGCGTAAATATACCAGGAAGTGTACATAGCTAATTATTAAGAAGGTGGAAAGACACTTTATCCTGGTTTGGAGGTACCAGTGAGGTGCTTTCAGGGGTCTTTCATCCCAAAACAGAGACATACAGGATCCAGTGGCTGAAAGCTGAAGGTATTAAAAACAAAGTGTGGGTTCTTTTTTTAGCAGTAAGGGTTATTAGTGTTGGAGTGTTCCCAAGCAATGGGGCAAATTGTCCTTTGTAGTATTTACATGGAAAATTCATGGTTTTAAAGAAGATACGCTCTGTTTTGGTCACAAAATATTGGAGACGTGTTGGGCGAAATGTTCTGGCTTTTTTCATGGTGAGAATCAACTTAAGATGACTGCAATATCTCTACCATATCTCTGCAATATCTCTACTTACTAAGCCTATTGCTTTCCTTTTGGTGTTTTTGGAGTTTGGTTTTTATTTGTGGATGAACCTATGTGAATCAGGCAAGATAAGGGTAGTCTGCATGACTGATTTGTGCAACCCAAGCTACCAAGACGTGAACCAGTTCCTTGAGCCTGAATGGTGCTGAGCCTCTTTATCAGAATTTCCCAATGATTCTGGGCATTTAGGATTTTTAAGCCTCTAAGATCTAATGATGCTTTGGCTTAAGGTCCCTATTTGGGTCCATCAGTACAACTCTTTTGGCTGGAATAGTACCTTGATGAATTAGACTCATCAAGGCTCTGCACTGTCATCTTGTTTCTCTGACATCTCTGCTTTTGACTTCGCTGGTGTGGATACATCCTGCTGACCCATGGATGGTTTGAAAGCGTAATTCCAGGCCTTGTGAGAATGGAACATTTGTAAAGCAGCAGCCCCTTACTAATCTGCAGAGAGAAAGCATGTATGACAGGCAGTGGGGCTTCCATTTTTCAAGATCCAGGGTTTAAGACAGGCTTAAAGGAGTCTTATTAAAAGTGTTTCCCAGTGCATGTGACTCCTTCTGACAGCACCCAGGTGGTTAAGAAACCGGTATTAAGAATAAAAGCTGTTTCTCTTTTCTGCACAACAAATGGTTCAAGTGTCTGGTATTCGACTCAGAAAGGAAACCTGCAGCAGTCATGTCCCCTGAAATAAACCAACCAACATTTTGAGCTGCCAACACTTCTGTCTATTACGTCAAGGCATCGCAAAGTTGAAAGCATAGCAAAGTAATATATATGTATTTTTTTTTCAGTAATCCCCGGGTAAATATTAGGCAGACAGCATTTCTGCTTTGCGCATTAATGAAACCCGACTGAATTTGAAAAGCCTGCAAGTGCACTTTGGGGATTTCGGAAAGTGTCGTTTGACCATGAGCTAAGACCAGAAGCTGCCATTTTGCAGATGGGGCAGGAGGGAAAGGCGTTTGGCCTCATTCATAACTTCACAGCTACTGCAAATATCAGCTGATGAATATTTATGTTATGACTGGCAGAGGCCCGAAAGGCAAACGGGAGGGAGAAGCAGCAGAGGGGGAAGCTTAAGTTAGGAAAATGGTTGTCTGAACTCTGTGGGATTTCTTTACCAACACTTTCCATGCTTGAACAGTAGCTGCTGAATGAAATCATTATGTACTGAGCCCCTGCGCAGGAAAATAAGGTTTGTCAAGACTCTGTTCGTTAGCACCTCGTACTTTGTTTGAACCTTGGACATTTGCTGGGCTCTGTAAAGGGAAGCGTTTTTTTCCTTCAAATCGAACATGCTATAGAGCTATCCAGTTTTCTTTTGTTTAGTCATTGCTGTGATAGCACTAATTTAAAACAGAGTCTTACTGTAAGGAAAACAGGGGGCCAGGCAGGAATGTGAAGTGCTACAGGGTGGGTACTGAGGAGGTGCTGCTGCAAGGCAGACTAAGGCTGCAACTATGGAAAGGGTTAAATTAGAGGTGTCACTATTGAGCAGACCTACGGTGCTTGGCTGCCCAGCTGTGCTGGTGTCTATAAGCTCATCCCCTGTACCAGGAGCACACACTGAAACCAGACCTCCTTCCTGCAAGTTGCTGCACAGCTATTGATAAGCAGAGGAGATGAGGGGAAATGCAAACTGAATTAGTTGGGCACAGAGTGGGAGAGACTAAAAGCCAGCTATGCTTTCCTCCCTGCACAAACCCTCAGCACAAACACTGTTTTATTTAACTGCTGCAGGCAGCAAGTGTTTGGTTAAAATAAAAGTTATTTTGTTCTTTGCAAGAAAGCAGTTCCCCAGTAATTCCTGTGTGTATCAGCAATCTCTAATTACTGGTTTAGTTACTGTTGGACTTGATTTTTAAGGGAGCAGAAGAGGTGAGTGTCTTTCCTCTATATAACATCATTTCAAAGTAATGTATTTCTTCATATTTATATTACCTCAAGTCACTCATTGAGAGGGGGAAAAACATCCAAATCTCTTCCTTTTGCCTTCACCAGGCCGTAAATTAACAGCAAGGAACAACTTTCAATGCAGTTCACGTGCATGACTTCACTGTTGCAATGGATCAAGCCCAGGAAGGAACCCAGCGGAGGTAAGGAACTGCTGGCAGTCAGATAGGGCTTTACTGCAGGGATGGGTGGCTCTGGGTGGTAAGGAGCCCCCTCACTGGACCACAGCATCAGAAAGCAGCAGTTTGGGGCTGTGTGAAACACCGGTGCCTTTAAAAGCAGGCAGTCTGAGTTGGATACACAGGGAAAAATAGGAGTGCACAGAGCTGGTCACTTCAGAAACCCATTCCCAAGGGCTCTGCAAATTTGCCAGGTGGAATTAGGGAAAAGCCCTGAATTTGGGCTCTTCTTCAGAGGAATCCCCACACTTGGCACTGACCTGTTCGCTGTTTCTCTAAGAGGTGGCCTTTCTTACACTGCTTATTTAGAGGCACCTTAATGTACAATGAGTTAATACCTGCAAGAAGCCTCAGGGGCCTCACCGCACAACAACCGCTCCCAAAGCCCTCCTGCTCCTTCCCGGCCCATGTGGAGATTCCCGATGTATGGACACCAGCAGATGGAGCTGCGGGACATCAAGTGCTCATTTCCCGGGACACGCCAAAGCCGGGGCAGTCATTCCTGACGGCGAGGGGCGGCTTTTGAGTTGGTCTTTCCGCACGCAGCAGCGAAGTGGGGCGGCCATGAGGGTGCTGAGGGCGGCTGGTGAGAGGAATGTGCGTCCCTCTCCTTAGCGGTGGTTGCTGAAGGGTATGGAGATGGCAAGGCAGCCATAATCCCCCCCGGAGTTCGGCTTTCCTCATGGTTAGGGGCTTGCCCTAACAATATGGGTCTCAGTTCGCGCCTCACGGCGGCCATGGATTACTCCTCCCTCAGCTTTGTCGCTGATGCCTGCACCGAGGTGTGGCGGCCATGAGGGTGCTGAGGGCGGCTGGGTGAGGGGAAGGTGCGCCCCTCTCCTCAGCAGTGGTTCCTGAGGGGTATAGGGGAAGTAAGGCAGCCGTGATCTCCCCCGGAGCTCGGCTTTCCTCATGGTGAGAGGGGTTTGCCCGGCAGTGTGGGTCTGAGTTTGCCCCTCAGGGCAGCCGTGGCTCGCTCCTTCCTCAGCTTTTTCGTTGATGCCTGCACCGAGGTGAGGCGGCCATGAGGGTGCTGAGGGCGGCTAGGTGAGGGGAAGGTGCGTCCTTCTCCTCAACAGTGGTTCCTGAGGGGTATAGGGGAATTAAGGCAGCCATGAGCCACCCTCTCTCTTCGTAGCTCAGCTTTCCTCATGGTGAGGGGTTTGCCCAGCATTGTGGGTCTCAGTTCGACGTCTTCTCTCCAGAGAGGGCAGCCATGGCTCGCTCCCTCCTCAGTGCTTTCAGTGGTGCTGGGTTTGTGCCTGCAGCTTGGAATGGAGGTGCTTGGGACATAGGGAAAAGCCTATTTTTCCTCAGAAGTTTTAGAACTACCTCAGAAACCCCAAGAAACAACCGTTAATTTGTGCCCTGCTGCCAGCCCAGCCCACCCCGGAGCCCCGGAATCTTCTAGAGCTTCCCCTCAGTGCAGTGGGGCCACTCAGCTGCTGCCTGCACCATCTGCCTCCAACCTGTGTGGTGAAAACAAGGAAAACCCCACAAAAAAGGGCAGCAGAGGTACAGGGAGAGTTTGGGATGAGATGTGGAAACATATGTAATACTCCATGAGGAAGCAGGGCATGTTTCTGTGCGGGAGGTGCTCTGAGGAACATGGTGGCGTAAAGCAGGACTGGTGTGGATGCCATTTACTCCCCTCCCCTGTGGAAAAAGGAGAGTTCTCAAGACGTTTGTTGTGTATTTCTGAGATTGTCCTGCCTGAAAGCCAGCTCCCTGGGAACCAACAACGTGCCATGAGGAGAAGGGGATGAGGAGCTGCTGTGGCCAGCTGCAGTGCGAGGACAAGGAGGAATACATACGCTCAGGGAGGGAGCTGGGAACACTGCGCAGCTGTTTTTGTTCTACCATCGAGCTGTAAAGTTGAAAAATGATTTGAAAAGCAAGGGATGTGCCGGGAGTGCTGGTGTGTCCTGCTTATGGGCGCTTGGGGCATTCTGTGTAAATTGAACTTCTTCCTCCCCCCCATTTCTTTGGATGGCTTCACATCGCAGCAGTGGAAGGGAAGCGCAACAACACGCTTGGAGTGCAGCGCCTCATCCTTGATCCCTTTTGGCACTGAACTGCACCGGAGTGAGCTGAGGACAGAGGTGAAACCTGGCTGGTCCCTGCCTTTTTGTTGCTGTAATCCAAAACATGGAGGTTATTTCAGTGCGAAGGCTGCACGTGAGAAGGCCTTTCATTTAAATTCTTTTTATTAAAAGAATACATACAAAAAAGCAACTGGGACAAGAAGGATAATTTGTGCATGATGTACTAGGCAGCAGAGGAGTGATGGAGGGGCCTTGCTGAAGATGGAGTAATTTGCATGAGGGGAGCATCTGCCCCATCAGCTGTACCCAGTGGTCTGTACACTGATGCTCTGCGATTGTTTGCTGATGACTGCGGTTGCAACCCCCAGGAGTGAGACTGCCTATGGCCCTTTCACAAGTAAGTAGCAATACACAACTTTCCTTTTCACTGCAGGACTGTTTGATAGTCGTGAGTCAGGGGCGTGTGTGTGGGTTTCTGGGATGGTTTTCTTTTTGTCTGTTCTATTGGCTTTTTGGAAGGTGACCCATGTATTTCCAACCAAAAGGATCTAGTAAAACCTGCCCCCAAAGAGGAGTTATTCATCTTAGTGAGGGAAAAGGGATGGAAAGTCAATTACTGTCTTGTGACTAACATAATAATGTGACTCAAAATGTGAAGCAACAGTGCTGACGTGATAGCCTCTTCCCCACTACTTGAGATATTGTAAGAGGCATCAGGTTGAAATGTGGTTCCCTTTAAGCCAGGTTGCTCTTCTTTGCATTTAGAGTTTCTGGAGTTGCAAGTTTGTCTATAAGCTAGGGAAAATTGAGCTGTTTAAGGGACTTATTACAAACAAGATTTGGAGGTCTCCGGTCTAGTCTGATGTAGGTTTGATTTAGCAGGTAGAAGGTGAAATGCAATAAAGCAAGGGGGTGCTGCAGCAGTGAAGCAGCCTGATGGTGTCAGGGCCTGCAACCTTACTGAAGGGCCCTGCTAAGGCTCAGGCAAAACCCGTGAAGTAATCTCATCTTGTCCTGCTTGCCAGACTCTATCATTGATTAGTTCTGTGATTAAGATTTAGGTTTGATATCTATGTGGGAAGGGGTGCTGGTGTTCCTGTTGCAGGATAACATGGCTGTAAGGTGTTTTTCCTGCCTTTTTCTGGTGTGCCTGTCCATGTCTCTGTTCGAAGAGGTTTGAGGAGGTAGGAATCAGACTCCTTGTGCAGGATCTGGAGAAGCTGAGCTCTGTGCAAACTTAATTTGTCTAACGTGGCAATTTTAGATTTCAGAATATGGCCTTAGGATGAGTCTGAGTGACAATAAAAGTAATTAATCTATAAGAAAATTCGACAGTGATGGGAAATTCAGTAAGTCTCCTAGAAAACTGAAGTTTGACAAGAAAAAAAAAGTGTTGGGCTTTTTTATCTTGTGTTGAGATTACTTAAAAAATAAATGAGAAGTTACTATGGAGACTTAATTTATGGTGCATTTTTCTCTGGGAAATAGCAACATAGAGAACTCTTACGCTACTGAGGAAATACTGTCTTCCTTCTCTGCACATGAGCAAAGCCTTGATTAAGCTGACTTCTCCTGTTATGTTGTTCTGCCCGTGGTATTCCTCCTGGAGAGCAATTCTCTGCTGTGGTTTGCTGGGTACTTCATGAGACAAGTGTTGCTGTAGTTGTGCGGAGGCAGGGACCTGTTACAAGTTCAGTGTTGTGCTATTAGTTGGAAAATGATACCCACTGAAAAAATAATACTGCTGTAAGAGCTCATGTCTGTATTCTTGTCCAGGAGTGGTTTCCCTTGTTCCAGTCTGTACTGGGACATCTCACTGAGTCATTATTAGCAATTTTATTTGTGGTGTGTCCCAAGGTGATTATGCTCTTGGAACTCACTGCATGCACTTGGTTTCTCTCCCTTGTGTGCAATGATGCACTAATCTGGGTGATATTCCTGATGACTTTATACATTAAAAAAGCACAGCTATTGCAAATGCTTCCTAAAACACATAAGGCTTTTCAAAATTCCATGTTGAAAGCATTAGTTTAAAAGAGGCAGGAAATTCGGACTTAGAAAGGATGTGAATTAGAGAAATGTCCCTCTTTGTCATTACTCTCTTCCCTGGTTTACCTCTTCCTCCCTTCAAACTATGCATTTATGGTTTTGGTCTCTCAGGTTGAGCAAAGAGTTGTTTCATTTCTTTAGGTAGCAGATGTGGAAGGAAGCAAAGCTTTAGGTAGATACACATCCATTTTGTTGTGGAAACCATGTCCTGCCTTGTGTTGCAGAAGGTGCCTTTGACACGTGTTGGCTAAATCATCCTGCCTGTGAGGGGCTGAGCTCCTCAGTGGGGAGTTAAAGGGGTTGTGGTCTGGTTCAGGACAAACCAAAGGTGAGCAAGCCCATCTGTGAGCTGATGTCCCATAGAAAAGTGTGTGCTTCCTTCTGCCCCAAAATATTTTGTGTCTATTTTCGTGCTTTGGAGCCAGTCACAGGATGTCACACATTCATGTGACTGCTGTTGCGCTGTACTGCCCTAGACCATGTTTTCTTAATGAAAAATCATTTCCCAAAATATGTTGTATTTTGCAATAGGGTGGCAAATGCTGCTTTGTTTGTCAACTAGGGGGTGTACTGTGGATGGCAAGTGATTCATTGACAAACAGGCAAGGATTTTATTTGTAAGAAATGTCTTTAGTTTGGCTTTAAGAAATCTGTATTTTTTGCACAGAAGTCCTGTGGGAATGAGAAGAATTTGGAAGGTAGTTAAGGTAAGCGGAAGATCAGGTGTCCAAAACCTGTAAAAATTTGGCCATAAATTTATAAAGCCACTAAAAAATAATAAAAAACCTCATAGGATTATCATATCATAGAATCAAGCAATGATTTGGGTTGGAAGCGACCTTAAAGCTTATCCAGTTCCAACCCCTCTGCCATGTGCAGGACACTTTCCACTAGACTGGGTTGCTCCAAGGTCTGTCCAACCTCGCCTTGAACACTTCCAGGGATGGGGCAGCCACAGCTTCTCTGTGCCAGCGCCTCAGCACCCTCACAAGTAAAGAACTTCTTCCTAATATCTAAATCTGCCCTCTTTCAGTTTAAAGCCATTGTCGTATCGCTGTGTGTCCTTGTAAAAAGTCCCTCTTCTCTCTAAAAGGCTGCCAATGCAGATTATAGCTGTAAGTTTATTTCTTGAGCTCAGGGAAACTTAGTTTTTTATACTTTGCTTTGGGACATGACATGCACAGTTGTTACCCCTGAAATTCGACAAAAGCAAAGCAGGTGGATCTGCTTTGGAAAGGATTTCAGTTTTCTTCTGGAAGTCCCATGAACTGCAGATCACAATATACCTCCCATGCAGGAAAGTGTTGTGTGGTTTGAGGTTTTATTAAGGCTTTTTCTGCAGCTGTACTCAGAGTAGGTTCATGCTTACATGGAAGACCAGCAAGGCAAAAGCCAGGTGTTTAGGATGTGGCATTGGTGACTCAATAGGTGGTACACTTCCTTCTCCTTCAACTTTAAATGAGTGCCCTTGTGTGGTAACAGGGATGAGTTATTTCTTGGCTGAGATGAAGAAACCCAAGGTCACTATTAAGACTTTGGTACTTGTACAGGAAGGTCTTCTGTTCTCTGTGATGAATGGGAAATCAGCCTCAAGATCACTCCAACTGGAAAAAAACCCTGATATCCTTTAAAAATGAAAGCTGTAAGTGTTGCAAGAAACTCCAGGTGATGTCAGGGTCCCATAGTGTGAAAATAAGGATGGGTAAACGAAGAATTCTCCCTGCTCATGTTCAGACCTTCCCTGTCTCTGAGCAGTGTGTGAACAGTGTGGTCCATGCAGTTGGATAACTCACATGTTTGAACTTGAAATCAGTTGGTACTTACTTGATGACTGACTTGCCTGACAGAGGAATAAAGAAAGGACAGATTTTATTCTGGTTGTTCAGCTGTGACATGGCTGGGCTTTGTGTATCTGGGAAGTGAGAACTGCATGTAATTGTACCTCTGAGCTGTGCCTTTGGGCTGAAAAGGGACAGTCTTGATGGTGCTGCCATTCAAGTCCTCTGGTGCACCCTATAGAGAGGCAGGAGAGGTCTCTTCAGCTCTCGGAGGTCTCCCTGCAGCAATCCTCCAGATGCAGGAATAAAGCTGTATATTCCATAGTTCTGAATCCCTCTGAAACCTGTGAGGGCTCACAAGTGACCAAAGCATGCATACCTTTTGTTTTGCTTAAAAAAAGAAGTAAACAGAATCACATCATGTAGCAGTAAAAATGTTTTTTAACTTTAAAGATTGTTATTTCAAGGTATATTTTCTTAGTGATGTGTCGTGCGGTCTCTCTCCCACTCCTCCCCCTTTTTTCCCCCCCACTCCCGGAGGGATGGGAAGGAGAATCTTTTTCTAGCACCTTGATCCGCTCTTACATTTTGGCTGTAAGCAAGCCATTCCTCTTCTTTTCTGCAACCAGCTCCTGGGTGAGCTGCTTGCACTGCTCCTTTGCAACTGCTGCCTCCTCCTTCATCGCAGTGAACATTTTGTCTTATAGCTGATGTTCAGCTGCAGTCGACTCAGCCTTGTTAGCCTTTTGCAAGACATCGTGAATTGCACTGGATTTTTCCTTTAACATCTCCACTATGCAACGAGCCTCATCTCCCCTGAAGATCATACTTTTCATGGGTAGTACAAAGTCTTTAAATTTTACTTCAGCATTCTCTTCATCTGTTTCATTGTTCAGTTTCTTCCACTGCTCTTCTGGATCCCCTCATTCACATTTTGTTTTGCTACTTCAACCCCTTCTGGCTTTTCCAAAGGGCCAGCATTGGAATTATCCATCAATGGGATATAAGTAGTTGCTTGAATAAGAAGTTCATCCACCAGAACTTTATCAACTTTCTGCTTCTTTGTAGAGACTTTCTTCCTGCCAGATACATTTTCTTGCTTTGTCTCCTGATGGAGCAGCACTGGGTATTGTTTTTTGGCAGGAGATACAAACAGAATCAGTCTTAGTATCTTGATCATCCATTCCATTTTTCTGCTTCTTCTGCCCAGGCAGCCACGCAGTCTCTCTCTCACTCCCCGCCTTTTCTTCCCCCCTGCTCCCGGAGGGATGGGAAGGAGAATCGAGAGATTGTAACTCCCATGGGTTGAGATAAGAACAGTTTAGTAACTTAAGGTATAACACAAACCACTACTGCTACCACCAATAATAATAATGATAAAGGAAATAGCAAGGGAAGAGAATACAGTACCACCCACTGGCCAATAATACCCAGCCTGACTGAGCACCGATCGATACCTAGTCCAACCCCGCAGTGCACTAGCCCTTCTGGGTAACTCTCAGTTACATCCTGGGCATGATGTGCTATGGTATGGAATACCTCTTTGGTCAGTTTGGGTCAGGTGTCCTGTCTCTGTTTCCTTCTGGCTTCCCCTCCTCCCTGGCAGAGCATGAGGCTCAGAAAGTCCTTGGTCAGACTAAACATTTGAGCAGTAACTAAAAACGTCGGTGTTATCAGCGCTGTTCCCAGGCTGAAAGTCAAAACCACAGCCCTGCACCAGCTACTAAGAAGGAGAAAAAATGACTGCTACTGCTGAACTCAGGACATGATGGGAAAAGGAGCTGAAAATCCTTATTTCTCTTTCCCTCCCTCAGCCAGGTCCTTTCTGTGCACAGAATTTTATCTGGTGTTACAAAAAAGGCTCCCTATATAGACTGTGAGATGTTGGAAGACAGAGCATTTAGGTGGTTAAGTTAAGTTACAGCTTAATGTAGATCCTTAGCCTTGTTAGAAAGATCACAGTGCGCCTTTTCAGTGCAAGGGCTTGAGCAGCATTGCCTGTCAAGATTACAGTAGACCTGTGTTTCTTCTTCCTGTGGAAATGGCACCTGTGTTACTTGTGTTACTTTTTTTTTGCTACAGGGGATTACATGGGGTTATGTAGCATTACACCAACCAGTTTCAGCAAAAGGTGTATGTTTTTCTGAATACATTCAGGGCCTCACTTGTGTTACAGTGGATATGTAAATGTCCTAAATGCTTGTGTTGTCAAGGGGAGTTAGACCCTTAGCCTCTGTAGGGACCTTTGAAAACCCTTTTGAGTGCCTTTCTGTGCTTAAACAGTTTTGAAGAGTTGATTCTTAATCTCTCTCTGCCTCATCTGTACTCATTTCTGTAGTAACACAAAGAAATACCGGGGCTACTACTGTTCTGTTCTTTCTCAGTTAGCCATCTTCTTGACTTCCTTGAAGTTGTCCACAGAGAAATATTTGCTGACTGATGGGCATAAACCTAGTACCTCTCCCCCACCCCATATTTTATAAACTAGATAATATGGAGTAGTTGTGCAGTTTGAAGCGATTTATAAAAATATGTGAAATATTTTTTTCCTACATTCAGCCAGACAAGAAGCGATAGTATCAGTGAAACATTGCAGGTGAGTATGGGGTGTGCTTTTGCGAGAGAGGAATGGCTTATTACTAATCTTGAGGGTTTTGCTATCCCAGATGGTGGGGTTTAAAGGTGAGGTTTAAAACTCTGATTCACTGAGATACAAAAGCCTGTGCCATGGTGCACATGGAAACAAGGCTCATTTGAAAGTCAGACCAGGAAAACAGCCTGAAAGAAGATAATATAAAATTAGGAAATGCTGGTTGTGACAATACTATTGTTAGTTGTTGGATTGAGATCTTCTGTAAGGACTAAGTAACCAGTTGCACCTGCTAGTAAGCTGTTCTGTTTGGGATGGATAGGAAGAAATGAGCATGTGTGTCTTTACGGGTAAGGAGGTGTTGGCTGGAGTAATGTTTCACTATAACTTTCTGTACCACCTATGTTTTAAAAAGAGGGGAAAAATACCTTGAGTTATATCCTGATTAGTCATGTACAGAGGAACAAATGCTGAGGAAGATTTTCACTGAACTACAGTGGTTACTCATGGTGGGTATTATGTTAGGATTTCTTAGCTGGAAGCTCAGCTGGGGATTAGTGCTACAGAGAGACACCCAGAAATGACTACAGAGGGAAACAGTGACCCAGTTAGTCTTGGGCTTAAAGGCAATTTGTACCTGGTGCTAAGGCTGGAAGCTATTTTTCCAGGGAACTTTTGTCTTTCTAAAAAAGTGAAAATCTTTTTGCTGCGTGCTTTTTAGCACTTCTGATAAAAAAAAAAATAAAAAATTAGGATTTTCTGTGGGAAGCAAAGCCTCTCTTTGGAGGAGACAGTTCAAATGAACATACAAGTTGCTTTAGGTGGAAAAATTCCCTACCAGCTCCACACATTCAAAAGAAGCTGTTACTGAATGAGCTTCCCTAGTGACAGTAAAGCTGTTCCAGTAATTCTTGTGCAAGCAGAACATCCTGGGATTGGCATATTGTGTTCCTTGCAAGCTGTCCAACTTCAAGTTACTTTTCAGACAAGTAATTTTCATTCCAAGTCTCTTTGCGTTGTGCAGGAGAAGCCACAAAACACCTTGTTTTCAGTATTAAATTCACTGTTGTCTGTAATAACTCCTGTAATGTGGGACATTAGACTGAGCTGTGTGATCCAACAGCTCTGATTGCTATGGACCTCCAGTAAACAAAGAATGGAACTGATTCATAGCACAGTTGTAGGAGTTTCTGCACACTTTACTGGTGATGATTTGGAGGTAGTTTGTGGGCTCACTGACATTTAAATGGCTCCCAAATTTCCAGCAGAATTAATTTTTACATTTGGATACTGATAAATATACAGCTCTTCAAAGCTTATGGGAGCTGGGTAGTTTGAGTGGCAGCTGAACCTCCCTTCAGCATAGAGAGAGGAAGGTGAAATCCAGTGGATGTGAAAATGATGTGACTAAGGCACTAGCAATCAGTACAGAGCAGGGTAATCTCTCAGGTTGATCTGCCTGTATGTATGGGGAGGTGTTGGAGTGCAAATGATGAAAGATGTGAACATCTGGAGGAAGTAAAGATTGGAAGGTAAGGGGTAGAGAAGAAGCCAGTCCATCAGGGAAGCCTGATGGTCATAATCATGGCTGTTTTCTCCTTATGTTCCTTCCCTGTCATCACTCGAAGCAGATGCGTCTTTTTCTCCTGGCCTAGTCCCTTTTTCTCCTGAAGCTGCTGAGGTCACAGCTGAAGTGCTCTTCCAGGCACGGCTATTAATTGGGATGTGCTATCTGTCCTGGGCTCCAATCCCAGCCCCTGCTGACGACAAAGGGGGCCTCATGGCAATCACAGTTATGTTACCATCCACAGAGAGAGCAGAGGTCAGATGATTGCCTTCATTAACCCAAAAGGATCTTGCAGGGAAACAACCAGAGCGGTGTCCTGGCATGTTGGGAAACTGGGTTTACTCTTAAATTTTCCAGTGCTGCCTATGCTTTGTACTGAGGTAGGTGCACAGGTAGTCCATTCGGTGGAGGTGAGGAGCACTAGGTGGAGGTGGATGGGGGAGAAGGAATGGGAGCCTGTAGCTGATAGACCCTATGCAGCTGCAGGTTTTCATTGCTTCATCTCAAACATCTATTTGTGGCGCTGGTGATTCCCATGACCCTGGGATTTTGATGTGGAAGGAAAGTTTTAAAAACTACTGTCATTTATTTTTAATTATAAATAGTAATAAAACCAGAGACAGTTTCTGGGCTCAGTAAATTCCTCGCAGCAGGATTCCCCCTTGACACCAATCTCTGTTCCAGGCTGCCCTCCATTCCCTTTCAGCGCTAAACTGTCCCTCCTCCAAACAGTAACCCTGTGTTGCTCCCAGTAGCTCAGTTGCATGATGGTGTCAGTCCCACTGCCTCCAACCTCAAGACCTCCTGCACTATTGCTGTGCTCTGGTGTGGAAGGATTTTAAGCAAGAACAAGTGCAAAGTATTCAAATTAATTTCTAAATAAGATTCAGAGAAGTGATGCACAAGAATGCTATTTCTACATGTGTTCAAACAAACCCTGTATTTTCTCAGTGATTTTAAAGCAAGTTTTGTAGGCTGAGTATGACAAAAATCAGTGGAATCAGCACAGAACAGGATATAGCTTTAGTAATTATGGCCCAGGTTGGGTGATGCAGATCTGGAAAGGAAGTCAAGTTAATTTGCCTTTTTATGTGATCTGATATTTCTTAACATCTGATATCTAGGAATAAATGTCATGTCATAAAACAACGAAGTTACAAGCAGCAAAAAAATAGCATGAAAGTTTTAAAATTAAAAGGGGTGTTTTTTTTTTTCTTTTTTTTTTTTCTCCACTTGGGCCAAAATTTTATGTTTTTAGCATTAAAAAATATTGCCAGTATATGGTAATATGGATCTAATAACTGTCTGGAATGAGGAATCAGATCTCAAATGCCTTTTACCTGAGTTGTTGTTTTAAAAAGAATTCATGTGTTTGAGCTATGCTGATTCACACCAGAAGAGAATGTGGTAATTTAGTGGTTTGGGCTTTTTTGTCTTGAGTTTTGCTATGAGTGTGAAAGTTAAAAGTAATATTGCCTCAGCCAAGGCATTGTATGAGCCTGTTTCTCCTTCCACTAGTCCTTAAATTTATTAATATGTGTTAGTCTGAACTTTCTGGGAATGACTGAAATGTCTCTTTTTTATATTAATCTGGATTTGGATGGAACTAGATTCTTTTAATTCAGATAAGTAATTTCTGCCTGATGGAGAGAGCAGACTTGCTCTCATGAGAAACCTTCCCAGTGAAAGTGTACCAGGAATCAGAGCAGGTTTACCCAAAATAGAGTGGGGAGGATTCTGCTCCCTATCTTGGGTTTCATCGGCTTCTTACTGTTTGCTCTTTAACCTGAACACCCTCAATATCCATTGAAATTAACTTCCTTTTAACCATAGGGCAGCACAAGAGGCTGCTTCTAGATAGATTTTGGCCTCAAGCACATCACCCAAGTTGCCAGTCATCAGCTGGGTTGTAGCAACCGATTACATGTGTTTTCTTAGGCAAATGCTTACAATTAATATGAATGGGAACTGCATGTACAGCTTCCCTAGTGAGGTTTGGATGTTTTGTCCAATTTTAAAATACCTTTTGTTTTGTTCATTTTACTCCAGAGACATCTGTTTGCTTTTATTCCAATGGAAATTCAAGAGCTAACCTCGGTCAAAGTTTAGAGTTATTAGCAGTGCATTGTACTTTGAGAAATTTAATCGAGCCTAAGTTCACTCAAGGAAATTCTTTTAGTCTTAAGTTCCTCCTTGACAGGTTGTGCTGAATTTAGTGGGCAGAATTAAAACTAACCTCCTGTTCACCTGAATCGAAGATGATACTGGAGCTAGGGCAACAAAACCTCATATAATCTTAGAACTAGGCTTGGGAACATGCATTTCTAAGCCATTTCATTTACTGTCTGTCCGTATCTGTCAGTGAAATAAGCTTATGCATGTGTGTGATCTTCCAATTTTAAGGCTTCTCCTGAAGAATGGGGAAGTATGGGATCGGATTGGTTTGAATTCTACTGAAATGCTTTGCCGTTTTTTAAATGGTCAGCATCTGGATGTCTGGAATTGTCACTGTGAAAAAAAGAGCTGCTTTCTGTGGCTGCACAGAAAGAGTGATTCTGACAGAGGGAAAAACTGAATTGTTTCAGCATTGTACATTCAAGGCCTTCCAGAAATTCCATTAAATTGTCTGGGCATATAGAGGAGCTGAGCATTAAACCACCTTTCATGGAGTAATAAATACTGGGGTTTGAAATGAAGGAAGTCAGTTAGTTGATGGAACCCCTGAATGGAAGAAGCGGCAGTCACTCTGTATAGCTGCATAAACACAGATTTTGTTGTATGTAACTCAAAATAAGACTTTGCAACTTAACGTGCACTTCTGAATTCTTACATCATACATCTTTAGTGTTTCCTCTATAAAAGGGTCAGAAACTTCTGTTAGAGCTGTTTGCTTTGAAATAAGTTATTCAGTACTATATCCATCTAATCCAGAGCTTTTCCATCAGCACTAGACTGAAAGTTTCCTGTTCTTTGGTTCTCTGTGGTCTACCTTCTTACTCACCGTAACCTCTTGGCTGCCAGGTCATACATGACTTGTAAGTTCAGACTTGTATTTGATTATAATATGAGCTCCTAAACCCTTTAATTTGGTTACTAATTCCATTGGGAAAGACTGAAATACGAGTTTGAAAGCAAAATGTTATCTATTAAAAAGCCCCATTTACTGGTATGTAAAAAATGTCCAGTTCCATCTAAAACCAGCCCTTTTTTTTTGTGTCTCAGGATATAACATTCTGGTGACATCAGACACACATTTACTATATTATTTTTGGCCTATTCACAATGGCTTTAACTCTCTCTCTTGTGTCAGCCAAAATTGTGTCAAAAGGGGTCAAAAAGGAGGATATAGTAGCCACACTGAGAAGGTCATTTTTGCTTAATATGTTGGGTGTTCCTACTTAAACCCTGGGGCTTAGTATCTGAAGAACATTTGATTAGCTTGGATCAAGTACAAGTGCTTCTATACTGGAAACTAATCCTGATAGATTTTACAGGATGTTTCAAGTTACTAAAACAGTAACCTCTGGATGAGAAGAACTTAGAGGGAAGGAGGACCCTGCTGGGTTTGCCTCTGGAAGAAACGTCAGATGCAGAACGACTCATTTGCTTTTAAGGAGGATGAGTGAGAGGGCGTTGGGACACTGAGTAAGGCTGACAGACCCTTGATGGCTGGGGACTTGGGAGTTACACACCATTTCCATTATGTTAATGGAAACTCAAAAACACAAATGTCAATCCTTGTAATTCTCTCTGCTCCACGTAGCCTTCTACCAGCTAAATACAAATAATAGCCTAGCTGCCACATTCCTTCTCCCCAACAATCTGCTCTCAGTTAAGGTTTCTGAGGTGAGCACACACCTGTGGATGGTAGTGAATATTATGGGTCATAGGGCACATATTCTTGTGCAAAAAAAAAAGTGAAATACTAGCAAAGGCTATGAAAAAGTTTCTCTGTCTCCCACCAAGAGTTCTTTGAGACTGGGAATGATTGCTGCAGGGGAGGTGTTAGAAACTATGTGATGGACAAAGGAGAATCTTTAGGTTTATGAGAGAGGAAAGAGAACTGTGTTTGTATGTCCACACCAGAGATGAAGTGAGGAAAAGACATGCACAGATCAGGAGCACGCCACGGAGATGTCTCTCAAACTGTGTTTTCTCCTCATGGTTCTATTTTTGGGAACCTGTCCATGCTTCTCTACCCCTGGGGAACTGAGGAAGCAGAAAAATGCTGCTGTGCACTGGGGAGTCCATGCTGCTTGCTGGAAAAGCAGTGGGTGGCAAAGATACCCTTCCTGGTTTTAAATATGGTCAGTGATGAGGTCCTGATAGAAACAACCTAAGAAACAACAACTTCAGCCCTGTTTCACCTCTACTTTAAAACCTTTGAAAATTTGATGTTCACTGCTATATTTCTACTGAAATTTTTCCTTGACCTTTTCTGCTGTGGGGTTATCCTTAATTTTTTTTAATTAATTAATTTAATTTTTAATTAATTTAAGAAATTATGTAACAAAACATGGGAGCTATCAAAATTTGCTAGAATTTGAGTTATGGTAGAAAAGGATGAACACTGTATTCATTTACTAGCTGTCTACTACTCGCTTCTTCATCATACTGGACTGTAGTTACATCAAATCTGGAATTAAACTATAATGCACAAACAGACCACCAAAATGTTCTGTTAATTGCTTAAAATATCTTAATGTTCCAGATTATATAGGGAAAAAATACTGATCTGGAGATCTTTTTGCATGTAAATCTAACCTGCTAAACACAAAAGTAAAGGAATTAAATGGCCACCTTCTGTTTATCATGTTCTTATTAGGCAACATTCTCTCATAACTATCTTTTATTTATAGCTAAAAGGAAGCCAAGCTTTCCTGTTTGTTCATGGATCATAAGAGGGAAAAGGACTTACTTTCTTTTTCAAATCCCAACCTGGCTATCAATTCTGAATGAGCTATAGTCATTTTTGAGAACTGATAAAGTGGACAAGAAGTAGGACAATATTTCTTCTGTTCTTTATAGAAGACCTGCTGCTATCAGAAGTCAGTTATCCCTGTTGGTTACAGTGACATTGGTCTACTCAGTCCTTTAACTTTTTATATGTTTTTTTTCTCAAAATCATATATCTCAACACTGTTTTAAAATTTAATTTAAAATATTTAAATAATTTTTGGGTTTAGGTTTTAACATGCATTTGTCATGAGATAAATATTTCTCTTTAAAAAGGAAAAAATATCTCACTGTCATTAAAAATGGCCAAATTTATCTTAATTTCTTTTTAAATAGCTTTTGAGTCCTATAGGACAGAACCCAAACTAGACTTGATGTTGATGTAGACCACTTCATCAGGCAGGGGACTCAGAGCTAAACTCACAGGCTTTTCCTGCCTGTGTGAATGTCAAATGTAGCAGCCTGCAGTGATTCTGAGGTGTGTGCAATGCTAATTTCATCAGGGTTCCTCTGGTTCTGCTGTGGGGTTTGTGGCTCTTGTCATAAGCCTCAATGGTCTTTCCAGTCTGTGTGTACTTCAGTGTGAGAATGGAAGCCTGGAATGTCGTGGATTGCCCTCTTAAAAGTAGAAATCCAGATCTTGCTTCTAACAGTCTTTGGATGGCCCACCTAAGCAAGTAGATTTTTGAGAAATCTGAGAAATGTATTCTTTCCTGCTTGGCTTTTCTACTGATAACAAAATACTCTTCCTGATAAACTGATGGTTTCAACACTATTTCAGTGATTTCCTGAGCTCTTGTGTTATTGATGCTCTGTTTGCCAAATAGGAACATTTTGGTGCTGTTTTATTTGTAATAGTTCACCATTACAGATAACTTGGCTCATGGTCTCTAGAAAGTGAACCAATTGCTTGTTCAGAGACTTTTCTGAAAGGTCCTTCCGTGCCAAGGAAATGGGAAGTGGCCTAAATTTCTGTCTTTGACATAGGTCAGGAAGAAAGAAAACAACAGGGACAGCGTTCTCTTCACAAAGAGAGGGACAGGAAGCACCAAGTGTGAAATAAGTCAGTTGTGTACTTCCACTGCTGTTTATTGGAAAGCAATGAGAACCTTTTTCCTGCCGCCTTCACCGTGAGGTAGGAAGGTCTGAACTAAACAAAACTTGAGTTTTAACTTCTAACTTTTGTGTGACTTTGAACAAATGACTGATCATTTTTTTATCCTCATTTGTTCTTTTGCAAAAGGATAGGAAGTCTTTTTTTTGTCAGCTTTAAAGGTGGGATTTTTCTTATCTACCACTAGTCATCACTAAAACCCTAAAGAAGTTAACTGTTTTGTCTAAGTTACTCTCTTCCTAGAGAGCAGAGAGAGATGAGCACCTACAGCACTCCCATCCCGTGGACAGGATGACTTGTCACTTGAATGTGCCCATCTCCTTTGACTGTACAAGGAGACTTTATGCACAAGTCTTAATCAGTGCCCCATTCTTACACAGGGGCTTGTAAGCATTGACTCTCTCTGTTGCATGTTTGGGGTCCCACTCTTTTTTATTATATTTGTACTAAGAAATATGAAGTGGGAGCAGTGATATTGTGGGAGAGGTAGAAGACTCTATCTGGGTAGCTCCCAAGATGCTTATGTTTTTGTGGAATCAGTAAGACAGGATCACTTGTGTGATAACCTCCTTAGAAAATGAATTCAAATATTGACCCGTAGTATTTGGAGATGCTTGGACAAAAGAAGGTTGATTTAAAAAAGCATTACTGTCACCAGACTTATTCTCAAAACATTTTTTTAGGCCAGTTCTACCCAGCATCATTTTGCAGGTCATTTTGCACCTCTGTGTGCATATGCAGTGTGACGTGTTTCCATTAAACCCAGACCACGCTTCCATTTCTGTGAAAATCATGTTAGACACAAGGTTTGGCACAAGTTGAAATGAAAGCATCAAGTGGGCAACCAAATGGCATTTGTACCTTGTAGATTTATTCAACTCGAGATGAATAGACTTGCTGTTTTCAGAAGGCTGGATTTCTGAAGAGAACACTTGTATAAGAGTTGCAATGGAAGAGAAAAAAGGTTTAAGCCCTCAGCCTTGATTGAAATAATCAGAATTAGACCACAGAGTCCCTACCAGCAGCTTTACCTGCGAGGGACACTGGTAGCATGGTGGGGCCTGCAGTAGTCCTAATAGCCTGTGTTCGGTAGCTTGGGATTTCACCCACCTCAGACCACATAACTGCAATAGTGAATCAGCTTTTGTTGCCCTGAGAATATTTATGATTGTGAGAGCAAAAATCCTCAAAACAAAACAAAACAAAAAACCCCAAAACCCAAGCTGGGATTTTCTTCTCTGTGTGTATGTGTATTATTTCTGGCTACCATGGCATTTTTCCTATGAAATTTGGCATTGTTCAGTTGATAGTATCACTTTGGTCAAACCAACTACATTTCCAGACTTGGGCTGCAC
Organism: Neopsephotus bourkii; assembly: GCF_033783945.1. Lineage (NCBI taxonomy): Eukaryota > Metazoa > Chordata > Aves > Psittaciformes > Psittacidae > Neopsephotus > Neopsephotus bourkii. Next base: position 3,106,926 of record NW_026901735.1, read on the forward strand.
AGACCATTACTGAGGTGAACAGAGGGGTTTTTAACAAATAACGTGTTGAAGCTGTTCTGCTTTTTGCTCTGCAAGAAAATGTTCAATGTGCAGTGTCACAGTGTTCTGGGTTCCTCAAACCAAGTGGCATTTGCCTACCTTTCCATGAGGTGCTTTTTTTCTCTTGTCACATGTTCTGTGCTGTTTACTGCACATGAGTTACAGATGGTACTTTTAATTTAAAACCCCAAATGTAATAAATTCAGCAGATTAGTATTTGGCCAGGATTGAGTGCTGAGATTGTTCAATTGGCTGTTAATGGAAAATACATCAGCGTTGACCAGAGAGCAGTGGTTCCATCCCCTTACAAACAAAGCCTTTGTTATGTCTTCCTTCCACTGTGTCTCTAGTCTCTACTGTGCATTTGTTTCCAAAGCAAAACAAAGAATTCATAACCCTTGGCAGTTTGAAGCTTTCAACTTGTATTTTCCTGTTATACAATTTACCTACTGCTTGACTCAGTGTAAGAGATGACTTCACTGCAGAGGAACAGTATTTTTTCAGATGCCTTCATTCCTATTTGTTTCTGGTGTAGCTTTAACCAAGAGTAAACTGTAATGCAGAGCCTACGGTTCAGGGTGCTAGTGCTGCTACCCCACACTACAGAAGGACTCAAGCCTGCTTGTTTGGATATAGTTTCCACAGACCCCAGAGTCTGGCACTTTGTGGTTAAGGTTTGGGTTGTATCACTTTGCACAGTCAAGAAAACAGGGTCTTCTTTTTTTCATGATAGGTTTGGGGAAATTTACTAATTACTTTTACTTGGAGTTTTCACACATAAATAGGTTAATATAATCACAAATATTTACTACTAGATACATTAGAGTCTGTATTGTTTAATTACATTTCTGTATTGTTTAATTACATTTTGCAAACATGAGCATACACAAATGCAGTAGTTAAATTCCCTGTGATGAAACTGTAGGGGGGTATGGATAATCAACATGGATCAGAGAACTTTTGCCTGCTTTACCTGTATTCTGCCAATTGCTTTCCTCCTGGTTACTTATAACATGTCTAGAGCTCTGTCAGATTTAATGAAATAAACCCTAATGCCAACAAATATTTCATTTTTCCTCCAAATATGCACCAGCCTGACATGGGTTGGAGTGCAGGTGAGCACCTTCCTGCAGTGCAGACAGTCTGAAGTCCTGGCATGTTGCAGGGTATGTTCTAGGGACAGATTTGAGCTTTTCAGTGTAACCCTCATGAAACTTAATTTTCCAGTGAGTTGTGTGATATCACTTCATTATTATTTTGGCCATTCTGTTTAGACAGGTTTTAAGTGTTTCATTTTTTATTCCCAGGAACAAGATCCAAAGAAGCTTAGAAAAGGGAAGGAGGAGAGGGACACATGAAAGGCTGTAAGGTACTGCATGATCTGTTAATCATTGGTCAAGATGAGGTCTTCAGAAAAAGCAGCTATTAATCTAGAAAGTGGATGGACTACCCAAGCAGGACTGCACTAGTGTTAGACCTGAAAGATGAGTAATCAATGACTCCTACTTTTTGGATGCATATTTGTAGGATTAGCATATAAAGTTGAAAGTAGAACAAGAGAAAAGAAGTGAAAATGGAAAGAATGACCCCTTTGTTCAGGCTTCTCTGCCAACCATTTGATTTCTCTGAGAGTGCATTTTTTGACATTTAGTAACAATTATTTGGTTTATTTTAGTATTTGAGGATGTTGAGGCCCTGACCAAGACTGGGGGTTTGTTGTGTAGTACACCCTGCACATGCAAGGACAGCTCTGCTCAAAGGGACTTACTAAGTGTAGGAACAGAAGTAAAGACGCACAAAGGTGCTATTTGTTTGCATGGGGTGATGGAAAAGGTCAAATAGCAGGTCACTAGCAAAGCCAAGAGTAAAGCCCAAGTGTGCTGACTTCTGGTCTTGTGTCCTGCTTACTAACCTTTGCCTTCTGTAGCAGGAAAATGGCAGCCAAAATGCTGCAATAGTCTGTGGTGGGAACAGGGGTGGGAAAGATGTAGAGAACATGTTTAGCTTTTTGTGAAGCTGCTGTAATCTTGATTTGTCACTAGCAGTGACAAAACTGCCTGAGCAGGGTTTGTTGCTGGCTCCTGCTCTTCACCCACATTTGTTAGTGGGACTTTTCATGCTCTTGCTATTTCATCATTTCTCTACGAAGTGTCTGTACAGTCTGATACTTCTATTGTTCTTTAACTTTCCAGTGATAAATAGTGTATACACTCAATGGCAATATATGAAATCAGGCATCTTTAAGTAGTGAAGTGGTGGAAACTGAAAGCCTGGCAAATCGTCTTTTCAGGAAGAGTTGGACAAGTGTTCTGTCCATTCTCTTGAAGTTTTTAAGTGCTGGCACGTGGCATGTACAATGCTTGCCATAAACTTTCGTCAGGACTGGTTTGCCATTGCTGACAGTGAACAGTTATTGTGGTATCTGCAGCGGCTATTGTGGTCACTGTAGGAAATGGTTAAAGCATACTGTGCATATGGTAATAAAACCAAGTACCTGCCAGCTCCAAAGATGTATCTGATAAGTATTGCATGAGTAAGGACTACCATGCTCAGAGTACGGTAGGAGTATTGGGCTCAGAGTCATTCTCCTGAACAGTGAGTTGCTTTAACTTCTGCCATTTACCACTGAGACCTAGATATATGTGTTCATAGTAATTTCTATGTCAATACGTTAGTGCTTAATGCAGATGAGTTCCCTCTGAAGTAGAGAGAAATGATCAGATTTCCTCTTTACTGATGAGTGAACTGGAGCCACAGAAAGACTTTGTGATTTCTTGACACAGCCAGCCAAGACGAAACAAGGGATTCTCAATTCCCAGTTTGTTGTTCTAGTGATTGGTGAAGTCTGTTTCCATTCCCAAGCAGTAATGTCTCTCCTAAACCAATTAAGAACACTCCTTCCTATTCTATATTCCGAACTAGAACAAAGTGTACTGATCTGACCCCACTTGTGAAGCTATAAATTTAATTTACAAGGTCATTTATATGGGAGGAGAAGTAGTGTCAAAATACAAGAGGCTATGCAAGGAGAACTCAGAAGAGGCATAGATAACATAACCCCTATAAAATGTCTCCACGTGTGATTTGTGTGGAAACAGTTGCTCTGAGATCAGAAGGAAATCTGTTGCTTTTGGCAAAACTGGTAATTCTACAGCTCAGTAGTTATTAGGGCCTCTGTGTGATACTTTCTGAACTATGGGCTTATCTTAAAGACTTCCTGTTTTGTAGCATTCAGTCCTGTCAAGATATGTGCCTTAGTGTGATTCAGGTCTGTTGTTACAGTGATGGCAAGATTTACAGTGAACTGAGAAAAGATTAAAAGGCAGTGAGTATGACAGCAAGCATAAAGATGAACACAGTCTGGAACAGAAAGTAGAAGAGTGCAGAAGGAAATTTCAGGCTGGATGTTGATGTAACAGTATTGTAGGCACTCCATGTTTTCTATAACTCTGTCAGTCCGGTGAGCCTGTAACACTTGTTAGCACTAAAAACCCCTCTTTCTTCCCCTGTCAGCTAGCTGCTGCCTGGTAAAGCTCTAAGTGGTGTTAATCAAAACAGGGAACAACCACCTCTGTTGAAAGTTGTGAACCTACAGGACTCATTTTGAAGCTAATGAAGACAATTATAGGTGCATTCCTGTGGAACTGTGGAGAGAAAGCTGAAAAATAACTACTATTTGGCAAAAGGCTCTGACCGCGCAAGGTCTTCCAAAGGCAGTAAAGGGTCTGAGCATCATTGAGTGGGAAACACTACAAAGTCTTCCTCTTTGAAACACTTGCGAAAGTAGGACACTGTCAGTATGGTATTATCTCAGCACTTTCCAACCCTGCCAAAGCCCCATTTTCCTCATACTAAATAACAATAAGAAATGGTCCTAAAATCAGAAATCAGTGCACTAGGGAAAAAAATGTCAAAGCAGAGTTCTTAATTCCCAAAGACAGGGCAGGTAGCAATCCATCTTCTGTCAACACTCTTTATGCTCTCAATTTTGGACAATTTTATGCATCAGGCTACTGAGGTGCTACCAAAATGTAGATCAAGAAAATAAGCATTAAAAGAACAGCAGAACCAGGTGTTTTAACCGGCAGTGCTTGAGGTGTTGGACAGCACTTTGTTCACAGGTTCAGCTTTCTTTCCTGAGTAATGTAGCATACAACTGAAGGAAATAGATCCAGGCATGAACAGAGTTCTCATCTGAGGTGTAGCCACGCTCCAAAGTATTAACAGGTTAGGGAGAGAGTGGGCAATTCCCATTGATCTGCAAGGCAAACCAGGGGGACATGTCACACTTGTACAAGCTCTGTTAGAAGTTAAAATGTTGTTGTTTCTGGTGACATGCACACAGAACAGAACACTCCAAGCAAGAAAACTGGAAGAAACCTGTCTTCCCATACAGCATCACACTCCTGGTGCAGCACGACTTTAGTACTGACCTAAGCAGGCAAGTATGAGAGAGAAGGTGAAGTTCCTCTTGTTCAGCTGTGTAGGCAAACACTGCTCTAAGCTGGGTGATGTGGGCATATTGCAGTATTCATTCTCCAGTCACTGGAAAGATGAGGGAGCTTCAGGCTGTTTTGGGAAGTGGAGTTCTGACTTAAATGTCAGAAATCAAAAATAAAAATGTGTGGATGGATGAATGAATGGAATGAAATGATGGACTAGCTCATAAATTTACTCACTGGTCTCTACAGTATAAGGTCACCTCCTTTCAGTGTCAGGTTTTGTTGTCATGTGTAGTTAATAGTCCAATGAAATAAACACAGATTTCACATCTCCCTGTCACATTCATGGAGTAAAGGAAGAGATACCTCTCTGACCTGGCCCTATGGCACATGGGCCCAGTCTGTCAAAGCTTTATAGAACAGTTGTTTTGATAGCAATTCACAAGATTTACAGAGGAGATAAATTAGACTGGGCCGCAAACCACACCGTCTCCCTGGCTTGTCTTAAGGTTGGAAGGGGTAAAAAAACATTTACTAATGGATAGAGGCCTGCATGGGAGCTGCGCTTTCACTCCCCCTCTGCTACAGAAGTACTTGTATGTATAACTGGTTTATTCTGCATTTATATATAGGGGGAACAAAGACTTCTGACCATGCTGCTGAATTTGGTGCCAGAAAGGTTCTTGTTTACTAAGGCATGAACACTGTAGATGTTCTTCAAAGGATTAAAGCAGCTTTTGGGGAAAAAAAATCAGTTTGCTTGTGTTGGTTTTGGGAGAAGAGAGCTTCAGTGGCAGCAAACATTCTGCATTAGACTGTATTTTTTGCATTGTGTTTAAAAAAGAGAAGAAATTCTCTGTTTTGAGCTGTTATTAATTGTCACTGTGCAATTGAAAGGTCAAACCTGATGTTCTTGCTCAAGCAAAACCCTTTGCAAAGCCAATGGAGTTTTGCCTGAGAAAATAACTGGATAGAAGCACGCACAAATGTCAGCATTGGGACTGGGTTTGAACTGTATTCAGGCACTAGTGAAGAGAGTTCCAGAATAAGCTCTAAATGTAGAAAGAATGCTGTCTTTAAAGAGTACTTCTGCATAAGAAATACGGGGTGATACCCTCAATTTACAAACTCATAGCAAGCAGATGCAAGTGGTTGCAGTTTGTGGCTCTGTTACTTGGTCCTAGAAGTGCCAGTTCTTGAAGTGTTATTAAGTAAGTCTAAGGTCAGTTTAAATGCAACTCCAAAAAACACCAGCTGGCTGTCCACATCCTGACCCCATTCTCCACTCCTGAGCAGGTGGGATAAGGGTGACTTTCAATTCCATCCTGTTCATAATGCCTTTGCATCCATTCTTCTTGAATGTACCTGAAGCAGCAAGAGTATTTACAGTATAGCTAACAATATATGAAACAGCAATTAGGAAAGTGCTGGAAGAAGCGGGATTTTATTTGTTTAGCAGCTGCATTTGCATTTCTCCTGCTTGTCTTTTTTTACCCTGAACTTTGGGTCCCCCACCAAAAATGTGCTGTGTGCTGTCTAATCTCTTCTCCTGTCATACTTACTCCTTAGTGTTCACAAGGAGACCATTTTCTGTGTGAGTACTCAAGCAGTGCTTGAAATGTTTCTTATTTCTGTGTAAAGTTCCAAACTTGACCTTTGCAGATCCAGTCAAAGTAACCAATCATGGCACAGAAAAAGCAGTGACTAATTCCTGTAAACAACTTACACAATGTGGTGTCCTAAATGAAATAATGAAATGTGAATAAGAATCTTCTCATAAGTTATTTTGAGAAGGAAATGGAAAAGAAGTTCACAAATCCTTTCAAATTAGTCGGAGAATATCTCAAGCTACTCACAAACAAAAGAAAACAGGTGGAAATTTTCCAAGAAGTGTCTTTTACTGCTCAACTCTATTCCTGTCCAAAAGGTTGGGAAAATGAACAGTCACTTCTTGCTTTCGCAATTTCAGTTTCTAAACAGGATGGGATACATTGAGTAGATTGTGGGTATTCCTGCTCTGAGTGATGTCTCCTGGAATTAGAATCAGATGTCAGAATCAGGATGCTGGAGAGGGACTCTTCATCAGGGATAATAGTGGTAGGACAAGAGGTGATGGGTTCAAACTAAAACTTGAGAAGTTCAAGTTAGATACAAGGAAGAAGTTCTTTACTATGAGGGTGGTGAGGTGCTGGCACAGGGTGCCCAACTGTATTGTGAATGCTCCATCCCTGGGAGTGCTCAAGGCCAAGTTGGACGGGGCCTTGTGACATGGTTTAGTGTGAGGTGTCGCTGCCCATGGCAGATGGTTGGAACTGGATGATCTTAGTGTCCTTTCCTACTCAAACCATTCTAAGATTTCTGCAAGTCTCAGTGCAATCTTTTGGGAAGACTAAATGAGAATTACTCTTGCTGAATGCAGAAACACTGTTCACACTTGAGGTACTGACTGTTCTGTTTGCAAGTCTCACCATTCTGATACCTGTGAATGAGTCCTTCATGCTGACTGTTCATATTGGCATTTCATCTGCTTCAGTTATACTGGAAGACATGATGGATAAAGGTGAAGGCATGTGGAGGGGTGTTTGACTTTTAATAATAATGACAATATTAAAGGCTGAAAAGGTGAAACCAGATAGCAGCTATCGTTCTGGTAAAGCAGGACACAGTCTGTGTAGAGAAACTATTTCTATACACTGGCTAAAGGGCAAGATAAACTGAATAAATAAATAACACTCATTTGAATTAAAATATTAAAAACATCTATGCTTTTCACCTTGAGAAGTGCCTTGTTCACAGTGTGGAATTTTCTAGCAGTCAAAAGATGGTAATTGTAGAGTTTACTCTGACAGACGAAGGTCAAGAGCCAACAAACAGAAGAAGGAGGATCTATTCAAAGTAGGAGTAAAGCTGCATTTTTAACAATGAGGTTATTTAACAAGTCTGGAAAAAATTATCCAGGAACATAGTGGATCCTCATCACTGGAAGTCTTTAAATCAAGTATGGATGTCTTTCTGGTGACTGTGCTTGTTGCTGTAGCAGGAGTTATAGGCTTTGAAATTCCATGTCTTGTATCGTCCAGGAAGCCGGAGCAGATGATGGCATTTGGTCTCTAGTGGCCTTCAAGTCCTTGCAGAGCATTCAGCTGGATTGCTATTTGCAGCATGTAGGGAAGAGGAAAAGTAACATTTCTTATATCTGGACAATAGATGACAAGTGGTTTCCACTGGAGTTACAGATCAGGTTTCCTTTAATTTTCCAGGCAGTGCACTAGTTTTTCAGGGAATAAGGAAACTGCCAAAATACCTTTTGGTTATTTTAAATTTAGTTACAGCAGCCTTTCCACTCTTCCTACTTGTCCTCCCCTATAAACCCAGTGTCGAGGTAAACAATGCATAGAAGTAGTGTGCTGGTGGTCCACATATGGAAACCCTGGCACTGAATAACTGTGTTTGCATTGGGCATCCCTTAAATGGCATCAATAAAAAGTTGACTGAATTTCTCTGAGTACTCTTGAAATGAGTTTTGAAAGAAAACAGCTTTCAGCAATTTGAAAAAGTATATGTATTTCATTTGCAAATGGCATCTATTGACTGAGGTTGGCCATAATATTTGTGAATAACCATAGAAACATGAGGAACAGGATCTACACAGTCACTTCCAAACCTCATTGCAGGAATCAGTATATTCATATAACACTCCTAATCTGATATACCAGGTCATGGCAAATCTTAGGTACACAAAAGAGAAGAAACAAACAGAGGCATTCCTTGGTGGTGGTGTTCTGCAAACAGACCAACATTATGCACACGCTTTGAGCTGACCATAACCAGTTAATTAAACCACAGAATATCTGCAAATATTGAGTTGATGGTTGTGGTTTGCAAAAGCTATAACAGTACATAAAATAGATTCGCTTTACATTTCAACAGACTTGTTGGGGAGAGTGATAGGAAAAAAACTAAAATGAAAGTAAATAGATTATGTTTCTCAAATCCAACCAAATCTGTGATTCACTGAAATTATCAGACTGTCAACTGCTTGTAAATCTGCCTAGATGGGATTGTGAAATTATTCTTAGTCCATGACAGCAGAGCTCCGTTTAATGCTACCATTGTGGCACCATGTCAGCTGAGTAAAAGGCACCAAGAATGGCATTAAGAGTCAACTGAGCAACCTGAGAACAGGCAGTTTAGCATGATGAAATTTTCCTTTCAAATAGAGGAAGAAGTATAGTGAGGTAATTTTATTTATAGCCTGTGAACTTCTGAAATCGTAGGGAGAGTACATCTGGGGACAGTGCAGTGGCTTTATATAGTCCAACTAGCAACTTTGTTTTGAGGCAGAGCATCAAGAACTCTTGCTCAACTGCTTAAGAGTGTGTAAAAGCTCTTATGTTTTTAGTGGAAGTGGTACCTTTGCAGCACTACAAGTTTTGCATCCATTACTGCCAATCTTTCTATCCCCCTCTCAGAGTTGTATCTTCTGCGTTTAAAATGAAAGATCTTCAAGTAAATGTCTTTCAGTTTTATTTTTATCTCCTGTTTGGTTTCAGAGTTTGGCAGTGGCAGGGAGCAAGGTTTTTGTAGTCTCTGAAGCATATTTTCTCCTGTAGGAGCTTTTGCATAGCCCATGCATCAGGCTGGGGCACAGTGGAGGAGCAAGGAGGACTTTCTCTTTGGAAGAGGAAGAAGGCAGAAGAAGATGTTGTTGTGGAAGTGTCTGAACATGAGGAGAGCTGTGTTGCTCTCAGCTTCTGTGTTTTCAGTTGCCATTGTATGAAGCACTCTACTGTTTCCAGCGAGTTGTACAGGCAGATCCTGGGTACATACAGAATCATGGAATGGTTTGGGTTGGAAAGGACCTTAAGATCATCCAGTTCCAACTCCTTGCTACAGGGAGTTTGATGTTAGGATTTTAGTTTTGAGGTTTTTTCATGGCACTGAGGAAAACCAAAAAGATAAGAGTGCAGAAGTTCAGGTGAGCCTTTCTGCTGACATCCTTTGCTGTGGAAGAGTTAAAAATGTTGACATAGACTGTGACCTTCTGGTGTCAGATTTACTCTCCTAGGATGGAAGGCACATACTGCTTCAAGCTGCCTACAGACTAAAGAAGGTAACAGTGCATCAGCTTGCACTTTCATGGTTTTGCTTGTAATCTTTGCTTCAACTTACTTTCAAAATGAAACTTCAGATTTTTCATCTCAGTTCTGTGAAAAATGTCAAAGATGGGAAGAATATTAGGCCTTGCATGCGTGCAGAAGTAGATGTGAGTTCTACCTGATTCATTCTGAAGAGAACCAGCATAGATTTATGCAGATGAAAAAGCTTGGAAGTATATGAAGGCCTGAAAAAATAAACTAAGGGAGGTGAAAACTGGCTTTTGGGCATCAAACTGTGAAGAACTTCTTACTTAACTTTGTAAATCCTAGCAATTCCATTTCTCCAAGCTACTCAAACAACTTGAACTTTGTCTTCCAGGCCAATGGAAATACATTATCCAGTGCTGTTGCAAAGTAAAATGGCTTCAGTGACTTAGTGGAAAGGGGAGAGGTTCCCAGGCTTTCTGTTACCAATTTCATGTCTCATGCTCAGTTTCACTTTCAGAGTGCCCTAAGAGAAAATGCAATTTAGACTATAGCTGCATTCACAAGGTAATGGCACTGACTGTAATCCTTCAAAATGATGGATACTGGAATTTTCCCCCTTTTACAGGAGGATTCACATTTCTCAATGTCACATAAGGAAAAGAAACAAACATGCAGAAACAGCAACTGGCCCCCAAATCTTTGAAGATACTTTTGTGTTTCCAAAGCTGGAGTAATTTTCCTGCCAAATCACTGTGACCTGAAGATAGAACTGCTGTATCCATGCCCTTTGTTGACCTTGTTCAGGATAGAATCCTGTGTATTATAGAAAAAATGGGAATTGTGGTGAAAGCAGAGGTAGCATAAAGCAGGCTACGGTTTGTCTCTTGAGTAAAGGAAAAGCTTAGACACAAAGCCCCACTTCTGTTGTCTGCCTCTTGTGTTTTGCATGTTGTGAGCTATCAGCAAATGTTTCAGCACAAGCATTTATTGGCTTTGGCTGGTTTTGCAGTATTGTATCTGCTTTGGCTTTGTTTGACATGGTTTAATTTACTGCTGTTGCTTTGCTACACATTCACACCTGTGTTGTGCACACAATAAGGTCCTTGCTGAAAGGTAAGAACCTCAAAATATGCTTTGAGAACCTTTGGGGTTAGGAAGTTGATGTTTTTGTCTGAAGTGGGTGGGTGGAAGCATGATACAGAGCCATTCTGATCTCTTCCTCCTGTAATACAAACACTAGTAGCAAGAAAGGGGGATCTGCTTTTCACAGACAATACAGGAAGGTTATTTCACTGGGGAAACTACAGACCTGAACTTTGCAACTCCACAAAGCTGTTACAGTCATGGAATGGTTTGGGTTGAAAGGGACCTTAAAGATCATCCAATTCAAACTCCCCTGCCATGGGCAGGGACACCTTCCAGGTTGGACCAGGTTGGTCCAAGCCCCGTCCAACACTGCCAGGGATGGGACATCCACAACTTTGCTGGGGATCCTGTGCCAGCTGTCTCATAGTAAAGAATTTTTTTCCTAATGCTTAACCTTAATCTACCCTCTTTCAGCTTAAAGCCATTCCCCCTTGTCTTGTCAATGTTCTCTGTTGGAGCTAGATGGGAAAGGTAATTCTCTCACTCAGCACCAACACAACGAAGGTCAGAAACCTCTAAAACCATTGAAAGGAGCAGGTGTTAGAAGAGCAGCATGTGTCTCCTGGCTAAAAAAAAAAAAGCAGATGGAAGCAGCTTTGTGTGCTGCTAATGGAACTACTCAGAGCAGTAGTAGTCTCAGACACTAGGGTGGTAGTGTCTGAGTGATGCTAGATGTGCACCTTCTTACATCAAACTCATGGATAAATATAAGGGTTTAGCTACTCAGACAGCCAGCACTCAACCCTGAGGGACTAAGGGTCATTAAGCCTGTAACACAAGGCATAACTCAGTGTTGCTGCATGTTGTACTCAGGACTAGCTGTTAGAGTCTTCACCTGCTTATTTCTCTTTCAGATGACAGTTCTCCATTCAGTGTTAATGGAAGCAGACACAGAAATAGTTTTATGTCACTACAGCATGTCTTATGGGCACAGATAGTTTGAAGCCGTAACTTATGTTGCTGGACTTTGCAGCAGCTTCCTCAGAGTGAAGTACAAAGTATTACTGCTAGTGATAATAGCAGCAGTATCCCCAAGAATCTGCACAAGAATAGTAACTGGAATAAGATTAGTAGCTTCTCATTCCCTTTACTGCTGACATATCTAGTCTGAGGCATAATGCTAAGGTATTGCAGTGTTGAATGGAGGTCTGGTGTTGTCCATGTATTTCGCTTATATGTGAGTGCTGTGATGTGGAGCGGACAGAAGGGGTGAAATAAGCAGGTGATTTTCCTTCGCAGCAGCAGGCTTTGGGTCTTCTAGATACTTGTGTTCTCTGCTCTTCTCAGGTGCCCCTCTCCAAGAATCCTCCTTTACTACTGTTTAAACAGGCAGAGAATAATACCAGTGAAAAAAAACCCCAACGTAATAGAAGTTGGGCTACTTCTTTATTGATATTTTGGGGAACTTTTTTGTACAAAGACTTCTAACATTTGTTTCACAAAGAAATACCTTTAAACACAGGCAGTTGACAAACAAGCTGGAGTAGGTTACTGGATTGCATCAAGCCTGGTGATGCATTGACATTTGGTGTCAGGACTCCATTAATCAAAAATATTTTGGAGGAAATTCTTCCTGGTTCATTCATCCACAGTAATTTACACTGGGAGCAGTGGGTCTAAGCCTCTTTGGCAGACTGAAAGCGAGGAGCATGATGAACAGCTCGCCTGGCTCCTGAGTGACCAGACACCCACTGCTTACCAGGGCTCTCATTCTTTTTTGCAGGCATGCAGGTAGTCTGTTATGCCTGGAGGGAGCTCACTGTAGATATTTGTGAATGATAAAATAAAAAGGGGCTGAAGGCCCAGGGACTCAACAGAGGATCTTAGGTGAAAGAAAGTGCAGTTGTTAACCTTCTTGTGCCTGATACGTGGTTTGTCAATTATGCAGCAGAAGCTCAGTCGGTTGTATATTGACCTACAAGCATGAAACATCTGGCTGGGAGCCATATCCTGTGAAGACTGAACTGTCCTTCTGATTTGAAAAGCAGCACCACAGTTGTGGTTCCACTTAGGAACCACAGAAAAAAAAAAAAAGAAAATTTCTTTCACCAGGTGCACTTTGACTATTTATTTGGAAAAAAATAAAAAGGAGTTTGCACAGGAGTATCCATAGTTTTTCCAAGGGTTATTAACATGCATAGCCATGCCTGGCTTGACCGTGCACTATGCTCCTAGACGGAATGACAAAGCTGGAAAAATGAAGTCAAGGAAATATGAGCTGATTTATTTTTTATGTGTAACAAGTTAAACCTTGATCCAGTGCATCTGTGGAGCAGAAGGATATTTATTCAGTTCCACCATCAAAAACACTGAGAAACACATGAGGTGAGTGTGGATTGTCTCAGCAGAACTCCTGTATTCTCCAGCCATAATTAAACACTGGCCTAATTTTTAGTGTGTGCTACTTAATTGGATGTCAGAAATTCCACATTTGGAGGTTCAGTTTGACCTTTAGTTACATAAAAGAAGCATTTAAGAGTCTCCAGTGAGTGTCAGTGTTTGAATGCAGATGCCTTACTAGTTGAAAACTGTGCTCCTCTACAGTGATGCATTCCAGGAGGAGAAAGCCCTGATCCTGCAAACAGTTTGATGCAGGCTTCAGCTTGCTACCACTGACACCAGCTTGCTGGAATTCTCTCATTCCAGGGAATGGTACGCTAGTAAAGACAAGCACATGTGGAAGAAGTTGCAGGGTTCAGGTCTAAATTAGCATCAGGGTTTTCTTCTTACATTATACATTTGAGAATATACTTTAATTTCAAGGTGGAGATTCAGAACTATATGAGGGAGTGCTCAGATAACCAGCTTTCTCAAATGCCAGAGGATTTGTAGAGAAAAACCCCAAATTAATAACAGGGAGACTTCTGGTAAGTGGTGGAGCTTGTGAAAGCTCTTGTGGCCGGGTGAGAAATGGGACTCTGATATCTGCGCAGGGTCACTTTTAATCCAGCCAGCCTGAAACCTGACAAGATCACCTGTAGCTTACAGCATCCACCTAGGAAAAGAAGCAGGGGATGTAGACAGGTATTCTTGCTCATAACTATTGGAGAAGTCAGTAATCCTTAGTGAAGTATCCTAAAGGAGCAATTCTGAAACAAGGAAGTCTTAAAGCATCTGAAGCTGTTGCTAAAGGAACCTTCTTCTGCACCCCAGGACTTCGAGAGACTTTCAGCTCCTGCCACCTACAGCAGTACATTGCAAACTAGGGTTAAAGCCAGGTGGAGCAGATACCCTGCTCCAGTAGATAGGCTTGTACAGGCTGTGGCTCACATCAGCTGCCTTTGCACACAGGCTGTGATTCCCTTTCTGTAGTTTAATCCATAGTCTTATTATACCACCAGGAAAATAACTTATAAAGGAAATGGTTTGCTGACTAGTTTTTCAATGCTGTGTGCTTCTTACAAGGTTTAGGAATGATGTGAGAATCTCCAGATTTAGCTTGGGTCTCTGAAATTGCTCTGAAATGTGCAGATCCCTGTTTACCATGATGCTATGCTGCAACGTGCTAAATGTTGTTCTTCTTCCCATATTGGTTTGGTCAATTAAATTAATGTAAAAAATGTAGTTTTAAGGATAAGAATGTCGTCAGTAAAAGGCAGTGCTCACTGAAGTGTGTTTCTCACTTGCCAGCTACTACTTGGCAGGAATGAACAGGCAAGGTCATTAGTTTGGTACTTCATGGAGAAGGATGCAGTATACTTCATACAAGCCAGACTGCCAGCATAGAGTCATTTTGTTTGCTGAGCCACAGGGGATGGTAAAGATCTTTAGGTAATTTCCCTACTTTAAACAAGTGTTCACACTGTGTCTGCCTTGCAGTTCACACAAGACAGATGTCCATGAGAAAACAGAATTGGTGCTAGCCAGCATTGAGTGGGCTTCTTTAACTTGAATTACATCCACAATACTTGATAGTGCAACTGTATATGTGTGAAATAGTTTGAATTGGCTGATCAAAGTGTATAAAGTACTCTAGCAGGGAATTCCCCAGGAGAGTGATGTTTGTCTTTAGGAGTAATTCTTATTGGATCTGTTTTGAAACAGAAAACATTCACAGATATAGAAATCGTAGTTCTTTCCAGGCAGAAAAAATATTGCACAGTGCATAATGTGTGCATTGGATAATTACAGTGTTTTGATCATAAGCTATAGAATATACAGGGGAGTGATCTAAAATCATGTTATCTCTGGTGGTTCTTATATCGCAAGTTGATCCTTACAATAGCATGACCAAAGCTTCAAAAATACAGTTCTTTCCCCTTTTCTCTTTCCCCTTTCTTCTTTCTCCTTTCTCTTTTCTCCTTTCTCCTTCCCTTTCCCCTTCCCCTTTCCTTTCTACTTCCCTTTCCCCTTCCTTTTTCCCTTTTTACTTCCCCTTTCCTTTTTTTCTCTTTACAAAAAGCCCACCTAGCATCAAGTAGCAAACCTCAGGAGTGTGGCAATCCTCTTGTCACACTGAATTTCCTGCGCTTTTTTTCTTGAACAGCTGATGGCCCTGGTGAGAGGGTGAGTCTGTGTACAAATGTTTGTGGTTCAGAGCCCAGTTTTCCAAAGAGAAGTCCAGAATACACAATACGTCACCTGTTTGTACTCCAGCTCCATGAGGCAACCAAGACAGAATTATACAGCGTTTCCAGATCAGCTCTCCCAGGGGGCTTCAAAGCGGAGGTTTGGTCTCTGCAACACACAAAAATGTTTCCCCACATGAATTAAAATATTACTTCTTGGCTGTACAGCATGCTACAGGCTTTATTCACTGGTGTTACACTTTGATACTGTTTTAACCATTCCCAAACTAAGGTGGGGAGCTGGGGTTTGCCAGCATAGTATTAGTCTGTCTTTGGCTAGGGAAGTATTTGCATTTCTTGCTATTACTGCTAAGCAGATTATTCACTGTTTATGTGAAGAAAATTCATCATGTCTTGCAAGGTTGTAGTATACCTGATGAGAGACAGAGGGGATTTTGCCAAGTGAGGTTCCTGTACCTCCAGTTTGACCTATTTTTATGACTGACTTCAGGAGCAGCAGAAATCAGACCCGATGTGGATGTTTTTATTTGATGTTATATGAGTTTAGACCTCAAGTGAATACCTGGGCATGGCAAAAGAAGGATTGCTATTGTCTTCAGTAGCTTTGGAGGATATCCAGTGAATAGTACCAACATCCTTTGGAGGATATCCAGTGAATAGTACCAACAAAAGTAGGTGCTTTTACATACTAAAAGTAGGACTGGTGCTGGCATGTAGCTCTTCCTCTGTGCCTTTCTCCTAGACTTCCAGTCTGTGAAGGGAAAACATAACCTGTGAGTATTAACAAATTTATGAGATGCTACACAAATTCTCTGTGCTGACAGTCAGCAGGAGAACCAGGCAGTGTCAGATGTCCCATTGGGCATGTTTTTACTGCCCCATGGTCATCCATATTGGGGCATCTCTTGGCCCCTTTCCCACTTGTGCTCCATTTGCCCTGCTCTGAAGACATATATGACACATGGGCCAGGTGCTGGCTTCCAAGACATGGAGTCCAAGGAAGTTAGACTTGAACAATTCTCCTCTTGTGTCAGATTTCTGAATACAAACATGGAACACAGAGCATCAGAAATGACAAAGCTGGCAACAGATAGCTCAGGTTGTTCTTAAAGTTTTTACACATATATCATGTAGGTCCGTTGATGGTTAGTACCATTTTAGTTTTTACAACTATTTCTAGTTCTTCGGTTATAAAAGGTCTTTGGCCAGGGGACTTTCAGCTCTTAAGTAATATTTGTATGAGAGAAAGCTGTGGTCATGTTGTCAAACACATTGTGGTCATATTTTCAGTCAGGAATTAGGGCAAGAATAAGACCATTCTTTTTCCCCTCTCTAGTTAGAAATGTTGGTCAGAGGCATATTTCTGGTGGTGTTTCATGGTTGTTCATTTTGGTGTGAACAATGGACAGTGTCAATCATTTTGCTGTGTCAGTAGAGCAGAAAGACTAGACAAGGAGAGCGATTGATGTGCGTGCTTAGACTCAAGGGAGTATATATGTGCAAATAAATGGAGAAGGCAGGCTACTTGGAGCCCCTGAGTGTTCCCTTTGTACATCAAGATTGTGATTTTTGGCTTTTGAAGCGAGTAGGTGGGCAAAATGAAGCAAAGTTTAGATTTTTCACTAGCCAGCTCCAAGCTTGCCTTTCCCAAGAAAATATCCTTAAGTGCAAAAGGAAACCCAATCATATACAAGTGCATGTTGGGTTTCAAGGGATGGAAATGTTGTGTGAGAGTCAAAGTGCATGTTTGCTTTCTTGGGGTGCCTTTTTTCCTCTGCTCTTGAAGAGGAAAATGGAATTTAGAGTGGGGAAAATAGGGAAAAGAACGAGCTGGCAGAATTGATAAAGCAAAACATATTGACACTGACCTTACAATAATACGCATTTAACTGCTAATAAAGGGAATGCTGAATAAACCTGGAGCTCTTCCCAAGTACTGCAAGCCAGATTTATTTTGGGTTTGCACTTTTTTTCCCTGCCCTCAGTGTTTTTTACTAATTATAAGCTGTGGTACCAGGAATATTTGATTTTGTTGAAAGGATGTGTAGTTTTCTGGGTGGTGGGATGAAGTAACCAGGCGTAGTATAGAGGTGAAGTGTCCTGAAGTAAAGGTTTTAAAGCATTCCCTGTCCATCTAAGCAAGCAGCTTGTGTCTTGTGACTTATATATAGCTTTACCACTGGGGCCAATGTGAGGGTGTTCTCTGCACATACCCTCACAGTTTCAGTGCTATAGTTCCATAGTTCAGCAAGGTGAATTCAGTCACACCAGGATAAATGTCCTTATTAAAATATTGTTTTGCTGATACATCTTTACTGATTATAAAACCTAAAAGCAGGATGTTGTTATAAAAAACTTACGAAAAAGCTATGGGTCTGCACCTGTGTGAATCTCTGTTAAACACCCTTGTTACTATTCTTCTGCACTGTGGTCACATCTGTCTGCCTATAGAGGCATCTGCTGTGACCCTCGAGGAGTCTGCTGATTTAACTGGGGGGCATCAGCTCTTCTGTCAGCCTTGTTAGGAGCTTCACATATTTGTCAGAGTAGAAAGTGAAAACTGGGACACTAGTGAGCTTCCAGCAGATGTTTAAGCCATATGGAGCCCTAGGCAGCTGGTCTGCTTGCACAATCTTTGCATGATTTTTAAGGCTGAGACAGACACTGGATGCTCTGGGGACATCCACTGGCCCTTTTTGTCCTTACCTTCACCTGGGATACGAATTGGAAGTCTTCCTGAAAGGATTGCCCGTAGCAAAATAAGTCTGTCTTAATTCACTTGGCTCATTCTGGTGCATCCAGTCAAATCACCGTGAAGAGACAACTTGAAACTAGTTATGTGGGTATAGACTTCTTGTAAAGTGCTGAGAAACAAGGACCAGAATCTTACACCTTTTTATTCTTTTTATAACCTGGGAACCCCTCAAAAGAATTAATTTCAGAGACAAAATCTTATTCTATCAGGTTGGGGGGGGGGGGGAACCCATATTTATGACTCTTTAGAGCATGCATGGAGATAATCTATTGACAGAAGCCAAGGTCTCATTCTGTTTAATTCTCATTTTATTTGTGGGGAGGTGGCCGCAAAAGAGTAACGTGGCTTCTCCAGTAAAGGTGTGTGCTTGGCAATGCCTTCAGGAGTCCCATTGCTCATATTAAAGGTTCTGGTGTGTTACTCAGAGCAGCTGCTCTAATTAAACTCATTCATTCAGGGTACAAATGAATAAGCCTTTAATCTTATGTGCTGATCAGTGACAGGTCCGCAAATTCAGTGAAGGTATCAGCTGGGGAAAGGTGTGTTTGCTGCTGCTGACAGTCAAAACAAAGTGGAGTTGTTTTCTTTATTGCCATGGAAATGGTCTCCAAAATGTGCAGTGAATCCTATCCCTGATTCATTTTGTCTCTCATCTGCGATGTATGTGAAGAAGATGTTATAGGGCACAGGTAGCTTATCACTAGCCTGTACCAGTTTCAGCGGGTTTTTGGGGGACAGGGCTTACATCAGCTGAGGACAAGGTTTGTGGCACATAGGAATCACAGTACTCTGAGTGTCAGCAGTGCTGACACAAGGCATATATTATTAAGTCCTTCTGTGGACTTGCCATGTAGTTCTTGCAGGCTTCAGTACCACAAGAGCTGCAGAGCAATTCTGACAGAGAAACTCCTGCTGAAATACTTGCTGGCAGAAAACACTGATATTGTAGAACTAATGAAGTTTCTGTTACAACTGTGTATGTGTAGATAATGATCTGCTGATGGTGGCTGATCATCTGTGGTTATAAAGGTAACTGAACAAGCCAAGCTGTGATTCCTGTAGTCCAGGAATTCTTCTGTGGCCATACAGATAGGTATCACCAGAGAATATCTTAGGTGGTAGATGTTGTCTGCCCTTCCTGCTGACTACGAAACGGATAGGATGCTCTAAACTTAAGCATCTCCTATAAGTTTCCAACTGTAGAGAGCATGAGCCTGGAACTAGGGATTTCTTTTTTCTCTCTCCTTCTTTTCCTCCTTTTTAACACAAAAAAAGGTATAAAAAAATTAGAAAGTAGTTTTACAAATAGCAGCCAAATTATAACAGCATTTTCTTCTTTCTCCTCTTGCTGTGAAGAATAACAATTTCTTTTTCTTTGTAAACTGGACATGAAGCTGAAACAAACATGAAGTTTAGAGTAGCTATGGTTAGACCAAAGTCACACCCCCCTTTGGGATTCAGGTTTGGAAGAAAAGTGATGACGTTAGTCACAGACCTGGCATTTCAGACTCTGAGCCTGAGGTCTTTTAGGGTCATGTCTGCTCAGATGATCTTCACCCAACAGGTTAACAGCAGTGGTATTTGTGTTTTCCACCGATACCACTGGATCAACCATTATTCTACCTTTTGGTCTGTTTCTCTCTACCTGCATGCTCAGGAAAAGATAGCCCAGTTTTCTATGGGATGGGAAAAAACAATAGCCTTGAGCTGAAAGCTCCAAACTAGCATGAATCTCTATAAAAGCAAATAAATGCTCTATCTGGATCTTGATACCTCTGAAGAATGGCAAAAGCGTGGAGTATCTTTGATACAGCAATCCAGCGAATCTGTTTGTGTCTAGCTAGATTTTTATAGGATGGGCCAGATTCATAGTTTCTTGGTGCCTTTTCAGTTAAAAGTTAAGGCTGGTGTTTAAAACAAAACCAAAAAGCAGATCCTAATCTGTTGAGATGCAGTAAAGCAGATTTCTCTGCCAGTGTTTTGTCAACATAAAGGCCCTCAAAACAGTTGGCCTGGAAATAGATGTTTTTGGGTGGTCTGACTCCTGAACATTTGTTACCTGTTACTGAAGACCACTTTATAAAGGTGAGTGTCCACAAAAATGAAGTCCTGGAGCTTGCCTTTCCTTGCACGAAAGTACACTTGTTTATGCAAGTTATAACTTGTTTACACAGTTAATAGTAGTTCCTGTATGTAATGCTGAATGGTTTGAGCTCCTGGAAAGTCCACTGAAACCTAGTCCTCAAGTTCAAAGTTAAAGGGCTAGAGCAGAGGTGATACATTACTGTTACTGTTATGTCAGAGGGCTTTATGTCAGCTGTGTCATTGTTGACTTGTGGGGCCATGCAGTTTCTCTTGATCTCACTGTTGTCCTCACCAAGAGTGTTGGCCTCAGGTGCCAAACATGATGGTCATAGAACTTCTGCATCCTTATGTTTTCCTGCCTCTTTCAGCTGAACAAGGACAAAAATATATGTATTTGATAAAATACAGTCTGTCAAAAACGTACTTTGCTGTGTCTCTCATAGTCATGAGCAGGAGTCAGCTATTGGCCAGTTAAATCCATTACAGATGTCAGCATCTGCAACACCGAGGTCAAGCCCTTGGTACTGGAGCTCTTCCAGGATCCCCCCACGGGTCCCTAGGAGGGGGACCTTATTTAGTCCGAGTGAAAGGACACACATGCAGAATGAAGATGGAGTTTCAGGTGCCTAATCAAGGGTGGATTGCCATGTTGGTGAGATCTTTCCTGTGCTTACTATGTGCAGGTTATGCATAGCAACAGCTTTCTGTCTTTGGCACCTTCAAGTATGGGAGCAGGGGCTGGATGTTTGCACTTCAAGAGCTGTTCTCCAGGACACCCTAAAGCTCTCAGCAGAGGGGTAATACCCAGATGGAGTTTTAGGTGATTAGTTTCATGGTGGATTGCCATGTTGATGGCACCATTCCAGGACTCACCATTTGTAGGTGATACCCAGCACCAAGTTTCCGTCCTAGAACCTTAGGCATGGGAACAGGGGTTGGAAGTTTTCACTGTTGGAGCTGGACGCTGGGGAGACTGAGAGAGCTCCCGAGAGAGGGGTAACACAATTCATTGCAGCCTCCTTAATGACAGCTGTGCCTTTTAGTATGTCCATTTTAGTTTGTTGTAGCAAAAAGCACTAAAAATGTGACATTTTAGAGCTGGGGAAGGACTCTTCATCAGGGACTGTAGTGATAGGACAAGGGGTAACGGGTTCAAACTTAAACAGGGGAAGTTTGGATATAAGGAAGAAGTCCTTTACTGTGAGGGTGATGAGGCACTGGAATGGGTTGCCCAGGGAGGTTGTGAATGCTCCATCTCTGGCGGTGTTCAAGGCCAGGTTGGACAGAGCCTTGGGTGACATGGTTTAGTGTGAGGTGTCCCTGCCCATGGCAGGGGGGTTGGAACTGGATGATCTTAAGGTCCTTTCCAACCCTAACTATTCTATGATTCTATGATAAATACATATGTCTGTACTGAAAAATCCTGCCAATGTATTTATATATATAGATAATTACGATATAATGTGTTTGCATTGCTTTTGATGCATGCAGGGACTTTTGGGACCTTATTTGTTACCCTAGTAATGGGTATACAGACCAGCTTCTGAAAGTCAAGTATGAAAATGCAATTGTGGTAGCATAATAAGTGTTTACTATCACTTCACTCCACATAAATAAGACATAGTGAAAGAAGCTACATAATCTTGCCAAAGCTAAATCATCTGAAGTGTTGGAAGTGATCTAAACTAGGAATGAATAGGGATATGCTTTCCAAAGCATCTACTGAAGATTTTCTGACATCAATTGTCATGACAATAGGTGGCACCCTTATGCCAATAAATATCTTGTTTAACTTAACCAGGCTTCCTTGGACCTATCTCCTGGAATTCCTTTAACCAGAAATTACTGGAATTAAAAGCAAAAGCAATTAATCAAAGCACAATATTCATTAGGGAAATGGGGGGCATGCCTGGAAAACAGAAAATACAAACTCCATTCTGACTGTTGAGTTTAACACGACAGAACTACCAGTTCCTGTGTTGAGGAATTAGGGAATTTTGAGTATGAACAAGTGTTGAGCAATGCACACAAACTGTGAGTATGCTTTATGAGTGAGGATTTTAACTCCTTTGGGATTACTTTAGAGTGCAAGAGAAACAGGATGTGTCCTGTTGTATTTGCTTTGTTACGCAGACTCTGGTGCATGGGATACTCAGACTATCTGAAAGTCACACCTATGCAAAATCAGGAAGGGAATCTTACTAGAATTGACTTCTGTCAGAAAAGTCACTTTTATTTCCAATATGAGCCAAAACCTGGAAGAGATGTTACCCAAACCTTGTGAAGCCACAGGCATTTTGGCTTGCGTTTTGGGTGAATGGTACATCACTTCTTTGTGTACCCTGAACAGACCTTACTCACTGCTCCTCTGCTGGGATTGAAAGGAGATTAGGAAGAGGGCAAAGAAAGAACATTAATGATGCCTAAGTACATTGTAGAATGACAAAAGGACACCATATATCAGGCAGTGGGAAAAGACATCTGCTCTCATTATATAATGATCCTGCTGATATAATTGGGTATAGGAAGAGAAGTTTTGTGAAGCATAAATTTTATGCATTTTTTTATTTTCATGAGAGTAAAGTTTAAAGATCTGATGTAATTCTGAGGGCATAAATTGTCTTAGGCCTGCAGATGGCCCATAAAATTTGCAAAGCCTAGACCATTTCTAAGCTGGAAATGGATCAGAAGAAGCTTCAGGATTCAACTTTGCTAGTCTTGGCAATGGCTCTGTTACTCTTTTGCTGGCATTTTGTTTCATCCTTACATTGTAAAAGTAACATCTTATGGTGGTAATGCAAAACTGAAGGGGAAAAAGAATTTTGGAAGAATTGTTGGAGCAAATGAGGTTCCATTCTAATTTATGAGACTTAACACAGCTGTTCTCTGAAAATTGTGCTGAAGTAGCTATGATGTTGTAGGGGAGATTAAAATTTCCTGTGCTTAATGAAATGTTATTTGTTTGGATCGCTCTTCATTTCCCTTTCATCATCTAATGCTGGGTTTTGTAATGTATTTTGCCAAGCAGTGTAATACCTAGACCAATTGTATTCATTAGGATGGATGCTGTCTCCAGGCTTTGGTGCCAAAATGGAACTGTTGATTTCTACTTAGCATTTGCTCCTCAGCAGCAACAGGTCTGGTTTTAGACAGGTGCTTACAGAGCTGTGAGGATCAAAAGGCTATTATAAGTCAGTTCAGTCTATCACATTGCTTTTATACTCATAGAGTCATGGAATGGTTTGTGTTGCAAGGGACCTTAAAGCTCATCCATTTCCACCCCCCTGCCATGAGCAGGGACACCTTCCAGTAGAGCAGGGTGCTCCAAGCCCCTGTGTCCAACCTGGCCTTGAACACTGCCAGGGATGGGGCAGCCACAGCTTCTCTGGGCACCCTGTGCCAGCGCCTCAGCACCCTCACAGGGAAGCATTTCTAACTAATGTCTAATGTAAATATTAAAAGTTAAATGAAGGTGCTTTAGCAAACACTTTCATGTGCTCATCTTGAACTGACAAATATCCTCTTGCCACTATTAAGTGTTTCTACTTCTTGAATTCCACAGACAGGAACACTGATGGTTAGAAAATGAAGCATCTTGTAAGGTTGTCATAATTTTCAGCTTTTTATGAAAATACAAATCCTAAGCTTGGTTGTGCATTGTTTTATGTTTAAAAAGTATTTAGGTTTTTTTTATTTACAAATTTTATTTGGAACTAGATGATCCCAAGGTCCCTTCCAACCCTAAGTATTCTATGATTCATTGATTCTATGATTTATATGGCATAAAAACAACTCAAGGAACTGTACCTCTCTTCAACATTTTATGAGTGTTTATGCAGAAAAAGATGTATATTTCCAGGTAGAAATACTTGTAATATAGTTTTGAGCTTTTGGTATTATGCTTTTAAACTAATCTTTTCAGTACGAGTGAGAAAGAACCCCTAGATGGAAGGTGTGTGTCCAAGTTGCTGACAGCTTTCTAATCTGTTTGGGAACCTGGGCCAGCAGTAAGTTAAAAGTTCTTTTTCTTTTCCTTTTTTACAGTTCCATTTAGGATAGGCAAAAGCCATTTCATGGTAACATGTATCTTGATGAGGGGAAGGAAAGGCTTGCCAATCCAAAACCCTTCCAGGGAGGCTGTTGTTTGGTAGAAGGATGTTTCTGCTTTGTTACGGGCAAACAATTGAAATGGGAAAAAAACCCTCGATTATTTTTTCATCATTCATGAAGTAACTTCTGATTATTTTTTGAGAGCATAAAGTGTTATTCAACCACAGTTTCTGAAACAAAAAGGAAGAAACAGTGTTTTGTATTTTTGATGTAGTTGAAGATGCTCCATCCCTGGCAGTGTTCAAGGCCAGGCTGGACTGAGCCTTGGGCACCATGATCTAGTGTGGTGTCCCTGCCCATGGCAGGGGGTTGGAACTAGAGCACTAATTTTTACTGGTTACTACAAGAAGACTGTTGTATCTTATAGAATCCAAAGTTTAGGAATCAAAAATATTTACAGAAGTAAATGGTATGGTGAATCAAGTGCTTGAAGAACCCTTCTTCATGAGAAAGAAAGGGCCTATTTACAGCTCCTCTGTACAGACACAATGTATCAAGTGTTCTGGCTCCCTGATCATCTGGTCAATTTTTACATTGTAAACCCCAAACAGATTGTGTGGTTTGCAGGGAGTTGCAAAACTAAATGAAGCACATTCAAAATACATTTCTGGTCTAATTCCGTTTTGCAGATCCATGTCTTAAAACAGGAATACAATAACTGAGGTTTCAAAACCAACAATGTCATTCTTATAACTCAGCATTTCTGTTTTCAGAGCGTTAGGAGTTTCCATGGGTTACACTGTACTCGTAGCACAGAGATGAGTGTGGGTAGTAGCACATTGGCCCTCATGGATGGAGCCCTGTGAGAGCTTAGGAAACCATGAGCAATATGAAGGCAGGAGGTAACATCCACATTTGCAAGCTCCATTACACGCTTCTCAAGGTTTTGAGTTCCTCAGCTCAGGGATCAGATGTAAATTCCAGACTTCAAATGTGTAAATAGTCTTCTGGACACAGGTTTTAATGTCTCTGATTCAGCTCACTCTTTTCTGCTTGTGGGTTGTACTCCTTTGCCTGCTGAGGCAGTAAGTTCTTTGGGGTATGGTCTCTTCCTGTGAATATGCAGAGATCCTTGTGCAAGGGACTTTGAGCTCATGGGGACAGGACCCCCCCATTTTTTTCTCTCTGTCAACTTCTGTCTCTGGTAGGAGAACTGGGGTGTAATTCAACTGAGTGTATCCCAATTTTTATGCTGGGACAACCTGCTAAGGCTTGGAAACATTACAATGTATAGTTGCAGGGGGTACCTAAATGCCCAGTGAACTAGCTGCAGGAGTGAGGTATGCTTATAGCCTTAGAATCAAAGGTTGCAAAAGACCTTGAAGATCATCAAGTCCAACCTTTAAGCCTTTTGTAAGAGTGTACAGCTTCTGACATGCTTATTCAGACAAACTTTTGGCTTTCTCCTACTTTGTTTCCAGCGGTAGAGCAGAGATGCTCAGTGCTTTGCTGATGCTATGGCACAGGTCACCTCTTAGTATCTCTTTTACCTCCACATTTACCAGCAAATGGTTAAATAAGGCATGATAACCTGCTAATCTTCAGACAATACAAGTGCCTTCATGCTTCAGACATTTCCTCAGGACCTGTGGGGACACAACAGTAGAGTTGGCCACTAAAGTGTGCTATTTAATGAACATGGGCAAACAAATCAGGTTTTGGTCAAAGTGGTTAGCACAGACCAAACTGGGATGCTGCATGCTCATGTTTCTGAGTGTTGTGTATGTACTGGGGAGCTTTAGGTTTAGCTAGAAACTAATTAGTGTCATTAATGAGCCACCATGCTTTCCTTAGGAGCCTTCAGTGTAAGGTTGAAAGGTGAAAGAAAGAACTCCCAGACCTGCACACCATGCTCCAGAACACACAGATTTATCATGCACAGCTCTCTGGAGAAGTCCCCCACCAAGCTAACACTAACCCTGACAGCCAGATGTGCAGCTGGGATCAGAGCAACAATGGAAATAGGCTGTGGTTTACAACTGCTTGCAACAATAAACAAAGCATATCAAAGGATCCCCCAAACATACTTTCTCTGTAGAAACCTACATGGTTTTATTATTCTAGTCTATAACTTTAAAGCATTTTTGTCATTTTTGTAGAAGAAGAATTAAATAGATTCCTACCAGGGACAATTGTCAGGGATTGGACTGGTTTTACTGGTCAACCACATCCATCCCAAAGAGTATACACAAGTCAGCAAAAACTTCCATAAGGAAGATGTTACTTGCCAAAATCTACTTTCTTCAATTTGTGATACATTTTTATGGGAGCATTATTTATATATGGCTCTTCCCACTGATTTATGCATATTGTTACATATGTCATTTTATGCAGCTTCAGTTGGACTGTACAGTACTCAGTCCTTCACTAACTGATGGTGAGTTCTCTCTGGTTAATGGAATAAAACAAGAGTGTCCATCCTCTCCAAGCAAATGTTCATTACTTTTTACAGGTAGACACATATCAAAATATGGCATGATAGAATGCCATAAGATACTTTTGAAACACATTTCAGCATCTAAGCATTTAAAATGCCTAAGGTGTCAATTGTAAGTGTTGCCCTGTGGAAAAATTAATGCAGCTTTGCAAACTGATCTGGAAGAACTGACCTGTCAATGGGGAAGTGCCAAAAGCAGCTTTAATATGGAACAAGTAGAGCCTCTGTTTCTGCTCCCTTTTTTCCTAAACCTATTTTAAATCTTTAGCATTCTTTTAGCCTCCTGATTTCTCTCCAGTTGAAAGATTCCTTGTTCTCCAAGGCTCGTATCGCCTTACTAGGAAAGCCATGGACAAGGACTCATAATGTCTTCTGTTATACAGCTATATCTTTGCTTAATGTTGACATGAAATTCCTTCCTAAAGTTCTGGCAATGAAGCTGCAGAAAATTATTCCCTAAATTGTTTCAGCTGATCAAGCAGAATTTGGAATTCTCTCTATGTCCTGAAACTTCAGGAAGGTGATAGTTTGTATTATCCTGACTCAGTCAAGCTCTTGTCACTTTCCTGGAATCTGTGGGCTGAAATACTTGGAGTAGTTTTACTTTTGCAGACATCTGCACTCTGCCATGGTATTAAATGTGAGAAACTTTCAATTTTATTTGATTACTCCAGAATAGTTCCCTGTAAGGTGGAAAAGATCTGACCAAATAATTGTTCTTGGATGAATTTCATATATTCTGGCCCTCCCCTTCTTATGTCAATGTAGAACTTCTGCAAAGCTCTGGATGTTCCTGAATCAAGCTGGGAATAATCATCAGACAAAATACATAGGTGATAATTTCACCCATGCATGCTGGGTCTTCAGATGTCAAATTCCCATAACAATGTCATCATTTCCTTGCTTCTGAGGCGCCAGTTTAGAAAGCTGGTTGTTAAGGAAGGATATCAGAAATGGAATGCCTGCAAAGAAATAGGAATTACAGGAGAACGAAGGGAGGTTTTGGGCACATTACTGAGAAGTTAAATGATGCTCCTTGTAGCAACCTTTGTCTCAGATGGATGTTACTCCATGACAGCTAATCAGAACTTGCTGTCTGTAACACTGAAGATGAAGATGTCTAAGAAGGTGAGATGCAGGGGGAAAAATGGTTGAAAGCCATCAAAACAGATCTGCCTATCAAAGTTGGTGGCTAAAAAATTCTGTGTTTACACAGTTGTGACCTCTTGAGTTTTTAAGGTGAGATTCAAATGCCCAGAAAGTAGAGGCAAGGACTGTGTGCCCCTCTCCAGGCTGTACAAATGATTTTGCTCGCTGCCCTGAAGGCGCAAAGAGTTTGACACCCTTTGTGGCACAGTGGCATGGTACAGAAAGGAGGAGCATTAATTCTGGCTTCACAGTGAGAATACAAACTTAAACATGAGACTGAAGAAGACCTGGAGTCTGTGCCTCTCATTTTCTGAGCATATACTGTTCCTGATGTCACCTATAATAAGGGCTGATAGTATTTGCTGGGAGTCTTTGTGAGCATCTGCCTGTTTATCATTACTGCTGTAGGTAAGCCAGTAGCTGTCCCACTGTGGCCTTCTTTTCCCAATATTCCTGATAGGCTGCAGGCTTGTCAATGAGTGGAAGTGGGGTGGAAGCTGGGAGTGCTTTCTTAACTCGGTGGATAGTCTTTACATGCTGCAACAGACAAGCTCTTGTGGTTGTGGGATTAAAATATTACAAGCTTTGTTTTGAAACAATGACACAAGGAATGTTTGCAATGACTCCTTGTGCAGTGGTTTTTGATTTAGCTCATGTCTGGAAACCACAGTTTCTAGATTGCAGGACAGCTCATAGCCTGGGAATTTCCAAAGTGACTATTAACTAGAATGCCAGTTTATGTAACTGTGTCTGTGTGAGTTCAAGTTTTGTCCTCTTACAGGTGGCAGTGGTGCTGGGCAGGGGAAGGAGAACAGGGGGAAACCTCTTACTGTTCATTTTGCATGGGTGCGGTGGAAATTCAGACTTTAACTCTCACCCACCATGTCTGGAATGACTCTATCTGGCAAACCAAGTGCACTCATGGCAAGAAATCATATTTGCTACACTAAAGCCTTTCCTATGGGGCTGATTCAGCTTCTTATGGGGTCAATGGAAAAGACTTCAGTGGGAATCAGAACAGCTCTAAGTGGGCTCTGTAGGTTCTTCAAATCTTGAATGGCTGGAAGGGCCTCTGTTGCATTCTGAAGCTCATTCTGAACGGGACACTGCAAAATAGATAGGATCAGAAAGCATACAGGAGGGTGTTTGAGACACTTTGCTAAGAATGAGAAATACCATCTCTGTTGTGTCTTGGTCATGTTTTTTCTTCAGTGATCACCTAAGGTAAAACACTTACAGAGTCCTTGCAGAGTACTGAGAACTAAATACCTAGCAGCAAGAAATTACTTCACCCTGACCCTCCAGTCCTGTAGAGGAACTGCACTGCACCTGTACATTGAGTACCTAACCTCAGACAGGAGGCATGGATTCACACACACTTCCAGTTAACTGGTTTGCACAGTGGTTGTTAGAAATCTTAGGTTAAGATATCTGCTTTGTCTTTTCTTCTTCATTTTACCTGCAACTAAGGAGCAAATTCAGCATGAGAAACGCCAGCCTGCTCAACAGTGCTGTTTTCTTATTGAATACCTGGTGAAGGAAACCCACACAACTTCAGTTCTGTCAAACAGGGTATCTTCTTACTGTGGGATCACATAAGGTCAAAGAAGACTGAGAGAATGAGAAACTACTATTTGCTGAAGACACCATGAGCTGCAAGAAAATATGTACACTCCCCAAAACCCTCATCCAAATTCAGAGCACATCTGAGCTGTTTGGATGCTACTGAAGAAGAACATCAGGAAGGAATAAGAGGCAAGAGACTGGGTTCAGAATGTAGTTTGTTTGTTTTGCTTGGGTCAGTATATATTCAGGATGAAAGATTGTTCAGGCACTCAAAACTGTGCTCCTCTGCTTTCATTGCTGTTCTTTTTTCTGACCCAAGGGGTGTCTGCTGCAGATCTGCTGCCTAGGGAATCGAGCCATAGAATGGTTAGGGTTAGAAGGGACTGTAGATACCATCCAGTTCCAACCCCCTCCCGTGGGCAGGGAGGGACATGTTCCAGTAGACCAGGTAGCTTCAAGCCCTATCCAGCATGGCCCTGAATGCTGCCATGGGGCAGCCACAGCTTCCCTCGGCAACTTCTGCCACTGTCTCACCACTCTCACAGTAAAGAATTTCTTCTGGATGTCTAATCTAAATCTCCCTCTGTCAATTTAAAGCGATTCCCCCTTTTCTTTCCCTACATGCCCTTGTAAAAAGTCCCTCTCCAGATTTCTTTTAGTCCCCTTTAGGTGTTGGCAAACTGCTGTAAGATCTGCCCTGAGCCACCTTTTCTCCAGGCAGTACAGAAGCCGAGAACAGATGCAGTACTGTGGCACACTCATATTGGTGCAACATACTGAACTCATGAAGGAGGTGATTTCAGAGGACCAAGCACAGTAACCTCTTGAGCACTAAGCCGTGGGCAAACACTCCAGGATAAGAATTGCTAAGCTGAAGTTTTCCACGTTTGTCTTTCCAGGCTCTCAAAACAGCAATAGTGGCCTAAATATTAAGAAATAGAAAACCATAATATTACCACTGAATTATTTTTATTTGCCTTCTCATCTCTATCACTTGAAGGTGGCTAATCATGTGTTGGTTTAACCCTTTTGGAACTGAATGCTCTTAGACTTCCACATGAGAGGAACATCTCCAGTGTCTAATTGGTGCCTTTTCCTTTACTTACTAATAATCTTTTGAATTTAAACTCTTATCCACCATGATTGGAAATCTGAGCTTTTAAGGTGAAAGGACCAATTGCAGTTCAGCATCTTTGACTGGCAGAGCCAAATCGTTTCAGTAAGAACCACAAATATTGAAGGATTCCCAGTGCAGTGGTGTGAAATGTTCAAATTGCAGGCATGTTTACTGAAAAGTGGTGCAAGTGCAGTAAAAGTGAGTGGTGAAAGCTAATGAGCCCTGCTGTAGGAAATTAAAAGCTGCATTCATAGCTGAGACCCTCATGTTGGGAAATGTGGTGACATGCTTTCTTCAGAAGCATGAGTTAGCAGGGTTTACAGCAAACTACTTCTGAACTTGCTATAGACATTCTCCAGAGATAAAGTGCTGCTCTGATTTCAGGAATCTGAGGATTATTGGACAAAGAGGGACAACAATCCTTTCTCCTCAGTAGATCTGGGATTATTTTGTAAAATGCAGGATTGTGCTAATACTTTAAATCTAGGAAAACAAAATGAATGAAGGATTTTAAGATGGATTTTATCTCGACAAGTGAGTGATGCATTATAATGCTCCATAAACATGTAACCATCACCTCTTCTGCATTACAAGGTAACATATTGTTTTGTTTTCAGTTTACCTCCCACCCTCTTAACTGTTGTTCTGTTTTCCATTACTGCAACTTGCAGTGTAACAACAGAATCATTGAATCATATGAGAAGGGTCCAGCAAATCTTATTTGTTCCACCAAAATTCCTTCCATGTGTCGAAGCTTCCTTTTTTCTTTTGCTAATTTTTGTCATGTGCTTAATTTTAGTCATTTCTCCCACACATTGGAGGCCAGCATCCTTCCCTCACCACCGACAGGTTTCGAGGCCTTACAAGAAGTAACCAAAGCCTGTTGGACTTACCACATCCTTAGAAGAATGTAATCATTGTGTGTAACTAAAAGCTGCTCTCAGAAAGAGGAGAAAGGAGAAGAGAAGAACAGAATACCAAAAAAATAAGAGGACTTGGACTGGAGAATGTCTTTGGTGATTCAAATTAGAGATGCTAAATGGTATGAGAACTGAGCAAGAGCTAGACCTCTTACTAAGGCTGGAGGAATATAGGGTTTCAAAATGGTTGAAGGGGGCTTACGTGTATGGTGGAGAGAGACTCTTCATCAGGGACTAAATCAATAGGACAAGGGGTGATGGGTTTAAACTGAAACAGGGAAGTTCAGGTTAGATATAAGGAAGAAGTTCTTTACTGTGAGGGTGCTGAGGCACGGGAACAAGCTGCCCAAAGAAGCGGTAAATGCTCCATCCCTGGCAATGTTCAAGGCCAGGTTGAACAGAGCCTTGGGTGACATCATCTAGTGTGAGGTGTCCCTGCACATGGCACGGGGGTAGAACTGGGTGAGCTTAAGGTCCTTTCCAACGCAAACCATTCTATGATTCTATGACAAGACAAAATCACTTAGCTGAAATCAAATGAGGAAACATGTTGCACCTCCAAGATAATCTGAGGAAACTTGTGTGGAAGAATGCAGGATCTTGAGCATATTTTGACTGTAGGCACTTCTAAGTCATTCAGCTAGAGGTTAGTCCTACAGGATTTCACCAGGAACTACTGTGCACTTCACTTGCTCAACAGTGTGTTTCGTGCCTATATGTTTAGGGGCAGGTTTCCAAATATGGAATGCCTCTTTCTTTCCTTTGGGAAAGGATAATTTGGGTCATTGGTCTCTAAAGAACTTTTTTTCCAACAGTGGTTTTGATTTGCTCAAGGAAAGTGAATGGGAATTCTATTAGAAGCAAATGCGTAGCAGAGCCATCTACTACTGCCCTTTAACTGCTGGAGACTTTGCTCTTGTGTGTTTTATTCATCTCATAAAAAACAGCTTAGAACCTTGTAAAAAAAAATATATCACAGAAAAGATGTGAGACCTAGCACAAATATATACCACACGCATAGGGTGGTCTTTGCATGGATCCAATAAACTTTCCATTTCTTTTTGCCAACTTCCCATTGTTTCCTCGTATATGAATTTGCTTTGGCTTGGGCCACGCTGCCTCCATTGTTGTTATGGGCTTTTTCTCTCTCTGCAAATTTATAGCTACCCAATAAAAAGAAAAGAGAGTGAGGATATACTTTATTAGAGAGCCAAAGTATGTAAATGTTTACAAGAAGTGATGCTTACATTAATCTTAAGTAAACTGTAAGAACATATAAAACTTAAATGCTTAATGCTTTCTGGACACTACAGTTTGGTACAGGATTAGAAGTTTTGCTAGCCAAAATCTTACGGATTAGGGAACTGGAGCTCTCCCATGTAAGTTTTGAATATGGAAAGGTTTTAAAGTAGGGTTTGAAAAAGTATTTGCAAATATTTGGGTCATATTCACAGCCAGGATCCAGAGGGATCTCTGTGTTCTTCACTGGGTGAAAGGCCTGTATTTAAAGAGGTGGAGGACTCTGCGTGCTTCCTTATGGCCACTCATCCATCAGTACAACTACTGTGAATTGCTTCTGCTGTTGCTGTTCCTCATTCACATTGTCACCGGAGAAGCCAAAGACTCTGGAATGTGGATGCTGAAGCATGGTCTAAATTATCTGGCTTTTGCAAGGCAGAAGTTTGCTTTTCAGCACAGTCCTTAATTGCACACAAGGAGTTAGGCAGAGCATTGGCACCAGCAAGCTGCTTAGTATCAACGTGGGTTTCATTTGAGAACTTTTCTTCCTTAAATGTATTTGAGAGTTCTCTCCCTGTTTTCAGATGTTGGACTTGATTTCTTTAGTCTTAGGATCACTCGAGTTTCCTGTAGGGGAATAATTTATCCATGACCTCTATTCTGTTGTGCTATTTCTCATATGAGATGAATTTGTAGTGCTGCCTTTTGGTGTAGGTGAAAGCTTCTAAGGGTCAGAAAAGGCTATGAAAATCAGTTTTGACCTACTGGGTGTTACTGGCCTTTGAAAATCATACCTTTTCTGGGCCCAATAGCTGCAGCTGGACTAAAACCTTCTAGAGAAAATTATAGTTTGACCAACAAGCCTGCATTACCATCTTGTGAAGTACTGCAGCAGCTGCTGTCGATTGGTTTTTCTTTTTGTCTTTTATTTTCTGAAAAGGAATTATTTCTTAGGAGAAAGCACTTTCAATGAAAGGTTTCAGCAGTTCCGTCTCATAGCAGGGTATTTGGAGCTCTGTTTCTACGTGTAGAAGTGAATACATAAAAGTGCATTTCTTCCTTCATCTGTGTAAGCATGACTCTGTATTTCTCTAAAATACAAACCAATCCCTGGCCGTGTTCAAGGCCAGGGAGGACAGAGCCTTGGGCAACATGGTCTAGTGTGAGGTGTCCCTGCCCATGGCAGGGGCTTGGAACTGGATGATCTTAAGGTCCTTTCCAACCCAAACCATTCTGAGATTCTATGATTTACTGTATCTACTTCCGAAGTTGTGATTTCACTAGAAACTTCATGGACATTTTGAACACATTGGTGATGATGTTGGGAGATCTGTAAAGAAATGAATTTAAATACGATTTAATAGTGCACTGGTGCAATGCAAAGTGAGCTCAAAAAGGCCATAAAACAGCTGTAATATGTAGATGGAATACTTACATGAAAAGCATAAACCACTGGGTTTATAAAGCATTGCTTTTCAGTGGCCACTGCTCTGTGAAGCTGTCTGGGAAGCAGCTTGCTTCGATGGGATTCCTCTTCATGAGGCTGGTGTTGGGGTAGTGCGGTGGCTGTGCTCTCAAGAGTTATTTCTTACTTGTCCCACCAATGATGTTTCCCTCTCATGACAACTTCCAGGTGTCTGAAATTTCTCTTTATTCTGCCTTGGAATGAAGACAAGTCCACCCAAAGCAAAGCTCTTTCACATGCTTTCACAAGAAGCAGTGACTTCTGTTTCAAATTGAAAACCAGAAGTGTTTGGTCAAACTCTTTTTTTTCTGAAAGTGACTAGAATGCCCTCCTGCATGTTAGGAACATTACTGTCAAAATCCCTTTCCATGGAACATTTTAACATAACTCCATTCTTTTATGAAGAAAAGCTCTCTCAAAAATTTTCTGACCATCTCCTGTAATGTTTCACAAGCATTTTAAAGCATCTTATTTGGATTTTCACTTTGTTCTGGCAGGGTTGTGTGCCTGAAATGTGTTGTTTTTCCTTTGGACAGTTACTGTTTTTGCATTGAGACTGAAATCAGAGAATCAGAGCATCACGGAATGGTTTGGGTTGGAAAAGACCTTAAACTTGTCCAGTTCCAGCCCCCTGCCATGGGCAGGGACACCTTCCACTAGATCAGGTTGCTTCAAGCCCTGTCTGACCTGGCCTTGAACACTGGCAGGGATGGAGCATTCAAAACTTCCCTGGGCAACCCATTGCAGTGCCTCACCATAAATGACACTATCTGAATCTCTCTTTTGCCTCTTCTCACCTCCTTCAATCTCAGCCTTTCTCAGTTGCCACCAGGGAAGTCTTCCCAGTGAAATCTGTCTGTCCATTGCAACTTACTTTACATGAGGTCTGTGGTCCTGCAAGCAATTCAGTTGAAATCAGTCAGAGGGTTCAGAAGTTCCGGGGGGGGTGGGGGGTGGGGGGTGGGGGGTAATGCACCCACAAAACCAGCATGCTTGCTTCAGCCTCATTTCCTTTGGAAACCAGCTGAAAGCCACAGAAGTGTAAATTACTGCACGTGGTGACAGGCCTTGGTGAAAGAGGCTCCGTAGTCCAGTCTGTGCTCTGAATCACATGAATGTCAATGTAGATGAGCTGCAGAGAGTCCAAGCCCAGGTCCTACAGGCTCAGCAGTAAAACTGTAGCCTTGGGGGTTTAGGATGTAACAAATATTAAAAGGACTTCCAATATCTGAAGGGTGCCTTCAAGAGTGCTGAAGGGGACTCTTTATCAGGGACTTTAGTGATAGAACAAGGGGTGATGGATTTAAACTTAAACAGGGGAAGTTAAGGTTAGATATAAGGAAGATATAAGGGAGAAGTTCTTCACTATGAGGGTGGTGAGGCACTGGAACAGACTGCCCAAAGAAGCGGTAAATGCTCCATCCCTGACAGTGTTCAAGGCCAGGCTGGACAGAGCCTTGGGTGACATCGTCTAGGGTGAGATGTCCCTGCCCATGGCAGGGGGTTGGAACTCTGTGATCTCAAGGTGCTTTTTAACCCAAGCCATTCTGTGATTCTATGATTTCTGCAAGTCTCAGTGCAATCTTTTGCAGAGTTAATGAGAATTACCCTTGCTGAATGCAGAAACACTGTTCACACTTGAACTTGGTATACTGACTGTTCATTACTTAGGTCTTTTCTCAATGTTTCTCCATGTCAGTAGGTTTGATACTGGTTTACAGTCAGACAAAAAAGGGGATTTCATAAATGTCCACTAATAATATTCCTCCTCAGGCTGTAGGTGTGTCTCTTTTACAGCCTGTTGCTCTTTGGTGGTCTTAAACCCAGAAGAGTTAAACCCAGAGCTCTGCTGCTTTTTGCCAGATGCCTGCAGTGAAGTTCAAGGGTGGTAGGAATGGGCTCCAGCCGTTCTACAACCACAAAAATCTCCTGATGATTCAGAGATTTCATTTAAACAATAAAAAGCAGGGTACCGATAAGAGAGCAAAGAGGAGAAAAATAAGATGCAAGTGTGTCTCTCCTTTACATTTCATAGCCTACATCTGTTGTAGCTAAGGATTTCATTAGTGCAGCTGTTGTCTTGGCCTGTCTACTTTATACTTAGTTCTTCCTATGTAATCACTAAAGCTGGGCTGGCTGTATTAGATGCCCTGTTCTTGAGATGCTTGTATGACTAGGGGGTGATTCTATCACTTTATAGATCAGGCTGTTATCTGTGTAGGGCTTTATGGGCTATCTAGCAAAGAGGGGTGGTGGTGGAAAGAAGTTGCTTGAGTCAGCAGCTGTGGGGAAAAAAGGAATAAAATATTAGAACATTTCTTTTTATATGCTTGGCAATAAAATTGAGACCAAAGGCCAAGCTGACAGCTGCTCCTTCTCACTGAGATGTAGATATTTCTTTGGGAGGGATCCTGAGTCACGTTTTCCCCCTGTGGCAGCCACACTAATCCACTGATTTCAATGGAGGAGGCGTCTGACCTTGTGACTTTTCATTAGTGATGGTGTTACCACAGAACTACAAGAACTGCTCCTCTAGATCAGGAATCCTCCTTTGGGTGTTTCTGATGTGCACAACTTTGTTGCTGATGTCTGTGATGCTGTAGTTTTTAAGACAGTTGTCGTAGAAATGGGACACTTGGCATGAATCACATCCCCAGCTGCTGTGAGGCAGCAGTTTAACTTATGAAAGGTGTAGGTTTGCTGCATAAACCAGCAGGCTGAGGGTAACCAGCTCAAAGTTTTCTCTCATTCCAGCTTGCTTCGTGCACATCTCTTGTCATGAATGAAAGTTTTCACGAAGGGATGGGGAAATCAATGCAAAGGAAAATCGTAGAGACTTTAAGCCCATAACTGCCTGATGCTGGCTAGACTTTATTTCACAGGTGGTGAAGGAGGCAGGTCTGATGATATGAATAATCTTCTCAATTAGGGGAATAACGTCAGTCTTTCTAGTCCTCTGACAGCTTTGTCCCTTTCTTTGATATTCTTGTTTCAGGTGTGGCTATTGGAACCTCCCTGGTTGCATTTTATGAGAAGCAATAGCTCAGTGTGTGGCCCAGTGTCAGTAGTGAGCAGGTTGTCTTGCAAGTCATTCTCATGACTGTTCACAGTTGGCATCAAATAGAGAAGCTGGTAACAGAGCATTAGACACTGATGGAATTAACTGTCATCTGACCATGAATTTTGACCCCAAATTCAGGTCAAATGCAAGTTAATTGCCTACATCCTTTTTCTGGTTCTAACCTTGGTTCCCCATTCCTATTGAACTGGTTGGTTGTGCTCCTTTGGAAAACCAGGCTGATGCCTGTAAAAGGCCTGGAAATGTTTTGCCTATGCATGAAGAAAATATTCTGAATCTCAGCTTTGAGCTTTGTGTACTGTGATCAAGAATGTTGTCACGTAATAATTCAGGGAAATTATCTCCACTCAAAGCATCTTCAAGTGACCACAGATATGTTCTATCACATTCTTTGATACATCTTTAATGTGTTAGTGGACTTTTATATCCCATTCCATTTGTGCCTTTCCCCTTGGCCTGTCACGAGAGTTTTTTGTTTCATCTTATTCTTCATCTGGCAAACAAGGTTATAAGAACAAGGTTTTTTAGAACTATTTGCTGTTGGGAGTAAAATTTTAGTAAATCAAATGTCTTCCATGTTAAACAACTGCTTTAGAACAAACACAAATTGATGAGGAAGAATGCCCACACACTAAAGCAGGGCTTTAGTGTCTGTTCCTTTTTCGAGTGAAAATACCAGTGAAGTTATTCAGATTTCTGCTGAAGTGAGAACACAGAATATCAAATGTTGATGCTTTTAAATGCGGCTTTTTACTACATTGACAGGAACCTGTCTTTGATATTTAGGTTGTGATGAAATAGTTTCAACTGGCAGAATGTAATTAAGGAAGAGAATGCGTGAAATCCTCTACAAGCTTCCTACAGGCTTTGGAGAAGGCTTATGATTCTCAGGCACAGTAGCAATTACAGCTTCTTTACTCAGCTACATCAGTATAAAGCATGATGTATGGCTACTGCTGTAAATGGAGTTCATTCACATCTACCCTGTGCATTGCATAAGGTTCAAATATCCTTAAAGAACCGAGCAATCAGACTCCTTTTATTATCTCAATATATTGGGGGCAGGGGGAGGTTCAGGGAGGCAAAAATAACTCAAAGTTACCACTTAAAGTAATCTGGAGTTTTCAGGCAGGTAGCTGCCTAATGGCATTATCTTCAGTGGACTTTAGGATGACATAAAGGGAGAGCTCATGTCTCTTTATGCTTACAACCTCTGTATTAAGGAAAAATAAGCTGAGAAGCACCTGATGAATTAAGAAGAGGACAAGGCAGGAATTTTTTGAGGGAAATAGATTTTTGAAATGCTGTGGGGTTTTTTTTCCCAAGCCAGAACGATTTCAAGGGTAAAAGTCAGTTTCAGTCAGCTTCTGATTTTCATGCTCAAATTTGGGCACAACTGAAAAGAAGTTACACTTTTGGCATTATTTAACTGAAAAATGTTGTTTTCCAGAACTAAGTGACTATTTGAGATGCAAACACCTGTTAAAACAAATGTTAAAAGGTTGACACTGAAATATCATGTATTCTAAAGAAGTCCTTTGAATGAAAATTGTGGAGAACCTTCACAATCATTCAGATCTAGACAGTAGCAAATAAAGAAATGGAAGTCTTATGCGTCAATAGATAGCAAGAAGTTGTATCCTACTGCTATAATTGTTCCCATTTTACAGACAGGAAGATTGAGGCAAAAGAGGAGGAATAATTTTTGTTTCCCAATGTCCCAAAAACTGTAGGAATCAAAAGGTACATCAGTAGGTTCATGCTATTTGTAGCATATACTGAGCACAGGAGAAGCAGTTCTGCATAACTGCTGAGAGAGGGGGTGTATTTGCTTGGGCACAGCTCTTGGAGCACAGGCAGATGAGTTTGTATCTACTTGTCCTCATGCTGGTAGAAGTATCCTGTAGAAGCTGCACTGTGACCCACAGGGTTACAAACACATTGTCTTTTCCATCCTGTTGCTTATGTTTGTGCTGTTGTTAACTTTAGAATGGGTGTATTTGCTTGGAAGCAAAAACAGGGATAAGAGTTGGAGCTCAACTTCTATTTGTCTAGAGCACAGGGTAATTTGAATTCAAGGGGACTTTTGGAAGTTGTCAGTTCTAACCTCTTCCTCAAAGGAGGTCAGCTTCAAAGTGGGGTCTAGTTCAGAGCTAGATCAGGTTGCTCAAGGGCCAGACAGCAACTCATAGGCTTTGGATGGTGTTTTGATCAGATTTGTACTCCATCTCTGTGCTCTGTTAGAGAAGCCACTTTACAGCTTGTGTAGATAATGTGGGCAGCAGAGCTTCAGGGGTAAAGAGTCTCACAAACTTTGGCTTTTGGATGGCTGAGATGAAGAATGGAAGTCATCATCATTCAGGCCAATATGTGCTACCTGTGCAAGCATCCAACTGATAGAGCAGCACCAAACACCACAATAAATGGCTGCCCTATAGCACCAGCTGGCTTGTCAGGAGGAGAAGCAACATGGACAGCATTCGCAGATGGTTCAGCAAGCAGGGGCTCTGCTGTAACACATGGCAATGATGCCTCCAGCCTAGCCCAAGTGTTAACAACTGGATTAGTGAGTGTTCTAAAGATAGGGGCTGCCAGGAGTGTGCTTTGTTCTCTCTGTGCAAATGGTGACAGTGGCTAATTGACCCTCTGATGAGCTGCCACTCTGCCCATTACTCCTGTGGGGCCCAGCCAGGAGCAGGCAGAGCCCTGACCATATCTCTGTGACATGATGCTTGAGCCTGGCACCATGCTAAATGGTCGTGAGTGGGACCAACCACCCCGTAGAGCATCTCTTCATCTTTTCCTGCATGAAATTGTACCCTTCTTTTCAAGCTGGCCATACTGAACTGACATGACCTAACCGAAGAGATGCTCTGACAGTGATTCCAGGAAAAGAGACAGATCCCTGGGGAAGGTGGTTGTATACAACAGCTTGTGACCTCTGGCTGTGGTTGAAGCTGCAATGTCGTAGTGGGGTGTGGGTTGCAGAGCTCGTGCTTGTGGAACAATCTGCTCACGCAGCCTTGGCATGGGGTGGAGATTTAGCACTGAAGCACCATGTTGAGATGCTAACCGGCCCATGGGGAGCTATGCAACAGCTGTGGCAGCATCTGGATTGCCTCCAGAAAAGTCACAGGAAGCTTGGGAGGGAGTGAGAAGATCTGTCATTAGCAGGCACTGTCACTGCCCTGGTGCTGTCTCTGTGGGGCCTGACAGGCTCGTTGTTCTGCACTAAGAGCAGCAGCAACCTTGTGGCTACCTGACCAGCTCCTGCCAGCCTCCCACTTGCTGGAATGAGGGAAGGTCAGCAGGGACTTGCCATCAGCAAGGAGCAGATGCAGCTCTGGAGCTGGGTCTAGGAATGGGAAAGCTCTGAGGAAGCAGTCCACCAGGAGTCCAAGGTCTGCTTTTGTTTCTTGTTACAGAGGGGGTATCTATTGCAGCGAGAGCTGCTCTGGACATTGGGTCATGCCCCTGTGTCTGTGGTGGAGCTAAAACGATGAACTGAATATTTTTCTCTTAGAAATGTCCTAGAGGGATAGTTTAGTTTGTGGTGTTAATAAAGCAAGAATTCAGAGACAATTGCTGGCAGAAGGGGAAATTGATGTGCCTCAAAGCATTAGACATTTCTGCTTGAGGAGAAAACTCACTTCTGGTGAGCTTGAGACAGAAATGAACTCTGCTAGACAATGAGGGATTGCAGGTACTAAACACAAATGGGATAGTTATCTGTAGCTTCTGAAAAAGACCGGTAGGACAAACTGTCAGGTATTAGAAATAGCTTTGCAATTTTAGATGGTGGAATGGTTAAGGTAATACCAATAGTAATCTGAGGTACCCAATCAGAGGGGCTGGTTGCTTGCCTTCTCAGACAGGAAGGCAGGGATTGATTTGGATGGGTAGGAAAAGATAGCATCAGAGTGTTTATGATTAAACTAGAAAACTCTTTGCACCTCATGGGAAATAAGAAGCCATAGCAAGCCATGTCTGGCTCTTAAAGCACTTGCTCTGCTGATAAATACTGACATCAATATGTTGTCGTATTTCAGGTATGCTAAAAGATAAGACCAAAGGAGAACTGAAAGTTTACATTATGGTCACTCACAGATGCTTATATGAGTTTAATAACATGTTCCAGGAATTGTGAACATTTTCTAGACAGACACAGTCAATGTGAGTGCTAGCACAGGATAACCTGTACTGAGGGGTGACAGCACTGGTAGAAAGAACATTGAGAATGTATCAGTATCAGAGAAGGAGCTGTGAAAAGAGAAAGCAAAGAATTAATGCTCTACCAAATTCTGTTTTGTTTCCTGGAGATGGGAAATAGTGTGTCTGGGCTACTGCATAGGAAGGGAAGGTGGAATCGTGGCAACTGAACACAATGAAGCCTTGGAATACAATAGAGCTCTCAGCATATTTCTTGTATAGGATAATGGTATGTTTCTTCCAGTTTCAGCCTTAATGGAGCCCTTGTGTCAGCTTTTGAGGATGGGGACAGGAACTGTCTGAAAATCTGTTTGAGTAGTTTAAACTCCCCATGGGCTCTCTGTCCTAGACAAGGATTTAATCTGTTGTGGTACATTGTCTGGAGGGTAGGGGTAGTTGTGTCACACCATGATAGCAGTCTCAGAGAATGACAAGCTGGATATGCATCCAGATACAGGCTGAAGTGGAATGGAGCAATTCCCAGAGAGAAAGAGACCATCTATATTTCATTTGGGGAAAAAATACACCCTACAACCTGCCATTTCTTTTTCCCTCCACCCTTGAACACTGTGTGCATGGAAAACCTTCTAGTAAAATGACAGGGATCAAACCAGCGGTGAACTTCTTACCACCCCCCAGCATCTTTCGAGATACAGAGTTGAACTTGTGTCCTACTCTAGAGGGCCCGTAGCACAGAATATGGGATGCCAGTCTTGATAGAATCATAGAATCATAGGATAGTTAGGGTTGGAAAGGACCTTAAGATCATCTAGTTCCACCCCCCCTGCCATGGGCAGGGACACCTCCCACTAAACCTTGTCACCCAAGGCTCTGTCCAACCTGATGCCATCAGCTGTATTTATACAACAGGTAAGAGAGGAAATAAACTCATGAAATGCTGAATGGGAAAGGCTTCCCGGGAAAGAAATGCCAAAATTCTCTCCTTTCTTGGACCTGGCAGCATCTGCTATGGGCTGGCATCTTGTGAAGCATGAGATAGCGTTCTTCAGTGGCATGGGATAATGTTTTCACAGGGTTAGGTGAAGTATGTCCTGCATTTTGCATGTGAAATCTTGGCTTGGAGCCATTTAGATCACCACAAAGATCTAGAAAATAGTGACATGTAATCAGTGTCACCAGTTATGCCAGTAGATTGTTCTGCTACAATGTGCGTTCCATGGAAGTGGCCTGGACATCTGTGATTAAAAGATGAACACTCAGTACCCTTCTGCCTGGGAACATGGCTGGTTTTAATCAGCATTTGGAGTAAAGAAGTAAAAGAGTAAGTGATTAATGGGAGTTTGGGAATGATTTATTTGGAAGGCGATGGGCCCAGCCCAGATTTTGATAGGAAGGAAAGCTAAGTTCTCAGCATGCAAGTGGGTGTGTATAGAAAATAATCCTTTGAAAAATAGTCCTGAAACTTATACCAGAGACCAAAAGCTGTTTCTGAAGTTGGGCCAGTCACTAGTAGCAACTCAGTTTCCAGGCTGGATGCTGGAATGGCCTGGATTCCCAGTTCTTAGTGATGATCACAAGATAGGTTGATACCAGGATTTCTTGTGGATTATGTAGAAACAGCAGAGTCTTTGCACTTGGGTGGTGGACATCTGCAGGAGCAGAGGCCAAGAGGAGATGACATTAGTTTGGTAATGCCAGATCTGATACATCTCGAGCTGCTCTTCCAGAAGCAGGCCTCTTGGCCCAAGGACAGATCCACCAGCTGTGTTGAGGCCCTGCCTTTTGAAGGAGATGTCTGGGATGTAAATGTAGAGGGGAGGGATTAAGGAGAACATTTGTGCTGTCAAGAATATTGTTGGGTTATCCAGGATATTAGAGTGGTGCCATGCTTTGCTCCTCCCATGCTTACATCCTGTTTTGCAGGTGGAACCTCAGCTTCTCCTTAATGCACCGCTGAGAAATGTGATGGTAAGGTCCTGCCTGGGGTACTTTGAAGCAGAACTGGAGGAGAGAAGGTGGACTGTTCACATGAGATTGTTTTTTTGTGTAGGGTGCTGTTGAGCAAATAGATTTTATTGCTTGTTCCATAACCAGAAGACCTCAGAAAAGGGTTTGTCAGCAAGGGAAACAGAAATCATTTGGAGAAAGAAAGAAAGGTCTAAAGAAGGCCCTCAGTGAGGAAAAGAAGGTAGTCAGCTTGCTGAGTTTGGAGGATCTCTTTACTTAGGGGAAGCTTTTTG
Organism: Neopsephotus bourkii; assembly: GCF_033783945.1. Taxonomy (NCBI): domain Eukaryota; kingdom Metazoa; phylum Chordata; class Aves; order Psittaciformes; family Psittacidae; genus Neopsephotus; species Neopsephotus bourkii. Next base: position 3,150,501 of record NW_026901735.1, read on the forward strand.
CCATGCCTGTGTTTTCCTACACCTTTTTCTTCTGCCCTGTGTACGTAGAAATGGTCCTCACCTCAACTGGAGGTGATGCCAATAAGTTAATACACCGGAGAAGGTGAATTCAACCATAGTGTTTTCTGGAGCTGAATGATGCCGAACACTCAAGTGCTTTTGGTGTCTTTTTGCTGTTTTGCATATTCCAACTGCAAGTTATTGCAGCTAAATTGCATATTCCAACTGCAGGTTATTACAAAACTGTCAGTGTGTATGTTGTGCACAAGGCAAGGTGGAGGTGGCCTTGAGAGATACACACTGCTGAGCATAGATTCAGTATGTGAATGGTTCTTGTCCACTGAGTTCTGCCTCACTTAGAGTCCCAATTAAAAAGCATCTGTTTGTTTCTTCTGGAGATGTACAGGGTGAACTGACCAAACCTTATCTGTGCTGCCCACTGTATAGTCATTGTATATCATCACAAAGGAAGCCTTTAATGGGGTGTCACACGTCATTCAGGAAGAAACCTTGTAAGGAATATGTCACGACTACTCATGATGTTCAGGGTGGGAGAGCACAGACAGGCAGCTTTTGTTGGTAAGTAACTGAAAAAGCATATTGTTTGCTGTAAAAGAAATGGCTGTGACCTGCGTGCATAGAAATATCTTGGACTTCTTAAAGCATGTTTGCAGAGTTTCCTCTGACACTGTGGAAGCTCAACAGCTATTATAGGATCTAATGGAAACAGGAATTTCTTCAGTGTTGTCATACTTAGCAAGAGTTTAAGTGCTGTTACCAGGGAGAAGGCTGTATGTGGGTATGTAGCAAGAGCACCACTGTTACCATCTTTGGTGCTCTCCCTGCCTGTCTGGAGCTGTCCAGCAGAAGTCACACAGGTGCTTTGTGGCGGTGTCTGATAAGAGCACAACCCTCAAGCTGATCTCAGCCAGGGCACCCATGGTTGCTTTTGTGTTTCTTATGCATGGAGGAAGCCCGGGCATATTTCTTAGGCAATCATTTATTTTTCGTGACAGCTGACAAAAAGAGCTGAGCAGCTTTCCTCAGAATTCCCATCTTGAAGAAATCCTGACAAGCTGATGCTTGTTTCTGTTCCAAATCTGAACGAGAAGACAATACAATAGAAGTTTTCTGTGGGCTGAAAAGCCTAAAGGAGTTTTCAATGAGCAATAACCGTTTTGAAGAGTGAAGCAGTTTAGTCAAAACCAGTCTGTGCTTCCACACACTTTGAACAAGTCATGGAGAGCTGTGGTTTCAGGGCTGTTAGCTTGGTATTTCACTTTTCAATGGTCTTGATTTGGTTGATGTATCTTTTCTTGTCATTCATTTCCACCTTTGGCCTTATCCCTGGACAAAAGTGGTGTTGTGCAATTTTATTATCATGAACTCTGCACAAAACAAGACTTGCTACTTTACTGACAATACAAAACCTTAAACACATGAACTGAAACTAGACTAATAGTGCTTTGACTTTTGCTTCTGTTGTATTAAAACAAATGAATGCAATTTGTCCTGTAGCTTTGTGCTTGGATGATAAATGAGGCCAGAAAAGACAATTCAGGCCGAATATTTACCCATCAGAAAATGGGATTTAGTTAAAACAGAAATAAATCTCTGTATCTGTTTTATCATGCTGTCCCATGGGACCCATAGTTCCAAGCCTCTCCTGTTTTATTCTTTCTCCCAGGACTTAGATGGCATCTGCATTATGCTCTAGGTTTTGCTCTGGTACTGCACTGCTGTCTGAGTGATGAAGTTTGTCAAAGAAAAGCAGGTTTTGGGGATGCAGATGCTCTAAGACACCTAGAACTACTCACTCTCAGTCATAGAAGGGCTTCATTTATGCTCAGAGATGGATGTTGACATCCAAAAAGCATTTGGATGTGATGTGATGTTTCTTCTTGATGAGAATTCTGTGACAAGTTCTTCCCAGCAGAATAATAAGAATGGAATTACTGCTTCTTTTCAGTGAGAAAAAAAATTAATTGGCTTTTCTTCTGCTCTGTTATTATTTGGATTGCAGTCACTCTTACTGGTCTCATCTGTGTCTGGGACTCATTGCCCTGGCATTCTGCATCCCAAATGAAAAAACAAAGTTTGGGAGTGACTGAACACACAAGCCTCTTACATTCCCTTCCTGAAGAGCATCTGTAAGAGCAGGATTCAGAGTTGTTACAGAGAAAACAGAAACTGAGGCATTTATTTATGTAAAATAACCCAATTTCAATGACATTTTCTCCTTTCTTCAATCTTCACTCCCATCCATCTTGACCAATCCAAACCACCCCAGCTTCTCTATGCTCCTGCTAATGTCTCTCTCTTCAGATATGCCAAGGCAGGACACTCTCTTGGCCTCCCTGACAATGAGGAATCCCAGAGCAGTAGAAATTCTTCAGTGGAAGAAAACATCAGGGTCTGGTCAAGTGATTGACCACTTTGCTTTCGGGGTTGCTTGTATCAGGGGCAGGTTGATGTTAAGAATTGAGAAACTTCTCTTGAGCTTCCTTTATTCTAGTATGTTTGTAGTCTTGGCTTAGTATTTAGAAAGTGGTTGTGCAGCTCTGAAACGCGATGAGGTGATATTGCTTATTTCATGTGTGCTTGAAGGGGAAGAGGGAAATGATTGACTTCTGTGGTATGTCTTGAGGCATTGGAAATGAAAAAAATTGCTTTGACTTCTGCCTAAAATAGCTCAGACTTTGTTTCCCAATATCCCGATGAAACATCATGATACCTGTGTTGAAATCAGTGTTTTAGAACTGCTCATATGAAGGCAACCTGGGTGACCAGTTTTAAGTACGTAAGATGTGAGTGATCTCTGAAGAAAGATAAGTCTTTAGTGAAAAATATCATAGTAACTTATTCTGAACTGTTATCAAATTCTGCTCAGTTGTGCTTTCTATGGAAGGCTGATTTTCTCCATGTCCTGCTCCAAGAAGTTCCTATTTTCATTCACCCTAAGTAAATAAACTCAATGGGAGTATATTTAAACATTTGCTGCAGCAACTCCAGCAGTATCCAATCCAATATGTACAGCAGCCTTCCTTGGGACTGCACTTTGGTCATTTCCATTCAGTCCTGCAATGAATGACAGTTAAAAAAATAAAGAGGAAGAAGGTTTTGGTGAAAAACAGCATTTGGTATTTGTAAAATGCATCCAAGTGTAGCTGGTTTTGTGTTGGGTTGCACAGTTGTGGTGTGTGTTATACTTCTAACAGTTCCTGTGTTTCGAACTATTGATCTGCTTTGAATCCAGTTTGATTTTTGGCTCCAGATGCTTGTTACTGACATACCTATGTAAATCTTCACAAGGATGATTTAACCTACTTCATTCCTAGCAAAGTGCTCTTTTCTCTGACTGTATTAGGTGCTTGCTGTTTTGCAAGTGCACATGCAAAGGGCACCTGAAGAGGTATCACATAATAAAAGCAATCCTGAAGAGTCCTTGTTAGGTCTGCTGGGTTCAGAGGGCACACTTCTTCCCTCCCTGATGTAAAGTAAGGTCTATGTGGTGTGATACTGATTTTGAATGAGTGTAATTAAAAGCCAGCCAGACTCCTCAGCTGTGGAAGGAATGGCTTTACAGGTTATGGTCATAATCTGGTTTGCCTGCGACATGAGCACATAACTGTACATCAGTGTGTAACTTGAATTTGTATGACATACATGTACAATTATTTCAACATGGCACCAAGAGAAGCAGACTACAGCAGGAGTTGATTGATTACAAGTATCAGCAGACTCACTCAAGCTCCATCTCTGGATAACCAAATCCTATATGTCACCATGGGATGAGATACCTCAGCCTTTTATTTCATGCTTTTGAGCTGGAGCTTCAGCAGGAGTGTGTGCTGCAGTTTGTCACGTTCTATGGGCAGGGGAGCACCAAAGTGACAAACTCAGTTGCAATTGACGTGTTGATTGTTGGTTCAGCAAAATTCCAAGGAGCTCCAAAGTACACCATATGTAGGACTGATCCCATCACATTCAACATCTGATTCCTCTTCCTGCCTTCACATTAATATCATAGGAATGTTTCTCTACATTGCAAATGTCTTGATTCAAATCTCCTTTACTAGTCAAACCAAGTCTATACAAACTCCTTGCCTGGGCAGGTTTTCTCTTGATGGATATATCATGCAGCACATCCATTTGTTCCAGCCAAGCTCAGATCATATGTCAATCATTGGAAAGTAAAAACCAATACGTGGTTGAGCCACAAACCCAATTTCCAAGACAGCAAATCATAACTAGAGATGTTGCAGACGGGGATGTCAGAGCACCACTGCCAGCTGGAAAGAGGCTGTTGGGTAAATAGGGTGGAATTTTTCTGTGCTGCCTTCCTTACACTGCTTTTGCTAGTGCGGGGATCATTTGCATGAAGTGGGGATCATAGCTGCAGTCTGTACCCTCAAGGATCACAAGTGTTTGCCAAACCAGCCAAACTTTTGCACCCATATTGAGTACAGAGGTACAAACACTGCAGTGTAACCAGGCTGGTTTAAAAGGACATTACGTTCAGAGATGTGGACCTACCTGAGCAGACACAGGTACATCTGTGGATTGACCAAAATAATCCCAAGATTAGTGAGCAAGGACAGTTGGTCTCTCAGTTTATGAAAGAACTATCTGAAGGATTGGTTCAGTTATGTGTCTTTGCCCAGGGGAAAATGGACCTGAATCATAGAATCATAGAATGGTTTGAGTTGGAAAGGACTTCAAGGTCCTGCCATGAGCAGGGACACCTCACACTAAACCATGTCACCCAAGGCTCTGTCCAGCCTGGCCTTGAACACTGCCAGGAATGGAGCATTTACTATTTCTATGGGCAGCCTGTTCCAGTGTCTCACCACCTTCACAGTAAAGAACTTTACATCTGTATTACATTTCCTTCCTTCTTCCACCTGGAGCCTTGGAGTGGCTGATACAAAAACTTTGTGCCAGCTCTGCTCTGAACCCGTGTACTGGGTATGTGAAGTCTTTTGCTGTCTCTTCTGAAGAGGACCAAGGAGACTAAGCTCCTTTATCTAAGGGAAACCTCCCCCTGAAACACACAATTCCAAAATGCTGAGTTTTCCCTTTAGCTTTCAGTACATCTGAGAAGGAAGGGTGTTACTTCTCACCAAGAAGAACACAGCTCTCAGCAGTATTGTTTTTTCATCAGAAGAAGCCCAGAGTAAGATAAGCACCAAGTTAAAGGCAATGAGGGGAGTGTAAATGTCATTGAAACATATACATCTGCAAGCCATTCTCTCCTAAATGCTTGGAAAGTTTACTGTCTAAATATTGCTTTCTCTTACTCTTTCCTTGCTCTGTCCAGCTCTGATTGCTCTCAGCCCCAGGACAGATGGTAGGTGAGGTGCACAGTACCATGCAGCTGCAGAAGTCTTTATCGTCCAGGTCTTGCCCTGTGCCACTAAACAGACAGGTGGAAGCCTCGGCATGGAGCACAAGGCAGGAACTAAACCATTGCATGCACAGCTCCATTAAAGTACCTTTCAGTTGGGAAATGAGAAAAATGCCTTAGGCAGACCATTCTCAAAATAGCTTTGTGGACCCAAAGCCAATCTAAACATTAGATGCTCTTAAAGTGCATTTGTTTGAATCCTGGGTTTGAATCGACTCCTTCACCACTGACAGACAGTGCATATATCTCACGAGCAGCTCTCCAGAGAGTTCTCAGCTCTTTGCATGGAGAGACAGAGCCTGTTCTTCAGGGAGGTTTCTGTAACACGGCTGTTTCTAGAAGGTAAAAGGTCAAACCCAAACTTCTAGAAGCCTAGGACTTACGCAAGCCCTGCCCATCATCTGTGCTGACAGCATTCTGCTGGAGTTATTAATGTTATTTACTTGTTTTTAACAACAGCGGCACTGATTTATTTTTATTAGAAGCCACAGCTGTGGTTGGGGTTCCATTGTTACAGGCAGTGGAGGGGCATGTCATATCCTCTCTGAACAGCAGTATGTGTATGGGAGGGAGGGAGGATTCTCTTTCTACTCTACAACTGGAAAATGATGCTAGGAAAAATTTCACAAGTTGGCCCAGGCCACCCACAGAGCACAAACTGAGCTGGGGATTGTAAATCCATCAGCTCTAATGAGGTGTCTGCCTAGAGAGAGCCTCCTGGGAGTCCAGTTTAAAACTCAAACAGACAAAGCACTGAAAATGTCCTATAGCCAACATACTGTGTGCATGGTCAGCACTGCTGAAGCAGTGCAGCATGCCTCTCTGGGCTCAGAGTGCACGTAGAATCATAGAATAGTTAGGGTTGGAAAGGACCTTAAGATCATCAAGTTCCAGCCCCCTGCTGTGGGCAGGGATGGCTCCCAGTAAACCATGTCACCCAAGGCCTCGTCCAGCCTGGCCTTGAACACTGCCAGGGATGGAGCATTCACAACCTCCCTGGGAAACCCGTTCCAGTGCCTCACCACCCTACCAGGAAAGAATTTCCTCCTTATATCCAATCCAAACTTCCCCTGTTTAAGTTTTAACCCGTTACCCCTTGTCCTGTCACTACAGTCTCTAATGAAGAGTCCCTCCCCAGCATCCCTATAGTCCCCCTTCAGATACTGGAAGGCTGCTACGAGGTTTCACTTGGTCTAGATGGAAGCAGAAAGTGGAAGATACCAAAAGAGAAAATAAAGTTTGCTGAAAATATAGATCATATAGTTCTAAACTACAGTTTAACTCCTTTTACTACCATGAGTAGCATTTCTGATGTGTCCCTCTACCACTGCACTATATAGTGAATATAGGCTGCTTATTCTGGACAGAACTGGTCTTCGTATTGTAAATCAGCATAGAGTTCTTTGACCCACTGAATTAGGTGTTTTCCCTCACACCTGCAGCATTGCAGGTGCTCACAGTTAGTTGGATGATGTTTCCTGACTTTCACGAGGAGGTCCAGCACGAAGTGCGATGAGAGGGAGAATACTCTAGTATATGGTGGTAAAGGGGACAAAAAGGGAGTGGAAATGAAATATTTTTTTATTCTGAAGCAAAGACTTTAAAAAATTAATTCATGACCTCTTAATATTTTCTGTCTTTCCTCATTCTGTATTTTCTGAAGTATGCAGATAGGATGTTCCAGATGGAGCAAAGTTGCTAGGATGATGGAAGACTGTATGTGCAAACTGAAAACAGTTACGGTTTTCCTTTCATGGGTTTGGGAAGATGGTTTTCACAGGTAGCATTTGTGTTGTTAGGACCCCTGAGAGATGAGGTTTTGAAAGTCACTCAGATAATCATAGAATCATAGAATGGTTTGGGTTGGAAAGGACCTTAAGATCATCCAGTTTCAACAGCCTGTCTTTGGCAGGGACACCTCACACTAAACCATGTCACCCAGGGCTCTGTCCAACATGGCCTTGAACACTGCCAGGGATGGAGCATTCACCACTTCTCTGATCAACTTGTTCCTGTGCCTCACCACCCTCAAAGTAAATAACTTCTTCCTTGTATCAGATAATCATGGATGTTGTCCTCCTTTAGTCACTGCTTGGGGAGAAGCAGCAAACTGAATAGGAGAAAGTCTGTTCTCACCCAGAAACAGGGGAGAATGCTATAGAAAGGATCTCTATAGCATTCCATGGTAGTGAAGATAAAGGAAGTCTAATTTCCTCTGCCTCCTTTCATCATTTTCCATTTCTTTAACAGCAACATGAATTGGTGATGTTAGGGTAAAGATGACACATGATTCCAGAACTGTAAGGTTGATAAGGGATCTGAAAGGAAAACAAGCCAGATTCATTGCCAAGTGAAGGCAATGAAAAAACTTGTATCAACTCCACTTAGGCTTGGTTTTGAGTATCATAATTAAATGTACGTTATGGTTCTGTCTTCCTGTTTTACCTTCCAGCAAAAAAGAATCCTTTAAAGTCACAAGCATTCCCTTTACTGCTGGTGCTGTTGGTGTTGAGTGGGATGGAAAGTGCAGGCTTCAAGTCTGACTCAAGTTGATGACTTGATACTTTCTGACTGAGAAGAGACTTTAGGGGAGCCTGCAATGACCTTGCCACTCCTCTTGACTGCACAAGGACCCTGCTTTTATCTGTGTGCAGGGGTTGTGACTGAACCTCCTAGAAAGAGACAGGTTAGCTTGAACAATTCCTTATTGTCAGCATCTTGGGGATCCTCAGGTTATAGCACTGCAGGAGGAAGCAGTCTGGGGGAGCTGCACTCCCAGGCCTGTGGCACACAGATTAGCCACCTGTAGTGCAACCTAGCAAACCAATCATATACAAGTAAAAGGGAATACAATATTTCTCCAAAGATGGAGATATATGCTATATTATAGCATATATATATACATATATGCTATATTAGCAATTCCCGCTGCAAGAAGAGGAAGATAGTAGTTTAATTTGATGCTAAACCAGACTACTCCAGACCAGTCCCATGTAATTGGAAACACTTTGTTCATCTCTAATTCTCCCTCAATTTTCCCATCATCTTTGTTCTTGATTCTTTGCTGCAGCTAAGTAAAGGAACACCTTCAATTTCAAATCTTAAACCATCTGAAAAATACCTCTGATCTTATGAATCAGAAGGCTGCCTAAAGCACACCCAAATAGGCTTTTTTTGTTGCTCCTCCTTGTTGCACCTGCGTTAATGAAACCTGAAAGTAAATCCCCTGTAGTCACTGGTAGGATTTGGGAGGTGTTTGCACCTTTTAAGCTATGGCCAGCTCTGCTCACTTGGCCAAACCTGCACTAGGTTTTTAGGAAGGAGCTGAGCTTGTAGGGAAAAGCAGGTTTGGAAGTGGTGTGTCTCTGCTGTTTTTATGGAGAGCTGTAAACTGAGGAAAGGCTGGGTTGGGAATATACTACTCTATAAGATTGAGTTGTAGCAGTTCTGAGCTTGAGGTAGAGCTCTTTTTATAGGGTGATGATGTTAAACTGAGGAATACTGCCTGAATGAAAGCTGTTGCTGTGAAGGTGCCTCCTGAGGGAAAGGAAATGGGGAAGCAGTGAGGAATGGAGTTCAGCTGCTCTGCACGAGGTTTCCCAAGATCACAGAATGTTTTCTCTTGGAAAAGGAGAGACTACTGAGGGCACTGCTGAGAGTAAAGAGGAAGAATGAAAGACTTGGCAATGTGGTTACAGCCCTGGTCCTCCTGTGAGTCTCTGGTGGTAGAGGAATGAGGCCTGGCAAGCTTGCTTCATTGCCTGCTTGCAGCTGAAAGGCAGCAGCCAGAAGTAAAAATGAGCCTTGTTGAGCTGGGCTCTGTGAGAGAGCCAGCATTGCTTTTTCCCCAAGGAAATCCTCTTTTGAAGGTCTGGGGACTTGATTAACTCATTTGCTGTTACCTATCTGCAAATGGCTGGCAGATGAGATCTGGTTTGGATGCAGGCAGCTGTGGAAGCAATGATGCAGTGTTAGTATGTGCTTGAAAGGGTAAGTGTGTCCTGTTGGGTCTTAAAAGTATAAATGTCTTTGAGAGTCTTATTTGGGATATCACAGTGTAATACTCTTGGAAGGAATGATGAGCTCTGGATGGCATTGTTTTATGTATGTACATATAAGAGGGTACACGTTAAGCTACTTGCTTTGCATGGCTGTGTGTGCCCTCTGTATCTTACCAGTGTGCATCCTCAGCAGTTGAGGAGGAGACTCTTGTGATGGAGTTTGATATTTGAGCCTTTTGTTAAACCCATGGCTTGTTGTTGGGGTAATGTCTGTGAAATTCAAGTTTTTATCAGAACAAGCAGTGATGCTTTGATTTAAGTACAAGGAGGACGTTGTAAATCCCAGGATATTGTAGGTTCAAGGAAAGGGTGACATCATTTACACCTGCTTTTTAAGCAGGCTCACTATAATCTGTGGACATTTATTGGTCCAGATGAGACTGCAAGTGGCTAATATTTGACCTTCATTTCTTTTGTAGTTTGAAGAATGAAGACAGATGTTGGTACACACTGGTTTTATTGACCAGTGAAGGAACAGCTTGAAACCCTTTGTTCTGAGATGTAAAATCTCATTTTTCTTTAGTAACTAAGACTAGTTACGATCCAGTTAACTCCTGGAGCATTAACCATGGTTCATCATCTCCATGGGCAAAGTGATGACCAGTGGGTTGCTGTTGCACAGCGAAGTCTGAAGCTTGTATGAAACTTTTCTGCAGCTTTCCAAATGCTTGTGCCTGAACTGATGTATGGGGTAGGGGTGCTGGTGCTTAGGTTTCTGTTAGAAAGTCACTGTGAATGCCGCCCTTATAGATGTAAGGGAGCTTTTCTTGCCCAAGACAGTTGTACATCCAGACTGTGTTGGGCTGATGTGTGTTAAGTTTGCAGGAGACTACTCGGTGCATGTGATTTGCCTTGAATATTTCCTTTTCTGTGATTAGCATTGGATTTATCAGATATTGCGGAAGTTTCTAGCAGCTTTGCACAGCAAACACCCCTGTAGCTCCCCTGCTACCAAAACCTTGCCACACAAAGTCAATACAGGAGGAAAGGCTGGTGTACAGATCTTGCTTGTCTTGAATGTCTTGATCTTGCTTGGAAGTTCTGTATAGGAGATGATCTAGGAGCCAGACTCTAGACCCAATTTCAGGCTGTCTGGTAGCTGTGTCCCTTCACAGTGGTGGTGCCAATCCATAAGGAAGTTCTGAATCCTTCACTGAAAATGTATATGCATATCCTGTCTCATTTTATGCTTTTTCTAAAAAATGTTTTGGCTTAAGTGCTTAAAGGAACCTGTCGTTCCCCGCCCCCCCCACCCCCCCTCTTTCATATTAGTTCCAGAAGCTTCTTTTTTTGGAGTCTCAGCAGAACAACAGTAAGAAATGGAAATGGTGGGGAGCAGTAAATGTAACGTGCAGGTTGTAATGGAGAATTAATGTTGTTTGACGCTTTTAACTTGAATAGAACGATTTTTCTAACCTCATGACTCAAGTTTTGTGGATTTTCTGTCCTTGGAAATATCCAAGACTCAGCTATGTACATCCCTGATCTAATTACACCTGCTCTGAACTGGAGGTTGGAGTAGATGACTTCCAGAAGTCTTTTCCTACTTAAATTATTCTATGATTTTAATAAGTCTCCCATACCTTGGTCCTGCTCTTTCTGTGCGGTGTGTGATAGAGATTAGAATATTTTGGCAGGGATTTCCTGATTCATCAAAGTCGTTTACACTAAAATTATCCTTGGAAAGGTTAATAAATAATATACCATACAATATCCTCATACCCTATGTGCTGCTCTTCCTATCAATGCTTGGCTGAATTCATGGCTTCTGTAAATCACTTCAGCTATGTGGATAGTTAGTTGTAACACTTTCATTTCTTCTATATATTCACATCTGAAACTTGATTTTCTTAGTACTGTGTCCAATGTATGATGCTTCAAAGGGGATTAATATTTGAGGGTTATCTATTAGCTTTTCAATTCATAGTGGGACTTCTTAAACTTGGGCTTAAGGCTCCTCAGGGGCAGCCAAATCAAATTCATGATTGCTTTTCCTTCTTGCTCCTATGATTTAAAAGATCCTCTGTGTACACAAGAACTGGGCCTTGGGATGCTTTCATTTTAATACAGGAGTCCAAAGGGCTTATTTAATATTAACAGCTTTCAAGCTGGTGAAATGTCGCTGATTTTTATTGGCAGAGAATTTGGCCTATTCTGCGATGCTTGAGGATTGATGGATTGAAGATCCGATCTCTGCCAGTTGGCTTAGGGGAGGGAACCCCAAGCCTTGGATGCACATAATCTTGTGGGAAGAACAGTCTACTTCTGGAAATCAGGAAATATTTCCTTAAACTGCTGATTGCTGGGAGTCTATACCACAAGGAGGATAACTCACTTTGTTTCTCTTCCTAAACAGCTGTTTCCTGGACATGGCTGGAAACAGGGTACTGGGCTAGAAGGACCTTTGATTTAAGTCATTATGGTTGCCGTTATTTCTCTATGAAGTAATAGCTGGTTGGAGCCTAATAATGGTTGGTAAAGGAGGACCCAGACAAATGGTACAACTAGAGATTAAGGGAGGTTGTATTGATGAAGAGTGATGGAGGTGGTCATACTTGACTGTTGAAGTGAGGCTTAATTGCTGATGTTCAGTGAATGATGTTCAGTGAATGCTGCTTCCCTTCAACACATGTTGCTGGCTAAAATCTCCCTTGATTTAAAGGTCTTAATCATATTACCCTGACAATCAGCAAAATGGCTACATTATGTGGACCACAAGATGTCAACAAGGCACACCCACTGACCATGCTTGGCAGCTTTTTGTAAGGAGTGAAATAGCAAGCTCCAAGAGAGCCAAACCAAACCCAAAACGAAGACAAAACCAGAAGGACCATCCAGATGGGTGTGACACTGTGTGTCTGTTTGAACCAGACCTTTTTCCAACAGGTCTCATGACACACTTGTCCCAAACTGGAATCCAAGTCATCAGGTTTATGGTAAAAAATGATTCAAAGGGAGCAACTCCCTCCTCTTCTGTATGTTTAAATATCTTTACGTTTCTGTTGTGAGATGAAGGAAGGAAGAGAGCTGTGGTTGTCTAACCTCAAACCTCTAATGCAGAATTCCATTACTGGCGATGGGTAGTGCTGACTGCAAAAGGTATTGATTAGATTGATGCCTTCTTTAATTTAAGGTCATCTCAGACATATGTGGGGAATACAGGTCACTCTAAGGGGCTTAATGGAGGCTTTCAAAGTGTGAACATCTTTGTATCCCAAAATATAAGGGCTAAGATGATCAAGGAGCCCTCTGAAAATGAGCTGATATTACTGAACACTTTGTTTGCTTTTTCACCTATTGCATGACTATAAGAATGCATAGGCAGTTAATTCTAACCTTCCTTTTTGTACACCATTACTTTCATAGAACTGATCATTTAAAATTAAACATTCTTGTTATTTATTGACTATTTAAAGATGTGTTTATGAAGTATTCCGGAGTAGAATTCAATAGCTGAGTTGTCCATAAAGAAAACTTGTTAGATGTTATAGATGGAGAAGCTCTTCAGTTTCCCCCTCTGTGTTGAAATATTAGCTAGAAGAAAAATGTCTGCTTAACTTCTTTAGCTAAGACTCATATAGCACTTTACCTGGCTTTCCAAATCTGCCATGGTCAATTAAGATTCACAGCACTTGCTTATTTTGAGTGAGATTTTGGAGTGTGTGGGTTACTAGAATGTATGGGGGTTTCTTCTCTAGTACATTTGTGTCTTGGAAGCCACTACTGTGTGTTCTCCACCTTTTGCTGTTAGAGTGGGCAAGCAAAACTTTCCATTTATGATATGTGGTCAAAGTCCCATTTCAGCATGCACTAAACAGATCTTGTTCTGTTTGAGTTGGTTGCCATTCAGGGATGGAAATGAAGTTATAAAATGATCCTTTATTTTATATATATTATGTTAGAGGTGCTCTTCTGCAATAACTGGAGAAAGCATGTTAACGTTTGCTTTAGTAATGCCAGCTCATCTGAAAATCCTCTCCTATCTGAAGGAGGGTAGAGGCTATTTAGTCGAAGTACACACTCAGGACTAATGTGTAAGCAAGATGCTTGAACTCGTTTTACATATTAAAGAGTTTGGGCAAAATTTGATTCTTGCTCAAAACCAGGTTCCTGCAGAGGAAATCTTCAGGTTTCTATATAGCAAAATGCTTCTTCACAAAATCTTTCCCAGTTTCACAGTTCCACCATTGGATTTCAACCCCTCTTTTCTTCAGTACAGTTTCTGACTATGTTAAATAGCTTTTTTTATTTGTGATCTATAGAGGTCCCCAGAGAAGTGCTAGGAGTGTGTATGGGATAATTTTAACTCCCTAAAATACGGCTTCACGGTTTTAAAACTGTATTGCAGAAGTGCCAGTGGGACTGTATCAAGATGTAGGATCACTTCTGTTGGGTAGCATATAAATACAGTTCTAAATAGTGATCCAAGTGGAATGTCCTCCACAGCAGGATGTGGTTTTATTCTTTCTTTGGCTAGCAAAAGAAAAACCTTTCAGATTTGATCATCTTCTCTTGGAAAAGTGGATGGAGAAGAAGGATTCTAAGAAGATAAGAATAAAACCTGAGACATTTAATCAACATTCTGATATTAGTAGTCTTTTTGCTGCCTTACAACATGGGTTAAACTGTCTGAGTGTGTATATAGGTTGACTTTATAATCAGCTTGAATAAAGCTGTTCCCATCCAGAAGATACAATGATGACAGTGCAATACTTCTAGTGGGCATCCTTAGTAGGTTTTTGGAATCCAGCTGCCTTTCAGGTATCATATGGTGTCCTTGGGCATAGAAAGTAAGAAAATGTCCCTTAGTGGCAGCAAGGCTCCATGCGTTCTATAGGTGAAGGCTGGGTCAGTTGGAGTGACAGGGTGCAAGAGCAAATACGGTTTGAAAGCCATCCTGGCTATCTCAGTAAAAGGTCACAAGATCTCAGCAATCTATAGCAGGTCAGTAAATGGACTGTGATGGGATAAACCAGCAGTGGTGCCTTCATGTGGTTGGTGAAACTTGAGGAAAACTGAAAGAAATGTCTTTTTAATAGTGGAAAGAGAGGTTTTTCTTTTGCATTCATTATCTTTGGTGGATAAGTGTGTATTTCCTTAGGAAGATGCTCTGTATTTGCAGACCAGCGTGTTTGCCAAGTACTGCTCTAATTAGAATAGCAAATATTTGGTTTTGATTGAAAACAAAGTAAATATTTGTGTATAACCCATAGAACTGGCTAGAAGCATTTTACAGCTACAGCTGAGCAGACAGAGCCCTGCATTGGCCTTCCCAGAAAGTTTTCCTCTTATTATGAGCACTAAACCATATAGTTCTGTGGTCTAGAACCAGGAATAGCTGCCACACTCTTCACCTTCCAAGGAACTGAAGAGAGGGGTAATAAAACCCCCACATGGATAAAGATGACCCCCAAATGTTCAAATTCGTCTAAACCTTAAAATTGAGAAAATCAGGCAAAATTCTGATACAAGTCTCTGCACCCCAGGCCCATCTCGAATTGTAAGGTTGGTTTGTAGAATATAGCTTTAAAATGGTAGGGGTTTTTGTTTCATAGGGAACGAAAGCAGCAGCACAGAGGGGTGGTTATTTGTGGTGCCCTGAGAAATAGGTGATTGTTCCTTATTCCATAGTTTACTCTGGGAATCACAGGGATTTTCCTGTATTTCTGGTTTTCTGCTTCCTTCTCGGACATGTGTATTACTCTTTACTGGCATCTAAAAGGGCTATTTCTTTTCTACACCTAGAAATCATTTTGCTGGTACTCTACTAATGGCTGCTCTTGCTTTATGTAGCAGCAGTTGCATAGATGCATCAGTACTTAACTGAACCACAGATAATGGTACAGCTTTGTTCCGAGTTCCTTGTGTCATCTTCACAGTGGCCTTGCAAGGAGCATGAAAGGATAATTTCTCCCCTCCTGTTTGGGGAGCCTAAAAAGCAGGGACAGGTCCAGAGGAGAGGAGAAAGCTGGGAGTGTTGTGGTAAAAGAAGAGTGATTGTACTTGGCAATGAGAGCATGCGTGTTAACGCTAA
This sequence comes from Neopsephotus bourkii, assembly GCF_033783945.1. Lineage (NCBI taxonomy): Eukaryota > Metazoa > Chordata > Aves > Psittaciformes > Psittacidae > Neopsephotus > Neopsephotus bourkii. The sequence goes on from NW_026901735.1 coordinate 3,166,003, forward strand.
CGTAGCAGTTCACTTTTCAGTATCTGTGTGCAAGATTTTGGTTGAGGAGGAAAAGTTCCATACACATCCTTTATTTCCTGCTTGTTCATCTCTAGGTTTATTCTTTTGCTCAAAGCACCTTGTGCATACTATTGTATTCCCAGGGCTTGCTTGAAGATGAATTGCTGTTCTGGCACTATCTAGCAGTTTCTCCAGTAGGATCTTAAAATGTGAGAGGCATGCCTAAATATAAGAGGGGGTAGAATGGTAACCAGATCATCAGTAGGCAGTGTGTAAGTTCTGTATGAGCAGTACCCAGATATGCAGCCCACCAACTCTATTACAGGCTGTAGGAAGATTATTTGCAGTTCTATTAACAGGCACAGGGATGTGGCACCAGTGGATTTCTCTCTTCATAAATACGCTTGCATTATATATTTGCAGAGGCAACTGTCTCTTACCTGCCCCCACAACACACCTACCTTGAAAGTTTTTTATTCCAAGACTCTGGACTTGTGCTTTAGTAATGCAGTCACTGATATTCATCCATATTGAGTCACTTGCTGAATATGAGCAGTTGCTTGGTTCAGTACTTCAAAAAACACCACTTCCCTGGCTAAAGGTATGAGGAGGCATCTCCATCACTAACTTTGTAACTGGGATATGGCTATTTATGTAGTTGTCTTTCAAAATAAACATCTAGATGACTTATTAGGTATTAAAATGGAGCAAGAGTTGTTTATGATCAATGACTACCTGTGTAAAATATGCAAGCTCTTTGTCCAGACTTGGCACATCAGATCTGGCTACTTAGAGTCTTTCAGTAACGCCAACGTGAGGAAAATGTCCAACCTCTGCATTACAGGACTTAGACTTTCCTGGAAGATTTCTATTGAAAGTGTTACAAAATCACTAATCAGTGTCTCATTCTGTGGGTTCATCAGCCAGACCTGAATGAAACTCATATAACTTTTGCAGTGTTCATTACCACAAGGTCACTAAGGCAGAACATGTAATATGACTTGAAAAAGTAAAGGTGCCGTGCACATCTGTGGATACAATGGGTGTCTGGAATAACCTCCTGTTACATATGCATCTTGCTTATGCAGGGTGCTTGAAAGGGAAGCTCTGTTTTCTCAAGCATTTAGATATAACTGGCTGGAAGATGTAATACAGCAATAAAACACCTCTCTGGAACTTGCTTATGGTGAAACTCTTCCTTGAAACTGAAGTTTTGGAACCAGGCTTGAGGAAAACCCAAACCCTGAGCTTTTCAGATTCATTTATTTTATGACTGTTTCCATGATGTGGACCCTGCAGGTAACCAACCTCTGCAGAAATGAAAGTGTAATAAAACGTGCAGCTGAGAACATCCTCGTACTGCAAGCAGGATCAAATCAAACTCTGTTACCCTTACACATTTTCTTTTAACCTGTCCTTAATTCTCCTAATAGTGGATGTTCTGTCCAAGAAAAACATTCCTGGGCTTCACTATTCCTTTACTTCCAATGTTTTCCTGAAAATATGTAACTTAATCATATTTCTATTTGTTCTGACCACCATGGACTAATTCTTTCCCCTTTTTTCAGCAGCCCATTTCTCTTCTCTTTAAGCAACCCCAGTTTCTCAGTCTTTTTTGGCAGCTCATGATTTCTGAACTTCAGACCATTCCCATGACTCTTCCCTGGAATTTCTCTAAATGGTCCAAATCAGGGCATAATTATTCAGCTGAGGTCTTGCAAAAGCTGAATGAAGTGGGCACTTCATATGCCTCACGGTTTTTACTCCAGGTTATGTGTTCCAGGATGATGGTTACAGCTTTATTTATTCAAACTCTCGTTCCCTTAATGTAGCCAGCAGTTCTGCACAGTCCTTCTGGCCATAAGTGAGTATTCCCACTTCAGTGCAGAAGTATTGCACTTACTGAATTTCCTCTTGTGTTGTTTTTACCACATATTAATACAACTTGGAATTCTACTCCTGTCCTCCAAGGCAGATTCCCTTCTAGCTGCAACATAATCCATCTAAGTTATGTTGCATAGGTTGGAGAATCTGCCCAAGTTAATGCCAGCTTTAATGTTGGGAGCTGTGATTGAAATGCTGTTTCAAAATCCAATTTTGACTTAAATTCCTGGTCAGTTCCTATGTGAAATGTGGTTGAAGAGATCTGCATCCCATTTTAAAGATGAGAAAAGTAAGGCCCAGAGGCATGAGCAACTTGTTCAAGTTCCTGGAGAAAAATGGCAGGGGAGCAGGGTCCAGTCCCAGCTGTGTCAACTCCCAGACCAGTGCCTTAACCACAAGCTTATCTTTCTGCCCAGCTGAGTCTTGCTGTCTGCCTCCTGGGCAAAGCCCAAGCTCTTGGTGAAAGATCAGGCTACAGTGTAAGCAAACCTGGGTTTATTTTAAACTGTGGTACTTTGGAGGCTCTGGGGTAGTTGGCATGGCAGCTGGAGATGCTGGTATGTGTCATGGGGTTTGTGCTACATTGGTATGTCTATAAACCCTCTGACAAATACCAGTATAGCCAAGGCAGGCTTTAAGAAGAAGGAGGCACCTCAGCTGGAGTTGATTACCACTTCTACATATCCTGTTGGCGTGGGGAAAATCTGGCAAATACATGTTGGGAAGAGTGGATAGCAAGAATAGGAAGGAATTAGTGGTCATAGAGAGGTCAGAGTGAGTGGCACAGCTTGTTAATATTAGTCATGAAGCCAGATGGGCTCATAAGATATACTGACCTTGGGATGGACTAATCCATTTGGATACCTGTCCTCGGAATCCACTGTGAGATTTGGCTAGACCAGCTTCTTAGTGATCCCAGCTATCTTGCTGTAACATGTGTCTTGGGAGTAGAGAGGTGGTTATGCCTTTCTCTGGTTTTTGGCTAGTTATCACAGGAAACGTATGCCTACTTCACTGGTGGCCCATCTTGTAGCCATTGAAGTACTGGGCCCTAGAAAAGTCAAGAAGATGTCAGTGAAGGACAGAGATTCTGATCAAGAACGGCACTGCTTGGAACTAAGCAAGTTCTGTTGTCAGGGATTTATCTTTGAGAATAAGGGATAACTAATTCAACAAATATCACCTGGATATATAACAAATATCAACTTGGATATAAGTTCAGGAATGAAGGCCATCTTTAAGAAGCAGTGTCTAGCAATAAAATGAAAAACATCCTTTTCTAGTTCACTTTAGTCATGGAACAGGCATCTCTGCATTGCCTAACTGTGTAAAGGGCTAGGGTGAAATTTGTGCTGCATGAGTCCTCAGTGGTATTGGAGTTTTCAGAATGGCAGGAACGAGGGGTAATGATGTTGGTGGGATGTGCTGTGATGCTCCTCCTAAGCATCTATGCTGTAAGCTCCTCTGAATAGGAGAAAGAAAGAAGGGGTTAATGTAGCTTGTCAGGAAACAGGAAATGTCCCAGCTGGAATTGGTTATATCTGCTGTGTAGCCTAAGCTGTTCAGATGGGAGACACATGGCAGAAGTAAGATGTGTTGCTCAGCTCCCAAGGATGTGCTATCAGTAAATGGGTCTTTTGCCTTGGTTAGAAGTCTCCCTCCATACTTAGGGATGGATCTGCTGGAGTACTGGGGAAGTGTCAAATCACATTTAACCTTTTCCACTGCCCAAGAAGAGGCATGTGATGTAAAAGCTGCACATCCTTCTGCATCTGGCCAACAAGCTAACACCCCTGCTGCTCTGTGGATTTAGGGCAGTCTGATGCTTCATTGCTCATTCCCATTTCCCTCTATCTCAAGGTAAAACCGTGACATGACTTGGTGAAACATGGAGTGTTGAGAGATGGGAGCATGACCAGGAGAAGCCCTCCTGTCAAACAGACTCTTGTAACTTGACAACTGCCAGGGGCATGTTAATTGTGGCTGTATCTGATTAGCAGGGCATGTGACCATGACCTCTGCACAAAGTCCGAGCTCAGAAGCAGTTACAATATGTACAAGTTTCTTCTGAGTCATTACAGCAGGTCCATGCTGTTCTAAAGCAAATACAGCCACGGGCATAATCCTGTCTCCGGCAGTGGTTAATACCAGGCTCTGTGTGTAATACTTCCTAGCAAACAGCTGTGGGACAAGCCCTCTCCAAAATACTGATTTGTGGCTATTTTGGTTTTTAACAGAGTATTTGTTACAGAATACATCCTTACTGTGGGTTGTTTGCTTTCTTTTTTTACATGTTGTAGTGCTGAGGCAGGAGTTTCTAGAAACATTCCACACTAGGCACCTGCTTGGCTGATTTTCTCCACTTTTACAAGGTGTCTTGCAACCTCTGTCAGATCCTGGAGCTTTTCCTTGGATTCTGTATGCAGCAGCTGGGGAGCATCAAGCCTCATGCACTAACACAAGGCTTTGATGTTGCTCCAGTGATACTGTTGATAACACCTGATTGTTTTCCATCTAGATCTCCTCAGAAATTGAACTTGATCGAACACGTGTTAGGCCCTGTAAAACTAGACTAAAGCTTCTCCAATGGGGCTAAAACAGCGATTGCACAGCTTTGCGTTTGTTTGCTTTAATAAAATATCTTTCCTTTTTTCTCCCTCTTTCACTGGGGGAAGGGGGAAGAAGCAGATGTGGGAAGAGATGGTTTGCACTGGGGCCAGAACCCATCACATTCCTGCTGATTAGAACTGCATAAATCAGTTTTTGCATTTGAGTAGGAACTATTGAGTATTGCTACAAGAAAACTACAGCTAAGTGCTATAAGCCTGGACAGGTTCAACTCCACTGTCTTTGACAGCAAAAGGGCTCTTGTACCAAACTGTTTCCCCAGTCCTCCTCCCTGGCAGTGTTCAAGGCCAGTGGGATGGGGCTTGGAGCAACCTGCTCTAGTGGAAGGTGTCCCTGCCCGTGGCAGGGGGTTAGAACAGGATGAGCCTTCAAGTCTCTTCCAACTCAAACCATTCCATGATTCTAATGACTCAGGCTTTGTGTCACACCCTGGCAGTCTGTGCTGATACTGAAGATTTATTTCCATTCTGCCAACATTCCCTGAAGTTCTGATACGGAATGGGTTTGAGCAGGTACAGTTTTTCCTCAATTCTGGAAAACAAAATGGACACCTATTCTTGCAAAAGGGAGGTGGGCATTTGTCCCACAGCTGTAATAAGTGCAATAGCCAGAGGCTGTTGTTTCAGCTTGTATCAGTACTGAATCTGACCTTGGAGTAAAATGCACATGTATAACCACAGCTGGGGGCAAAATTGCTGGTTTTCTTTCTTTTTCCTTTAACTTGAGAGCATTTTTGAGGTGAGACTTACCATTTACACAGCAATAACCATGGAATTTCAGAGTAGTTTCTTCAGAATGAAACCCACATACCTAAGATTTGAGGATCCCTTCTTACACATGTGCTAATCTTTGTTTCTCTTACTCCTCATGTTAAGATTGGAAGAGGGGAGAATATGGCATGCATGAGGGTCTGATGGGGTGACACCAAGCCTGCCACAGATGAGGGAAATGATTTAGTGGCTCTCTCTGCCCCATAAAGGTCTTTGAGAGTGGACATCTTGCTTCCAGCCCCCCAAACCCAGTGGGAGGATGAAATCCACCCCTGAGCAGGGGATGGGCACTTGGCCTATTTGCCACTTCAGAGGGCTGGGTTGAGACAGAAGTGATCCAGAGGCCCTGCTGCTTTAGGGATGATTCCTATTGAATGCCCCTGCTCAGGATAATTAGAAGTGGCAGCACTGGTCCCACTTGGCTTTCATCTACCCAAGCAGTTAAGGTCAGCTTCAAGCCCTGCAGAAGTTCAATTTGATCCTGCACTGCTGAAACCAATGGCAAAGCTCCCATCTTGACTTCCATTAAAACAGGATCAGCATCTGCAGGAATCCCTCAGGATATGAAATGCAGGGAGGACTGTGTTAGTGGGAATTACTCCTGTACTATGGAATACAAATATCAGTATACCATATTACCATAGCACAAAGCTGATGCTAAAGTTACCCATTTGTTGTTCTGACCAAGAATTCACAGTGATTTTGTGATGCATGGCAAGATTGCTGGCAGCACAGGAGAGAGTTTCTACACTGCTGTTCATTTTTAGCATGCAGTAAAGCCTGAATATATGACTCCAACTATTTTTCCTGATGGAGTTTGTCTTGGCTTGGTGACTGGACCACTTATTCTTCTCTTCCCTATGAGTTTATCAGGGCTCCAATACTGGCAAATGCATCTCAAGTATTTGAGGCCCTTGAAGTTTCTCTTAAATTTGTTTAAATGTGATGACACAAATGATGTAAAAGCTTTTGCTAGATAATTATTTGAGCCTTAACATCTCTTAAGTGTTTTCTGATGTTCTGCAGCCCAGTATGCGACTTGCTTTTTATTTCCCATGATCTGCTTTTGCGGAGATCTTGACATCCTCTGCTTGCTTGATGAAACAAATCTGGAGGCAGAACTTGGATCTTTACAGAAAACATCTTTGCTTCCCTTGATGATGATGAGTTAAACACCACTGATAATTAGATTAAAAGTGACTTGCTGGAGTTCAGAGCAGATCTTTAAAAGACCAGTGGCTTAATGGTTGAATGGCTGTTCCTATTTAAATAATATGCAAGAATGTACTGGTTAATAAGAGATTATGAACCTGGAATGTTTTTAATAGCTTCTGGGACTTTGTGCAAGAGGAACACGTACCCATAATATGGTTGATAGAGGGACCACCTTAGCACAGTTGCAGCATAGCTCAGCTAGGTGACAAGCTGAATTAGCAACTTGGCTGTGAGCAGGTAGGAGGGAAAGGTGGTGTGACCTCCTGCCTCAACCAGACCAAGGAGGAAAGGTGGTGATGAACTACTGGTTAATTTTCATTCCTCCCCCTGTTTCTGCTGCAGTAGCATTTTATTAACAAATCTTACTGCTGAGACCAGATGAGACTGTGACCCACATGGGAGGGGAGGAAGGAAAATCATTCCATCTTGAGATCTCACATGCTCTTAGTGCTGCAGGATGGGAGGAGGTGATGCTCAGTATAGCACTACCTAATGCTGTGGGTCACGTAACTGAGGCACTCAGTGGCCTGGCCAACTGCAATGGGAAGAAAAATATTATGAGCTTCTTAGCTGATCTTATCCCACAGCTGAGAATAAAGTCCCTTTCTCCACAGATGAGCAAACCCCAGCCCAAAACAGGGAATGTATTTCTGCATAAATGTGGCTTAATGGATAAGAGAATATAAGGTTTTATGTGTGATTCAGCACTCTGGCTCCCAAAAGGTTATTCAGCTAGTCTAAAATATAATATGCTTGGAACAATGACAGCACCCCTTCTGTTATATTGTAGAAACTTTTGCTGTATTTTGTTAAGGATCAGTGAAAAATGAAACATTACTCCTTAATCCCCAAAGAGTCATCTAGCAGAGCAGTTGAAATGCACAAGGAATAGCTATGAAGAAGAAAATAATGGACTGGCTGTTTAGTCCAACAGCAACTCTTAAGTGGCAACTCCTGTTTCACTATCAATAGTAATTTCTCTGTAGCCTTTTTATTTTGCATTGATGTAGGTCAGTAGAGCAACAACACTTTGTACACAGCCAGAAGTCAAACTCATGGTTTTTTAGATGCATAAACAGAAAAGGTTTGCTTTCTATCTCTGCACTCGTAAACTGTGAAAGGTTTACATTGAGAAGTTCACCCTTAGTGTGCAGAAGCAGAAGACCTCTGTTTCTTGAGGCTATCCTAGTGGAAGGGAAAGGAGGGAAAGGCATCATCAGTAGATGCCACCTCTAGCAGTGTTCAAGGCCAGGCTGGACAAAGCCTTGAGTGACATGTTCTGATGTGAGGTGTCCCTGACCATGGCAGGGGGTTGGAGCTAAATGATCTTAAGGTCCTTTCCAACCCAAACCATTCTACGATTCTATAGAGTGATCAGGTACGTGTCTTGTGTTTTTCTTATGGATTCACTGGCAAAGAACTATAAATAGATACCACTGGGCTGTTGGCAGTAGGGTAGATGGTTCCTGGCATACCTGGTCTCTGTGTGACTCTGAAAATTGTTCTCTAGGCAGCAAAGAAAGCAAAAAAGCTTTCTTTTAAGAACTGTACAATGTACCATAGGCATTAACAGCAGCAGGACTTCAGGATGGGCTGCATTTCAGGAATACATTAGAAACATAAGATCCAGTGATTTATTCCCCTCCACCACCACTGCCCAGGACTAGCATTCCTAAATCACTTATGTGCTTAAAATTCTCATCATCAGCCTATATGTGGGGTTAAAACACTGCTGTGCCTTATGCTGCTGCCACAGTTTCCAAACCTTGGAATAGAGGAGGAAGTAGACATTAAACATGGACTTGGTGTTCCTCTTGGGAAGCACTATGGGCTGTGCAGAACTGCTGCTAGTGCAGATCAGCATGCAGAGGAACTGTCACCAACTTAACCAACTAAAGCTGTATCTCCCTTTTGGCCTGGGAAGGCTCTGGTCTGGAGAATCATGCATCTACACTGTGCTTAAAAGTCCAGTTTGAGCCTGTGCCAGATATTAACATTTGCAAGGCAAATCCTTACTCTTGCAAACTAAGAGTATCACATGTTGTTCTGCCACTTCTTTACTAATATTGTGGCTCTCATTAGAAACTAAACCATGCTCTTGACTTGACTGTGGTATGCACTATATTTAGAATGGATGCCACAGTATGGTATTTGTGCCAGTGTGTACTTCTAATGATGCCGTCTGTGCTTCAGTGTTGCTCTCCTTCAGATGCTTTTAAAATGCATAAGAGAAATTCAGAGTAGGAACTGATAGTTCCTACTGCAGAGATCTGCTTGTGCTGTGCAAAGACAACCTAGGAGAGCACGAATGCAGCCCAGGGTATCCATCATGGTGAGGCGGGTTGAAGAGACTTCACTTTTGGTGTGATCTGTGCTAGACAGCAAACACCCAAGTTCTGTGTTGTGTTATAGCAGCACTGGAAGGTTTCAACTGAACATATAGCTTGTTCGCAGCCTCACCACATTAGCAGATGTGAGCTGCCTCTAGGCATGTGAAGTCTTGGAGCTGACTTGACAAAGGGCCTCCACCTGAATACTAAGCAGCAAACTTCCAAGAAGGGAATGCAGCATTCCCATGGCTTCTTGGATCTGAGTGACCTGCTGAATGCTTCTGAAATGCTTCTGGCCACACAGCTGATAACAGGCCAAAGTCTGAGACCACTTCACTTTGAGTTGGAAAGTCATGGAAGACCAAAGCTTGCTCCAAGTGAAAGTACTGATTGAATAATAATTATGATTGATTACTCAATGAATCTCCTGCTGAACTTTATGTATAATGCTGGATTATATGCTGCAATATTTAGTCCTTAGATCCAAAACTATACAATAGGCAGATTTGGAAACATGAGTTTGTGTATGGTATCATGCAAGTGTACTGTTCCTCGTTCTGATTTTGAAGTTATCCAGCATTGATTAAAATATTGTGACTTACCAGATGGATAATAAATAAGGAAGCTGATCACCAGTTTGGAAAAGCCAGAACTCTGGAGGGGAAACATCTCCAGAGTGTTGTCCAGCTGCCTGTTCACATTTTCAGTGGTGCATAGAGGCTGCAAAGAATATTTAAGGCTGATACTTTTTGCAGGCACTGAAGGCATCCCATGAGTTTCTTACCAGAGAGGGGAAATGTTACACTGACAGAATGCTAATACAGATACGGAGTTGCAGCGGGCCACTCCTGGGCAACTTTTCAGCTATTTGTGCTCTTTCTTGGCTTTATAGGTGGTCTAGATTTACAGTTAGTGTAGCATAAAGGTAGCAATTGTGATATTTTGTCATGTAGATCTTAACATAGGTGGGAGAACCAAAGGAAAAGGCCTTCTAATGCTTGCCAGCAAGCTGGAGATGCTAATACAACTTAGCCTGTGAAAACAAACTTTTGCTAAAGAGAAAGGCATGTATAATGCGAATCAGGGATCTGGGCAGAACGTTCTCAGCTGGTTAACCAGAAATATACTTTTTAGCTGTTTATATTTTTGCTGGACAAAGTGAAAAACTGCAAGTTTTGAGGCTGGAAGGAAGCTACTTCTGCTCTCTGTACATGATAGTTCTTGTGCTCTACCAGACTTCACGTAGAATAGGAGGACCAGGCACCTTTCAAAAGCAAACCCTATAGTGGCACAGGTTACACAGAAAAAAAACCCATGTGCTCTGCAAGGCTGCGAGACCAGAACCTAACTTGGGATCACTGCATCAAAAGGAGTGTGACCAGCAGGTCGAAGGAGGTGATCCTGCCCCTCTATTCTGCTCTCGTGAGACCTCACTTAGAGTACTGTGTGCAGTTCTGGTGTCCTCAACATAAAAAGGACATGGAACTGTTGGAACAAGTCCAGAGGAGGCCACGAGAATGATCAAGGGACTGGAGCACCTCCCATATGAAGACAGGCTGAGAAAGTTGGGGCTGTTCAGCCTGGAGAAGAGAAGCTGCGTGGAGACCTCAGAGCAGCCTTCCAGTATCTGAAGGGGGTCTATAGGGATGCTGGGGAGGGACTCTTCATAGGGACTGTAGTGCTAGGACAAGGGGTAATGGGTTCAAACTTAAACAGGGGAAGTTTAGATTGATATAAGGAGGAAATTCTTTCCTGTTAGGGTGGTGAGGCACTGGAATGGGTTGCCCAGGGAGGTTGTGAATGCTCCATCCCTGGCAGTGTTGAAGGCCAGGTTGGACGAGGCCTTGGGTGATATGGTTTAGTGTGAGGTGTCCCTGCCCATGGCAGGGGGGTTGGAACTCGTTGATCTTAAGGTCCTTTCCAACCCTAACTATTCTATGATTCTATGATTCTTCATTAGGGACTGTAATGATAGAACAAGGGGTAATGGGTTAAAACTGAAACAGGGGAAGTTTAGATTGGATATAAAGAGGAAATTCTTTCCTGTTAGGGTGATGAGGCACTGGAATGGGTTTCCCAAGGAAGTTGTGAATACTCCATCCCTGGCAGTGTTAAAGTCCAGGTTGGACGAGGCCTTGGGTGATATGGTTTAGAGCGAGGATTCCCTGCCCATGTCAGGGGGGTTGGAACTGGATGATCTTAAGGTCCTTTCCAGCCGTAACCATTCTATGATTCTATGATTCTGTGTGCTGTTCATACAGTTTCCTTCCCTTGCTGTATCTGCAAGATGAATTGCTTCGGCATGGCTGGTGGTGTTGCCCATAGGCAGAGAGTTGCTCAAGAGTCACTTTTCTACTGTGTGTAGTTTTTTTCTCAAGAGGCCTTCATCTCCTGGAAGACAATACCTGTAAATAAGGAGAATATCTCAAAAAGCAGAATTCAACTTACTTAATGCTGCTTGCTTCTAATACTGACCTATTTATTGTACCATTGGCTTGGCCAGCCCTGAACACAGGGATGTTAAATGCTTGAATCTCCATGTGGAAGAACATGTAATTCTGAGCAACTGGCTAAAGGTCATATAAAGTGTTCCTGAGATAGAGTTGGTTTGGCTACCTTTGACCATGTGAAATGTTAAATTGTACCATGCTCAGCTAGGAAACGAAAGCTAATGGACTTGATAAAATTTGGAAAGGATACGGGATACCCACAACAACAGAGCATTTCCTATTGCCTTGGTCCTATTAGTGGTGAAATATAAGCTGCTGCTTAAAAAGGAATTTACAGTAGGTCAGCAGATCACGTGTAACTACAGCAGATAGACTCAGTGCTGCTTAACAGTAGATGATGGGGAAAAGTGAACTTCAGAAACCCCTGGCTCCTTTCCTAAGCATTTAGACAGCTGAATTACTGGACCCTTGCTAGAGGCTGGCTCTGCATCAGGCCCAAGTGGGTGAAAAATGATTTCTTCAAGTTACTTCCAAGAAACTACACACTTGCGTGGCTCCCTGTTTCTTTCTGCACCAGGAAAATGTGAAGTAATTTTCATTATACTTCAACAATGGTGTCTAAATTATGAAGTGTCTTATTAGATTCAGTGGGCAACTTGGGCAATGAGACTGATGGGAGCTTTCCCCTGAGAGAGGCCCAAGGCTCTCAGAACCAAGGGACTCCTGGCAGGACATCCAGTGCATGGCTTCAGGGGCTTTTGTATGTCTGCAACCTAATGAAAGAAATGAGCCTAGGAACAGCTCCAAGGACCCTGTTGCTCACTGAGTTTGATTTCCCAGAAAATAAAGTTGTAAGTGTTGATCCTGGGTCCACATGTAAGAAAGGATGTTTAGCTGAGTAAGGAGATGGTGAGAGCTCAGCCTAGGTGCTTTGGTTCTGGCTGGAATGTGGGGATGCTGGTGGCTATATGCAGATCCACTTCTGGTGGGCAGCAGTGATGGGGCAATGAGCGTGCTTCCCATTAACATCTGCTGTTACACAAGAAGACAGATAGCTTCTCTATCAAATGACATGGATCCTCTGCCAAAGAGGGCAGGTTTGTTCTGTGTCAAAATTGAGACATTTATGTGTTTATTCTTGTACGTAAAAAGTTATAATTCCTGGTTTTTCTCTGCCACGTGGTCATTTATACCCATGGGCTTTGACATGAAAGGCCCTGTAGAACATGACAGCTAAGGCCTTACTTATATAGGTTCATCTTTGTCTGTTTTTGGAAGGTCATGATGTTCCAGTGAAGGTTTTGTTCCAACTCATGCAGTTCAAACCATCATCTATGATCTAAAAAGAATGAATAGCAAGGTGAGAGAAATCACCTCTGACAGAGTTGTACAGACAGTCAAAACTAAAGCTGTCAGTGAGAAAAGATGCAGAAAGATCTTACAGCAATAACTGATAAAGTCAGATATAAATAATAAGTCCAAACAGCTCTTTTTTTCCTTCCTGAAGGAGCTAGTTCTGAAGAAAAGATGCTAATATAGTTTTTTAGCATCTCTTGGCACCTTAATTCCTTTTGGTCTTGCATCAGAGTTCCCAAGATCCTGCTCTTATGGTAGAAAGTAGAGAAGGCCTCCCCAGGCCTTCTGTATGTTGTGTTGCCCAGCTGGCAACATAACATAAACCAGCATGCTAACACCAAGTGCTACCAGCTGCCCTATCAGTCAGGTCAAATGCCTTCCCACAAGCTTTAAAGGGTAATACTTGCTGTGGCTCGAAATGCAGTTTATGGGAAGCTGTGGTTGATATCTCTGTCGCTGGCAGTACCATCATCTTGTGGCTGTTGCCAAGGACAACATCAGCATGGAAAAGGTGAGGTCAGCCATAATTAGTCCTTTTCAGGAGGTAATGCTTTGAATGCTAGCATTAAGAGGGAAAGATGGAAGTTTTTGGCAGCAGTGCCATTATTGATGATTGTGCTGCCTCTCCTGCCAACACTAGCTCATGTAGTTTAGGCAAATGCATGCTTCCCTAGGCAGTTCAGAGGCTGCCGTGCTGCAGAAGAGAGCTGTCGAGGCCTGAAACACAAGCCACCCTATCTGTATCCTCCTTTATGTGTAGTCTAACCTTGGTGTGAATTGCATATGCATTGTTACATCTTGTTTTGGTTTTCTTTCTTTGTTGGTTGGTACCAGGATGTTCAGGATGCTTAAATACAGTTGAATGTGGCTGGTTTAGAGTGCTAGAGCCTTGTCTTGCTGCAGACTCTGCTAATGTCACTTTCTCTTGCTGATTGCTGTTGAGACTTCTGACCAGCTGCTGATAGACACAAATCTCTGTGTGATTTGTTACAATGGCTAGACTTAATTCAGAGCAGAAATAGATCTTAAAGAATTGTTGTTTTCCCCTTGTTCCTAGTAAAGCATGTAGAGCTTCAAATGCTCAAGAGCACGTATGGCTGCTAATGGAACAACATCCTGTTCAGATCCATCCTCCTTGCTATTGATCACAAATTCTGTGGCTGCTGCTACTGTGGCATGTTTCCTCTCCTCTCTACCCACTCCAAGCTGCTGCTGGTGGTCTCCAGCTCCATACTTCCTTCATCAAAGACTGAAATGTCCATGTTGCAGATGGTGTTAATAACAACAATTCTGTCTCCAGCAGTGCTAATGGCCATGGGCTTCCTTTCATCCATCTCAAATGTTTGAAATCCTCTTCTAGCACCGACCACCCCTTTTTCAGGCAGCTCAGTGAGGTGGTTTTGGCTTATGTCAGGAATACCAGCAGGCATACTGATGATGAATCAAAATCTTAATTGCAATTCCCAGTGGATTCCCTATTCTTAGTCCCTCCTCACTGCCAATTGTGGAAGCAGATAGCAGCTATGAAGCAAGGTCTTAAATTCTGGGTTCAGGAATTGCCCATTGACTATGCTGGCCCATCTGATGTGAGCTCAGAAGCTTGTTTCAAAGTTTGGTTTGAAAAATAAATGTATTTATAAGGTTTTTATGTGCTGCAGGGAAAACTCTGGAAATGAATGGGAACTTGAAAAATGCAGCCTTTTTGGACTGATGATCACATCTTGATTTAGGAATAAACTTTCATTTTTCATCATATTTCTCTGTTCTGTTCAACCTCTCTGAAACACATCCTCTCATTTTCCAGTGTATGAAAATAAGACTGGAAGGATGAGGAAAATTGCTGGCCCCTTCAGGAAAAACAGCAGGTTATGGAACAATAAAACTCCTGTGATGGAGAAGGTCAGTGTGGCCTGCAAGTCACTGAATACACCAAGTGAATGTGATGTCCTCTGTGCTGGGTCTGGCTCAGGGCACAGCACTACAGGTCCTTCCTCTGGGTAATGTTTTCAGCCCCTGAACCATGATGAGAGAGTTCTTGGAGTTGTCTCACAGAAAATCTGGCCTGAAGTCAGCAGATTAGGATCTTATTTTAGCTGTTCCTCTGCTCTGTGTTCATCTGGATCATCTTCTGCCTGCTCTTGTCCACATCTCCTGAATTCTGTCTGCTTTCATAGTCTCTGGTCTATTTTCTTACTGACTTTCATGAGCTGCTGTGCAGGACACAGCAGACTGGCCAGGATGTGCAGGTTTTCAAGTGGTACTGAGGTGATATCGCACACTGCACAGGAATAACTTGAGAGGAAATGCCTAAAGCATACTGGGTAAAACTACAACCACCAAAGAACAACCAAACCTCTTAATCTTCTGCTTTTCACAGTGTCCTGCCCCTGGTTCAGATATATGGGACCTAAATATGTCTTATTGGATCTTTCTGAAAATTAGATAAGAGAAATACTATTTGCCTTTTTCTGCAAACTGAAACTGCTGTCAAGTAAGCATGACAGGTCTTAGCCTTAAGGAAGACTTTGATTTAAAATTATATACAGAAAGGTCCCCTCTTTAGTTTGTTTAATCTGGGCATTGCATTTCATTAAATGTGCTTTATTAATGCTTTTGTTTTTTGCCTTGGAAAATAGGTTTCAAATGAGGAGATGTCTTCTGAATGTTGATGGTAGATGCCAACCTCAGTTTCAAATAACTGCAAATTGAGAAAGAATGAGCTGTCTGTTTTGAATTGCAGACTATTTATGGGAAAAGTAGTGAGAATGTTGTCAGTATTCCTTGCTGATCCCCAAAGTTAATACAGTCAGTAAGTGTCCTGGTCAAGGTCACTTTTACAGTGAGTTAAGCAAAGTCTCTTTGGGAAGAAGTGTGAGGGGAGCTGGCACACAGAAGGAACCCACCAAAGGAATGATGGGTTAAAGCCAAGTGCTCAGGAGCATCCAGAGCAAACCTTTTCATGTTTGAAGTGTGCAGCTGTGCTCCCTGCAATCCAGAATGGCATTTCCAGTTAACTGGGAGGTGAGGGAGAGGTTAGATAGAGCCACAGAAAGCAAGGAAAGGTATGTATGTATAGAAAGCTACCGTTGCAGCTCTTGCTTTTACCTTGCAAAGCCCTTGCTATCTTACAGAATCGTAGAATAGTTAGGGTTAGAAAGGACCTTAAGATCATCCAGTTCCAGCCCCCCTCTGCTATGGGCAGGGACACCTCACACTAAACCATGTCGCCCAAGGCTCTGTCCAACCTGGCCTTGGACACTGCCAGGGATGGAGCATTTACCACTTCTCTGGATAACGTGTGGCAGGGCCTCACCACCCTCACAGTAAAGAACTTCTTCCTTATATCTAACCTGAACTTCTTCTGTTTCAGTTTGAACCCATTACCCCTTGTCCTGTTCTGCAGTCCCTAATGAAGAGTCCCTCCCCAGCATCCTTGTAGCCCCCTTCAGACTCTGAAAGCTGCTCTGAGGTCTCCATGCATCTTCTCTTCTCCAGGCTGAACAGCCCCGACTTTCTCAGCCTGTCTTCATCCTGGAGGTGCTCCAGCCCCTGATCATCCTTGTGGCCTCCTCTGGACTTGTTCCAACAGCTCCATGTTCTTCTTATGTTGAGGACACCAGAACTGCAGACAGTGCTGCAAGTGGGGTCCCACGTGAGCAGAACAGAGGAGCAGGGTCTTTCTTCACGAGCTTCTAGTTTTGTTGTTTTGCCTTAGATCTTCCCATCCAACATACAAGGCTGAAGTCTATGGGACTGAATACCAGGCAGTACGAAGAGAAGGATTTGGACCATGTCTCTTTAGGAACTAAGATTGGGTGTTAAACTGCTTTCCTTCTGCAGGGGCTTTACTAGAGCTGTGAATTTCCATGCTCCAGAGTACCAGTCTTCATGGGATTTCAGACTCGTCTGTTACAAAAAGCAAATGACCCTGAGCTGAATTTCCTCCAAGTCTCCCCCTTGTTGCTCGAAAGCCTTTATTGTAGCCAACTGAGCAATAGTTCAGTCCCACCCCTTCTCCCTCAGATACCACTTCAGTCTCGGAAGGCTCTCTCGTGTATCGTGCTAGCCTACAGTGTACTTCAGCTATCTTAAACTGAGTCTTACTACTCCTGGCATTTCTGGCAGAAGGGATTCTTTATTGATGTGTAAGTATTTTCCCAAGTTCTGCTACTGAAGAAAAGATGCTTCAGGAGCTGCATCACAAGCAAAGATTTCTCAGCAAGGATGTGGAGTTTGCAGAGCCAGATGGCAAAGATTGCTCATCTCGGCAGGGTTTGCCTGGGAGAGGGAATAATGAAGGGATTCCTGGTAACTCTCTTGGATGTAAAGATTTAATAGAAGAAATGGTGCTATTTCTCAGTCTGCTCCCACATCTTACTGTGGGCATTGACTCTGTCCTGCTTAAGTCTTTTTTAATGATTTCCATGGTCGCCCAAAATCCTCCATTCTTGCTCTTCCCATCACCCAGTATTGATGATTTGCTCTTCCTTTATGTGAACGGCTACACATTAACTGAGCCATATTCCCATTTCTTTCACAGCTTCTCACAAATGTATACCTGGAGATGAACATCTCCTTTCCCAAATGAGTATCTGTGGCTTTCCTCCTTTCTATCTTCAGGAATCCCTATAAGAGACACCTAGATTAAGCCCTTTTTAATCAGCATTAAACACCATCATTCCTACTGGAAACAGCTTTTGTCTGAAGGCATTAAAGTGACAGGATGGGAGCCTATTTAGACCTTTGTTATGTCTTACAAAATCTTTGATAACTGCAACATGGAGAATCTCTACGAGTCCATTGTGAAACTGCATAAATTCAGAACCTAATGAACTGTAATTAGTGGCATCCTAATGGGCTCCATATGTTAGTAAGTCATTTAGGAAGAAATACAGTTGTTTGCCATTCTGCACAGCTCTGACAAATTAGGATTCAAACCATACAAGCCTCTGTCTTTCATAGATCTCTTATAGAATATGTTTGTCAAGAATGTACTAATATGAAATGATTTGCAGAGCAGGATGCACAGAGCTATTCTGTCTTGTTTCCATATTGCCTCTTTGTATGCGGGAGAATCAAGGATGTGCGTGCCTGTGTTACAGGAGCTTCAGACCATCTCAAGGCTTGGCTAAAGGAGTGCTCATACTAGATGGTACCTTCTACATTTTGGTCCATCCTGGACTTGGAAAAGAACTACTTCCCACAGAGGGAAGTATTGTCTAATAGATTTGGTTGTCATGCCTGAAGGTGCTGTATAAATGACAAAAAGACATATGTTTGAATAATCTTCGTTACTTTTAACACAGCTCAATATAATTTCACCAAATGTTTCATTTATTTTTATTTCAAAGCTTGTGACAGTGAGGATTTTGAAGTACAAGTTGCCATCTGCAATCAATTTCTGATCTCTCCCTAGTGGAAAAAGAAAGAAGGGGAGGGGGGGGAGGAAAAGAAGAGAGAATTATTTGGAGTAAAAAGCATTGAAAAACAAGTAGAGTGGAGTAATAGCACATCTGTTTTCGTAAGAAATCATGGAACCTGGACTTTTTTCAGTGTGGTATTTTACTACCACATGGCTTTAATCCTCCATCTGGGCCTGTTGTTTTATGAAATATTTCCCACAGATGATGTCAATTATAATTTTTGTCCCGCTCGTCAATTTACGGACTTTTTGGAATAAGACAAAATGAAACAACCAGAAAAAGAACAACTTATGTGGTCTACTCTCTGACAAAATTATAGCTGTGTGATACACTTCTAAAATCAATAACTCTGTTAATGATTAGCAGAAAACATTGCTTAGTTTATGAGCAGAGATGTGGCCCACACTTGCCAGATGTTTGGCTCCAAGTTGCATTCTTGTTTGCTGTGTATTTACCAGCAGATGTTCAGCAGTTTATTTAATACCTCTTGCATGAGCCAGTAGTAGGGCTAAGTCTGTGCGACATTTATAAGCCATCTGCCAGCAATACAGGTGGAATGCTTTTATGATTGTTTTCTTCCATCTCTCTTTTTCCAGTGGTGATCTATCAGTGAAGTCTTCATGGATTTATATAGCTATTAGGAAGTAGAATGCTTATCTTTGTAGGAAGACCCTAAAATGTATACCTCAGCATCTGTCTTTTCAGCTCTTCTTTAATTACTGTTTTTGCACTTAACCTGCAGTAGTATATAAAAGATCTGATGAAACCCTTCTCTTCAGACATGTTCCATCCCTGGCAGTGTTCAAGGCCAGGTTGGACAGAGTTTTGGGTGACATGGTCTAGTGTGATGCGTCCCTGCCCATAGCAGGGGGTTGGAAGTGGATGATCTTAAGGTCCTTTCCAACCCAAACCATTCTGTGATTCCAGCTGGTTTTAAGTTTAGAACCCGATTCAGGAATGAATATTCTGAAGGCTTAAGTTTGTTGGAGTCTGAACCTTTTTTCAGCTGGACCTCGGAAGAAGGGCCTGGGCAAGCTAAAGATCCAGCTTGTGTTCCTGGCTCTCCCAGAGCTAAGGAGTACTTGAGTTTAGGGTTTACAATGAACTCTACTCAAATTGTTTCAATGCATGGGCAGGCACAAATTCCAATGCTGGTTTTAGTTGGAAATGCTCATGGGGTCTTATCCAATTCCTATTGAAGTGAAAGACTCTTGCTGACCTCAGTGGGCTTTGGATCAGGTCCATGGAAAAACGTTTCTATGAAAAGAATGCATTTACTGTGGCCCTGATTCAGCAAGGTATTTGAGCATGCACGTGGTGTTTCAACATGTGTATAGTCCCTCTGATATGCACATGTTTATTGTTATGCAAAAGCTTGCATTGCTCTTTGAGCAGAAGTCCTCAAGAGCCTCCACCCTGCCCAAATTGGGCCAAAATTTATTTCTTTTCACTTTATTATTTACCCTGGTAAGAGGGGTCAAAGGATTTAGCTCCCAGGCTCTATATGGAGCTTCAGAAATCTGCTGAACAGAAGGGAAATCCATGCAAAAAAAGCTTGTATTCCTGGTTCAAGACTATCCTGACTGGCTCTCCAGAAGCACAGCTGGAGTGGGTAGGACATTATCCTGGTTTTAATGCTATATTGGACTAGATTGTACTTCAAGAACATGGTCCTATGGGAGAGATAGTCAAGAAAGTACAGTCAGGCAAGGCAGCCCCTGGTGCATGAGGAACTGCAGATCCATAAGTGATTTGAGGTTAAATCTAGCAATAAACTGCAGAATCATATCACAAATCATATTAGCACATGAATTCAATTTCTAGGTTGTCTATTAATATCATCTGGATATGTACATGCTCCTTTTGAGTGGTTGCCACAGTATCCATAAGGTGCATAAGGAACTACTTTGGTAGTGAATTAAAAATGTTTATTGCTCTATTATAGGAAGAAATATCAGAAGTACACTGAGTAAATAGTGGCAGCAGGCAGAAATAGAGTAAACATTCAAAGGTATATGGTAGTTGGAACACTCATTGATATCATAGAATCATAGAATAGTTAGGGTTGGAAAGGACCTTAAGATCATCCAGTTCAAACCCCCCTGGCATGGGCAGGGACACCTCACACTAAACCATGCCCCCAAGGCTTCGTCCAACCTGGCCTTAAACACTGCCAGGGATGGAGCATTCACAACCTCCCTGGGCAACCCATTCCAGTGCCTCACCACCCTCACAGTAAAGAATTTCCTCCTTATATCCAATCTAAACTTCCCCTGTTTCAGTTTGAACCTGTTACCCCTTGTCCTATCACTACAGTCCCTAATGAAGAGTCCCTCCCCAGCATCCCTATAGGCCCCCTTCAGATACTGGAAGGCTGCTATGAGGTCTCCACGCAGCCTTCTCTTCTCTAGGCTGAACAGCCCCAACTTTCTCAGCCTGTCTTCCTACGGGAGGTGCTCCAGTCCCCTGATCATCCTCATGGTCCTCTTCTGGACTTGTTCCAACAGTTCCATGTCTTTCATCACTGTATCATGTATCATCACTGGCTATTACATATTCTGGCTGGGTGAAGTGCTGCACTGTTTCTGAACTTGATTCCTTTCCTTGTCTTTACCCACTTCACACACCACCCTGGTCAAGCCCAGAACAGGCTACTTGAAAAGGGGTACCTGAGTTTTCAGTTACTGGTGTAAGGTTGGTAGAAGCCAGCAGCTTAAAGTGGGAAGAGTGTGATCTGCAGAAATACTTCCTTTTCTACCGAAAAGTACCATCTATGATGGTTAATTAGTTGTCATTTTAGTGAAGATACAAACCTGATGAAGCTTTTAACCTCCAGTCTTAGTTCTGTGGCAAGTGTGACCTTTGAATGTATAGAAGCGTGTATACCAGCAGTGCTGATGCCTCTTTAAGTTGCATTAAGTCTTGCAAGAGAGCCCAGTCATTGTGTTCCTCAGATAGCCTCAAAAATGAGTCTAAGCCTGAGGATGGGGCTTTTAGATCTAGGTTTTTTTTTTGCTGTAACTGCTGAAATTGAGGTGCCTTGACCGTCCTGTAGATATTTACATGATGCAGTGGTTCTGAGAGTAGAGACTTGATTCAGTTTCATGCAGACAGAACATCTCCAAAGAACTTCATACCTAAGGAAGGCTGGTCTTAAGTAGGACTGCAGGTACTCATGCCCTTCTGGAGGAGCAGGTACCCCCTGACCTCAGCATTCCAAATAGCCCTAAATATCTCCATGCAGTGAAAGTAAACCCTATGTGTCTGTCTGAAGAATATCAGTGCTTTAATCCAACTGCAGAGAGAAATCATTTGGTATGTGGCAGTATTCATTCCCTTCTTAGGGAGAACAGGAAGATCTATACTGGTTTCAGTCTGTTCCTAACCCTTTTGAAATTGAAAGCGGTAACCAAATCTCATGTTTCAGGGCTTCAGCCTGCAGGGTTTGGGGAAGATTTATTGTTTGCTTTCCTCTGAGGCACCAGATTTTTCCCAGCTGGAGACATGACACTGGAGGTAGGCCAGTGCTTGGACGTGGTACATAAAATCCTCTTTTTGCAGATGACTGGCTGGTCAAGCTGATTTGATTACCAGATTTAGGAAGAAGTTTTCTTCTGCATCACTTGGTAAGGCCCAGAACCATAAAAAGGCATTTTGGATGGAAGGACAAAGCAGAAAAGGCCCCATGGTGTGGTAACTTAAAGGAAGTAGCTAAGCCCACTGACAAAGTCTCAGTTATAGACAGGACTTCAAGGGGAGATGCTCAAATTCAACCCAACCATGAGCTCAGTCAGATGTCTTTCTGCCCTCGCCCCTCTCTGTCCCTAGGCTTTAAGCTGATCAAAGGGAAATTTAGATTAGACATTAGACTCTGAAGGTGGTGAGGCACTGGCACAGGGTGCCCAGAGAAGCTGTGGCTGTCCCATCCCTGACAGCGTTCAAGGCCGGGTTGAACAGGGCTTGGAGCAAGCTGCTCTAGTGGAAGGTGTCCCTGCCCATGGCAGGGGGTTGGAACTGAGTGAGCTTTAAGGTCCTCTTCAACTGAAACCATTCAATGGTTTGATAAACGGATCTAGGCAAAGCTTCACTTAGAGTCTGAGGCAAGGTTTCTAGCAGTAAAATTAATGGTTCACAGAGAAGCCATGCTTCTCCCTGAGAGCCTCCTTGGGGCTGGTTTTCCTGCTTCTCTATAAATACTGCTTCCACCTCTGGGCAACAAGCTTCTCCTAGCTTGCGATGCAGAGGCATGAAGAGGCAAAAGTCCTGTCAAAGACATAAAGAAGTTCATCTTCCTGTACATCCAAAAGCTTCCTCAGCAATAAAGGGATCCTCCAGGTTCTCTTGGCAACTTTGTGTGCCAAAAGGTAAAGTAAGGCTGGTGTTTACTTACACTGAAAAACATTTTAGTCACTAATACTCAAGGGTGTTGGTCTTCATGCCTTGTGAGATGCCTATGACCAGACTAGGTGGCTTGGCCTTGCTCTGTCTGCATCAGTTGCTCACAAAGCCTAAAAATGACGGCAACAGTGGGGAAAAGTGCATAGACTGAGATAGTCATTGGGATTGGGATGTTAAGATCAAAATTCATGGAAATGGAGTGGCCAGATCTTCTGGAAAGCTTTGAAAGTCTTACAGCCGTAGCTAAGTCCACTCAAACCCTATGGGAATCTGGAGTAATGCTGAACAGCAGGACCTTTTGAACCAGCTGAAACAAAACAGCTGCCTGTTGACAGAGCTCACAGGTTTCCAGTTAAGTTTACCTTGAAGAAAGGCTTGCTTTCCAGGGAAGCCTTTTTCTTGAAATCTATTTCTTGAAATCCAAAAATGTTTCCATCTGGATAAGCTGAAGGGGTGGGAATTTCTTGGTATTCTGCAGCCTCACATCCTCATTCATTTCTCCAGTGTGTGTGTCCCAGCAGGAATTAGGAAATACAACTTAGGTGATGCAGCAGCTCTTCTCTGGAAAAATGGAAATCAGCTGTATCATGGGGCATAAGGGGAAATGAGAGTATGAGATCTGGAATTCCATCTTCCAGGGCACCATGCAGCAGCATTTCCTAATGGAAATATTTTGGGGTTTGGTTGAAATATTTGGATATTTCAGTTTCAGCCAAAACGTTGAATTTTTTCCTTTGAAAGATTGAGATGACAACTGTTTTATTTTTCCATTGAAGTTTTGCCCAGGAAAAATAAAGCACTTTCCAACCAGCTCCACTGAAGATTCACAAAAATCGCTCCTTTATTTTGACCATTTAAGCAGCTGTTAGAGAATTAAGATGGATGCTACAGTCAATAACAAAAAAAAGGCAGTGCATCAGAAAACAATGAAGGCCAAACGGTTTAAGAGCAGAGGTTCAGCCGTGTCAGTGAATTGTGTAAGTGTGCTCCTGAACATAAAATTGTGTGTGGAGACCTCAGAGCAGCTTCCAGTATCTGAAGGGGGCCTACAACGATGCTGTGGAGGGGCGTTTCATTATGGACTGCAGCAATAGGACAAGGTGTGATGGGTTCAAACTTCAACAGGGGAAGTTCAGGTTAGATATAAGGAAGAAGTTCTTTATTGTGAGGGTGGTGAGGCCCTGCCACAGGTTGTCCAGAGAAGTGGTGAATGCTCCATCCCTGTCAGTGTTCAAGGCCAGACTAGACAGAGCCTTGGGTGACATGGTCTTATGTGAGGGGTCCCTGCCCATGGCAGTGGGGCTGGAACTCGATGATCTTGAGGTCATTTCCAACCTAAACCATTTTATGATTCTATAACAGGTCATGAAGGCTTGTATGCTTTTTCTGTATTGCATATGTGACTGTAAGCAATCTGTCAAGGTACGTATGCAGTGTAACCTGCTTTTTGAAAATACATATGAAAATATACGCAAAGAACTTCTGGAGCCCTCTTTCCTTTTAGCATTACCACCTAGGAAAAAGAAGATATCAGAGGCTTAAACTCTCTGCCCGCATGCTTATAATTCTTACACTATCATGAGAACGTACCTGACTCCTCACAGTATCAACAGGTTGTCATGGCCTCTGTTTCTCTGTATCTGCATGCTCTGTAGCTTTGAACCAGTCATATACATATCAGAATAGAGAAGGAGAATAAAGCCTAAAACATGAACATCTCTTCCTGCTTTTAGTTGTTACTAACAGAAGGGTACCTGCAGTGTTAAGACCGAGTGACCCATCCATGCCCTGATACAGGCTCCAGGAACTGTACAGTGTCCCTTAAATATGTTTTGATTTGCCTAATGATTCTCACTGCTCTATGCTCAGTTTGAGCCAAACCAGCAGCAGCAGTGTGTGTATGCACTGCTCTGGTGTGCCATTTCGTGTGTACTTCATAAGTGACCACCTTGTGCTCTCTGAGGGTTGAGGTTTTGTATCAAGAGCAGATCCAGAAAAGGTGACTGAAGAGAGGCTTTTTTGGGGGAAAAGGTTTAGAAAGAGCTCATCTCTGCGGGATGTTTGAGTGGAGCTATAGTTGTATAACTTCAAAAGGTATAACTTCAATTTGAAGTTATTTTTATATTTAATGAGTGGTTACAAAGAAGGTAGAGACTTCCCTTTTTACAAGGAGTCACGTGGAAAAGATGAGGGGTAACGGGCACAAGTAATTCCTGGGGGGATTTTGACTGGACACAAGGAAAATTTTTCACAAGGCATATAATAGCCATTGGAATAGTCTTCCCAGGGATGTGGTGGACTCCCCAGTGTTGGACACTTTTAAGATTCAGCTGGACAGGGTGCTGGGACATCTACTCTAGGTCATGCTTTGCCTAGAAAGTTGGACAGGTTGATCTTTTAGGTCCAAGCCGGGATTCTATGATTCAATGAACTTTTGTAGATGCAAACCTCTGTATGGATAGCTTCACTCCAAAATAAGTCTTTCCAGCTTAAGGCATGTCACCAGCATACAAGGACAACCACAAATCTTCCAGAGCTTTAATGATATATTGTGGCCATTGCATTGATAATTATGGTCTACATAAATCCCGAGACAAGGTTGAAGCTATCCCTAAGGCGCCCTGACCACAATGCGTGTCACAATGATAACCCCTTTCTGAAGATGGTCAGCTGTTATTAGAGGTTTTTACCTAACATAGCAACAGCAGTTCATCCCGAGTGAGCTGCTGCATGAGAAAATGAAGTGGATTCCATCCATGTGCTCATTGCAGAGCAAAGGCGCAAACGTTGCCTGAGGTGTTTCACATGGTTTCAGTGCACTGCTGCCTGCATTGTGGCACCTCCCCATGAGAAAGACTAGCTCTTTTTCTTCTATGGCCAAAAGCCTCTTGCTTTTGTTTTAAGTATTTCCCTTTGTGATGTAGGACCATCACCAAACTGATAGAGAAGATTTGAGACTCCACTGAAAGGGTTAAAAAAGCTTATAGCTGTGCTAACAAGGGAAAATACTCTATAACCATGCTAAATCACCAGCTTTTGTTATCCTAGGTACAGGAGCACTTGCCACAGGTGTAGCATGATTAGAGATGGGCAATATTCTGTGGTCACTGTTCCAAGAGCATACTAGCCAGTGATGGCTCCTTTTTGTACCACCATAGATGGAGAAAAGGGAGGGTACAGATCTGCAGACAGTTGAAGCATCCTGGGTTGTGCAGCTTGAAGACTGGTGGTAACAGAAACCAGCTTACCCAGAAAAGCTCTGGTTATACATCTTACAAAATATACACACAAGCCATTTGGGACTTGGGAATTGGTGTAGGAATGCTAAAGCACTTACAAGAGGTGTGTTTCTGAATCTGCTTGGGGCATGCTCTGAACATCTTCAAATAATGTGCAGGAGTTTGGTTAGCCTTAGCACAGAAGGCTGAAGAGTGAAGGCAGCTCAAATCAAATCACAGTGATTTACCTGCTGAAGGATCCCAGTTTGCTGTCTGTTCTGTCAAACATCTTGAATGATCTCTTTTGTAACTGCTGCAAGTGGATTAAGTGACAGACACATCCTCAGAATCTGTGCTATGGGATCTGCTGTAGGATTTCAGGTAATGATATTCCAAATGGCAGGAATAGTGTATCTATGGGTCCTAAATTAAACTCCTGCATGGACTTGCTTAAGTGTAATCCACAGAGGGACTCTGGGGTTTTTGGGTTGTTTTGTGCTGCTTGTATCAGAAAAGGGACTTACTGAGCACAACTGATTGCAGTTGGTGGTAGAGTTCTTGCAAAAGAGAAGGGTCCATGCCTTCAAAGCACAGAGCTTATCATAGTCACCAATGGTGATGTGGTATGGCAAGTGAACTTCTGCTAGTATGAGTGAGCAAATGCTACAGAGCAGGGAGTTCTTATTAAAAAAGCTCTACTACCAAGTGCAGGCACTGCTCCAGATGCCTGTAAGACATTATTTAGGCAGAAGTCATCATTCACCTCTTGGAATTAATTTGTGGATGCAGATTTAATTATAGTAATGCATTTGTAAGTTTTTGTTCTTTTTCCATTATGACATGAGGAAAATGAGTAGGTAATAGCTGGATACCACAGCTTTACACGGACAGTACATCCTCCGGGACATTGCTCTGTGAAATGAACGTAAGCATTGCTGTGTTCGCATCTGCATGGAGATACACAAGAGTACTGGGGTGAATCATGGCAGCATGAGGAAATGTTGGTTATTTTAATGCTGTGATCTTCATTCTTGCTCTGTTTGCCTTGTTACTACTGAATTACCCCTAAAGCTGCCTTTTGCTTTTAGTCTCCTTTGGTTCCTCCTTACTGACCAAGATCAAGCTCCTTCTCCTCACCCTTGTAGCCTTCCCTGAGTGCTGTACTCTGGGAAAGGCAGCAGTACAGCAGGTGTTACAGTAGATACCAGGATGCCTTAAATCACCCTTTGGGTAATCTTATGCAACTAGTAGATTTTAGGGGGAGAAGGGGAAAACCTTTTCAACATCACCTTTAAAGTTTAGTATTTAACAAACCCCATCCATGCTTTTTACTATTTTTTGTAGCTGTTTTACCTGGTCTTTAAGAAATTTAGTCTGTGTTTCTGGAGAGGCTTTCCCTTCCCTGCTTGCTGTTCCCAAATAGCCTTGTATGTTCACTGTGAATTTTCCAGTCACATGAGTTATTCTGTTATATCTATTCTGCCAACTAACCTATAATTTTGATTATGTACTGATGCTTTCAGTTCCTCCTTTTCCTTTCCCATACTACTTGCCTGACCATGCAGACATCAGCAAATCACCCCTCCATTTCCTTTTCTGTCCCTCGTATAACCCTGTTATCAGTACCCACATTCCCTTCCCAAGGGTTAGGCGCTTTTCCAGGTCACCGTGTTCTCCCTGGCTGCCCTGACATTACTTCAGCAGTCAGTCATACACTCACAACCCCAATCCAGGCAATGTCTTCTCTCTGTCTACTGGTTCTTTCCGTTCATAGGCTTTAGGAGGCACTGAAGAGTCTGCGAAAGAAAACAGAACTGAGGAATGAGCCAGCAAGCTGAAGAAAGATGATTGGGGTGGGTAGGAAACTATAGCTCAGTGTTAAGCAGTGTTTGTGATTTGTTAGGCGAGCTGCTGTGTTTAGCCTGAGTTATTGGAGTGCTGCAGTGTACCATTACCACTCCTGAGTAGGTCTGCTAGTAGGTCTAGGAGGTTTTATAGTCTGTCTTGCACCGAAGTTATTACAAGTGACATAGAACCCCTTCAAACAGGGCATTCGCTAGAGGTCTCGTGCTAATGACATGGGTGGTCTGGGCATTGCTAAAGTGATGTTTAGTGACTTTAATTTTCCTTTTTATGTCTACCTGTGTGGCCCTCCAGGAAGGAGAATAATGAGGGAAGCACTCATTAAATGTGGAAAAGGGATCTAGTTACTCATTTTCAGGTGTGTCGACATGCGTAGATCCTAGGTGGAAAAGTCAATGTATAAATGAAGGGGAAAATATGTTAAACATGAAAGTTTGACTTCAGTGAGCCTTACACCTGCCTTGTAGCGTGATGTGTGATGGGCAAAGAGGGGAAAATTGGCAGAATTATGCCAATAAAACACTTAAACCTAAAATAGGAGCAAGAATTTTTATGCATCAACAGTCCTGTACTGTAGGAGTTTGCTAACTGCCTTTTGAAACCAAGGCTTTTCCACATGTCTAATGGGTGCATGACCCCTGTTACTCTAACAGAGAAACTCGTGATGGTGTTGCTCACATTCCTCTGCAGGCATCTTGGTATGGGAGTGCCAGTGTCTTACGTTCCCTGTTGCAGTGTGCAATGGGGTGCAGTGAAGTGACTTGTCCAAGATCAGGTATGCAGGTGTTTGTAGATGTTGGGAGTTCCTTGCATCAGCAGAGGCTTTGCCCTGCCCCTGCTCCCACCCTCCTGTTCCCTGGCTGCCCAGGATGGTTGTAGGGCTGGCTCATGATTACCTGCATGCTGCCTGACTTGGTGGTGTCTCTAAAGCTGTGTCTGTCGCCCATCACTGATATTGGGGCCTTTAGATGCTGCTAAAGTGAAGATATAACTTGGGCATATACACTTCATATGTGTTTCTATCAGTGCTTCCCCTAACATTTTTTAAAGGGGCAGTCATAAGTACCATGTTTAGTGTTACAAGTAAGTTAGTTTACAGCTTTGCAAGTTATGGCTAGCAGTGAGGGTGTAGCATCTCCCATATGACACCTATTCTAGTACATATACAGTGTTTTTCACATAGTTTTCACTGCAGCAATATTAATGTACCTACATTTTATGAGTCCACCTGCACCATCTGTCCCTTTTAAAGCTCCTGTTTACCTCAGTGGTGCAGGATCAGGTACCCTCTGTGAAGAAGTACACCAGCTACAGTTTCTGTTATATGGCTATTTCTGCATGGAAAAGCACCAGCAGGTAACACGATAAGTGAACACATGGTAGGAAAATTGTCCAGTGCACAAAAGAGATCCTGGATGACATTAAACAAATGGCCCAAAGTAGCTTTAGAAATGGTTTCATGCATCTTGGGCTGTTAGCTGTTTTATGTTTCCTGTCTGGAATGAAGAGAGAGACAGGGCAAAAGAGTTGGGGCCTTGTTTATGCTCATGTGTTTATTGTATCAGAGACATTTAAGGAGGAGGATATAGCAGGTTTTCCAAGGGGACAAGGTATGACTCAAATCCAGGTGCAGGTTATTTTTCCATGCAATGCATCACTTGCCTATTAGACATAGATTTACCAGCAGCCAGAAGAGATCTTGGCAAAGCTGGTATTCTTCTTGCCATGAATGAATGGCATCTCAGCTTGTTATTGTGGTTTTACAAATCTAACAGATGTTGCTGATTTCTGCTTGATAACCTGCTGTTTAAGGGGAATTATTTAACTTCTACATACAGATAAGTGGGCTGCTAAACCAAATTCATCCCAGGTGTAACTGCAACAGTGGTTTTGGTTCCTGACCTATAGATTCTTAGCCTAAGTTTTATGTATTAGAACTGGACAGTTGTTGCTGTGTTCTGCCTAAAATAAGGTATTTTAAGGTGTGTTTGCTTCAAGGAGTTGAGCTTTTTGCTTTTTGGTCTTTCCCTCCCCTGCCCCCAGTCCTTGTGGTGCTTTCTATTCACATCTGCTGGGGCACAAATGGCATGGTAAGCACATCAAAGCCTATATCAGAACTTCACATTCTTTAAAACATAGACATTGTGCTGTGGCAATGCCAGGAGTCAAGGTCACAAATGGGATTTCAGCCTGCAAACCGTCCTGTACTTTGTAAGGTAAAAGGAAGCTTATTGGAAGAACTTGGAGGAATTTATCTGGATCATAAATATGTTTTAGAAATCAGTGTCTTCGAGAGATTAAATTAATGTGGCCTGTTTTAAGAAGCACAAAGTTTCTGCAATGTTTTAAAGCTTAAGCTAATGAAGAACTGTCTGCACAACTTACTGATCTTTTTCTTTTGGGAGGAGGGAGAGGGGACACTAACAAACACTCCTTTAGATACTGGTAGTTAAATCCAAGGGAATGGTATTTCCAGGTAGCCTGCCAGCACTGGGTGCTGCATGCAGCACAGCAGATAAGATCTGCTACACAGTTTAAAGCTATTTGAACACTCCCAACATTTTTGCATGCTTCCAAAGAGAGAAATACCACAGACCTGAGGTTACGGGTGTCTGCGTTGGGTTTGGTGGGAGGGAACAGATTCATCCAGTCACCCCATGGCACTGAATCACTATTTCCAGAAATGTTACCTCCTGAGTCAGTCAGTAATTTGGGGGTATCCACAAGTCCCTGCCTGTAGGTGGGTATATGAGTACCCACTCACATCTAGTGTAAATACCACTGGCAGGATAGCTTTGACGTGAACGGCTGTGCAGTAATCCTTTAGGAGCTCAGTGTTGCCTCAGTGGGTCTTTGGTTATGCTAAAAGCTGTCCCCCAGTTACTTGTCTGTGGATGGAGACAGCTTGACTAATGAAGCATTTTCTATTCTGAATCGTGTCAATGGTTTTACAATGATTTCAAGTTCCATCTCTGACATGAGTCATCAAAATGGTATGCAGTATAGCCCTACATGATGTTCCTGGCCTTTATCTCTTGCTTTGTTCTGATTACAATCACTGATCTTTCCCATAAAAGAGTTTTGTGAAAGTGTTTTTATTTCCCAGAAGAATCACAGAATGGTTTGGGTTGGAAAGGACATTGACATCATTCAGTTCCAAACTCCCTGTCATAGACAGGGACACCTCACACTAGACCATCTCACCCAGGGCTCTGTCCAGCCTGGCCTTGAACACTGCCAGGGATGGGGCATTCACCACTTCTCTTGGCAGCCTGTTCCAGTGCCTCACCACCCTAACAGTAAAGAACTTCTTCCTTATATCTAACCTGAACTTCCTCTGTTTCAGTTTGAACCCATCACCACTTGTCCTATCACTACAGTCCCTGATGAAGAGTGAATGATGAAGAAATCAAAGTGGAAGGGATGTGCCTTTCAGTGCAGGTTTGTGAATGAAGATACACCACTCCTGCTGCTGCTGGCTGCTAAATCAGTTTTGTTGTTGTATGTGCTTTAAAACATATAGGTAAGGGAGACCTGACTGGTTTGTTGGTAAGGGTAATTTATTGCTGTAGACTCCAGCAGATATGGTTGCCTCTTATGCTTGATGCTGTATTTGTCAAATGGAGACAGACAGTGTGTTGGAAAATATTATTGGCTGTTTTCCAAATAAGCAGAAATCTTACAACTCAAAATAACTGGTGGGTAAGTGACACAGAGAAACTCTGCCAGAAGCAGGGACTCTCTCATTTTAGAAATGAGAGGAAATTCAGTGAAGCAGAAACCTTTTTTCTTTTCCTTTTTTCTTTTCCTTTTTTTCTTTTCCTTTTTGCTTTTCCTTTTTTTTTTCCGTTCCTTTTTTCCCTTTCCTTTTTTCCCGTTCCTTCTTTTCCCATTCCTTTTTTTCCCGTTCCTTTTTTTCCTTTCCTTTTTTCCCGTTCCTTTTTTTCCTTTCCTTTTTTCTTTCCTTTTTTCCCTTTCCTTTTTTCTTTCCTTTCTTTCCTTTCCTTTTTTCTTTCCTTTTTTTCCTTTCCTTTTTTCTTTCCTTTTTTTCCTTTCCTTTCCTTTCCTTTCCTTTCCTTTCCTTTCCTTTCCTTTCCTTTCCTTTCCTTTCCTTTCCTTTCCTTTCCTTTCCTTTCCTTTCCTTTCCTTTCCTTTCCTTTCCTTTCCTTTCCTTTCCTTTCCTTTCCTTTCCTTTCCTTTCCTTTCCTTTCCTTTCCTTTCCTTTCCTTTCCTTTCCTTTCCTTTCCTTTCCTTTCCTTTCCTTTCCTTTCCTTTTTTCCCTTTCCTTTCCTTTCCTTTTTTTCCTTTCCTTTCCTTTCCTTTTTTTCCTTTCCTTTATTATTATTATTGTTATTGGTTTTGTTATTCCCAGGCAGCCCACAATATACCTGCTCCTAACACCTTTGTTCCATTTAGTGGTTTGGTGCACTGTGCTGTGCATAGTGATGTAGCATTTAAGTGCCTCTTCTATTACATATAAGAGCATATAGCACCAGGGATATCCTTTGGGATCTCTTCAGGAGAGTGATGAATGGCCTCGGATTTTACTCTGGGTGCCAAGTGACTCTCTAGGTTTTTAAGATTTGTCTCTAATCTCTAATTTACCCCAACAAGTTCTTGCTCTCATTAATCCCCTTTGGTCAGCAAAGGGAAACACTGTATGGTTGTTCTGTTCTCTGAGCTCTTCTTTGCCATGTGCTTTGAGAACAGAAGTATAAACTCTGCTTTTATGTGGACTGGAAAAGTGCATGTTCCCATAGGGATCCTGAGCTTCTGCCACATGGGAGCTTCCCACCCAGTGGCACCTCTGGTGGCAATGCTTGCAGCTTTTGAAGAGAGCTGCCTCCAGGCCCAGACTCCCAACAGGCCCAGCCTGATTTCCTCATTCTAAATCAAAGCATAACCCAAGGGGCTTGGGTGTCACTATGGAATGAGCTGGCCATTCAGTTTTCTTCTCCCATGTCACACATTTGGCTACTTTTCCCCACTACCTTGCAAATGTATAATGGCTTCCCAAATCTCTTTCCCCTTCCTACTGCTAAGTCAATTGAATTTAGCTTAACAATTCTTCATCCTGGCCAGATTTTTCCCTGCACTCCTTGTGTTGTATCTACCCCCTTATCTAAAGACTGGGGTGCTGAGGCTGGCTTCAGATGCTCTGCTTACTTGGCAAGTGCAGCTGTATAAACTAAAAGCCTTCTTTCCTTGGGACATTCTTTGGGGTCTGTGATTCTCTTAGAGACAGCTGCTGTCCTCTTCTGTACCTTCAATCCAGTTGTTTCTTGCTCTGGGAGCTGCCTTTGTCAGACAGGGATGCTTTTGCATAAACTCAGTGTTCATGTTGCAAAATATGCCTCCATTAGACACACTGTGCAGATGGCAAACAATAGCCGTCTCCTGCCAGGGAGGAAACCCATTTGTCACTGTTTCATCATCAGTCCCCATTGTGTTGCCTTCAGAAAAACCCATTCATCAAGACAAGTTCCAAAGCGCTGGTGTTTACCAGAGATACTGCACAAACCCCATCTTCTTAAATGCAAGTCCTCCCTCTGTGGTTTCTAACACTGCTCTTTATTTCTGTTATGTGGATATCTAGAAAGACTACCTGAGATCAGCAGCCTGTTTGCAGGTGATGGTTAGTTTTCATGCCTGAGTGGGTTGTTGGCAGTAGGGGCAGAATCTGGGATCTTTTCCTGCCATCCTCTTTAGCCCAGGTGAGAATAGGTAGCTTTTACTCACTAACATGAAGTAGAATGTGAGCTTACATTATGCCATCCTCTACATGTTGCCCACCACACCTGCCAAATAGGTCATACTGAAAGGAGCACATCTCCGTGGATCTTGTAATCTTCATGGAAATGTGTGAAAAGGGGCAAAGAAGTGTTTGTGTTGATCAGGGTAATAGCAAAGCTGGGACTGGGCCCAAGTTCTTTTCTTCAGTGTCATGTCCAGTCCTTAAAGCTTTCTTCAGAAGCTGGGTTCTCACCTGCTGATGTACTGATATCTCCAGAAGAGCTCATGCTCTGAAGGCCAGGAGGAACTTCTGAGGTCATGTAGACAACCTGCAAAGCACAGAGCGTAGGACTGGATCCTGCAGAGGAGAGCAGCAAGTCAGGATCAGGTGGCTGTGTTATTAGACCCAGTAACTACTGCCAAGTGCCCCATAAGCTCTCCGAGGTGGGCTGGTGGATACTGCAGTGTCTGTCCTGCTAACCCTCAGGACTTTGCATTTCAGCTAGGGCTGGGCTTGGAGCTGGATTGGGTACAGAAGTGTTCTGGCTGACACTAGATGAATGTGACACAAGTCTTTAGTCTTGCAGGCTGTGCTAGTTTTTTAGTTGGGGTGATTTCAGTCAGATCGTCACCATTTATGGGATAACAGTAAGAAGTTGCCTGCCATGGGGAGGTTCAAAAGGCCTAATAACTGTTCAGAAATAAATGCTCTTGAGATGATAATAGACATAGAAACAAGAATCAGGTTTTTAAAAAATGAGGTGAGGAATTTGAAGGTGTTCATTTTGGGTGACCTGAAATCATGAGGATGCTGCTAGAAGAGAGGCTGTAGAGTTCATGCATGAAGTCAGGATGGGCTGGGGTGGGAGGGTTTATCCGTAGATGGAAGCAAGAATCAGTCAAAGACTGAGGGTTATCTAGGAACACTAGTGTGGTGACTCTGTCTTGGAGGCACTGAATTAGGGGGTTTCTGGCCAGGGTGTTTAGTGAGGGAGTGTTCATAACAGTAAGCAAGCGGATGCTGTTAATCAGAACAATATGGAGCAGGCAAGTACCTTCATACTGCAGGGGATTCTTTTTCCTTTCTTTCCCCTCTCTTCTCGCCCCCCTCCCCAACATGTAGATCATGCACGGTGTTGGGATTGGTGGTTTGAAATCAGTGAAGATAGGCTGAGGATATGGCACATGGAGACTTAATGATGAGACCTGCAAATAACAGAAGTGTTCTGGATACCGGAGAAATCACGGAAAGGGTTAGTGCTTCACCAGGAAGCCGACAGCACCGCAGTGCACCACAATTAAGACTTTAAAATATGTAACAGCATTTTTATGACATCAAAGCACTGTCGCCGCACAAGGCAGTGTTTAGGAAAAGATCCCTGCTCTTCACCCTGCAATCACGATGTACATATTGGCAATAAGGAAGTCAGCAATAGCTATTTACTGCTCTCCTGCAGCTGTGGACTTATAACTTAGGTCCCTAATTAAGTAGAAGCAGGGCTAACCACGAAGCACACCACAGTGCCTTAAAATGGCTTTCATACTGCGGAAATCTGGTGTTTGGTTACTCCAGAGAGTGGGGGTTTTTCTCCCCCCCCCCCCCAACTATATTTGCACATTCAAAAATAATTATCTGGAGATCTAAAAAAAAAGATGCTGTCTTGATGCACCATGAGATCTAAAGAGCTTTTCACTGAAGGCATTTAGAATGGGAGCTATTGACACCAGCCCCATCTCTGTCATCAGGAGTGAGTGATTGTTAGCACAGAAACTAGTCATGCTGCACAAAAGAGATCCCAGCGTGTGCGTAAATCTGCATAACCTAATTGACTATCCTGGGGACGTGATCTTCAGCTGTAAAAACCCCCTTTTGACCAAACAATAAAGTTAAAAAGGAATGTCCCATCATTATATTCCTTAAATGTCACAGGAACTGCAGTAAGTGCATCTTGGCAGAGGCGAGCCTACATCATTAGTTCCTCTCCTGGTTGCTTGTAGGTTTTTTGTTCCACATGGCCTGACTTGACAGGACAACAAATAGGCCTTTGCATCTGTACACATTTATTAGTGGATTTTATCGTTGGACATCAAGGAAATGGAGTCTCATCTAAAGGTTTATGACTGTACACATCTGTGGCTTTTACTGCCCTCCGTTCAAACAAACAAACAGCAGCCGAGCATTATTTTTGGAAAGCAGTGTTTCAGATTTAATAATCATTTGATGTTCTGAGGAGGCCTTGGCTGTTTCTCTAAATATTTGCTGGACTTTAGTTATTGTGGGTGGGGGGGCTTCTGCCTTCCATGAAAAAGTGGTTTGTGTAATGCCAGCTTTCCTCTCCACTCCCAGCATAGCTGGGTGTTGTTGGATCGTGTGTAGAGATGACTTATCATTGGCACTTACCCCTTTGGACGTCTAGCAATTCTGTCTCTGACAACATGCAAAAGTATCCTGGAGGGGGTCAAACTGGGACATAATATTGCACTGTGCTGCTCTTAATAAGACTTCCACGTGTTCCAACTCTGCTGGTTGGCAAAAGAGAGCTTGAAATGTAGAATCATAGAATATTTTGGGTTGGAATTGACCTCCAAAGATCATCTAGTCCAACTGCCCTGCAATAAGCAGTGTAGCGAAGGTAAAGCAAGGCCTGAACAGTGTGCATGCCTTTGCTCACATAAATTCCTTTTGAAATGAGTGGGGTAAAGGATTTGTTCAAGCTTTCTTCATAATCAGAGTATTGCATAGTTCATGGAATCACAGAGTGGTTTGGGTTGGAAAGGGCTTTAAGATCTTCCAGTTCCAACCCCCTGCCATGGGCAGGGACACCTCACACTAAACCATGTTGCCCAAGACTCTGTCCTGGCCTTGAACACTGCCAGGGATGGAGCATTCACAACTTCCCTGGGCAACCCATTCCAGTGCCTCACCACCTTCACAGTGAAGAACTTCTTCCTTATATCCAGCCTGACGTTCCCCTGTTTAAATGTGAACCCAGTTCCCTTGCCAGGGCCTTTCCTGCTGGCTATAGTCTGAGCTGTCACATCTTAAAAAAGAAAGTTAAAAGTGAGACTCCTGAAGGACATTTTAGGAGCAGCAACTGGGTGTAAGATAAAGTGATGCATGGTTAACATTTCCAAGGGGCTTAAAGAACAGTTTGGGGTGAACTGCTGCCCATTTCTTAATGCTGTGCTTATGCAGGACCTTAAAGATAACAGCTTACATACCAACACACTGAAATATTTTGCTGATAATAATTTAAGGCTCATACCTACTAGTGTGCTTCATTGGAAGAGGTGAAAATTGAGGACTTAAGTTAATGTCCTGTTTTGATGAATCATGCTGTGTTCAGGACTGTTTTAATCGCTTACATAAGGGAGGATTGGAAGCTGATTTTTAACTTGGTGTTTTCAGACTGGGGAGCTGGATGGAGGAGAAGTTTTGTCTAACAGGAGGTTCTTACTACCTAACTTGCCCAAAGGATGCTGTTTCATGAAAACATCTTCAATCAACTTTATTTCAGCTTGCAAGTGTTTTAGCTCAGATAAACTTTTGGGATGGAGAGACTGACTGATATAAAGAGGTGGTGCTTTTTATTCATTGTTTTGTAATGAGGAAATAGAACTCCAGTTGAGCTTATACATTGATTTTATTGTGTGTGCTGATGTATTCACTTTAAGGTAGACTTTCATACACCAGCTCTTGCAAGAAGGGCCCGATCTACACTGTGCTTCCCTGAAGACAGGACTCTCCTCCCTTCCCACTGTACTCATGGTGGCTCTGTTTTGAGGCCCACTTCAGGACAGAAGTTGTGCTTGGACTCACTCCTGTGCAACTGCCCAAAGGCTGGGACAGAGCCTGGAGCAGGGCCAGGGCCTCCATATGGACCTCCCAAGTCCCTGTGCTGCGGCCTGACCTCAAGACCAGATTGCATTGTCATTGTTCTGTTTAAATAGTGTTGTCAGGAGAAAGAGAAAGCTGCGTGTAGCACTAAGATAATAATCATCTGACAGAAACTGATGGCTAAACCGTCTTTAATGGGCTCAGCAAGAAGCCCTAAGAACAGACCTTCAGTACAGAGGATGGAGCACTACTTATGCCTTTTGTTGAGCTTTGCAGCCAGCATTGAACAGTTCTGTAAAGGCCAAGTTTAAGCAACAGTTGCTGGGAAGAATAAATGTATGTTTTCCCTATACCACACAGTGCAAGTGACACTGCCACTGAGGTGAAGAAAGCCTGTGGCAGTCCCTCTTCTCAGTCATTTGTAAACCTTTTGAATGAGTTCCCAATGTGAATTGTTACTCCACTCTGCAGTGGGCTACTTTTTGGCCAGCTCAAAGAAGCCCCAGAAAATATTGCACCCATATGCGCTTCTTTCTCTCTCTTTTTTTTTTTTCACATTCTCATTAAGTTTATAAAACCCACAAATTTAGACCATCTGTCCTATAAATGTTTCTAAACTACACCAAGATGAAAAAGCTGTTCTAGCTTTTTGATATAAGCGGTCAGCAAACCAAACACAAAACCAGAGCAAAGCAAATATTTTCTTGTCATACATGCTTCCCAACCGTGACGGATGAACTGTTATTTTTGATGTGTGTTTGGATCCGAATTTTGGAGAGAAATGCCTTCTAGATATGTGCACTTAACACCAAACCAGCTTGATACGAAGAATTCTTGTTGGGGAGGGTGTAACAGAGGGAAAGTTGCACCACATGCTGCCCAAGGACTATATTAAAGAAGCTGTTTCTTCAATTATTCGTCTTCCAAGTGCCCCGCTGACTGCTTTAACAAAGCCATCCCAGGCATGGACTGTGTTAGCCCATTTTCATGGTAAGGTGTTCATGCTTCTCTTCAACCCACCTCTCTCTTGGATGTTAATCCAGGGATATTTATTGCCTCCATGTGAAACTCCAAAGTGGGTTTGGAGTATAATGATGAAGAGAGGCTGTTTGCAGTGCTTGGCTGACAGGTGGGATTACACCCAGGTTCTTGTTCACAGGCAAACTCAACAGTAACCCATCTATTGTGAAAAGACTCAATAAAGCAAGTGGCAGAAAGGGGAGATCTCACTTGAGATCTTTCTTCCTGGTGTTTCCATGGACACGGCAAATTCCCAGCCTAAACCCTTTAAGAATGAGTAGACCCTGCTTAAATTGTACACCCTGCTTTGGTACTTACAGCTAAGTGGAAAAAAGGAGACCTGTTCTGACTGTGTCCAGTGGCATTTTCACATCTTTTGTTATTGGCACATTACTGCTTTGAGGACCAGATCCTCACTCAAATCGTGGCAAGGAGGATAGCCCCAGAGGTTATATGTAAAGATATTCTTTCCCATTTGCTTTAGGTATATTACAACATTTACTATGCAATTCCTGCAGGTTTAACTAGAGCACAGATATGAAGTGGCGTGTCATGATAGAACCGTGGACTGGTCTTTCTTGTGAGTGCTGAGGAGCTATGTAAGGAGCAGTCTGAAGGGGAGCTGTGAATGCTCAGTACACCTGGAAAGCCACAAGGAATTAGTGTCTTTTTCATGGAAGAGAAAACTGGTGGTTGAGCTGTGCAAACAGTGAGGGGTAAATTGTTGCATGTGTGAGCAGTGCTGGTTTTTTGCTGCCAC
Source organism: Neopsephotus bourkii (assembly GCF_033783945.1). Classification (NCBI taxonomy): domain Eukaryota; kingdom Metazoa; phylum Chordata; class Aves; order Psittaciformes; family Psittacidae; genus Neopsephotus; species Neopsephotus bourkii. The sequence goes on from NW_026901735.1 coordinate 3,204,889, forward strand.
TGAGTTGAACTCACCTACCTTCAGCTGAAACAATTGTCTGGGCCCTCTTTATTGTCAGTAGGAGTTATAGGTGATATTTAGGCTCAATTCATCTGACTTGTTTTAATCTCTGTCTTCAAATACTCTATCTTGAGGGTGAAATGTGACTTAAAAGTGTATTTGCTGTGATTATAGGGGCATTGGAGGTAAACAGCTTGTAGATGCCTACATTTGGACTGAGGAATTAAGCCTACTTGTCAGTTCTCCACTGTACAGCAACCTGTTTCTGTTAATAAAACTGTGGTGCAAAACTCCCGAGTCCGAATTAAAACAAGATAAAAGCTGAGCTGTGTTCAACACTGCCATCACTTCCCGACTCATGATATTCGAAGTTTCTCTTTTGCTTGCCCAGCCCAAGCCTGATTCCGAAATGCACTTCTTCCAAACATTTCCTGACAGTTATCTGTGGGTTAAAAGACCTGTCTTTATGGCACCTTCACTCCAAGAGAGCAGGCACCTGTGTGCTAGGGCATGCTGTGGATGTGATTCTATGCTAAGTAATTCCTGTGTAGCAGAGGGTATGATGGGTGCTGTCAGTCTCTAAGGTTGATCTCCCCCACTCATTCTCCTGAACTCATTCTTTGCAAACAAATAAAAACCCAACCCTTATTCCAGTACAGTGCTTGGGGTCAGCACAGGCAGGTGAATAATGTTGTTTGGCCAATGATTTAAATTCAGTAGCTATTTGTGCAATGAGTAAGGTAGTTTCACGTCAGCAGGTGAGTGCAGGGCATGCATTCACAGCGAGTTGCTCTTTTTAAAGTTAAAACAAGGTGCAAAAGTTTTGGTGTTGCTCTTTCTCTTTTTTTTGGAGTTGTTATGCTCTGCTTTTCTTTAAAAAAATAATGGATGGGGAGAAAATTGTATCATTTCTTCTAAATCTTTACTATCACAGAATAGTTGGAGTTGGAAGGGACCTTCAAAGCTCATCTGGTCCAACCCCCCTGCGATGAGCATAGACATACTCAGCTAGAACCACATCCAGCTTGTCCTTGAATGTCTCCAAGGATGGGGCATCCACCACCTGTCTGGGCAACCTGTGCCAGTGTTTTACCACCCTCATTGTAAATAGTAAATTTTGCTCACATCCAGCCTGAATCTCCCCTCTTTTAATCTAAAACCATCACCCCTCATCCTGTTGCAACAGGCTCTGCTTAAAAGTCTCTGCCTGTCTTTCTTATAGGCCCCTTTAAAGAACTGAAAGGCCACAATAAGGTCTCCCCAAAGTCTTCTTCAGGTTGAACAACCCCAACTCTCTCAGACTTTCTTCATAGGAGAGGTGCTTCACCCATTTGATCATTTTTGTGGCCCTCCTCTGAATCCTCTCCAACATGTCCATGTCTCTTTCCTGTACTGAGAACTTCAGAGCTGGGCTCAGTACTCCAGATAAGCTTCACATACCTTTGGGTTCTCCCTGCTGATGAAGGAGGCACCAGATCCCCTTGGTAGAGATGTTGAATCCTTCAGTTCTTTATCACTGTATTTTTGGAAGTTTGAAGTGACTAACCTAGGTTTTGCCTGCATAGAGCTCTCGGCTTTTTCATTTTAACGTTAGATTTTGAACATATAAAGCAACCTAACGAGAGAAGTATAAAAGGTTAAAGACTAATTCCTTTGGAAGTCTTAGTTTTATCAAACACAAACCTTAAGATTTACAGTTCAAAGCAAAAAATCGTGTGGAAGCTGACATTTTAGTCTGATCAGGAATGATATTTTGTCTGTAACCCCCAAAGTTTGCATTCAACACAACCAAGCTGGGATGTGTTTCCCCTGGTCCCCCAGTGGAAGAGTTCACTATTTCCGCAGCCTGGGTTATGACTGCTACGGAAGAAATGCTGCATTCCCTATTATGGCTCTGTTGACAGAGTACATTGAGGAATGATGTCCTGTATGATACTCCAAGTTTCCTACAAGGTGCTCCAAGATTGATAGGATTCTCTGTAGTGACAGCAGAGGACTTCAGATTTACAGCTCGGTGGGAGTTGTGTCTTCTCATTTCTGTAGCCTTCTGTGCATGTCCTCTAGTGTTTTATAGGAACTGGGGTTGCATCATCAGGCTAAGACTGTGGACTTAGAAATTATATATGAATCATAAAAAGAGATTGTAAACTAATGTACTTATAGAGGAAAACTACCTGCACACATGTGCTCACATGCTGGACAAAGGTCTGAATTCACTATGGAATTGCCTTACTAATCTGCCAGCTCAGCAGCTCTTGATAAATCAGGTTAAAACTAAATAAAGAAAAACGTTGGAACGCCCCTTAAGTAAAAAGGGGAGGATTGGAAAGAAACATTTTAGACCTAAAGGAAAAAAACCCACAAAGAAACCATTTTGCACAAGATTTGGAGAAATCATTAACTCTGGCTGTTTTCTCCCTTCTCCCCCCGCCTTCCCCAAAGTTGAAGTACAAATTGTCAGTGTTCCCTTCAAAGCTTTGCAGAAGTTCAGTGTGCATCAGGCAAGCTGGGGGAGCTTCTGTTCGTTCATGTACCAAGAATAGGGAATTTTGCTTTTGAATTCCATCCAGCAAAACCCCATCACAGAGCTTTATTGCTCTACTGTGATTTCCCTCGCCCCGTGCAAAGAAATAGGTGCACGCAGCACTCAAAAGAGCTGCCATGAATGTCTGAACTTCAAGTGGGGTCATTTATACAAGTGAGGGTATTACCATGTTTGTTATAACCAGGTGTTTCCTAAATATAGCTGACTTGCATCCCAGGGTCACATCTAGGTGGGAAGTCACCCAAAGCCCTGTGCTCTGAGGACTGTGCTTTGTCTGGAGACTTGTGGGAGTAGAAAACGTGGAGGAGGCCTGGAAGGGAGGAGGAGCAGAGGTGTAGTGTACTCCATCTGGTTATGAAATAGCTTAGGAATCTGGGATACCAGTGAGGCTCTGGGGTTAGTTGTCAGTGATGTCAGCTAATACTTTTGCCGGTTATGCCCTGTAGCTGCCTGCTGTACTTCTAATGCTTCAACTTCCAGCAAATTGCATTTCATTTTTTATGGTGTTTCTTTAAACAAGTAGAAAACTACACTGTGGGGTAAATTCCCTTCTTTAAAAGAGCTTGAATAACGTTAAAGTCACTTCCAACCCAACTTGTTCTGTGATTCTATGAACTACTGTAGGCTAATACTGTTAAATCAGGAAAGTGTGAAGAATTACTGTTAGGAGCTGCATCCAGTTGTTGCCCTGTCCATTGCATTCACGTGCCTGTAGCTGGTTCATCTAATTGCATGTCCCTGTGGCCAGATACTGCAGATGATTGTTCTTCTTCACTCCTCCACCTAATGTGTGCTACAGTGGGAAGGATGCTTTCTACTTATGTTGTCTGTATCTGGTTTACTTCCCTTTTGAACCTTAGATGTCCTTAATTACAGTGTGTGCAGTAACTCTTAGCTGCTGAGTGTTTGAATTTTTCTCCCCATTTGTGTTATAAGAGAGCAAAAAGATGTGTCTGTATCTGTGCAAATCAAGCAGAGGGATGCTGAATTTCTTGTTCCTCACCTCCATTGTGGACAGAGCTGTGCTAAGAAGATTCATGCTGGAATAGCTCTACTCTGGTGAAATGCAGTAAGATACCCAGGTGTTTGAGGTATCACAAGAGAATGGAACTGAACGGGTATGAAAGATTATACTGTAACATGTAAATATTTAGGAATTAATGCACAGGGTTGAACTGTACAGGCAAAGATGCAATTCTTTTGGCTTCTGCATTGCTTTGTACCATAACAAAGCCATAACAAGCATTTGACTACTTGGCACACAAATCAATAGCTTTGGCAAAGCCCTAGAATAGTCCATAGTGTCTGATGCCAAGTTATCTCCTCATCTCAGGCAAACTCAGTGTTTGAGCTGTGTGTTGTCTTTAGGTGTTACAGTTCTTGCTAGTGTGTGTTGGAGACATGAGGCTAGGAAGTTATAACTCCATGATCTTTGGACCTTCTGAACCATCAGATACCATATGCTTATACAAAATCAAACTTCTGCAGTAGCACTTGTACTCCACAAGTGCCATTTATTAATAATTCAGTGGCTTGGATTTTTCTCTTGTGCCCTCTATCTGTAGGTGTAGATGAGCAAACTAAAACCAGTTGTATTTAAGGTATATGCAAGAGCGCATTATTAATAATATTGCTATTAATAAGGAGAAATAATGCACAACTTTGGGTTAATGTCTCTTTCTGAATGCATCCCCTCTCTCAGCAGTACTTCTGACAGCAGTCTCTGCACTAGCAGAGGACCTTGGTTCTCAGTTCCTGGCTTTCTTTCCAGCTACTCGTATCTCCAGTGCACAAGCATCATTTCAGTTGCCAAACATGGGATTTGACCCAGAGCTCACACAAATTAGTGGGAAGCATTTCTGTTAATGTCCATAAAATTTGTGTCAGGCTGGTCCTTCAGAAGGGCTGTCCTGTTTGCCTTGCCTCCCACAAATAAACAGGGTGACCGTTGCCAGCAGCAGTGACAGCTCTTGTGCAGACCCAAGGCTTTTCCAAGAGGTGCACACACTCTGCTGGCTGATCCATCCTTTAGTTAAGAGGTTCTTCTGCCAGCTCTGTTACATCCACAGTGTTTGCTTTATGACATCTTTGTGCAGATATAGAAAGTAGGGGATTCCCTGTCACATATCGGAAGAGCCCATGCATATGGTTTTAAAGAGACAAAATTACTGGTATGCATGCTTTTCCATTGACAGAATACCATTAAATCAACTTACTTAATCTTAGGTACAGCTAGGTAAGCAGAGTTACAAATAAATGTAATTGTTACTGTTTCACTAGAACACAGAGCTAGCAATTCTCTGAATTCAATATGATTTTCAGCTGATGAGAAATTGTGGATAATTGTGGGTAACTGTGTTGTGGATAAGTGTTGGACAGTGCATTCCAATAATCATGTAGCGACAGGACAAGGGGCAATGGATTTAAAGTAAAACAGGGAAAGTTCAGGTTAGATATAAGGAAGTTCTTTCCTGTAAGGGTGGTGAGGCACTGGAATGGGTTGCCCAGGGAAGCTGTGAATGCTCCATCCCTGGAAGAGTTCAAGGCCAGGCTGGACAGAGCCTTGGGTGACATGGTTTAGTGTGAAGGGTCCCTGCCCATGGCAGGGGTTTGGAACTGGATGATCTGAAAGTTCTTTCCAGCCCAAACCATTCTATGATTCTATGTTTCGTATGCGGACTGTTCCATTCCTTGAATCTTAAAAGCCTTTGTATGGTAAAGGAACCAAGTTTATGATGTGAATGAAGTTCAGAGAGAGGTTAATAACTTTATAATCAGCTCTGGTTGGGAGATATGCAAATAGCATTTAAATATACAAAGTCGAGAGGAAAAATCCCATCATATTTTCAGGCTGCTGTTAGCAGGGCTTATTCCTTTACTTTTTTGATGAGGAACAGCTGTGGATTAGCACAGGGTAATCGGAGACAGTAGACAACCTGGTAGGGTCATTGTGCGCTGCTCCTTTGAAATGCTCAAGTTTATGGGGTGTCAGAGCAAGCTGGGTCATGAACCGACGGGGCTGAGTTACAACAATAGTTAGAATCACAAAGGGCCGGACCATCAGCTGGTTGAGATCAGCAGAGCTCTGCAGTGCAGATAAAGCCCTTTATTCCAGGTGGGGATTTGCCCCCAGAAGCTTTATCCTTATAGTTGCCAAATTCCCATCAGCACACAAATTTGATGTGGTCTTGGTTGTGTGCTGTTGGTGCTACATTCACCCCAAATGAGTATTTCTGTAATGGAAAGGTTTTAAGAGGTGACCATGTTGTACCATGACCTCATTTTTAGACATAAGCAAATACTGCTGGGTTTGTGCAGGTTGTGCTTTGATAAATGGCTTTTTGGATATTGCTTTTTTGATAAAGACAGTTTCCTTTTTTAATTGGCATCTGAAAAGTGAGCATTTTCCCTACTCCTCCACTTGTATGGCTTGACTTTTTTTCTCCCTCTGCCCAAGCTGGTTTTCCTCTTTGGCTTTTTTATCTACCTCAATTGAAAAAGAGCAATGAGTTAAAAAATAGGAGAGAAAAATGAAAACAAATGATGGAAGAAGAAAACCAGGAAAACATTTATAAGGGGAAGGAAGCAAAAGAATGAACTGAAATGCCAAAATAATCAGACTTAAAGAAATAGTAAAGTTTAACAAACCTGCCACGTAAAGCATTTTCTGATTTATTTTTCCCCATTAGTTCCTCTAATTCCAGCTTATTTTTTGCACAGAAAATATGAAACCTTGTCTGTCAGTGTAGGGTCCATTTCAGCGTTTTAGAAGTCTTTCTGCATTGCTAACTCTCTGCCCTGTCCCCTTGAGATTCAGTGTTTTGGGGGGTTGTTGGGTTTGTGTTTGTTCAGTTTGTGTGAAATACATCGCTAGAGCAGTATTAAACACCTCAGCTGAGCACTTTTGGAGGTAAACCAAGTTTATTTAGTGTTGTTGCCTCCTTGTGCCAGATTACAGACTGTAAGGTTCACTCCTCCAAGCTGTGAAGCAAGTTCAGGAACAAGTCCTGTTTGTTAACACAGGGCTTCTGCATTCATACAATCATAGAACTGGGTTAGGGTTGGAAAAGACCTTAAAGATCATCTAGTTGAACCCCCTACCACTTGTGTTTAGTTAGCGTGGTGTGATAGGAGGTTCACTGGTGAAAGAAAGTGCAAGTTCTGGGTCAGACTAGGTCCAAGTAAAGAGGACAAACCAAACAAGGAAATGATGACCAATCTTTTGAATGAGTTTATCAGCTTGTGGGAGTTAATTCAAAGTCTGTTCTGGGCAACACCAGCTAAAGGCGTTTTCCATGGGCGCCTTTTGGACACATCTGAACAGAGTGGTCCTTTCTTTCATGGAAAATTCAGCCTGGAGAAGAGAAGCCGCATGAAGACCTCAGAGCAGCTTCCAGTATCTGAAGGGCGCCTATGAGGATGCTGGAGAGGGACTCTTCATCAGGGACTGTAGTGATAAGACAAGGGGTAATGGGTTAAAACTGAAACAGGGGATGTTCAGGTTAGATATAAGGAAGAAGTTCTTTACTGTAAGGGTGGTGAGGCACTGGAACAGGCTGCCCAAAGAAGTGGTGAATGCTCCATCCCTGGCAGTGTTCAAGGCTGGGTTGGGCAGCGCCTTGGGTGACATGATTTAGTGTGAGGTGTCCCTGCCCATGGCAGGGGGGTTGAAACTGAATGATCTTAAGGTCCTTTCCAACCCAAACCATTCTGTGATTCTATGAAAACTGGCCATTTGGGAAGAGGTATTTGTAGCAGTTGAGTAAAGATTTGGCAAAGCCTTCTCCAGCATCACCTGTTGTAACCTTCAGGAAACATATCCAAAGCTGAGCTTCCCATACACTGCTTCAGATCATGTTCTGATAAAGAAAGTCTGAATTACAGCTTGTTAATGTTAAAAACTGGTAACTTTTTCTTGCATGCATATTGTGTGGGGTTGTTATTTCTCAGTTAGCCATAGGAGATTTTACTCTTAAAACCACAAAAAGAACTGAAATCATCCCACCTAGTATTACCAGTGATTTAGGATAATATGCTAATTGAAACATCACTATTGTCTTCTACAACTACTACTATAGTTTGCTTATTATTGTATTGCTATTGCAAAACTTATAGCTTATGCAACTGATGTCAGTGGAGCTACGTTAATTTATGTCAGCTGCTCTGATAGTTTTGCTTATGATTTTTGCCTTGGCAAAGCATGTATATAATATTGTTTTTCCCAGAAGATTGGCTGTATTATTCTAACAGTCATTATTGACTAATACTGGGGTTAGCCAAGTAGGACTGAGATTCTTTCAGTAGTGGAAACATCGATCATTAGGGTGAAACAGAATGCATTTTGCTGAAAGAAAAGCTACTTCTGTTTATTTGTAAGGCATAAACATCCCGTAGGTCTGTTCAGAGTTATAACTGTGCAAATCCATTATAGCTGAGTGGAGCCTCAAGCCCATTATTTTTCAGTGAGTGATATTCACCTGCTTGCTTAAATGATGCCAGGTGGACAGAACCAGCTTTTATAACAAACCTAAACTCCTCATAAACAGAGCTTTAACTTCCACTCTTCTTTGATTTTGTGCTGCAGGTTTTGAGAAGGCTGGGGATGTCTGTACCTTTGTGGTGAGGCGTAAGAGCAGGTGAAGGGAAACATTTGTCCTTATCCTCACTGTGTTGAATAGATTTGCCTATTCGTGACAACAGACATCATCTGAGGGGGAATTAAATTAGGCTATTATTTTGAAACATTAACACTTTCTAAAACTACAGGCCTATAGGGATGCTGGGGATGGACTCTTCATTAGGGACTGTAGTGGTAGGACAAGGGGTAATGGGTTAAAACTTAAACAGGGGAAGTTTAGATTGGATATAAGGAGGAAATTCTTTCCTGTTAGGGTGGTGAGGCACTGGAATGGGTTGCCCAGGGAGGTTGTGAATGCTCCATCCCTGGCAGTGTTCAAGACCAGGTTGGACGAAGCCTTGGGTGAGATGGTTTAGTGTGAGGTGTCCCTGCCCATGGCAGGGGGGTTGGAACTGGATGATCTTAAGGTCCTTTCCAGCCCTAACTATTCTATGATTCTATGAACTTGAAACTCAAAGCCTGGAAGCCTGTTTTGCAAACAAGTGGCCTTCATTTCAACAGGTGTAATTACCCTCTGTGCAATGCTCATTTGCACCAGTTTGATCACATAACATGCAAGCTGATATGGATTTGGCCATGGTGTAGTAAAGTAGGATCTACAGCAGGTAAGAAACCTGGATGGTAAATGGAAGCAAGATTTGCCATGATGTGAGTGGAGTCTTGGGTGACACAGATTGGAATTTGATGATATTAAGGTCCTTTCCGACCTAACTATTCTGTGATTCTATGATGGAGAAGAAATGGGTATTGGGTAGGAAAAGCCAAAGAAGGAGAGGTTGTGTCAGGTATAGAAGACCTCAATTCTTGGGTATTGGTGTTAGACCTGTCTCCTCTATTCATGTGGGGGTACAGAGCAACAAGAGAAGGTGATTACTGGAATTTCTGTCCCTGTTGCTATTTCAGAACAGCATCTGGCTTAAGGCTGGTCTCAGTATTATTGATGTTGCAGTGTGTAAGTCTGCCTTGTTCTTTAAAGTGCCAGATACTGAGCTCACAGTAAGGGCTGCAACTGTTTTGTACAGAAATCTCAACTCACCCAAAACAATGAGACTCCGGAGAAAGAACTGCAGCAATCCTTCCTGGCTGCGACAGAAACAGGTCCAGCCATTTCCAGGTCTGCAGAAGCCTGGCAGGATTAAATGTTATCGAGAGTCCTAAAAAGGCAGCAAGCTGGTTCAGTGCATCCTAGTACCAGGCTAATGAACGTAAGGTTGTGGTTCCAAGGTAAACTCACAGGTTTCTTACAGATGTGCAAACAGGTAGGTAGTGTCCTCTCCAGAAATCTCAAGCAATGAGGTTTGTGTTAAGTGATGTTTTATCTGCCTTCTGAGCCAGTATTTGTGCATCTGACCTTTGCTCTCTGTTTAAAAATCAAATGGAAAATCAAACTGTAATTGTCCAGTCAATGCATTTGTGTGAAGGTCACCCATTCATGCCCAGAAAGCTCTCCAATTATGATCCTATAGGATCCAGGTTTTGGCAGATTCCATATGGCTAGAGCTCTATTTTTCAATGTGCTTTCATTCTTTTAATCTCTGATGAATTCCTAAATACTGGATGTGCTTTTTCCTTCTATAACCTGGCCAGTGTCTTCAGATGACATTAAGCAATATAACCCGGTGTAAGCAGTGAACAGCAGAAGTGAAATGAAGAGCCAGGTGTCTCAGACATCATTCCTTGGTAGGCTAATAGCTTTTCAGTTCCTCATGACATATCCACAAACTAGGCTATTTCACAGGGAAAACTTAGTGCTGGTATAAAAGACAAATCGTCATCTGCCCTAGCTGGTGTTCCGTTGTACTCTGCCATTGTGGATGAGGTAAATGGGATCTGCTGCTGCTGGGAAAACCTGGCAGCTGCTCCTCTGAACCTGTCAGAGACTGCTGCCGTGCTCCTGGGTGCAAGAGGAAAGAAAGGTTTCTCTGATGACCTAAAAGTGAAGATAAGCCAACAAAGTAGGGACTGTAGTGACAGGACAAGGGGTAATGGGTTAAAACTTAGAGAGGGGAAGTTTAGATTGGATATAAGGAGGAAATTCTTTCCTGTGAGGGTGGTGAGGCACTGGAATGGGTTGCCCAGGGAGGTTGTGAATGCTCCATCCCTGGCAGTGTTCAAGGCCAGGTTGACGAGGCCTTGGGTGATATGGTTTAGAGCGAGGTGTCCCTGCCCATGGCAGAGGGGCTGGAACTGGATGATCTTAAGGTCCTTTCCAACCCTAACTATTCTATGATTCTGTGAGCAGCCAGCCACTAACCACATCTCTTCCTTTAGGCTCATGGTTCTTTTTTAATTTAGGACACTGCATTTTTGCTAGTTCCAGGGTATTCTCATTCAACCCATTTTGGGGGCTTCCAGAACACGTTTTGTTCCAGCCACCATCAGAAAGATGTCATTATTACCAGATGCAAATCGTCATTCAGGCAAACCGGTTCACAACTGGTCTTTAATAAAGCACACTTAAAGCACTCTTGACCTTCTTCGAGTTCTTCAGATCAAACTGCTGTAGGTGGTTTTCATGCTTTCTCCTGCCTTTTGGTGGCAAGATATCATAACATACTGTTCAGTACATGTGTATGAAAATCTCAGTGTCCAAATCAATGACTTTTATGATTGATGCGATGCTGTCAGCAGTGCTGATGCTTATCTCAGCAAGCCAAGAGTTTACTCAGTGTAGAGTCATTACACTCTGTCCAGGGTGGCCATGCACAAGACAACAGGTCTTACATGCAGCAGTGTGTAAAGGCTGACCAAGGCCTGACATCAGTCCATGGGAACTGGAGTTCCTATCCAGGACAGCTTCCCAATTAAACCATTCATATCCATTTACCTTGACTTGGATGCTGAGCTCCATTCTAACTCCAGCATGTGTAGTTGAGGATTTCATGTCACTCCTGCAAGGTATCCTGTATGTCAAGTCTGGGCAGCCCATCCCACCATTACATGGTACATGGACTTGTCTGTAAGACTATTGCTCACTTCTCTTCAGGTTTCTCATACTTCAGCTTTCCATAATAAATGGCTTACTAAAAATTCTTGGCTGACCAAAGAAGTTTGGCTAATCCTAACTTCTGGATGCTTATCAAAACCAAAGCTTGAATTTCATCCACCCTGAATCCAAGTCTATTTTTAAGGCTGCTGGTTGGAAGCATGGTTCCATGTGCTCTTAATAAAATAGTGGAAACAACATGCAGCAACTTTGTAAACAAACCTAAAAACTATTACTTTTTTGAGAGAGCCAGCTTATTTGTAAATAATCTACACCAGATGTTGGCCATGACATAAATTTCCACTATTAATATCTTTTTACATGGCCTTGGACAAATCTGTGCCTCCGTTCCCCAGCCAAAAAAAAAGCGTGGTAGATTCTGAGGACATTAATGCTTCAGGAACAAGGGTTATTTAAATAACTCAGAGACAACACTGGTGCTTAGACCATAGTGGTGAGTACTGGAGCCTAGAGTTGCTTAAAAGTGTATTTGTAATGCTTAGAAAATTGCCATTTTTGTAGGACTTGAAGCACAGGCACAGCACAGTCCATACTTGTGTATTTATACCATATATTTAGCATGCATTTTGGGTAATGCTACTTGTTTTGTTGAAGTCAGTGGCCTAATAGTTGGGGCAGAGCTGGTGTATTTAGATTGGATATAAGGCAGAAGTTCTTTCCTGTAAGGGTGGTGAGGCACTGGAATGGGTTGCCCAGGGAAGTTGTGGATGCTCCATCCCTGGCAGTGTTCAAGACCAGGTTGGACAGAGCCTTGGGTGACATGGTTTAGTGTGAGGTGTCCCTGCCCATGGCAGGGGGGTTGGAAATGGATGATCTTAAGGTCCTTTCTAACCCAAACCACTCTGTGATTCTATGATTCTATGATTTATGCTTGCAGTTGTTTTTTCTGATGTGATTTTGATTTAAGGGCAAGATTTTCGCATCTACAGCCTGAAATCCAAGATTCTGAATAAGATTTGCAGAGATGTGGATATCCTCCTCATCAAAAGGTGTGGAGCTGCCAATCTGGTCAGAGATTACATGCTTTTAAAGGTACAGGACCTAATGACTGCAGTGGTCAAAGAACACCATGGTGTTTGCCCAGCTGTCAGTCAGTTACATGAGCAAACATAGGTATTTTCAGCTCAAGGTCAGTAGCAAAACACTGTTGTTTGCTTAAGTGTCATCCTGGGGCTGCTGATCCTCCTGGGAAGTGAGTGTACTGCAGTTTCTGGTGTGGGTGTTGGCAGAACCAGGTCCATGATGTGTGCACCAGCAGTACAGACATGCCATTGGTTGCTTTCAGTCTGAATTTCAGGCTTTTGAGGCAGACTCAAAGCTGAATTTTCTGACTTGTTTTCCAGCTGAAGCAAAGACATAAAATAGCTTCCATTTCCTAAAGCGTTCAGTCCCATTTCCCAGCTCAAGAATGTGGGAGAAGTTCATCTTGCTTTCTGTGAGGGCTGAGAGGTGTTTCCTCTGCCCACCCAAAAGCTGAATTCTTGCGACATGGTCACTTATTTCAGTGTCTAGGTAGGAACTATTGAGTGCAAAGTTGCTTCAAGGACTTTTATGTGGTGATGACATTGAGACACCATAAGAAGGAAATCCATATTTCTGTGGTTACAAAAGGAATCCAATGAGACCAGGTTTTCTTAGATCTCTGCTGTCCCCCCAGCAATTCAGGCACAGATGTGTCCTACCTTTCTTGCTGTATTTCAGGTCCTTCCTCCCCCAAATAACCAAATAAATTTCCCAAATGCTTCATGTAACTTCTGCTCCACTCACAAATGGATCTGTAAAGCCTAAAGTGAAACATCAGCTTGAATACTTGATTAAAAAAATACGTGCAAGTCCTAAATCAGTGTCTTTTTGTAGTGGAAGTGTCAGTATCTCTGCATTCCTCGCAGCGTTGCACTGGTTTTGTTGCTGAGCACCCCCTTCACATAAAGAAGTATTCTCTGTATTCTTGTAATAATGAGATTATCAAAACCTTATTCCAGTCGCCTTTCAGTGCTGACTTGGTTTTGATTTCAGGTTTAGCTTGTTCTTGCTTTCCCAACACCATATGCAAAGATGCATGAAACCTAAAGGAGAAAAGACCAGATGTAACATAAAGCTTCCCAGCCCAGGAGTCAGCAGGACCAAATGTATCTGATAGAGCAGCAGCTGAGCAGCTCCCCTCAAGCATCCCTCAAGGAGAGATAAAAGAGCCTCTGGATTGTTGGGCAGAGCTTAAAAACCCCCATGTTTTCATTCATCCTCACACAAAGCAGCGGTGTGGATTGTAGCTGCACACCTGCAGCTCTGTTCTGGCCTGACCTCTCTTGTTATCCCTGCCAAAAAGTAGAGCTTGACAATAAATTCAGAAGAAGCTGGTATGGTTTCGAAAACAATAGCAGTGTCTCATTTCTCCTTTATTATTTCCACATCTGAGGGCTGAGTGTGAAAGAGGAAGCAAAGCTGATATGCAGGTGGAAATGGAATGGGGAGGATTTAGCACACTTCACGTTGGAGCAGGTCAGATGCAACTTGCTTCGTTTCTGAGGACTTTTTCTGCCTGCACTAAGCATTCTTTTTAATAGGAGCTTTTCCCTCATAATAGAGTCTCTGGCCATGTTTTTTGCCCTTTAAAATAAAGCACAGCTGATAGAAAAACTTTCAAACCCCTATTTCATTTTTGTCACCGTTGCCATGAACTTTGTTACATTAAACACTAACAAATGGCTATTCTTATAAAAGTGTTTCCTGGGGGCAAGGAATGGAATGTTTCCTAACCACTCCTAAGCTGTCATGCTTTTAAGCCTTATTTAAAGTTTCTTTACGGTTGGATTTTTCCCCTTTTGGTGTGGGAAATGGGAAACAAACTTTGCTGCAAGCTCAGGATGGGTTTTCTAGATCTGGTACTCAGAAAGGCTAGCAGTAGCAGATTATTTCATGCTATTTACTAGTAAGCAAGCAGCTTAAGAGGGGCCAGTCTGTCTCCTAGCTCCCTGGGGTTTGAGTTGGGATGCAGGGGTGTAAGTTCAGTTCTGTGCTCCAAGCATGGTCAGAGGTTTAGAGAGCATCCTTTGGTCCAGCTCTGCCTCCTCCAGCAGTGTTGCTGGCAGGTGTCTCCAGCAAAGGGCTTCCAAAGCTTCCAAAGGATGTATCTTTCGCTCCATCTTGGTCATCTCTGGTTACTGAATCCTTACTGCTGAGCCAGCCCAGCCAAACTGCCTGCTGTATTTATTTTCCTGCAGGATTATTCCATTTTTCTTCCTAGCATGACTCCATCCTTCACACATCTTTCAAGGGCTCTTCTATATGCATTTGCTTGCATTTAGTCTTTCTTTTCCTATGTCCCCTCTTCCCTCAGCATAACAAAGAAAGAAAGGATCAGTTCTTCCCCTTTTATTTGTAGTGTGCAAAGCTGCATGTCTTAACATTAGCACAAGTTTTATCCAAGGCCTGCTGGATTCAATGAGTCTTTGGCTCGAGTTTTGGATTGCTTGAATTCCCCCTTTTCCTTTCTCCCTAGCTACCACCTCTCTTTTACCTCTTACAACTCATTATGTCCTCACTATATCTCCTTCCCAAAACATTTGTTAGCTGTGGTGGAACATATGTAGAAAGTTTCAGGAACTGTGTAAGAAAAACATTATTAAACCCTCCTACTAATCAATTTTTCTATTAAACATAAATCTAGTTCATCTGTGAACAGGGCTAAGTGCTGAACATGAGATTAATACCTGGGAACATCAGATGGTTGCCAGTGGGACAGGTTTCCTCAGATATAAAATAACAGATGAAAATTGTCTTATGCAAAGCTGCACCAGCCCTGGTTTGTGGTGAAGCATGCCCAACCTGGAAATAACTTCACATATTCAGAAACAAGCCGCTTTTACCCATATTGTATTTGTAGTTCTTTAGTCTTAAGTAAAAGCTGGACTCTGTGATCTGGACTGAACGTTTTGTTCCCATGTTTGTCATATATACAAGAGGGTGGATTTAGACTAGACATTAGGAAGAAATTCTTCCCTGTGAGGGTGCTGAGGTGCTGGCACAGGGTGACCAAAGAAGCTGTGGCTGCCCCATCCCTGGCAGTGTTCAAGGCCAGCTTGGATGGGGCTCGGAGCAGCCTCCTCTAATGGAAGGTGTCCCTGCCCATGGCAGGGGGTTGCAGCAGGGTTAAGGCCCCTTCCAACCCAACCCAAACCAGTCTATGGCTCTATCATAGCACTGGAGGGCCTGGTTTTGCTCTTGTTCCAGTCTCCGAGATGTTGCTGTTTGGAGAGGTAGAGCTGAGATGCGCTCCTTGCTTCTGGGTGCAAAGCACTTGGCAATTTGGGTTTTAGAACAGAGGCTCACCCTGTGACTTGGGCTGCTTTCAGGAAGGGTCATATGGATAAATAATGCAATCAGTGAAGGGCTGCATTAGATAACCATCCAGCAATTCAGCATGGAAGGGGTATTGTTTGAATCAGCTGGAGTTACATCTGAGCTCAGAGAGGGGCAGAATGGGCTGGCTTATCTCATGGACTGACCCCTTCCTTGGGGAGGGAAGTCTTCACCAAGTATTAACATACTTGTGCATTTGATTTAATTTTCCAGTGTGATTTGCAGACTTCACCACACTCTTTATCTCAACGTTTTCAGACAATCCAGGTGAAACATTCCCAAATGAGCTTTGTGAGTAGAGGGGAAAAGTAATTACTGTGTTTAAGGCATTTTCCTCTAATTAAAAAGCCAGTTTTCCATGGGGATGGAGGAGAGGGTAGTGAAGTTCACCATCTCCAGTCACTGTATGTGCTTGTTGAAGTGCGTGGTGAAAATTGCCCAGATGCAGCTCTGTGAATGAGCAAGAGGAGACAGCAGAAAGCTCAGACTTTGTAGACTGCATGTGCATGGGTTGCTTTTTAGCATCCCTTGGAGATGCTATTATTTGGCTTTTTCCTCCTTTGACTGTGGAATTTTCCCCCTTTTCCTTTCCTACCCCTATTTAGATAATTTAGGAAAAATGTGGAAAAGGCTGTGAGGGAAGTCCAGATAAAACTTCATTATTTTTTAATCAGTTTCCTATTTTATCATGAAACTTTCAGCAAGACTTCTCCTCTCCCCTGTGTGAAGGAGATCTATATTGCCCACTTGTAGCTGTGCTAATGCAGCACCTTGCTCCCATAATAGTCTACCTGATGCATAGTAGAGTTCCAAGTGATTTAAAGGGCTGATTTTGGCTCTGAAACCTCAGAATACAGCTACAGAACCAGGTGAATGAGGGAAGTGACCACAGGATCTAGTGAATAACCACAGCTTCCCTCCATCCTGCTGTGCGAGTTCCTGGCTAAGACCTCAGTTTGAAGGGAAGAGCAAAGACACAAAGAAGGTTCTGTAGCTTTCACAGTGGTTGTCCTCTTTCGGGGTGGGATTTTTTTCGCTGCTTTGAAGGCATATTTCATGGGACACTTCACAGAATCAATGCAGCTCATCAGCAAATGGGTGCTATGTGCACCGGGCCTGGAAGAGGGCAGGCATTTGTTTTCACTGCACGTCAGGGGCTTTCAGTCCCACACTGACACTGAGTGGGTTGTCCTTCTGCAGATCATGAGAGAGGGGTTTGCACAACCTGAAATCTGTGCAGCAAATCTGAGTTTATTCTATAGATACAGCTGGTGCTTATCTCTGATTAAAACCACGGCAGAGCATTATTTTGACTCTGCCAACACAACAGGCCACAACTGATTAATGAACATCAGGAGCTAAAGTTCAGCGATGAAATTGCAAGGATGACAAGGCTCAAGTTATCCTCTTTATTTTCACCTACATGTCTGAATGCAGACAAAAGCCCTGGTAAACACCATTTTAGACTTTGTACATGGTGTTTGTTTCAGACACTCAAACTACCAGCTCCACACGGTACATATCCCTTTATCAAATACACAGCCACTCATTTGATAACCATTAGTGCATAGAAACATAAACAGGAGAGACATGCAAAAGCAGGCTCAGGCAATGCAGGAATTGCACTACTCTGTGGCCAACGATGTTATCACATGGATGATCCACAAGTGGATCACTTGGCTGGGATTTGTTACCTAAATCCTAGCTAATTTTTCAATGGTTATCATTTTTTTTCTCTAGCCCTGTATCAGCACCTTCTTTCCAGGTGTATGTTTTCACTGACTTAACCATGAGGCTAAATATGCTGGTCTTTTCTGTCTATATAGCAAAATGAGTGTGAGCTGTTTCTCCCTCTCTTGTCTCCCCTAACCGCTTGTAGATGGTCTCACTGTGTTTTATTTTGCTGTACTTATTCTTCGTGATGCCTAGTTTAGTAGGAGTGGGCTATGACTTGGGACCTCTAGGAACTGCTGCTATATAAATATCAGTAAACAGAAATGTGGAAAAAGAAGAAAACCAACCTAGAAATGGGCCCAGGCTGGAAATTGAAGCTTATGTGGTTCATGTGGTTTGCTGTCATCTAGGGAAGTGACTATGTTCTTCTGTTGCCACAGCTCCTGAGTCACATCTGCTTTAGACTTCTGCATGTGACAGATGTTTCTTTTCTGTTTCTAAAACACTTTTCTGGTGCTCTACAAAGATCTTGCACAAACAGTAACCAACTAGATCCCCATTTTGCACAGAGACCTGTTATCTTATTTTGCTGATTTAACTTGTTCCTTCTCTGGGAGGATTTACTTCTGTTGTGTTCTTGGCACAGCTTTTTATCACTGACTTCTCCTAATGTAGAGTGTTGTCTAACTTTATGTTAAGGAAAACAGACCCCAGTTGACGCCAGGTAATACACAATCAAGGGACTATATTATTAATTAATGGACACATCAGTTTATGCTAACTGATGATTCAGGTTAGATGTAAGGAAGAAGTTCTTCACTGTGACAGTGGTGAGGCACTGGAACAGGCTGCCCAGAGAAGTGGTAAATGCTCCATCTCTGGCAGTGTTCAAGGCCAGGCTGGACAGAGCCTTGGGTGACATGGTTTAGTGTGAGGTGTCCTTGTCCATGGCAGGGGGTTGGAACTGGGTGAGCTTAAGGTCCTTTCCAGTCCAAACCATTCTGTGATTCTATGATCTGTTCTCAGCCAGGTTTAAACTTTGTTGTAAATGGCTTATCAAAGATTAAATAAGTAGGTAGTAACGGGCTAAGATGTGAAGTCTATGTGAAATCTATGTAGTCCTCTTCGTCACGCAGCACTATAGTCTGTTTTACAAGGAGGATATCATTGCTCTGTCTGTAAGGCAAACTACTAGAAATGGGGTTTTCAGACAACACTTTAAGGTATCTATGAATGAAAAGCCAACAGGAAAAATTCTGCCTGCACTTACACAAGTGCAACCCAAGTTTGCAGTTAGCTGAGCGCAAAATGCCTTCCTGCTTACACAAATGTATTAGAAAACATGTGTGTTTTATAAGGATTGTACTACTGGTTTTCAGCATGGTTTTATTTAATGAAAGTTAACATGATCTATGGTAATTGTTTGTGCAGTTAGGAGGCTTTGTTGACGTAAGCATGCAGTCATGAACTCACTTCTAGCACATGGCTTTAATTTTTCCTTTGTTACTTTCCCAATTTGACACTCTCAGCCAAATAAAATATTTTTAGAGCATTGATTAATGAACATCCCCTCATTTATAATGAGCCTGATTTATAGAGCATTAATAAAGAATAACAAAGCTTACCCTAAGATGACTTAGTCTTTCATTTCTGGTAGCTTACTAATGTGGCAGGTGGTAGAAGATAGCGAAAACATGGTAATGAAAAAGGCAAGGCAGAATTCCAGGTTTGTTCCACAGGAATCCAGGAATGGGAAAACTCTGTGTATGCTCATATTTGTGCAGCCCCTTCCTTCAGATGACTGCAGCAGGTCTGAGTAATCTCCTGTGGAAATAGTAGTTCTCATTCTTTAATACTGTTTTCTAATGGTGCCTAATAATGGAGGTGACTTGTAGGTTGCTTGTGGTGGAAGTGAATGAAATGTGGTGATGTGATGAACTGACACCTTTGTAAGCTGGCTGCGCTGGTGTCCACACGTGTGCCTTCACTGAGATGGGGAGAACTGGGCAAAATGAGACACCTCATGATCTTCAGAAAATCAATGCGAGCTGCATCTGGCACCGCAGCAAGACAAGTGCGAGTCTAATAGCTTTCTGGCAAGCTCCCTTGGTAGACATGACGTTTGTGGAAATGTAATTACATTCATAAAAGAAAAAAGAATTACAACAGAATGGAAAAGAAACTCCAGCTCAGTTGACACGCCAGGCTGAGAGAGCTGGGCTTGCTCAGTCTGGAGGAGAGAAGACTCCGGGGAGACCTTGTAAGTCTTCCAGTACCTAAAGGGGCTACAAGAAATCTTAAGAGGTGCTTTTTACAAGGGCCTGCAGGGATAGGAGAAGGGGGAATAGCTTTAAACTGACAGGGAAGAGATTTAGATTAGACATTAGGAAGAATTTCTTTACTATGAGGGTGGTGAGGCACTAGAACAGGCTGGCAAGGGAAGTTGTGAATGCCCCATTGTTCAAGGCTAGGTTGGAGCAACCTGGTCTAGTGGAAGGTGTCCCTGCCTGTGGCAGGGGATTTGAACTGGATGAGCTTTAAGGTCCCTTTCAATCTAAAACATTGATTTTATGAATAAAGAAAATACCATATAAGGCTAAATAATAACTGTGTTAGTATCAGTTATATGATAATTCTTCCTGTAGTTCTACTATTTGATTTAATGATGTAAAAATCTGTGGTTTTGATCCTTTTCTTCCTTCAGCAAAGTTTTTCTTGTGTTTTTGTATATGGCTCAACCACATGGAGCCTGTGCCAGGTGACCAGCTTCATTTGTTCAGGTTCAGCAGACTGCAATAGCGTGAGCTTCTCCCATGTGCCTCTTTCTCAGTGGTTGGTGAAAGCATCCATGTCTTGGTGAAAGTCGAAGTCTTAGCCCAGCACTATGCCCAGGAAAAGTGAAGTTACTGTAGACGGCTGAGATTTTGGGGATATTTCTATCTGTCTGCTGTGCTCTGGGCTGTCAACGATAGCTCATATCACAGGACGCAATTGACATCTGCCAGCCAGAAATGGCCCTGTCCCTTCCACTCGGGCTGGATTCAAACCAGTTACCTACAGCTGAAAAGCAGTGCAGCCTGCAGCCAGCTCCTCAGTTACACAGACTTTCTCTGCGGTGGGGAGTGAATTTGCAGGTTGCTGTTTAAGTTTTCTCACTTCTGCTGTCTCACTTTCTTGCTTCGCACTTTGGGGCAAAATTCTGAAGCAATTTGTGCTCTATCTCATGTGACCAGACTGAAAATGTCATTACAGATTTCTGCTACGGTAGCACTTCTGTAGCTTGCTGTTTTGCTGCTTCTCCCATTTCGAACGATACAGAAACAAGACGTGCTTTCATTTTATTGTAAAAACCCTTAGCAGATGCTCTGGACAAGTCTGAGACCAACAGTGAATTTCAGCTGCAAATCAGTTCTTTGTGTTGTCTCAGTAATAGAGGGGAAATAGTATCTGAGTATAGTATATAAACACTATCATATTATGGAGTGAGATAGAGCCACGCTACCAGCTGGCTTCAGCTATCTGCTGAGGTTGTGATGCCCCAGACAACCGTTTCCATCAGCTCAGGCATTGTAATGCCTGGTGCTTGAGTGCAGCAGAATATCCATCTCCAGCGTGAAGTGTATTCTTTGACATTGGTTTCCAAGCTTCCCTCTGTTCCTAAGGAGGGATTATTCCACTGGTGGAAGTCTTCTCTGTAGCAGTGCAACTTTCAGGCATTAGCCTGGTTCTGTGCCATCAGAAGTAGGTTTTATCTTGGATTGCTGGATTTTTAGCTTTTCCATATAAACCTTCCGAGGTGGAAAATGAAATATCAAGGAGAAATGGAGAGATGGAAGAGGATGCATGTTTGGGTCTTTGCTGGAGGGCTTATACCTAAATACAGATGAAATCAAAGCCAAAAAGACCCTGTGTAGGTTCTGAATGCTCAAAAGGGTTAATAGTGATGTGGGGGGAGGCTGTTTTCTGTGTTAGGATTCTGAAATGGCTTTGTACTGGCGTTAATTAGACAGCAACTGTGCCTTTCTAGAGCCCTGATCGCTCAGGGAACTAACTTAGATCAGCTCTTGACCCAAGAGCCGCAATAGATTCAGCCGAGATGTGGCTCTGTCCACCAATTCGTGTGCCCAAAACCAAAGTTTACACATGGAAAGATCAGGGTTTAGCTCACAGAAGGCAGCTTAAGCCAAGCAGTACTGCTAAAAAAAGGTAATGAAGTAAAAACCCCACTAAACTCATGCTCTGCCACAGGCAGTGTCTGTTTACTCAACAGTCCGTGTATCTACTTACTCTGTGCTTCTCATTCTCATCTGTGAAGTTACTAATGTAAGACCTCTGTTGCTTTGTCTACTTAGATTTTGAATGCTTCTGAACGAGCTGTGCTTCATAGGTGACCGTGCAGTGCTGGAAGAGAAGGTGTCCTGCTTTCAGCTGGGCCAGGCTCTTCTTGGGTGCGTGGTGCTGCAGGTCCTTGGACTTTTAAAGCAGATGCAGCTGAGATCTGTGGTTGCATTTCCCAGCTTGCTGGCTATGGGCAAGCAGAATGCAAACACCAAATCACACAGGAGTGTGCTTAGGTGTAGCTCTGGTGCTGGTGTCGAGAACGGATTTGTAGCCCTGCTTGTTGTAACAAGGATTACAATCGTCAGCAGAGTAGAACACCTACTTTTCATCTTAAATTGCAAGCCTTTGCTATAAGGGGCTTTTGTCCCCTTACACATGTTGCATTGCTCTCTCTGGCATTAAATTCTCTGAGCAGCAGTGGAATAACAAGCTTCTGTGTATGTATTCTGCATTAATCCCTATTCAATGCTTAAGATGTAGCTTGGAAATAAGCCCAAAAGAAATATGAATTTCTGGATCTGGGTGTTCATTTTTTGTGAGTTTTGGGCTGGGTTTTATTTTTAGCATCCCTGAAGAGCTACTTGCTCAAATTTGGGATTCATCTCTTCTGTCGGAGTTGCTCTGTTTGTCACGATTGGCATGTGAATACATGCTTAGGGAGCTTGTGAACACTGCAGCTAAGAGAAGAATGGAGATACAAGGTGCTAACAGATTTCAACAATAGTGCTTGGGGAAAACAGGGTTCAGCTTGACCTACTTTTCATTAGCTTTATTCTTTAAAACAAAGTGAAACAAAAAACTTAACTGTTGTTTCATTTTCTGGAGCTCTTAAAAAGTGACCTGGAGCATTGCAACTGAAATGGAAGTCAGGAGAAAATGCCTGCAAGCCTGACAGTGTGAGACAGAAAGCGTGCATAAGAGAATGACTGTTAGTCAGAACAAGTTGAATAACTAAAGAAAAACATCCTGAAAATAAAATGAAGAGACAGTGTATCATCAGTTTTAGTAGTAATAGCTGCCGTGCACATTTAGGTGTATCACGTAACAGTGATGCTCCTACACAGCAGAGCAATAATATACTAAATAACATAATTCTTTTATTAACAAATACGATTCCAGACTTAAAATACCGTGTGGTTCACCTCTCAGGAGGTTACCATAGAGTGATCACTGGAAATATCAGACTTTGCTTGCTTTTGGGGCGAGAAAGTTTACAAAGGTACTCGATACCCCTGCTAGAAGATATTGCCCTGAGCACTGCATCGTCTGCTGCCTCTGGGACCTCAGCTACTTTAGGAATGATAACAGTGCATCTGCTAGGCAGGGAGAGGCTTACCACCTCGCTGCAAGTGCAAGAATTCATTAGACTGCTCACTGTAGAGAAATGAGTGAGTTGCTTAATGATTTTGTTGCACCAAGAAAACAATCCTGGTCAGTTACTGCAATGGTAATGGGAATGATTACAGTGGGGACTTTGCCGCTGCTATGATTTCTAAGTGAAAGGAATTGAGATCCCAAGGGAATCAACAACAGCAGAAACCCTTAAGTAAGTTGGTTTTAACACTGTAGGAGTTTACACATCCCCCAAAGGCAGAGTTGATCCAAGGGGTAGTGGAATCCCCAAGAAAGTCTGAGTCAGCAGGATTTGAGTGGCTGCTGTATCATAGACCCAGCCATATGAAAGCACTTACCCAAGTATGCAGTTGTTAGCACGTCAGTAGTTTTGATAAGAAAGATAAATTTCTTCATAATGCTGTGCTGAGGCCTCGTGAGAGCTGAGGAACAGGGTTTACTGAAATCATGTGTTACTTTAGGTTTAGTATTCAGGCTGCATCTCTTGAGCCTTTTCTTCCTGCATTCCCAGCAAACCTGACTGGTACAGAACTGAAAAGGGCATTTCCAGATGTGCTTCAGCCAAGTGCTGGCAGCATATGTCCTGGGAATAAGGATGGTGAAGCTGGGGAGCAGAGTCTGCTGTACAAGCACGTGGAGTAGCTGCTTCCCATGAACTGTTTGGAAGTATCTTAATCCCATCCCTGGCAATGGTGATTGAAGTACAAATTGTCATGGAGGCAGGCATGGGTAAGGGTGAGCAGCCAGCTGAGAGAAACCTTCTCTCCTGTTGCACATAGAGGTCAGGATGCACAGAGGAATTTCTGGGGGCTCTGTGCTCAGGACTTCTACAGGGAAGTGGTGACAGGAGGAGGAGTGTGAACCAGAATCATGAACAGCAGTAATGAGGAGGAGCAAGAAAGAGGATAGACAGGCAAAAGCTGGAAAGGATGGATAACTGGAAGAGGAAAAGAAGAAATAATCAACTGACAAACACCCTCCAGGGGGCTGAAGGGAGGCAGTAGGTGCTGTCTTTTTGCTCTGTGTGTTCACAGTGCTGCTGTCCAGCTCAGTGCCAGTCTCTGCCTCCCACCACTTTACAGTTCTTGCTTATAGGAGCTATCTCTCTGTATGTATATGCATGTATGTGTGTGTAAGTGAAATCAGAATCACAGGATCAACTAGGTTGGAAAAGCCTTTAAGATCAACTTCATTTTGCTCCCTTTTTTCTTCTGAAGTTGGGTGCAGAAGCGCAGAGGTGGGTGAGTACTGGCTTGAGAGCCAGTGGTGGACAGTGCTGCTCCTTGTAGTGGTTGCGGTGCTGCATGCTCTACTGGCACAGGGTGAAGGAGGCATAGACAAGGCAAGTACTTAACAGTGATTCTGCACTTTTGGAATAGGAACCTCAGTATTGTAAAATGCTTTCTGGACACTGTGCCATTCTCT
Source organism: Neopsephotus bourkii (assembly GCF_033783945.1). Classification (NCBI taxonomy): domain Eukaryota; kingdom Metazoa; phylum Chordata; class Aves; order Psittaciformes; family Psittacidae; genus Neopsephotus; species Neopsephotus bourkii. The sequence goes on from NW_026901735.1 coordinate 3,229,231, forward strand.
TGACACTTGCATAAATGGGGGATATCTGGTGTTCTGGTTTGTTGGTGAGAAACTCGGGTGATTTAGCTCATAAGTGAAGGTCCCATGGAAAGTAGGCGCTGTGTTGAACAAACACTGGCTCCTGAAGCTGATGTCCTAACCCCTGTGCATCTCTTCCTACTAAAGCACAGATGTGATGCTCTAGTGACCTGAACAGTTATCTTCCGAGTGTCAGTGTGTGTGCACTGCCATCCTTAAGAGACCCCATTTTCCACTCGTGGGGAAATGCTTTTCCATGGGCATGGAGCAATGAAGACATCCGGTGGCTGGTTGTGTTCATGGCAGGTGTTTCACACAGAGAGCCTCGCTGAGGTCTTATATAGCCAGATCTAGTTCAAGTTTCATGTTGCAGCCACCCACCAAGGCTGGGAGCAAACACCTCCCATGTACAATGCTGCATCCTACACCATGGGACAGAGTTACTAGGCTGCCTCTCTCCTTCCTTATGTATTCCTGAATCTACTGTGATGCAAAAGGCATTGGGGAAGAAGTTGAAGGTTATTATGTTTTTAATCCCTACCCCCACTTCTCCCCATGGCTCTTAAGCAACAGTTCCTGAGGATTCCTCCTTGAAAGCTGGTAACAAGCAGACCAGATGCTCTGCTCTTTTCCTATGGGACTCGCAGCTCCAAGTGCTACCAGTGACCTTTGAGGACTCCATAAAAAAACCAACCCGTGCGCTGTTTTCCCATAGACCGTCACTGTGGAAACTACAATCTTTCTTTGTGCTTCATTCATTTTCAATTTGGCCAGCCCTGCCACTGATACATGGACAAATGAGGAAGCAGCAGAAGAGAAAAGAATACTTGACAGAGGAGACCGTCACATAAAAACTGTTATGTTACGCTGTCAAGCTCAAGTGTGAATAGTGCTGCACCTGGAGAGCGCTGACAAAGGGGCTGCATTCATGCCCAGTCCCTCGTGTGTGGGAAGCCAGCAGGCGTAAAGGAGTTGCCGTGTCAAGAGCGTGATTCAGGAGACCTTCCTTGTTTGGGATTAATCATATAAAAGGGAGGCATGAGTAAAAATATCCTGTTCACAAGAATATCCTGTCGGCTGGATGTATGTATTGATATTAGAGCTGCAGAGAGGTCCGAGACATCTGGGAGATGAATCATCCCCGACCAGAACTGGAGCAATTAGCTACATTTAGACCAGCAAAAGGCCTTGAAAGGTGTCTAATTGAGTGGCTTGCAACTGCGCCAGGAAACAATGTGGATTTGACAAGAATCCCACAATTAATTTCTCTATTGACCTAGTGGGACACCATTTGCTAATGTGGACAGATTATCCTAGATAACTAATTCAGTTCTTACAGCATCCACTGCAGACATAAGTGTTTTGTTAACTGGGAGGCAAGTAAAGGAGGTAGTTAATGGCAAGTCTTTTTTGCAGCCCGTTATTAAATCTGTGACCATTTAAACATAAAACAGAGTTTTTGGCAAGGTCAAGGCCACACATTACTTGGGAGCATAAAGTTCAAAGTTCTGCCCTGGCAGCCCTGATAGTTTCGAACCACTGTGTTTCACTACTTGAAATAAGCACACATTTACTCCAGGACAAATTTAGAAGCTTAATAAAGGAAGACATGTCAAACCCAATTTATAGGTATTAAAAAAATAGAAGTAAATGATGTTCTAGGTAGGGGTGCAAATTCAATTTCCCAAGAAAAATAGCAATCGTTTCCTTTAGAAATAGTAGAAGTAAAAGCTTTTGAGCTTACTTTAAATATTTTTTTAACAAAGACAGTATTTTTTTAACATCAGTCTTTATTATATGGAATTGCAATATAAGTATTAGAATTTCTGCTTTTAGTTGGACCAAAAATGAGGTGCCTAGAACTGAGGACTTGGTAATGACTATGATTGGCAGGATTAAGCCAGAATTGATTTGTGAAAGCCAGAGCATTGCAATTTATTAGTAATCATCTCTGTGTGTGTGTGTGTGTGTGTGTGGTGCTCCCCAAAAGGAACAGCTTTTGTATAACAAGTTGAGACTATATGGTGATGTTCTGGGGAGAAAGGTCTGCAATAGTAAGCAGGGAGGAAGAAATAGGTTTCTTTAAATGATGGTGACTTTTGCTTTTTTCTTGGTGGCTGTGCTAGAGGAACTTTGTAGTTTATCTGATGGTGTTGGACCTGTGGCTTTGCTGCCAAAAGCCTTTTCTGAATAAAAGAAGGTTGCATAAAATTGGCCATTAGGAAGCAAAGAGGCTTATCGCTGCTTCTTCAGTGACCTGATGCAGGGCTGGGCTGCAGTGCAGCCTGAGTTCCTTTGAGTAAGAGGATGCAGACAGGCCAAAACTCATTATCTGGGCCAAGTCGTGAGTAGATAAGCTGGAGAGAACTACCCCTGCCATAGCTTCCAAGGGAGGTGCCTATTAATACAAGGAATGGCTTGTTCTATTATTTTAGTGAATGCCAAGAAGCCCTAAGGGATATCTTTCCTCCCACCCCATTGACATGAATGTAAACTCTCCCGATCCCCATCAGACTCAGCCCTGAGTCTGGCTCCTCTTCAGCCAGCTCAGTAGACTCTGTCTCTTGCTCAAGGGTAGTGGCAGTAGTAATGATTCAAATTAGCTCCATGGTTTATTTCAGGGAGTAGGATTAAGGAGGCAAGTTAGTCTGCTGACAGAAGAAGGATTAACAGGTTTATTAACCTATGGTTTATTCCTGAAGCAATTACAGATGAACACAAGGCTTCAAGGTTTAAAATCAGCCCTGCTTCACACCTTGCAAACACCTCAGAGTTTATCTTGCTGAGTGCCCAAGCAGCTCTTTGCCTGGAGGGTGATGAGGTTCACTGCTCTCTTTGGAGCAGCTGTGTGCAGATATGTGAGGCACCTTGAGCCCTGAAGAACTTGGAACTTCAGTAGACAGCACAGAGAAGTGAGGGACTAAGAAGGGCAAGCTGGAAACCAGTCCCCTGCCCATGGCAGAGCTCATCCCTGCTCACCTCTGGGTCTGGCTGCTGAGGAGCTTTTCAGTTAGATCTCAGTCTTGCCCTCCTTTGCTGCAGAAGGTGATAAGGAATGAAATCAGAACTCCAGAAGCCTTTTTCTCTTTCTTTTTCTCTTTCTTTCTTTTTCTTTCTTTCTTTTTCCCTTTCCTTTCCCTTTCTCTTTCCCTTTCCTTTTCCCTTTCCCTTTCCCTTTCCCTTTCCCTTTCCCTTTCCCTTTCCCTTTCCCTTTCCCTTTCCCTTTCCCTTCCCCTTCCCCTTCCCCTTCCCCTTTCCCTTCCCCTTTCCCTTTCCTTTCCTTTCTTCCTTTTTCTTTCTCTTTCTCTCTCTCTCTTTCTCTCTCTCTCTCTCTCTCTCTCTCTTTCTCTCTCTCTCTCTCTTTCTCTCTTCCGCTCTTTCCCCTCTTTCCCCTCTTTCTTCTCCTCTTTTCTCTCTCTCCTCCCTTTCTCTCCTTCTCTCCTTCTTTCCTTCTTTCCTTCAGTGAAAACCCACATTTAGTTTTACAGGCATCAATCCTCAAGGAATAAGTCACATTTCAGAACAGGTTGTATGCAGCAGGTTGCTGGGAATGGCGGTTCAGAGTGTTTTGCAGAGATTTTCAGTATGAAGTGGCAAAGCCAGTACAGACAGCAGCGAAGGCTGGAACTTTGCTGCGTTAGCTCATATTTGCCAAGGGCTCATAGAGGCATAGAATTCCCAGCTCTAGGACTCCTGAATCACAGGACTCCTGATTCTAGATTAAAATCTGCTCTGGACTGCATGAATGCTCAATTTTGGTGGCAAGAGCTGCAGAAGTGGAGAGTCTGCGAGTTTTTTCCTCAAGAAGTTCTTTTGAGGTAATGAAGCTTTTTGACAAAGGAGAAGTTTCCATAAGAAAAGTGTTCGTTCCCCCTTTTCCTTCCCCCTTCAACCACAAATGAAAGCCTTCAACACTCAAGAACAAACAAACAAGATCAAGTTCTTGGGCCTTGTGTTGCTTTTCATTTATTTAACTTTCATTTTCAAATAAATAATTTCATCTACCAAGATCAAAACAACAGAGCTGCTCTAAAGGGGAGTAATCCCTTTTCCTGACCTAAGTGACTCCATTAAAAGGTTATCTAGTGGGCCAGAATACAGCTTGTCTAAGTGACCACATTGCTTTTATGGCATCCCTAATATATAAGCTTAACAATGGGAGTTGGCCTGATTCCTGTGACAACAGATTGAGCCCCAGAAAAGGGGATGGAAGCTCCTTCCTACTGTGGAGTGGCTGACAGCGAGAGCATCTGGGGGTCAGTAGTGCTGGTGGTATTTTGATATCATTAATGTGTTGGGGGATTATGTATACAACAGAATGGTGAAGTTGCTGTTGACTCTTAAGTAGTTTCTGTTAGCAACAACAAGAAGAGAAATGAAGAATGAGTTTTAATGGCTTAAGTCCATTGAGGAGCTGAGGCACTTGGCCCCAAAGCCGAATTTCAGCCTTAGCATAAGTGTCCTCCACAACCTTAATGTGATGTCAGAAAACTGTTTAGAATTTATTTCCAGTTATTTATTTTCATTATTAAAGTGGGAGTTTGGAGGTTTTGATTGCTTGCTTTTTAAGCAAGCAGTTGTAAGCTGAAGTTTAGTGGAGCTAAGTGAGGGCAGCCAATAGAGCAGATGTTAGTGCTGGACACAGCAGGGAAGTTTGATTTCATCAGGCTCTGGTAATGCAGTAGAAGAGGGGTGGGTGGCAGAAATAGGCAGGATTTCTCTTGTACCTGAACAGGTTCTGAATTCCTTGGGTACCGTGAGAAAATAAGAACCAGGAACTCATGCACTTAATAGAGTGACAGATATAACATGGAGTCTTGCAGGTTTTACTCTCAGAATGATCTTCCCCATGAGTGCTGCAGGGTCTGGATGTAGTCCCCAGCTCTGTGGTTAGCTGTGCTGAGGACACAAAATGAGTAAGAGGAAGAGGTTGTGCAATATCTTCTCCATGCTTCTCCCCATGAGGAGAGAAGGGCTGTGAGCTTGTTTGACTTGGGTACACGAGTAACCTGCTTATTTTGCCATGAGGACAAAGGCTGAACTTCTCTTTGGGCCCAGAAATGACACAACGGTTCTCCTGGAAATCCTGATGAAAGAATTGATTCACAGGCTCCCAGTTCTGCAAGACATCTCGCCTGGGCTGGGCTGCTCTGTTCTAGTGGATCCAGGAAAACTTTGTTGTCCTTTCTGCTTCCCAGTGGGAGTTATGGGAAAACACTGGAGAATTAGTGGTACTCAGCTACTCACTGCAGTCTTGTCTGCGGGCCAGCCAAGGCAAGCTAACAAGCCCACCCATTTAAGTTAAGAATTCCTCTTCTGTTTGAAGGTGGTAACTCAGGTTTCAGCATGAGCTAACTTTGCAGTGAAAAAGTGTTTCAAAGGAATTTTCCTAAGGCCTTTCAAATTTTGGAGGAAATATTAGGAATGGGTCACTTCCTTTCACGATGAGATGATGTCTTTCAATAATATTCCTAACTGAGCTTGTTTAGATGAAATAGGAAACACAACATAAAACAGTCAGGTTTTGATCATTCATACCGACAGCTGTGGAAATGAATGTAAAGCTGTGGGTTTGGTCCATTGTGTGAATAGACTTTGGGATGGTTTCTGGTCATCATTCGTGTACGGGAAGAAATGTCCTGGAGCGTGTTTTGAACCCTTAATAACATAAGACCTTCTTAAAGCAATTTGTGAAACATTAGCAGAGAAGGTAGAAGAGACCGCTGCTTTCTGTGTGTGAATTACGAGGTGTGTGGATTAGCACTGGGAATATTAGTGAAGCTTTACTGTACTACTTCACACGGTGCATTAGTTCTTCTGTCAATCTTACTGCTGCAGGAGGTCACCAAGTCAAATGTGTGAGCTGACTGGGAAACAGGATGGGTGACTCTTCGGCCACAGGGGTTGAAAGTCCCTTAAACTTTGCTTCCAAATGGCTTGATGCAAGACATCAGTGAATAGCTTTGATCAAGCATTGGAACAGGCTGCCCAGTGGTGGAATCATTGTCCCTGGAAGCGTTCACAAACCATGTAGATGAGGCCCTCAGTGACATGGGTTAGTGGTGGCCTTGGCAGTGCTCGGGTAATGGACTTGATGATTTTAAAGGTCTTTTCCAACTGGTCTGATTCTACAAAATCAGAATTCCTCACTCTCCCTCCTGTCAAACACCTGAATCAAGGTGCTTCTGTGGAAGTGTTGTTTTATCTGATAGTTATTGCAAATTTGACAAATAGCAGTTTTTGTTTGCAACTCCTATGTGATGCTCTTTACTATCTTCCTAAGGGCAGAGCTCCTGGAAATTCTCATTCAATTTAGAAGTGACAAAACTGAAGGCTGTCACTTTGCAGATTCATGAGACCACGAGTTCAAGCTGCTTGTCTCTGAAATAGCTTTCTGGAGGTCACCTGCTCTGCATGTCTGAGAATACTCCCAAGCTGGTGAATCCCAAGAGCTGTGCTTCAGAGATTGAACCATTCTTTGTAAGAGCTCCCCTTACCTCTGGCAGCACAGGTCTTGCTCAACCCATAGGTACACTTCTCTGATCAGCCTCATGGGAATCTGTATCACATAACCAGGAATGGTGGCAGTGGGGGGGAAACAAAACTATTTGCCTGACAATTGAGTCATCTTTGTTTCATCTTCCCACAGCTATTAATTTGCTTAGTTTCCCCGCATCCTTTGTATGACAGTTGTCCTCCCACCTCTGCTATTGATTCCCATATGTTTTACCTCTGGACTGGAAGTCTGCTTGGACACAGTTGAGTTCTTTTTCTTTTTTCCTTGCTGCTGGGAAAATGATGTTATTCTTGTAGTTAATTTATTGTTTCTTCTCACCACATGATATCATCTACTTCCAGATGTCTTTTTGAGTGGATGTCAGTGATTCAGTGCTATCTGAAGCTGGCATCTGAGTCTTCCACACACGAAAAGGAGCATGTGTTGGAAGGCATCATCGTCTGTTCTTAAGACTCAAGTAATCTTTCATGTGCTTGGCATTTGTTGTTCTACAATTAGACTCCTTTCTTAAAGATAATAACCTAATTATAGGCTTTGCTTCAGCAGTTCAGAGGAATATGTTGGTGAATCATGGGTGAAAGGGGCAGAGGAAAATTCTGCAGCTATACAGGCAAGAGGTTGGGATATGACAATCAAATATTACTCTCACCTTTTCTCCTTGATTGTAGTGCTGTCCCTGGGAAGGGATTAGTGTGATCTTCCTCAGAGATTAAAAATGCATTTAATGCATCATTTCCCTTCACTGTTCATACAAATTGCAGTGTTTAATAGCAGAAATGTCTATAGCATGTATCTTATAGAAAATAAACGCATCTTCTGTCTCTGTGGAGAGCTTTTCAATGTAAAAAGCAAATGTAAGTTACCAGGGATTTATTTTGTGTTTGCTTTGGGATTTTATTGCTAAATTGCTACTCTGATTTGTCATGGAGGGGTGCTTCCAGTTGTTTTTCTAGCCTTAGTCCAAGAACAGCTTTCATAGTGGTACTGATGGAATAGTGGTACTGATGGAAGCCTAGATCCTATGGGCAGCTCTATTAAACACACAGCATTAGAATCTTCTTGAACAAGTGACTCTGCTACTTCTCTTCTAGTTCCAGTCAGAATCAACTGTGTGCACTGGGACAGATCTGTCCCATCCTTAAGACAGAGAAGCGTGAGAAAGGAAAGGGAGGAACAGAAGGAAAAGGGTTTTTTTTCAGGGTCACCTAGCAGGGCCAGGAAGAGAACAAACCTGTCCTGTGCAAACCCTCCTGGAGTTACAGATATAAATCCTCATCTGGGGAAGGAGGAGGAAGAGCAGAGTTGTACACATTTATGGAATCTTAGCTTTCTGAAATGGGCACAGAAATGCTGCTGCCTGACTTCCATGTCCAGATCTGTCTTTAGCCAGCACTAGGTTATCATTGCTCTGAGATGCCCAGCTTTCACCTGGGCATGTCTCCTTTCAGGGGCTTCCTCTCCTGGCTGCAAATTGGGCCAGAGACCTGATTTGTGTCTCCTTTAACACTCCTGGGCTCTTGTTACTTAAGGAAATAACAAATTGCCTAAATTCAGGCCTCGAGTGACAGCTCTTGGCAATTTCTAACCACCCTGCTTGAAAACATCCACATTTTTCCAGCTGTTGTGCCCATTACATACTAGAGCCAAGATGATATTTCTGAGAGGGTATATCCTCCGTGCACTGTGTAAGGCAATGCTTATCACTGAAGATAAAACTTATTTGGGCTTTGTCTTCTGTTAACTACACTCTTAAGCAGACTAGATCCTCACCTGATACAAATTAAAGTGCAAGTCAATGGAGAGGTGCCAGTTGACACTGGTTAGGTAATATCTTTGCATTATTAATCAGGGTTTAGATAATGTTTGTAGAAACTTCATTCCTCAGCCAGAAGACAGAGCTAAATAAGACAGAAACCAGTAAGGAGTGCAGTAGGCCAGAAATAAGTGCTGATGTGGACATGTCTGAGATGTAATTACTGGCTGGAACAGTGTCTAATTTCCTAAAGGCCAGGTGGTACCTCCAGGCACAGGAGGTTAGTGCTGGGATGTGGGGTCAGCAACCCACTGCAGGCAGCATCAGGAGGTTAAATCTTCAGGTTTGTCTATGGCTGGAAATTAACCAAAGCAGCTCTTCCAGAGTATCTGGAATAGCTATTTTGGTGTGTTTCCAAGTGCAGGCTGCTTTGAAATGCTAGTGCTTGAAGCTGTTTAGCTTTTATTTAGAGTAAGAAAGAAAGATAACAGAAACTTAAAGGAATGGGGTTGTGTTTGGAATTAAAACAAGATGGAATAGCTTTTATTTTATTACAAACAGTGACCAAGCATTGCTGGTTTGCACAGAGGGATAAGATGACACCATGGCAATGAGTTTTCTGGTTGTGCTTTGGTAGTTAATGGTACTGTGTAACAAGGATCTTCTGCCAGGTATAGGCTTCTGCAGAAGAAAGGGGGGGGCAGAAATGCTATTATTGTAGCAGGTAGGACAGTTGGTGATGAGATTATATTATATCCATAAAGGCTGAATAGGAGGAGGGGTTTTCTGGCGTTAGGAAAAATACACTGCCAGAGTGTCTGTTGTACTATGTCATACTGCACATATTTAAGAACAAGATAGAAAACAACTTCTTAGAACAACACATGGAACAATGAATCTGCCTTGGGACAGTGGGTGGATGAAAGATGTGCTACCATTACTTTCTGGGATCTGCCAGGTGTATCTGGGCTATGGATGCACCCTGCCAACACAACCTAGGATGCCTTGCTGTATCCTTGCTATCCGATTACATCTGTCCTGGTCCACCTACACACTTGTGGTATATGCCTGCAAGAAGAGGCTGCCCCAGCCTTCAGAGGCTGCAGAGGTGGAGAGAGGGCTTTGCCAGTGCATCATGCACTCTTGTGTGCAAGATGAGATGCTCTGAAGAGAACTTGTGTGGCCATAGGGGTAGCCCAGGAAGCTGCTGCAGTAAAGGCCCTAGGAACAACTGAATTACCGTGCAAAATGTCCCATGGGAAGGCAGCAGGCTCCCAGCTGTTTGTGTGCTGCTGATCCCCCTTAGTGCAGCTTTGCATTAGCAGGATGGGATGACCATCCAGAGCATTATGCAAGCCAGTCTACAGGGACTAAGCTGTTTTTCTTTTGGAGAACTAGAGTGCACCATTTCAAACAGGTGGATCCATCTTCTGGAGGTATTCTGAAAGCTGGAGAGGGACATGAGGAACAGTAGTGATAGGACAAGGGGGAATTGCTTCAAACTTATACAGGATTTAGGTTAAATATAAGGAAAAAATTCTTCACTGTGAGAGTGCTGAGGCACTGGAATGAGTTGCCCAAGGAAGCTGTGAATGCTCCATCCCTGGTGGTGTTCAAACCCCGGTTGGATGGAGCTTAGAGCAACCTGATCTAGTGTGAGGTGTCCCTCCTCATGGCAGGGGGTTGGAACTGGATGAGCTGAAGTTCCTTCCCAACTCAAACTATAAGAGACTTAAATTTCCAGCAAAATCTTCCCTCCAGCCTGAAAGAGGGCTCCGAAATGCTCCATCTGTCTTTCCCTTGGCATGGAGGCTTTTACCATGGCATGTTTGACAAACTGTGTTTATTTACAGCTCCCTGAGTGAGCAAATGTGGTTAATAGATACTGCAGCTTGATGAAGGGGTACTCTGGGCCTGAAGTACCTGCTTCACGCAGGAAACCTGGGTGCTTGTAGTCACAGTCTTACCAGGAGTTGTTTCATAACATCAGCCCATGAGGATGCCCTGTGGCTCTGTCACTGCCTGTGAAGACTTCCTCAGCATCTCTGGTGGAAGAGGAGGTGAGATGACAGGCATAAAACTCACTGAGCATCTTTGTACCCTCTCTGGAAATGCACCAGCAGCTTGGTCCTGCCCTTGCTGCAACTACCCAGCCTTTGGAGAGAAGAGCAAGTGTTAAAAGGACCAACGGCTAACCTAAGTGTTGACTGTAACAGGTACCCTAATGATGAATGGCATGAATGGACAATCACTCCTGCCACAGCAAATAAACCCTGTCACATGGAATCCGGCGTTTTCCGAGGGAAATCCGCTTTCACTGCGGGCTGCCAGCACCAAATGAGCTTCATAAAGCACCTGCAGATCTGAGCGTCAAGCAATTATTCCAGTATCTTGCCTAAAAACAAAAAGGGCCCTGCCCTTCGGTCACCTCCGACCTCTTCCAGCTAACATAAACTAATTATATTTGCGGCAGGAGGAGGAAGGGGTAGAACCATCACCCCGAGGTCTTTCTGTGGGTCTTTAGGGGGTTCATAGCCAGGTCTGCGGGTGTTTTGGGGCTCCTCCATCAGCTCATAGCACCGGGAAGCTCCTTTGCTGAAGCGCTTAAAGGGATTCGGGGTTGCACAGCCCCGGGACAGAGAGGAGTGGGCTGGGAGCGGGGCTGAGCCCCGGGACAAGAGCTCCTTTGTTCGGCATCACTTAGCAGCAATTACAGCCCGTCAAAACAGTTTTTGTTTTACGACAACGTGTTAATGGGCCCACGGTTGGGTGTGAGAAGTAACCCAAGCCGCATGCACTGAAGCAGGGTTAGAGGTTAATTGAGACTTTCTAACACAGCGCATGAGATTTTTGCAACCTTTTGCAGCGAGGGAAGTGGGGAACAAAAAGGAGATAATGTGATACAATTAGTTGGAAAGAAAGGGTCAAAATTCCCAGATGGAAAGGAAAACTGGCCAAGTGAATCAGGCCAGATGGGCCACCTGGACCATAACGAATGCCGAAAATAGCTTCAGTCCTTCATCTGGTGGACGAGGCCGTAGGTGGCATGTCTGTCCTTCACAGTGGATTTATATAAAAGAAAGCAAGGTCAACATTATAAACAGCAGTAGCCTCTTGCAGCTTGTATTCCAGATCTGTGATCATTAGTGCAGCTCGTATTTTTGTGTTTATTTCCATTATTTCAAAGTCATTTGATTTTAAATCAGCAGCTCCCTTTGGCCATGATTATGGTACTGGTGTGCTATTGAGCTTCCTACCATTTAGGTTGCTTTCCCCTGTGTGAACCTCTGGAGGGTTAACACCTAAACTGTTAACACTTGAAGGCAGGTTTGGTGGTTTCCTCATGGTCAGTAGGAAGGTGTTTTGGAGCTTTGGTGTACTCAGTGGGTGAGGTGCTACTCACCAACCTCCCTCTGCAGCCAGTGCCTGCATGGATGCTGCACTGGGAGTTCGGGTCAGTACTGGTTGCAGTGCCCACAGGTGTAGTTCTGGATCTCCTTGCCTTGGAAGACTGTTAGGCTGATGCATTCATTCTGTGGTGCTTCCTTCTTCCTCTGTACTTCGTCATTTCTCAAGATGTCTGCAGGGTGCCACATATAAAACAAGACTGAAAATTCCTTGTATTTGCCTCCCAGCTTGCACTGGAAACGAGCTGCAAGATGCCTGGAAGTGCCAAGTCATTTTTGGCACGTGTTCAGTGCTTATTTGTTTTCCTAGAGCCAGTGTGATTAGTTTCCTTTGCTACCTCAAAACCATCTAAGCTTCCTGTATTGAAGCTGAATCATCTGCTGCAGGTGCCTGCAACTCCTTTTCTGTGTCACATCCTAGTGTTTGGGGAAACCACGCAGAAGGAGTGTGACATGTGGGAAATGGTGCCACCTGCCTCTGTTGTCTTCTCCTTGGTGCCTCAAGGTTGCTGCCTTCACTCTCCAGTGGCTGAATGAGGCTGATGTCTAAGGAGAAGCTGCTGCCAGCCCTGGGGTACCTGGTACAAGGTCAGTGAAGCCCAACTGAGCTTCATTAATGAGCACTGGCCTGGTGGAGAAAGAGCATTGGCAGTGGGACAGTGGCACCATGCAGCCTCCAGAGCCTGAACCAGCTCTGCAGGAAAGGAAATGCACCAAGTCAGTAGGGCAGTGGATTGCCAAGGCTGAGCCCAGCTTTGCTGACCCTCACTTTTTCCATCGCTCCTTCCCCCTTTTATATGCCCAAAAGCAAATGTGGGGAGGAGGAAGGGGTAGGAGGAGGAACGAGGATGTAGAAAAGCTCAGGCAAGAGTGAAAGGGGAATGCAGAAGTGGGAGAGAACAGATTGCATTTCATATCTGTGGATTACCTAATGTGCTTGGTCTAATTCCAAAGTTCAAAGTGGCCCTGCACAGAGAGAAAGAGGGAAAATAGAGGAGGCTTGGAATAAAAGCAGAGACCAGCCATTAAGAAGGTGTAAATGGGAGATGTGACTGTGATTTGAACAAGCCTGGCTGTCCTCTAGCAGGATCTCACTGTGTAACCAGGACACTGCTTGGTGTTAAAAGTTGCATGTATCAACCAGACAGTTCTAGGAATGGGAATCATAATCATGAAGTGTAATAAACCCCTCATGGAGAACCTCAAGCAGAAAAATCTTGCAGATCTGTGTTCATCCAGGATCCTTCCCTGTGCAGTAAATATGCCCAGAGTGAGGGCTCTTCAGAAGATGCTGACTGGACTCGTTGCAAGGGTATTTATGGTATATAATGAGTTAGAGCCTGTGCTCACCATAGTTACTTTTCTACCCAGGTGTGAATCTCAAATAACACTATCCTGGACTTTTCCTGTCCCTTCCTCTGCTCCAGCCTGTGTTAGTAGTTGTTTGTAGGGCTGCACCCACCTGGTGGCTGGGGAAGCCAACAAAGAATAAAGGGAGCTAAAAAGACAGTTTTGAACACATTACAAGGCAAACTTGACTGGTACTCCAGGACGGATCATCTTGTGATTGAGTATCTCTAAAGAGGAAGTGGAGAAAAAATGGGAGAGGGATGTGCAGGGGAAAGAGCTGGCCACAGCTCCTTGTACAATGTACATGCTAAATACTGTGGACTTGGGAGCATCATCTGGGGTAGTCTGTCTCACACAGGGCAGTGGAGGTGGGCTCTGCCCCACTAACAGCAATGCTTTTCTCCCAGGTGCTGTGTGAGGTCTCATGAGACTTTTGAAATGATACTCAGAGAGTAGAATTCACCTACATCATTTTTAAGTCTATTAATCCAGTCCTAAGATTGCCAGTGTAGCCAGGAACGAAGGTGAATTGCTTTCCCTTTTACTTGAACAACATGACTTCTGTTGGCTGTTCTTGCTGTTGTTGATGATTCACTTGTTGGTCTATTTGTGGTTGGGTTTTTTCCTTCTCCTTGAAGCATCAGAGATTGGCTCCAGCTGAAGGTAGGATGTTGGGTGACCAGCACGTCCTGGTGTTCCTGCTTGTCGTGGTTTAAACCCAGTCAGCCACGCAGTCTCTCTCTCACTCCCCTTTTCTTCCCCGCACTCCCGAAGGGATGGGAAGGAGAATCAAAAGATTGTAACTCCCATGGGTTGAGATAAGAGCAGTTTAGTAACTAAGGTATAACACAAACCACTGCTGCTACCACCAATAATAGTAATGATAAAGGAAATAACAAGGGAAGAGAATACAATACCACCCACTGACCGATAATACCCAGCCCAACCAAGCGCCGACCGATACCTAGTCCAACCCCGGAGTGATCTCCCCCTTCTGGGTAACTGCCCCTAGTTCTACATCCTGGGCATGATGTGCTGTGGTATGGAATACCTCTTTGGCTAGTTTGGGTCAGGTGTCCTGTCTCTGCTTCCTCCCAGCTTCCCCTCCTCCCTGGCAGAGCATGAGGCTCAGAAAGTCCTTGGTCACACTAAACATTTGAGCAGTAACTAAAAATGTCGGTGTTATCAGCGCTGTTCCCAGGCCGAAAGTCAAAACCACAGCACTGCACCAGCTACTAAGAAGGAGAAAAAATGACTGCTACTGCTGAACCCAGGACATGCTGTTCCTAAGCAAACTTCCTAGTATCTGCCTTTGACATTTGGTACTCATTTGGCAGCCCTTGTATTATTTTTGGTTTTGTGGTAGTTTCTACTGAAAACCTTAGATTTGTCCCCATAATGCTGGAGGGGCTTCTGGCACATGGGGAAAACCTTTGGGGGATTCCTCTCAACTTGAGTCCACACTCGGCTGTTGGAGATCTGGAGGAGATTGTCCTTTCCAGTCTGTTCTTCTTTCACCCCCTAAAAGTCCAACCCATGGTGCTTTTAAGCGAATATTTTATGATCTGAAGCTGTTACTGATCCTGGCTGTTATCACAGATCACTTCAACTTTCTTTTTCCTGTACCTCTTTTCCAAGGTGAGCTGCTTTTCCCAGGTGCTGTGTCCTTCTTTGCTATGTTAAAGAGCTCTTCAGTGTTTCATCTGTAAGCGTAAAAAAAGAACTAATGCTTCCTGCTCTGCAGTTCTATCTGAGTAGATAAGAAAGTCATATCTATAGCAAACATCAAATTGAATTAATGTAACTTTGTGAAATGCAACCGTTGCATCTTTACCTTGTGTAACAGATGGACAACTGGCTCCTAGTAAAAACATTGCTTGGTTTAAACTAGTTCCTTCCATGATTTCTGGCTCATAAAAGTTGACTAAAATATTATGATAGAGGAAAAGAATACATCCCTGAGATGAAGTCTGGTACTACAGATGGGCACTACTTTAAGGTACAGCTACTGCAAGATATGGTATAGCTATATATATAGGTGTATATATATATGTATATATAACACAAATATCATAGAATCATAGAATAGTTAGGGTTGGAAAGGACCTTAAGATCATCCAGTTCCACCCCCCTGCCATGGGCAGGGACACCTCACACTAAACCATGTCACCCAAGGCTCTGTCCAACCTGGCCTTGAACACCTCCAGGGATGGAGCATTCACAGCTTCCCTGGGCAACGCATTCCAGTGCATCACCACCCTAACAGTAAAGAATTTCTTCCTTATATCCTATATATATATATATATGTATGTTTGTTGGCTGGCTGTTGTAGTTGGAAGAAATCGTGTTTAAACTCGCTGGTTCCAAGTGCTTTCAAAACAAGCTTGCAATGGGTATAATGTGGATTTCTTGAGGGTCCCATCAGAAAGTGTACCCACTTATCACAAAGACCATCCCTGTTGATAGCGATGGACGTGCCTCAGGAGAGGACCATAAATAGCTGGTCTCCATATGTGTGTGTACAAGATGAGAAATATTGTTTTGAATAGCTCCTTAGGTATTCAAGCCATATGATTTAGTTCATTTGTCATGAGGAAAGGTTAAGAATGTTGCTTGAATAATAAGCCAGTTAAGATAATAACTTTTGGATTTGGGACAGGGCAGGGAAGTAGGATTGATGGTCAATTCATTTCTCCACTGTGGATGCTCAATAGTAGCTGAAGATTTCCAGCTAGAAATTCCTGTTTTTAAAGTTTGAGAAAAGCACAATAGGGAATAAAAATGGTTACTTGAATGTAGCACAGATTAGTCTGAACAAAATACCACTTTTCAGTACAGGAACTGCAGGAATACTGCTGTTGTGTCCTTGAGTTGCCTGCTTCTGGAATGAAGGCTCAGCTCAACTTGATGAGAGTTACTGCTGCCAGTGCTTATGCTTTTACCTGAACATCTGTTTGAAACATTACTGCATTGCCAGCATCAAAAATGAGGGGAAATTTCAATTTTTAGAGAAGCTTGATCAGCTCTAACAGGATAAATATAGAAATTGAAGGAAACCTTCAAACAGAAGTGTTATTGACTTTTTTGTTTGGTGCTGTTTTGGTTTGGTTTGGATTTTTTTTTTTAATGTCAGGTTTTGTTAATTTGGAAGTTTGACCTTTTTTCCCCCCAAGATGATGATTTTAACAGAGCTATTCCATGCTGGTGGTGCTATAAATGAGGGCAGAGGCAGGCGTATCACTGTAAAAAACCACCATCAACCAAATAACAAAGCCCCACCAAGCAAAACCACCCCAAGCAGTTCTCTCTAGCACTGCACAGTGACGCTCCTCCAGGCAGCAAGCGGATGTTGCACCTACAGCACTGCTCATGCATTCGGCGTTAGAGGTCTTCCATGGCAGCTCTTGCTGGAACCCCTGAAGGCTGGATGCAGGATAAAGAGTAAGAAAAGCACGTTTCCAGGGGGTTTTAAGTTTGCCACTTCAGTGCAGTCACTGACAGCTGCGCTGTTAAAAACCCTGGGCTGACCTGACAGCCCCAGCGCTTTAGTTTGAGGTGTTTCCAAACACACCATTCCCTGCCTGTTGCCTCAGAGGGAACAGATGGAAAGTGTTACCAGTCAAGCACGTTTTCATAGGCTTTCTGGTTCTCTTTAGCAAAAGCCTTACAAAAGTCTTCAGACAAATTAGTGCCCGAAGGTAGAGGAAGTCTTTAGTAGCACTGGAGAACTGCTGACTCAGCCTGTTCTCAGAGCTGTGTCCAAGGGGACCTGCTTTCTGCCTTCAGCGTTTCCATGGTGGATAGTGGTTCCTTCAGAATCAATTACATTACTCTCAAATGTCTTCTTAAGTTTAATGAGTCCAGTTACATCCTTAGAGTTACTCTTGAGCTATAGTTCAACGAATGACAGGCGCAGCCAACCAAAGTCAATATGTGACCCGAGGAAAGATTGTGTCAGATAAGTCTGAGCTCCTTCTGCATGTGCACTCCTGCATTTTCTTTCCTCTTAATCTCACACTTTTCTGCCCTGTGTGCTCCTGAGCCAGGCTGATTTGAAGACACAGCCTCCAGAGACAGGAGAGAGCCCAGCCTTTCACATGAGCTCACTACATCCAAATCAGATCAGCAAAAAGGCTGGAGGTGGTCATTTTATGGAACATAGGGGCCCGTATAAATGGGAAGAATGAAATCTTGGAAGACTGTTTGTTTGGTAGCATGAGACTAATCAGAGATTTGAAAGGTAGATGTTTGAAATTAAGTCAGATTCAAAACCCATTGAAGTCTCTTTGGGTTTAAAAAGCTTTGGATTGAGCCTGTAGTGAGCACACCTGAGCTCTGGAGCTTGGGTGCTTGTACTGCAGAATCTGCAACTTCCCATCCCAGAAGATGTGGTTCCATTCTGCAGGCATGGAGCTGGTGCTTCTGACTCCCTTGGGTCAACCACTGGGGTACCAGAGTTTCCTGGTACCTTGCCTAGAGCCATTACTATAATAACATATATTGGAACTTGATGGATCTTAAGGTCCTTTCCAACCCTAACTATCCTACGATTCTATGATTTTATAATGATAAGACTTTATTATTTATCCAGGCTGGTGAACACAGCATTGAGTGAATAGTCCATCCGGTTTTCCCGGTCATCCTTGTGACTTCTGTTGAATTTTCTGAAACCATTTGTGAATGAAGCGTGATTTGCAATGGATTAAGCTAAGCAGGGTGCTTACCAAAGGGAAAGGACATAATACCTATTTCCCTTTTGCTTGGATCTTGCTTATGTTGTGGGAAAGAGACCTTGGTATTGCAAATGCATGTATCTGCTTAGGATTCTGATATTCCCATTTCCTGATCAAACCTGACCTGCACAGCAGAGCTGGAGAGTAGAGTCAGTCTTGTACTATTGATACCACACAATGCAAGCTTAGTTTACTGAAGCTTTTAATCTGAATCTATTTATTTCAGCTGCCCTGATGGTCTTTAAACCAAAATGGGATGTATTTGGAAAGGTCTTCTGTGGCTCAAGTGTCTGGCACGGGTTTGATGCAGGGACAGTGGGGCAAGCTCCTCTGTTTTGCAGGATATCAGGTTGACCCATCCTAACCTCAAATGCTTTTTAGCTCTACCAGCCACTGAAAAGCCTCCAGATAATGCTGACTCCGAGTGGTACCATCTGGACTTCATTTGAATCAGAAGTCAGGATGGAAAATCCTTGGTAACTCTCGGACCCAAAAGCCAAGGATGGAAAACCAGAACCCACCACACTTGCAAGAGCGCAGCTATTCCCATGGCTGTGAACACTGACGTCTGTCCCTCACTGGTGAAAAACCACCCACAGCTCCAGGAGTGTTTCATGTTGTTTTTTCCAAGGTAACCAAAAGCATGTATGGCTTATCCTCATAATAGACCAGTTGGCAGAAACAGAATTGTGTGTGTTTAGCAAACAATGTATTTTGAAATGAAACATGTATTTTTAAAGCTCCCATTTGGATATTTTTGCTAAAATCAGCAATAAGAGCACATAATCTTCATGGTCAGAAGAGAAGTTTATTGACTCTCTGTACTCCTCTACAGGTTACAGGTACCTGATTGTATTTTAGCTCTATTAGTTAAGATCAAATAAAATGGCGCAATCAGAACCTGAACAATATTATTCCTTGCCCATAGCAGGGAAGTTGGAACTAGATAATCTTAAGGTCCTTTCCAGCCCAAACCATCCTATGATTCTCTGATTATGGAACTGCATGAATTAGTTGTTCCAGAGAGACCTTTTCCTGAATGGCAGTCACTGTGGGTTTCTTTGGTGGCTGGGAAAGGAAGTGTTAAATAATGTTTGCAGCACACCAAGTCCTACGTGCTTGCTACTAACATTGGCAGGTTTCTACACACTGTTTACATGTGGTGATGTGTAGAGATGGGTGAACCTCAAAAGGTTTGGGAGGTTCAATTCTAGTTATTATAAGCACCTGAAAGGCTAAATTCTTATCTGAAGCCCAGCAGAATCTCAGAGCCAGCTGGGAGGCTCCTGAGCAGAGCCTCTTGCTTGCTCTCTGGCTCCTACCGATGCACAGTGCTCTCCAGACCTCCTGGGAATGTCAGAATGTCTTTTGGGAAGGCTCTATGGAGCATGGGAGGAGCAGAATGCCTTTGATGTGGGTCTTTATGGTGTGGCTTGTTGATGGAGGACACTAAATGGGGTTTCACAGCTGCATTGATGAGCTAGAGCAGGTGACAGGCCTGAAGGGACAGAAAAGAAGCTCCTTAAGTATTTGTTGTGGGAAGCGTTGCAGCTAAGGGTAGTTATTAGGGAAAGGAAAGGGTTTCCTGGCCTTTCCATTTCACCCCTAGTGATGGCCTGAGTTTGGATTATGCTGGGCTACAACCTCATGTAGTTATGCTGCTGTAACACTGATGGCTTGTTTCAGTCTGTATCTCTGGCTTTGGCTGGGTGGAGAAGCACTGCAAGCTGAGCTGTAGTCAGTGTATGAAATGGTGTTGAGTACGCAAGCGTGGCTGGTCCTTACAAAGAGGTCTTTGGTGAATAATTGGTTCTGTTCCTCTTCCTTAGCATTAGAATGATGCCTAATTCTGTGAGCTCTTCTCATGATGCAAACTTTACACCCCCCTTGTTGCTGCTTTCAAGCAAAGAATACGTTATTGTTCTTGTTTTTACAAACGGAGCTGGACTTGTGTTTCCCAATGCTTGGGAATTTAGGATGTCTCTGATGCTTGATGCTTGCTGTTTGTGATCATCATGACTCATTTTTCAGCAGGAGTCAGAGATTTTGTCTGAAAATGAGGATCCCATAGCGTATTCTTGGTGACATCCAGACCCACTTCACAACCATGCAGTCAAAATAGATAATATAGGGGGAAGAGGAGTTAGTCAGAGCCTTGGGTTGGGAGCGGAGCTGGGAGTACGGTCCATGTCTGGCACAAGGATGCTGCTACCAAGCTGGGAAATAGTCACATTTCACAAGACTCAACTCCTTGTTGACATTCCAAGTATTATAGGAAAACAACAATGTAGTAAGTGTCAGTGCTGGCATCGCTTTGTCCAGCACACAAATAATCTTGGCTGATCCCTGAGGGAAAGGCAGAAAAAGGCGGAGTTGAATATTTTTATCTTTGTTGGCTTTTATCTCATAGTGGAAAAAACTCTTCAGTGTCTTTTGTCTGCATGATGTAGGTTAACATAACATCATCAGAGCCAGGAAGCTTTCTGTTAATGTGTGAGAGTTTATCAGGAGGATTACGTTATTTAAACATAACTAGAATGTGCCTCCTTATTTTTATCCGAGCCGTTTGTATCTATGTACTGCTCTGCAGTGTAAATACTGTCCAAGAACTTAAATATTAGTTGTTTTCTAACATAGAGAACTTAGAAAACTTTTCTAGTCGTTTCAGTCACTTCTTCATCTAAGTTTTGCCATCAGCCTGTTCGTAATCTGCAGTAATTTTAGCTGGATCTACTATTTGAATGTAGGTTTGTGGCATCCAGCTAATGTTCATCTCTGGTATGGCCAAGACCGTTTCTTCTCCACTTCTAGTTGAGTTAAGGAGGCCAGGTCAGAGCCTGATCCCAACCATAGATACAAACTCTGCAGTAACCACATAAACTCAGTTGGCTTGGGCCATCTGCACACTGGGCTGAGCAGATTCTGACTGGGAGCCTCTGAGTGCAGATGGATTTCTGTTGTGGGTTTCCTGGAGAACCCTCTGTAACGTCTGAGTTTTGTGGCCAAATTGCATGGAATCTGTCTCAAGTGACTTTTATTCCCTCACCCACCCACAACGGATGTTTGTTTCTTCTTTATGTGGAGCATGTTTCCCTACGTATGATGGGAAGATGAACCAACCGGGGACTATGCTGCACGTTCTTGGTTGCTTGGTGGATTGAGTGACACCAGACATGTAACAGCGGAGGCTGCTCTTAAAGGAAGATGTTCTGGTGTTTGCATGACCCAGTGAGACAGCAATGCAGGATGACAGTGGCAGAGGAAGTGAGTCAGTATCCTGGGGGATGATGACCCAGACGGTGGTTCGGCACCATGGGAACAGTGCGCTTCAGGATGTCATCTGCAAAAGCACCTCATTAAGAAGACCACCAGAGAATGATGACAGCACAGGCCATTTTTTCACTTCCCTAGAGGAAACAGCTCCCACAGGAAACCTCCAAGCACTTATCTATGGAAAAAAATCTCCATCAAGGTTTTGCTTTAGTACAGGTTTTTGATCAGTTCTCTTGTTTTCCAAGCTTAAAATCCCCTCTGGATCTGGCATCCCGTCAACTTCATGCCCGTTGAATAAATGCCATCTAGGAAGACTGTGCTTCCTGCTCTGGATTTGCAGCAGCACTGCTGTGAACGAGGATCAAAAACCCAAGAGCAGCTGTTGCTCAACACTGCAGAACAAGGCAAGGTGTTGGGTTTGGTCCAGGCCTGATGTAAGCAAGTCTTGCAGGGCTTGCAGTATTGTTGAATTTGGCCTATTCTTCTTCGGGAACGGATTGTGCTGCCTACTTGGCTGCCCCAGTCCTTCATCCGGAGCCAAAGGAGGCCAAGACTATTTGTGGAATCTGAAAGTGAAATCCTGGCCCTTTTTGACTCAATGGGCATTTTGGTGTTGACTTCACTGAGTATCCCAGATGTCAGGAATATTTTCTGGTTTTGTGATTCTTTGTGGAAGATGTTAGATGCTTTTTTCCTTAGCTCTGCTTCTCTCCTTGGGCATGAGGGACCTGCCTGGATTATTTTAATTGGCAACTCCATTTTTCCAGCATCTGTGGCAGAAATAGCTCTGTGCATGTAGTGCCAGGCTAAGTAGCTCCTGTTAAGTAGCCCCTCTGCAATCCTGCAGTTAACACCGGTTGTTACTGCCAGACCCCTCTCTGTGGGTTGTGTAATAGCCAAGTTTTCGGTGGCTGCTGCTGTTTTACTGTGTGCTTTGAAGAACATCCTGGAGGTAAAGCCTTTGTTTTGGGGGTAAAACAGGAACAGTGAAATCCTGGTGGCAGCACAGGTGAAGGCAAAGCTGCTGTGGGTTGAGGCAGGATAATAAGAACTTCATCTGAGGAATCTGAAGGGAGCAAACAGGCTGTATTACAGTGCTAACACCTGACATTGCCTCTGCTGGTGCTGAACCAGGAAGCATGAGGTGTGGGGGGGTTTCCAGCAGGGAATCACAAAGAGCTCCAGAGCTTTGAAGTGGTTCCATACTGAAGTCAGGGTAGGAAGGAGGACATAGGCTTAGGAGTAGGTAAACTGGTTTCAAGTATTGTGCTGGGCTTTGGGAGAGCTGGACTCATTCCTAGTTCTCACCTGGACTCCTGTTAAGGCTTATAGCAATCGCTCCAGTGCACAGGTTTTTTTTAAAGCATTTATGGCTCTGTGGACACCTCAGAGATCATTTAGAGTCCCAGCTCTCATACAAATCTGATGGATTTAGAAACCTAAATACTCCTGAAAACGCTTGAAGAAGACTTTTCTTCTTCTTCCAGCATTTAAATACCTCTATATGCTTAATATATCATAGAATCCTAAAATGATTTGGGTTGGAAGGGACCTGAAAGCTCATCCAGTTCCAACCCCCTGCCGTGGGCAGGGACACCTTCCACTAGAGCAGGTTGCTCCAAGCCCCTGTGTCCAACCTGGCCTTGAACGCTGCCAGGGATGGGGCAGCCACAGCTTCTCTGGGCACCCTGTGCCAGCACCTCAGCACCCTCACAGGGAAGAGCTTCCTAATGTCTCATCTCAGTCTCCCCTCTGTCAAATTAAAGCCATTCCCCTTGTCCTATCACTACAGACCCTTGTCCAAAGTCCCTCTCCAGCTTTCTTGTAGCCACTGTAGGTATTAGAAGACTGTTAAAAGATCTCTCCTAAGACTTCTCCAAGCTGAACAAGACTTTTGATCCACTTGGCTTCCTAGTAGTGGTGTAGTCTTTGCAGACCCTTAGGGAAAGGCTATGTGTACGTGCAGAGGGGTAGGGAGAGCCACTGTCTTGGTAGAGAAAAGGTCCATCAGCTTCCATGGTAGTGCTCTATTGATGCACTTGGTGTAAAGAGAATGTCAAAATATGGTAATATTTGCAAGTGAGAGTTCCCCAGAATACTTGTGTGTTTTTTCTGGGACACAAGTCCAGAATATTTGTCCTATAGAAAAAGTGATAGTGGAATGCTGATTTTTTGATGGGTGAGGTTTCGATGTAAAGTCCTTTTCGTGACCTGAACATACAATGTGTTTATCAGCCTTTTGGTGCTTGGGGCTGGGCATCAGGGTGGTCTCTTAAAGAATTTTGAGAGTCTTTGTGCTGCAGTTGTTACATCCTATTCTAGAAATGTTCACTTGGAATCATAATAATAATGCTGCTAATAATTTGCTATTATTATTAATATTATTAATATTAGTTTAATTAGGTCATGATGCTCATTCCACAGGGTTTTGTTTGCCCAGTTTTCAGCTGAATTAAAGGTTCCTTTTCTCTTTGGTACTGTTTTGTAGCAATTAATCTTGCGTTTTTAAACATCAGCACCTGTTCCTTGACAGCTTCCTTGCTCCTTCCCCCATTTCTGACACAAGTAATTTATTTATTGAGCTTTTATTGTATTTCAGAGCTGAACTTACCTTTGAAAACTGGTCAGAGAGGACCCGAATAAATCAATAGTTCACTCAGCAACACCATTAATGTGCTTAATAAAACAAACTCTATAAATTTGTCGCAGGCCTTGAAAGTGGTCCCAAAACCTTTTAAATCCAAAGCACCACTTTTCTTCCCCACACCCCTCCTGCCACACTGGGCACGTTTGCTGGTTCTGCAGCAGGGTGGCTATGAGGCAGATTGTAGCTCTTCATAGTATGGCAAATATACAAAGCCTCAGGTCTGTTGCCCAGATGGCAACATCCTGTAAAACCTGCCAAGTTCACGTCTTTCAAGCCATTTATAGTCTTTAATTGCAAGCACTGCAATGAACTAAGTAATAGCTTAAAAAAAAGACACATTTTCTTGGTTTTCCTTGGTTTTAGTAGGTCTCATTCATGCACAAATATTGCACTCTTTTTATGCCACAGATAACAACAGACACTGCCCTTGCAGCCTGTTCCAATGCCTGATCACCCTTTCAGTGAAGAAATTGCTCCTAATCTCAAGTCTGATCCTTCCCTGGTGCAGCCTGAGGCTGTTTCCTCTTGTTCTATCACTTGTTACTTGGGAGCAGAGACCAGCCACCTCCTCTCTTCATTCTCCTTTCAGGTAGCTGTACAGAGTGATAGGGTCTGCTCCTTAATTTTGCCTTACTTGTAAGATGTGCATCATCTCTTTGTGCTAAAGAAGATGCTGTAGCTAAAGACTGTCTGTGGGATTGACACCAACCTGTAGAAATGCATGTAAAGGCTTCCAGGGACTTCAGCTTGAACAGGTTTGCATGAGTAGTTCATCTCTTCTTTACCCAACCCTAGCAACCTGGTTCAGAGCAGAGCCCTAACCAGCAGTCGAAGATCATGAAGATTACCTTGTGTATTTCAGGGCAATAATACAATCTCTGTGGCTGCTCTTCCTTGCCATGCTGAAGTGCTGTCTTTTGCCACTTCAGACTCTCCCTGTGGCTCATATTCAGCTTCCCTTCCAGTCAATGATCAAGGATGGTCTGTAAGTGGCAGGTTCCTTTGTGAAGCCCTGTATGCCATGAGGAGGCTGAAGCTGTGCCTTGCCTCTCTAGTGTTGGTTCCTGTTTTGGAAGTGCTTCCATGCAGTTCTTTGCAGGGCTTTGTGTGCTCTTGCAGAGCAGTGTAAAAGCGGTCTTTCCACCAGTCCTTTCTCTGCCCATGGCAGGAAGATTGGAACTAGATGATCTTTAAGGTCTGTTCCAACCCAAACCATTCCATGAAAATCTCAGGTGTAGGCAAACAGTCAATGATATTACTAAAAGAAAACTTTGGCTGTAGCTACGCAGCAGACTGAGACTGCAGAGCTCCCCTCTCAAGGCTGCTAGTACCTGAATGGCTCTGGTCTTATCTCTTTCCTCAGTTCCATTAAGAGTTTTATGTCTTTCCACTGAAGAGCCAGCTGATCATAACCAAAGGGGTTTTCCTTTACTTTTCCAATAGGGTTATTGTTTTCCTTGAAGAAAATAACTGACAGGATTTTCCAGCTGGAAAATCAGACCTGTCAGCTGGAAATTCTGAGTAGATCTCAGTAGACACCTGTGTAATGCTTTGGATGTATTTTGTGGCTGGAAAGGAGCAGGAGGGTGCAAGGAAAATGGAAGGGACAGGAGAAGAGCTTCAGGAGCCTATTATACCCATAGCTGGTGTGCATTTTCCCCTTTTCTGCCTATTCATCTGCCTCTGTTTTATCACTCTCCTCCAGTGGGTCTTGTTACCTTTCCACTATATGTGGAGGGTGATGTTTTTATATAAGGAAAATATAGATATGAAAATGTGTGGGGTTTTTCTCTGTGTGAACATTTGGAGTGCAGGCAGCCCATAGGTATGGTGGACTTTGTTGCTGTTGTTGTTAATTGAGTATGAAATAAAGGTGTATTTCAGAAGTCCATTGGTGTCCACTAAGTGTACTTCAGATCTAGTTGAGTTCTTCAAGTCTGATGAAAAATAACTCAAGAATTATGTAGATCATCACAGCACAATCCAGGCTATGTAAAATCTGCCCAACTACTCTTGTTGGCCCTGAACATTAAAGAGACCGAATGCGTTGCCTGCTTTATTAAAGTTCCCAGAGATATTTAGGTGAACCTGGGGCTTTCCTTTAGTGGTGGTGCAGGTAAACAATGCAAAAATTCAGCTTTGGTGGTTTTACCTGTGTGTGATTGAGGGCTTTTTATTAGTTCCAGTATTTGTTTGGATCTGAAATGTGAAGAGAATTTGGGGACTGAAACTGAAGGAAATATTTGTACAGCCTGCTGTGAGCTGAAAGCCCTAAGCTTTGCACAGCTGTAGAAGGAAATCCATTTTGGAGTTTATTATGTTCAGACATGAATATGAAACACAGCCTCTCCAGTGCGTGTCCCAGGAATAAAGAATTAGGTATGCAGGGAATGCATTCCCAGCAAATATTATTTATACCTTAATTCATCAAGGAAGAGAAACTAAATTACAAGTCTGGGCTGAGATGTTTTCTCGGGTTATAAGTTGATGATGTTTTAGTAACACAGCATGGAGGGCAGAGAGGCAGTTTCCCCAAGTCCATGCTCTGGTGCCAGAGGAAAGTCCGAGTCTCATCCTGTGCCTGGTACCCTGAATCTCTGGATGCAGCCAGGGCCTCTCTCTGCAATTTGTCCTCATCCACACCCAGGACAAAGCTAAAAAAAGCTGGATAACAGGTTATGAAATAATTATAAAACATTGTGAATTATAGCAGAGTCAGCATGGGGCTAGAGATTAGCTGTGATGCCAAGACCTAAACCAACTGGACTAATCTAGAACAAAAATCCTCCTTTAACTTGTTATTTCCATGGCTTAAAAATACACTTTCTCACTGTTGAGTCTTTGGTGTTGGTGGTCGCGTTGCATCCTGTTGTTAGCACCTGGAGCCAAGCTGAGCAAATCCAGTTCTTGGCACGTAGAAGCTAATGCTTCGCATCGACATGTCGTTGCCAAATTACAGGGAAAGCATTCTCTTGCCAGGTCACTAGAAATTAGATTAATTGTAACACAGAAACCACAGGGATGGAGGAAAAAGCAGTGCTGTGCCTCCAAATATCACTGTATACCCTGATTGTGCAACAGGAAAGGTAGCCTGAAATAGAAGCACTGGGCAACATGCGCAGAAGTATGTCCATGGTGTTCAAAGCTCCTTGATGGTGGGATTCAATATGGAAGTGATGAATGTGTTGGTACCAGTGACCACAGGGGCCGTAGAGCAGGATTGTGAAAAGGGGTGTGATTGACATGAGTAGATATTAATCAAGTTTGCCACTATTAGTTCAGTGTTCACCCACAATGTAGATTGCATCTGAGCTGTGCTCGCTGGGACTCAGCATACAAAACTAAGCATTTCTGTGTCTGACAGCACCACTTTTCAGTTATGTTTTCTTTTTCTGAAACAAGTTTTGCTTATAGAGCACAGGCTGGAAAGGCTCCAGCTGCAGCCTCTTTGAGGAGGTCAGAGATAAAGCCAGGCCAAGGTCTTTGTGAAAGTACAGAGCTGTGTTGTACCCAGCCCTCACTGGGGGCCACAACAGTAGAAATGGCCTCACACCTCTTGTTTTCCATGGCACCATGCTCTGCGGAGACCAACATCATTTTCCAGCAGGTCTGAAGTTCTCCATGTGGCTTGTCCAAACACCCCAAGCCTCAGCTTCCCTAAGCAGCATCGAGGGCGTTCAGCTTGGCTGCCTAAGCAAACCTTCACCATTGAGGTACAGAAACACGGTGTGGGATGCTTGGAATACTTGTGTGTTTTTGCTCTCTGCTTTCATATGTGTAAATATAACGTTTCTTTTGGGACTATAGCCTCTAGGCAGTTCTTACCAGAGGCAGTTAATGCAGGTGAACAGACAAACTTCTCTGTTGCAGAATATACTCTCAAGTGGATGTGGATTTTTCACCAGCATTGACCATTTCTTGTGTGCTATGAGTGGGGTTTTCAGGTGTGTTCAGCTTCACTGCCCTGAGCTTTCCTATCAGTTTTACCAGGAGTGAGTTAGGTTAAGTCCAAGTGCTGACCTGGAAGGTCTTCACCAAGACAGGGTGGAGAGGTCAAGGCATGTATCTCACTGAGCACGCTGAGATGGGAGGCAGGAGGCTCTTCTCCACCCTGTTATTCGTTCACCTGCTTCAATGCACAGGCAAGTCCTTGGTTTGCTGACTGTGAAGTATTGCAAAGGCTTACTTTACTACTGAATAGTGTTTTGAGATAGAAAGTGTACTAACATAGCATGTGGCATGTGTTCCAGTTTTACAGCATGCGGGTATTTCCACCCAAGCAACATCAACCTGACATAGAAGGAGCAAGTAACCAGTAATGGTTTTATATACACATACATTAGCTGTAGTCACACATAGCATGGAAACAGGTGTTTCATGTGTATTCCCACAAATAAAACATCCTAAGGAATAATGCCAGCTCACAACAAACAGAAAAAAAGGATATTAAGGCTGCTGAGGGAAAGAAGTGCTTGGAACAGAGATAAATATTCATAACTATTTGCATCCCTCCTGTGTGATGTCTGTCCATACTCTCACATGTTGTTCTTCCCTCACATTGAGCTTGAAATTAGCTTGAGTAAGAACTTGAACATTTAGCTTGCCCAAGTCTTGCCTCAAATAGTGAAATAAAACCTGCCTTTAGTTAGATTTAAGTGTTTTGGAGAAGTCTTCATCCCTCGTGACAGGCTAGTGTAGTTGTTTTGAGGGCACAAAGGAACACAAAGCTTTGGATGAAAGCTCTGGTCCCAAGCCCGCAAGAGCAATCCAGTCATTACTTGTGCTTTGTATGAGGAAGCTAATGGGACAAAGCATTTCAAATAGGATTTATTTATTTATTAGATGTGCTTACAGTGTGGACTGCTTGAGAACACAGGCTTCATTTTACCTGTGTGTATCTTGAAAGAAATCAAACTACTTTCTGTTGACTTTGGCCACAAGCAGTATCTGTGGAGCAATCTCAGTCATTCCTGGTGCAGCTGTGGAAAATCCCTCAAGGTTAGCAACTTTCAGATGCAGGGTTACTTAAGTGCTGTAGGATGCTTTTGAAATAGCAAATGGTTGTCCAAAAGCAGCTGGCATATGGGTGTAATATTAGAGCTGAGACGGGAAGAGGGGTGGATCCTTCAAAGAGGACCATTATATTCTTCTCTATTTTCTGCAGAAAACTTTTCCTGTTCTATACAAAGACAGAATGACGGGTGTGTAACATAAACCTGCAATAGAACAAATACTTCAAAGACACCTTGGTTCGGCCAGTAAATCCATGCTGTCTGCGAGAGCAGTTGAGAACGTTGTTCAGCAGTTTGTATCAGCACATGCTTATCCTTTTTTGACATCAGTCTCTGGTGCAGGAAGCTCTTGAAGCACATGCCTGGTCTCCAGTACATGAAAAGTCCCATTGATTTCAGCCTGCAATATAAAACTAGTAACTATCATAATTATTACAATGCATTCCTGAGTCCTAGACGTTCAGTGATTGATTACCTAATGTGCCCAACTGTATTTTATCACACAGGCAGCTTCCTTCTTGTGAAGAAGGCACAATGGCTGATCTGTTGCCTGTAATTGTAACTCCAATCTGCTACTCAGAGCTTTCCTTAGGTCTAGTTATTTTAAGGTCTAGCTCTTGCATCCTATGGAAAGCAGTCTACAAACTGCCATCTGTGTGGATAAAATCACATGCCTTTTTCCACTTCCCATAGGTTTCCTCTAAATCTTCAATGTGCGTGAAGCACTAAGACAGGCTTAAAGTCAGTCCTTGTTTCTTTTATGAGGATGGAAGCACTCCGATGCCTCCTGCATAACAGATGATGCTTCTGCATTGTTGGAGGACGTACATAATGAAAGCACATTGCAGTTTCAAACAGGGGTGTATTTGTGGCTGCATGCTTCTCTTAGCTGCAGCGCAGAAAATGCATGCGCGGTAGACATTGGCAAGCGAGTTGAAACCTTCATAATTAACTGGCTGTCAGAACTTCGGAAGCAAAACACAGGAGGTGGTTGGGAAATCAAAGTCTGATGTGTTTTTAATCACAAAACACGAGGAAATTTTAAAAATTTATGAGTAATAAATCTATATTGTTGGTACCAAACGGCTCCCTTCGCAGGCCTTTAATGTAACACCTGCGCTTCCTCCCCGTGAGTAACAACCCACTTTTTCGAGTGCCTGAGGAGCAGTGCAAGAGTAGGTTTGCAGGCTCAGGAGAACAAAGCCAGGTTCCCAGACTGAGCCCTGACTGCACTTCAGGATTCCATTTACAGTCTGTTTGGTTTGTAATTCAAATCGCTCCAGACCAGAGTTAATGTTTAGACCACAGCCACCTGAAAGTTGCTTCAGGGCTGAAGCCCAGCCAGATTGCAAATGGAGGAAACACTTGAGGTTTGCTAAATACAGTTAATAGGGGATTAGAGGCTGTGTTTTTTATGGTAGCACAGGGAGGTCTATAATAGAAAAAATATTATAATGCAAATATACAACTTCAGCTGTGCTGAGCAGGGTGCAAGTGATTGCACTCTAGCCATCAAGTACTTGTTCTTCCTTTCATTAAGCAAAGGGAGAATGAGAGGAAGAAGATAACAGGGGTCTGCTGTAGTTTTTGATGAGGGATGGTCTATTACAGCCAGAAGATGGGAAATCACCCAATGGCCAGGTGACTGCACTGTGAGTTGTAAGACTCCAGAGGTCTTTGTTGCTTGCACGAAGACTCAGGCAAGTCTTTGGTTTTTTGGTGTCCATTTGCTTTTTTAACAGCCACATCCATTTAGCTCCTTGGGACTCCTTCACTCTGTGTGGTGTGCAATGCCTCATGTGAGGTGTTCATGTGCCCATCATATGGATATTTACTACTTGCCTATAAATCACAGAGCTGCGAAACAGAGAGCTGGGAGGAAGCTTGGAGGTCATCGAGCTGAACGAAACAGGATCAAGTGTAGCTAAGCCATGCCTACCAGACGTTTATCTTAACGTTTTCGTTAAAACTCTGGCAAAGGAAATTCCACATTTCTGGGTTGCCTGTTCAAGTGGTATTTATCTAAACCTTGTCTGCATAATTTCAGTGGAGGAGATTCCACACTCCTGGGTTGCCTGTTCCAGTATTAAACCACTGTAGTTGAAATGTTTTTCTAATATCTGACCTAAGCTGTCTTTGCTTAGAGCTTATGCTGATTCCTCCTCTTTCCTCTCCCGCTGTCTATGAAGAACGATCAATCATCCCTCTCTTCTTTAGTCCCTATGCACTGGAAGACTCTTTGTCATATGCATTCCTCAGTTTCCTCTCCTCCAGACTAAACAACACCCGAGTCTTTATCCTCCCTCAAATAGCAGATTCAGAACTGCAGCTGGCCATTAGAGTGATCTCCGTGTTGCCAAAAATGTGTGTAGCCCTTAGTTGTTTCTCCAGATCCAGGAGGATTTACCCTTCTGGAACTCTTTGCAAATTTAATCCTAAGATTAAGAGGTTCAGTAGCAGTTGTGAATGTAGGAGAGACCTCCCTGTTGATATGGTTAGAAAAGGAACATTACAAGTCTCCGGGCAATTCCACTGGGTTTAGGGCTTATATGTGAGTGGGAAACTGAGTGTGTACGCAAGCAGGTTTTAATGTGAGACAACTAGATTGTAAAGGATGAGTTTCACTTTAAAAAAGTGCTTTCATGGAAGGAACATGGACAGGGAAGAGCTGTGGAGGAAAGCCAACGGCTGGCAGGGATCAGAGGGGACGTTGTGAGGACCACCTTGGAGACATGCACTTGCTCTGAAAAGCCCTCGTCTGCCGCAATTCCCAGCAACCAGAACTGCAGGAGTAGAAAAGCCTTCATGGGGTTTTGGTTTTGCTCCCTTCCTCTCTCTGCCTTGCCTTGCCACTCGGTTTGTTATTTTCTGGAGCTGTGCAATTAAAGACATCCCAGAAACTGAAAAGAACCCATATTTCAAAAAATCCATACTTCAAGGATATTTGTTTCCACTTCTTTTGCTTTTAGGGAAAAGAAGGACTGTAAATCTCAGATATGGTTCTCACAATCCCAGTCTTTCTGTTAGAAAAAAGAAGACTTAATTGGGAAAATTACTAGAAAAAGGAAGACTTAATTGAGACAAAAAGCCAAACAAAACCAATTCAGATTTTAAAGGACTCCCCCAAATCCTAGACCAGACTGCCAAAGATGAAGTGCTGGCTGGGGGTTTTTCCCCTCTGATGAAAGTTGTCTCAGAAGAGTTTCTCTTATCAGAAACCACTTTTTACTTTAGGAAAAGAGACTTGGTCAGAAAGGTTTTATTCAGAGAAGACCATAAAGAGTTTCTGAGCCTCTTCCTTTGCAGACTGCAGGCAGGCAGCATGTAGCATTGAAAGAGAAGTGGGGCAGGAGCTTGGCTCTGTGAGCTTGTCCTGCGGGGACAGGCTGTCACTGCATCCCTGCTTGTGGCAGAAGCAGGAAGCAGGGGAGGCTGTTGTGCACCTGCAGCTGACTCGGTGTATCTCCTGCTCAGTGCATCAGCTCTTGTGGCCAACAGATTTTATGGGGCAATGGCTTGGCAAGGTTTTTATTCTGTCTTTAAACCCAAGGCAGGAAATAGGCAAAGCAAGATGCACACAATCATCTTTGGTATCCACAGGGAACATGCTTGCCTTCTGCCCAGTGCTAGGGGTGTTGGCATGACAAAGAAGTTATTGCTGTCTCCTCAGTCAGCTTTTGAAGAAATTTGGGTGATAGGTATGATTTTCTATGCAGTTTTAGCATGGTCCCAATTCTTCATACCACTTTCCATAGCAGTGCACTAACTTAGGTTTTGCCAGACTAAAATACTGGCTCTACGGGATCTTGTGACAGACCCACCTTATCCATAAAACAGTGAGAAAACCCAAAGTCAATCTAAAGAGAAAGAGAAAATTCAGCACTTATCACCCCACCACTCTACCCACTACATAAAACCTTCATTCTCTCTAGAGGAGGACAGCAATAAATCACAGCCAACGCCTTACTCATCCTAGTACTGAATAACAAGCTCCTTCAGTGGTTAGAGCAAACCTCTAAGTATAGTTATTCTCAAGCTAATGCCAGGTGAGGTGATTCATCCCCCTGGAACAGTGTTTTGAGCTGGGTTTGTGCAGCACAAGTTTATAGCTCTGTCTTCAAGCAGGGTTAACAAGCCAGCTCTCAGTTCTGTCCTGATGCAGTTGCATTATATATCAGAACTGATTACTGCTTGTGTTGAAGATGTCTGCCCTGTGCTTTAGTTCACAGTGGAGAACTGGCTGGAATCATATACTGTCAGAAACATCCACTTATGGAATTATAGACTCACAGACTGGCTTGGGTTGGAAGGGACCTTAAAGCTCATCCAGTTCCAACCCCCTGACATGGGCAGGAACCCCTTCCACTAGACCAGGTTGCTCCAAGCCCTGTCCAACCTAGCATTGCTTCACCTTTGTGTCTCTGATACCCTTACACTTGTGGCTTGTCACTTGTGAACGGATGAACTCCATTCTTCCAAATGCTTCTGAATACCTGAACCTAACCTGGCAGATGTAGCTGAAAAGGGATGTCTCCCCTGCTGTGTGTGAAACATATGATAGATCCCTGACATCTCTTTAAAAGGAAACTCCTATCTATGATACTGACACTGAATTGATTGCTTTACACCATGGTAAAGATCAAGACAGGAGCATTACTAAAATCTGGCTTGCGATGTGACTTAGGATTCAAACAGCTTGTTGCTCTGCTGATACTCATGCCTTCCTTCACTGCTTGCAAACGAGATTTAAATAAAAAATGCAGGCACATGTGAAGTATTACTGACGGCAGTGAATTCAGGATTCCTCAGGGACCAATACAATTGTCCACTTTGGCTTGTGGCATAGAGCAAGCCCAAGAATTTGACCTTGCTATTTTTATGTTATTCCCTACCCATGAGCTATCAATGACACTAATCAGTGACTGAGCCATGAGCACATCTTTTAGAAAGGCATCCAGTCTTGATCTGAGATTCCAAGTGATGAAAGAGTTAGAGCACCCAGGAGAAGTTACTCTCATAGGTATTTCCTACTTGAACAACGTGAGCTTCAGCTTTCAGTGAGGAGGAAATTCTTTCCTGTTAGGGTGCTGAGGCACTGGAATAGGTTGCCCAGGGAGGTTGTGAATGCTCCATCCCTGTCAATGTTCAAGGTCAGGTTGGATGAGGCCTTGGCCAATATGGTTTAGAGCGAGGTGTCCCTGCCCATGACAGGGGGGTTGGAACTTGATGATCTTAAGGTCCTTTCCAACCCTAACTATTCTATGATTCTGTGATGCTATGTCCTGTCTGCTACATTACACAGTGCACCAACAGCACTTCTCTTCCCTGATCTAGATCTTATAGAATGTGAAAGAAAAGAATTGGCATTCTTCTTAGGAAAATATTGTAATGAAGTCTAAATGTTTTAGAAAAAAAAATCACTGTTGATACTGGATTTTTGGTTTGAATTGTCTTCTACAATATTTATTTAATTAAGCATGGTAAAACATGCCTGACATTTCAAAGAGATGTTACATGCCCTCAAATGTCTTAATTTGAGAAAGCTGTACTGGGAAATTAGAGAAAGAGAAATTGTTCCCTTTCACAACATTCTGAAACAAAGACGTATCTTTGCTGTCTTTTAGCTGTGCTGAAGTCCTTCCAGTTTTAAGCACATTCAAACTGCCTGGTTATTAGATTGTAAAGACCTTGTACAAAAGGATTAGCATAGTAAACCAGTGCTTATATATAATGCTTTCTTCTATAAAAAGAGATTATTTCTTTGTGCAATATCAACACTGGTTGGCATTGGTTGAAATGATGTAGAAAAGCCTCCAAAATTCCCAAGTTCTAGAATTAATGAACAAGTTGCCATCCTCCTTAATAGTGATTTTATTGTGCCATGATTTTATTATTCACTGTGAGGGTGCTGGCACTGGAACAGGCTGCCCAAAGAAGTGGTAAATGCTCCATCCCTGGCAGTGTTCAAGGCCAGGTTGGGCAGAGTCTTGGGTGACATTGTCTAGTGTGAGGCATCCCTGCTTATGTCAGGGGGTTGGAACTTAAGGGTTGTGAATGCTCCATCCCTGGCAATGTTCAAGGCCAGGTTGGACAAGGCCTTGGCTAATATGGTTTAGAGTGAGGTGTCCCTGCCCACGGCAGGGGGGTTGGAACTGGATGATCTTAAGGTCCTTTCCAACCCAAACCATTCTATGATTCTACTCTATGGAGGTTCTCTACTCAGAGCACCCTCATCATACTTCTCTATCTATAAACATCCTCCAGATTTTTCTTCCTGAAAGCAGCTACTGAAACCTGAAAGGTTTCATCAGTGAGATGAAGTAAAGCCCCAAATTCATATGGTGAGAAAGCAGACAGTTGACTAGAAAGTGGGTGTTTGTAAAATACAGATGCAAAACCCAGACATTTTCCTGGTTTGTTCTGAAATTACCTTTCTAGCCATTTCCTTGCCCATTATTCTTAATAAAGATTTTACTGGGTTATGGACTGTTTTCTTTGGGCCAAGCAAAAGGTGCTAAGATGTTTCCTCTGGAATGTAAAGATTCCTTTTTCGTGAGGGTAGGTATGTTATTCTGCACCGAGTGGGGAGTCTGATGGAGAAAAGCTTACAAATAATTATTTCAAGGAAAGGGAAAATATTGTTTACTCTTTGATTGACTCCTGGGAAAGGGGAGGCAAAAATAAATCAAAACATTCCACTCCGAGTTCCAGCTTTTATGGATTTCCCATTGGTAATGTTTCACTTACTATGGGTAAGGACTTTGTGTAATGAAGTAGCTTAATATATATAGGAAAGCATTTAGGCTGACAAGGTTTGCTTGATCCTGGACCAGCAAACACAAGGGTTTCTGTTTAAGTCATCTGTGCCAGCCCCCCTTTTAGACTGTCTATTTCACTTCCACTGCAACAGCCTCATTCAAGCTGTACCTGCCAGCTTGGGGCTGAAAAAAAAGAGTATATTTTTAATTTGCCTGAGATCACAAAGTTTAGCATTAAACCACAAAAAGGAGATACTTTGTGGCTGCTGCTGTTCTTTACTTCTCCCATGTTACCAGAGCTGGGGCCAAGCCTGCTGCTAGGTGTTGCCCTACCATCCAGTACCTCTTACCTGACTTGAATATTCCTCTCCTCTGACCACCTTCTTTGATGAGCTGCTTTTCTTCTGTAAGTAGAGGAATGAAGGAGTCGAAAGAAGCAGAGCTGGTTCTTCCTGGCAGGTGCATCCTCCACTGTCCAGAATCCCTCTAGCACTGGTGTCTACTGAATTCCTTCTGTTCGTATTCCAAAGAAAACCACTGCAGTTGTCTTCAGCTGTTGCCTCTGTTGGAGGTCCTTGTAGAGAAGCCAAGGGCTGGGGTGAATACAGCCTTGTAGTTGAGAAATAGATTGGGGTTTTTAGGCTCTTTTCCTGTCTGTGCCATTAAATCCCTATGTGCAATATGTTTATAAAATATATAGGAGTAGAAATGTAAAGTATTTGTTTAAATAAAAGCACATGTAAATAATACAGGTGTTCTATGAAAAGAAGAGAGTTGAAAGAGCTCAGGACATCTTCCTCCTTATACTGATGCATACACATTTAATTTGAGGTTCATCAGGGAAAACTGGAGGAAGGCACAAGTCAGTCCCTGTTATGAAACCTTGAGGATGCCATGGCCATGTTTTCTGTAGGGAGAAGTTGATAATAATGCTGAGGATCCAAATCCAACCACTCTTCGGTGTTGAGGTTGCTAATTCTGATGCTGACAACATCTTAACTCAGCACAAGGGGGTATGGTGGGATCCCTTTCCCTGCCAGGTCAGGATTCCTTTGAGTCCTTCCTTTTCCTTTTGTCTCCCTTTCTGGGAATCACTACCAGGCACGCTTCTTTGTATCCTTCCAAGGCTTGCTCACCTGTGCTATTTTGTAAGCATTATGCAAAGTTTCAGATGCATTGAGTTATCCCTAGGTTGTCAATGTAAATCCTTTTGGAGAAGGATTTCACAAGCAACAGGGAAGTGATTTCCCTTCACCCCTTTATGCTGGGTTCTTTAAGGCAAAAGTGCTTGTGGGAAAAATGGTCTCAGTATTTCCTTTGAATTCAGTTTGCTTTGCCAATATTCTCTTCTGGATTACTGAAGTTTGAGGACAGATGTATACAGTGTAGTTCGCTGATGCCTCCTCTAGCATGATGAAATGTGGTGCATGTCAACAGACAGGTAACAGGGCTGTAAGATCCCTGAGATGGGCACTGCCATTTTATTCTGTATTTATTTGGTGGCTAACACAGTGGGTGTCTGGTCTGTGAAAAGGGCTCCAAGGCATCACTTTGACATTCATTTAGGCAGAAGCTCTTCCCTGGGAGGGTGCTGAGGCGCTGGCACAGGGTGCCCAGAGAAGCTGTGGCTGCCCCATCCCTGGCAGTGTTCAAGGCCAGGTTGGACACAGGGGCTTGGAGCAAGCTGCTCTAGTGGAAGGTGTCCCTGCCTGTGGCAGGGGATGGAACTGGATGAGCTTTAAGGTCCCTTCCAACCCAAACCATTCCATGATTTTATGTATCGTGCTTAAAATACAAGAACCTTTATTTAACTTGAAGCTTTTCAGAGACAATATGTTCTGCAAGAACAAGAATGCAATTTTTTCCAGCAACAGTTTGCAGAAGTTTGTTCTTACGCAGCCTGTGCTCCAGCATTCACTGTACACCATGGTGCTATCAGATCACTTTATGTATTTTCCAGGACACTTCTAATCTTTTCCCAGTATCAAGAGCCATCTAGCACCA
This sequence comes from Neopsephotus bourkii, assembly GCF_033783945.1. Taxonomy (NCBI): domain Eukaryota; kingdom Metazoa; phylum Chordata; class Aves; order Psittaciformes; family Psittacidae; genus Neopsephotus; species Neopsephotus bourkii. Next base: position 3,266,703 of record NW_026901735.1, read on the forward strand.
TTTCACACGCTCCTCTTTGAACCTGCAGCACAGAAAATTAAAGTGTAAATATGCATGCGAACCACCCAAAAGTCATAATAAGATTATAGGAATGCCTGCAACCACACAGCAGGAACAATGGGGTTGCACAATTCCTCTGCTCCAGCGCTGCTGAATTTTAATGAGGGATAGTCAGTACATGCTGATACTCCTATAGCTACCCTGGAGCCAGAACAGTGATTTAAGATGCCAGCGACACAGTGTGTAGGTGAGTCTTAGCTATATCGTGCCTTGGAGAGTAGAGCATGATATAGCAAGCTAGAAGAAATGGCAGGAAAATAAGCTGATTAAATTGGAGTGAGAAATGGTACTGGAAAGAGAAAGGATCACTTGCAATTGCCAATCACCTGTGCTGCTTTCATCAGCTGTTCAGCTCCTGTTTCATCGGCTGTTTGAGGGAATCTGATGCTGTACATTGGTAGGAATAACAGAAATAACCCGAATAAAGAACATATACTGTCAGGAATTGAAAATCTTATGCTGCAGGGTTTGAAACAATCTTTTAAATATCAGGGATTAAGAGGTGAATATAGTGGTGTTGCCTTCCTCCCATGCCAGAGTTTCTTTTCACCTTCTCTCTAATACCACTCCTAACCTAGGTACAGCTGGGAGCCACTTGGGAAAGCATTTACAGTAGGTGTACCTCTCAAAACACTTACTTTTCAGATAAGAAGATAGCCCTCTTGTTTGCAGCTCATCTAAGAATAAGCATTGCCTGGGGCAAGTTTCATTTCAAGCGGGTTGGCTGTGTTCCTGTTGCACGCCATGGGGTCCACATCTCCTCTGGGCCCCTATAGGCTCTTACACATGTTTATAAGAATGTGCATGTGTTCCCCAGTGCAGAATGTTTAGAATAATGTGAAAGGTGTGTTGGGACCTGGGAGGGTGTGTTTGTACAGTGTGATGCCAAGGAGAAGTATGATACAGCTTGGGATGTGGGAGGAGGTTGTCCTGGGACGTGGAGGACAGCGGGGGTCAGACCTGCCCCATTCATGCCTTAGGGAGAGATCTTGAGTATGAGCCCTCCCAAAGAACCACGGCAGAGATTCACCTGGGGAACCTGTTGATTCATTACAAAGGAGGGTTTCAGCCATTGAGTAACAGAGATAATTGTGTGTTGAAAGTTTGCTTATTATTGGAAACTATCTTACCATGAGTTTGTGTTTGGGATTACAGGCTGTTTCATAGTGCAGAGAAGGAAATCCTTTCTTCTTCCATCTCACCAAGCTCTTTGTGAGCAGCTCCAAGACAGAGATGTGGCCAACAGTAAAGCTCCCTTAATTCTCTCAATTACAGGAAAGTTTCTCACACTATCATCATTGGTGTACAATGTTTTGCTTGGAATAATAGCTCAGTTTTCCATAGGAATTTTATTTTGCTAATACCAGGTTGTGACATCTCACTGAGGCTGTGTGTTCTTCCTTGATTGCATCCTCTCTAGAAGACAAAAGCTTTAACTTCCTGAGGCAAGCTTGGTTTTTTTTAGTCTCAGGTTCTGTATACTGCATCTCATCCCATTGTTCTTATAGTATGATGCCAGAATATGGTTTTGTAGCCCAGGATGTGTGTAGCCATACTCTCCTATCCTTCCTCAGTTGTTTTAACGGAAACAACAGAAGTATGTAGGAATCACCCTGGTCAGTTTTCCTAAGGCAAGTAAAGCACAAAATACTGGAATGAAGGTTCCTGCCCTAAACCTCTATGCAGGACTAAGAGAAGGTCATATACTCACAGTCTGGTCTGCCTTCTACTGTAGGGCTTCAAAGTCTTGACCAGGGGTTGCTGTGCTCAGTTAACCCAAACCAGAAAAAAGGTATTTCTCATCCCAAAGGTGCTACCCACTATGTGATTTACAGAACACCTTACACAATGGTGAGATGTCCTCTGCTGATAATAATGCCAGCCCAATAACTGTGTGAACATTTTTCAAAGATGAAGCAATTGAGTAAATGTCTCTTTGGTTTCTCATGAATTAGACAGGACAAACAGTTCCTGAAGTCATCCAGCCCAAGTTTGCCATCCCTTTAGTTTTTTTCCACTAACAAAATGTCAGCCCTTTTCTAGATCCTAAAGCCAGTTTTAAATCTATAGCCTGGTTGATGTAAAGTGTTAACACTACTTTATCCTTTCTTCAAGACTATTACATTGCTTCATGAGGTTGTGGGAAGGTGATTTCTTTTAATTGACCTTGAAAGGGAAAACATTTTTTGGACCTGGTGTTTGTGCACAGGAGCAACAAAACGAGCTCCATGAATCAGTCAGTATGTGCATCTGGCTTTCCTTGGGTTTAGATGCTGCTGTTCTGAAACACATCTTACTATTGAGAAAAGAAGGGAAAAATCTGGTGTAAGTACAGCCACGCCTCTAAATTGATTATTCTTGCAGGATTTGCTCATGCTACTTCGTGTTATAAAATGCAATGGGAACCTTTCCAACTGGAGCACATCACTCCAGCATCAAGCAGCCCATGATGTCACGCGGAATTCCTTGTCGTAAGGGATGTCCCCCGAGGAGAGTGTTTGCTCTGCTGGAAAAGGGCCATCCTCCCACACAGACCATCTCCACCCAGCTATTCCATCCAAATAACCAAACCAAAGGGAGTGCTTTGACTAATCGGGTGAGTAGGAGTGATGCTATGACAATACAATAGTGCGTCTGCTTCAGACTGTTCTTGATTTGCATTTGATTGTTTGCAGTCCTACCCATCTGTAGCCAAAGGCAAGAAGTGATAACCTGTCATGTTACATAAAAACACGTTTGGAAAAAGGTGGAGCAATGCAAGATAAATAGCGTATGCTCTCTGGGTCTGTTCTTCCAAAGCAATCCTGAACTCATTCCACAAGTTGCTGGTTTCTCTTTTTATTGATAGGCTTCTTTCCAGATAGTTTCCATCTGAAAAAGGAAAGAATATGGCAATTTGAGTGAGTAGAAGCACAGCCTATTGCAATTTGAAAAATATTACTAAAGAAGTGAAGCATTAACACAGTGTCAAGTCCTCAACAAATGGTCAAGAAAGCAAAAGGGTAAGTGGCATCGGTCACTCAGCAGTCGGACAGAGACTTTTGCTTAGTTGAGGCAGTAATGTTATCTTAGCTCACATCACATAGAACTGTAGAATCATAGAACAGTTACGGTTGGAAAGGACCTTAAGATCATCTAGTTTCAACCCCCCTGCCATGGGCACTAAACCATGATGCCCAAGGCTCTGTCCAAACTGGCCTTGAACACTGCCGGAGATGGAGCATTCACAGCTTCCTTGGGCAACCTGTTCCAGTGCTTCACCACTCTCCCAGTGAAGAACTTCTTCCTTATATCTAACCTAAACTTCCACTGTTTAAGTTACCACTACATGGACCATCTCTATCGTCTTCTATGTCTCTGTAGTGGTATGGCACTAAATGTTTGAGCTGGAAATAGCAGAGAATTGTGTCATACAACTCAAAAAGTTCCCCCCTTTTGTTCAACACATCATTTATACTTCTATAGCTGGTTGTCAATCTTAAGTTACGCAATATAATTAACCTACAGATAAAGCTTATAGTGAAATCTTGTTGGCTCTGTTTAAGCTTGTTTCATTAGGATGCTTTAGGAGGTTTTCCCATCATGTGTACATCATAGCCTCAGAGGGAGAGGGCTTTCCATTCTATAAATACAGACTGAAGAAGCCCTTGACAAATGGAGGATGAAATACTCCCACGCCTTAAAACTACATTGAAGAGTCACACTCTTTTAGGTTAAGTGAGTAGTAAGAGGGTCAAAGTGGAAAGCATGAAAAGTCTTGACTTCAATCAGGGGAGTGGGAGCCAAGCTTCACCTAAAGGTAAATATTTGTAGGTACAACTTGTTACTGAGCTCTCCCTCTGTTTTGGACTGAGCCCACTTTATCAGCAAACCTAAAAATGTCAATGTTTCTTCTCTCTGAATAGAGAGCATGGTGTAGTGTGACAGCCTGAGGACCTCATTCTCCATGAGGATACCCTCAGCAGGCCTTTTTACATCTAGTCCCACTGGGTTCAGAAATCTTCTCTAGTGAATCAGTTGCAGAGTGGTTTCCTTTGGTCGTCTTTCCCACATTCTACAAGGTGCCTCATTGCTGCCATCCCATCAGAGCAGTGATGAAAGTGGAGATGCACAAACCTGCACCACTGATGCTCCCATTTCTTCATAAGCGCTTGTATCCACCCCAGGTTATTTCATGATGGCTGGCTGTACTGGTGAGTCTTCATCTCCTTAGTGTCAGACCTGTAAAATCCTCATTAATTATGATAGGAGGAATGGCTACTGAATTGATGCTGGCAGATGTGAATGAGCTCAACCCATCCTTTGAACTCATTCCAGTCTTATTTGTACATGGTATCACTATGCTAATGCCACCTGCAATCCAAGCAAATCCCTGCTGAAAGACAAGATAGTTTAAGCACGGCACTGCATGGACATGACTTGCCAGCTCCCAGATCAGACCTAGCTTGCATCTAGCCAATGTAGAGTGTAAAGCTGAAGGGCTCTAATGGTGGACAAAATAGGGGTCTGTGTGCTCATATGCATGTGGATGACATGTTAAGGTTTAGGATCCCCTGGACTACAGCTCTGCTGCTAGCTCATGGAAGCCTATGGGACATCAGCTCATTTGTCTTTGCTTTGAAGTATCAGGTTTCTAATCCTTAGGTCTGAGAGGAGTGTGAAAATGCAAGTTACTTCTAACTGCTACCGAGATAGAAGGCAATTCCCACCTCCTGACTTGGTGAACTGTGTGGTTGTGACAGCATAACTCCCTGTGTGGCCATTCTGGCTCTACAACTCACACGGGGACTTTGGCTTTAGCTTCCCCGTCTCCAAGTGGCCTGAGTTAAACCAAACGCCAGTCTTTCTGATGCAGTATGGATTACCTTAGATCTCCATCAAGATAGCTCTATCAGTCTCAATTTACAGCTCAAGTTGTTCTGAGTTCTGTGAATGCCTCGTGTGTGTTTAGATAGTTTGAAAGCATAGCCATAGGTGTGGGATTGTCCTCTGCATGAGAAATGGGTGTTGGCTTCAAAATCCACTGTTCCTGGGACTGTGCCAAGTGAATCCTAACGGAGTACCAGGTGTATGGGTGTGTGTATGAGCAAATGTATGTGCGTGCGTGTGTAGGGACTTAGAGCTGAAAATAGGGATGGGCAAAGAATGCGAATAACCGTCGAAAAGGAATTCTGCTTTGTTGAGAGTGAAGCCTCACAAATGGATTGATTTCCATCAAAAGATTCTCCGAGAATAAAAAGATGATCAGTCAGAAGATACATTCATTTTTCCTTTTGAAAATTGTGGCCTTTTTTTTATACTCTAACATGTAATGCAAAGCTATGATCAAATTCTAAGGTATCCCCGCCATTCTTTCTTATACACCTCAATGAAATGTATGTGACATCAAACCTGTTCTGGTGGTCCTCCTCTTTGCAACAGCTTTGTACAGGGAGAAAAGGGTCCCCTGTCTCTTCTTCCCGCAAGTGCAAAGGGGGAACAAGAGGCAAGCTTTGGTCCCAGGGAGTGCGAGGGGGCTGCACATGTCCTGTCTGCAGCAGCTTAGGGAGAGAGTGAATAACCCATTAGAGCAGTCAGTGATGGCACTTTGCTTCTGCCTGCGGAGGAGGCCTCTTCCCAATAGAGGGAGGCAAAAGATAGACATCGGGGAGCTATTGCTTCAGTGGGAAAGATGATGTGTGTGGGTGTATAATAAGGGGACTTCACAAATAATTCCTTGGTGATTATTCGTTTCAAAGGGACGTTTCAGTTGCCCTCGAGACAACTCCATGGAGGACTTAATTTCTAGTGAAGTTTGGAGGATGCAGGATTTTGATCCCAGTGCTTTTTTGTTTCTTGCTCAATGGCAAAAATCCTTTTCACAACCTGCCCCTGGGGATTGCACTGTGGCTAAGACAGTGGTTGTGTGCGCAGCCCATTTTGAAATACAACTTTTTGTTTTGAAACTGAAATTGTTCCAAGTAATAATGTCTCCCCTTCAGCTTTCCAGTTTTCAAAAGTGACCCACCTACTATTGAATAATAAAGCTTGATAACCAGAGTTTCTCAGATAACATGCAACGAGCTGCCAATATTGCTTTGGGACTAAATCAGGAAACCACTGGCTGGTGTTATGAAGGAGTCAGTTATCCAAGTGGGATCACCTACCCTTGAAACCTTTTAAATGAGAATATGGGTTAGAGGTCACCTTTTTTTTTGAAGATGTGGAGAATTTGTAACAAAATGAGCGTGTAGATTTAAAGAACAGAATAAGAAACAGGTCAAGAAAAACTCATGTTTCAGTGCCGAGTGAATTAAAATCACACACTTATGTGAAATCCTCAATAAAGTAGGTTTATAGTGGAAACACTGACTGACCTTTAATAATAGTGCTGAGGCCAGCTCTGCTGTAACAACAATTGGAAATAACAGGCAGTAGCATTACGAGGCTATGTAGGCTGGGGCAAGGTCTTTCCCTTCATCTAGTCTGAATAGTCAAAGTGAAACTCCCTGAGCAGTTAACTGAATCTCATCTTTTTTCCATTAATTGGCCACAGCATAGTCCTCTGAAGCTGACAGAAATAACTGCTGTGCTATTAGCCCAAGCCTAAGCGTTGCCAAAAGACATTTTGTTTCAAACCTCTCTGAATTACAATATAATTTCCTATATTGCTTACCTAAGAGACGGGGAAGTTGGCCATCTGTCTGCTTAGTGAAAGACTCCTAGGTTTATATGACATAGAATCATAGAATGGGTAGGGTTGGAAAGGACCTTACGATCATCTATATAAAACTGTATTTCTCCTATCTGTGGGAAAATTGAATCAGGATTTCCAACTAGGATGAGGATATGGGATGTAGATTGAGCTTAGAAAGATTACAGTGATCCAGTTTTTAGATTGAGGGCCCTGGCTGCTGCTGCACTGTTCTGCTGGAGACTGAGCCATTTGGAAACAAAAAGATCCAGCTCCTGGACCCTCTTGCTCTACTGCATCTCTCCCCTTGCAGGTAGGCTCTTCCTTTCCTTTCTCATCAACCTGTGGATGATGTGAGGTGACCGAGACAAGCTATGGGGAAAACAGTGTGATAACACATAGGTCTCACACGGTAGGATAATTTGAACCTTCTATAGGAGCCCACAGTTCAGAACTTCATTGTATTCCTGGCTCTGGAGTGTGCAATGCTTCGGGAGGTACATCAACAGTCCCACTCCTGTACAGGCTACAAGCTCTTGAAGACGAGGTTGTCTCCTGCTCAGCGGCTCCTGCTCCCTGATGTTCCCTGATGATCCTGGAACTTCAGCTTTTCAGGATGGCCCAGATTAGTATTCCTTGTGACAGTTTAAAGGCAATGTGTAAGTTTCCATAGCAGAGCTTGCTCATTTTCCAGGCATCTGTTAGGCTGTTCCACTCATCCAGATGTTTAATGATGTTAGTGACCTGCAGCTAAGCCTCTCAGACAATTCTAGTAGGGCTCATTCATCCTGTTTCCCCAAGAATATATAATACTAGGTAGTAAGTACTATTCCAACAGCTAAACTCAGACGTGAATATGAGTTTAGGCAAGTTGAAATTCAGGGGCTGTCTAGATTACTACAGTCTACTGCTTTACTGAGAGAGCTTTTGACTGCATATGGTGTACTCCCTGAACTTTTGAGTTGGACCCTTTTGAATTCACTGGGCCAAATTAAAACATGTTGCATACATTATATTATAATCTCAGACCGGTTTGGACTGGAAGGGACCCCAAGGCTCATCCAGTTCCAACCCCCTGCCATGGGCAGGGACACCTTCCACTAGGTCAGGTTGCTCCAAGCCCCATCCAACCTGGCCTTGAACACTTCACCTCTTGCATTCATTTCCAGTTCCCACAGCTATTTCTGTCCCCAAAGCTTCAAAGATATGAGATGTAATATTCTCTTCCCTAAAATAATTTATCCTTCTTTTTTGTTTCATGCAATAATCCAAATTCCCTTAGATGCTGGTATTGTGCTTAGCTATAAAGGAGCTTACATCAAGCATTGTCTGAAAGTGGTAATGGTAGTGCAATGTGACACTATTGTATTGATGTAGTGGATTCATTATTAAATCAGCAAAGAATCCTTGACGTAGAAGAGAAGTCTTGATCAAACACATTAAATGCTACATCTCTGCCACTTATCCTCCCACACTGCCTCTTTCCACCAAGAAAAGGTTAAGCCACTGCAATGAGTAAAAGAGTATGAGGGTTTTGTAAAAGGCAAACATTAAAAAAGTCTGGAAATGCTTGTATTGCAAAACACTTGAATGTTACGTCAAATATTTGAATCTTGAGGGTTCTCTTAATAGAAAATGAATTGAGAATCTATTGGCATGAAAATTATGTTTAAAAAGAAAAACAGCTGCTTCGGTTTTCAAACTTGCATCCTGATTTTGCCCATCTTCACTGTTGCTTGGTCATTCTGATGGATGTTAACATGTGATGCTTAGTAGAAGCTGGTCCTTGAGATTCAGGACCTCTTAGTTTGGATACACAGGGCACCATAACAATTATGACTAGGAATGCTCTCTGTGCTTTTAAGTTACTTTAAATCTCTCTCTCTAAAGTGGCTGCTCTCTTGTTGTGGATGGAAATCCAGAAGCACATTGAAATTTATCTGGAAATTAAACTTTGATAGAATGGTTATGTTTCCAATTTAATAGTGATAAATATCTGTATATCTTCCTGCTTCCTATTAAGACAGGTGCTTTTTTCAGTAGTATTCCCAGTTATGCATGTTACATTTGTCATATTTTATATACCTCATGTTTTATATCAATAATATCAACTCACCTTGAGAAAGAAATCAGGAGCACCAATGGATAAATGTTGGATGGTATAGTCTATAATGCAAGGGAGTTTATGTCAAGCAGGGGATTCTTGCAGGAAGCTGGATTACATTCCTAATACCATTTCAGAATTGACTGCTCAATCACTGTAACTATTACTAATACTGAACACTGACAGTGAAATTCCGAGGGCTTGAAAAACCCCGTGCATGTACTTTTTAAGCTGTAGATTAAATTTTTATATCAAATCAGAACAAAATAGATTGAGAAGTGACTGTTAAACTTCATACACTGACACTCCCTCTTCAGTATTATTTGCTATACTTCCTGGGTCTTTTCTAGGTCTTTTAACAATCTAGACATGGTGTCATTGGCTTTTTTTATTGTGGGTGCTTGAGTATCTCTAAGGTAAGACACCATTTCCAAAGGACCAATGAATTACCTAAATTGAACATATTGCCATAAAACACGTGGTAGGTAGTGGTAGGTGTATGTCTTGGTTGCATACTGGGATTATATATATATACACACATACAAATATAGATATATACAAACATATATATATGTATAAAGAAGGTTCTCTGAGTGAAGTGTTTCGAAGTCACAAAATAAGTACCATGTTTTTCAGATCAGTGCCTGCTGCACAAGCATCAACATTTATGTAACTCCCATAAGCTTTCACTACTAAGACATAAAAGTAGATGGAAATGATTTGTCTGATTCCAGTCTTTCCAGCTACCTTGCTTGAAGGCAGGCCAAAAATGCTGAGAACAGAGAATTATTCTGAGCATTTCAGCTTCTTGCCAGAATCAAGAAGGTGGATAGATACAGGAATTTGAAATAAAAGCAAGACAAATGGAATTCTTCTGACCATCCAGCTCTGTTCCAAGTTTAGGGCACAGATTTAAAATATTCTATTGCTTGAACTCTTATGCCCCTGTCCCTGGAAGCTGTTTTCTGCACAGCAGTTTCAAAAGTACTAAAACCCCAAGAAGATTTGAACTGGCAGTAGTTTACTCATTCAGATCCTTTGCTGTACTGGTCGCTTTGGTAGCAGGATTGTCATTCAGGTGCTATGTGAGTGATGAGTCTTTTTACGTAGAAGAAAAGTAATAGCTGGAAGGAATTCACACAGCTTTAAATGTGTTTGATGTTGAAATCTTTCCGTTCTGTCCAAGTGGGCTAAATACAGAAGAGAAATTTCAAGTGGGATCCAGTGTTCATCCTTAAAATGGGCAAAATAAAACTGTCCAAGAATACATATACAAATGTAATAATACCTTTGTATAAACTATATAAAGGTAATAATATAATAATGTTGGAGCAAGTCCAGAGGAGGCCACGATGATGATCAGGGGCTGGAGCACCTCCTGTATGAAGATAGGCTGAGAAAGTTGGGGCTGTTGAGCCTGGAGAAGAGAAGCTGAGTGGAGATCTCATAGCAGCCTTCCAGTGTCTGAAGGGTCTACAGAGATGCTGGAGAGGGGCTCTTCATTAGGGACTGTAGTGACAGGACAAAGGGCAATGAGTTAAAACTTAAACACAAGAAGTTTAAATTGGATATAAGGCAGAAGTTCTTTACTGTAAGGGTGGTGAGGCACTGGAATGGGTTTCCCAGGGAAGTTGTGGGTGCTCCATCCCTGGTGGTGTTCAAGGCCAGGTTGGACAGAGCCTTGAGTGACATGGTTTAGAGCGAGGTGTCCCTGCCCATGGCAGGGGGTTGGAACAGGATGATCTTAAGGTACTTTCCAACCCAAACCAGCCTATGATTCTATGACAGTAGTATTCCTGTGCTTTCCTACACTTATAATCCTGGGTCATGCATGAAAGTCATCAGTGTCCCAGATCTCTGATGTGACTATGCAGCTGGAAAAGGAGATGAGTTAGCTTGAATAAACTCAGGCATAATCAAAACTGAGATCAAAACTGATCTGAGATTAAAAGAGAGTGTGCAATTTATTGTTAGTGCTTTTGAGCACCTCTTAACTTTAGGACTTGGACACAGTTGCACTGTTTCTTCCAAAAGCAGGAAGTACAAGATAAACCTCACATGAAAACCTCTTCCTCTGCAATTTCTAACCCAGTGCTGTTGACAAACCACATGTATACATTCTGACTTGGAAACGTCAAAATGTTTATTTTCAGTCAGAATGTTTCAACATTTCAAACTAAAAAAAGAAATGTTCTGAACTTTGAATTCCATGGGGAAAAAGCTCTGGAATTCTCATCCCGATTTGAAATGAAAATTGTAATTTCCTCAGATGAGCATCTTGGTTTTTATTGGGTTTTAATCGGCTCTGTTTGATGCTTCATTGCAGTAGTGTCCTTCTGATGTGCATTCTCAAACCTCGGCCAGCTTTTCAGCTTCGGCATCTGTGAAGTGTTGTGCAAATGCAGGTCCTGTTGGGTGACTACTCCGTTTTGGGAATAATCACATAAGCAACAGACAGCTGAAAGGCAAGGTTGAGGCTGACTGAGCATCTCGCCAGCAACTGAGGTTTAAATGATGACAGAGTGGCTTAAAAACTTGCATGTGTTTAAGCTGATTCTGACCTAATTTATACCTGTTTATAAAAGCTTTAACTCTGGTTGTATTTATTCAGTTATTCTAGATTTACATTACCATACATGAGACAAGGATTTGGCCTATTTTTAATTTCCTTGTTTAAACAGAAGCTACTTTATCTCCCTTCTGGATGGAACTGGTCACATTCTGACTTGATTAAACCAGTTCTGTCTGGATTGAGGGGAAGCCTATGCTTCCATGCCTGGGTATATAGGGTATTTTTAGCAGTCTACCCATAGAAGAAACCCTCTTGAGCAGTAGGCTAAACTCTGGGATAATTCCTTTGGAATCACTCTGGCTATCTGAACATCAGTGTATGTAATTAGTGCTATGCTGTTGTAACAGCAGCAGAGACGTGTTCATTATGGCCTTCAGGTCTAATCTTTCTAGAAGGACACCCTTGTCAAAACCCTGTCTGTGGGATTTGCATCTTGAATTCATCATTTATAGCTGACTTCAAAGTGAAGGAGCTGGTACTGGGCATTTAATACTAATACCTGCAGGGCACGGGCTAAATGGGAAATATGGAGATGACAGGAGAGGGAAGGCCTTTGCTATGGTGTGCTCAGAACGTGGATGATCTTTGCTGCTGTAGATGTTTAGGAAGGAATGGGCAGCATGCCAGCAGGGTTTGAGAGTGGTATACAAAGTGCACACTCAGCTTCTGGCTTTGATTAATGTGGGCAAGAGATACAGGCAATCGATTGCTGTCACGTTGATATTAATTAACCAGCAGCAATGCTTAGCTCACAATGTCTGGTAGCAGAGACCTGTTAATTCACTTACTCCCAAGGTTTGCTTTCGCAGATGGAAAAGGATTATTTTACCATCTTTTCAATGGCATTTCAAGTCTATTTTTATCTGTCTTTTGGCTCCCATGAAAGGAGATTGCCACCTGTTTTTTGCAGGTTGTTTTCAGCACGGTGAGCCAGATTATAAATTGGCCTGGATAGTGCCTTATGGAAAAAGAATATGTTGCTTTAGCACAGAATAAGGAAAGCATCCAGGGCTAGTGTTGGCATCCAGCCCTCTGTCTTCGTGTGAACTCTGGCTCCAGCGAGCTCTTCTGGGTCATCAGGATCCCCACTGCTGGTAGCACCATCTGCTTCTGTTGCTCATGCCTCCTGGTTTTGACATGAACTGCAAGAAAATGGGGGATTGGTTTACTTCTTGCAGGGCTCCATTCACTATTGACTTAAACATCTGGGAGAGTGAGGACGATTTAGCAGAAGAACTACAGAGTTGTAGTGACTTTAGGGAACATTCAACTTTTTAGGAGGAGAGCCTTTAACAGGGGGTTATTTTCGATCTGACTGGGATTTAGCAGTGTCTGGTTTTAGATGTTGCCATAGTCCACTCTTTATGGTAGTGTGGACTGTGTCTGTCTGAGATGAACAGCCCTTATTTCTCCTTGCCCACCACAGCCCTGACCTGGACATCTCGGAAACATCATCACCAAGGCAGCCCCGTGGAAGGCTGTGTTTTGCTTTACAGTTTGTGTAAGTCAAAGACACCCAAGTTCATATCCCCTCTCATAGCCTCAAGGAGGTGACCACCTTCTCCAACTACTCATAGAACTCCTCAATATTACACTTGAGAAATTTATGAGTGAATAACCTTCAAAGACACTTGTGATGTTCCTGCCTGAATCAGGAGCTCTTACGGTCAGCTGAGTGGTTCACAGACTCTCTGACATGCATTTAGATCCTTTTCAATCTCTCAACTTGCCTTCTCATTGATTTGGTACGTGTTATGCATGACTCTGTTTACAAGCACCTGACTCAGAGCTCCTTTTATTCATCACCAGGAGCTCCACCAGAAGAGCTACATCAGAGCTCAGCAGTGGTGGTGTTTATTCTGGCTTCTCTCAGGGTGACTTTCTGGGAGGTATTTGAGCTTGCTTTTGATTTTTTGCTATTCCATTGTTAGGCTGTTTTCTCAACTCGTACTTCTGGATCTTCTGCAGAAGTTTGAGCTCCTGTAAATCATGGGGTTTAGACCCTCTTGCTTCTAATTAACTTGTAACTTCATCTTCAGTTGTGCTAAATTTGGTTCTTATTTTACTGTAAACACCCATTTGTTCCACTGGGTAGCACAGCTCTCTGAACATCTGGGAGTCATCATGTGTCATGAATGACATGATGTATCCTCACTGTTTGACTAGCACAATGCTAGATCTGATGGATGGAAGAAATGTGTCAGGGTGAAGATTAATATACGCTTTGGTTTGTGACTTGTGACTCACAGGGTAAACTTCATTCCCTCTGTGATGGTACAGATCCAAAATCTGCATTTTTCCTCTCCCATTTTGGTCCTGGTTTATAACAGAAGCTTGCACTCATGAGACTAGAGCTTTTGCTAGGTGGATCAGAACCTTTCACTTCTGTGTGGACCAACAGGTCTAAATAAATCTATCTGCATGTCACAGCTGTGCACAAGGCTCTCTTCTGCACATGGTTTGCTACACAACCAGTGAGAATTTGGTGGTATTCCCTCCTTGCTGTGCCTTTGGGAGTGCACATGGTACAATATCCTCTTTGAGTGACCTCTGGCTGGAGGATTAAAGAGCAACCTGTTCTAGCAAAACGAAATTCCTCATTCAAGTTTCATACTGATACCGCTTTAAAAAACCTGTTCACCATCAATGTTGCTTCAACAACACTGTGAAAAGGTCCCTTGGGAAGCAGTGGGATGGTATCTTAAAAGGAAGGTTGTAACTTAGCTTCCTAACACAGTAGATAGAGGTGATATTGTAAGAAGTGTATTTTTGTAAGCATAACTGATACTGTAGGAAGCAACAGCTCTGGGTGAAGCAGCACTTCTTCAGGGACACTAGATGTAAGCAGGGCTTCCTTGCTGTGGTCACTGGTTGCCTGTCAGTTGTCCCGTGAAGCAGATTCATGACACTTCCATCAAGAGCTATTCATATGTATCACCTTGTGAGATGAACAACCTGAAATATGAATCAGAGCCATGCATGAGAGCAGTGGCCACTTGTGCATGCACACATGAGCTGTCCTCTGCACAGGACACCACAGATCCAAGTAGAAAATGGATGTTAAGTGGGGCTTTTTTCCTGGTTAGCAAAAAGACATTAAGTTCCAAGTATGAGGATGATCAGGGGGCTGGAGCACCTCCTGTATGAAGAGAGGCTGAGAACGTTGGGGCTGTTCAGCCTGGAGAAGAGAAGCTGAGTGGAGACCTCAGAGCAGCTTTCCAGTATCTGAAGGGGGCTACAAAGATGCTGGAGATCAGCTCTACATCAGGGACTGTAGTGATAAGACAAGGGGCAATGGGTTAAAACTTAAACAGGGGAAGTTTAGATTGGATATAAGTAAGAAGTTCTTTCCTGTGAGGGTGGTGAGGCACTGGAATGGGTTGCCCAGGGATGTTTTGAATGCTCCATCCCTGGTGGTGTTCAAGGCCAGGTTGGACAGAGCCTTGGGTGGCATGGTGTAGTGTGAGGTGTCCCTGCCCAAGGCAGGGGGGTTGGAACTGGATTATCTTAAGGTCCTTTCCAACCCAAACCATTCTATGATTCTATAAGTACATCTTGTGGGGAAATAGCCTACAGGTAGGGCTTGAGCTCAAAGAAAGCCTGGAGTTTCAGCAGCTATTCCTCAGATAAGCACTCCAGGGGCAGCACCAGCAGCAGGGAAGAACATCAATGCTGGGTCCCCTTTACGTTTCACACAGAACAGAAATTAGGGACTGAGACACAATATAAAGGCTGTGCAAAGCTGAAAGCTGCAGAGGAGGCCTCTCCAGGTGCAGAAGCATTCATATATGTGGAGATAGAAGCTCTGGGAATGTGAAAAGGTCATTGTCTTCACTTGCACTCTCCTGGATTGGTTTTTTTTCCTTCTTTTATATCTTATACCTGGAGAACTGGATTTTTCTGATTTATTTTCTTTAAAACACATTCCCTTTCTAGGAACTGCATTAACTCTAGTTTCAGCCTGGTGTATCAACAGTCGTTATTACATATTTATTGAGCAGTGAGGAGGAAAAGAAATCTGAGTTCAGGCTTGAGGCAGTTCAAGAGCTGGAACTGTTGTGGTGGTCATTAGAAGGGAAAGGGGGCATTTTTGTCTGTGAAGTTTGTCAGATTGAGGCCAGGGACAAGTGAGCAATAATGAGGCTCTTGAAACCAGTCTGCAGGTGCATCGTGGTAAAGTGATAGGCAGGTGCAGAGAGGGAGGTTTTAATCTGTGTCTTGGCAGGGATTTTGTTCAGGGTCAGCCCTTGTTTGGCTTCTGTGCAAAGGAGAAAACACAGCGGTGAAGGACTCAAATCCAAACTGCAACTTCTGCTGGTGCACCAGGGAAGGTTCAGGGTTTTGTCTGTTGTCAGTGCAATACCATCTTCAGCTGAAAGCTTGTTCCGTGTAGCAGGAATAAATGAGTATGACTCCTTGTCCTTCTGAGGATAGCTGGTTCTAATCTCCAGATGAATGCATATGTCAACATTTGCCATAAATACTGCCACTTAAAATCATATTCAGAGAAATTTGCTTTAGCAACAGTTGTGATTTATTTGGGCTCCTTACCAGTAAATATTTGAGCAGGTGAAGTAGCCTTTGTGTCTCATTCAAGGCCTATGCATGGTCCTAGACAGCCTTGGAAATGATTGGGAAAAAAGGTAATTCCCACATCACCAAATCCCAGTGTTTTGTTTAACAAGTGTATACAAAATAAGGACAAAGTGTAAAAATGCTGGTATCATCTAGGAAAAGTGAAGGGTAGGTAAGTATGCAGCAGGAAAAGATGGTATCATGTCATGGGAGATAGAGTGAAACAGAGCACACGACCAATCCAGAACTGCATTTTCTACAAGGCATCTTTGTGTCTGAGGATGCATCTCTGATTCCTGAGCCAAAGCAAGCAGGGCATCTTCCTGACCTCCCCAGCAAAGCTCTCCCACCACTTCTGATCTTTCTTCCAAAAAATGTTAACCCTCTGTCTGTCCCCTCTCGACTGCCTCCTTTCACCCTGGATAAAATTCCCATTTCAAACAAGGAAAAGTTTTGTTTGAAACCAAGGCAATGAGGAAACGAAGATTAGCTCAAACCATAAGCTCCTGTGCCAAAAACTCAGAACATGCTGAAAAAAACCTATACCTATAGCTTGTGTGTCTGGCCAACACTAACCATCCCAGCTCCATGGCTGCATTTCAGTGACCACAGTCCAGACACAGTGGCTGTGGTGAGCTTTCAGACAATAACTACTTTTAGCTATTAGCAATGGCAAGAATGTAATTAGTGACTACTCTTTTTAAGACAACTGGAAGTCACCAGTTGACAGTTTGTAAAGAGAATGATGAATTGCCCTATTCATTTATTCAGCCCAATCTCTGTGGCATTTCAGTCTGCTGCCTTCAGGCACCAGACCTGGAGCGTCTGTTGCAGCAAGCATGTTGTGTTTGTTAAAGCTGAAGGTCCAGAGGGAGGACCTAGAAAGGATGATGTCCAAAAATATATCATGTATATAACACTGTCACAAAGCTCCTCTTTGGATGCTCTCCATTTCCATCAGTTTTTCCCATGATCCCACAAGTTTTTGTTAGTGAAGCTCTGTAGTTCAAATGTTCTCAACTCCTAGATCTTGACTCCGCTACACTACTTGGTAACCTGACAACACTAGGGCTTTTAAACCAGGTATTTTCCCTTCCTTCCTCTTGTGGGCATCTTCTAAAGGTGGATGTCATGATGATTTGTGTCCCCTGTTCTATTCAGTCATCAAAGGGGCAATGCAGTTTTTGCCATGGGGAGCAACTAGGGTTGAACCTGCACGGCTTGCTATGAAGCAGCACCCAAGACCTAAGACTTCCATGGTGGCTAAGAGACTGTCTTACCTGGCAGCCTGTCAAGTACTCAGGTGTGAACTTTCTCTCTAAGTTTAGCTTTGAGGAGGGCATGCTGCAAGCTGGGGCAAAACTAACATGTCTATCTGATCGACAGAGAACAACTACAGCTCTACACCCATCCACGTGGGCACGGAACTCACTGCATGCCTTGCACGGGGGATTCTTGGAGCTGCTGTGAATCGGTCTAAGCAGCAGGTAGTTCAGACCCCCTACATCTTTAAGCCCAAAGGGCACTGTAGGAGTCTCCTGTGTGGTCTAGCCTCTACGACCTTATTACTAGGGGTTATACGTGTCCTGCTGGCTTGTTTGCAGTAAGAGCTGTGTGGTCTTCGAAGTGCTCTTTGAAGTTAATGCAGAGTCACGAGGACACAATTACGATGAGCTCAGAAAGGCTCGTTTCAGGTGAAGCTAGAACATTTGGGCTATAACTCGTGCTTGCTGAACGTATCATGCACACAAGACAGAAAACACATGATAAATTACAGCCTAATAAGTAGTGTGTAAAAATATTTCAGTTGAGATTAGATTTCTATTAGCAAGCACCTCTCAAAGGTAGAGAAGTAAAAGCTTGGAGTACCTACACCTGAACTAGAGAAGAGATTCAGAGCAGCCCTGTGGAGAAGGACTTGGGTGTGTTGGTTGATAGGAAAATGATGTGAAAATGAAGTTTGGAGAAGAGGAGATTGAGGGGTGACCTTATTAGTGTATATAAATATATAAAGGGGGAGTGTCACGAGGATGGAGCCATGCTCTTCTCAGTGGCAAACAATGAAAGGACAAGGGGTAATGGGTACAAATTGGAGCACAAGAGGTTCCACTTAAACCTGAGAAGAAACTTCTTCTCAGTGAGGGTGACGGAACACTGGAACAGGCTGCCCAGGGAGGTTGTGGAATCTCCTTCTTTGGAGACATTCAAAACCCGCCTGGACACGTTCCTGTGTAACCTTATCTAGGTGTTCCTGCTCCGGCAGGGGGATTGGACTAGATGATCTTTTGAGGTCCCTTCCAATATCTAGCCTACTGTGATACTGTGATACTGTGATACTGTGAAAATGAACATGAGCCGGCTTCAGTGTGTGCTTGCAGCCCAGAAAGCAACCGTATCCTGGGCTGCATCAAAAGGAGCATGACCAGCAGGTTGAAGGACGTGATCCTGCCCCTCTACTCTGCTCTCATGTGACCTCACCTGGAGTATTGTGTGCAGTTCCGGTGTCCTCAGCATAAAAAGGACATGGAACTGTTGGAACAAGTCCAGAGGAGGCCACAAGGATGATCAGGGGCTGGAGCACCTCCCATATGAAGATTGGCTGAGAAAGTTGGGGTTGTTCAGCCTGGAGAAGAGAAGGCTGCGTGGAGACCTCGGAGCAGCTTTCCAGGAACTGAAGGGGCTATAGGGATGCTGGGGATGGACTCTTCATTAGGGACTGCAATGGTAGAACAAGGGGTAATGGGTTAAAACTTAAACAGGGAAAGTTTAGACTGGATATAAGGAAGAAGTTCTTTCCTGTTAGGGGGGTGAGGCACTGGAATGGGTTGCCCAAGGAGGTTGTGAATGCTCCATCCCTAGCAGTGTTCAAGGCCAGGCTGGACAGCTTTGGGTGATATGGTTTAGTGTGAGGTGTCCCTGCCCATGGCAGGGAGTTTAGAACTAGATGATCTTAAGGTCCTTTCCAACCTTAACCATTCTATGATTCTAACTATACCCACCTCAACTATACCAGGCTGATGTATGTTTGCTATGTTTTGGGGGTAGGCAGAAGAATGAATATCCAGCAGAGTTGGAATATGCAATCTTTAACTAGTTTTCACCTCTCCATATTCAGCTGGTTAGGCTGTAATACACCTTTTGAGATCCCTACTCCACTACGGAGTTTCTGGCATCTCTAGGGAAAGTAATTCATCTTCTTTACATCTCAGTATTTCATGTTAGATAACGAAGTCGGCATCACAGTGGACCAAAAAAGGTTATGAGAGCTATGGAAATATTAAATACTTTGGTTTGTATTATTTTTCTGTTGCTGAGGTGAATGTAATCATCAGTTGTATCAGTAACCAATTTCAGTATGTAATAAATGATAACCACTCTTCTTCAAAACAGAACTTCCAGTAGGGCCAGCTTGTGATGGGCTCTCAATTATCTCTGCATTAGCCTGATATGATATCATACCTCATAGATCCATTGGATCAAAGTAGTTCTTTGGCAAACTTAGGGGAAGGGAAATTGGAATATCTGAAGGAAAGTAAAAGGTGCATGCATGGTGGAGGTGAAGCAGAACCTATTTGTTCAAGAGCCACCTCTAACTCTTCTTTTCCCTTTTGCTTGTCTGCAGAAGGTGTGCCAAACAATTCCATTTTATCTTAATCCTCAAGTGTTTCTCTGCCTGAAACTGCAGGACCAGCATCTTTACAGTACTCTCTTTGGAATAAAGGGCTGCTATAGTCAGACTTTGCCAGTGTTCAGCATGGTTACACACAAGGGGAAAACACATGTCCCATGTGGATTTGGGAGGGCTGGTCACTGTTCAAAGATATACAACAAAGATATACTCTGTGAAGCTTCTGATTTATGAGGATAACATAATGAGTCTACAGAAGATGCCCTTTCCTTTGAAAGTGAACATATGTTTTCCTCCATTGCTGCTCTTCTCTAAGTTGTCTGATAACCGTCCCTCTAAAGGCTGCTTGTCCTACGAAGTGGTACAGGGCATGAGTGTGCAAAGTTATTTCTGTTCTTCATAAGCACAAAATGGAAGCTTCTATTATAGATTGCTTTGTAAGGCAACTCCAAGAAATACCAGCAAGTATTAATAAAACCTGCTTAATTGATATTAGCATAAATGTAAAGCCAAGTAACATTATCAGTATCAATGCTGGAACAGTTCCATCACATGCTCTTCACATCTCTGTTTATCTTTTTCAGGTGGTCTCAAAGGAGAATGCTCAGGGGGAATTCAGGGACCAGAGATTTAATGCTTGCAGTTTTGTGCTTGTTTATCAGACCATCAAGGCTGTAATTGAGAGATAAGAGTTATCGTCTCCAAGGGTTCTGCCATCTCAATCAACCTTCAAGGGAAAATCACTGCAAGATAGCTTCTGGTAAGTCTATGAATTAATCCAGATTTGGAAAAAGTTACATAATTTGTGTTAACCCCTGCAAGCTCTAGTCATGGATCAGGTATTTTCTGTGATAAATACACTTCGAGAGCAAAACAAAAATGAAGTCCTTTTCCCAAAACCAGGTAATTCAACTAAGCCAAAAGGGTGGTGTGTTATCTAGGCCATTTCTCTTGTGTTTGTTGCATAACATGATTGCAGTAAGCTCAGGTGTCATGTAGAGTTAACCTCCTCTTTGCAGAGAGCTACAAACTCTGGAAATTGGGATAATCTCAAGATTTTCATGTGGAACAGAAGACTTGGAGAATGTACGTGTCAGCATGTACATAAGCAGTTCAATTAGGAGGGCAGTGGCTATCAGGACTAGAGATGATCGAACATTAGGAATGTATTTAACCTCCTTTCCTCACAATGTGTGTTAAGTGCTGTTATGTGATAAATACTCATTGTGGACCCTAGTACAATAACCATGAATTTGTAGATTTAGTTAATTCGCATCTGTTTACCTTATTTAGTTTGAAGAGGTTGGGAGGCATTAGAAAGAGGAGTATGACTGGCTTTCCTTGGACCTTGCAAACCTGGCCATTAATGCTGTACTGGAGCACCTTTGGAAACCCAGTCCTTCCTCAGCTGCAGAGCTCAGAACTGAGTTGCTGTGACTCTACCCCTGGTTATCTGAAATAGAGCATGAGCTAATTCAAGCTGTGGCCAACAACAGAAAAGAGGGAAAGGTAGTTCAAAGGATCCGTCCTGCCCAAGCATTATCTGTGATTATGTACTACATCCCTGCATTAGCCATCCAAAACAGATGTCTGATCCCATTGGAACTGTCCACGTTGATAGTGGAGTTGCAGTGGGAGCCTGCTGACTGTGCGCTCAGCTGGGTATTGCACATCTGGTCAAGGTCTTGAACTTTATTTCTCTTTTGCCTGATTTAGGACTTCAGAAGCATATACTCAGTATTAAGCCAAGGGCTGTCTTTGTTCCATGAGGCTGCCCCAGCTGGAACCTGTTGCTGGTTGACACAGTCGGATCTTAAATTGAGACTGTTATATTCTTTGGCATATTACACTGCATTTACATCTTTTAATTCACCCCAGTAGACAGATGGGTTATTTTAAGAACCATGTGTAAGAGGTTTCATTAAAACCATTGCAGGACACCAGATGGGGATTCAGAATAGAGAGTAACAGAGCTGCTTGCTACCATGTTGGACATGTATATTCAGAAGTACATGGCTCTTCTTGCCACTCAACCAGTCTGCTTTCATGCACTGTGGTGACCCAAATTTATAACTCTTCTGGGTTGGAGTTATATTTCCATGAACCAGGTGCCACTTTTTGCCAAGCAAGGTGAAATACATCAGGATTTCCTCATCTGAGGTTTCCAGATAGCATTGTGCGCTTGTTGTAAAGGCAAATACGATTTTGGTAAAGGTGGTTTATGACAAGGAAATGTTAAATGAAACAGAAATGAAATGCTAACTCTGAAATTTTGCCTTTAAGTAAACAAGCAAGAAAGGAATTGATAGAGAATTTTCAGTGCTGAGGTAAATCGAGAGACAAGACTCATCAAAGAAACAGTATCACTGAGGTGTTCTCAAGTATACCAGTGTCTTAAGTACATTAGAGAGAATGCCAGTGGACTTAGAAAGATAAATGGCAGAGGGATACATTTCAGAAAGGAAGTAGATTAGTGGATCTGGTACATCTTGATCTATTTGATTTAGATGTTTAGCTGAAATGGCTGCATTAATCTCTCAGTGGTAGAGTTTGGGCTGGAAGCCTTGTGAACTAGATTCTCTTGTTAGGTATTCCTCCTGCCACAACAGGCACTGAAAGACTGGCAAAATCTCTGTGACAGTAGTTGTGATGGTGTTTGGGGTTTTTTGGTTTACGAGTCTAACATCTGCCAGAGTGAATGCAATAATTAATACAAATGTAATAGTGTTTGTTGTAATACTTGTGCTGAATAACAGAATTCCTAAAAGGAGGAGGTTCAGGGCCACAGGGGCTATATCTGAGTATCTCAGGTCACTTTTCACTTCTCATGAATAGTTTTAGGGCGTATTTAGAATACCAAAACAATGAATTTCTGTTAAATATCAGTCTTCCCTGGAGGTAAAACCACAATGCCAATATTTGGCTTCAATATCAGCGAAAGTTCATATGTAATGTTTTGGTTTAATATTATTTTTGCCTGAAAAATGAGCTAACCTTCAAGAGGTTTGCAGAAGGGTTCAGTCACCTGAAAGGGAACTGAATAAAACAGTCAAGGTTATGAACATGGGTCTAGTTTGGGTTTGTGTTTTGGTTTAACAACTGAGCCCCCAACATTTGTTCTAGCCCAAGGATAGCACAGCTCTAGTTTCCTATAGCTGTAAGTTTTTGCTTCTGATGTTTTAACTTCATAATAAAATGCTTCACTGTGTCTTATTTCATTTATCCATCTAATGGATGGGTAATACGAGCACTTGTCTGTGTTGAATTTTGCAAATTCTATCTGAAAAGGGAAAGAAATAAGAATTTTTATTGAATTACCCCTGTCACAAAGAAAATTTGAGTAGATCAGCATTCAGTGGAATTGGAATTCAGTGTTATTTTAATTGAAATTCTTCTCTTAGAATAGGAATGAAATACTGACATTTCTAAAATCAAAATTTCCCAATTCTTTTTTATTTTGGTATGACTGAAAAGTAATTAATTTCAGTCCTTTGAACATTAAACTGCATTTAGCCATAGGTGTTCAGGGGCTTGCCATGTCTTAAGGCAGCTTGAGAGTCAAAGAAACTCATTCTTTCCTGTTTGTGTGGTTCACTGGCTGGTCTTTCCCCTGGGTACCCGCAACCAGCTGATTTTTGTGACCCCTAACATCAGAGTTAACCATCCCTGTGTAACCTCACAGGAGGTAAACTGCTCCGTGGATTAGTCTGGTAGAAAGAGAAATACCTAAATACCTGTTCATGATAGATCTGCAATTTAGTGAATCAGTGGACTTTTTAGGTTTTGGCTTTAAATGAAAATCTGTAACACCTTTCTGAAGCTTACAGGAGTGCACTATGAGACTTTGAAGATAAAACTTTACCTCTAGAGGTCAGCTATTTTCATAGAATCATAGAGTCACAGAATGGTTTGGATTGGAAGGGACCTGAAAGCTCATCCAGTTCCAACCCCCTGCCATGGGCAGGGACACCTTCCACTAGAGCAGGTTGCTCCAAGCCCCTGTGTCCAACCTGGCCTTGAACACTGCCAGGGATGGGGCAGCCACGGCTTCTCTGGGCACCCTGTGCCAGCGCCTCAGCACCCTCACAGGGATGCTTATGCCTTATATCTAATCTCAGTCTCCCCTCTGCCAGGTTAGAGCCATTCCCCCTTGTCCTGTCACTGCCACTATTTTGCCCATCGGACTGTTTTGACTGGTTTTGTAACTCTGGATGCTCTCTCCTTGCTGCATTATCTGAAATTCCTGTCTTCAGGCTAGTCCTGGCAGTGTGAACAGAGAGTCCCAGCTGCTCTCTCCGCAGGAGCACATCAGTGGAGATCTGCATCCACAGGAGCGAGCGTGTAAACACAGAGGCAAGCACACAAACCTTACCTCCCAGTGAACTTTGCCATTTGCTACTTTATCCCTGTTCTAAGTTTTCTCTTGCGTTTGCCTTTTTCTATGCTTTCTTCCTGAAAAGCCTGTGTGGGCTGGCTTCTAGTCCCCGTTCAGCACAATCTTCTAATACAGCAGTTTCACCTCCAGCTTTGAACATAAATCAGCAGAAAAGTCCCACAGGTTCCTTGTGTTCTGTTAAGGGAAGGAAGGAGGAATGGTGCAGATATTGAACTAATGCTATCAGGCTGCCTGAAGCAAGAGAAGAGATTGATAAGAGAAAGCTTTGTATTTATAGTTTCTGGCATATAGCATAGCACAAGTCCTATTTGAATTCTTTAGAAATTAGTATCAGATGACTTAGGAACTTCTGGCGTATTTGAATCCTAAGTGGTTACAGATAGTTTTCCTTCAGTTCTATGTACTACCTCTTTCTGTTCATTTGAAGACAGGTTGGGAGAGTACAAATTGTCAGGAGAGGGGAAAAAACTCCTTCCCTTGCCAAGGCTGAAAGGCAACAGGGACACAGGTCCTGCCTAAGATGAGTGGTGGCCTCTTCCCATGCATGTGTGTGTGCATGTAAGTGTGTGCAGAGAGATTTAGTTTGCTTGTGTGACTGTTCAGTCTGGTCTTCTCTTTACTTTCAAAATACCCAAGCCTGAGCTTGCTGTCACCATATATGATGTGTGCCTGGTAGATATCTGGTCAGGTGAAGAGTCTACTTCAAATTGACATTGTTTCTGTCTTCAAAAATGGGTTATTGTATGAAGTACCTCAATCATAGAATCACAGAATGGTTTGGGTTGGAAAAGACCTTAAAGCCCATCCAGTTCCAACCCTTTGCCACAGGCAAAGGCACCTTCCGCTAGACAAGGTTGCTCCAAGCCCCATCCAACCTGGCCTTGAACACTGCCAGGGCTGAGGCTGAATGAATGCTTTGCAGAGTAGAGAAAATGAAAAATGTTAAGTGAAAGTTACTTTCAGAAAATTTAAGGCATTGTTTTCATCAGAACACCATGAAAATCATGGTGCAGAGGTGCCCCTAAGATAACCGTGAATAGGTAAATCAGTGCCTAGGCATGGAGTAGAAGACAGCAGGTGCCAGTGCATTTCCCATGAGGATGGGCCATGAACATGACTCAGTGGCTGGGGCCACTCGCTCCACCACAATGAAAACAGCTCAAAGAGTGCTTCCTTCCTTCTTTGTTGTGTTTGAATTGCCTGTGTCTGGGCTGAGAGCTAAGTCTGCACCACGATGGGCAGATGCCCGCTCAGCTGAGGGGTGTTTTGGACAAGAAACCTGTTCCCCTTCCACTTTGCTCCCACCCAGGAGCAGTTGAGGGCTGCCCAACCTGCCTGTCCAGGGGCTTGCAGAGCAGTTCAGTGCACTGTGCCAGCCCCCTGCACTACCAGAGCAGCTCCTTTGAATCATGAGGGTGCAGGGACCACCCTAACCTGGCTGTCTGCTGGGCATCCAGCCCCTGCCCCTGCTACAGGATAGCCTGAGTTTTCCTTCCCCAAGCACCTACACGAGTGTGCAGGAGCAGCCTGGCTCAGACCAACACTTAACCAGGCTTCCTGGCAAACCTGCCCTGTGCTCCAGCTGCAGTTAGCACATCAGCTTGTCCTGCAGCCTGTCAGCAAGTGGGCAGTCCAAAAGGCTGGGAGCACTCCAGGTGCCTTGGGGAAAAACCAGGGAGAAAGCGGGTTGCAACCATGCAGGGCTGTGCAAGTGCTGCAGCAGGGACCACCCATGTCTGTATGGGGCAGGGAATCCTTCCCAGCTGCCCATTGCATGTTCTCACTGGGCTCCTGCAGTTTCCAACCCCATCTTTGGCAGAGGATTCTCCCCTGCCTGTTCGTTGTGGTTATGGGTTGGGTCATCTGTAGAAGAAGTGCTTTTCAATCTCCCTGACATCTCTTGAGTCCTAAGGGAGTAATAACTCATTGGGATGGTTGGAGCTTGACAGGGACCTGGAGGTTTATTGCTGTAATTCCCTGGCAGTATCTTTCACCCTTGGGGTAGGACAAGTAGGAGTTTCTCCCACAACAAGAGTCAGAGATCTTCTGCTACAGGAAACACCCAGGCCAAGAGGCCTCTCTCCAAGCTGGTTCTTTTGGAGCAACAGGCTTCTCATTTGTTTTTAAGGGAATGTCTAAGCTAAGAAAGAGAGAGGTCTGGTAAGTGGATTTCTCACTTGCAGGCTCTCATAGCTGTGTCATTAGCATTGCTATTGATCAAAAGATCAAATGCAAATGCAAATAAAAGTAAACAAGGGAATAGATCTTTGTGTTTAGAAATAACGATGGTTGGGGAAATCCCCCTCTAGTCCTAACCATCAACACTAAAAGACGTTGAGGCTGATTCTGCCTGAATCAGTGGTACCTTGACACAAAGGCAGAGAGAATAGAAAGTTGCTTTGTGAGAGTTTTTTGTATCCATTTTGGGCTGTTGTGACTGATGATGAGTAACTACGGAATGAGGGTGTCTTACTCTGTTATATGGAAATACTGATCATGTTCTCTTAAAAGTTAAATATCAACATATATAATTCTACTATATTAACTCCTTTTGCTAGAAGTGTAGCTTTTATATTATGGTAAAATTAGCTATAAATGTATAGCTAATATATAGACGATGATCAAGGGACTGGAGCACCTCCCGTATGAAGACAGGCTGAGAAAGTTGGGGCTGTTCAGCCTGGAGAAGAGAAGGCTGCGTGGAGACCTCAGAGCAGCTTGCAGTATCTGAAGGGTGCCTATAGGGATGCTGGGGATGGACTCTTCATTAGGAACTGTAGTGATAGGACAAGGGGCGATGGGTTAAAACTGAAACAGGGGAAGTTTAGATTGGATATAAGGAAGAAATTCTTTCCTGTTAGGGTGGTGAGGCAGTGGAATGGGTTGCCCAGGGAAGTTCTGAATGCTCCATCCCTGGTGGTGTTCAAGGCCAGGTTGGATGAAGCCTTGGGTGCCATGGTTTAGTGTGAGGTCTTCCTGCCCATGGCAGGGGGTTTGAAACTAGATGATCTTAAGGTCCTTTCCAACCCTAACTATTCTATGATTCTATGACTCTATGGTTGCAGTATCTCCACATACTGCATCTCATATGGTTTCAAAGAAAGCTGTAATGTTCTGGTGGAAACCAACTCTGTTCTTAGCAAGGCTTCTGTTATCTTGATTATCTCACTCAAGGGTGTTTTCTCATGCAACTAAGACAATGTTCTGTGTGAAGCAGTCTGTAGGGAAAGAGGAAACTTCTCAGGCACTGAGGTGCAGGCTTTGCACAGTGTACTGAGGGTTCTCAGGACTCTAGGATGAAGTTCAGTGTGTCATAATAAATATTACGGTTCAGACTTAGTTTTGGAATATTCTGATTTCTGGTTGCTCTACTTCTGTGCATTTAGATCTTCTCTTAATGTCTGTCAATTCAATATATACTACAGATAACACTGTCAAGAGACCCCAGCAGGGATCTGAGGAGCACAAGCCACCTTAGGGTTAAATCCTACTGTTATTCTTAGTGACTTAACTGTGACAACCCATATCCTTAATGCTCTGGTGCGTAATCCATGTTGGAAATTGTGGGGCACAGTGCCCAAATCATTCTCAGTTAATACCTTAAAAAGTTCCTAAATACTGTATGGACATTGCGAAGAAATCATCTCTGTTCAACACATTCCTTCTGGTTCTCTTAACAAGAACATTAATATAATCCATGTTAGAGCCCAGTGAAAGTTATTTGGCTTTTTCTTTAACATGTGTGCATAAATGTGTGTATAATTTGCAGCCGAAATATAGATAGTTACAGAATCATAGCATAGTTTGAGTTGGAAGGGACCTTCAAAGCTCATCTGGTCCAACCCCCTTGCAATAAGCATGAACATCTTCAACTAGATCAGGTTGCCCACAACCACATCCAGCCTATTGTTTGCAATATGCATTAAAATACATATGAGTAGTAACTTTCTTCGCATTTTCAAACTGTCATGCAAAAAAAATTAGTTTTTAATGTGTGTGTGTGTATAGATATATATATATAGTATGTGAGTGCATATGTGCATTTTTACTAGGAAGTTATCCTTGGATGTTGATGTGTGTCCAGCGGGCTGAATGAAACACCCCTGGGCTCTTGCCAGCTATGCTGACGCAAGCTGCAGGCTCATCCTATAAACATTTACGCTTCTGAGTAACTTCAGTCACGTACAAACATTGGGATGAAGGAGCCCTCATGGGTCACTGATTCCAGTCCTGGGGTATGACAGGCAAGGCTTGTAACTCCTCTCATAAAATGGCCAAGCTTTATTATGAAGCTGAGTTTTCGCCTGCCATCCCTGCTGCTGGGAAGCTATTCCATTACCTTCTCCTGTTGGTAGTTAAAAAGTCTTCCCTCATTCTCAGCCTCATGTTACTCATGGACAGTGTCTACCAATTTGTTCTTATGTCAATATTGTAAGCACCTCTTCTTCCTCCCTCATGTTTACCCAGTGAGACCAGTTGTACAGCTGGGGTTATTTATGTGCATTTGCAGCCTTGGGTCCTTGGGGGTGGATGCCCACATGTCTTTGACTTACATGCAGATAAAACAAGTGGAATGACTTTACAAGCTAAACCTGTCAGAGTGATTAAAACAAAGCAGGATCCTGAAGTAAATGAGTCTCAGGTTGATAAGGACTGTCTTTGAAATGGTTGTCCTTCAGTGTGCAGCTATTTCTGGACAATCACGGCCAGCTAGCTTTGGTGCTCTGTGATTTATATCAGGACAAGTCCCTTCCTCACATAAAACACAGGGTGCCACAGTCTAGTATATATCTGTTCATCGTAAAAGGGGATATCTGAGTCTTAGTTTCCTAGCAATAAATTACATGTAAGCTGGCAGAGCCATTCATTTCCATTTTGGGTCTCAACTGAAGGGGTAGTTTGCACTTCACTGCATCAAATGTGCCACATTGGTATTCATCCTTCGCTGATTAACTTTGCAAATACAATTTTCCTTTAGGACACTGCAATTTCTGTATCTTCTAGAACTGAGACAGGTAGGATTTGGAAAGTTAATTTAAGGTCAAACATGTTTATTGGGAGTGAAGCAGGGAAGAGCTGGACCCCCTCTCCCCTCTTTCTCCTGCCCAGGCACTCATAGGCAGCACACTGCATAGGCAGAGTCCTGCATCTTGTGGCACTCTTTGAACAAGGAGCAGAGGAAGGCAGATGCTGTATTTCATATGAATTGGCCACCCAACTTCTCTGCCCGTTCTCTGAGGGTTACAGTGATGTGAAACATGCAGAATGAGAGCTGGAAAAACAAGGAGTGACATGGGTGGGAGAAAAGGGGTCTGAAGTGTTCCAGGCAGGGGAGTAAAAGCCACCCCAGGAGATCATATACACATCAGAATCAGGTACCAGACTTAGCAAGGAAACCAGCAGCTGAGTGGGATGTTTTGAGGTTGCTTTTCATAAAGCAAACTTGATTTGCCATCTTCTAGCTTGTGTCTAATACCTGAATAGACTACGTCTCATTCTAAAAGACTGCTGCACTGGCATATTTAGTTGTCTTTAAATAACACAGTATTAAGAAAGTATAAATTCCTAATAAACCAAATAATTTAAAATGAGCTGGAAAATAACCCTGTCAGAAAGCTGGTTTGCTGTAAGAGGAATGAGGGAAGAAACTTCCTAATAGGTAGCCAAACTTTCTGCTGGTTGCCCAGGTAAATCATGAGGAGAACTGAGAAGCAGGAAGTTGCAGGTGGTACAGCAGTACTGAGGGTGGCTGTTGGACAGCACTGCAGTACACTTGGAATAACCCCATAATAAATAAGGTCTCTGTAAGAATGCTGGCATTGCAAACCTGCTCTCTGTAGCTCCAGTAGAAGGTTGTTGGCAGCCTCTTCCTGCAATGCCAAGCTATTTGTGCAGTAACTTGTAACAGCAGTTAAGCAATGAAATCAGGTGCCCTTCCCTGAGGCTACAGATGAATCACTGATTACAGGGAGGGAAATAAGATTGGGAGCAGCGTGGATGCGCACGAGTAGAGAAAGGAGTTGGAAGAAGTGGGGTGGACAGTCATCACTGAGCCCAGAGAATGTGTCTTCATGTTTTCTTGTAAGCAAAACGTAACTAATGGTAACCAGAGGGTAAAAATCAGGATCCCACGTCAGAAAGTGTTTGAGCAGGTGTTACTTGAGAGCAGCTCAGTGGATGGGTGTCAGTGGAGTTGCACTGACATAATGGTTTGTGCAGTCCCAGATGTGTTCCCTCCTGGTTACCTGGTCTCTAAAGGGAGCTTCCTTTGTCAGTCATCCATAGCTTCCCAATAGTCAGAGTTTAAGTCACCTGAATAAAATTCAATGATATCACCATAAGCATTGGTTGTATTCACAAGGGTTTATCACAACCTATTCTTATGCACAGTTAGATAACACACAAAGCATGCACTGTGTTTTTCCTCCACATGCTTACATAGCCTGGATTTTCCCAGCAGAGGTTTTCAAGTGAAATGTGACCTGTTTTGTAGCTTCACAGCGAAAGATTTACAGGATGGGATATTCAAAACCTATTTTGTAGTCATGCTGCATTGTCAAATGGTTGGTTGTGACACACATCGTAAATCCAGCCCTGCTGACACTCTGACAATGATCCTTGTTGTGATAGAACAACCAATACAGCCTCAGGTAATCAAGTAGGAGGATGGAGGTTGGAGCTGAATGTGGGGTGAATTTTCTAATTGGATGCCTACAGTTACACCTCCAAGGGTGTCTTTGCACGCCTTGGTTAAGGCTTCAGAGTGTGCAGTGTCTGGGGAAAGTGTGTGAGAATTGCTTCAGTTTCCATTAAAATGCAGCCACTGATGCAGTGGAAGCACTGAACAACATAATAAACGATGGGGTGATTGCCTAGACTGGGATTTGCTCAGGAAAACAGCAAACAGCTTTATTTTATCCAGCCCTGTACCAGTGTGTCCTCCCACCATGAGCAGGTGACTTGTCGGTTGTTTCTACTGATAGAGCTCAAAGAGCCTAGGGCTGTAAATGCTGTTAATGCTGTAAAATCCAGGGATTCAGTAAGGTTTGATGTGGAAGGACAGCACCCACTGGACATGGGCATTTCTCTAACCCTCCTGTCCGTGCTTGGTTGGTAAGATCTGATTACATCAAACCTGGAGATCTTCTGGCCCATCAGTACTTGTAATGAATAGATGTACAGTCTTTGAAGTGTAAGTCATTGTAGAAACATACTGATGTGCTTTATTGTGCCTGTGTATTTCACCAAGGTGAACTGCATGTGTAATTCCCACCAGCTTCTGGTGGAAAAACCTAGGATTGCTTCTTGCTTTCAGTCCCTCGTATCTGATACCTTCAAGTCAGCAATCACCAGTTCAGGACTCTCCTCAGAGCAAAAAAGCTCTTGCAGCTTCTGCAGCAGCTCTCACTCTACATGTTTCCTATCCAAAACTTTCCTTATTCATTGATTCTTCTGAGAAAGGTTTCACATCCAAAGGGTTTTTGCAAACCATTCTTGGAAGTTCTAAAAGAAATACATTTCTTTATGCCTGTAGCTCAAAATGAATCCATATTTGTATTTTTGTTTCTTACCACTCACCATGACCTAATACTGGAGCAACTGAGCCTTTGGCAAGTGATCCAAATCTGCACATCAGTGACAGTTCTGAATAGGGTCTGCCTTATTCATGTTAGAATTAAAGGAATAAGAAAAAACTCTGCTGATGAGTGCCCTCAGTGAGAACAGGGATTTCGTAACTGGACACTCTGCGGGTTTAAGGTAGGTCAGAGTAACTTCATGATGGCCAAAGCTACGATTCATCATGAGGAATGTTATTAGTGGCAAGGCTAGTTCATTTATCAGCTCCAGTGCACCAAGCCCCATCATCAGAAAAATCTGGATCCAGTTTCCTTTGGTAAAATACAGCAGGAAGTAATTTTTGAGTATTTTCTAAAATACGCCTAAGAGTCAGGGTGTGATGTTATGTGCATAAAGCTGAGCAAAAGGGATACAGCTGGCCCTCTGTACCTTGCACTGGAATCAAAACTGAGTCACTACCATGGAGAGGTCACTCTGGTGCTCTGAGAGCGGGTTGGGATTTAACATCAGTTATCCAGATGTATCTGTAATAGTCAATATATCATTCATAATTTCATGCAACAAAATGAGCATATTGAAGTAGACATGATGTGAAATTAGAGCTATTGGGAGACTTTTCCAAAGAACAATAGGAGTTTTGCTTTTATTTCAACAGGACTGCAATAGATCCCATTTCTTATAAGAAAAAGCAGCCAATAATATTTATTATCCTTTTGATATGGAGCCATTACTGGAAGCCATTATCATCACATTTCAGGTTACTTAATCAGCTCTGTGAACTGATAACCCACATAAATAATTGCCTCACTCTTGCCAATAGTGCTCTTGGCACTCTATGAAAATAACATTATTCCTTATGAATTAAACCACAATAAGATTTTAAATGACAGATTAAAGGCTTTCTTTAGGTACCTTGAATACTTCCAAACTGAGCAAAAGGAGAAGAGACCTACCATTTTGTAGGTATGTGATATAGGTGAACTACAGTTGAGCTCCCTGATGGCACAGAAACAAGATGCATGTGTCCAAACATGCCAAGCAAATGCAGATGATGAAAAAGAAAGATTAACTGCTGAAGAGCTACCTGCTCTTCAGAGCATTCCAGCTATCAGGCACACCCCAGCCGATACTGTAATGCTCAGCAGCATATCCACAGGACTTCAGGCAGGGACTCCATTATCTGTTTTGCTCTTTTCTGTTGCTGCGTGGGGCAGCTTACATCTACGGCAAGATGTTGTGCAAGATGTTAGTGTTTCATTTATGTCCTTCACGTGTGTAGTCATTCCTGTTAGTCTGAGCTTTTCCCCCTCATCTCCTTGTTGTTAGAAATGTCCAAAATAGCCATAACTCAAGCAAAACAACCGGTCCCATTAGGTTTTGGCATTGTGCTATGTAGTTATCCTTGGCTGGGGGTGTCTGTAGCCTGCCTTTCACTGCTGGAGGTGAGAGGGAACTTCTGAAAGAAGGTCTGATATGTCAGTATTTCTTCTCAGCCTGATAAGAAATCAGGACCCCAGCCTTCCTGGTGTGGTCAGAACCTGGGCATGGACAGATACTGGAAGATCCCATGGAAGGGATCTCCAGACAGGAGGGGACAAGGTCTTGCCAGGAGAGGCAGCTGCTCCATATTTGAACACCCCGATTTGAGTGTCACTGGGGGTTACCCCAGCAATGTCAGCTGGAGAAGCTCAGCTTGACACATCTGTTCTCATAGCAGAAGGTCAGGTTCACCACGGGCCAGCAGCACGGGAAGGGAGCTGTCTTGAAACCCTGCCTGCACCACTCAGGTCCCAAAAGCCACAAGGATGAGAAGTTCCTGGGAATTCTGAATTGGAGGTGGCATGGTGGTTGTGGCTGTGTTTTTCACTAAAACAGAATAAAAAGATGGAATTTCTGACTAGATTTAAGTCCCTTTTGTATCACACTGTACTCTTGCGTGAGATCTCCCAATTTTCTGTGGGTTGTAGCCCAGGTGATTCAACCCTCTTTCCTACACTGTGTTTATGTGGCCTTTCTGACATATTGTCTGGAAAGGAGAAGAGATGCTAGATAGTTTGGGAGATGAGATCTGACCAGTGATCTCAGACCCACAGAAGGGAATGAGGAAAGAGACACCTAAACCCAAGTGTTCTGCAGGGAAAAGTGATTCCATACTTGACTCAAATGAAAAGATTCCATTTAAGCTTTTTCACTTTTCTTTTGCAACACACTGGGAGGTTCTCATTTCCCTCTGAAAAATGTTTGGCCTGACCTACTTGTTAGAATCTGCGTTAGCATTTGATTGGACTCTTACAGTGTGTACAAGCACTACCTGTGCTGGCAAGTGAGATGGCAGCTCTGGGGCAGGTACCTGAGCCTCGGGAGGCGGTTGCCCCAGTCATCTTAAGGAATTACCTCTAGATGTCACTCATGAACCCTTCTCTTACTTGAGGGATTTAAACAAGTAGTTAGGATACCTCTGACAAAGAAACCCTTCAATCACTCTGCTTGGTTACCAAAATGTTTATATTCAGTGCTTCTAGAGTCAGAAAAAGGCTGAAGGCAGAGGAGGCACTTCCTCAGCTGCAGAGATGCCTTGGTTCACACAGAAAAGGAATTCAAAATACTGACTATAACAGAGAAAAACTTAATCAAAATAAAGACTTCTGTAGTCTTTGATGCTGATTGAACACGTTGGGAGAGCTCAGTATGAAGCTGATAGGCTGTTGATTTATTTAGATAACTCGTTAGTACTTGCTTAACAATGGATACAGATGCTGGGTACGTTTTCTAGCCCACGATTCAAATGACTTAAGTGGGTATTTCCACACTTGGTAAGGCTGAAGAGAGCCAATCCCCTCCAAACAGTAAATTATTTCTGATAGGTGTTTTCAATGGATTTTCTTTTTCTTATTCTTCAAACCTGAAAATTCCTTCCTTGCTATTTTCAGTAATTAAAATATCCATTCAAACAAATCTATCCTATACCTTCAAAGGGGGCAAAGTGCTCATATGGAAAAGCCATTTCTATATAGAAGAAAAACATTTCAATGAGAAAATTGTGGGCACCCTTAGCAGTAAGCATGGTTCTGAGGTTGTGATAACCTTACTCACAGAAAGTAGACTTTTATTCTGCAAATCATTGAGTTAGTCCGGAGAGACTGCTAATGGAGTAAAACAATAGTATGTATACAATAGTATGTATAAGAGTACATGAATTCTCATACGATCTGCAGCTGGTAACTGTTCCAGTTCATCTCATGTTTGTTTGGCCTTGCATTGTACCAACGTTCATTAAGTGATGTGGTTTCCCACAAAACCTTCATTAAAGCTTTTGGGGGTTCACTTAGTCCTGAGCTACTTAAAGAACTTCTTCTATGTTATCATACCACTAATATGCACCTTCCATTGAAATCCAAATGAATATGTCTGTGTTGCACCAAGACTTCCAGAGGGCTGGCAATCTGAGTGGACAAGGTACTAAAAAGAGTCCTATCACACAGTAAACAAAGCCTTTAAAATAAATAGGGGGTAATGAATATCTGGCAGCATAAAGCAACCACATACACAGATCATGTAACCATAAAGACAATTCAGGTTTATCACATATATAACTTCTTCATGCATGTAAGTCATAAGTATACATTTATATATATCTAAATGTGTTGATTGTTGCCCCTTTGATTTCCATTTTGCTTTGAAAGACAAGTCCTATATGATGAGTTCAACAACAGAATTGATTAAAATGTACTTTTGTTACTAGAAGTGGAAGGGACAGTAAAACACTTGCAACTGCATTAGAAGTGTGTATGGCCAGCATTTTTGTAAGTGTAATTAAAAGTAATGAAAGCTGCATTTTGATGTCATGGAAATGCCAAAGTTACTTCGTTTTTTTCCATAAGGTTGGAAAAAAAATACTGTTCTGGGTTGAGAGCATCTATGAAAGTCATAGAATCACAGAATAGTTAGGGTTGGAAAGGACCTTAAGATTATCCAGTTCCAACTCCCCTGCCATGGGCAGGGACACCTCACACTAAACCATGTCACCCAAGGCTCTGTCCAACCTGGCCTTGAACACTGCCAGGGATGGGGCATTCACAGCTTCCCTGGGCAACCCATTCCAGTGACTCACCACCCTCACAGTAAAGAATTTCTTCCTTATATCCAATCTAAACTTCCCCTGTTTCAGTTTTAACCCATTGCCCCTTGTCCTATCACTACAGTTCCTAATGAAGAGTCCCTCCCCAGCATCCTTCTAGCCCCCCTTCAGATACTGGAAGGCTGCTATGATGGTTGTATATATGTATAAATAAACACTTGTGGGGAAGAACAGCAGCATCTGTCATGTTAAAAGGTTGTAAATATGAGTCTGTGGCAGGAAAAAACAAAGACATGTTGATGGATTGAGCCAAGCCCCTTCTCTACTTGTGTCAGTGCCTCTGATGAGTTTGTTGTTGTGCAGATCTGGTAACTATGAGGTTACCCATAATGATTTTAAGGCACAAAGTTCAATTTGATCTTTGTTTCTAGTTTGATTAATATACACACAGGTAGGCACTTGCTGTTTTGTTTGTATTCCCAGATGTGTTTGTAGGCACCTCTGTGGCAACGGCAGGATGTTGCCTATGGCTGAACAAGGATTTTTGGAGATGTAACAGTTTGGCAGAAGGTTTCTTTGGGGCTTGAAGACACTCACTCACTGGTAAAAGCCCAACAGCAGCCATCTACTTTCCTAGTATCTATAGGGAGATGCTAAGAGTTTGTTGCTGCTGGGGAGAAGGATGGAATCATACAAGCTTCTTCAATCAGCACCTGCAAATGATGAAGCTCTTGAGTCTGCTTTCTCAAGCACAGAGACAGAGGGAGACGTATCAGTTACAGTAGGCAGATCCATAGGGAGTTTTGCTGCAACTTCACCTCTTCCATGTCTGCTTTTTGCTGCTGTTATATCGCAAACAATGGCTCTGGTCCCTAAAGATGCTTGGCTGCTTTGCTCCCAATAGTCCAAGTTAAGCACCCATAACACCTCTTGATCTTAGTCATCACAGATCAGCTATGACAGCATAAAAGACAGGGAAGTCCTTCAGCTATATCCCTGAAGACAGGCAATTGTTAGACATTAAGCATGACAAAAGTACCCATCTTTGTAAATAGTATCTCTCTACTTGAAAAAAAAAACCCAAAACACAGGTACAAGGAGAAATTAAGCAGGAATTAAAAGTCAGATTGTTCAAATACCACACATTAGTTAAAATAACAGCAAAGTAGAGGAGGTGGAGCATCTTAGAGGTACAGATCTGATCTGAAACTCAGGAAGAGAATCATTTCCTATCTGCCCTGCAGGCTTCCAGGGTGATGTGAGAGGGTTTGTCATCTTCATCTGGGAAGGTGCCTCCACTGCTGAAACAGCTCCTTCTCCCTGCTTCTAGAAATGTATTGCTCTGTCTGGGTTCAGTGCAGGGCAGTGGAGGTTTGAGCATTCACTGGACAATTGTGAAGTCTTGGGGATGTGGCAAGGAAAGTTCATTTTACTTTAAAACCCTGGAAGTTTAAATGCACAACCTTCATGCTGGAAAACTGTTTCAGCTGCCAAGTTCAGTGCTTCAGATTTAGGACATTTCTGAGCTGCACAGGATTCATCCCTCTTTGTTCTGAGTGATAAATGGCCAAAGGGTGTGTGAAGAATGCACTAAGGAGGATGAAACTAAACAAGTGTAAAAACCCTCAAAACCTGACAACAAAACTATCTGCTCATTCCTATACCACAAAAATGAGGAGAAACTCCTTCCAGGCTCCTGGCGTGATTTCTTTTTGTGTGAAAAAAAGCTGGAAATGTGCGAAAAAGCTGGAAATAGTACAAATCTGGTCCATTATCATAATTATGCAGTTACTCAAATGATGGAAACCATTTCTGAAGTGATTCGCTGATGCAGCAAACTTTGAGGCTTTTGCTGCTGCGTGGGGATGCCGGGTTGTTTTTAGCACATCAGGCTGAAGATGTCAGTCAGACACCCCAGTAACAACCTACTGCAAGAGAAGTGGGTCATGTAATTTAAGAGGTGTTATCATAATGCATGTGCACAGGGGAACAAAATTAACCTTAGTGCCATTGCGTGGACTTGAGCCACTTGACTGCCTCAAGTGCAGCAGCAATAGGTCACTGGGGAGATAAGCAGCAGTGAGCAGCAAAGCATATGGCAGGGGAGGCGGATCCGCAGGTCTCTGCTGTGTCAAGACCAGTGGGATACAAGGTCTCCAGCCTCTGGGAACATCAAGGAGGGGATACTTTCACTTGTTCTTTTAAGGGGGACACTTATGTGCTCCTCCCTCCTTTTTAGCCTATTTCACCCTTGCCTATCCCTGTCTTCTTTCCCAGCCTTCCCTTATTACTCTGACATTTAACAGTGCTCAGCTGTTATCACTAATGTGATGGCAAAATGCATCAGAGATACATAGCCAGGTCAAACAGGGGTAGACAGGGGGAAGGGATGTGAATTTGGTATTCGTGTGTGACCAATGGCTAGGGTTACTTACATGCAGGCTCTCAGCAGGGAGTGGAGGTCCCAGGGGTGGAGGAGATGCTAGACATGCTCTTGCTGAGGTGCTGGCTGTCATGGTATAGAATCATAGAATGGTTTGGGTTGGAAAGGATGTTAAGATCATCCAGTTCGAAACCCCTGCCATGGGCAGGGACACCTCACACTAGACCAGGTTGCTCCAAGCCTGGTCCAACCTGGCCTTGAACACTGCCAGGGATGGAGCATTTACCACTTCCTTGGGCAGCCTGGGCCAGTGCCTCAGCACCCTCACAGTAAAGAACTTCTTCCTTATATCTAACCTGAGTAAAAGAACAGCCTGAAGACCCCAAGTTGGTTGTGCTCCTGTAGGAGATGTTGACAGTAAGCACAGCCAAGGGCAGGAAGCCCCTGGCCGCACACTGGGGCTGGCACTTTACCCCATGTCCTCCCTGCCACCAGCCACACCACATCCCCTCTACATCCTCTGATCTTGGGAATGAGGGGGTGGACGTGCGAGATGGAGGGCACGGGCCCTCTGCTCCACACGTGGGGCTGCACCCGGCGCTCCAGCTTTCGGGAATACGCACTAGCAGCATGCGCTGCGCAACGCCACTTCAAAGCAGGCTTTGGCAGAGAGGCAGGGAACTGTCTGCTGGGATTAAACCACATTGGAACCATTTTGGAAGGGGTTCGAGTCTTTGATTCTTTCGTGTACAAATCTGACATCAAAGCAAAGTCCTGGTGTCTGTCAGATATGTCCCTCATCTCTAGATAGAGATAAAACAGCCTCCTGTCAGTCAGATAACACGATAATTAGTGTGATAATGCATTTATCCTGGTGCTTACAATCCTTGATCATATATTGCAATTATGTGCACAGGCCACAGCAGCCAGTGTCTTTAATTATAACCTTGATGGCAAAATGATAAGAAGAAAGACTCTTCCTAAAGGTAGAAAAATGAGTCTTTTAATTCATTTTTATAGATCTCTCATGGAATATAATAGAAGGGATTCGTATGAAAGTCTTTGCTGGAGTGTTTGTGTGAGCTGATAAACGTCTGTTTACAAAGAAGCACCAGTGCGTGGCTATTACATTAATATAGGCCAGCTGTTAGTGCAGTATGAGATAGGTACCAACCTAGATATTAACAGCAGATAACACAGTGTTTAATTTTTATGTTAATCTGCTGCCCAGAAAATTCATTTGTAAGTGCACCTAATATTATTATGACTGAGATTTATTAAGGGTAGGTTTTAAAAGATAAATAGAAGACATAAACAAAGATTTCTCATTCATTTAAACAGTGACTCCTAGGTGGCTTTGCAAATGTCAGCTAGGACAAAACAAATACATTATATTATCCCCTCTGCAGTAAAGTGCCTCTGTACCTTAGTGGATAAGGTTTCTGGATCAGGAACCTGACGGCTTGCACCTCATCTAAGAGCATGTTTTTTCTTGCATATCATTTAACTGCAGTTATACTTTTTGAGTTATTTGTGCATTGTGGAGCCCTTGATTGAAATAAATGAAGCCAAGGAAGGCTGGGATGCAGGAACTGCTTGTACAAAGTGCCCGTCTTAGCACTCATAGTTCTGATGCTTAAGGTTTATCGAATTTCTACTGTTCCCTGTTTGGAGTCTTGAAAACCCACCAGAATGGTGCTTATCTGGCTGCTGGTCCAGCCTACGTTCTCCTTAAAGTCTGTTTCCGCTCTCATACTTAAAAGTGACCAAGTAGCCATATCCCTTGGGTAGGATCCTGGGTCTGGGAAGGCACTGGGACCAGAGGCACCACAGTCTGGGCATCTGCTTAGCTCTCAGGAATGAAGGACAGAAACACAGAGAAAAGGGAGAAATTTAAAGTGAGCCCTTTTCTAAGGGACCGGTGGAAGAGCCGCTCCTGTTCTTTTGGATGCCAAGAGGCTGTGAAGTCTCAGCTGTTAGGAAGTGCTGGAAGGTCACACCGTGAAAATCAGGCTCCTTAAAATAAGATACTCCAAAACTGAAATACCTGGGAAAAATGGTCACTTTGGGAAAACTTCAGTGTGGATGTAATCAGCTGGACACAGAAGGCAGCTGAACCACATCTACGTGTGTTAGAATGTGGATTTACATATGTCAGGACAGGAATTACATCTGAAGCTGCAGGCTCCCATTAAAATCTTCACTCTTGTAGCTCTCCCATGGCAATTAGTGTGTTCAGCCACAGCTAAATGCAGTGCAAGGACAGTGTTTAGTGTAGGCTAAAATGACCCCTCAACC
The DNA here is from genome assembly GCF_033783945.1 of Neopsephotus bourkii. Lineage (NCBI taxonomy): Eukaryota > Metazoa > Chordata > Aves > Psittaciformes > Psittacidae > Neopsephotus > Neopsephotus bourkii. The sequence goes on from NW_026901735.1 coordinate 3,307,048, forward strand.
TCTCCATCAGGGGTTAGGTGTCCTTCTCTGCATCTCTGATTCTTGTAAGGCCTCTCTTCTCTCTCCTTATGCCACTGCATGGCTTTCCTTTGTAGCTTCCCTTTAGGTCCTGCCCAGCAATAGTGTCCTCCAGCTTATCCTCTCTACCTATGTAGTGTCTGTGTAATGTAATTCCACGCTGTCGGTAAACCAAGATGGGAATATTTGGGAAATCAGGGTTGCTGGGCAGCTGAGCATCTGCTGCCCATGTCCTGAGTCCAGGCTCCTGTAGGTGACAGCTTAAGTCATTTGCTATGGCTCCTTGAATGCTCAGCAGATCTGAGGAGCTCAGGTTGCTGAGCATGCACAGTCAGAAAGACACATGAAGTACACTATGTGTTTGCACAACATCTGTGAAAAAGGCTTTCTGAGCTCCCTATCTCCTTTTCCATCACAAAACCTAAACCATGTCTTCATGCTACTAGAAACCTAGATCCGAATTTAAAACTCAGCTGAAGTGGACCTCTGTTCAACAGTCAAAAAGCCAATTGAAAACACACAAAAACTGGAAAATCTTAGGGGAAAGCGACATTCATTATATAATAAATATATATAATATAATATAATAAATATATAATGTATATATTAAATTATTTTTATATAATATATATTATATATGCATATATATAAGTATTTATTTCAGGAGAAATCCGAAAGCAGACATTGCAAATTTCTATCCTGTGAAAAATAGTAATGGGGATTGCTTAGCTAGCTACATGTTTTGGTACATTATTGTTGACTCCTTAGTGCAATATTAGAGTCGAGTGGATTCAGCCAACTAATATAACTTTGTATGCCATATGTAAGTGTGTATATATGTAAATATTTCTATGTGTAAATATATATATATGTAAATATACATGCATATACATAAAAGCAACTGGTAAATGCAGTATTTCATGTTATAAGTCATTCTTTCAGACATCCATTCCAATAACACCCAATGCTGCAAATCTTATAGAATATTCTTACTTGGCTGTGGGTGTTGCCTTGTGGTCATGGCCCTGTGGGGATGAATTAGCCTTCAAATACATGGGCTGACGAGGTGCAGGGAGAAGAACACCACGTCTTCAGTTCTCGTGGTGAGGCAAGAGGATATTTATCAGTAGCTTCCATAAGGTTAGGAATTGCCTCATGAGTATTTACATGTGAAAAGAGATAAACTGTGCAAATGTATCCAGGACGCCAGTGTCCTGCTCTGGCATCTCCCTTGGTTTCAGATAAACAGGAAGCTCCCAGAGAGAGGAGCACTGTTCCCGGTGGAGGACAAAAGAGTGCGAAAGCTAGTACGTGAGAAAGATGGAAGGAGGCTCAAGTATGTGTTTTGTAGGGGATGTATTTCCATTGCTCCTGGAAGAATGGGAAGAGCTAGCAGCTATTGCAAAGGCAGCAGTAGATGCAGTCATAGCTTGAAGCTTGAAGCAGGGGGTAGAGAGCATAGCTCCAAAATCCTGATCTGTATATAAAGTAAAAATAGCAGTAATAATAATAATAATGATGATAAGGCTAGGGAAATGTTGAATCATGGGGCTGTAATTCCAACAAGCGGTTTGGGTGACTTAACAGGCCTAAGAATCCCCAGATGGTGGTGAAATTGCGGTTCTGTAGTTCACAGCTGCCCGTTTGAGGATTTAATGTGCTTCTCTTCTTTTCTGCTGGTTGATCACTTAGTAGAGACGACCTGCCATTATACAATACTACAAGCTGCACAGCACCACCTAAAAATAGGTTCCTCTGTTTCCCTCTCACCTAAACCCAGCAAGACTTACCTGGCACCTTGTGGGCCTATGCAGAACTGTAAGTGTCATCCCAAATGTACTACAGTATGGCTGCATGCCTGCTCTAATTAGGAATAATTAGCTCAGGCACTGATGCAGCTGTACGGCTTTTTGTGTCAGAGCTACACCACATCCCGTCATTACCTCTGCTTTTGCACTGATGCTCCATGGTCTGCTGTTTCACAATGTGGGTTCTTCCATGCACAGCTGGGTATTTGCTCACCTTCTTACATCTCTTCGTGTTCCACTGCAACTCTCAGGCATTTCATCACACCTTCCCTGTCCTCTGCCTGGGGCTGGAGAAGCTGGAAGGGGCCAATTCCACATCAGAACCATCTGGTGAATCCTGATAAACCATCAGACCATTACCATTGCTCTTCCGAGCTGCATTGTACATGTTCTTGGAAGTCACCGTATTTGTATTTCATTGGAGATGAGAAGGATTAAATAAATAGCAGTGGTGGAGTTTTAGCCCTGGTAAGATGTTCTGCAGGGCTAGAAGCTTTCCTTCATCTGAGATCAAGTGGCTTTCTCAATTAGGCGTTTATCTTGAGTAGTAACCATAAATCATTTGAAAATGGGACCTGTCCCTTGATGCGCTACTGCTCTCAGTTACTTTTTGCAGCCTATCTTCTACATCAAACCAAACAAGCCACAGTTGTCCTGAAAAGCTCCAGGTCTTGGTCAGCACTGGGTGAGCATGTTCCACGAGCCCTGGGCCCCTGACAGTGGAAACACTTTGGTTCCATCAGCTGTTTTCACAGAAACACTTCAGGAATGTCCTCGTCTCTGAGCAGTCGTAGATTCCAGATCCTTTCCTTTTGTAAATGCAGTATTTTGGAGCATCACTACTCCCCTTGCTTTCTCCTTCCTGCAGGCTCTCAGAATCCTGCTGTGTTTGTAGAGGCTCTTTTTGGTCAGAGCCCCTTATCAGCAGCCTTTCTGGCATTGCTTTTTAAAACTTCTTTCCAAGTCGATCCAAGGCTAAAGAGATGGATATGAAAGAGAACGAAGTCCATTCCCATCAGGAAAACCATCACAGGTTAAGTTTCCAAGTCCTGAGATGCATGCACGCAGATTTCATGATGTGCACAGCTTGGACAAGTTGTGAATCCTCAGGGAGCGCTCCGCTAATGCTGTGCAGCCCCTGGAAGATGCCAGGGAACATGATGTGGCTTCACCATTTGACAGCAGATGCCTCCAGAGGGACATTCAGGAAGGCCAGGAGAAGAAATTGGGTCAGCTGCTCGTTGTGCTTGGGGCCTTAGCTGCAAGTGAGGGCAACTAACAAGGAGTCCTGTAAAATGAGCACCAGTAATGTCCATCTGCTTCCATGAGCATGCCCAGCACTTTCAGCAGATCCTCAGGAGTAGCATTTGGGAATGGGAAAGGACTCCCATTCAGAGCTCTGCAGGCTCTCTGTTTCTTGCTTTAAAACGTTTTGGTGACTAAAAGATTCCAAACACAGCACTAATTACAATACTAATTAGCAACACTAATTAAACAATACGCCTTATTTAGATTTCACTTTTGATCTGATCCTTACAGGTGCAGATGCTCCACATTTCGCAGGGGTAGAACTTCGGTACAGGCTGTTTTGTTAGGCATGCTACAGAAATACGAAAGCAAGGTCTGTCTAGGTGAGAAAACGTGGTTTTTGAAGTCAGCTGCCTTGCATCCCTTGAACATCACTTGGCAGACCTCTAAACAAATAGGATACTGTCTGAACTTCACATTAATTGGTTGTGTTGCTTTGTGATGCTCTTTAATGTAGCATTAGTTAGTGAATTGGGGTTTAAAGCAACACTAACGTGGCAAATTGGGGCCTTCAGCATTTCTACAATTGCCTTTTCCATGTTTCTGGGTTCTAAACCAAAACTCGTATTTGGAGTCCAAGCAAACATGACAGCATCACTTAATCACCTTTCTAATCATTCCCTTTAAAAAATGACTCCTTTCATTTTGTCCTCCAGCCAGCAGAATTGAGTTATAAAACAGCTTAACACTAATTCTTCTTACTTTGACGAGGGCTCATTAAATTCATACCTCTCTGAGTAAGCTGTTAAAAGCCACAGTTAATCAATGTTTTGGCCGATACATCCTCATTAAGAAATGTTATTTTTACTGAGAAATAAAGCACATTCCTTAAAACCAAACACGTCAAGCGAGCACACACTGATTTGCTTTTGTGATCTTCACCGGGGCCGGGGTACTTACACAGCACATAGTTCACCTAGAGTTGTGTGAAGTGGTTTGTTCTGCTGAAAATGTACTTTGCCTATGAATCTTCTAAAAAGAGGATTATTGCCCATGGGGCATTGTATTAGCGGGGCTGAGACATCCTGATTCCAAACAGTCATTAAGCAAATCAGAGGTAATTTATACTGTGGGGAACAAACTAATGCCAAGCCTGCCAGCTGTCTGGCCCTTCCAGTATGCCTTCAGACAGAACTTTGAAGGTGGGTTCGGGAGCAGTTTCTCTCCCATTGCCTTGTTGTTGTGACTCGAGGAGGACAATCGAGTTCAGAAGCAGGCCCCAATCCAGCAGAACTTTAAACGTCTGCATAGTTTTGAGCATGCGAGCAATCCCATAAGACTCAACGAGGCTACTTTAAATGCTTCGAATTAGGCATGTGCTTAAGAGCTTTGCTGGACAGGAGCCATGGTAAGAACCAGTCCCAACTGTGACCTAAAATTAAAACTGGAACACTTTAAAGATTAATTAAGGCCTTGTCTACATGGGAAAAATTGTTCATTGTGGCATGAGAAACTTTCTTCTCATGGCATTTGTGGCCCAACTGGATTCAGACCATTTACACTGGAGTCGGCTCTTATGAGGTTTTCTGACCGCACTCCGGAGGTGTGGAGAGTTTGGGAATGCACCTAATGTTTGGAAGCGAATCTTTCATTCACCAGTGCATGTGAAATTCATAGTCATCTGTATGATAGCATCGTCCTTTCAACTCTTGGGAAAATGGCAGAACCATTCAAGTAGCCAGAAAACAAACAAGCAGACACATTACACACCTCCCTTCTTCACCACGACTACTGAAAACCCCAGATACCACAACTATTCTCCTTATAAAGCTTAGGGATTTGAGGGCTTGGAAATCTGTGGATCTCATTGTCTTTCCCAGAAGATATCTGCTTGGAAACTCCAGGGTGGCTCTGACATGAATTACACTTACGTTTATTTGTTGTCCCTTTTGCTTGGCAGAAGAGAAGGAAGAGGAATTGGTGTGTATGACCAAGGCACGATGGATTGCTAAATATCATGTCCTAGATAATAAGCCTGTGGCACATTCAGAAGGAGAATGTACCTGCGAGAAACCATGAAGCATAATGAAAAGGTGGTTGGTTTGGTCTAGGTGTGAAGGACGTCAACAGCTCTAGAGTTTTGTAGGTTCTGTTTTCAGCCCTCCTCTGGTTTTGAGTGTCTTTACTCTAAAAACTGAATTTAGGAGCTTCACTGTGGCACAGACATGGGGTCTTCCTCTTTCCCCAGTGTAAAGGGGCACTGTGTCTGTTCTTTTTGGGGGTTGATATGCACATATCACTTAACATTCAAAGAAAGGCAGAGACTTTTTGGTGACTTGATGTCCCTTCTAAAGCTTTGTTTTGTGGAGTCAGGGCTCTCTCTGCATCACAGCAGAGTTGGACAAACCTGCCATAGTGGCCAGTGGCCGCCTTGCGCCTTTAGAGACCAATCATTTCCTTGCAGGCAGGGCAAGTCATCCTTCAGTTGAGGACAGTGCTCAGCCTGAGTTATCAGTTCAGCTCTGCCCTGGCATGAGACAGCTTATGATAGAAAAGGGGTCTCTGGATAGCTGAAAGTACATGCATTTGTATTTCCAGTATTTTTATATGAGTTTCTTTACAAAGGTTTGGGTACTAGATGGTATGAAAAAGCCAGCTAGTGGGTAAATAGAAATATATTGATACTTCTTGCTCATGTGCTACCTTGCATTTGTCAAGTGCTTTACAGACCCAAGGAGTAATTCATCTCTGCTGGCTTCCATTTGTGCATAAATCTCAAATCACTTTGTACAACTCATGTACACTTTTATCCACTAAATAAATGGGTCTCTCTTGTGCCATTTAGGCAGGGCTTCCTAGAGTGGGTTGGAGGTGGCAAATGGAGCAGTTTGCTATGAGGTTGCAGGTCTGCATTTGTCTTTCTGCTCTCTGTCCTAATAGATGGAGGGTCACACTCCCAGCTTTTACTGCAGACCTCATGGGACCTTTTTCTGTCCCTAAATTTCCAGCAGTAAAGGCTGGCTCAGAGTTACATGAGCTGTGAAATTCCCCTGTAAGGAGGCAAAAGGCTTCTTATGGCTTCCTATCCGCTGTGCACCCACAGCTCTGCTACCTGCTCTGAGTTCAGATCAAGCCATTACACCACCTGCTACACTTTTCATCTCACCTCTAACAGTTAGACATGGAGAACACCTGAAATCACTCAAAACAAGGGCTGCAAAATTTTCCTGGCTTTCATCCCTCACCCTCCTACAGTTTGCTTGGATGAAAGCTGGGGAGAACGTGAACCCAGGGAGAGTGAATTTATGGGAATTCCAGAAAACAACCAGCCTGGGTTTTTCTGTCATAACAAATGTGCTCCTTAATGCAGTCAGGAACTCTTAGTGCAGTTATGAGCATCACTGGACCATATTCCCAGCATAAGGTAATGGAGATACTCCAACAGCCAATGGTTTATTTCTCTTGTATTTCTAGCCCATGGTTGATGGACTCCAAAGCCGTATACAAAATACAGCAGGTTGGAAAATGAGGTATTTGTTGATACTGCCACTGCTGTTGTGATTTTGCGGTAGAAAATGAGGGTTTCATTAAAAAGTGCAAAGCAAAAATCAGTGAAAACCCCACAAAAACCAAGTACCCTCAGCCTGAAAGCTAGATTGAATAGTCTGTTTGGGCTGAAACATTGGAGATTTGAGTTTTCTGGTGAAATAAAATACATGGGGACAGATTGAGGCAAGTAGTCCTGTTCTGCTGGAGTTTCTATCTGGTTGAGAAGAAATGGTTTTCATCTACGTGTGGCTCAACTTTCCAGCTGCCTCTAACACTGTAAGTCCTAGTTATCATGCAGGACCACTGTTTGCTCCATGCTTTGATCAGTTGTTAAATGGGCATTCAGGTCACTGTTGGAGAGCAGAGTTACCAGGACATGTAGGAAAGTCTCCCATCGTGCATGGGGCTAAAAGTAATGGAAATGAACATCAAAAGGAGCGAAATGAGTGAGGCAGATTTGTTTATATAAATGGTCACACCCAGCAGTTTGAAAAATAAATATCCTGCTCAGACCCAAAAATGAATTAAAAGTTAATTGGAAACAAACAAACAAACAAAGTAGCATAAATAACTTCACAGGTATTGAGGATTAAAATCTAAGCCTGTCTGAAAAGGCAAGGCGGATAAACTGGCTTGGGTGAAATAAAACCCCATGTGAACCTTTGTCTAAAATTCAAGTTCAGTCAAACTCGAATCTTTTGTGGTTCAAAAAGATCTTTTTTTTGCTTTAATTATCTCATGTGTCTCCGTTCCCTGGCTTAAGGTATGACTAAAAGCCATGAGAAGGCTAGTCATGAAAGCTTCCAGCTCTTTGTTCAGTGTTAATGCAACACTGGTGTCTCTCAGCAACTGCTTATTTTCACATCCATGCCACTGGGCAGGCAGGTTTCCCTAAAGAGAAGCGTCTTCTCAGTGCTTCAGACATCCAGTGCTGCCTCTCCAGTGGGATTCAACCCGTGACCATCTTATAGAAACAGAATGGTTTGGATTGGAAGGGATGTTCAAAGCGCATCTGGTCCAACCTCCCTGCAGTGAGCAGGCACATCTTCAACTAGATCGGGTTGCTCAGAACCACATCCAGCCTGGCCTTGAGAGAGAGCAACTCTAGGTACAGCATGACTGTGACTGTGCCAGCCTTTAGCAATGCTGAGACAGGAACTTTTTGTCACATGGAGTACGTAAGTGGTACCCAGCTTACCTGCCACTGACTGTGCAGGGTAGCTGTGTATTTATTGCAGCAGTTGTTGATTCACTGCAAACCACAGGCCAGATGTGGGTGCTGCAGGGGCCACCATGAATGGGTGGGAATAGTTTGCAAACCAGGAAAGACTTTGACATCTCTGGCACTGACCTACTTGCTAGAAAGAAGTCAGCATTAAAATGGAGGTGCCTTCACCACAATTAAGTGATATATTTAACTACCAATGTCCAAATCTGGCTTTTAATGAGAGTTGTATGTTCTCCCTGAGTGGCATTTGCTAGAGTACAAAAGGGTCTTCATTTGTGACTGGAGACAGGTATCTATTGAAATAAAGATGCAGTTGCAGGAAGGTATGATACGGCTTTAGCTTGTTTTTCCTTTGGTCTTCTTCTGTAGGGACAAGCAAAACACAATACAGCAGAGAGTGTATGGTTAGAAACACTTCATCAAGTTATTTAACCTTCTTGTTCCAGAACTGCTTCTGATAGACTGTCATTTCCCCATTTTTCAGCATTATTTTGAAAGTATTGTGTCATTTTAAATGAGAAGGGAAAAGTGTTTTACTGCATGTATCCCTTTTTGATTCTTTTGACTCTCTGGTGTCAGTGGTATGTTTTGAGTTGTTTGGGCCACTGGGTGTTGCTTCTATTTCTTATTGAATCACTGCAACTGTTAAGTGTCAGAATGAAAGAAATCAAAGGGATTTCAAATATCAACAGAAACTTGCAGGAAGGATTTGCCTGACTCTTCAAGTGCAAAACATGGCATTCTGCTCATGAAAAATGAGAAATGAATTCACGGTGTGAGTCATCTTGGAAAGAAAACGTGTCAGTTCAGCCTTGAGCATTGCTGAGGCAAACCTGTGATTGTGGGGTGTTTGTGGCTGCTGCTCAGTATCCATTAAGGAGAATTAGTTCGATGTTCAGGAGGTATCAAAACCACTAAGTAAATTTACATCAGCTGAGGATCTACCCCCACACGTGCCATAAGGAGGAGTGTGGATAAACTTGGATGTACAGGAGATTAGGGACAGGGCAGCACAAAGCAGATGATTTGCTTGCTACAAAGAAAACCCCACCAAATGCAGGTAGAAGCGATAACATTGGCAAGGCTGAAACTGTGTCACACAAACATGAATTCAAGATTTACCATAGATTTTGTGTGTTATTGTAAAGTTAAATTTTCCAGCCATGTATTTGTACTTACAGGTGAGTTTCCAAGGGCAACATTTTTAGAGGTGCAAGGACAAATGCGCTGAAGCCTGGGTAGCTTTAAAAACATCTCTGCTTATCAAAAGGTTCTGAGCACGGGGGCTTTGACACAAGCTTTTCAATATTTCATATTTCTGGTAAAAATTGAACCCTTCACCTTTGCATAAAAGGCTCCATTCAGTTTACATTCCTCTTTGGTTACCTTATTGGTTCACTTTTTTCCTTGACCTATTTGCACATCACTGGAACACTCTCCTATAGCTAATGCTACACATCAGTTCTGCAAACCTGACTGCATCTGAGGCACTCAGTAAATCTTCCAAGCAGCTAAAAGGTCAGATTGTAAGAAATAGCTGAAATAACTCTCCAGAAAAATGAGAAGGACCCCGAACGGGAGAGCTGCAACATTTGGTTCTGGCACCCCATGCTGTTTTGTTACAGTCTGCAAGGTGTGTCAAAGAGAGCGTATGAGTATCTTTGAAATGAAGATGTAAATTACCATTCCTCTGCTTTTCCCCTGCCCTCCAGTTGTTTTTGGGTTGGTTGCTCTTCTTTTTCTTCTTTTCATTTTAATTTCCTCCTCCCTCTTCTCCTTTAACTCTCCCTGCCAAGGGGAAGGCTGCTAAAATTGCCAATCCGTACTGTATATGCGGCTTTTCCTATTGCTTTCCCTTTGCTTTTGCAGAGAGCCCTGGTCCAAAGCCCATCACAACTCCAGGGGATTCTTTCCATGCGCTTCCATGGGCTTGAGATCAAGTTGAGTAAGGAGAATTTTTTCCAGTGTGCATCTCCCAGCTCTCTGCCCCACCTGTTTCCCACCAGAGCCCGTCATGGGTATTAAATGTAATTCATGTCTAATTACGGGTATTTACACCTCGACCTCAAAGCCATCCGCTTCCACCTGCGCCCTGGCCGCTGTGGGCTCGGGAAGCGGGCGAGCAGCGAGCCGGCTGGCAGCGGGAATGACACGGGAGCAGCTGTGTTTGTTTGATCTCCTCGCTGCCAGGTCTCCGTGCTTGGGGCTGGAAGGGTGGGAGGAAGCTCCTAATAGAGGCAGAACTAAAGAAACATACAGAGCAGTTCAGTGTTGCCGAATCCACATCCACTGTTCGAGAGAAAAGAGTGAGAACAAGAGGGAGAGAGCATAAGGAAAAAGCCCAAAGAGGCTCTGGTAACTACAGAGTAAATACAAACAGACCCCATGTTGCTATGTGCTCCCTTTGGTTTCCAAAATGTTGAGAGAGCTTAGAGTCACAGAATAGTTAGGGTTGGAAAGGACATTGACATCATCCAGTTCCAACCCCCCTGCCATGGGCAGGGACACCTCACACTAAACCATGTCACCCAAGGCTCTGTCCAGCCTGGCCTTGAACACTGGCAAGGGATAGGGCATTTCTTTGGGTAGCCTGTTCCAGTGCCTCACCACCCTCACAGGGAAGAACTTCTTCCTTATATCTAACCTGAACTTCCCCTGTTTCAGTTTGAATCCATCACTCTGTCCTATTGCTACAGTACTTGATGAAGAGTCCCTCTCCAGCATCCTTGTAGCCCTCTTCAGACACTGGAAGACAGCTTGGCTGTAGGCTTCCACTTCCTCCAAAGGCAGGGCAACAGCACTGCAAAAGTTGTTGCTGCAGAGACCAAGGCTTTCTGCATGAGGAAGGGAAAACCATGGGGGCCTCCCACAGTTTTGGTTAAGATGGTTTGAGACAGCAAACAAGAGCAATATGAATACAAACAGATGATGTGGGGGATGTTTGCTGGGTCTGGAATCAAGAGATTCTTTTCAGGTGCAAGATGTGATGGCCTTGGGGATTGCTTTGAGCAACCCAAAAGAGCTAGGGAATGAAATATGGAAATGGTTAGGTTTTTATCACGGGGAAGCAGAAGCTGGGCTTTAGTGGTGGAATTGGCAGTCCGGGGGTTATGGCTGGACTTGATGTTCCTGAAGGTCTTTTCCAACCTAGCTGATTCAGTGACTCTGTAATTCTATTAGAAAGGTTTATGGACTCAGTAGCGAATGCTGGTTACCGCTGCAGAGCGTGCCAAGCAGCTATAGCTGTGTTTTCCACCTCTTTCAGTATCTGTAGCCACCTGAAGCTGCTCAAATCTGGCTTTCAGGAAAGCCAGAGATAGTGGATAAATAAATCTCCGGGGATTTAGGGACCATATCTTCAAACCTACCTCCCTTAAACTGGATTCCTAAATTCTTCATATATAAACTTCATTTTAAAAGTCTTCTATTGTGGGATGAGACTGTTGAAAGTCCAGGCATTCAGGGTGAGCACAGAGGGACAAAAGTGCATGGGAATGGTCATACTGGACCACACAGAAGGTCCAGTCTCCTGTGTCCAACAGGGGCTCTTTGTGGGTGCTCAGAGACCCAGCAACCAAATACTGTTTGATTTAGAATCATAGAATGGTTTGGGTTGGAAAGGACCTTAAGATCATCCAGTTCCAACCCCCCTGCCATGGGCAGGGACACCTCACACTAAACCATGTCACCCAAGGCTCTGTCCAACCTGGCCTTGAACACTGCCAGGGATGGAGCATTCACAACCTCCCTGGGCAACCCATTCCAGTGCCTCACCACCCTCACAGGAAAGAATTTCCTCCTTATATCCAATCTAAACTTCCCCTGTTTAAGTTTTAACCCATTGCCCCTTGTCCTGTCACTACAGTCCCTAATGAAGAGTCCCTCCCCCGCATCCCTATAGGCCCCCTTCAGATACTGGAAGGCTGCTATGAGGTCTCCATGCAGCCTTCTCTTCTCCAGGCTGAAGAGGTAGTCTTGAAGTTGACTGTACCACTTGTTGGGGCAACCTTTAGATTATGCACATGTAAACCCAAAGTGCCATTACTATTATCCATTGACTCACCCTACAACCCAAGGGGTGACAAAAAGTTCTTCCAATGAATTTTTAATGTATCCTTCACTGAATATCACAAAAATGTAGCAGGAGCTGCTCTTAGAGCTGCTGCTGCCATATGCACCTATTTCTCACCAAGTGTTTCAGCTGCCAGTTCACATTTAAATATCCCTAGCAAGCTGGAGAAGAGACCTGGTGATTAAAAAGCAAATGGAGATTGTGGAAGGCATTGTTGGTTATGCAAACTCTGGATGAGTGTCTTTCCATTTAAATGAGTGTCTTGGATGATTTAGAAATGTGAGCTTTTTCCTTTTGTTTCCAATTGATGAAACCCTCAAAAACGTCAAGAGAAATGCAGTGGGAAAATGAACATTTCCTTGCCTTTTTGCCTGGAAAAAATGTACCTAGTAAAAGCATGGCCATGGTAGTTGTGTATCTCAGAGGGATACAGAGCGCTCACAGCCTTTCAGAGCAGGAGTTCATGGGAAAACCCTGCTGTATCCAACTGCCTGTCCAGAATGATGCACCTCAGGTCCTGAAATGAGAGGCACTTTGGGGACCTCTCCTTTGGTGAGGCACAAGAGGGAGGCAGATGTCTTCCAAGCTTTGTCCAGTGGGGAATGAAGGACTCATGATGTGGGGAACACATCCAAAGAGTTTTGTCACTCATCCTAGAGCAGGATGGGATGAGGACTCAGAAAGCCTCAGTTTATCCTTTCCACTGCTAAATCTCTGATGAGATTATATCATGGTCTTAGCACTGCCTAGCTTGTTGGGCGAGAAGATATAATGAGCCAGAAGGAGCTGAAATCCAGGTGCAACCATTGCAGCAGTTAACTCTTTTCACTGTCATGCTTTCTGTACCATGATTGCTATAGCCATGTGTTCCTGCAGCACTTTACTGGTGTATTTTTCTGTCAGTGAAAAGAGGGAAGTGAACAACAACAAAACTCAACCGAGCAAGGTGTTTCTTACAGGGATACAGGTGCTGTTAGTGTGACCTGAGATAAACTCCAGCAAGCTCCAAGTCCAAAAACCAGATCAAAGTAAAGATGTCTGGAAATACAAATGTCTGGTCTGGTTTTTGACAACCTCACACCACAGCAGCTAGCACCTCCATAGCAGGCACTATCAACACAGAGCTGGAGATGTATCGCACACAGACAAACAAGAATTAGCAACCCTTTACTGTGAATGGGTTTTAATAGGAGAGAAAAATTCAAGTAGCAAGTTGTCGAGGGATTTCAAGGGATCACAGTTAATTTTCCACAAGCAAAATTCAACTTGTGGCTCTTTTCTTCTTCTGTTTTTTGAATAGTGTTTTCTTACTGACTGTTTATGATCTTTCCAAAAGGGAAGAAAAGGGGCCTTGCAACACACTTGGTCTGAAGGGCTTGAATTAGGAGTTATCAAGAATCTCCCTGTAGCCAACCAGCTGATTTCAGAGGTAGAACAAGAGAGCTTCTGTTACCACGCTGCAACTGAACTCCTGCTGCTCTTTCCATAGCAGGTGTGGGCCCAATACCTGTTTATCAAGAGTTTTACTTATATGAAAGTAAAAAGTGCAGGAAACTAAAAAATCTGAGTCACTGTCTGCAAAACTCCCAAATAAAATGTTTGATTTTCCAACCAACCCAGTTTTCCTTATTTAAGCCCAAGGAAAAGAAAGAAAAAGAGAAAACTTGGTGTGAACCCTGACCTTTGGAGGTGTATTCCCCCCTGGGTGATTCATCTGTTTACCTTAGGACAATTAAATGTGAGTCAGTTTAAATAAACTTTAAAACCAAAGGGAAAATATGCTAAAAACAGACCCGACCCCACCCCTTCTCCTATGAGGGACGAACTGAGGAGGATGAAAGAATGCAACACAGATCCCATTTTCAGGAAAAACCTAAGGAATCTGGAGAGAGGTGGAAAGTCACAATGGATCCCATCCCCTGCCAGGAGCTGGAAGGTGGAGCAGCTCTGGACTGGACCATCACCAACTGTATCCTGGGCTACATCAACAGGAACGTGACCAGTAGGTCGAAGGAGGTGATCCTGCCCCTCTACTCTGCTCCTATGAGACCTCACCTGGAGTATTGTGTACAGTTCTGGTGTCCTCAACATAAAAAGGACATGGAACTGTTGGAACAAGTCCAGAGGAGGCCACGAGGATGATCAGGGGACTGGAGCACCTCCCATATGAAGACAGGCTGAGAAAGTTGGGGCTGTTCAGCCTGGAGAAGAGAAGGCTGCGTGGAGACCTCAGAGCAGCCTTCCAGTATCTAAAAGGGACATATAGGGATGCTGGGGAGGGACTCTTCATTAGGGACTGTAGTGATAGGACAAGGGGCAATGGGTTAAAACTTAAACAGGGGAAGTTTAGATTGGATATAAGGAAGAAGTTCTTTACTGTGAGGGTGGTGATGCACTGGAATGGGTTGCCCAGGGAAGTTCCACCCTGGCAGTGCTCAAGGCCAGGTTGGACAGAGCCTTGAATGACATGGTTTAGTGTGAGGTGTCCCTGCCCATGGCAGGGGGGTTGGAACTGGATGATGTTAAGGTCCTTTCCAACCCAAACCATTCTATGATTCTATGTAAAAGCTGCCCCCATGCTGCCAGCAGGAACAACTGGCCACCCCTAATAAGCTGATTCAGGGGCCATCAGAGTCATTAACCCCAGTGCAATAGAGGTAAATGTTTCACCTTTAGGCTACCACTGGCCTCAAGGAATCTCAGTTCAGCCATGTCCCAAACAGCCTGAAGTGCTTGGCACTGATAGCAGCTGGGGAAGCACAGCAAGCACCCAGAGGTTTGCAGCAGATAACAATGGAGATAAAATCACCAGAGAATTACTAACTGAGGCCAATAGGGAAGAGGAAAGAGAACCCCCCCTTAAATAAAGCAGTGCTAAATGCTAAATATCAGGCTTTCTGCCTACAAGAAAGGTGGCAGCTGCAGAGTGTAGCTCTCAAGAGGCCATTAATGGAAAGAATTAAAGCTACTCTCAAAGGCTTGGAGCAGAATTGCCAATGCTGTTATCAGGCATGTGTGGACTCTGAGGCTGCCCTGAAACTGGTGGGATTAAACACAAATAACCCTATATTTGGAGGAATTTTTCATTGCCTTTTGGTTTCTGGGTTGTTGAAGGACCTTCAACTCACACTAAGTCTAGAGGAAAAAAAAGTGTGAGAAAAAGCATCAGTGTTGTGCAGGAATGTTTTGATCCTCTGGTCTTCGAGGAGAACACTACAGGCTCTGAAATTCATAGTACAGCCCTGAGAAATGGGGACATGGCTGAGAAAGAACGTGGCCTGCCCTTCTCTCAGCACAGTCAATGGCTCGAGGGATTCCCTGCTATTGCTCCGAGTGCAGGCATCCTGCAGTGCCTCTGCCCAGAGGGACACATTGCTCCCCTTCTCCAATGCATCCAAGGGTGGAAAGGGATCAGGCTGTTTTCTTCCAGGAGGATTTAAACAATCCAAGGGTTTGGTTTTTTTCCCATATTATTGACAATGATGAGTCAGTTGACTTAGGGGTTCTATCTGATGGGCAGATCAGCTCTGACATTGCTTCTGTCATTGCAGGGCAGTTGGACTAGATGACCTTTGAAGGTCCCTTCTAACCCAAACTATTCTATGATTGTGATGAGTGTTGTGCTTCCCCTTGACCTTTGGGCATAGGGTCTTTTCTGGCTGTGGCCACCAGAAGCTGCAATCAGAAGCACTGTGCAATGTGCATGAGTGAAGAAGCAAGTAGGACCCACCAGTGCTGGCTGAGGCTCTTCCAAAAAGCTTATTTGTCACCTCCCCACCCTCAGGCTTTAACCTGACAGAGGGGAGACTGAGATGAGCTCTGAGGCAGCAGCTCTTCCCTGTGAGGGTGCTGAGGCGCTGGCACAGGGTGCCCAGAGAAGCTGTGGCTGCCCCATCCCTGGCAGTGTTCAAGGCCAGGTTGGACACAGGGGCTTGGAGCAAGCTGCTCTAGTGGAAGGGGTCCCTGCGTGTGGCAGGGGTTGGAGCTGGATGAGCTTTAAGGACCCTTCCAACCCAAACCATTCTGTGATTCTTCGTCTGCTACTTGGAGCACGTTATTTCAAGGAGGACATCCAAGGTCCTCACAGCAAGCAGGTGTGCTCCCAGGGACCTGGGAACAAGGAAATCCTGGAAATAGGAATTTCAGGGGGAGGAGGCTGTGCTAAGGCAAGTCTGTTCCGAACCAAGGTGCTGTAAGTCTCACTGTGTGACTGGGGCTTTGTGTATGCCAGGGCTCAGCCCAGAGCTGCCAGGCTGTATTCTGAGCCTTTCCTTTTAAACAGAACAGAACATGGAACACAACACAAGCCATGGGACCTTGAGAGGTAGAAATGCAGCCCTCTGGCATGGTTCTTCATAGGCACAGAATATATTTTGGGTTATAAAGAAGGCAGGGCTATTGCATGGGAAGTTGTTCAAATTAATTTTGTGCCATTGAAACAGAACTGCTTGCACGTTGTTGAAAAGAAATGTCTCTTTTGTGCAGACTCTCCACTGCAAAAGGCTTCTATGGCATGTCACTGAGCATCCAGAGCCCTGGTAGAGGGAATGCTGGGTTGGCTCGGTTCTAATGGGCATGTATGTCTGCAGCTGTGCTAGCTGGTCCAGAACTAAAAGTTCTGTCATAAAGTTGTATCAAGACAAAGATGTTCTGCAAACAAAGCCACCGTCACTGCAACAAACAGAAATGACCTGGTAGGCTAAACTGTAGGTAAGATGAAGTCATTCATTATTTAATGTATCTAGGAATAGAGAGCAAAATCACATGCATCACCTGCACAACCATATATATAAATAGAAAGTACCACTCATGAGCTACATACAAGCCAACTGCAGTCTGCACAGACTGATGGTCTTTGGGTGCCAGATCTCTTTTTTGTTCTGCTCTTTGACCAGTTCCTTAGGAAAGCAGCACCCTAAATAGCTCCTTGGGTTAGTAAGTGGTCGAACGAGCCATCACAGACAACCTGTGGAGGTAGTTTCAAACCATGGACACATGTAAGGAAATGGGAATCTGCTGGTGGAGCATGGATGCGTAGAGCAAGGAGTAAGTTTGCAAATAGGATTCCAGTGCTCTCTTGCAGGGGTCTTGCCGCACTGATACACGTTGTGCAAGCTCGGGAGTGGGTGTAAATGCACTATAACATTTATGCTCCCGCCCTCTCATCCCAAACTATGAAGATGTGGGTTGTGATGGCATTTCACATGTCACAGTCACGATCACCTCATTGACTCTCCAGAAGGCTACATATTCGTACTTGTCAGTAGATGGCACTATTTCTATTGCCTGTCCATACATACGGCCACGTCTCTTTTCCAGAGCTCCCTGTAAGGCTGAGGGGGGAAATGAGGCTTCCCCAAGGAACAGCGTTTCAGGGAGCTGTGGTCAGAGCCGCTGGAGTCTGGAAGGTGGAGGGACCAAATCCAAATGGAAATTCCCTCTTCCTGGATAGCAGTGCTCTCCTTTCAGTTCTTTCCTGCAGCTGGCATCCTGTGGACTGCATGGATGAGGTACCTCTTCTGGGAGAGCATCCGTACTCTTGTGGTCTGTCATCCACTCTCTGCTCCTGGAGTCTGATCTTGCCTCCCATGCAGTCAAATCACAGAATCATAGGGTGGTTTAGGTTGGAAGGGACCTTAAACATCATCCAGTTCCAACCCAAAAGTGTCCCCATGGAGCTTATAGCATGAATAGTATCAAAGAGCCAGGTGTCATCAGTGAGGCTGTCAAGATGCTTGGTCTACCCCTGTGTGCAAGTGAGCTCAAATTCATCCCTCAGCATTTTCTCCTTTGAGCTCCTTTATGTTATTCTAAAACTATATAATTTGCTGTCAGCAGCCCCTTGATCTGTTCAGGCTCCACACCAGCATTACCAGCTCATTGCAGGGGGGTTGGACTGGGTGACCTTTGAAGGTCCCTTCCAACCCAAACTCTTCTATGATTCTATTATGGTTGAGAATTATTTCAGTCTATTTGGTTATCATCACTTGTACAACGTGAATCCCAGCTCCTCGCCTACAGGACTTTCAATGCTGCAGGCCGTACAGCTTCTGCTCCTGAGCACATCAGTCTGCATAGAGGGAAGGCGTGAGTGGATAAAAGAGGGCCCTGCATCTTGGATTGCTTCCATGCCCTGTGGATTTATGATGCACATCTAGCAGAGTGACTGCCAGATGGGTCCATTGAAATGTGTTCCCTTAGCATTCTGATTGAGTGTTCCACATTCAAATAGCCAGCCTCTTAATTGGAGATAGCATCCTGGGATTAAAGCCCCAAACTATTATTGGACTGTTATAAAACTCCTTTAAATAGTCCTGCCAAGCCATTTCTTGTTAGGTAATGACTAGCTAGAATGTTCCTGCCTTCGCTTTCAGGCCTCATCATTAGTGACCCCAAAACAGGTGAGACTGCAGCTTGGTGAGATATGGGAGTTCTAACATAATCGCTTTGCACTCAGCAGCCATTAGGTCAACAGAGCTCTACCATCACGCTGTGTGTTTACACAGCTTCCAGCAGTTCAAACAGCCAAAGGAGGATCACAAGTCTATCTTCAAGCCAAAGGGGGGGAAGATTGACACAGGGTTGTAATCATCAGTGTCTGAAAAAAGCCTTCTCATCTGTTTTTAAGCATGTTCAAACAAGACATGACTCTTTGTACAAGAGGGGTGCAGGGAAGGTGGGCAAATGCCATTCTTGTGGTTTAATTAAGGACCTCAATGAGGATCTAACAAACGCGATGCAAGTTGTGCCTAGTGGGTCTTGCATGTGTGTCGGGAGGGAGAGAGGGAGGAAAGGAGGGGGGATACCGGGGAGGGTGGAAAGGGTGTGGGATGTGAAGGACGGTGTGTGGCAGCTGTTCACAGCAAATACTATTCTAGCTCATGGCTATGTGTTCCAGCCCTGTTGGAAAATTACATCTAAATAACAGATCACGAAAGAGCAACCCTGACAAGGCCTGTAATTTAGTCCCAAGAGGAAATTCTTCATTCATCAACTGTACAAGAGGCTAAATTAGGTCTCTGCTGGACAAAGCTTTGCTGGCAGTTTGCTCTGTGGGTCAGCCCTACCTGCAGAGCAGGTCCCACTGGGGAGTCACTCTGGACAGGGGCAAACCCGCTCCCAGCCCATTGCACTGAGAGGGACATCACTGTCCAAGCCCAGGGCAAGGGCTTCCCTCTCACATGTGTTTTGGGGGCTTTGGGGAGCAGCTGGCACGGTCTGAGGTTGTTGGACGATAGGGTCATAGTGAGGAGGAGAGTGTTTTGCTCCAAGGTGGAGCATCACCCAAAAGCAGCTCTCCCTTCCCATCAGGGCTCCTTGTGGTGGGCTCTGTTACTTGGTATAGCAGACAAGGAAGGATGTTCTCCTGCTATAGCAGATCTGTCAGTGGAAAGCCGTTTCACAGCTCACTGTGTGTGCTGGTGTCAAGATCTTTGTCTTCTCATGCTGTCTGGATAGGGAAAAGGCATCCATAGGGCTTCCCGGCGGAACAGCTTTTGCAACACAGACCTCCATAATCTGATGCGCTCCATTCCTACACATATGCTGTTTCCTTTTATCAGTGCAATAGCAAGTTTTTTAAGCTGTTGACTAAGTGGGTTTCCTGTTAATGCTTCCCTTACACACAAAAGCAAGGTTTGTTCAGTTTCTTCCTGTACAGCTACTGCTATTTCTCAGGTGCAGTTGCAGCTCTTCCATTTCCAGGGACCTGGTGTAGGTGTGGGAGAGTAAATCAAAGGCACCCAGGTCTGTAAGAGGTGCACTGGGCAGTTCAAATACATCAGGTGTTCTTTTTTCTCTTTGTGCTTTGAATCTGGTTTTGCCACTTTCGCTCATGCCAAGAAGTGTCATTCTCAAAGAGACATCCTATTTATATTGGGAACTCATGAAGGTACCCTGGAAAGTCCAGAAGTCTTCAGGATCATTCCCAAATTGTAACTGTGTTACGAAAGGATGGAGTACATAAGTGCAAGAGGACTAGCTCTAGCTGTATCTGCTTAGATACCTCTGAAATGCTCTCCCTGTACCTAAAGTTCCCTCTGTTTCAAGGCATTCTGCTGTAATTTTCAGGCTAGTTTGCATAGTCAAAAGTTTATTCCTGATTCAGACTTCCATCATCATCATCTATAATGTCTAGTGCTTCCACCCAGTATCTTCTTTAACTTGTTGATCAGTTCTGGGTGTTTTCAAGATAGTACAGATAAAACTTACGGATAACTATGGATGATTTCTGCCAGCCTACGCTTCATTTATGTCTGGAAATATAGGGACTTTTATCTGTGAAGAAACAGCTGGTCATCTCCATGCCCTTACCGCTATTGAATCTGTTTTGACCAGTCTCTTGGCATTTGGTCACAGTGATTTTCTGTAGCAACACATCTTCCAGGTTAGCTATATAGAAAGGCATTGCCTTTGGGTTTAGTTTTTCTTCCTTTCTTTTAGTTTTATTTCATGTGCTAAGGGGTGCAAAATGGGTATGAGGTGCTCCCCACCCCTTTTCACTCTTAGGAGCAATGCTTCTGTTGCATTCTGACTTACTCCCTGTACTTACGAAAGAAACACCCCATCACTTTTCAGACTCTATTACTTGCTGCTCTTCAAAGATAAGGCTATGTTAGCAAATACAATGAAGGGTTTCCCCTTTGGTCTGAGAGGTAAACCAGTATTTAAGGCCTTGTGGCATTTTTTCCCTTTAGGAGGAGAAATGAATGACACAAGCCAGGTATGCACCTTGACACAACCTGTTTATCTGCAAAGAATACTCATGACTGCTTGAGTCCAAACACAGCTGAAGCAAACAGTGGAAAGTCCTGTTGCTGGTAACATTCAAGTCTGTTCTGCCAATCATTCCTGAGCCGCAGGGAGCTGTGCTGCTCTGCACCCTGTCATCCGTTGGGTTTGCTCCTTTCTGTGCCGCATACCCCCTCCTAGATGTTGCCAAGCAGTGCTTGTACCTATTTGGTAGCAGTCGGGGTAACCACCTCTTCCCAGAGCTTTGTCTCCAGATCAGACCTTGGCAGGGATGGTGGCTCTTGTTTCCAGCTACCTCCCTACATAAATGACTTTCTCCTTTAACACACAATAAAAGAGACATCTGACACCCGCTGGCTTTGTGCAAAGCTGTTATTTGCTGTAGACCAATGACCCAGTTGAAGGCAGCCATTACCTCCTTTCACATTAAAGGAACCCCATTACTAGAATATGTTCAGTCTGGTTTTCTGTCACATCCTTCTGCTTCTTAATACTTGATTTAGTTATTTGGCTCATGGTACCAGGTATGGAGATCTTTCTTTCAGCTCTTTATGCTTAGTTCTCCCTGGCCACAGGCAATGACAGGTAATGTATATGCCAAATGCAAGTATGAGTAATTTTCCACTGTACTTTGTAGTAGGCATTACCTGCACTTGTCATCAGTGAATTTTGTCTTCCCATTCACCTGCTTGTCCTGGGCTGCTCTGAGTTTCCCTGTAGTCTTCACTGGTGACAATGATACTAAATCACTGGTTCTCCTTGGTGAATATTGCTATCTCAGTGTTGACCCATTTTCTGAAGGTGTATGTCTGTGCTAAAATGCACAAGCTTTGCCTGGAAGTCTGGTTTAGGCAAAAGTCATTTATAGGACTGTCCTCTCTAGGGCTGAAACTAAGCCCAGGACTATTCTGATGTGTAATGAGCTGTCTAATGGGACCTTTTCTCTACTTAGATAGCAGAGGAAAGCTGTTTTGTTAGTGTGGTCCAAGGGAACAGAACTGAAGTCTCAGGAGGCAGGAGGTGTCCAGCTCAACACCAGGGCCCAGTCACTCTGTAGGACTTTGCAAAGCCCTGCAGCAGTTTCTCAGCCCATTCCCACTTCTCATCATCTCATGGGTTGTCCTGGGGGCTAACTATCAGAAACACATCATCTTTCTTTTACACTAAAAGAAAGACTCTCCATTATGTCTACATGAAAGAGCCCTGAATGGAACAAAAATGACCTATATGGAGCATTGCTGCACTGAGGATAAGTTACAGATGTAATAACCAGATATAATGCTTGCTAAATGCAAGCCATTATTATTACTACCAATGGAGAAGGCAGCAAACCCTCCTGTGTCCTTAAAGTTACATTGTTTTTGTATTGTCTCATACCTGGCAAACCCAACCGTGGTACCTTCTGTAGCTCTCTTTCTTTCCAGCAGCCTTGGTTGGAGTGTGGAAAATGTAGTGGTTTCAGCTGAAGGTCAGGCAGCCACAAAGCACTGAGAGAGCGCTTCTCAAATTCAGTTCCTCACCACATTTATTGCACTGAACTCACTTTCACTTTTGCATTGGCCATTCAGGAGAAAATGAATATCCTGTTTCATAAACCAGCCATCAAGAGCACAATTTTCACCTCCCTCTTAGAGTTATGCGATGGAGTAAGAAGGGTGAAAGTGTTTTCACAAGGTATTAAAGTGAAATGGTAAAGACTTGGTTTACTTTTCAGCTGAGGGAGGAACTGAGTCCTGATGCTGAGACTCATGCTGAAGGTCGCATACCTTCTTGTCACGGGGCTGAGACCAGATCTAAGTACTGACCTCTGCTCTCACCGTAAGAGCACTCTTCCTTTCAAGACAGGAGCTGGTGAAAGCTGATCTCACACATCCAGGTGAAATTGTTACCTAGCAGCTCCTTGGAAATATGAGTTATTCCTCTTACAGGGAGCAGCTGAGGGTAGGACCTGGATTTCAAGCTGCTTTTTTGGTATTAAAGTGGAAAAAAACCCAACAACTGGGAAACTGTTTAAGCTGCTGACTCATAACCATACCCCTTACATGGCTAGCAACTTTCATCTCAAATTGCTTTACAGCATGGACCAGAGGTTGTCCTGAAACTGAGGCCTGAAAAGTAAGTTCTGCTTACTAGTGGATGGCATTATAGGCAATGGATTGTAGTAATAATGCCTTGTAATTAGCAAGCATTATGATATGTCAAGCGATAATGGATGACAACACCAACACCATCAGCAACCCCAGCGCTTTCAGAGTGTGTGGTGTCAGTATGCGCATTGCCAGTGGCCGTAAGAGCAGCATCTGCCATCCAAAACCAGGAGCTGAGCTCTGCAGGGTTGCCTCAGTGACTGTCTCTGCAGTGGCACAGTGTTTTGTGGTATGGCTTCATCTCAGGTTTTCCTCATTTGTGCAAAGAGTGACAGCCTCCTGGAGTGTAATTTACTTTATAAAGGCTAAAAAGTGCCCAGCTGGTGTCAGCTCTGGGCCCGGGCCAAGATGGAGTTCATGAACTGGTAAGCTTATAACTGGCCTTAAAGCCTGTCGAAATGCTGTGCAAAAGCATGTAGGTGATTAACATTTCTTTTCCCTTCTTCCTCTTGTTTTCATCCCAGGACACTGCTACACTTTTAATTGATTGCTTAAAAAAGGTGGCAATTGAAATCCCTGAGGTGACATTTCTGGCTCCAAGCTAAAATGCTGGAACACATGCAAACACTTTAGGGACTTGCGTAGATCTATTCCTATTTGGTTATTTATCTCTGGAGGACTCAGCTGTCTCATAAGGAGTTCTCCAGAGGGATGCAGAAGAGATGCTTCTGGAGAACTTACAGTCTGTGCACACCAGGTTGACCACAGCACAGTCATGCTGCTTAAAATGTGATGGAGGTCTGTGACAGTGGGAACCTGGAGAGAGGTTTTCTGTCCTTGCATCTGATGATGTGATCAGTCTCTTCTTTTTAAAGTCTCAACATGTGCAATAGTTGCAAAGGATGAAAGGGTGTCTATTGCCTGCCAGCTCAGACTGAAAGTTCCTCTGGGCAGCACTTACAGCATCTAAATCTGTGAGAGCTCACTTCAGCTTCTGGCTGGTAAAACACCATATACGTTATTTCCTGGAGGGGATCTGAATGGCTTACGGGGAATCGTGTGGGGAGGGACTAAAGGAACTCCAGTGTCTTGCTCAATTGGGATTCCCATGCTCTTCTCCCACCCCCTTTTGCCACACCACCGCAAATGTACATAGTAAAACTAATAAAGATGACCTTGGTCATGTTTAGAATAGAAACACTTTACAGTGTGTGCTATAACAGTACAGTGCTCCTCACCTGAGCACAGCTATACATGGAAGGCTGTACTTTGTAGCTGCACGCAGTGAAACCACCCTGCCACCCAACCCACCCTCAAGCAACACAGGCTGTGGACTGGGTGACGTGCCACAGCCATCACTGCTGTCTGTGAAGAGGATGGGGCAGTACAGCCATCCCTGGGTGCTGCCTTCCCTGCCTGCTGCTGGGATTTGGGAGTACAGTGGTGCCAGAGACAGCCAAGCCAGGTGGCTCACATCCTGGTCAATGGAATGATCACTCTGGCAAACAGATCCCCGAGTAGCTTGAAAAACATCTCAAGTAACTCATTCATTTTTGCAAGAGTTGCTATGACACTGTAGAAATAGAACAATGGGTGATGTGTTAGAACATAAATAGGGCAAGTTCATGTTGGATACAAGGAAGAAGTTCTTTACTGTGGGGGTTAGGAGACACTGAAACAGGTTGCCCAAAGAAGTGGCTAATGCCCCATTCCTGGCAGTGTTGAAGGCCAGGCCAGCCAGAGCCTTAGGTGACGTGGTCCAGTGGAAGGTGTTCCTGCCCATGGCAGGGGGATTGGAACTGGATATCTTAAGGTCCTTCATAGAATCCTAACCATTCTATGATTCCATGACACAAATGATGCCTTTATCTGTCAGGAATAAAGGAGGTAACCATATCTGCTTGCATATGAGAGACTTAGGTACTGTGAACTTATAATTGCATGCACTCGTGTTTAGCATCTTTATCTTCTCTCATCTTTTTTAACATGAGGGCTTGCCCCAAAGAGCTTTTCCACTGCCAAATCCATAGCATTTGTGTTAGAGCACTTTAACAAGACAGAAGTATGTGTCAGTATCTGTGGTCTGGATTGTAGTGACAGCTCTGGATGGATTGTGCTCTTCTATCTCCTTTTGTGATCCTATATGGAAAAGGGGTATATATATATAATATATATGTATTTAATACATGGCTTGAGTCAGCTGTGGCTCTTTCTCAGCCAGGTCTCTGTTTCCTTCACACCTGAGAACCAGGGATTTGTCTCTGCAGTGACTAAGTGATGTGGAGCATCCCAGGGTATCCCATCTCACTTTGATTTCAGTAAAGGAGGACCCTCATTGTTTTGGAAGGACTTGCATCATGTCTGTCTTGTGAGCATGCTTCAGGAGGTCTAAGTTCCACATGAGCATGCAGAGAAGCTTTCAGAGTCCAGAGATAAGGCAGCCTTATTGCTGATTATCTCAGATTCACTTTTTAGAGGATGGATTACAGCAGTATCACTGCTGACTGTTAAAAGAAGGAATGGGAAAAGACTGGTGCTCTTTGGGTGAACAAGATAAGTTTCTTCTAGTGGTGTCAGTGCTTCAAGCAGACTTTCCTGTGTGCACTCTACTCTTACGTATTTCATGACTGTAAAGCAAAAAAGCTTTTTACATGAAAAAAGGCGAAGGGCAAGGTGAAAGTTTTACCAACTGTCATTTTTCACTTGATTCCCTTCTTTTCATCATCATTGTATAAAGCCTGGATAGGTAAGCCTGTTCTAAATATGTCTGCATATGTGAATGCATAGATATACAATTCTTATATTGAACCCCAGAGGCTTTGCTAAAATACTGAAGTTTTACCACCAGATTGCTTGCTTTTGAAGGAATGAACTGGTGTACAAAGTGGAATCTGCTCTCCATCCCAAAGACATCACTCATGTAGAGGGATAAGAAGGTAAGAGGAGACAGTGCTTGAATGCCAGTCTATATGGCCTTATGGTGTGGGATTCAGGAAATCCACCAAATGTAACTTTTCTCCCTCATGAGGCTAAAAATCAGTGTTGGGATAACAGAAATTTCCAGTGTCTGGCTACTATTTTAAGCCTCTCAAACCCCAGATTTAGTTCTCATGTCTGTCCTTGCAAACTGCTACCTCTAGCAGGGTAAGTGAAATGAATTTGAGAACAAAATGCAGTCTCACTTCAAAGGGGTCCTTTAACCTAACTTAATGGCAAAGCCCATGACAATAAAGGTGGAAGTTCAGGTATTTTTCCAGTTTGGATACTTTGCAGCTATTTTTCTTTCCCTCATTATCATTAATGAACTTCTTAGTGCATCCTGGGGGAGGAAAGCTGAGAGTATGAGATTGCATTAATTTCTTTGCAGTGCCTGCAGAGGATTGGGCTGTGTGGCTCAGCCAGGGATGCAGTTGGCCAGGAGCCACCCTAACAGCAGCCAAGAGAAACCATTTTTGGGGAGGAAAGTGTGCAGAAGACACATAAAAGTTAACCCATGCCTAAAGCAGTAAAATGCAGATCTTATGCCCTGAAGGTTCAAAGGTTTTATGCATTCAAAAGCTTCTGTTTACTTGTTAAATAGTTACCATTTGTAGCTATTGTATTTCTATAATATTACTCTTTGTGTCTGTTGTGTTTATTACTTTTCTATAGATAAAGCTTATTTTTTGCATTCATGAGGGCTGTAATCCTGTGGTGAAGAGTGGCACTATCTAGATTTGTGTTCTGTGGAAAGTATTCCTTTCAGGTTCAAAGCTGGTTGTTCATGCTATACAAAACAGGATAAATAGTTGTTCCAGCTATTTTCCCTTATTTTATGAGCTTATATTATGTCTTCTTATTCATCTTGTCATTCATATTGTCTCTACGTGGGAAGTTACAGGCATTTGACACTGCTGGTGTATGAAAAGCTACACAGCTCTCTTAGAGTAGATGCAGGATGAGCTCTAGGATCTCTTTTTTCCTTCCATCTGGAATAGGTTATGCTAATATAAAGCAATTAAATATCTGGAGGAGTTAAGCTTTAAGGTGTGAATCAGTTTTAAGAGAAGTGATACCAAATCTTTTTAGGTTTTCTTGGTGTTATCTTTACAAGCTATAGAATTAGGAGGCCTCCTTTTAACCAACAGAAATAGGAATATCTATTTCTGCTACCAGACCGCAGCACAACACTGTCATTTAGGCTGCGAACAAGAGATACACACGAATGTCAGACCAAGCTCATGAAAATACAAATGGTATAGATCAATTTGAGTTAATTTTAGGGTTTGAGAAATTCATTCTTTTTAGTAAAACCTCCTTTTTGTGCTTGGGCTCACAGATAGTGCTGCTTTAGTTTTATCTGCAATAATAGACACCGTATGTACATCTGTGCATAATGCGTGGCTTGCACACACACACTTGCCTCAAAAGTAAGTTTTTTAAAGACTTCCCATATAGAGAAAACAGCAGAATACATCAAAAACGTGCATGTCAGCAGCAATTGTTAATAAGCACTATCACCAATGAACATGCTTCTTCATGAGCTCGGCAGTGTCCACAGCTTAGAGAAGCTACTAATGAACCTTATCTTTGCGTGAGATAATGGTTAGGACCAAACAGGGGAGGTGGAGGGGAATTTGACCACCCACAGAACAAATACCATTATCAAAGTGCAACTTATGCCCCAAAGCGAACTTACTTGCCGGAGTGACATTTCTTCTTGGCATTTCATCTGCTTTGCTAGGTGAGGATCAGGGAGGAGGGGAAAGAGGGAGGGAGGGAAAGGGGGGGAGAAAAATGGCCCAGCTGACATTTCAAACAAGTCAATAACCTCTGCAGGAAGCCAGCTTGCGTGGTGTTTCCAGTCCTAATGTGTAATTCATGTGCCACTTCATGCAGGTCGTGAAAGCAGCCACTGCTCCCATCACAGTCCCCATCCCTGGGGTGGGCTGGGGAGACTCTCAGCAGAGCCGGAAATCAGGGATCAGCCTTGTCAGCTCATATCTCATCAATAGCAAGAAACAGCAAGAACAGGGATTTCATTCCCACTGAAGATGCCATTGGTTCCTGTGTCACTTGGAACATGAAATCTGCTCAATTGAGTGAAAAGTCAATGTGTCCTTGTGCTGCCGAATGCTGGGATTCAATCACCCATGATTCCTTCTTGCATAGCCAGAGAAGTCAGCATTGAGCAGTGTTAGCTGCTTCAGGAGAGGGGGGAAATGAACACTTCAGTCTCTCTTGGAGGTCCTGGGAGCATTTGGTTTCCCTGTGCGTGTTCAAAAGGAACGTCTGCTTGTTTGTACCAGCCTAGGAATCCGCCTCTATCTTCCACTATCTCTTGAGAGGATATGAACTCTCATGAGCAAAATATTTAAGTTGTGATCAGTTACCCATAACTGCGCAAAAGATGGAGATAAAATAAGGTATGGCTCCTCAAGGCACTGAAGAAAGCATCTTGCTTCTTTCTCAGAAATGGATATCTGGACATAGCACTGGTGACTTCTACATGAGACCCAGTCAGGTCCAGATCCACTGGCCATGGGTTTTTCCATGCCTTTATTTCCATGAAAATGCAAAAAACCAATAGCAAACATACGCCAGCAGCAAGCACAGTATCATTTTTCTGTACTAACAGAAGCTTCATCTCTCAAAGCATCATTTAGAAAAGGTGAAATGAGGATTGTGCACAAGATTACTTGGAGGTATGCTATGTCTTAAACATGTAAGTATTAATTGCTGTATGAGCAGCAATTAGGCTCAGCATGGGTGAAGCTGAGGATATTCTTCAGGAAATGTGTCTTAACAACAGTACAGTACTGTTGCCACTCACATTGCTGCTAAAATAGTGCCCTGTCAGCTGCAGCTTCCCAGGGGCAGTGGTGGTGATGCAGCACTGGAGAAGGGAAAACAACAATATATCGGTCTGATAAGGAAATTGGGCTGGGAATAGCCAGGTTATGTGCTCAGGACCGTATCTGGCTTCTGTATCTGGTTCCTCTGTGCCACTTGTGGACACGTAGGTGTTTGCCCACTCCCTTATCACAGATTTCAGTAACGTGAATATCAAACTGAAACTTCTTGTGCATCTCATTGCTTTTGGACTCTAAAGCTCTGCCATCATTCAGTTGCTTGTAATGTTATGCTAATGTTAAAAGGCTGCAGCAGTATTTTGGTGGGATGTAATCCTGTTCTTTACCTTCATGATATCTGGACCTCAGCAGTGTGCTGCCGTGGCAGTCAGCTCATGGATCTGTACCACAGAGATTAATATTACTTCAAAACAAAACAAAACATAGCCTATATCCCAGAGGTCTTCCGCTGTACCATCCCGTGCTCTTTGAAATGCCATGATACAGGCTACAGTGGTGCAGGAATTCTCTCTGCTCATAGTGTAAGTTACTGCAGGCTGAGCCCCTTTCAGGGCTCGTGCAGTTGTTGTGAATCATTCTTCCCTCAAGTAAATGTTCACGATATTCAAAAGGTCAGGAATTATCTTCTCAATCTTGTTTAAAGTCCTGCTCTGTGACAGTTTTAGAGGTGCTCAAAATAACCTTTAATAGAAAATACTTTTGAAAACTGGTAGCTTTCAATGTTTGCTTTCTTTTCTATGAAGCAAAAATGTGATTTTGGAATACTTTCAGGCTTTACTAAACATTCGTACAATTCTACTTGGTTTCCATTCATTCTTTCAGAAATTGTATCTGTTGTCCATAGTAGTAGTGAAATTGTTTTCCCCTGGGAATAGGTTGGATTTGAGAGAAGTAATGAAGATTACTCTTCGTCTCAGTGCAAAAACCTTACTTTTACCAAATAAACCCACATACACCACTACTGTTTTGTCACAGCTATTACTTAGAAAGAGCCAGTAAATGAGTGTACCAATTAATGTATAACGCATTTTTGATGAGGAAATAAGAATCAAGAAATCTGCTGGTACCAACAGAGATGCTTTCTGATGCTAATTTCTTTGAAAACGTTATTGAACGAGTTCTCACATGGGAGAAATAAGCTTCATTTGTTGTGTCTGTTAGCCATTTCCCAGCCTCCTCTCTCCCAGTAGCTGCGAGCATGTTCTAGTTTAAGAAAAAACATACTTTCACTGGACGGCTTTCAAATTAATCCTGACTGCAAGGAAATGGGGCTGGTTGCATTTCTGCAATTCTTCACCCTTGAGAGGCAGCAATGAGAACAGAATGAAACTCTCTTCATCTCTCTAATTAAACATCTTGTGACCAAACAAGAGAGGGGCAGGAGTGGAAATACCCAACCCAGGGAGGTAATTGCTGATAATCACAGAGCTGCTCTCGGTGCTTGAAAAACTGCAGGCTGAGGGCTTAATACCTGCGCGGCTGCCTGGGGCTGCCCGGGACCAGTTATCTCATCGGCATTCTGCAGCCTTGCGCGAGGGTGAAGGGGAACCACCACCCTGCGTGCAGGAACACGGCCCTGCAGGCAGATAAAGAGGTCTCCTCCACTTGAGCAAAAGCCTTTGTACAAGAGCAGTGCAGCACAGGAAGGCTGGGGCACGCTCGCGTTGCCCGCTCTGCTGGTTGACCACCCATGGGGATGCCGAGGAAGAGGGATTTGGGTGTCTGGGGAGCTCTGACACACTGTAGTGGTTTCTCAAGAAAGGTGAATTGTTTGGGTATGTGTTTGCAGGCTGTGATGTTGCAATGAGCCACCTGGCTCTGCAGAATGCTAGGACAATGGAGAGGGTTGTACATCTGTTTGTGCCTTGCAGCCAGCAGTGCCGCTGTACCAGGTACCAGATAAAGAGTGAACTATAGTGTCCACTGTACATGATTAGAATGAAGGAGCAAAGAAATGAGAATAGCCTCAGAAACCCATTAGGAGAGTGCCTCACTGATGAACTCCCTGAGGGCATTTACCATTCAAAACAATATATGAGGTTTTATCCAAATACTTTAGATCTTCAGGCTGGGGACAGTGTGTTCACCTAAGGGGGAGTAACTCAGTGGGAGTTATTTAGTTGTTCTGTAAATAAACACAGAAAATTATTCTAGATTTATATCTTCCTTTTCATAAGCATCTTCCCATTTTCCCTAACTCTTTAGCAGTCACATTAGGAAGAAACCTGACTGCCCAGGACACTTTTGCTGTGCCTTTAAACATCTCTCTGAATCCTGATGCAGATCTGCTGAATGACAGAGAATCAAATGCCAAACTATTCTACTTTTGCACATTTAATTAAGAAACTAGGACAATTTGCTGTTGGTGGGTCCTTCAGTCCCTGCTAATGCCATTCCCTGCACAGGAGGAACACAGATGTCCAGCTGCTGCTGTTTTCACCAGCCAGTTGACCTGAGCAAGACAGATATGACCATTTTGGGAAGCAGCTTCCTGCAAGGACTCTTTTCCTGTAAGTTTTGCTCAGTCACCACGAAACAGTCACCTGTAGTTCCCCTTTATTCTCCTTCACCCTTCCCATCCACACTGCAGACTGTAGGGTCATCACAGCACATTGGTGTCTTGTCAGCTGTGTTACTGAAATGAGAAGGTGTATCTTAAGAGAGCCAGCAATAACCCCTTCCCCATCATTTCCCACCACTTCTGGTGAATCTGAGCCATTGAATGCAACACCATTGATCCTAGGGAGGGAAGGAAAGACATTGTCCTCTCTGGAGCAGTGGTATAGTGGTGGCAGGGAGGCAGATCTAATCTTCCATATAAATCAGTGTGGCTGTTAAGTAGATCCCTCTCACTATCTTAAGTCTCTTGAATATCCTTTAGTCAGGCACAGAAACAATAATACTTGGTATTAGAGAAGATGAGAAAGCACCAAAAGTAATAGTAAGGGTTGGGTTTTTTTCCAGTATAAATTGTTTTCATTGCACTGAGTATATGCTGAATGTTCTGTACATCTCAGAGACATTTCATTGACTCCTTTATCTGCAGAATTCCTTTAAAGATTAACAATGCAGAACTAATTTTGATGACTCAATAGCACGAAAGTTGTTATTTTAAGTGCCAAAAAGGTATTTTCCCTGTGGATTTTCTAGCACCAAAGCAACGTTCCGAATGTTTTGACTGCTGCTTTGTCTGACAATGTAAACAGGCAGGAATAATTTAATGATTAACTCGCTATCCTTGATGCATGCCTTGATGTCTCATCTTGTTATTAACAGTTTGCCCATGTTTTGAAATATAGATAATATGAAGCAGAGCTAATTTTGCTCTGGAATGCTCTCCTCAATGCCATTCCACAGCTTCTTCCACCCACCGCCTGAGCTTGGTCAGCGAAGACGCTCTCTATTAACATCCCTATTAACATACTGTGATCCCAGCAACTCGCTCCGGCACTTTCAGGCTGTATAAAATTAAAGCTGCTAATAAGAAACTGTTCATCAAAGAACTTGGGTATGTGTCTAAGTCCCTCCTTATTGAGCCTAGTATTTAGGCATATGCTTAACTCCAGCACACACTTGCAAATTTTTGTTCAAAGCCACTCTCTTATTTTGCTGGTTGGGTCTTTGAAATACTTCCTGGCACCATATCCTGTTTCTGTCATCTTTAATAGTTGCCTGTCTATCATTGCCGCTTCCACACACATTCCTCCTTGAAAAGCCTGTTGCAGAAGACTGTGGCCTGATATAAGATCTTGGAAAAATCCTATTTGTCTTTGAGCATGAGTGCTCTCTTGTTTTCCGTACAAACCGGAATGTCAACAAATAACAGAATAATTTAGCGATCGAGGAGAATTTTTAATGCATTTCCACCCAAACTTTCAGCATGATAATATTGTTATTTGCTGTTATTTATTTTGTTTCACATCACCTGTATCACAGAATCACAGAATGATCGGGATTGGAAAGGAACTTAAAGCTCATCCAGCTCCAACCCCCTGCCATGGGCAGGGACACCTTCCACTAGAGCAGGTTGCTCCAAGCCCTGTCCAACACCACCGGGGATGGAGCAGCCACACCTTCCCTGAAAGTTTTTCTTCTTTCTGAGATGATGCATGTGCTGCCTGTGAAGCACTGGCCCTATTTTAAGTAATCTTAATTCATCGCATTAGCCTCCAAGCAGCTAACTGGATAGGCAGCGTTAACAGAGCCTACACTGTGAGTGACCCCAAAGAGCAGGAAAATCCTAAGCCTCTTTTCCCAGTCCTTGGAAAAACATTTAAAAAATGCATCCTCTGCTGGTATTGTATGAACTGATGCACGTGAAAGCAATCAGGATGCAAGAAATGGAAAGTCTGGTCTTAAAACAAGCAGTCAAATAATCACAAAAGCCATAATAGGCAAAGCCCTAACATACATATCCACTTCCAGCAGATGGTGGCGTTAGCAATTTCTGCTGGATGCTCCAGAGTGGAATTGCCCTGGTCCTGACGTCAGCTCAATCCCTTTATGTGAATTCAAGCTGGTGACAAATAGTCGCAGCATAGTTCTTAGCGCATTTCCTCCTGAAGCCACTCATAAAACAGTGCTTCCCCCAGCATTTCCTGACTTCACAAGTGTGAGAGTAGGTCAGGCAAGAAAAAGAAATGATCCAGCTTGATTTAATTCCTATCTAGCATCTGCAAGGGTAAAAAAATACATATGAATTAAAGAGGTAAAGAGATAAACACCCCTGAATAGCTGAGAACACGCAGCATCTTCTCTCCAAACGCATTGTGGTATCAGTGTCACCTCCCAAAAGCACAACCTGCTCTTATTTTGTGGTATTTCAGCTAAGTCTTTCTTCTATGCTATTAGGATTTCCCCTTCACACTGACATCCTAATATCTGAGGTTGATAAAGATGTTTCTTTCGTGCATCTGTTAAATACCTGAACAGAGAAGACACTGTAGTTCCTTCCTATATGCAGACAGTAGCACTGCATCTTGGGGGGCATGTGGGTCCGACAGAGGGAAGCCAGTCTGCCAAGGGAGGATACAGAAGTCGTTGGTTTTATTTTCTCTTGTCTACATTACAGACAACTCGAGGTAAAAGAGAAATCTACACAGGCAGCAAGTGCCAGCCCCTCCATCCACAGATATCATGATCCCTAATTGAAATAAATGCATGAATATGAATATGCATGTGTTCATGTTTGCAAAGGTTGCCCAAACACCCTTGATTGGAAAGTAGGAGTCTTGTATTCCAAAAGTACTTTTTCCATGGCAGATATCAACATCTGCTGCAGAAACATGGACTCACTAAAGCTATCTGGATTTAAGGTGAAATATGAAGCCCTGGCTACCTTTTGGCAAGAAACCATCAGAGAGCTGGTATCTTTTAAAGGCACTTCAGCTTTGTGGGAACTTTAAAGGAATGTAAACTGTGCAGGAACTGTGGAAAACCACATTCAGTGCATCTTCAGACACACACTGCCTTCTCCAGCATCAGTACATGTAGTATCTCTGATGTCCCTCCTCATCCTTCTTGCCTGGCTCAGGAAGTCCCCTGCTCTGCTGGGACTGGGAGCTGGGGTGATGGCTGGGTGCTAAGCCTCTCTCCAGGCAGGAGAGAGGAGCAGAGGTGCTAAATGTGACCTGGTGCCAGATTAACTCTGACTGAACCGCTCCTCTCTCCGCAGGTGGGAAGACAGTCTGTGACAGACAAAGCCTGATGAAAATGCATCTGGGGTAGCTGAGTGTTTGTATTGCATTAGGTTCTGGCACGGCCTCTACTGTATTTATTCTTCCACCCACCTACCTTCCACAGAATGGGGATGTATGCAGTCACCGATCTTATCACCGCCACGCTTTGATCCAGCTGGGATGTTAGGGCCTTTGGGAATTCCCCACGTTTGATAATTCCTGATAGTTACTTTTAAGAAAATACCAGCTGAAGGATGGGGAGGGATTCTTCAAATTCCAGCAGCTGAGTGAATGGTGGAATTTATCAGGCATCCGAGCCAGATTTCCTTGGAAAGAACACATTTATTTTGAAGTGTCACATTTTCATTGTATTCAGCAAGCAGTATCACTTAAGGCCACAGAAACCCAGTGGAACAGGACATTACTAGCATTTTTAATAAGCACAGGAGCCGGCCCTGATAAAACACATTATGAGACATATCTAAACTATGAATAGCTAAGGACCTGGTTTATCCCAAGCGGTAATTCATTACCCCTTTATGTTTAGCTTTCGAAATACCACCTCGAGAGAAACTTGACCCCAAGGAAATCTATTTCAGGAATGTGTGTGGCCCCCATCCCAGCAGGCTGTTACTGTCTTACCACCTTTATTGTTTCTTTCTCACAACTGCCCTGTGAGGTAGGGCCCAGCCATTACCCTACTTTACCAAGAGCAAATTGAAACAAACACACACGTTTCACTCCCAATAATAGAATCAGAGAACGGTTTGGGTTGGAAAGGACCTTAAGATCATCCAGTTCCAGCCCCCCTCTATCTAAACTGTGGTGATAAAGTGACTTTTCCAAGGTTGAGGAGGAAGTCTGTGGCAGAGCAGCTCATGAGGCCATGTACCTGATGTGCTTTGTGCCTGCCTTAACCAAGGAGAAATATTCCACTCGCAGGGAGCGGCTTCCCACCCCCAGTAGTAGCCAGGTTACGGGGCTGTCAGAAGGGGGGGGTGTGTTTGTTTGTTTTCCCCTGGGTAGCATCAGGAGAAAATATCCATCATCTCCCGAGACCAGAGGCATTCCTGAGTGAAAGTGTAGGCGGCTGCAATGTCCCGCTGCGGAGCTGGGGAGATGTTTGCTCTGGGTTGTGCTGAGGCTGTGTCCAGCTGGGCCCACGACAGGTTTGGGCTTGCAGACGTGAAGTATCTTGTTGTGGCTTTGTCTGGCTCTTTGGGGGGAAAATATGTTAAAGAAAAAGCATATTAAATAACCCCAGCTCTATAGCTGTTTGTAACTGGTGTGTTGAGCTTGTTGGGTGGACACGTACATCCCAGATGAACTAATTCAAGGGATTAAGACTCAAGAGGATAGTTAGGAAATCTGTCCTGACCTCCCAATTACAGAGCTCTCTTCCCTGTAATTCCAAGGTGAAGTATCTGGTGGCAGGGGTGACTTTGGGTTTGTGGCCCCCCCATCACCTGACTTCATGCTTCTGGCTGCTTTGTGGGCTTTCCTATATCCTGGTGTGTGGGAACCGGGCATGAGGGGAGGAAAACTTGATTTGTTCTCATAAAGGCAATGTGCTGTGGGGAAATAAGAGATTTGGGAAAGGTGATTAAATACCACACACAAGAAAAGAAGTAAGAAAAAATATGGTGAATTTTAAAGGGCTCTTTTTCATGTCTTTCTTACCTTTGCTACCACAGGGCAACATGTTCAGGATCATTTAGGTCTTCCCTGAAAGTCAGTGCTTTTTTTTTTTTTTTTAGGAGAAAATTACATTCAAACTATTGAAAATATTTATTCCTTTATGCACAGCATAAGGGTTAGAGACCCACTGTAGGGAAAGAAGGGCGAGGGGTGGTAAACCAGGATGGAAGGATAGGTTCGTACAGGTCGTTTGGTGGTCACAGCCATACCAGACAGCAATAACTGGGATATTTGCCTTTGGTACTTTGGTTATTTTCACCATCAGCTCCTGCCTCACCGAGGAAATATGTCTGAGAAACTCCTTCTTCCCACCAGGGAGCAAACACCCAAACTCGTGTTCATTAGTGGAATGAAAACAGAACCGTTTCACTTTGTGTACACAGATTCCCACGCAATTTAAGCATTACCTGTTTATAATTGCTTGAGAAATGTTTTACAAGCATCTGCATCAGGTGAAACACCTTTATTGTGGGAGGCTTTTGTGAGGAGACTTCATACACTGCTGATCACAGGCCCTGCTTTAAAGCCCACTTCAGTCCATGGGAAGGATGCATCTTTCCCGTGACTCCAGCAACCTTTTGATCATGGCCACTACATGAAAATGTTATAGGACACCCTAAAGTCTGCTCCTCCAAGGTGTGCTTTCTGCATATGCAGAGCCAGGCATTCCCAGCCCCATGTTGTGTGTAGAAATGCTTTGTGAGACACCCGAAAGCGGCCACATCCCGTGAGCAGCATGTGAAGTGGGCACTGGAGGTGGAACCTGGATACTCTACAAATGCTGTAGTCATGGATTAGTCCTTTCCAAATGTGTGTGAGGCTTTTGAAAGTCCTGGAGCTCTTCAGGTGGGCCACAAGACATAGGGCATGTTGAATTTGCACCTCTGCCCTTCTGTGTAGAGACGCAGTGGTGCTGAGGGTGGGATGCTCCTCTCCCTTTCTCCATATAGGCACTGTATCTGAGGTGGGGTAGGCCAGGAGCCTGAGGTCCATGCGTGTGTGAGTGAGGTGGCAGTGCCACCTACCCTGGCAGGAGCTGGTGACTCAGGTGCCCAGGTTTTCCAGGCCTCATGTCCTTGCTGAAGCCTCTTACGTGCTCCCAATCACTGACAAATACCAGATCATCCTCTGGTATAGCAGATGGGGGACTTTTTCACTGCCATATTTCACTGTGGAGCCTTGGTCTTACTGCAGGAGGATCAAGGTGGGGACAGAGGAGTAGCTCATCTCCAGGATCACAGCCTGGTGCAGGAGATTGCATGAGCCATTGCATGATTTTCCACCGTCTTGGAGACAAGCAAGGCTTTGATGATATTCCCTAAAAACCTAAGGCACTGTCCAAAGGTGGGTGTGCCACCCACCTGATGGAAATCAAAGAGGATTTGCTGGGGAGCATCCATATCCAAAAACACCAGCTTTTTCTCCTTTCCCCAACTAGAATTACTCATGCTAAGAGTACGTGTGATGTCCCAAGGAGTGACTGATTTGGCATCCAGACCTTCTAGCCCAGTATCTCTCCTGCCAGCACTTTTATATTATCAGTTCCATTCATTCCTACCGAAGGCTGATGGGGTGCGATAAAGCAGATGGCCAAAGTCCCAGACAAAGGCCAGGCAGAACAATTAATGACAAGCCGACAGCCCCACAAAGGGCATGGGCCCAGGATAATGCTAGCTCTGGAGGGCTGCTGACAATAACAGAAAGCCTCTCCCCTCACAATGGGGAGATAAGATACAGTACTGTAATAGGAAAGCAATCATCACAAAATGCCATCAATTATATAAAAGCTGCAGCAGCGGGAGACTGGTTAAATATGGCTCTGTTGATGCCTCCGCATACCTTCGCTGTGCTTCTTGCATGGCTTCTCACGGCGAGTCTGGTTGGGCACTGGGGAGGCTGAGGCTCCCTCAGCCCAGTTCTTTCATCAGTTTTTGGCTCTTGAAATTACAGCGAATAATATGCTTATTCAGGTTTTTATATCTGTGCACCTATTTTATTACCTTTTATAATGCATACAGGGTCGGATCAGCTTGCAGCAGAACAAAGCTAATTACACCTTTCATTACCTAAATATAGCATAATGACAGAGTGTCATTCAAGTGTGGCATTGAGCTGAGAAACCTCATGGCAGGCCAGGACAATGACAGAGGTTATTCAGCTCAACCTGAATTGCTGCCGGTGCAGCGAGAGTGGGGCAGGGTTAATAGACAGGTCACTACATAAATTACAGTATCAAATTGAAATGGTGAACTGCTAACACTGCTCTCATCAGCCACTGTATCTTCAGTTGGTAACCTCCAGAGCCAGTGTTAACCTCTTGAGTTCCTCTTGTTGTATATATATATCCCTGGCAGTGTTCGAGGCCAGGTTGGATGGGGCCTGGAGCAGTCTGATCAAATGGAAGGTGTCCCTACCCATGGCAACGGTGTTGGAACAACATGAACTTTAAGGTCCCTTCTAACCCAAACCATTCTGTGATTCTATATGTATATATATTTAAAGTCTATGTTGGTAATTGTAAGACCTGAGAATGAAACAAGGTGTTTATGTGCTCTGTAAGAAGTGCAGTAGTACTGCATTGCACACCAGAGTGTTCACATTTTGGATGGTGGATAAGCATCATGGTTTGTGGGTGAGGCAGGATGGTTGGCAGCCATTCCTACAGTGGTTGGTAGCCATTTTTAGCATCAGCTCCTGGTCTCCTTATAGGATTCTTGAAACTTATGCTCCTGGTGTTTACCATTGCAGGAACTTCTCAATCATGTGTTAGCGGACAAAGGCTTGAGGGGCTGAGCACACAAGTGAAAGCGGCGGCTTGGTCCCCATCCCTGGCCAGGCTTCCTTTCCCCCAGCTGCCAGCTAATAGCCACTGCTTCTGCTATGAGACTCCAGATCAGGTGCTGCTGAAATCCCTACTGCTACATGAACTTTGTCTCCAGTAATACAGAATCCCAGACTTGGGTTGGAAGGGACCGTAAAGCTCATACAGCTCCAACCCCCTGCCATAGGCAGGGACACCTTCCACTAGAGCAGCTTGCTCCAAGCCCCTGTGTCCAACCTGGCCTTGAGCACTGCCAGGGATGGGGCA
Organism: Neopsephotus bourkii; assembly: GCF_033783945.1. Taxonomy (NCBI): domain Eukaryota; kingdom Metazoa; phylum Chordata; class Aves; order Psittaciformes; family Psittacidae; genus Neopsephotus; species Neopsephotus bourkii. The sequence continues at coordinate 3,346,125 of NW_026901735.1, forward strand.
GCCACAGCTTCTCTGGGCACCCTGTGCCAGCGCCTCAGCACCCTCACAGGGAAGAAGTTTTTCCTACTATCTGATGTAAATCTCTGCTCTGTCAGTATAAAGCCTTGACAGAGTCTTCCTGTGATTTTGATTGGAAGCCGCCTCCTTTACATCTGCACCGTTCCTTATATCTCACGCAGACAGGGAGGGTGATTTGCTTAACTTATTTCTTTACACATCATTTTATAAGAGGCTTCCCTAGTTTTTAATAAAGTGATGGTGAGAGCTAAGGCTGGCAAAAACAGCATTCATAGAACTTATTATCAGAAATTATTTGATGTCTGCCAAAGCCAGCAAATCACAGAAAGTTCCTGCTTTGCTCCAAGTGTTTCTGTTTTTCATCAAAACCAGAAAATGAGACATTTTAATTTGCAGATTTGTTCAGGAGTTTAGGAGTATTTGTTCCAGTTTCCTTAGGTTCTTGCTCAGTATTCGTGTTGTGGTTAATGGGTTTTTTTCCCTTTATCTTTCTGGCTGAAGTAAAAATACTTCTGTCACAAGTCATCCTTTCGCGCCCTAGTTTCTCCTGGGAAGGTGAAATGCATTTCACTAGGCTCTAATTCCACTGTAACAGTCCTGCCTACAGGGAAGATTGTTAGGGCCACAAACCTGTGACAGGAGACAAATGAGGCTGTGTTATGCCTTGGATGAATTTCCAGCTACCATGAAGAGAAACATGATTTCCAGTTCTTTGAGAGCTCAGGCTGATATCACTTTGAATTCAATGTTGTCTTTTGATGGATTCATTAGTTTGTGGTTTTCTTTATACCATTTGTATCATTAGTGTTGAAGTCACTGGTTCCCTGTTCCTGTATTTCGAATGCATGAACACTTCACTTTGCTAAGTTAAGTTTTACAGTGGGGGGGATACTTGAGTTAAAGGTGAATTAGACATGCTATAGATGCTCTGCTTCCACTTTCCCCTTTGCAAAGACGCTGGTGAAGAGCCCCTGATAGAGATTGAACTCTTTTGAATTGTCATCATTTCTTAGGTGCACAAAGGTCCAGAATTTCCTTCCAAAACCTGGAAGATAAGGTTTTCAGTAGCCACAAACTAAGCAATATCTGACAGTTATTGGTACTGATGTTATGCCCAGCTTTACTGTCCATCACAATGGTCCCATGACCACTACTTAACCTGAGATTTTGCTTCTTGTGCCAGCTACATCTTCTTAGTTCTCCTTCATAATTGTTTGTACTTCCACCTGTCTGGATTCCTCTGTATTACTCAAATTGCCCTTTTGCTTAGGGTGGAATATAAAGTCAATGAAGGATCCTTGTCTCTGGAATGGTATCATCAGAATCATAGCAAATAGCAATGAGTAAATGTAAATTTCAGAGTAAATGAAATACATTTTGCAGAAAATTGAAATCCAGGGTTCAGAGGAACTGAGTGCTTTGAACAAAGTGGCAGGGAAAGTGATGGGATAAAAACTGAAGTCAGTTTTCCAGAGCTGTGGATTAACACCCCAACAGCTGCTCGCATCTGCAGGAGATGCCAGGGCTGTATCTCTGACCCGATCCAGCTCAAAGTGTTGCACAAATCTGTCTGCTGCCAGCTAAGTGCACATCTGGATGCAGCTCCTCCCTGTCCATAGCACTGCAGCCTCCACCCTTCCCGAGCTGTTTGTTACATCCTGGGGAGGATCCAGCTTTAGAAAAGTAGGGGTTTATCTCCTCTGTTGACTGCTCTATAAAAAACAGTGTCGTTTCTTATCCATTCACCTCTGTGCTTCCTGAGTGTAGCAGAGAAAATCCTCATACGCATATTGACATGTGAACTTTGGAATAGCTTCAGAGATGTCCTTAGATTGTAAATTATGAGCCTGGACACTTGGGCTGTTTCTTACTGGTGTAACAAACTAAGAAGAGAGCCCTGCTCACCCTTGCTGCAGGTCTGTGAAGTTCAGCAGGGTCAAGCCCTATAAGCCCATGAGCAGAGTAGGCACCCTTCGACCAGACTCCCCATGCTGGGGTGCTGCTCTATCTGGCTCCCCTCCAGCACCCAGCAAAGCCAGCACAGGGAATCCCTCTGGTGTGCTCCAGGGACACACTATTCCCCTCTGTCCGTTTCAAACCATGACAGACTTTGCAGCCGCTCTTGTGAAAGCCTGGCTGGATGAGGGGATGCTGCTGGGTTTGGCAGGTTCTCACAGTCACTCCCTGAGCTTTAAATCAGCAAGGGAAATCCCAGCGGTTCTGAAAACACAAATGCCCTCTTTTTCCCCTTCTTTTCCTCTTTTTTCCCCCCTTTTCTTGGTCTGTGAAAGCCTCCCAACCTCCTTTTTTCATTTCCCTTTCTGCCTTCGCCTTTATCTCTTCTCACTGTTGTAGTTACATCCTCTCATGATAGCAGGAATGACCCCATGGGGTGACCCTGGAAGATTATTACATTAGCTGTAAATTCTGAACCCAGGCCAGCCAATACAGTAGGGATTGCAACTCCCATCCTTTAAGTGCAGGAGGATTAACGCTCGGGAACATAAGTACATTAAACCACTCTACAGACACCAATGACCATACCTTTCTCTGCATATCTTTGTGTTTCTGCCTTTAAGACCAGTTGGGGAATAGAGCTTTGCTATTTCTGTTGAGGTGGTGAAGGGGAAGAAAAAGACAGCATTCATGACAGTCGGGGCAGAACTTCATTAAATAAAGCCTCCATCTTTCATTCTTAAGCTCAGCTCCAGGTCCTTGATGAAGACAGATTTTTCAATTAGACAGGCAATGTTTGTTCTCATATTTTATATATGACCCGCTCAGCTGACATCTCGGCCAGATTTATGAAGGAAATCGAATACAAATGGGAGCTTTAATATAAATTTATTCTTCAAATTTATCACATATTTCCGCAAATAAAAATTATGGTTTGCCTCAAAGAACACATTTTTTAAAGAGGAAAGAAAGAACTTGATAAAGTTTCTTTCCAGCCGGTGAATAACAATATTGTAAGTTAAGAAAGATCTGTCATAATATAAATTATAACACACATGGAATACATTTCCCACTGAAGACAATATTTCTTTCTTATACAAATGTTGCACTCCTTCATTGAACTGAAAGGAAGTTCAGGAAGGTTGGCAAAACAAAGTAGCCCATTTTTAACACTATACAGAACAAAGTGTATTCTGCTGCCAATTACCCTTAACTGAAAATGACTGCAGCTTCTGGGAGACACAGCCAAGGGTCATGGGTGGTATAACTGCTCCCCAAAGAAAAAGCAATGTCAAGCGACATTCACGCTTTGGCTATTTAAAGAAGAGGATGAAGAGAATTTAAGGGAATAAAAGGCCCTGCAACACCCGTTTTCAAACATAGGGAAATGACTGCAATTAATGCTAGGCCATTTACAGTGCGCGTTTCCATCCCTCTGCAGATGGCATAGCTAACCTATGAAGAGATGAATACCACAGGGGTTTTCATCTCCAGTCAGACTGAGAAGGAAATATAGGACAGCTTCTCTTATATAACAAAATGAAATGTTAAAATGAAAGATTTATGTATTTTGGTTTCTCTAAACCAAAACGTTTTAGCTTCCTTATTCAGTTGTGGCATTGCTGTGGTTTAGCTCCTATATTTCATGTAAGATTTTCCTGTTTTCCAGCGTTTTTCTTTTTTGCCTGGAAAACAGTAGGAGATGTGAAAGGTGATCAAAACACATCAGAATCCTTCCGATGTCTCTGCATTTTCCAGAGGGAGGAAAAAAGAGGGGGGAGAGCATGAACGAAAGGTCCTGGAAATAAAATGATGTAAAAAACATTTGTGAGTTCAGTGTTTTAAAACCTGACAGAAAGTACAAAACCTCAAAGAATGGGGTTTTTTTGACAGTCGACATGTTTCACTGGATTTCTGTTTTTCATTGCATTCAGTTCACGTAACACACATGCATAAATATCTGTGTGTATTTACAAGTTGTTGCAGCTGATGTACAAGTATTCCCGTGAGAAGTTTCAGCCACCTCTACCCATACTGTGGTGCTGTTTGGTGCCCCAGTAAACCAAACACCAAGCAGACGCATCCAAAGACAAAAGGTCATACATTAATGGGTGTTTACATGTGTAAAAATCAATGGTGGGATGACTAAGCCTGCTTGATTCTGACAGGATACGGCATCCCTGCAGGAGGGAGAGAATTGCTCTCACCTAAGTATATCCACCTACAGAGGCTGATCCTCTGAGCTACATGGGAACTAGTCAGAGAAATGCAGAGAAATGGGCACCAAGTCAGCTCACCCTAAAGGCAGTCTTATGAATCAGCCCTTAAGAAACTCTTCTCTTGTTGGCCATAAAGGCACATTAGAGGGTGAACCCAACTGCAAAGGATTTAAATCTCCTGATTCAGATGGAGGAAACACTCCAAACTTTGTGTCTATCTGGGTACTAACTCCTACTGAGAGCTACAGAGGAGTTGTTTGAGAAGCACACAAAGAGTTGTGATCAGTGGCTCAATGTCCAGCTGGAGACCAGTAATGAGTGGTGTCCCTCAGGGATCAGTGTTGGGACCGGTCTTGTTTAACATCTTCGTCGCTGACATGGACAGTGGGATTGAGTGCGCCCTCAGCAAGTTTGCCGATGACACCAAGCTGTGTGGTTCGGTTGATACGCTGGAGGGAAGGAATGCCATCCAGAGGGACCTTGACACGCTTGTGAGGTGGGCTGATGCCAACCTCATGAAGTTTAACCATGCCAAGTGCAAGGTCCTACACCTGGGTCGGAGCAATCCCAGGCACAGCTACAGGCTGGGCAGAGAAGAGATTCAGAGCAGCCCTGCGGAGAAGGACTTGGGGGTGCTGGTCGATGAGAAAATGAACATGAGCCAGCTTCAGTGTGTGCTTGCAGCCCAGAAAGCCAACCGTATCCTGGGCTGCATCAAAAGGAGTGTGACCAGCAGGTCGAAGGAGGTGATCCTGCCCCTTTATTCTGCTCTTGTGAGACCTCACCTGGAGTACTGTGTACAGTTCTGGTGTCCTCAACATAAAGAGGACATGGAACTGTTGGAACAAGTCCAGAGGAGGCCACGAGGATGATCAGGGGACTGGAGCACCTCCTGTATGAAGATAGGCTGAGAAAGTTGGAGCTGTTCAGCCTGGAGAAGAGAAGGCTGCGTGGAGACCTCATAGCAGCCTTCCAGTATCTGAAGGGGGCCTATAGGGATGCTGGGGCAGGACTCTTCATTAGGGACTGCAGTGATAGGACAAGGGGTGATGGGTTAAAACTGAAACAGGGGAAGTTTAGATTGGATATAAGGAGGAAATTCTTTCCTGTTAGGGTGGTGAGGCACTGGAATGGGTTGTCCAGGGAGGTTGTGAATGCTCCATCCCTGGCAGTGTTCAAGGCCAGGATGGATGAGGTCTTGGGTGATATGGTTTAGTGTGAGGTGTCCCTGCCCATGGCAGGGGGTTGGAACTTGATGATCTTAAGGTCCTTTCCAACCCAAACCATTCTGTGCTTCTATGATTCTATAAATTGTATTTACCTTCAATTTACAATTGTAGTTGGTCAAACACCTTTAAAAACAGCACCTGAAAATCTGGGCAGTGCAGTGCTGAGCTGAGCTTAAATACCTGTCAACCCTGGAGCATGTGCTTAACTTAGGAGCACAAGAGTATTCCTGGTGGGGTTTAGTGCTTGAAATTAATTTCTGCTGACTGTGCTACATTTTATCATGGTTTTTTTTCTGTACAGGAACCACTTCTAATGTCAGTTGTGCCCATAAATCAGAGGAGTCTATTGATAAATCAGTAGGCTGAGGTGTGACATGCAATGTGTGGCTGCAAAGCCAGACCTTCTGCCCTGAGATAACAATGTAGGAACAGCAGCAAAAGGATTAGAGAGCTCTGATCTGTTTGCTTTCACTCCGAGATGTGCCGTAAGGCAAAGCAGGGCAATAGAAAAGGAAAGAAAAACCAGGGAAGTTGACACACATATTGCAGAGGTTTTGATATGAATGTTCTAGATGTCCAATTGTGTGGCCTTGATGTTAAAGGCTTGGCTGAGAGAGTTGAGGCCCTCTGTTCAGCTCAGGTGGGGGATTCAGAGAGCTCACTAAGAACAGAGGAGGAGAATACCCTGGGAAAGAGGAGGGCAAAGGAAGAGGGGAATTTCTTTCTCCTCTTGCACTCTCTACCCTCCTGAGACAGAGCATCAGTGCAGCACTGAGCCCAGCTTCACAGTGCCAGGGGATGAAGGAAAAGGGTTTTGTAACACACCACCCAGGGCACGTGGGCAGGTAGGACTCCTGGCTTCTCATCCCAACTCTCAAGATCATTTTGCTTGGGTCTTGTTTTGTTTCATCCCCAGGTTGTTTATTGTAAAATACATAAACAGTGCTGGGAGAGCTTCCCCCCACACACAGCTGAGAGCTCTGACCACAGGATGCTGTGCAGAAGGCAGGGCATTCCCACCCGTGGCTGCCTGCGCTTGGGAAAACACAAGCCATAAACACTGACCATCCCAAGAGCGCTCTGGGACTGCAGTGGATGGAGGCACCTCTCGCCTGCTCTGACTCAGGCGCCTTTGGCACACCAGAGGGGTGGCAGCTCACACACATCTCTGTGCTCAGCACTTTCTGTTGATGAACACCACAAACCTCCTGAGGCTGGAAGGACCTCTGGGCATCATTGTGTTGGTTGAGGTCAGTTAGAGGTGGTTTCCCAGGGCCATGTCCACTCAGGGTTGGAATACCTGCATGGATGGAGACTGCACAACCTCTCCTGTGTCCAGTCACTCTCTGTATTCCTCCCAGGTCACCTGTTCCTACGTAACACCTCTGTACTCTTCCTTTTTGTGTCCCAGTTTTGTCAGGAGTTCCATGTTCATCCGTGCAGGCTTCTACTGCCTTTGCTTGCTTTCCGGATTGTTGGGATGGATCACCCTTGAGTTTGGAGAAGGCTGTCCCTGAAAATCAACAAGCTTTCCTGGACACCTTTTCTTTCCGGTGCCAGACCTGTTGTCCTGCTCCTCCTGCTCCCAACAGCAGCCGCTTGTATACACTCCAGCAGCAGATCATGCCTGCAAGAGTTACCACAAACCCATGACTGCTGAGAGAACAAGGGCTTTTTTGACTAACTTCAATCCCAAAATAATCAGGGTTGGTGCAGTGCTTTTTAATCTCAGGAAGACTCCTGAAATACATGAAAATTAGGAACCCATCTACCTGATGGAGCGGGTCCAGAGAAGGGCAATGGAGCTGCTGCAGGGCCTGGAGCACAAGTATGATGGGGAATGGCTGAGGGACCTGGGGGGGTTGAGTCTGGAGAAGAGAAGGCTCAGGGGGAACCTGATCACTCTCTACACCAGGAGGTTGTGGTCTCTTCTCACAAGGAACAAGTGGTAGGACAAGAGGAAATGGCCTCAAGGTGCACCAGGGGATATTTAGGATTAGGATTAGGAGCAATTTCCTCACTGAGAGGAGTAATCAGGCATTGGAAGAGGCTGCCCAGAGCAGTGCTGGAGTCACTATCCCTGGAAGTGTTCACACAACCATGGAGACGAGGCTCTCACTGCCATGAGTTAGTGGTGGCCTTGGCAGTAAAGGTTGGACTTAATGATCTTAAAGCTCTTTTCCAGCCTGGTTGATTCTATGATTCTATCTTTAGGTCAGCCAGCCTTGATGTTGCTTCACTGAGTGCAGGGGCAGCTTTTGTCATCCAAACAAATTTAGTGTTTTCATGGCTTGTATTTGCCAGGCAGGAGCAGTGGCTGAACTTGGGCTGCAGGAGCTTCCCTGCACCCACCTCACTGCTGGGCCAGAGTTGTTCCTGCACTGTTTTGACTGCCAGCAAAGCCCTAGCTCTCAGAGAGCTATGTTTTACAAGCGCTGGATGAGTGGTCTTCAAAGCCGTGTGACATTATGAGTTTTACCAGGCTGCTCATCTGCCTGATCTCTTCAATGTCCATAAAATTCATTATCACTGTAGCTCTGCCTAATTAGCCCGTAAATGTTCCAGCGTAGTCAATAAATTACTCTGGCCTTAAAAGGTCTTATCTGGATGGTGTAATAAGTAGGTCTATACACTTTTTTTTGCCCCATTATAGAGTATTATTTATACGACTGGGACTGAACTATGCCTGAACTGTGAAAGAAGCAGTACACTATATATACACTATAAATAAAGAGCATTTTACTGTCCAAAGACTTCAAACTTAGTTTAGAGCATGTTAGCATCTGCCTCAACCATCTAATTTGTTTTACTCTCTGCTCCAAACAAGTAGAGGGTGGACAAAGTATATCCAGAAATACAAATATACAGTGTTGTGCTGTACAGATAGACAGTGTTAGAGGTTCTAAGGGTACTTTATATTCTGACAAGTCAGTGGGTGGACAGTAGCATGGTACAAGATTTCTGGTGCTAAGTAGGACCTGCTGGCTTTTGTTGTGGAGTTACACCGTGCGTGTTTTAACACGGATATGTTTTGCCATGTCATCTGGGTTGATCTGTATCTAATTTGGGAGGAAAAGGAGTTTCACTTCTAAAAATACAAAGGAAACTTTTTTATAGTAGATTGTTCTAAAGTTGAGTCTTGTCAAGTGGTTAAAATATAAACTCTGGTCAAATATGGAATACAGTGGCATTTTTTTCTTTGGGAATAACTGCTTTCAACCAATCTTGTTATTTTACTGTTTGAGGGCTTTAATGGGGGGTCATTTTAAAAGGTTTTCGTCTTTTTATTTGTGTGAAAACAGCATTTCAAAGGGAGTTTCTCAAGACATCCAAGGCATGCTCCCAAGCCCAAATCCGGATGTGTGCCCAGGAGAACACACTGGCAGGGGAAGCAGGTCTCCTGTAATGTCCTGGCTCATTCACTGCTCTCATTAGAAACATCTATACTCACTATGCAAAGTTACCCATGAGCCCACCTACCCTCTGCAGGTGCAGGGCACTCATCCCCATGCTAAACACTGCTTCAGAAGAAGTCATGGCAACCAGGTACGTTGCTGTGTCTTTAAGACAAGTATCTGGGGCTTAACCCAGCAGAACAAATGCACCTAAAGAGGAGATTTGGTGTCAGTTCAGCAGCTGATCTCAGAGTGTTTGAGAAACCATCAGCAAAAGCATGTGCATGGTTAACTCATACAGGTGGCACAGGTTAATGCAATTTGTTAGCCTATGACCAGGGGAACCCTGGGAGTTTGGGCCACTGATAAGAACACCTGTAGCAGCCACAGCTGTCTCTTTCCTTTGCTTCTGCAGGAGGACTGGAGACCTGTCCTACCACCAAAACCAGAGTATGGTGCCAATACTGGTATTCAAGGTATTGTGCTGCATGGGGGGTGCCATGAGCTCATGTGCAATATTGATGTCCTAAGGTTCTGTGAAGGACAAAGGGGGGCACGCTCGTGCAACCTTGACATGTGCAGTTCTGTAATGTCTTGGAATAAGTGGTACTTTGGTGACAAACTGATAGTGTCAAGAGATTTTCTTCTGATTGTGTTGATGTCTCCACCAAGAGCTTTAGCTCAGCAGTTGCAAGGAACTCAGAGAAAGTCTGGTGCACATGGAGTCTGCATTGGAGCATGGTCCATGATGATTGTGTGCTTTTCAGTACCACTGTGTGCGTAAGAAGCTCATGTAGGTAAGCAGTGTTCCTGGGATGTAATAGAATTGCATTCTGCAGGTGCATCAGAGTGCTTGCCCACATGTGTCCTAAGTATTGGAATGTTAACCCGTGTTGCCTGTCTGAGGAATATGCTCCACTGGGAATGCACAAATAATGCAGAGATGGATTATATGTGGATACAGGTCTGAGCTCTTTTGTTATCCAGCAAAAGCTTGTCTCCTATGTTGAAGGCAGTGTAATTAGGAGGGCTGGGGTTTGCTCTTATTTCTACCAGCAGTTCTTTCTTTGGCCTCAGACAAGTTTTTTTCTACTCTGTGCTCTATTTCTCCATTGATAAGATGGCAACAGTGATGCTTCCCTCCCTGCTTGTCTGCTTTGGGTGGTGAGGCCTTAAGGAAACACTTGTTACCTGGTGTTTGCTTTGCAGGATCATGCTGAGCACTCAAACAAGGCTGGAGCATTTAGGTGTCTGTGCACTAGACACAAATACCAGCAGGTCTCCTTGCTGCCTGCTGGGAATTGCCACTGTCCTTTTAGTTTCATTTTTAAAGGCTGAAAAGATGTAATTTGTAGGAATATTCATGTGGGGGTTTGTTTTGCTTTTAAAAACAAAGATCAGTTTTGCAAAGAGCTCAACCATTGCTTTCTCAAGTGCTTCCTCTTTTTTTCTCCCTCCTCTTGAAACATTCACCTGGGCTAAATAAGAGTGGAAGGCATAGGACTGAAGTGGAATATGTTTCACAAGGGAAAAGCAGGAGCACTATGGAAAGTTGTTTTAGGCTTTAGCTTAAACTGGTACTCCAGGAATGATTTGTCGGTGTGTGCGTTGTTTTGCAACTGCGAGCACTATGTCTGCATCCAGGTTCATTTGCAGTTGCACAAAGCTTGTGCTGGAATGTGTCTAGACCAAAAGCTGCAGGGGAAACTGCATTCAGATGTACCACCTGCCTTTCCTGGGTTCCTACTACTTAGCTGGGTGCCTTTCGCATTGCTTTAGGACAGGGTTAATGCATGCAGCTTGAGACTTGTGTTGGGTTTTGTGGGTTATTCTGTTGTTGTTTTGATGCAAGAAGCCAAGGAGAAAGATTGATGAACACACACAGCTCTACTAATGCACAGCACTGAGAAGAATCCACTTCTGGCTTGCTCAGACTGGGGTGGAGGAAGCTGTGATGTGTTCCTTGCCATCACTTTTCTTGGGTCTAAGAGTGTTAAAAGCCGTTACCAGATCAATTCAGTAGCCTTCCTTTTCTCCAATATTAACTAATTTTAGTTCTGAGAAGTGTAAGTTTGTTCCTGAAATCATTGTAGTACACTGGAACATGTTTTCTTGTTATATATATATAAACATTCCAACATCTCCTGCCTTGCAAGATAAACTCTGGTTCTGCATGTTCTTGCCTGTGTGTGTGTTGGACTAAGGTGATTACATATTAAGCTGGTCTTGGGAGATGTTGATTATAAACATGCAGAACTCTCTTACTTCAGGCCTCAACACTACAGAAGACATGAGGTTTGGAGCAAATCATTTGAGCAATGCAGATTCACCAAGGCAGATTTTACAGGTGGGGCTTTTAATTATTTGTAAACAGCAACAATCTCTGTTCAAGTATGTGTCAAGTAACAGAGATTCATCCATGGCTGTGCAGTTGGTGATAGTTAAATAGCTGTGATTTTCTGGTAGCTGGAAAGAATTTATCTTCACGAAGCAAGGTCTGGGCTCTTCAATGAGAGACCAGGTCAAGGCTCATTCATGGTTGTTGCTGTTGTCTTGTCTGAGAACTTGGTAGGTGTTAATTTACTGCACTTAGGAATGAGGAAGACTTACCAGAGATATGTTTAATATTCTCCATCCCTGTGATGTGAACAATAAGATTCATGGTTTGCAATTTAGATGCTGGATTATATCTGTTCTCTGGCAATGCTATTCCTGTTAGAGCGGCACTAAACATTAACCTTTTCAAATACTTGGACATGATCATAGTGATATAAGTATTAATTCTGTATATAACACCATCAGCTTCTGAATTTGCTTGGCTGGGAGAAGATTACACTTAGCATACCCCAGAGGAACTGAACTCTAGGTTTACTTTTCTCCTGCATCTTGTGAACAAAAACAAACTGTATTTTCTAGCAGAGCCATTAGCAACTCTTCCCAGAGAGCAACTGTCACCCAAAACTGGTCCTTGGGATATGTTTCCCAACATGTCCTCAGCACTGAATGTGACTATGACTTAATCTTGTTTCATAGAAAGTATTTTAGTTTTAAATGCATAGCAAAACAATACGTTCAAGCTATATGCTCCAATTGCTGCACCAAAATTGCTCTCATCGCTTCAGGAAGAGATGGATAGAGCCTCTGTTTTTTGCCAGGTGCTTTCCCAATCTTTGGATCTGTGCAAAGACAGTCCCATGGGATTGTTCTGTAACAGTGTGGATAGATTAATTGCCTTGGTTTCATTTCCTTTTGTTATTCCCTTCAATATCTCTTTGTTCTGAGCATCTCTTCCATCTAGTCTTTTTCATGCCATTGTGTTGTCAAGAGACTTTCCACAGGACAATGAGTCACCAAGCCCTTGCAGTGATTGAGTATTTTTGTTTTCATAAGCCTTCTGCAGTGTCCCCCTTGTCCCCCACCCAAGCAGAGCAATCCAGTCCATAATAAGAGAGGAATTGCTCTAAATCATTAGATTTCTCAATGTCCACTCTGTTTTGGCTGACAAGTTTATGGAGAGTCCTCCAACCTGCTCACCTCGCCTGGGCTCACCAGGGTGTTGCAAGCTTGCTGCAGAACATATTACTGCTCTGGAGGGGTTACTGATCCCTGAGAAGTGTCCTCAAGCACACCTGGGAAGCTGGATCAGGATCTGGTACTGGGTTGCTGCCTTGATGTCCCAACATGTAACGGGTGAAATCCTAGATCTGCCTGAAGTCAATGGGAATGTTGCCACCGACTGCAGCAGGGCCAGGATTTCACCCAATATATTTCCCACCTCACAAGTGCATGAGGTCAGACTCTCATGGCAGTCACACGTGTGCCACAGTCTGGAAGCCATTTACTGAGCCTCATGGAATTGCTCCTTGCTCTCAGGAATGAAGTTCAGCGGGAAACCTTGCCTGTGTTTTCATGGGTAGGAACCAGCTCTTGGCCGACCAGTGCGGCTCCCACTGCGCGCATGGAGGGTGGAGTTGGAGGCCGTGGAGGTGTTTGCTTCTTGCAGAACTCTTACCCCAGTGGGGAGTTTTTTGGGGTCTTACTTCTAAGAACTTCTTTTGGAGCTTGCTACATGCAGAGAACAAGAACTTGGCCTTTATGACAAACCTTAACTCTTGCAGTGGATGTGCATGTGTTCCTGCCCTGGGTTTTTTCTATGGATATGCTTGATCCAAAAACTTGGATTCTGGAATTTGGATGCAGCTGGAAGTGAAGGATCTGGCTTGGGAAGGGGTGTTGATCCTGCCTGCTCCATGAGCAGCCATTAGTTGACTCTTTGCCTCTTGGAGAGGTTCATGATGCTCCATTTGGAGCGTCATTATCCAGGTCTCCCTGTTGATTTCTTTCATAATATTGCAAATTCACTTTAAAACATTGTTAAGTTGACCAAGAAACAAGAATCAAACTAAACCAACAAAAACAGGAAAGTTCACTCTGAACTTCTGGGATGAGAGCCAGTTCTCAGCCACATGTTGTAACTGTATTATTTATGTCCTTATTTATTGACTACATTGGCACCTAGAGTTCCCCATCTCTGCCTGAGGCCCTGTTGCAGTACATGTGAGAAGCGTAATAAGAGCGAGCCCCTTGCTGTGAAGACCATACAAGACAACACACAAACAAAATCCTACTATAAATCCCATTTTACAGGGTGGGAGCTGAGGCTTTTCTTCTGCAAGGTTGCACATGGAGATGAGAGCACAGAGAAGACCCTGGGTGTCCTCCTGCATCCCAGGTAGGGGCATTAAAGACAGTTACAGCTGCAGTAATACTCTCCCTCATCTCTTCTAATGAATAAACATCTCTTCCCTGTGTCCTGCTCTCCATTGTCAGAAGCAGTGCCACATCTGGCACCACGGCTGAGCGTTAAGGGAAGGGCAATGTCCCATTCCATGTTTCCCTTGCTTTAATGGTTGAGGGAAAATGTTAGTATTGTATAAAAATAGTTTCTGGAGTTGAAGCTGATTCATTTCAGTCAGACTTCAAATACGTTGAAGTAAAAAAATCTGGACACCAGCTATTGTGTATTGCAGTTTGGAATTGTATTTCCTATCGCTCGGGTACCTGTCATTTCTCCCCCCACCCTTCCCCCTGAGGCTTTCAATCTCTTTCAGCTCAAACTAGTAAGGTATGAACTTGGGTTTCCCCTCCTAGTGAAACACAATACTAAACTGGGAAGCTTCTTGAAAGGCTTGTAAGGGAAGTGCACCAACATCTGGTTGACATTTAATCTAGAAATGTCAGGCCTCAGCAGTTCCAACCCAGGCTGACGGTTCCTTGTGTTGAACACCAAAGTGTACTTATTCAGAAAATATAGGGAAGAGGTAGATCAGAGACCAAGTATTAAATTTGAAAAAGATTTTTAAGCAAAAAGAATAAAATGTTGTGAGTTGTAAGCTCAATCTTCAGAAACCCTTGTGTATTCTTGATTGACATCCGCATACCGTTAAAGAAAGGCACTTTGCTGTGAGGAAAGCTGGGCTTATGTTTTTGGCTAAGGTGGGGATGACCTCCAGTAATCCTTTTATCATTTGGATAAGTCAAACCTTACAACAGCTGCCCAAACCAGCTCTAGGATTGAGCAGACAACAGAAGGTCTCCAAATCCTATTGTCTACAAACACTAGTCCTTATGAGATGCTCCTGTCCTGCAATGTACCACATTTGTGTTAGCTTCAGTTAGCTTTCAGTTTAGCAAAGGATTTATTGGGAGTGATGTGGAGCCTGTGTTTCACTGGCTCCCAGGGTTGTCTAAACCTAGCCTGATGGCGCTTTCCATCTCCACGCACCCCAGGGCCTGCTGCTTCCTATCAGCTGGCTGTGCGCTTCTGGAGGCACATGGCCAATATGGGACACTTTGCTCATCCTTTTCGGTGTGAGCATTTGAAGAGATTTCGTTGCCCAAGTCCTGGATAACTCCAGTCTTAAATGCATGTTTAAATCCCAGTTAAATTGATGAAAATTAAGTATATGCCTAGAAAATGCACTGTTCCTTCACTTCAGGACCCTGGCATGGATTGAGAATGTCAGGCTTCAGGTCTGGTCAGCAAGTTCAACAACAGTTTCTCAGTCTTAGGAAAGGACAGACATTTTCTCAAAGTAAAATATAAAGTAAGAAACAGCCCTATTCTAGGAAAATACTATTTTTGAGGCTTTTTTTTTTTTTAAGACACTTTTTTACCTTCTCTACAGTTTTTTGAACACATTCTTTTCATTTTTACTTGTTTTCATACCCCTCAGAGTCTTTAATTCCTTCCAACCTATTTCATCTTAAGGAAAAAATGAGCAGATGTTCATACTATTCCAGATGAGGTTCCACCATCTGCCTGTGACATAACCAGATTTGTATTGCTTTGATGTCCAACCTGACATTCTCTTGGCTCTTTTTAGCCCTTCTGTCTTGGAGCAGAGATACTTCTTGTGCCACAGGTAGGGATGCCTCACTTAGTGTCACAATATGATTCTTCACTGCATAAGTCAGTCCCCCTTGTGTGCTGTTATTCAAGAACAGATCTGGTCTTCCACTGTTCATTCACCTTCCTTTAGGAAGTCTTTCCACTAAGTGGTATATTGTCCCAAGTGAACTGAAGAATTATATGTGTAATATCTTCTGCCATGTCAATGATGTATGTTTCAAACAGCATCCCAGGGCTTAATGTTGTGTTGTTTCACTCTAGCCGTGGTAAAAACAGCAAACAGGCTGCTTTTTGGAAGTAAAGATATAGGACCTGATCTGTTTTTAATTGGAGAAGGTGATCAAGTTCCCACTTGAGCACAACTCACGACTCGCACATGGCTTGCAGTGTTTCATTTGTACCAGTGAATGCAGCAGGTTAAAACAAAGGTCATTAGAAAATGTACCCAAGAGGCCAAGACCTGTTTAAACACACATTAAGGGATGTAATGTTTGAGGGAAGCGTAGTTAAACTGAGCAAATCTGATAGGAGACAGTGTCACCATAGCTTTTAAAGGATGCCTCGGATGTTCTGAGCCTTTGTTTATTGTTGGCTGATCAATAAATGGGCTTGGGTTTGCTCTGGCAGATACAGTGGGGCTGAGAGCGCTGTGGAGGGGGAATAGAAACAGTTCACTTCAGGAAACGGCTTCATGTAAGCTCAGCTTGTAAGAATCACAAATTGAAAAGTTCACATGACTGGAAGGCAAAATCTTCTGGCCACGCTCCAACTAGGGAAATGAACAGTGTTTGCTGGAGGAGCTTAACCCCGGTTGGGGACGGGAGGAGTGGCTGCTGGGGAGATAAGTGCGTACTCTGCACCCCTCCGAGCGTGTTTCTACCTTTCTGAACCCACATCGCTGCCACTCCTCCTCCCAAGGAGGCTGGATCTGATGCTGATGATCCCAAAGGGCATGGTTTTTACTGTTACCTGGGGCCACAAACAGGGTTCTCATAGAAAGGGTTGCTTAAGCACAAGCCATCAAGGTCTTGGTTGCTTGAGCGTGACTGAAACCCATGGGCTGTGGAGTGCTGGGAGCTGTAGGATGGTTCCCACTGTCAGCTGGTGCCATCGTGGCTCCATGGTGCATCTGATGCCTGAGACAGGGCTGAGCAGGACATCGAGGTGATGGTTTGAGGTCTGCACAAAGCTGGTCCTCTCCCTGATCGTGATTATCCCTTGCTGCATGAGGCATCCCATTCCTGCTTCAGCAAGGAGAAGCCTGAAAGGGAAAGAAGACCGAGAGGCTGTTCCCTCTCCTTGTCCACTGCAGGGTGTATTATTTAATTGGACACAAAGGCTGTTAAAAGGCTGAATTGGAAAGCTGCTTGATGTATAATGGCCTCCAGCAAAAGGGGGTAAAGAAATTGTGGAAAACGTTCAGGTTTAGTTCGTATCTTTCAATCTTGGTTGGACTGGAAAGAATGAAGAAAACAGAACTAACTTTCCATATAAAAGTCAGCTTCTGCTTAAAATGTTCACTTTTGGGATTTGTTTTCATTAAATTCCCAAGTTATTGGTTTTAGTCAAACCTCCAAAACTAAAGAATTACAAGCTGATTATAGAACATGGAAGAAAATGCTTTGGTTTTGAGGGTTTTCTTTGTATCATCACTAAAAAAAGACCTGTTTTTTAATATACTTAAATGAAAGGAGATGAATAGATCTCCTTTCAACTTCCACGCGAAATAACTGTGATTTTCCCAACCAGTGATACTCCAGCTGTTGGGCTGGAAGCATATTTTTGCTGTTGGGCCCTGAATTCCATGTGTATGTTCATACAGGACTCTGACAAGTCCAACTCCATATAGACCCAGGTTTGTTTTCAGACTTTGGAGTGTATTTAGATGTGGAGCTGGTTGGAGCCTCAGCTCCAAGCAATATCTGCTTATGGAAGTGCTTGCAGATGTGTGTTAGGGAATGCAGAGCTGAACTGTGGCTTCAAATCAAGGAGTGCTGCTGCCTGCTGAGCATGCTTGGAAATCATAGAATCATAGAATAGTTAGGGTTGAAAAGGACCTTAAGATCATCAAGTTCCAACCCCCCTGCCATGGGCAGGGACACCTCACACTAAACCATGTCATTCAAGGCTCTGTCCAACCTGGCCTTGAACACTGCCAGGGATGGAGCATTCACAACCTCCCTGGGCAACCCGTTCCAGTGCCTCACCACCCTAACAGGAAAGAACTTCTTCCTTATATCCAAGCTAAACTTCCTCTGTTTCAGTTTGAACTCATTACCCCTTGTCCTGTCACTACAGTCACTAATGAAGAGTCCATCCCCAGCATCCCTATAGGCCCCCTTCAGATACTGGAAGGCTGCTCTGAGGTCTCCACGCAGCTTTCTCTTCTCCAGGCTGAACAGCCCCAGCTTTCTCAGCCTATCTTCATACGGGAGGTGCTCCAGTCCCCTGATCATCCTTGTGGCCTCCTCTGGACTTGTTCCAACAGAGCCATGTCCTTTTTATGTTGAGGACACCAGAACTGCACACAATACTCCAGGTGAGGTCTTACAAGAGCAGAGTAGAGGGACAGGATCACCTCCTTCAACCTGCTGGTCACGCTCCTTTTGATCCAGCCCAGGATACGGTTGGCCTTCTGGGCTGGGGGCGCACACTGAAGCCGGCTCATGCTCATTTTCTCATCGACCAGCACCCCTAAGTCCTTCTCTGCAGGGCTGCTCTTCTTTGCCCAGCCTGCAGCTGTGCCTGGGATTGCTCCAACCCAAGTGTAGAACCTTGCACACAGTAAATCCAGGGGTTTACTTGGAAGATCTCTGTTTTCTAGATCAAAAGGGCACATAATTTGTCACCCAGCTCTGGTGGGAAGTGGCTTCCTACATGCCCTTTGCAACACTGCAGATGTCTTGCTGAATGGCTGAATTAGAGTTTAATGTTATACATATGGGGTCCTTTTTATGGTCTTGGCCTAGATCACTTGTATTAAGAAACTAGAGGGTGGGTGTCCTGGGTGAGTGCTGAAAGGTAGAGCTAGACAAGAACACAGCAAGAGGTCACAAGAAGTTGTGTGTCAGCAGTTAGTATAGCCATACAGTCTCTGGATGTGTGCTTGTCCCATGCAGACCTGCTCTTTTCACCCTATGTATCTCCATGAACTACAGGGAAAATGCAACTTCTGTAATGCCAGGAAACCCCATCCTTATGCTTCTGCATATATCCAGCTTTGCCATAGGCTAAGTGTGATACATTATCACATACTTAATGCTTTTCACACTATGTACTGGTGATGTGCAGGTACATCCAGAGAAAATGCTTTTGGCTGGTGGTGGTAGGGTTGTAAGGGTTTTCTTGATTTGTGAATCCCTTGAGATGCACAGTCTAGAGGAAGGGGTGCTTTTAGAAGTGTCACCTACCTATATTGCTGCACAGCCTAGGTAGACTTGTTTCTCAGTCCCTTTTGTGGACTCTATAGGCTTGTGAATATGCACCTTAACTGAAATGCTGCTGCTGGAGAGCAATAAGTGATGGTATCTTGTGTTGGGCATGCAAAGGTGTCCTTCAGGAGTCTGCCTTCTTGAGCATGCAGTGATTAATAAAATCATTTGCTTAAATGAGATCTGAAGTGAATATTGTTAATGCTGCTGCAAGAATATACCCAAGACTTTTGATTCCAAAATCAGCATGGAGCTGGAGAAGCACCACTGCTTGTCATGCTTGTAGCTTAAATAATCAGAGGTGGTTTGCAGCAGGGTTGGCAGAAAGGTTGATGAATGAGGAATTAGACCTCTGAGGCTAATCTGTTTGAACAAGGTTAGGGCTAGAACCAGGTCTGTTCTCTTAAATACACAGATAAGGTTATTTTGTGGAAGAGCCCCAGTGCGTTTTCACACTTGGATGTAAAATTTCCACCCCTTTAGCAAGGATTAGACTCATGCTGTTTGACGACACGCACACATGCAGAATCACTGCGTTCTGTGCAAAACCAATGGGGGGGACGCTGTTTGTGTCTGGTGGAAAGTATTTAATCATTTTTCCCCAAGATATCCCCTTGATATGAATGGTAACAGGATGTTTATAACAGAGATAAGGCTGGGATGAAATCCTATCCCTCTCTGGGAGCTAATAAAAGCAGAGATTTGGAATTAAGTATCACTTTCTCTGAGCTGCACACCAATGAGGAAATGGGGTCAGAAGGGCAAGCTGCAACATTGTAGGCACTTTATCTAAAACATAAACATTACTAGAGTGCATTCTGACCAAATTAACTCTCTCAGATCTGCCATGTTAGCATTCCTGTAGTACTTAAGCCTGCCAGCTTTACTGCTCCTCTGACTGAGGGTTGAACTCCAAGTTGGGGTTGACACATGCGAACAAGGCTCCGAGCGGGGAGGGTCTGTTGAACCCTTCTGCAAATAAATATCAAGCAAAGAAATGCCAATGTCATTGCACAAAGGAAAAAGAGGGGAAAAAGTGTGGGGGGGGGGAAGGGTGGGCTCAGAAACATGATCCACTCTGCTCCATGCTTAAACCCTGAAAAGTGGAGTTTTCTTTGCACAAGCAGTAAAAACAGGAGTATTTGCTTTGCTACTGTTCACTGCAAAGCACTTGGATCAGAGAGGCTGGGTTTGAAATCCCAGCCCTCCTTCAAGTCCAGAGTGAGCCTTTTGATATGAGATTGGGGGGTTTAGCCCTGTGGGATGTCTGAAGCTTCCTAAAATTAGGATACAAGCTGGGGGGGGGGGGGGGAGACCCATCAACAAGGACAACACATAACCAATACACAGTGTCAAGGCTGTTGGGCCTCTTCCCTAAGTCAAAAGAATGCATTCCTTAAGAGATGCCACCCAATTCCTGTAATAGCTACTCACAGATGCACAAACCAAACAAGGTGTTGTTGTGCCAGGGAGCATCCAGATGTCTCATCACAAAACACAGAGGACGGGAAGCACATGCTATCTCTGTACGTGCCACAAGGGATCGGTGGAGCTGATGCTATCTCCGCTGTGAAAATAGAGGAGCAAAGGCCTGTAAAGAGCAGGAATGTAATATTAAGATTAGCACCTCCCAAAGATCAGACAAGGGCTGGGGAGCTAAATTACTTCCTTGCTGTGGGGAGGGAGGAGAGGAGAGCAGAATGTGCTCCACACCTTTCCGTGGAGCAGATGGCTCCCCACAATAGTCATGGACCTTGGCCAGGAGGGATGGGGAGAGGTCAGCTCCAGGGCTCCTTGCAGGCCTGGCTGCAGCTGGTTGAGTTTGGAGTATCTGTTCCACTTGAAGTGAATCATTCTGATTCAAGATTAAAAAGGAGCACTTTCAAAATGCACTGTGCAGGAAACTCTCTGCACCTTTTACAGGAATCAAAATGCCAGTGGTCTGGAGAGAATGGACTGCTTGGGTTTGGGGCTTTCTTGAAGGAACACATCCTCAAGCTGTCCTAAACACCTCCATGGCACTGACCACTTTGCTGTCTTCAACTCTGCAAAGCCCTGAGGCTGTCCCAGTTCTCGGATATCCCTGGGAATGTTACAGCAGGGAGGTTGATAGGGCTGGGATTGCCACCTCCAGGGCACTGTGTGTGTGGTGAGGAGGGGTATGATGGAGGAAACCTGGTATCCTCTCAGTTCCCCTTGCAGGCACCTGAAAAGCATGGCAATTTCCCTCAGTCCAACAGGGCTGCCCACAGTGAGTTTTCTCAGAATCTGTCCTAGATGTGAGGAGGGGGATAAGAGTTTGAAATTCCTTCTGTAAATTATCCTTGTTTCAATAGAATGAGGCTTTGTGATGATAAAAGTACTTCTTACATCACTATTCTTTAACTTCCAAACACCTCAGTTCTTCTTACAGTGCTGCAGTGATCCAGAGATAAGTGAGTTAAGCAGAGTCACACAAGCAACTGAAGAGTTGCTGGGACTCAAAGTCCCAGTCCCTGCTATTAAGACACCAAAACTACCTTGATTCCCAGCTCTTTCCTGATAAACCTCTTGAGTTTGTAAATGGTCTGGTTGTGCTTTTTAACCAAGTCACTTGAATTCTTATCGCAATTCCTTATCTATGGCAAAGAGCAGTGTAAATACCTCAAGTAAAATCTCAGCTCTTCCAGGAACAGTTAGTTCTTTTTAGCTCATGGTGGTTTATGTTGGAGATAGCATGGCTACCTGAGGAGGCTTTACACAGTGGTGGGTCAAAACAAGCCATCTCTTTGTCAGCTGATGTCCATCAGAGTCCTCTGGAGGACTTTGCTGATGGAGCATTCCCTGGTATGGCCCTGATGTGCCATTGCAAGGTGCATTGGCAGGAACCAGGGCAGCAATCCCCTTGAAATCTGAACTCTGCAGTGCCGTGAATTAGAGGGGAGTGTTGCCTCCAGCACAAGCTGCCAAGGGATTATGCTGCCAGCTTCCTCCTTTCCTCATTTTATTTCCCAGTAGACCAGCTTCCAGCTGGATCCCAGCCCTTTGGAAAGGGAAGGAGGCAAAAGGCTGTGATTTGCTGGGAATTGTAAATGGAAGAGGGGGAGCTGGGAGAAATGGGAATGGGGTAGAAAGAGCTGGAGAAGAGAAGGCTGCATGGAGACCTCATAGCAATCTTCCAGTATATGAAGGGGGCCTATAGGGATGCTGGGGAGGGACTCTTCATTAGGGACTGTAGTGACAGGACAAGGGGTAATGGGTTCAAACTTAAACAGGGGAAGTTTAGATTGGATATAAGGAGGAAGTTCTTTACTGTGAGGGTGCTGAGGCACTGCAATGGGTTGCCCAGGGAAGCTGTGAATGCTCCATCCCTGGCAGTGTTCAAGGCCAGGTTGGACAGAGCCTTGGGTGACATGGTTTAGTGTGAGGTGTCCCTGCCCATGACAGGGGGGTTGGAACTTGATGATCTTAAGATCCTTTCCAACCCTAACTGTTCTGTGATGCTATGATTCAGGTAGGATAAAGCCACCTTGCTGTCTGGAGATGGTGCTGTTCACCCCACAGGGTAGGACCAATGTAAAATTATTTCCTCATGGTCTCCCTCTTGTCTTAGCATCAGACACTCTGAAGCCAAGTTAGGTAGGTCGTTTCACACTGGCCTTTTATGTTTCTGAGAACATGAGGAGTTCCTAAGGTTTAAAATCACCCAGTGAAACTACAAAACTATTTGGGCTTGTCATGAGCCACATAACAAAGCTGTTAGTATTCAGGAGGAATCACAAACAGTGTGTTAATCCCAAGCACTCATGGGGATCCCGTTAGGTGAGATCTGCTCCCCTTCCAACATGCTCTCTTCAGTTTTCTTTTCAAACCACAATCAAAACTCTCCTGTATTTTGATTGAGATTTAAAGCAGGCAGTGGTTCAGTGATTCCACATAAAGGGCTTCTGTGCAGGGATCATACATCCGTTAAACTACTTAGAGCTGCTCACCCATTCCTGAACCAAAGCTCCTGGGGCTTCTACTCCAACCATCCTACAAGGGTTGAAAAGTGGTGCTGGTACTTTGGGGCTCACTGGGATGCTGTGAGTGAGGTGGCTCAAATAGTGAAGAGCCAGCTAGGCCGGGGCAAAGACCTGTATTCCTTTAGACCAGTAGTGTAGGCAAGGGCCTGGACTGCCAGCCCACGTAAGTGGTCACCTCCTGCCAGTGGTTGCTCAGGCTGTGGAATGTCTGGTGTGTTTGGGGCTGAATATCTGCTGCTGACCTGGGGAACACAGTCCCATCTTCTGTCAGTCATCTTCATTAAGGTATCTATTTTGCAGTGTTTGATTTTAAAAAGACCAGTGTTGCTTCCTAGCTATGTGCAGGATGAGGTCCCCATGCCTTTGTCTACTTGCTCCCTACCTTCACTCTCCCCTCGTCAGCTCACTTCCCCATTTGGACCCATACGGCTTTGAAGTATCACAGCATAATGATGCTGGACTATGGTCAGAAACACCCTCTCCTCTCCGTCACCTTAGAGGAGCTGTCAAAGTTGTCTTGGAGCTTGGCAGTGCTTTGGGTAAGAAGTCAAACTCTGCTGATATCCTAATACAGGTCTGATGGTGCTACTGTATTTGGGTTTTTGCTCCTTGTGATTGCACAGAAAGATTTGAAACCCTGCACTGTGGACACCAACAAAACGTCCATCTATCTTGTGTTAAAATTGCAACCAGTAAGCAAATATCCTTCAGTGGCTAAGCAAGGTTTTTTGAATGCATTTTCACTACAACAAGGAATACCTTAGCACAGCTTTGGCAGGCGAGTTTACACCAGCTTATACCCAAGTGACTGAGTTACCACACAGCTCTGCAAAAACTACTTTTGATTTAAAAGTAATGAAATAATAATAAAACCATTGTACAAACAACATAGTTCCATTTAACTGGGCTGTTGCATGACAGATTTTCCAACCCCACCGCCTTCTTGCAATAACTGTGGGGCATTTCAGCATGAATATGACTTGCAGAGATGTTTCTCTTCTCTTGAATGGCATTCAATAAAAAGTTAGTTTACACGGGTGTAAATTGTGTGTGGAATGTTATCTGGAAATCATAGAATCATAGAATAGTTAGGATTGGAAAGGACCTTAATATCATCAAGTTCCGAAATGACTGTGTTTATTAATTTAAGACCATATAAGTATCATGGTTTTCAGGGAAATCGTCAAACATCAGCTGCTCTTATGGTGGGTTGCCCAGGGAGGTTGTGAATGCTCCATCCCTGGCAGTGTTCAAGGCCAGGTTGGATGAAGCCTTGGGAGAGATGGTTTAGTGTAAGGTGCCCCTGCCCATGACAGGGGGGTTGGAACTGGATGATCTTAAGGTGCTTTCCAACCCTAACTCTTCTGTGATTCTATGATAAATCAGCTGAGAGATCAGGCCCTAAGGTCATAGTCTACTAGAAGAGATTAATACTGGGATGGAAGAAGCATAAATAAAGGCAACCAGGGTTAGTGGCAACTGGGACCCACTTTGTTGTCACATCTACAGTTACCAAGTAACTTGTGTTGAGTGTAGTTATACTTGACCGAGTCTGGTTTTTATCCCAATCCCTTTAGGGCATTTTCTCTGCAATAGTTAACTAAGTCCTCATTAGACAAGAGAACCAGGTTTAGCTACATACTAATTTCTGCATACAAGTTGTTTAGTCAGAGGATTCTCCTCTAGAAATGGTGTGCACCCATAATATCATACTGCTGCTTGACAACATGGGCTGGCAGTAGCAAGAGCATCCAGCCAGCAGTCAAGTAACTTTCACCCATGTTTATTTAGCTTCTGAAGAACCTCAGTGGTTGTAGAACCCCCTGAGGTTAATTCCTGCTATGGTTATTTGGGCTGAAGATGCACAGCTTTCCCAGGCTGTAAAGGGACTGGATTGATGCAACTCTAGAGAGAATTTGACCACACGCTCATTGGAGATCATGACTGTTTTTCACCGTCAGCATCATGTGAATCCTGCTCCTCTGGAGGCAAGGGGCTTGATGTAGAGGAGGAGGTCTGGGCTCAATTCCCACTTCTGCCATGGGCTTCTGTGCAATTTTTCCTCAGTTATCAGAGGTCAAGTTCCATAGAGGGGTACAAGGACAGACAGACATCCAAATGCTCAGCCCTCCGCTGACAGCTTCCCTGACCTTTGGTTCTCCCAGTGCAAGAAGGGACCTGTCACCCATAGATGCCTTTTAGCTGCATGTACAGGAGAGTGTTTTAGATTAGGGACTCTCTGGTTTTCTGTTTTCATACAGCACTTAACACAGGAGATATCTCACTAGCAGAGAAAACTGGGTCCTGCCATTAGCAGCAGCAATAATGATAACATGGGAATTGAGACCCACCTTCTGAGCACCAGACTGCTGCTCCCTTGTAGCTCTTTTCCTGAACTCTTTCCGATTATTTTGGCAAGGAAAAGTCATTCATGCCTACAGCTTTGTACCCATCACTTCTTCTCTTTGCCTCAGTGCACATTTATTTAGAAGATCAATGTGGATACTTTGAGCCAAAACCCTGATGTGTTTTCCTCCTGAATGTGCTATAAACATTTCCCTAGTGCTCTCCAAGGTGTCCTTTCTATTTGGACTTCAGAGCAGGTAAACTTCCCAGAAAACATTGTAGTCTGAGGTTTTACACCACAGGGTCTCCCTCACACTCCCTTCCCGTGCTCTTTTCTCTCCTTTCCTTTTGAAGTGGAAGCTGTATTCATTTTCACAGTAGATATGTGCAGTCAGCAATGATGGAAATGAAGGTAACTGTCAAAGTTCCTGCCAGAAGGGATTTCTCCTTTAATTTCTGCTTCCGTTATTAAGACAAGTAAAGTATCTTTTCATGGAATGTTTCCTTTTTTTCTGGAAACACTACTGATAAATGATGTCATATTTGAGGCCCTTCTCCACAGCTGTTGGAAGCCCCAAACTTCTATTCCCGATACCGCAGGAGATACAGATGCCAAGTAAAACTTTAACCTGACTTTCATGATTAAATGTGATGGTATCGCAGGGGGAAATAAGGAATCTACAAATATTATTCTCAAAGTAATGGATTGATTAAACTCTTATACTTTTTTTTTTCCTGGGTATTTTTAGGAGCTTGCCGTTGTTGTTATAGGGATTAGGAAGAAGCCAAGTGCAGCTCAGGAATAGCAACCGAGAGGGGCTTTCTGTAGCTGTGACCTGAAATACTATTTTAAAACCACCTTGACAGGAACAAGCTATAGCTGCTGTGTCAAAGCCGAAAGATGCTATTTTTATCACTGAAGTTTTAACCTGTTCTCAGGAAGGGATTTCTTTCCGTGCTGCTTTCAGATTGGTACTTTCAAACCTGATGGGGTTTATTTTGGGTGTAATTCAGGAAGATGGAGTAGCCCAGGCAGAAAAATCTCATAGTCTGACAGGATAGAATAGTGCCTTTTTATGAGAAGGGATCCCTTTTCTTCCCTTTTTTTCCCCCTCTGTCCTAAGCTGGCCACTGATATTTGAAGAGCAGAGGCCACTTTTTCTCTGTATCTTAAATAATTTAGGTCAGTTGTTGACATTTTAGCACAATTAGCTTATCTTTAGGGGTAAGAGCTGCTTAACCCATTGCAAGGGGGAATGAATGATTTTTTCCCCCCACCCCAACATAAACAGTCCCTGGACTTTCCAAACAGTTTGGGAAGTTCTCTTGACTTCTGACACTGTGCAATTTACTGCTCATGTCAGGTGAGTAGGTTTGTCCTTGATGACCAACACCAGTCCCTGTGCACTGGTGATGGGAGTCTTACTGCCTGTGACCAGCACCTACTCCTGCTTTCCTCCCTCCATGGACAGAAGCACTGACTGCCTGGGTTGTGGGGGAGTCATCTCAAGGGCCTTTCCCTTCTGCTTCAAAGATAAGGAGAAAAATGATGCCATTTAATCACTGTAATTGGTTGCAGTCTCCTTGTTTGTCTCCAGATAAGCAGCCTTTAAGGGGAAAGCTGATTTGTAAGCTTGTAATATGTTGAGCCCAGGAGGTTGTTATGGCTACAGAACAATTAATAGTTGTGGGATGGTCTAATAATTCTCATATTGAAATAAGGAGGGAGTCAGCCCATCTCTGGCTGTTGTTTTTCACGTTGAAAACATGCAGCTATGCTGACTTCAGTATCCCATCACTGGAGCTCTGCCAGCTGAATATTAGCCATGTATTGTCAAAGAGGATCTGGCAGAGCAGGAAATTTTAGACCAGGATTAAAGTGCATAAGTAGTGTGAATTTTAGATGAGGATCCAAGTGGCATGTACCTCCTTAATCTTTACTGTTGCTGTTCTTTGAATCCATTCCTCTGAGCATTGCTTATTTTAAATGTGGGCATTCACCTTGAGGTAGTGGAAAAGGATATACAGAAAGCATCACTGACTTTTAGGATTCAGAGCTCAATGAGGTTAACTATCAAATTACCCCAGCTAGGAAGAAGAATACTGTTTTTCTCTAGTATATACATACAAGACCCCCAGCTTCCAATGCAAGTACACTGGTAGGACATACAGATGAGGAACTTTCACAACAAAACTTTTAACTCCTTAGACATTTGGCTGCTGTCCACGATCTTCACTCGTTTTTTGGCCAGATTCATTTACTAAATTGCTAAATGCAAATGCAGCAACATACAATCAGTAATAAAGACCATCTTGAAGCCATTGCAAGTGGAAAAAGGAAAGGTCTGAGTTCAGATGATGCCATTTGGTGCAGATGAAAGAGTGCTTGAAAACTGGGAAGCTTTGCAAGGGATCTTCTCTGACATGTCAGAGGTGGGCAGCTGCTCCATCCAGTTTGATTTTTAGTGTTGTTGAAGAGAATCTGGTAAGGAAAACCAGTTAACTAGTGTATGTGCATGGCACAGCAAAGAGGAGGAAATATGGAGGTGATTGACTTCTCCTGGGAGCTGCAGAAGGCTTGCAGCAGGTAGAAGTGCTTTGTTAAAGCATTACAATGACATGGTACAGTGCGTGTGAGCTCCACTCTGCAGGTGGCAGAGGAACTGCTCAGTTATTCAGAACTTACCCAGGCATTTCCAGAGTACTTGTTTATCTAAACAGTAGCTTTCAATAAGAAAATATCATTTATGGGGATTGAAAGAGAATGGGACAGGTTGTTTTTGTGATGGGCCTCTCTGAAAATATCCAACCCCCGCTCGTAGCATTCAAGATCCCACTCAAAAAAATGCTGTATAAGTTCAAAAGCAAATACCAGATTTCCAGAAGGCACAGGAGAACCAACGTCTGACCATTAATGCCCTTCACTTGCTGGGCCTTGGGAAGTAGTGGCTTCCAGACTGTATGGTCCTGCCTGAAACGTACTCAGGGCAAATTCAACATTGGCTTTTCCAAAGGCAGAACCAGAGAGGCTAAGTAAGTGATTCATTGCAGTGAGGAGCCTGACTTAAACTTGGGTTTGGACGTGGCTGGTGTAACTTCCTGGTGTGACAGTGCTCCCCAAGAAAACTTTACACATTGTAGGTGGAGGTGCTGATTTCAGTGCATGAAGTCAAGCTTTGAGAGCAGGATGGCTTCTGTCTGAAGACATTACCTAACCATCTGCTTTCTAAATTCCTGGGAACTGCCCAGCTAAGGACTAGTGGAGCCAACCAGACACATGCATGCACCAAAAATGAGTCTTGCTGAACACCTGGGGCCAACACCTCTGCTGATGTAAATGAGCAGCAATGACATTAAGCTAATTTATAGCAGCTGAAGATTTGGTGCAGAAATGGTATTATTTTTCTATTTAGAGAGGTGCTAGCAATTTGTAGGAGTTTGTTATTAGGAACCAGCCAAGTATTTCAGAGGAAATTATGGAGTAATAACAACCACAGAACCTAAATTAGTTGTTTTTAAGTTATAAGAGCACGAAATAATAGCATTTGACACCAGTAACCACTATTCTTTTTGCACTCCTGTAAAGCTTCAGATGCACTTTGCCAAACCAATTGTTTCCAAATTCTGTCAAAAATATTGTCCTTGGGCAGGAAGCTTGGATGCTAAGTTTCAACCCAGAATGATTTTTATGGCTGAGTGACAGAAACCTTGAGAAGGGGATTTATAATGAATACAACCTTAACTACTGTGGCGTGAACAGTGCTGCAATTCTCATTAGCTGAGCTGCTTTTTCCCCTTTTTTCTTAGAATTTCAAAGGGTGGGGCTGGCCACAGGAAGCAGTTGACTTGTGTGTAAGCTTCTGTCATGGCAGGAAAGGAACTCGGCAGCTTCATTTCCCCTTTCATCTCAGGACATCTGTCTGGGTTCAAAGCTCGCTGTGGGTCTGAAGCAGTAGGGTTCTTGGTGTCGTGGCCATGAGTGTGGGCAGCCTGTGTGACTGTGGCAGATGAGCAGAGAGGTTTCGGCACCAAGATTCGACTCATGTCCTCCTCTTGAATGAGGTTTATTCACTGGGGGATGGTGGAAAAGCTTTGAACCTGAAAACAAGCCTTAGTAAACAAGGCGGCAGAAGGACTGGCAAGTGGAGGATGTGCCAGGTTCCTGTCCTGCTTGGCTTTACTGCTAAACTCCAGATTTCAGGCTGTGGGAAAAGGAAGGAGACACCCTTTGTGTATGTTAAACACCAGGTGTGCAGGGCTGTGAAGTGGGAGTGGAGAGCTGGCTGGAAGACTTCTTTCTGTGTACTTGGACCTTTGTTTCCCATGGGCAGCAAGTGCAGTCGTGAAGCTCTTGCAAGAGGCGGTACGAGTGCATCCTCTGTTTTAAGGCATTCTTCAGCATAGCACAGCATTGAAGGCAATGAAAGAAAGCCTTTAAAACCAGTTTGTTATAGAAACAGAAAGCCTTTATGAGTGCATGTAGCCTTGAAGCAGGACTGTGACCCTTCCTTGCAGTTCCTAGTGTAAATATTGCCTTAAGTGGCCCATTTAAGAGCTCTCAGGTTGGGACCTCAACCGTAGTGGTGCAAACCGCATGGAAACCAAAAGCCCTAAAGTAAGAAATTAGTTGTATAGTCAACTGAGTCTCCCCAGCATGGTCCCCTGGGGTTGGAAGATGGTACATGTGGTGAGTAATGTCATAATCATCGCAGAGTAGAAAACAAACCGAACGAGAAGGTCTTGGAAGTCTTTCATCTCTACTTTCCCAAGCCACAAATGGCTAAGTCTTCAAATGGTTTGCTCAGATTGCTTTTGAAAGATGAGAACTTCCGTCCTCAATGGGAGAGGCAGAATGGGACTGAAATTGCCCTGTTAATGAAGAAACCATTATTAATAACTGACTGCTCGAAGCTGTTCTCATGGTACCTTCTGTTCGTGCTTTCAGTATGTAGGGAGGTTTTGATGAACCTACAAGATCTCTCATTGTCTGACTTCAAAGCTGTTCAGACTCATTCAAGATGAGGAGACAGGGTTCACCCTGAATGGATACTCCAGTTTTCAGCTTCAGTGTGCACATACTTTAAAGTATATGGTTCAAACTGTGTTGCATGCTGCCTGTCAGGAACCATGTCTTTCTGAATTGCCTTTTTGTAAAAAGAAAATACCTTTTTGGTGATTGATTAAAAAATATGAGGATCTGAATTAGTTGTTACCTGGGTGGGAAGGAGGTGGGTTGTGTTTGAAGTCTCAGAGTTGAGGAGTCATCAGCCAGCCCTCAATACCTAATCCATGAGCATCATCCAAGTAATACGATGCGTTTCAGCAGCCCACTGGAGGTTGTGCATACTCTGCTGCCATCTGGCTAGCGTTGAGCCCTTCCACCCTACCTTGGCAGCACAACAAGGAAGCTTTCCCTGCCTCTGTTTTGTGGGTAGCTGGGATATCACTTCATGCAGTTATATGCAAATGCTTGCAAAGATTACCTCTGCCACAGTGAAGCAACACTCATAACCCAGTACAACACTGATGTATTCAGTTCAGAAACTGTGATTATATATATATTTTAGCTGGGAATAGTCATTTAAGAGTTGTGTGCACCCTTTAGTTTTGTGTCTTCAGGCCATTTGAGGGTTTATGCACATAATCACTGCTTGACTGTTAATAAGGGCAGCTTAAAAGAAAAACACCTGCCAGCATAAAGATGTTGGGTAGATGTGCTTTGTCTGGTCACTTCTGGGCCTCCTTTTCCATCTGCCCACGTTTGTGTCATCCAAAGCAAAGCTGCACCAAACCAATGCAGGGCAAGGGGAAGAGAATAAGCAGTCATGTTTGTTTTCCATCCTCTTGCTGTCAGATACAAAGAACAACTTCAAAGCAATACATAACTGAGGTGATACACCAACAATAATTAAAACGCCCCTGCAGGAAGTCGTGTCACTGAAAAAACAACTGCTTCAGAAAGCAGTAACGTTTTTCTGCCAAAGGCATGTGAAACTGCTGTAGCTGGGCCGTGACTCAAAGAAATATTTGGCACTTGCATTAATCCATCCTTATTCAGGACAATTGAACCGAATTCTGAGATCGTGCTGGTTACAGTGGGGCAAAAACTAAAGCACAGACTGGCTATGACGGCGTGCCTTTGAGCCACCTCTGGCCAGAAGGGGATTACACAAGGGAGGAGGAAAGGCTGTTGGGTGATCTCCATGGAAGACCCATGTGTGGGCAGAGCATGGCCTTTGCAGCTCTGTTGGACTCTGTCTTGCTCTTGCATCCAGGTTCTGCCCTGTGCAGAGGAAGCCAGGACACTGCACTGCTGAAATGCAGGGAAAACGTGGGATTAGGGGAAGGAATGATGTGGTTCTGTCTCTGCTCTTTGAGCACAGAGGATGGTATAACAGTGATGTGACACTATTATGGCACTGCTGAGTGTCTGTATCATATGCCAGATATGTTCAGGTGGAAAATGTAGATATTTGGCCACCATAAGTGCCTTGTTGGTGTTGATTTGTGTAAAGGCAAAGGCATCCCTGTCCATTCCATCTCAGCATGACAGCAGCTTGCTCATGTCTTCATTACAAGCAAGACCTAAAGCTCACTAAAGCCAACAGAAAGATATTCTGCTCTGTATCACACTTGTTCATTTCTCATAGCTAGAAGAAATGGACCTTTCTTAACTCTTGTGAGGTTTATTACTGCTTTCAAAACGTCTGCACCACCTGCAATATGGCTTGCATAGCTGCTGTCCTCTGTACATGCTGCAAATGTCAGTGCTCCTCAGTGCTTTATTTTCTTTATAGTCAGGATTGGAAAGGAATAAATGTTGCCTAATGATTATGAAGCTGACTTTGGAAGGCATTACTATCCTTTAAGTTATGCTCCTTTATGCAGAGAGTAGTAATTCTAAAGTTGAAGGAAATCATTGAAGAGATTGACCTGTAGGAAAAAGAAAAAGCAGTTGCTGCTGTTTTCTCATCTATAAAAGTAGTTTAAAGCATAGATGATATTAAAAAAAAAGAAACAACAACCCAATGGAAGTCACTTTGAAGAGAGGAGTTATTCAGAGCTTCTGCAATAAGGCCCAACAATGAAGTTAAGCTACAGACAAAACCCATGTTTTATCAATCAGCTAGTACTTTTAAGCTGTCAAGCTTTTGTAAGCAGGAAAATGTCAATTACAGAAGATATTTGAACCTGTGGAAATAGCCCATGGAAACACAAAATGTCTGTTCACACACCAAAATGATCCAGACTTGAAGGAAGTTAAAAACCAGAATGCACTAAGGAATTATCTGACGGAAAAATGGAAACTTTGTTATGAATTTTCAAGAAATATTGGCTAATTAATTTCTTTGGTGAGTTTATAAGGTTATTTAGGATTGGAGAAAATGAGGTAACTTCCCTGTTTTTCCTGATGTGTAACAGCTATGGAAACACTTTGAAATGAGTGTCCCATCATTACGAATTCATTTGGTTATCCTTTTAATAACAATGATTTTACTGAGGCATTTTATGTGAATGTTACATCCCATCTCTTTCAGGTGCTGCTTTGGTCACTTCACTGAGCACTTGTCAGCTGGGTCTTATTAAATTCCCATTAAGGAAGGAAGAGCTAAATACCCAGTAACTAAATTTCAAGGGGAAAAATCTAAAAAACATGTAGGCTTGGACCTGGAAAATTAGTTCTTAGAGTAGAAAATGTTCTATTTAAGTGAACAAAAGCTCTGCAATTTACTGCTGCCATCCATTACTCCATGCAAAAAAATGTTGGGAACCTGGTTTCACAAAGCTCAGTCAAATCAATTGATTCCATGCTCCAAGATGCACCAAGATGTGATCTTTGCTAATGTGTTTTATGAGATGCAACTGATGTAGCTGGAAAAAGTAGACACAAACTTCCAAGCTTACGAGCTGCTCTTCAGGTCTGAAGTGTGATTTAATATAATGAGTTTTGGAAAGTGTGTTAAACCAAACAACCAGCATTTCCCAGGGCCAAGTAAGACTCTCCACATGGAAACCCAACAACTAGTAGCAACGTTGCTTGACTTTGGATTCAAACATCACTTCACATTGCCTTTGATTCATGAGTTAAACTGAACAAATTGGGATGATTTTATATCTCCACTAATCCCCATGTAGAGTTTTGATGCTGTTTTACTGGTCTGATGAAAATAATCTCCTCTTAAAACTCCAGGCATATAAATGTGAAATTAGTGCCCAAAATTATATAGTCAAATGAAGGCATTTCCAGCAGTGAGGAATACAGCTTGTTGCTTATTAACATATCTGGGAAGCGTTTCTTTTTTCCATGGAAAATTTAACATTCTCATTAAAGACTAAACATTTTTAGTCTAGCCTGGAATGTTTTCAGCGCGGGGCTGGAACGAGAAAGTTTTCAGCCAAAATCTTCTTTGTGTTGTAGAAATTCTTTATTTTACTTTTTCTGTGAAAGATTTCATTTAGTGAAAGCAGATATTTTCTGCCTAAGAAGAATATTCAGTAACCTCCTTGGGATGATTTAGTTTAGAAGGGTAATAAGCTCGATGGGTGAGGACCCTCATGTTGCATCTGAGCCAAGTGTTCCTGGTCACCAGAGACATTCCTGCCCTTTTTTGTCTCAAATTCCACCCCCTGCCAATAGACCAGTATTATATAGCCTAAATCTGTAAACCCAACTCTGCATGCGTAACTGAACATAAAACAATAAATACCATGTTGTTAACACCTAATATTATTTCTCAGTGAAATCAAGGCATTTCTGGGGTAAAATCCTGAGTTCCCAAAGTATGATTTCTTTCATGTTGAGCTGGTTGTTGCCTGGAAGAGTGGCAGTGCCTCCTCCAGCAGCAGGAGCTCAGGGTCCTCGTGGTTTTGAGTAGGTGCCATAAGTGGTGTAATGTGTCAGAGCCATACCCACCTATTTCTTATGCTGTTAGAGATGGGCATGCAGGGGTGGCTCCATATATGATAGAACTACAGCAGGTGCTACCTGAAGGGCTTGTTGCAGCCCCAGTGCTCATGGAAGAGGAGCAGCATCTCAGCAATGCTCCAGCCTGCCTGGAATGGGTGGTCAAAGGGCCACATTCAGCCTCTGGGTTACTCAAAGTGACTCAGAAATGATCCAGGGGGCCTTGGGCTGGTTTATGCTGGTGAAGCACTGCTACACAAGGAGGTCTTTCATTATCTCTTAAAGTCAACTATCACTTTGACTTCTTGCCCTCAGCGAAAGGGATGAGCAAGAGGTTGTACCGAATTTGCTCAGTTCAAATGGTGCAGTTCTGAGTGTTGGAGCTCCAAGTGCGTTTCAGTGGGGAGGGAAGCACCTTGGGCTTCTTGCTGTGGAGCAAGCGACAATATCTCAGTGGATGACCCATGTTAATGGGGTTTGCAGAATTAATCCAGTCAAATTATCATAGAATCCCAGACTGGTTTGAGTTGGAAGGGACCTTAAAGCTTGTCCAGTTCCAAGCCCCTGCCATGGGCAGGGACACCTTCCACTAGAGCAGGTTGCTCCAAGCCCCATCCAACCTGGCCTTGAACACTGCCAGGGATGGGGCAGCCACAGCTTCTCTGAGCACCCTGTGCCAGCGCCTCACCACCATCACAAGGAAGAATCTCTTTCTAATGTCTAATCAAATCTCCCCTCTGCCATTTTAAAGCCATTCCCCCCTTGTGCTCTCACTACATGCCCTTGTGAAAAGCCCTTTTTTCAGATTTCTTGTACCCCCTTTAGGCACTGGAAGCTGCTCTGAGGTCTCCTTGGTGCATTCTCCAGGCTGAAGACCCCCAGCTCTCTCAGCCTGTCTCTATAGGAGAGGTGCTCCAGCCATCTCATCTTTGTGGCTTCCTCTGGACTTGCTCCAAACGATGCATGTCCCTCTTCTGTTGGGGGCTAAGGCTGGGGTCTCTTGTTCATGCTGGCATTAAATAGCCCTCACTATCACAGAGATGAATGTGCTGTGGGGGTGTCGGTACCTAGGGAATTGCCTTTCCATGATCATGGAGTGCTGGCTTGGATAGTCATCTTGCAGTGAGATCCTGTCATGCAGCCTGACATCATTGGATACCATTTACTGACACCTGTTTAGTAAATAATAAAATTACATCAGATCTTTTCAGCACCAGGTTGTTAAAAGAGTGCTCGAGTGCAGATGTAACCTCCAGTATGAATAGGAGAATTCATTAGGCATCAAGTTCTTTAAACTCATCAGGGCTAAACAGAGATTTACCTCACACCATAACTGTTAGCAAATGATTTAGTGACAAGGGATTGACAAGGAACATTTTCCTGGAGGGCACAATAAATTTTCTTCATCCTGAAGCATTTTGCAGAAACATTTATGTATCTGAGCATTCAAAGTTCATTAATTCCCAGCAGTTTGACAGAGGGCTTTTTTTTTTTGGTGACCGACAGAACTCGTATGTGAGTTCATCTCTTTTCACAGTATTATTTGGTGAACTTTTCCTGCATGATCTAATCTCACAGTGGAAAACCAAATAAAAACTTACTGGTAAGCAGGGATGAGTTCACTACCCTGCTCAGCTGGCATTATGGATGAAGACAATGCTTTGACATTTTAGAAATTGTAATTTTCCTTGGGTTTGGAAGCTGTGATGGTCATACTGAGGAAATCACAAGCAGCGTTTCTCAAACAGTGCCATAGCTGTCCTTAGGTAGAGCATCAATATGATCTTAGCTGACTTTCAGACCCACTGTTACTATTGTAAACTGAAGTCTTCAGCTATTTCAGTTTTAGAATCATAGAATGGTTAGGGTTGGAAAGGACCTTCAGACCATCCAGTTCCAACCCCCCTGCCATGGGCAGGGACACCTTTCACTAGACCATGTTGCCCAAGGCTCTGTCCAACCTGGCCTTGAACATTGCCAGGGATGGGGCATTCACAGCTTCCTTGGGCAACCCATTCCAGTGCCTCACCATGCTCACAGTAAAGAATTTCTTCCTTATATCCATATATTGTCACATATTATCTTTCTGTTACTGTCTAAAGATTTTCTTCATGATTTTCTATAGTTGTTTGGAGTCTTTCTCTGCTTGTTTCAGAGGGGGCCTGTTCGTTTATGGTTGATAATGAGTGGCTGCTATGAGGCAAGAGGTATATTCCTCCAGATGTCTTCCAAATGGCCTGAGGTAGGAGCATTTTGGTGCTGTTTCTTGGGTAGTGCAAGC
Source organism: Neopsephotus bourkii (assembly GCF_033783945.1). Taxonomy (NCBI): domain Eukaryota; kingdom Metazoa; phylum Chordata; class Aves; order Psittaciformes; family Psittacidae; genus Neopsephotus; species Neopsephotus bourkii. The sequence goes on from NW_026901735.1 coordinate 3,382,321, forward strand.
AAAGAGCCCCCCAAACAGATGAGGTTTGAGTGATCAAAACTTAAGTTTACATCAGTCAGTATATTATCTTAGATAAACTTCCCTGCATGGGGTTTTTCCATTAATATCGAACTGATTAAAAATGAAATATTTTGCCTTAAGGTGGTTTTCTGTGAGTTTTGAAGTTAACAAAACGGAAATTTTCATGGAGAAAACTTTCTGAGCTTTCATCACTCCAAGATATTTCCCAGTGGAGCATTTCCAGGAAGCTCTAGCTATTAATATATGTTATAGCAAACAGCAGATTGAAGGGTATTTTAAATGCTCATGTTAACTTTTCAGTGCTTAATTAAACAGTACTTTAATGTGTGCCCATTAAATTCAAATAATGCCACTCCAACCACTGATCTAAGGCTTTAAAATGACCAAGTGTTTGATCTGCAGCTTGATTTGTGGTTATTAGTGGTATTATTTGGCACTTTCAGAGCTGTTTCGGACTTCAAAATCTGAGCCCTTTGGGTTTGCCTTTTCACTTCAAGTGTTTCTACCTGCCCATGCTCCACACTAATATGCCAGGTCTTCTGCTGAAAAGGGCATGCATTTCTCCTGCATTCCTGTTCTTCTGCTGTGATTAGATTTTATTATTAGTGTAATCTATGTTGGCCTTTGGGATGTTGGCATAGTAGCTGTTCCCATTCACAGCAAAGAGTTTCAGCAGTTAACTTCTCTGAATATGAAGGCAAGAAATTGGAAGATGGTGGGGGCTCAGGCATGGGTCTCTGGCATACAGCTGCGGGTTTAACTGGCAACAGGCTTTCTGAAAATAGATGCCTTAAAACAATATTAGGGGCTGTAGGGATTGGGCAAGGGTGTAACTGTGTGAACTGAAACAGGGGAAGTTCAGGTTAGATATTAGGAAGAAGTTCTATTACTGTGAGGGTGCTGAGGCACTGGCAGAGGGTGCCTGAAGAAATGGTAGATGCTCCATCCCTGAAAGCATTCAAGACCAAGCTGAACAGAGCCTTAGGTGACATCATCTAGTGTGAGGTGTCCCTGCCCATGGCAGGGGGTTGGAACTGGATGATCTTAAGGTGCTTTCCAACCTAAACCATTCTGTGATTCTATAATACATGGAATCCATGTCAGAGCAGCAGTCTTCCAGGGTAGGTCTAATGTGGTTCATCCCTGTTGATTAGCTTGATCAAAACGCATGAAAACCCTAATCTTATTTAACCAGTCTGGACTGAAGCCTCTTATTCTCTCTGGGACTGTTTGCTGAATTGAATCAATGAGTTGAAGGTGTAGGGGTTATGCTGGAGGAAATGCATTTTGCAGGTGCTTTTGGTCTCCCATAATAACTGTTGTAGCAAGAATTTCCCTCTTTGATATTCATAATCAACAACTCATTTCCATTGAAAGTCACATTTTCAATGGCCAGCCCCTCATATGTACTTAGATACTTAAATCACTTTGTGGTGACTAAGCCCCTATGAAAGCGGGATTTGGGCTTTTTAAGCCATGTAAGTGTTTCTGCAAATCACATCTTGGTTCATGAAGTACCGGGTGCTGATGCTTTCTTTGGCAGTCACGCTGATGGTCATGTTCAGAAAGCTTCAGCCGGTTGTTTTCCAATCCTCGCTAATATTTTGGGTCAACAGTCATGTCTGTCAAGCCTATCTTATAGCACTTGCAAGCCTGAAATACTTTGTACAATGTTAATGAGGATGGGAGAGGACTTTTCCTGTCCTGGGAACAGACTTAACATAATAGTTTTCTTGTGTCCATGCAAGGTCTATGCAGCCAACGAGGTGGAAAGAAAAAGGCCTCTGCAAAACATAGTAGCTTGATTTTTATTGCTTTCTCTACACACATCCCAGTGTCAAATGACTTCTCCCCAAATGAAAGCTCATGGTGAAAGAAGAAAGCAAGAAAAGTGCCAAGGTAATTTAGGGACCGCGAGGGAGGCATTCCTTCTTCCGCGAGGCCTGTCTAAATCCCTGCTGAAATACGGCGTATCATGTTTTAATCCCTAAGGTTTTCCTGCACTCTGTTATTTGTGTAGGCTGTTCTTTTTCCACCCACAGGGAGGAGGAAAGCAAACACAGGCTCCTGCTCTTCTACAGCTTGACTTTTCCCAAGAGTTTGGAGGCTTTGACTAGTACAGACTTCCCACTCAGTTGGCACCCCGTTATCTGAAGGCCAAGTGCTTGGGTGCAGGGAGAGGAGCTGGCGTGTCAATGTAAAGCACAATGCTGCCCAGAGTGGATGCTCCTGCTCAGCTGTCTTCTGTGGATTATTTAATGGCTTGTTTCCCAAGTGGATTAAGCTGAAAGCGATAAAGGCGTTATCAGTATCCAGTCATGCAGATATTGATAAGTACCTGTCCCATGATAGCCGGCCTAGTTTGTTTTCCAACTTAGACAAGCCCCAGAGTGAAGACTTTTGAAAGCCTCTGAGGCTTAGCCATGCATAAGCTATTTGAGTTTTAGCAGGCTTCATGGTTCTCTGAAGTACATCTCTAAAGATAGCCAGAGATGACAATGTGAGTGTGTGCAACTATTCATTCCTGTTCTGGACAGCTGTTTCAGTTGAGCTCCTTATGCCTTGTTTCTTGCCCAGGAAGATGTTTCTGGTTTATGAATATCTATGGAACTCATACCAAAACCTGTGCCATCATACCAGCACCTATAGTATTGTGAGACTGCTTCCCAGTACTGTAGCAGCCAGTCAAGAGTCAGTAACTCCTTATGAGTTATGTGTAATAGGTAAAATATCCAACAAACACGTCTGAATAAAATGAGATTTATTATCTTTTCTAAGGCTGATTATAAAAAATTAGCAACTGAAATGAAATGTCCGAAATTCATCTTTATTCAACTTGCCCTTTTCTCAATGTTAGAACCGTATAGACATATTTTAGCTGCTATCTTGAAAAATCATTCTGTGAGATGGGAAAAATCGCATCTTTTTAAGGCAAACTGTATAATTGCTTGTTTTTAAAAGGTACATTTAGACAAACTGATAAATAATTGATGAAAAAGGGCAGAATTCACCAGCTGGGCAGGGAAGCCCCACCTTAACCAGCTCTATAAAATATAGAATTCACAATATATATCTGGGAAATTGTATTTAGGTGTATTATTACTCTAAAGACATAAATGTTATTTCTTATTACAGGTCTGTTCATGGTAGTACGTTTGCGGTTACATAGAGTTGCAGCCAGTCTGTATAATTGGAAGCCTCTATGGCTGCATTACTTAATGCTATATTTGCTCTTCACAGGCATAATTTTGGAAGCCTAGGACATAGCTGTGATGCAGGCAGACTGTCACCTCACTTTGCAGGAGTTCATGGCCCTGACTTAGGCCATGTCCACGATTTTTCTGTACAGCCCCTGATGTTTTCTGCAATCGCACCATGATCTGGTGCCTGTATGGTCTTAATGTAACTGGGGTATTTAATGGTAATTTTTGCCTTATGTATAGTTTTCAGCTCAGTTGCAGGTGGGTGTAACTAGCAGGATTGGATAAAGGCCAAATGAGGTTGCAGGTCACACGCCAAAGGCAGTTGATTTTGAGAAGTATGCATGTCTATAAATGAGAAAAGGAAAAGTCTGTAAGGAATCACTAAGCATAGATTATCTGGCATCTCTGGAGCAATATGGCAACATAGCTCCATAAATCATAGAATCCCAGACTGGTTTGGGTTGGAAGGGACCTTAAAGCTCATCCAGTTCCAAACCGCTGCCACTGACAGTGACACCTTCCACTAGAGGAGGTTGTTCCAAGCCCCATCCAACCTGGCCTTGAACACTGCCAGGGATGGGGCAGCCACAGCTTCTCTGGGCACCCTGTGCCAGCGCCTCAGCAGCCTCACAGGGAAGAGCTTCTGCCTCAGAGCTCATCTCAGACTCCCCTCTGGCAGGTTAAAGCCATTTCCACTTGTCTTGTCCCTGTGTGCCTTTGTAAATAGGTGGAGCTGGCCATGTTGTCTGCATACAACAGGATGGAGCCCATGGGAAGACCCATATTTTACTCCTGGGGCTCTACGTGTGCTGTGCTTTTTCTTCAGTGACCAGCCTGTGACAAAACCTGGTTTAATACAGCAGGGCTTTATTACACTTCTTTTTATGAAGCAAAAATTCTGTTATAAGCAGGTTTTGATTGTTGCTGGTTACAGCCACGCTCAAGTGTTTGCTCAGCAATTGGCTTTGCTACCTCTCGGCTCTTTCTATATTGCACTGCTGAGGTTCAGAGCTTGCCTGGGTTATACCAGGTCAGCTTCTCATTTCTTTCTTTTTCTTTCTTTTTTTCTCTCTTTCCTTCTCTCAATTTCTTTTTAATCAAAAAGGTTTTTATTGGTGCTCTGGAAAACCAAAACACCACACACCGCTGTGAGCTTTGTAACTGAACCAATAAAGAATGAAATTCACTGATGGATTCTTTAATAGCAGCCCGTGAGCCCAGTTTCTAAATGGATTTTATATTGTGCCGTTGTGTATAAACAACGTGCAATGTGATAGCCCTGTGCTGAGGAGGCTGTGCCACGGGGGGAGCCTGTCCAGGCTTCTTGTTCCTTCTCCCAAGAGGTTCAGGTGTGCTTTTGGGTGGAATGGAAGCTGCTGAGCCAAGGTGCCCTAAGCCTGCTTTAAAGCTTAGCGTGCACAGTCTGTCCCATTTGGTGTCACCTTTAATGGCTCTTTCCATGCGCCCTGCTTGTGCCTGCTCAAGGTCTTGCTTTCAGAGCCTCAGTAATTCTTATAAAAGCTGTTTTGAACACTTCCATGTAATGAAACAGTCCCAGAGAAAACATTCAGAGCAGGGTTTTCAATGCAGTTTAGGAACCTCTAACCAGGTGAAGGTGCCAGCTTGGACTCTTGAAAGCATCACAGCATTTTATATTCCCCATCCTTTCTTTGAGGCCAGTCCCAGAGCCTGGTGAGTACAAGGGACAGGCTAAGGCTGACTTCGGGGGGAGAAACCATTGGGACTGATGCAGATGGACACCATCACTTCGTACATCACCCTGTCCTTGGCCAGAAGGTGCCCATGGGGAGCCAGCCTTCTCCAGCTTTCCCTGTGGTGGAAAAGGCAGTTCTGCCTCTCTCCAGGCACCAGGACGTGGAGCGCGACAGTAAGTTCCTGGACATGTGTTGTCTGGCTTCAAAACAGAGGGATTTTTGTAGCCTTTAAAAAACAGTGTAAGATCTTGCTCCACAAAGTGCAGTGGAAGCTGCACAAAGTGCTGGCTCTTGGCAGGGCCACTTCATAGGAAAATAACGGAGCATAAATGCGACTCTAAGTCCGTCTGTCATTTCTGTGGTCCGAGGCTTGGCAGCGTCACTTCAGAGAGCGTGGCTTTGGGACTTCAGTCCTTTCCCTCTTTTGGTTTCTCATCCCCTACACATTCCATGCTGAAAGGTGCCAGCAGAGAGCTGGGGAAAGCCTGGAGCAATGCTGTCTGTCCTCTCCAGCTCACCTGGGGCGCAGGTATGGAGAGTGATGGACAAACGCCAGCGCACTGAAGCTGGTTTCTTGCCCCAGAGGACTTGTTGGATGCATAGGGCCCTCGGGGGGGTGTGAGGTGCTCATCTGTCATGGAGCATGCTGGCTGCCAGGAAGGGGAGATGTTGGGGCTATGCTGCTGACTTGATTATGCAGCGCTTATCTGCCCGAAGTTTGGGCTATTATCTGCACTGCATTTAGCTCAGGCTCGGTCCAAAAAAAATACATAGAACAGCTGTGGGGCTGTGAAAATTATTTTCATCTGTTTGGCTTTTAAAAATGAATTTAGATCAATCTTTCCATGGTTCCCTCCCACCCACACCCTCCCCTCTTGTCTCAGCTATTCTTTGAGAGGCGAAGGAGGAGAGCTGGTCCAGGGGAACATCCCCATCCTGCTCTGTATCCCATGTCACACCCAGAGCATGCTAAGTGCTTTACCAAGGGTGCTGAGGTCGGAGGTGCACACAGGCTCAAACAGAGCAGTAACTCTCCTCTCTGACAGCATATTCTAGCTGGTTTTGGTCCTGTTTAGTTCCCCCTGTGCAGAGAAAAGAAAGCAATGAATACACTGAAGACCTCTTGCTGTTGCTGCAGGCAGAAGGGAGCAGGGAAGGTAGTGCTGTGGCTTCCATTTCTGTCTCACTGGTCAGCAAGGAGATCCAAAAGAGAGTGTAGTGCCCAGAGGAGTTGCTGCAACCTCTCTAACCCTTTGAGGGATTTTCTGGGGGTCCGTTCAGCCCTGTTTGGGTGATGTACCAGCTCTATTGTGTATTACACTCGTTCTTTTGAGTCACTGCACAGGAGTGAAGCTGCCAAGTACCTTTTTAACAGAATAGTCCCTGTGACTTTGCATCATTTCACAGCATTTATTTATCTCTTTTAGCAGCATATTTCTCTTCGTGCCCTTAAACCAGTGACAGAAGAGCTTTTCTGCCAGCCTCCTGGGAAGATGGCTCTGTGTGCATGCGTGTTTACACGCGTGCCTTGAACATAAATAATCATAGCCTGGGGAAGTACTGCTGGCTTCAGGCAAAGCCACGTTTTTGCTCATGGCATTATTGAAATTCATCTCCTGTGGACTGTAATTCCTAGAATCCTGGGGGGGGGAAGAGAAAAATAGTATCAGGTGTTTTTTCTTTTTTTCTTGTTAGGAGACTATTTAATCTTTGTTGTAGGGTGAGAAGGTGAAGCACCAGACCTCAAAGTAGGCTGCAATAGGATCCTGGCAAACGTCCCATGTTATAAACTCTGTCCATAGGCAACACTTGTTTTGTGCCAAGTTTGCTTAGCTAAAAATGACTGGGCCCAAGTTTCAAAAGTGGATATTTGGCAACAACTAACACTGTATTATTTTTGTCTTATGAAGAAAAAAAAATCACAGTGTGAATGACAAGGAAAAACATGTTGGGGTAGCTCCTTCTGGGTAAATTGATGTGACTTCATTTCTGTGATACTGACCTCCCTTATAAAGTGGTTTTTATATCCCAAGATATACAACATGTAAGATAACAGCCTGGTATTACTATCACAAAGCAGTAATAGTAGCATGCTCATATTCTTTATGCCGTGCTCATCACCCTGCTCTCTAGAACCAGTTGAAGCCTATGGAGTTGTGCCAATTTCCCTTGGCTTATCTGTTTTCCTATCTTGTTTCTCAATTAGAGGAAGTAAATGATCCTTTTGTTTTTGTCTCCTCTTTCTTTGGGAAATGTTAAAGAAGGGTTCAAATTGCAGTGGAGCTGCATTGCCTGGGAACCAGATGGCCGATGAGGGACCTGGAGGTGATTCAGGAGCTCGGAGCTGATGGCTGCCTGGATGCACACTGGAGTTCCTGGGGGTTTGTAAAATCTGGATTTCTTGCCTGCCCACTTCACTGCAGGGCTCCAGGTTTGCTGTGAGCCGGAGCACTGGAAGCAGAGGCATCAGGTTCACCCTCCTTGCTCTCCCCACAATAGCACCTGTCTATGATATTTGGCAAGCTCTGAGCATTGTTTCTAATATGAATTGTGTTATCTCTAGTCTGCCTTCACAAGTATTTTTAATTATTTATTAAAATAATAAATGAATAAGAGGAATAAGCGAGTAGGTGCTGGCCCTCACCACGCATCACCCTCGGGTTATGCTATCTTCTAAAGCATTCAGTTTAAGCCAGTGTCGGAGAACCTTTCAACAGGCTTCCCCATAGTGATAGCTGGGTTAGGTGAGGTAATTGAGAAGCAGAATAAATTAGCTCCAAGTTTGCATGGTGAGATTGCTCCCAGTACCAGCACTAGGCTGTCTGAAGGGAACTGGTGTGCCCCGTCGCTGCGTTCACTCACATTGCTGAACGAGCTTGCAGTTGTGGTTTCTCCTTGTTCCTAATAATGAATGACGTTCCCAGTATGCCAACATCTTTTGCTGAATGCCAGGAGCTTTCCCACTGCCTTGAGTGGGAGTTTACTCTCCATGTACTGAAAAGGATATGAAGGCCAAGGCTTTCCGTGACTGGAGATGTGGGATACTTTGATTTTAAGGCACCAAACCCCCAGGTCTTTAAAGGAGGCACGACCTGAGGGAGGGCAGGCAGTTGTTCAAGTCTTGTTAAAACCTCATCCTGCTGTAGGGTCTCAAGTCTGGCATTCAAAATCATTAGCACTCTCTAAATTTGGCCTAAAAATCCCTATGAAAGGTTACAGCACGTGCTGAGTAACTACTTTTCACAATGTAATAATTTTGGCCCTTTCAAAGAGTAGGTTTTAGAAGCACATATTACTGACTAAAGGCTTGCCAAATTTCTTTTTTCCTTTCCAAACTCCAAGTAATGATTCATGGAGACTCATCGATTTTATTTCTAATAAGGTGCTGTTCTCCTGTTCATGAAACTAAGGGGAAACAGAGCGACATTTTGAAGAAATATGTTTTGTCTAGGAGTTAAGGCATCCAAAGCAATACACAAAAAGCATTTTGAGAGTAGAAAGACTCTACGTGGTGTTATGTTAAAAATTGTATTTTAATGTGACTTTAGCATTGCAGAAGTTTCAGGTTGATTGCACTGAGATCTAAAGTTCTCAGTTTCCAAGGAAGTAAATCAAATGGGTATTTGCTGGCACACGTGTACCTTGTGTGGGTACACGTGTGCGTACATATATACGCATCACACTCATCTGAATGACAGTACCAGTGGGCTGGGCCCACTAATGCGAGTCAGTGAATTCTCAAGCAGTGAGTTCATGCATGGTTTATTCATTAGTAAAGAGTTATTCATTAATAAAATCATTGTGGCTTCTGATAGACGAAGGACATGCCCACCTGAATGAGGCTGGCAGTATTGGGACCCTGGTGCCAGTTTCTAGCAGTAGCCACCCTTATGGGGTGTTTCTTGGAGCAGTCAGTTGCCAGGTCATTACATGTATAGGGATCAGATCTCTGTTCACCCAGGCCGGGCTGTGTACTCAAAAGAAGAGTCCAGAAAAATGAGGAGCCCATTCAAAAATCCCTTTAATTCCTACGTGAACCAGCCATGACTGCTGCAGAGAGACTCTTCTCCTTCCAGTGCCTTTTCCGATCACTATGAGAGCAATACCTTGAGATAAGAGTTCAGCTCATCATCACCTCCTCATTCCTTTCAAGGCTCTGTTAACAAAAGCTGACCCAGACCTATGCAGCTTACCCCTCCAGAGTCTAAAAGAGGCCAAATCTACCTTGCTAGCGATCTTTAATCCAAGCCTGTGACCAGGCGGGCAGTTTACTTTAGGGGATGATCGGATTCCAAGCCACAGTGTGAAAATGTCAGAGGTCCCTGGAAAATCTGTAATTACGTTTCGCATTTGGAGGAAACAATTAATGAAATGGAATTCCTTGGCCCTTTGCTCTGTCGGATGATATGTAGTAGCTTGCCTGTGAGCCGAAGCCTGAGTACACTTATGGCACAGAAGAGTTTTTATCATTTTAAAACTTAATTATATAGGCTGTAATTAAGCTATATACAAAATGTCTGGTTCTTTGAAGTATATTAATTTTGGGGAAGTTCTCAAGCACCCAGTAGCTGCAGAACAATCATGAAAGAAGACAAGGCTTGAATAATGATGACAGTTGCAAGCCACAAATAATAGGAACAACCTTTCCAAAACAAAGGGTTTCACATTTTCCAAAAGTATGAGCATTATTATTTGTGTGTATTTGCAATTTGTACATGCCTTGGAGGGACTAACCTCAACTATAGTGCTTGAAATAATTGTGGGATGACATAAATGGGCACTTCTCTATTGAGGCAATCGCTTTTCTCGCAGCATGCCAGTTTGTGTTTACTATTCAGCAAAGCAGAAAAGAGAATCTCCAAGTGTAAAATAACAACCAGGGCACAGGGTATAGGGAATATATTAATTTAGTTGGGTTTCTTAGGAAAGGGGGATGGGGTTAAGTGGGTATTTCATGCATGTATCTCTATATTCCTTGAGTGGTTCAGGAGGGGGACTGCTCGTTGTTGCTGTTGTTCTACACAGTACTTAGCAAGAGCAAGTGGCAGAAATGCAACTAAAGAATTTAGCATTGGAAACAAAAATACCTTCTTATTTGTTTGAGCCTTTACTATGTGGTCTCTATTTTAATAATAGGTTCCCCCAAAACCCTTTCAGGCTTAGGTCTGTATGCAGTTGGAGGTGAAAGAATTTATTTCTTCATTTAAAGGGCTTCTGTGAGCTTTAAAATAAACACAGTTGTCCCTGGAAATCCTAACTATTTTATGTTCATTTCCCTGTTTGCTGTGGCGCATCTGGTGGGTCACCATGTGTGGGCCAGAGTCAGGATTTCAGTGTCTTCAGTTTTCTCTATCACCTACTGTGTTCATTTGCCAGCCCCCATCTGAGCCCATCTTCTTTTTTCCAGGCCAGTTGACACCACTGACATACAAGCCTCTCTCACTAAACGGGGAGCAGAGGGGAAAGCCCTGCTCTTCTGAATGAGGGAGCTGGAGGCAGACATTCATTTTGCGCATAGCTTCCCACTTCACTGCTTATTCCCACTCACCACTGGAGGTTTTCAGTCCCACAAATGTGCTAGCAGAAGAAATGAGTTGTGCTTTCCCCATGCTGTGTCAAGCAAAATTCCTGAGTTTAACATTTGCAAGCCTTTGAATGCCTCTCCCCATGTGAAAAGGCTTCCCAAGGTACCCAGGATCCAGGGATTTCCCGTTGCTGGTACCTGTTGGAAGCCTTCTCTTTACCTACTCCTCTCCAGAAAGGTTGACTCAAAATAACTTGTTTTCATGTGACTTTCTTGGAAACTACTGGAAAAGCTTTGTTTAGCTGTGGGCTTTGGAAATAGTTCCCACTGAAATCAAAAGCAAGATTTTTAGTCAAATGGGAGTCTCCCTAAAACTGAACCCAGGTTATGGAGTGAGGGATCGTTCCTCTTCCCTTCTGTCTGTGGGAACCATCGCTTTTCTGCTTGCTCACAGCAACGGGGAAGTTAATGGACTATTCCTGGCTTTCTTTGCCACATTTCCTAAAGGCAAGTTATAGCCTGGGAAATTGGCTGTCAAGCCAATAAAATCATGTGGTTGCATTACACCTTTTTGCATTTGCACAGACTTAGAAACAAGAGATAAGTCTGGTGAAGTGGAAAACTGTTTTAAAAAGAGCCATTTATGTTCCTTTGTGTTTTCTTTCTTCCTTTCCTTTCTCAGGGAATTCTGGGGCCTGCCTTGCCATAGCAAATACTACCCAAAACTTGGACTTCAAACTAGAAGGGTGAGATCTTGAGGATACTTACATGAACTCAGGTCACTGCCTCAATACGCACACCCCCAGTGAGGAAAAGGAGAAACTTAAATCATCTCTTTGTAAGTGCCCATTAAACATACTTCCATAGATTTCAAAGCCCATGTATGTTAACTTCATTAAAACAAGCAAGTCCACAGTACCATGCTGGAGGTTTATTATATGTTGAGTCACATCAGGGCAGCTGTCTGCATGCGATCCAAGCAGGAATGCACTTTGTTTCCAATTACAGACAATGAGCAATTAATGCGCTGAAATGGAATGAAAGGGAGGGACTATTTACAAACCCCCTGCTTCTTTCTCTCCCCATAGCCCATAAATCACATTGGAAAATGGAGAAACAATTCAAAAACTGCTCAGAAGCTGCAGGAAATTAATAAGAACGGATCTGTGCGCATTGTAACAAACATCTTGTTTTCATGGCAGCGAGCAGGAATTCTCGCACCCTGGTGCGTGTCCACCAGTGGTGTCCTGTGGTGTCTATTAGGCTGCAGCAAATAAGCCAGTTTTGAGATGAGTATATAGAAATCTCAACCTTTTCAGTTGTTCTTCTAATTGGATTTAGGCAGTTTAGTTTGTGGGGGAGGTTTAGAAAGGGACAAACAGAAGACAAGCACCCCCTTTCTTATTTTAATTGCCTCTTATATTTTGTTACTTCCAGAGGTTAAATCCAAACTTAAAGCCTGGATGTGCCAGAAATGTCTAAATACACAGTTAAAGCAGTGGTGCTGCAGTAGCTTGGGCTTTCTATGGACACAAGGCTTCCAGGTACAGGTAATCTTGTTGTTAGGTCAGCTCAGATGCCTGCAACAGCTTTTCAGTGCACAGAGCTCATAGAACATACATACCTGAAAATGTGATTATTTGTTGCATCCTTTCTAACTCATCAAGGTTTTCTGGGGACAGTTAGATGCGTTCTCTGGCAAACGGGAAGTCGAAATAACACACTTTATAATGTTAGGAAATACCTAACTGGACAATCTGTATTCACAGCCTATAGAATTTCATCAGGTGTTGGAACACAAGGCTTGTAACAGTGTGTTTAACTACTGAGCACTGTTCAGGAAACACCTCCTTGGTCTTGCTTCAAGACATGGGAATTTACCAGCCTGTGGCAGTGAATCGTGAGTTATTTGCTTTCATTGCTAAATATCCTTGTTTTCATCTGAATGGGCCCTGTCTCACCTCTGCCCACTGCCTCTTGCTCATCCCATTGACAAGGATTAGTATAATGACCTATAACAATTTAGGAAGCGAGCCTATGAAAACTTGTCAGGAAATGTGTGTTGTTTTTTTTATTTTTGTGAAGGAGATAAATGATGGGATTTAACCTGCTGTCCTGGTTCCAGCTGGGGTAAAGGTCATTTTGTTCTTAGTAGCTGGTGCAGTGCTGTGTTTTAAATCTAGCATGAGAATAATGTTGATGTTTTAGTTGTTGGAGTATTCTTACTCCAAGTCAAAGCTTTTATTATGCTCTGCCAATGAGGAGGTCCACAAGAAGCTGGGAGTGAGCACAGCTAAGGACAGATGACCTGAACGAGCCAAAGGGATATTCCATATCCTAGAATATCATGTTCAGTATAGAAACTGGGGGGAGTTGGCTGAGAGCCACCAGTCACTGCTTGGGGATGAGCATCGATCACTGGGTGGTGAGCAATTGTATTGTTCATCACTTGTGTTTATTGGGTTTTATTCCTCTCTTTTTCCTCTTATTATTGTAATAACAATAATATTTTACTTTATTTCAGTGACTAAACAGTTCTTATTTCAACCCACAGTGGGGGGGGAATGATCAAGCGGCTGCGTGGTACTTACTTGCCAGCAGAGGTTAAACCACAGCCCCTGCTTTCTGAGTTTTCCATTGTATGTTTTGTCATTTTTATTGGATAGCATCAATTTGAGTGACTTCACAAATACCTGACCTGAATTTCAAGGTGGCCCTTGTTGAAAGTGTTATTGGTGGTTAGGGAGAAGCAACTATTTCTAATGGCTTTACAGAAGGTTAATTCAGGGGTTTATGTAAAGGTTTGAAGGACAGGATTTGGTTGTGAACTCCACCAAGTAGAAGACTTGGAAGTGGGTTTTCTGTGCGACAGCAGCTTGTGTCTGGACAAGGGGATTCTTGGCGTGCGGACATCTAGTACTGGATCTGCCCCTGGTGATCTCAGAGCTGGAAGGGAACAAGCAGGGAGCACAAGTTCACAGCGACTGTCCAAGTTGGTTGAGCGTTCTTCAAAATAAACGTGTGTGGTTGGAAAATGCTGATGCGTCAAATCTGAAATGTCTTTACAAGAAAGGGTGAGTTTCAGGCAATTTGTCATCTGCAGAAAAAGCAACGTAGCAAAGCTCAGGATTGTCAAACCAAGTGTTTCTGCCATTTTTCAGATAAATGTTATGGCTTTCCCGTCTAAAACAATATGTTCTATAGAAACATTCTCATAGTAGTGGAAGTACTGGCAAATGGTTGTGTGTCCAAATCCTAACGAAACATTACACAAGTGAAATATTTCAGTTATTCTGAATTAGTTTTTAAACCTTCACAGCACACAGTTGTGAAGGTTTTCATCAGAACTCATAGTGGGAACTATTTTCAATGCATTAAACATTACATGTTAGGTGAAAACTGATTCTCAGCATGTTCTAAGTCAGTCTGCAACATTAGTTGTTTCAATCAAACAGTACAAAGTTAGCTTGAGGTTGGCAGTGTCAGAACTGACTTTTGGGCTTTCTTCTTTGAGCAGTAGGGAAAGTCTTCCTCCCATCCTAGCAGGGAAAGTCTTCCTCCCATCCTAGCAGGGTAGGTCTTCTCCATTTTAAGCCTTGCAAGCACAGCCCTTCAAGTGCCCTATTTCTGATCCCAGGTAGGAAGAGGTGTAGATCCCTTCTCTGAAGGAAAAGGAGCTGTGTTTGCAAGCAGGAGCCATCAGGGCCTCAATCTGCTTTGCTCTTTGTTCCTTTCCTGCCCTGTAGACACTGAAGCTGTTGACTTGCGGTACGTGGTTGTCATCCAAGGTGCCGGTGAACATCCTCAGTGCCCTGACCCAGAAGCAGATTTTTTCCCAGTGGCTAATGTCATTCATGCAAGGAAGAAACATTAGAGAAACAGGCAGGCTTGAAGCAGTCCACTTGGCTGACAGCAGAGAGCTGAAGTCAGCCAGGGAGAGGAAGAGGCACCAGATGGTCTCAGGGATTGCATCCCATTCCGCTATGGAGCTGGGAGGAGAGGAGAACCACTCTCGATGGGGGAGAACTGTCACTCACAACACCAAATTGCCCCCCCCGTATTTAATTTTTGCCCTGCAATATGTATTTTTGGAAGTGGGAGAGAAGTGGGATACAGCTGCAAAGTCAGGTTCCTCTCCGTTGTACTTCTGTACCTGGCCAGGTAGGATAGGTGAGCCTTGTCCCCACCAGGAACTGAATAGGCTTGGCCTGCTGAGCCAAGCTTTGCCCTTGGTACTGCACCTCAGTCTCAGCTTCAAGGGTTCTTCTTTGTAATTTCATTTTCTCCAAGTCTAAATCATCAGAAAAGTGGTGGTTTTGTTCCACTGACAACCTGGTAAATCAACAACTCTTCACTCGGAACCAAAAAGTAAAGGTTAAGTAACAGGGTTGGAGGGGGGAGTGGGTTTGGGTTTTGTTTGCTTGCTTTTATAATACCAAATTTAACCAGGACAGACACTTAGTGGTCGTCTTAGGAGAAAATAATGGTGTGTTAAAGTATCTCGGGACCATTGTTTCACTGTAATCAGTTACACAAGTTTAATAGCTAGAAATGGTTTCAGTATTGCATTTTTTGTATAAATAATAAAACCATATGTTAGTGGGGGTAGCATCATAAGGAGATAATTTGGTGCAGGGAACTGTTACTTTGTTTTGGAATTAGATTAGGTCATAAATAAATACTACTTTGTCTTTAAGTTAGAAAATCATTCCTATCCAAACAGCCTCTTAAGACATTTTCCACCTGTTAAAGGCCGTGTAGTATTGGGAGTCTTTCATAACAGTGGAAACTGGCTCAAACTTTCAACGGGTTTGTAAAAAATAAACCAGCCTTGATTTATGAGTTGAACTACGACAGGGAACATGTAAGCAAATAAAAACAATGAACTGAGAAAAAAGCAAATATACTGTTGATTTGGCACCGCATGAATCATACAGGCAAATCTGAGAGGAATAGGAGGAATGAGCTTCAGAGTGATGGATTGGGAAAGGGGATCTGATCCCTGGGTAATGAAATGTGAGGGGGTCTTGCCTTATGCTATTGACCTAGAGGTAGCCTGGAGGAAAGTGATTCCTTCTGACTATACAGTGTTAGTTAAAACAATCCCCTGGGCTCAAATATCAGCTATTAAAATAAATTCAGGAGACAGAGGAAGCGATGTTTATAAGTTGGAAGTTTGAGCTGCTTTTTAAACAGTTGTGGATCTACAGATTCTGAACTGGAAACGTGATACGGCGGGAAGAGGGCAAGAGGAAATGACAAGAGGGTAAACTGGGGGTGAGGTGGTAAGGAGCATGGAATTGGGAGGAAAAGCAGTCTTTTTGGGGGTGGAGGGAAGAGGCATTCTTGCAGGGCCAAGCAGAGAAACTCCCTACACATGTTTTTGCTTCACCTTCTCCGTTCAAAGTGCCATGGCTGTATATGAGGATGCCACAAAAACTCAGACATCCCAAAGATAACAAGGGCTTACGGCACATCTGGGTGTGTTTGGATTTTTCAACCATAATTACAAGAGTTGGTCACTATTTTCCAATAGAACATTTTTCCTCCAGAAATGATTTTCATTGAAACTGAGGTCTTCCATGGAAAAATGGATGCAGCTTAGTTCTGGGGGGGAAAAAATTGAACTATTTATTCAATCAGTAATAAAACCAGGGATGTTAACATCATAATAGAAACCTTTCAATTTAATTGCAGCAGCAGCAACACCGCAACCAAAAGAACTCTTTAATAACAAAAGAAATCTTTTAGTTGACCACTGACCAATTTTGGGTTTGGAACAAGAGCATTTTTTTATAATAGTGGCATTTCCCTTAAGTGAGCACTTGAGTTTCTGCACTATTCCAAAGCCTTTTTGGAAAGCTGAAGCTCTAATTAATTTGGATAGCAGCATGACCCAAATGTTACAGTGATGCACTTGAAATGGCTTTGCCTCTCCTCTCTGCCTGATGGGGTACTCAAACAAGTTGCGTTCCCTGCTGTACCTTTCTTCTAGCCTGGAAGTTGAATAAAACTGAGGATCTCTCTTCTGCTGGGTGAATGTTATGTATTAGTGATCTTGGCTTAGTTTCTAACTACTGTATAGATACGTGTCTATTACATACATGAGAAAAATATAAGTAGGAAATGCTATTCATGGCTTTGATCTCCTTACAGTGATTGTCTTCTCTAGCAGGTGGATTTGATTGTCATTCAGAATAATACAGCGAGCCACAGAGTCAAAGCTTTCTCTTTCTTCTCCATGCCAGAGGTGTCCCATGGCTTTTCCAAATGACCTTTCACCATTTAAGATCTTGCTCATGTCTGATAATGACACACAAGCAAATCCCCATCTGTTCACATATACACCCCTCTCGTATCTTTTCTTGTATTTAATGTTTCCACACTGTTGCTCCAGTTGGAGAGTCTCACGCTGAGACTCACCTCATCTATTCCTCTGTGATTTATGGGCAGGATTGGTGCCTGGAATTTCCCAAAGCGCCGAGTGAAAGACAGGCTCAGAGACCCTTGTATACCATTCCAAAAGAAATGTGAAAGGCAATGAAATCTGAGCTGGGGCTTTCAGAGACAACTTGACAAGTCAATTGCCCTGTTAGGAGTTGACAACAGTGACCCTGATAGTAGAAATGATCCGTTTCCTCTGGTTTAATTTATCACCGCAGCATTCTGAGTAGCTGCTCAGTAGCACAATCGTCAGATACCGATACAGCGTCAATCCCAAATGGGACGTTTTGTAAAGGGAAAGTTTGCAGCCCTCAAAAAGGAGCCCCAGGAATGCACATGTTTATTGTTCAGAGCTGAATCTGATATATGTGAAGCCTCACGTTTTAAAATTCCTTACACAACGTTGGGTGCTTGTCTGGGTTGTTGCTTTTTCTGCTTAGGCATTTTGAGCAATGCTCTCAAATAACTTCAATCTAGAGATGCAGAGAGCAATAGTCTCAGGCAGGCAGAATTAAAGGTGAGCAACAAAATCTTTACAGAATATGGCTGGGGAAGAAGAATTCTGGGGAAGAAGAAATTCGCTTCTGTAGCATACACAGACTGCTTTACTTACTGCAAGAACACTGATGTTTTGTTCTGGGGGCCTTCTTGTGAAGCTCAGAGATTCTGTGGCACTCGTTTCATAGATGTGACCAGAAGTACTTTCGCAGTCGTGCTGCATCCTCAAGATCCCAGAAAGACCCATCAGGAGAGAGGAAAAAAGAAAAAGCTTATTTATAGAAATGTACTTGAAATATTTATATATATATGTATACACATGTTTAATTCAGAGTAGATAAATTGCAGATACCACTGAAATTTTGAATCAGAAGTTTGGGTTTGCTTGGTGATTCTCCTGCATCTCTCCTGAACTGCTGAGCCCAGGACTGGTGCTCAAGCTCAGTTTGGGTGCTACTTTCTTCTTGTTTCTAATCCAGAACATATTTCATGAGTGAGAAACTGAGCCCCAAGGATGTCAGAAGGGCAGAGGTGATTTAGAAGTCTACTTTATGCTCTTAAATTACGAGCCTGTGCTCCCTATGTCGGTGAGCGCAGCGCTTCTGGAAGTGCTCTGAGTCACCCCAGCCTAGCTCACTCCACTGACTCTAATGGAAGCCTGAGCTCTTAATATAGGCATTGAAATTAGATGTTTTGAGTTAGATGGGTGAATACCCCCCCCGGTGCAGTGTGTCCAGATTTATACAGGAAGTCTGTGGCAGAGGCAAGAATTGAACCCAGCTTTGCTGTGACCATCTTTTTATTCCCAAGCTTCCAGTTAAACTGTAATCCATCTTGAACCACTTACTGGAAATAGTTCCCTAAAAATAAATTGAAAGTCTAAGTGATCAGGAAGTTTACCTAAACTTCAGAGGCAGGTTAATATGAGAGCACTTTGTACTGACTCATTGGACTGGCTCTTCTTGCGGAGTGCAGAGCATTACGGGTGCTCACCGCTTCTCCCAGCGTTCCTACTTAGTCCGCTCCTGGAGATTGGTCATTACTGCAAGATACACGCTTCAAAATATCACCCATTTGGCCTTATGAAAAACAGTCATCAGTGAGATGTGGATGAACTGTTAAAAAGATAAAGTAGAGGGTCTTGGATGAGAGGGCTGCTTGGCATAAGGTACCAAAAAGCATCTTATCTGAAAGATATTGCAAACTTAGGTTTAGCTCTTTAGCAGCACTAGGAAGAGTCAGTCATGGCTCATGTGTGACAGCTGATGGGAGAAGTCTCCCTGTAGCCAGCTGGAGGGTGATGCTTCTTGCCAAGCCCTCATGACCAGGAGGGAGGTCTGCAGCCTGTCTTGGCGCTCCTCTGCCAGGGCTGAGTGGAGGCCAGTTTCCAAGGTGGCTTTTTATGCCAGTGGTGTTATTGATAAATGGCTTTGGAGAGGAATCAGCCCATGTCAGAGGCCTAACAAATCTGATAAGTAATTTGGCCACTTATACTTGAGCTGTTTACTTCTGAGCACAATGTGTGTGCTGCTAGCAGAGGCAAGAGTGTTAAATAAGGTGACAGGACAAAAGGTAGCTGACATAATTAAATGGCTATAACTTTTAGTGGGTTTGGTTTATGCCAACTTAGCTTGGCAAAGACTCAGAGCACACACAGAGAGGTGTGAAATAGCAGCAGAAAAATCTGGTCTGATAGGAAAGCTGTGGGGGTTGCAAAGGTGTTGCCACTGGTCCCTTGGTTTGGGTGCAAGGGTTTCCTGTGGTCCAAGAGAAATCCTGATGGCTGTCGGTGGTCTGTTGGTTGCAATATAATGCATGGAAAACATGGATCTGCACCATGTCATTTGCTGGGTGATGTCAGGATGTGAATCCTCATGGGACTGCCAACAGGAGTGCAGAAAGTGAGAGCTGCAGAACCAGCTTCAGGCAAAGAGCATTACAGGTCACCCGTCTTAGAGAAGGGCTCCATGTTTGTCAAGTTTTGCCCCCATTTAGGTGGTAATATTGCTATGATACATATTTTGTTTTGAAATTGCACATGTATGTGCTTGTGTGCATGTGTGTGACTGCAATACATTCAGATTATTGAATGTAGGAATATAGGAAAGAGTTTAAATTCCAATGAGGACACTAATTGCATTGCATTTTGTGCTGTGTGCCTGGATGGGAATCACAGATTTCAGCTGTAGGAGAGGGCAGAGCTGAGCTGTCCTTTCTGAAAAGAATACTCTTAAACCAACTCCATCCCGAGTGTATAAAGTCAGACATTGCTTAAAGCTGGTTGGAAAACAACAAAAGGGCTGTTTTCACCCTAATGTATGTAAAATCTC
Source organism: Neopsephotus bourkii (assembly GCF_033783945.1). Lineage (NCBI taxonomy): Eukaryota > Metazoa > Chordata > Aves > Psittaciformes > Psittacidae > Neopsephotus > Neopsephotus bourkii. Next base: position 3,402,056 of record NW_026901735.1, read on the forward strand.
CATGGGGATGTTTACGTTAGACAAGCACCTGCCAGCTTTATGAGCACAGCTAAATCCCTGTGGGGACCTTGTGTGCCACCGAACCTATAGGCTGAGATAAGTTCTCACCAAGCTGTCATGCAAAGCATGTTTCTTTATATATAGGATGCAAAGTTGTCTTGTTTTAGGTTCTATACATTGGTGCCCAAGGGAGATCAAGAAACTAGGGCATGAAGATAGGGGGGTTGCAGTTTAAAACTGTGCTGGGGCATACATGTATCATCATGTTGGATTTAGGTTGGATATAAGGAAGAAATTCTTTACTGTGAGGGTGGTGAGGCACTGGAATAGGCTGCCCATGGAAGTTGTGAATGCTCCATCCTTGGTGGTGTACAAGGCTGGGTGAGAAGATGGAGATGTGGAGCTAATGGAAGAACAAAGCAGATAAGAGAAAGACCCAGAGCAGTGATGTTTAACTCGGGCTATGGCAGTAACTCTCCAGAGACAAACATCTTTTTCCTAATCTTAGACTTCCTTGGGAGATCTATATGTCTGTGTGTTCGTATGTATAGGCACATGCACAAAAGCATGCTCACATAAGAAAGCACCCACAATGCTTACCCCCTCTGCACGCAGCTCTCTCAAACGCTTTAAGCCCCCTCATGATAAATGTGCTGTTATTCTGGCTGCAGAGTTTTATTTCTGGGGATATCAATTGCATTCTTATTATGAGAGCAGAACCTTGGAGTTACATCTGGTGCCTGACGCATGCGACAGTATCACTGCGAGGAACTCCAGTTTCCTGAAGCTTTCCAATTAACTCAGCGCGCTTTTCCTCAGGTGCTGCGCGCTTGGTTGTTCAGCTTGCGCCTGCTTCCAAGCTGTAAATCATCCAGGAGGTTATTGTACTTTGGTAGGAGCTCTTGTGCCAGTAAAATGAAACAGCAAATAATAAACCCCAAGGAGATTTATACAGCCTGAGTTGATGAAACGATTACTTTCTCATTCCTAGGCTCGCTCCGAAAGGAGGGTTAAAAATCACTGCAAATTTACAAGAGCCTAAAACTGAACCTGAAAAGTGCAGCCTCAGCAACTTCGTGGGCTGGGCCTGGCAAGCCCCAGATTTACTGTTTGCAATGTTTTCAACTTGTTCGGTCATTTTTATTGTGTTTTTTTCCCCAACTGCCCCCTCCCCAGGTTGATGACAAGCCCTGGCAGAAACATCTGTGCAAATAAAGCAGGGGAAAGAGTGAAGGGACCTGGCAAAGAGCCTCCTGTGTCTGCTATGGCAAAAATGTTTGATAACAGCATCCTTCTCCCCAGCAGCCTGAAGTCTCTAGGGTCACATCTCATGTGGCAGATGAAAAGCTGGCTTGGATTATAGATACCAAGGGCCTTGGGCAGCCTCCTGCATCTCTTCATGGATAGTTTCAACAAGGGGCTGAGAAACTTCCACTGTGCTTTCAGAGGTGAATCACAGAACAGTTTGGGTTGGAAGGGATCTTAATGCTCATCCAGTTCTAACTCCCCTGCTATGGGCAGGGACACCTTCCACTAGACCAGGTTGCTCCAAGCCACATCCAGCCTGACCTTGAACACTGCCAGGAACAGGATGAAGAGCCTAAACCTAGCCAGGTTCCAACCCCTGCTCCCAGCACTGTCAGTAGTTACGCACTGTGACTTTTTCTCACCCTAAATGCTGATGCAGTGGTGAGAGCAGAGAGTAGACCTGGGCTCCACAGAGCTGTTGCCATCTGAGCCTGATCTGTGGAGCCCTGCTATGGACAAGGACCTGGTATGAAGGGTGCATGTAAGGCTTTATGCGGCAGGGACCTAATGCTCCGACAACAAGAGCATGCAGCAGTGAGCCCAATGGATGCTGGGGCATCAGCAAAACTCTTTCGATCAGCATGTCTAGGACCAGGGCAGGGCAGAGAGGGATAAGCGGCAATTTGGGAGAGGTAGGAGGACCGCTCACGTTTCTGCGACAGATGTGTGGATGTGTGTGGTTTTTATCCATACCTGATACATTGGCTTGATAAGTGCTCTGCTGACAGCATTGGGATTAAGCTGACAGCACTTTCCATTCAAGCCACATGGGGAGGTCCCATGTTCAGATGGAGCTGGAGCACTTGGATCAGAAAGCAGGCCAGTGGCTGTGTTCCCATTGATGGTGGCAAAGCCCAGAAGGACTGCATTGCCCCTTGTTTTTGCTCTGCTGGTCCTAGTAAATAAACCCAGCTGCCTCTGCTCTTGCACAACTAAGACACCTTCATGTCTTGATTGTCCTCTTCCCCCACTGGAGCTTCCTGAGTGCCTGAAAGCAACTCTGTCCTCTTCTTGAGTCATTCCTGACTCACTGCTGTGCCGAGGGCACACCAGGTCCCCATGTACCCAGGGACAAGCAAAGGCAGTAGCCTCTGTGTGACCTCCAGGCCTGACCATAGGAGTGCAGACCCCTTGGAAGCCACCTCATTCCCTGCTTTCCCAAGGAAACGGTGATGTACTTCAAAGCTCCACTTCAGGGAGCAGCTTCGGGTTTTACAGCCTTTAAACAATGTGTTTTTCCTACTCTTCCTCTTCTCCTGGAATATGGGCAGGTGAATAACACATTCCAAATTGATGCAGTGAATCCTGCCCCTTTGGTTCTGCAACACAGTGTCCTGTCTTATACATCATCTGTCCTAGCAGGACCATGATGGCCAGCCAGGACACCAGAACCTTTCTATCAAAGGGTACTGATGGAAAAAAAGCTTTAGTCTGTGTTTTCCTATGCAACTTCTGTAGAGTTCATTCCAAAGGTAGGGGGAAATGAAGAGATTTGTTTGTTTTCCAGCCACAGAGATATTTTCATCCTAAATCAGGAAGAACAAAAAAACATAGATGGGGGTAGGAGACTTTGGTCCTTCCAATGGAAAGTTCTTTTTTTACCTCAAAAAATGAAATCTCTACAAACTTCTTTGATTTTTGAAAATACAGGGTATTTTTATAGCCAAGAACAGCATCAACATGTTGCTTTAGCTGGCCCTGTGACTTCCCTGGTGTCGTGCTCCTCTCCCTGAACAGATTTGGCTCCCCCACAACTAGAAGGTGATCCCCACTTATTGTCAGGCTGCATCTATCAGTGCCATAGATCTTCAAATTAAAAATGGGGGCTGAAATCAATAATGGTAGGCATTTTAAGGGGCTAATAACCCTCTGAAGGTTTGCATCTGATTCTTATTTTTTATGTTACATAAATGCTAAGGGTGGGATTTTCAAAACCATTCAGTGTTGGCCTAATTTTGCTCCCACTGAAGTCAATGGAGCTTTCTTACTCTCATCTGTAATAGGAGTCGAGTTAAGCCAGCACTAAGTGCTTCTGAAAACCACATCCTAACTATGCTCCCAGACCTCACCCATATTTCTGCTTTCATGGCATGAAATTTGTTTTCATCATATTACATGTGCTGGAATGCTGGTGTCTAAGGGAAGCTACTAGGGATTGAGTTCAATATTAATTCTGACCGGGCTTGGCTTTGTGGGTTACAGCTAAAGCATTCCTGTAAGTGCAGTGTAGAGGCTCATCACACAAATAACGTCAGTGGTGTCAGGACAAGTCAGAGCTGGGGCAGGCCCTGACTTGTCCCAGGTGCTCAGGGTTTAGGGAAGGCACAGGAAGCATCTCCAGGCAGATAGCTCCTGCCTGGACCAGGCTCTTCCACCCTCCATCTCAGAACCTGTGTCCTTGCTCCTGGAGGAGGCAAGGCTGCCAGGAGTGTTTCTTGGGGGGACTGTGCCTAAATCAGGCATGCTGCCGTTCTTGTGGATGTCAGCATCCTGGACCTGCTTTCTTGAGTGAAGGTCCTTGGCTGTGGGTCCCTGGAGCTTGGCTGGCTGAGGACAATGCTGGGAAACAACGTGTGTGAGTTTTCTCACGTAACTGGGCTTTCCACACGATGCCATTTGAATAGAAGGTGTCTGTTTAACTCAGAAATGCCAGTTCTTCATAGAGACGTTCTAGATGGCTATTCTGTGAGCTTAGTCCTCTTTTTTTCTTCTTGGTACTTCTTGCTTTTTCCACTTTTATCTTTCTTGTGTGTATTTGTTATTTATTTTTTTACTTTAGTTATTATTAACTTAATTATTATTATGTGTGTGAGGAGGTCATTTGCAATTCCTCTAAAAGTTCTACCTTGGTTCTCAGATTCTCGCTCAGAAGTTGATCTCTATTCTTTTCCTTACCAACCAACCAAGCAAACTGCTCACACACAAAACTGATCCCCAGGGCTACCCCTCCATGTCATTGTAGTGCATTGCCCATCAGGCATGCTAGCACAGTCCTGTATTTCATGCTCGAGTTAATTTGGAAGGGACCATGGAGGGGAAATGTGGCTGTGGCAGGTGATTTGCTCCTGCTCAGCAGCAGATGGGATGTGATGGATCCCATCCCAGTGACCTCCACCACGTCGGGATTTTGTCAGGAACCTGGTAGAGTGTAAAATGACTCCACTGGTGACAACTCAGCACAGTCTCTATATCCCAGAGATGAGACCAACTGGAAAGAGCTACAGTCTCTTTCCCTGCAGCCAAGAAAGTCATTTTGCATTCCCTGCATGAGCTGGACTGAACTTGGCCCATGGATGACTGTTGCTGTCGATCCAGATCTCCCAAAAGGCTGGTGTATTTTCTTGCTAATAAATGTCCCACAAGTGTTTTGAATTTCTGCACTCATTAGGGCTTAGGGAGGCGATTTGTCAGGACCAAAGACGTCCTCTACAATAAACCAGCAGCTGTCTGCAAAGGGTGAGGAGACATTTGTTGCCGTGAGCTGAGTCTGCTGTCAGCAACCAGGCCCCTGACCAGCCCTAGTAAATGTTTTATTGATTTAATATTAAATTAACTGCCTGGGCATAAGGAGTGCATTATTTTTAATGGCGTTCTGATATTAGGGACTGCAGTTTGCTAGAATGCACCTGTAAAATTAGTATCCCCTAGTATTCTGCAGGAGCCATAAAACGTAATGCTCTTTGTGTGCAGCACTCTGAAGCTTGACATGGGTAAAGTTACCCGGCATCCGCTCGCAGCCTGTCTGATGGCTGCACCAATTCCTGCTGCGAGAGGAGGAGTTAAGTCATCTTGGAAGGCTTATTCCAAGTTCATCTCTTCTTTGCTCTGAAAAGGGATAAATAGAGCTTATAAAGCCCTGGTCCTAATCCAAGAGCATCCTGTCTGACTGGGCACGGGAACACATAGAAGGTTATACATGGGCAGTTGAGCAGCAGAGCATCTTCTGTAGGGGGCTGGTGTTGGAGCAACTTATTTTCTCCAGTTGTTTTTTTCAGCAAATAAAATGAAGGGGAAAAAATACAATTAAAAAACATAATTTACTCAGCCCCAAATGTACCACTCTGGGATTTGCTTTTTTTAGGGAAAGAAAAGGCATTTGGAAACAAATATATTTTGAAATTTAAACAAGCAAACACAATACTTAGTGTAAAAATGAAAATATTTGCTGATTTCAGAATTTGTAACACTTTTTAAACTGGACTATGAAATTAACCGAGGAAAAATTTTAGCCCAGATAAAAAGGTTCAAATGACATTGCCTGTCTGTAGTTCGTATCAGTCTTCACATCTGGAAAATAAGGCAGAGAAAGAAAACACGTTAAGAGGAGCACACTGTTCTTCCTCTGGGTAGGGCACAGCAGCCACTCAACCCTTCTATGCTTATGGTAGCTGGGAGGGGGGAATCCCTACAGCAGTGGTTTTAGCTCAAGGAAGCACACCACGGATGTAACTGTGCATTGATTTAACCTAAGTCCACGGCACTTTGAGTAAACTCAGTGATCGTGGCTGATGGGGACACTTCTTGCCTCAGCTTTGCTATCTACTTGAAAAGTTACTTGGGGTTACTGCTGAGCGCTGCAGCCTGTTGCCATGTGGGGATCTCTTGATTTTATCAAGCTGTCCTATTCAAGTACAAAGAGAGGTTTTTTCTCATGCCAGTAACATGCACCTTGCTGCTGTACATTTACCATTGGGTTTGCTTAAAATTACAATAATTGCTGCTTTGCTGTAGCAACCTTTTTCTTTTCGTTAAAACGTGTACCTAGTAAATGTTGCATTTGCTTTTATTAAGGTTGTAAAAATGCCACATTTGAGCTGTTTATGTTTTTTAACTCCCTCAGAAATGCTTCATTGCAAAGTCAAATCTTCCCAAATGGCACTTGGATGGGCATTCTGAGAAACCCCAAGAGTTCTGAGAAGTTTGTTTCATACTGATTTCACAGCGATGAATCACAATGCTGAAACTCTAAAGGATCCAACATAGACTGACAAGCCTAAAACCATGATCTTAGTACTTCTGAGTACTCAGTTGTAAAAATAACAACTTTAGAAGTTTGGAATGTCAGGGGATGAGCTAGGATATCAAATCTTGGGTGTTTTGACATTAAAGTTGCTTTAAAGACTGGAGAGCTTAGGGGGATCCATGTATAATAGAATGGCCAAATTAATTTCGAGCAGCAACTCATAGGGTGGCTCATGATCAAAATGGGCACAAGGGCAGGATCTGATACAACGCACTTTCCATTTGCTGCTTTATATATAATATCACTCTCTTCTTCAATCTTATTTGTAAAGTCAATAATGACCTCTCTTTTCTGATTGCTTTCTTGGACATACCAGTGTATGAAATCATAGGAACATAGAATCCATGTTTTATTATCCCTAAGGCAAATTTGACAGATCAGCTATGTTCTGCAGACATCATTGATTTGACATGTTTTCCATAGGCAGCTTCAAAGGTTCATGAGCTCTCCCTGTGACAGAGCCCTTTTGTTCTGATAGTTGTGACCAAGTTGCAATGCATTTATTGGAAAACAAAGTCTACGCAGCACCTCTCCCTGGCTCTGAACCATGTGGATGCATAGAGAAAACCAAGTAGGGTGGAACTGTGTAAAGGTTTCTGTTGATTTTAGTAGGTACTAGGTGAAGTCAACCTCTTGTTTATTATGTTGATAATGGTCTTCCCATTCTACCCATTTTCCCTCATGGTGTTTATGAACCTCACTTGCTGCCTTTCCTGTAACATTCCAAGGTGAATGCTTTGTAAGAGGGTCCAAACTTTGCATTTTGGGCCATTTGCACAGACTTTGCAAAGATGTGGCAGCTTAGTGCTAGTTTTAGGAGCTCTTTAGGCAAGTGACCTGCCCATTTTGTGCTGGCTTTCAGCTTGGCTTTAAGACTAAAGATTAGGAAATTACACAAAGAGGTGGGTGACTCTTGAGTAATCTCTTGTTAGTTGACAAATACAGATAACTCATTGCCCGGGCAACTTGAGTTGACAGAGTCAAACCATACTTTTTTCAAAGGATGTGGTGGATTTACTTATTCCTGTTTCTGGGTTTGATTTACTGCCACATGATTTCATTAAATAAGAACTTAACATGGGGATTTCTGCCAAGCAACTTCAGGCAAGGCCCATATTCCACAAATCCCTAAATTTGAGGGTGGTGGGTGGGGGAATAATCATATTTTTCTAGCAGATGTCCGTTCTGCCTGTGGACTAGAGTTTGGGGCAATTACTGTTGTTGCTTTAAAGCTCTTGTAAAATGATGCTTATTTTCCTCCCATTAGATAATGAACTTTTCACTTCAGTGAAGTTGATGATAACCATTCTCTAATTTGTAACATTGGAGGGAATAAAGGAGAAAGTTTAAAACAGGGAGCATTTCAGGTTTTAAATTGAAATAGGGTTACTTTTGGAGCTGTCTTTGCCCTCCTCCAATATAAGGCCACACAGCTCGTGTTTGTTGGTCTTTTTAAGTAGATAAATGTGTGTAAGAAGGTTCTTCCCTTTCACTAATGGATAGTAAATCCATAGCCTGGTTGCTCAACTGTCCAGGTCATGTTAAAATTCCATGGAAGAAAATGAGTAAATGCAAAGAAGAAAATGCCAAAGAAAATGCAATAAGGGAAGAAAAAGCGTGATGTAAGTTGGCCAAGAAGTAAGTTACACATCTTGGCCTAGGCTCTGCAGTGGCATAAATCATTATCATGCAGCTTTGGTGTACCATTCCGCCTCACTGAAGTTGACAACAGGTCAGATTGAAAACTTTGAGCAAAGGTGAGAATAGTCAAAATTACACCAGCTCCAAAGCAATTTTGCCTGCTTTTGTATGCTGATTTTCACCCTCAGATGCTCCTTGTGTCCCAGTTCTCAGCATTAGGGTGAATATAAATGCAAACTGGAATTATGGGACCATAGCTGAAGGTCTGGCTTGGGAGAAAGACACACCTGGGGTAGATCTTGGTCTCCATTTCTGACCTAGGGATCAACTCTTCTGCTTGAGGAGCATTCCTAGATGACATCTAGCAAGGAGAGGCTTTGAGGCATTTTAGTGATCTTTGCCCATTGCTTATGATTAACCTCAGTACTTGTTTTATTTTCTTCTTCATTCTGCTCTCCTTGGCCTTTTCAGGTATTGATTTCAGATGAAAAATGGCACCATCTACTATCCAGCACCTTGTGGTGCTGCTCACCTTTAAAACTTCTCAAGTGTTCTGGTTATTGCCCCCTGAAATCATGTTTACATCATCTCTGAGAGACAGAGTTAGGAGAAAAAATGGCCAAAACAGCTTAGTGCTTTTGGCTTATTGTTTGAATATTTAAAGACATTGCATCTGGAAAGTATTCCATTAATTTGTGGCTAGCACCCATATATCAAATCCATAAGCTTCCAAGTAAACAGCTGTCACTGGAGCTGCCATGGAGGGAAATTGGCACTGCTAGCTTGTGGTGAGCAGAGAGGGAACACACTGGTACAGACTAATCCAAGGAGGAAACATTAACCCAGATGTGTAGAGGACAATGGACGGATTGTTCCTTGGAGCTCCTCAACTCCTCAGCTGTATTAATGAGACACAATTAAGGCCTCAGACTATTATATTCACCCAAATACGTACACAGAAGTGTACATATCTTTGTAACCAAAAAGATGGGGTTGCATACTATAATTATATAGTAAAGCAGCCTCCAAGTTACCCCACGTGTGGGAAAGGGGAGGAAGAGAGGATGCTGTCTGTGATAGTGACAAGAGGACACTGTGTTGGTGGTAGTCTGTCTCTAGGCTGCTTGGATTAAGTAGTTGTAAGTTGACGTTTGCACAGCTTGAAGCACAAATGTTCATGGCTTCCTCGTGGATGATGCAGTAGAGCAGGACCCATCCAGATGCTGGTGTAGCAGGGGACGCTTGGCACACAACACGAGATGCTTTAGGGCTGTTGGCAGTGCCGGGGGCCTCAGCTGGAGCTGGGATTTCACAGCTCAAAGTGTTGCAAGAAGTTCTACCTGAAGGACTCGGCTTCTCTTCTCAAGCGCTGCCATTGTTGGCAGAGATGTTTGTTATGGGGCCCAGGGCAGTGGGGTGGGGGCCTGTTGTTTTCAATTACATGTCTGATCAGTCTGTTTTCCATGTGGTGCTCAAGTAAATGAACTAATTAATTAAGAGGAATTGTGTACATGGAAGTGGGACAGAGATGATATCGCTATGTAGGTTTCCTTGGGAGGGGCATTACAGAAGTGTTGGAAAAACCCATGCAAGATCAGGGTCTCTGGTGGTAGGTGCTGTGGGGCATCTGGGGAGGTTCCAGCTGAAACAGAGGAAGAGCAACAAGAAGGATTTCCCATCCCCATTCCAGAAGGGAGGATCTGAGACCAAAGGAGATGAGCTTAGTCCCCAGAGGAGGCCATGTCAACCCATGGGGAAGCATGAATGACATAGGACAGAAGGGAAAACCCTTTCCCATTTCTGCCCAGCACCAGACCTGGGTTTACCTTCTGTTTACTAACCAGCCCAAAGTTGGTTTGAACTGGTGACCTAAAGGTGAAAGGCTCTGCATCTTATTAGAATTACTGTGAGCTGCTGAATGAGTCCCCCATGGCAGTTAAGATTTGATTATGGTTCTAGAAAATGTTCAGCTTTTACAATTAGTGTCAAAGCAGTGGTAAGCCCCTCTTTGATTCCTGGGTGTAGGCTCGTGCTTTTCTTAACCTCACACATATGCTGGCATATTTACAGTAAGTGCTCAGGGGTTTGGTTTTTTTAATTATTATTTTTTATTATGATTTTTGAATTAAAAATGAAAGTTCCCGAGGGAAATTATGCAATGGGAAATAGCCACTTCAATAAACTTGACTCACACGTTTTATTGATTATGGTAAATTTAATTATTCCATTTAAACCTTGCTTACACACACAAAACAACACCCCTTATCCTTTCCTTGCTATATGTTTTTTCCTGTTTCTGTATCCATCTCTACAGACCAAAAGTGCACTATGTATTATTTTACATTTTTTTAGAGGAGAAATACTCAAGGCTAAGCTGCTTCTCCATAATTAGAAATTAAAAATTAGAAAACAGACCATAAATCGTACTCAAAACATCCTCAAATGGAGCTACTAATTGTTAAACAGCAGTAATTATAGCTTTAATATAGCTCTTTTGCCTCTGCCACATATTACGTGCACCACTTTTGCTAAGGGAGATAATTATTCAAGGACGTCAAAAAACCCAACCAAACAACACCACAGCACAGAGCAAAATAGGTATTTCTCCTACTCACTACTTCATTAGGTGATATCATTTGTTGGTTTTATACCCAGAGGTCTCAGTCTTGTTTGGAGACCATTGCACTGAGGTCTTTAGAGGCTGTGCAAGGCAATGGAAGAGCTGCTGGTTCCTGGGTCATCCCTGGGTCTTAACCTCATTTCTCTAAGACCACTGCTAGTGAGGGTTTTTCTTTCAGTGAGCTGCTGCTGTTTCTTCTGACCTACCAAATGATGTTCAGTCCAGGTAATCACTTTTTTTTGTCTCATTAAACTTACGAATGCTCTCTCCTTCCTGGGGGAATGCATTTATTCATTACTTTGTGACTGTTCCCATGGAGGGAAATGTTCCATGGATGTAGGTCTGCAGAACTGAGGGTGAAGCAATTCACCATGGCTAGAAACTGGGATGTGGGAAGAGAGATTATCACTAGATACAAAGAATCAAAACACTCACGAAGTCTGCACTCCCTCTTACATGAGGGGACTGCTCAGAGCCAGCTCTCCCCAGCAATGGTTGGTCTTCCCCATTGAAGCTGTAAAATTCAATCTGTAGAGGGGCTGTGTGGGGGTCTGGAAGCTGAGGCTGGCCAGTTTTGAAAGCTGAGATAGGGCCCAGGGTTTGTTCAAGGCTTTGTTCCTTCCAGATACATCTCTTATCCAAGTTCTTTCACAGGGCTGTCAGACCTGGACTTGTCAGAATTCCATAGCCAAATCCTCATCTGGTATAATCTGAAAGGGCCTTGTTTATTTCAAGGGAGCTGCACCTCTTCGATGACTGGGGTAAGCCTGGGAGAAGCTGGTGAGAGCATAGAGATGATAAAGAAGCAACAGTGCTGGATGTGGGAGGCTCTGGAGGCTGCAGGTGAGCAATGTCTCCTTTGTCCTCCTCCAGTTTTTCTCCTAGTGGCACATTTGACTGCCACTGCCTAGCACCCTTCTGGATATCCCTTCTTGGCACAAGATGGATTGGGAAATACTCCATGGAGACCTCGTTGCTGTTTACATCCTTGGGTTTCCTGCATTACAGTGTAAGTGATTCAGCATAGGAGATGCTTGTCCCATGGCTTGGAAAAGAAATAAAAAATTGGATGCTCTGTATCCTGGTAGGTTTTGGCTTGACTTGCTTTATTCAAAAAGTATAGCTGGAAGTAAGTACTTACATATTTCTAAATGACCTGCACTTAAAAATAACCACAATCTGATGTAAACTGGCGAGGCTCCCTTGAATTGAATGGATTCTCTCCAGCTTGCACCAGATGAGGATTAGGCCCCAAGATCCACGCAAGCCCAGTTACGATGACCTTGAAAAGAACTTAGATTAAAGATGAATTTGGAACCAGTCAACCCAAATCATAGCCTGCCTGATTTCATTCGTTCTTCTGGCAAGTCCTAGTTTTTGGGACTATGACCTTGTTGCTATGTGTATTACACCAAATCCTTCACTTATGAGCCCATTGCCACAGATGTCACTCTCCATGCCATAACTCCCCCAAACATTTCAATTCCCTTCCCCATAACTGTCACCACGCTAGCTCTGGCCGCCGCAGGGAGGGAACTTAGCCATGCAGCAGATCCCAGACTCAGCTTTTGGCCTAGATGACACGCAGAAGAATTATTTTGCAGATGGGCCAACCTAGGACACGTGTTCCCACTGGGATCGGCGCTCGGCTCCCCCCTCGCTGCTCCTTAATGGGAGCGCAAGAGCTCGAACCAACAGCCAACTCCTCGAATGGCAACAACAAAAGGCTCCTTGTTGTTACCCAGGCTGACTCAAAACACAGTAGAAAAAGGGATTTATTTCTTTTCGACAGAGCTGTGGATCGCAGACTCACAATATCCAGCTCGTCACCTACTGCTGTTAGTGATGCTCTTTGTTAGGTTATAAAAATCAGCTACTTGCTCCTTGCCTCAGTTTCCAGAGCTGTGGGCTCTGTGAGGATTAGTACACCAGGAGATGGGATGTGTGGCTTCTGTGGTGACAATGGTAATACAGAAAGACACAGAAGTAATACTCCAAATTGAATGCCCTGGCAAGAAGGCGTTTTGAAATCAGACTTCGGAGTGTAAGAGTCACCCCATAACACAAACTTCTCTTCCACCTTCCCTCCCAAAAAGTGAGCCCAAGTTTCTTTCTCCATTCCTGCTTTTCAGTCTGCATAATGATTCGCATGAAAACTTGAAGGTGAAAAAGCCAAATGCTTCATGCTGTAAATTTTGAAATGGCACAATTGCAGTGCTCTTGGCATTTTCTCTTCTCCTCTGGATGTTTTCCTTTCAAAGCAAAGTGCAGTCAAAAAGGGAACTGCTTTTGCTGAGTGATTCCCTTTTGGTACAGCATCTTATTTCAAAGATGCCTGTATGCCTTCTACTTACTGTATAGAACCACACACGTACATGGTGGTTCTGAAGTTTTAACAAGTGTTTCTGTCTACCACTGCTTCAAAGAAAGCAGAATCAAGTGCCCTGTGGTAATCCTTGCTCTCCCATTACACACAGATCTCAAGGCTGGAAGGAGGCTGCAGTCTTGTTTCTCTCCCTGCCCTTTATTATTATTACTAGTGGTGACAGCAAGGGCTCATCCAGTGAGTTTCTGCGCACCTTCAGCTCCCATGGGAGTCCCTGGAAAGAACAAATACTTCCATAAAGGATATTTGAACTGTGGTCAATCCCAGCCACCTTCCAAGCCCTTCTCCAAACACAGGAGGAAGAACACAAAGGGATGCCTCCAAAGGAAAGGTGCTCCTTGCAGGCAGAGTATCCTGGAGTGATTTGGGACCAGGTTTAAGCAGAACATTTTCTGTAACACCTTAATCCTGGTTAGTGCTCAGGATGCACAGACACGGTGTGCTGACCACCTGCTTCCTTTCGCAGCAGCACCATTGCAGTTCTCTGGGAATTCACTATTTCCTTTCCCTCCCTTTACAAGAATCACACGGTTTCATGCATCTTTGATTTTTCCACATCTCTTCTTTTAGCCTGTTGGATTCACTGATTCGTTTAGTGCACTGGAAGATGCATTCAATTCTTAAGCTTTATTTGTTTCCCTCTCTCTATTTTTGTTGTTACTGGTTAGTTCCAGGACAAGCAGCCTGAATGCCTTATCCACAGGAAGGCACATGCACATGGGTTACTTACTCGCCTGTCCCTCCCCAAGATTTCATTACACTTGCCTACAATTTAATCCCTAAGATGCACTGCGGAGCTGGTCCCAAGGGAAAAAGGCAGTGGCTCCTCATGTGACATCCTTTCTCCTAAGGTCTCGTTTCCTTCTGCTTGCTGGGCTGGCAGGATGGGTCCCCTCACAGCGCTGCACTCACTTGACACCATCACTGCAGGGCCACTGAGCAACATGTGGCAAACAGCTTTATCGCTGAGGATGGCCCAGCAAGCTGGGATGAGTGAGCAGCAGCTTCCAGCAGGAATGCTCCTCCAAATTTTAAGCCAGTCCTTCTTGGAGAGTTGGAGGAGATTGGGGATTTTCTGCCCTCCACGTGATTCACTGATGTTTTAGTTGCACAGAGATGTCATTTAAAGTGCTCCTCCAGGGATATCCTCATACCTGAAAAGGCCCAAGAAAGTTTCAGAGTTCAGCATCTCTCTGCAGCTGATCAGAAGCAAACCTAGAGATAACCCTATATCCCCTGAGCCCTCACCCAGCCCCCTTGGCCACTGAGACATCAAGGCTGATGCTGGCCAGAAGCCCTGTCTGTGTCCCTGCAGTGCTCAGGCATGCCTTGAGACAGGAGTAACTAGTCATGCCCCATCTATCTTACATGCTTTTTCTTGAGCACCTCCCAGACTTTACTACGTTTATCCTCTTAGCACCTCTGTAATTATCTCTCTTGTTACAGATGAGAAACAGAAGAACGTGGAGGTTTTGCAATTTGAGCTGAGCCGTGTAGAAGCTCTTTGGCAGAAGAGGCGGCCTCCCGAGGGGTGAGTAATGTCCTTTTGACAATCCCATTAGACTGCTGTTTGTATCCTTACATACCCAGATGCAAGCCCAGAATCAAGCTCAAAGCATCTTGCACAAAGCACAGTCACTCTATGAACCTGACTCTTTGGGACTGATGGCAGGGTTTCCCTGCTGCCTTTCCCAGTCCCTGTCACAATTCCCAGAGAGAAGATCTGCAAAGCAGTTCTACTCTGTGTCAGTTTGAAGGATCAAGTCTTATTCATGCAAGCAATATAAACATCATTTTAGCTTGACAAATATATAGGAAATTCAGAACAGCATTAACCATTGGGTGCAGTGTCCTGCAGAATAACTTTGTCCAGTAGCACAGAGTGCATTCACAACTGTATTTTAACCAGTGTGACTGGCAAAGTGAATCAGATGCCATTTGGCTTCAAATACATACTTACAGTCACCATTCAAGGGGTGATGGGTTCAAACATAAACAGGGGAAGTTCAGGTTTGACATAAAGAAGTTCTTTACTATGAGGGTGGTGAGGCATTGGAACAGGCTGCCCAAGGAAGTGGTAAACGCTCCATCCCTGGCAGTGTTCAAGGCCAGGTTGGACAGAGCCTTGGGCAACGTGGTCTAGTGTGAGGTGTCCCTGTGCATGGCAGGGAGTTGGAACTGGATGATCTTAAGGTCTTTTGCCAACCCAAACCATTCTATGATTCTATATTAACCAGTTAAATCAAGGAGAACTCTACTGCAGACTGGAATATAGCTTAAAACCTTGAATCAGCAGCAGTAGTAAAGTGTGAGACTTGCTGAGTGGAAAGGCATACTGCCTGGGAAGTGTGCTCCACGGCAGGGACACGCTTAGTGAATGGACTGCTCCGTCTAGAACCAAGCAGAGCAATGGGAATTGGATCAGCAAGAAGTCTGGCTGCTGAACGTCCTTACCGGCATGTGAGTCAGCATCAGGTTAATTGGGCATAGCTAGGCAGGGAGCAGTGGTTATGACAGGAGAGACTAACTGATAGGATCATTTTCAGCACAATAATATTAATTAGCAATTGCGATAGGGAACATGAAGGCAGGTGGAGCACTTTCTGTCAAGGTGTTGTTACAAGGAATTAGCCTGTATAAACACCCATTGTAAATACATTGTCCTTGTCAGGTGTAATAACTGCCTTGGCACACAGCATCTCTATTCACAATGGAAAGATAATTAAAGACACAATTGCACACTGCGGTGTTTCTCCCAGATGCTGATTGTGTCACCAGAGAGACCTAAACAATTATGTTAGGAAAACATTGGATGACTGTTAATAGCCATTTCCAAAATGCAGACAATAAATAGATTGAGAAAAGGCTGTGAGCATTGAGCCAGCATTGGAAATAGCTAGAGGAAAAACTGTGTTTCTGAAGCAAACATGGAAATTGGAAATGGGAGTTAGGTGCTTAAACATCTTAGAGGAGCTTAGACCCAAAGCCAAAGCCTGCCCTAGCCTATAAGTAATTTCATATTTCGCAGCCTTCACATTTTCCTCATGTGTGTGTTGTTCTTAGGAGCTCATACAAGGAGGGCTGATTCTTGAAGACATTACTTAAAGGAAATTTCTGTTCATGCCACTTGAACACTCACTACTGATAATCCCAGCAATAATTCTCATGAAAAACGGTTCTGTTATAAGTTAATTTTATTAGGCATAGCATATATAATATATTGTATAGACATTACAGGTCTACATTACATACCTGTAGTATTATGTTCTGGTAATTAAACCAATTAAAGTGCAGTTATGAGCTCATTAAACCCAAGAAATAGGAGATGTCAATCAACTCGGTTTATATCTAGATAAAATCTTATCAAAGCCAAGTGATTCAGTTTTTAAAACCAAGTGTTCTTATGTCTGTGTCTCTGTTTATGATGCATAGATAAACATGATCCAGAAAACACCTTTATAGACAAATGTAACCTGTGTGCACAGTCCCTACTGCAGAGCAAACTGCTGCTGGATGTTTTTCTCTCTTTGCTTCCCATGATACATCTGAGTGATGTATTCTGTCACAATCATGACATTTTAAATATTTAATAATATCACATGATTCTTTACAGATCTGATATAAGCAGTACATAGTCCTCTGTTGGGTATTTAAGTTTTACATCCTCAGAGGATGCCAGAACGACTTTGGCACACCAAGTTATCCTGCTGTGGTCAAATGCCTTTCCCCACATGCTACAGTATCTTGTGGAGTCAGCAGGGCCAGCTCTTATGGGCTGAGAGGTGATCCTGAATTCATAGAATCACAGAATGGTTAGGGTTGGCAAGGACCTTAAGATCATCCAATTCCAATCCCCTGCCATGGGCCGGGATGCCTCACACTAGACCATGTCAACCAAGGCTCTGTCCAACCTGGCCTTGAACACTGCCAGGGATGGAGCATTTACCACTTCTCTGCTCTTCTGAAGTCATGTGGAACTAGTGTCTGCCTGGAGTAGAACATTATACTCTGGAATAAGTATACTTGGGGCAGAAATCTTCATCCCAGTCAAATTCCTTCATGATTCTTATGGTGTGGACAAGATTCTAGGCCATCCCAGCTAGTTGCTGGGAGTGTGTTTCCTGGGGCTGAGTGATGGCAATTCTGGGCTTTGAAGCATTTGGTACAGCCATATTGATGATCAGCAGAGGCTGCAGAAGGCAGAGTTCACATTGTGCAGAGAGGCAGCAGAGGAGCAGCAGCAACAGGATTTATTGAGCTGGGTTCCAGTTCTCACACTGGCAGTGTCACCGATTCTGCACTGTTTCATGTCTGAGTTGGTGAGATATATTTCAGGCTGTTGAGGGCAAAGACTGCGTTCCCAATATGGCTGTACAGCATCTGAACAGTTGTCAAGCCTTGATCTTGGCTATCAGCTCTAAGGGGGGCTCTAGCATAAACAATGCTACTAATAATACTGATGGTGATGCCATCAGAAGACTGATGGTAGTTACTTTTAAGTATATTCCAGAAAAGCCCCACACTTACTGTTCAGCTCATCCAGAGCAGAGAAGCTGTTTATATTGTTTTTAATCTGGGGAGGAGAGTGATCGTGCCCAAAGGCGGAGAGCATGGGGAGAAAAGAGAATTAAGGGATGACTTTTCTATTGTGCCTAACAAGGTTATGATCAGAAAAAGGAAGGAGACAGGAAAACGTGGATGATATTGTTATTACCAAAATGAAATATTGAGTATAATCATAGCAGTTAGAGACATGTGCTTTTAAAGATCTAGAGAGGTCATAGTGACAGTTTGCTTTGTCAATCTAATTACAGTTTACAAGACCATATCCTGGTCTCCAGTGGTGTCCATAATGAACAGCAGGACACCAGTAATTTCCCAGACATGGTTTGCCCCCTGGAAGGTGAAGAAAACCAGTGAGAAGAACTGGGGTGACCCAGCACTGGGGAGCCTCTGAACTCCTCTACATCTTTTGACTGGGATGTCCTCATGAATAGTTTGGTTGTTGTCTGGTAACATTGGTGTAAATTCTTCTGCAGTGCAACTGGGCCCACAAAAGAAAAGGAGAAATTTGGAGGGGGATCACAGAATCCAATTTTATGGAAATGTCTCCATCAAATAGGGCTGAAGTATGTATTCCATAACATACATATGATAACAGATAACGTGGTGAGTATTTGGGGCCCCATCAGTAGTGGGGGAGAGGGAAAGGACATTAGATGCCAACAGGGCTTTAATACCTAGTGAAACACTCTAGTGCAAAGATCAGTCTCAGTTTCTGCCCTATGTGAAATGCATGTGTATTTGGCACCCTTTGGTCAGATCCTTCCATCATAGAATCATAGAATGGTTTGTTTTGGAAAGGACCTTAAAGTTCATCCAGTTCCAATGGCCTACCATGGGCAGGGACACCTTGCACTAGACCATGTTGCTCAAAGCCTCATCCACCCTGGCCTTGAACACTTCCAGGGATGGGTCATACACAACATCATTCATCCATCCTTGGGTCTTGCCATTGCCCCAGTTACACTGCAGCAGGAGAACTTTTCACGTCACAGCATAGCAGCAATGGGGGAGTTCACAACAGGGACTGCGTGGAATTACCAGATCTTCTCCCATTTTTCTTTAGGGTCATGGTTGCAGATGCCTTTCTTTTGGAGGAGCGGACTTGGAAAAGATATTATGAGGATGCAAAAATGGTGTTAAACAGGAAAGGAATTTGTGGAATCTTTTGATTTCTTCCAGAGGTTGTTCTTGCAGCCTAACACCCTTGCTCCAGGTTGCTCTTCACCTCTGCCTCATCTGCTTTGTCCCCTGCTTTGTGATTGACATTAGGTCAGGGAAAGGAATTGTCACGGTCTGTTGACAACACAGCGGTTTCTGATGTCACCTGTAACTGATTCATCACTCACATTGAAAGATTAGGGAGCAGACTAAGATCCACCAGAAGAAGCCAAGTGCCTGCACAATAGCTTCAACTTAAGTAAGCCCTAACTGAGGTCTAAGCATTTCTCGCATCTTCGTTTTGCAATGAACATATTGTTATTTCCACAACTATGGATAGCCAGACCTTAACGTGGGAGGAGGGAGTGGAGTTTCCTAACGAGCTGGAGGTGGAAGGAGGAAATTTTAGTCAGCAACACTTGACGGTTTGTTTCAGAGCAATGACGCATCAGAAGACACCGAGGCCTCGCTTTGCTTAGCCAGAGGAGCGCTGCCTGCCCTCGCTGCCCAGCACGGCAGGAGCTGCTGAGTCAAACGAGAGCGGCTCCAGCCAGGGCTGTGCCGAGGAGGAGTGCGCTGCTCTGTGCATTACTAAGGATTGGTTGAGAGACTTGGAGAAGAAAAGGATAAAGCCCTCATGGGAGATGGTCTATTTTTAATGAGCCCAAACCTCTTCCACAAATTAAGTGAAATATTTTAAAAGGAAACAATATTACTTTGGTTTTATTTGTTTCAGCTACTTAGTTACAGCTCCACGTGGACACAATTAATGGAGGAAATAGAGTATTTTATAAGCCCAGGACTCTGAGATAGATATTTTGTGACCATGTGAAATTCTTTGCCCTAATCACCACACATTCCTTGGGAGAAGGTTGTACATTGCTGAAGATTATTAACCTCGGGTCCAAAGATGTTGTGTCTAGTCATTGAATAACAAAGGTCAAAAATTGTCATGGCATTACTCAGTGATGATTTTTGCCCCCCATTTTTCATTGAAGTCCCTGCTGTCCATCTCTGTCTCAGGTCTGTTCTAATTCTGTTCAAAGCATCCCTCAGCAAGAAAAAAATGACCTTTCCACTGGAACTAGTTGTATTTCCCAGATCCCTTTCAGATTCCCCCTGTGACTTCATGTAAATCACTCGGATGGACACTCAGTACCTCATTTCTCCATTTTTTAAAAAGAAATAATATTGTTTGTCCTTTATTTGCCCATTTACATGCTGAATTTTTCAGGACAATGGATCATCTTGTTCGGGTGGTATCTGACACCAACCCATCTGATGTTTGCTGATCGAAGAACAGACTGAGGTAAAACCTGGGGGGTGAATGTTGTTTAGATGAAGAGTTTCCTTTGTGCCTTGCCTTGATTTCTTGATGATAAGAAAGATTGAAGAAGACACCTGTAGAAAAATATAATGTTTTTTATTCTGCTGGGACTGCTTTGAATATCAGAGATGGGCCCCACAAAGTATCAGATCTGGGCTTTCTGGCAGGAGGATTGTGATGGCAGGGTGTGATCTCTGGATTTCTGAATGGAAACAATTGATCAGCTCCTCAGATTATACAGGTCTATAAACGTCAATAATCAGCCATCCACTTCTCACAGGCAGACCTAGATATTCTCTTTCTGAGCTCTCAGAGCAGTGCTGCTGAGATTTCATTGCAACAGGCTTTTGGAGGTAAACAACATCTCGTGACTGCAGTAATCTGTGCAAATATCCTGATAGCTGAGCACAGCAGTGGAGTAAATAAACAACCCCAATGCCCCTTCCCCTCCACCGTGCCTATAAATGTAGTTTACTGTACACATCACTCTTAGGGGCCATGCAGGGATGGTGTGAATCCATTAGTAGGGCAAGGGTGAGTGACTTCTTGACTTCAGCGACCCTTAAAGTTAATCCAGCATTGTAGGGGCAGAATTAAATGTGATGAGCTCAGAAAGTGTGATAAAACCAGATTTAAGTGCACAGCTGGGCAGCAACCTATAAAGGCAGAATTTAAAACTGTAATAAAAACTTTGTAATCTAATTACGACGGTAAAGTTAAAGGTGAGGTATTTGCAGCATGATTCACATACACCACAGCTAACCTCTGACATCTTGAATATATTATGTGGTTTCTTCACTACAGGAGTAATTTTTGAGTTGCTCTCTCACACTACGTGGTTCCGTGCGTTTTATTCCTGAGCGCTGTCTTTGGAGGTTGCAGGACAGGATGAAACAGTAGGTTAGCACTTTGTAAAGCACCTGCTTTCCTGTCCTTCTTCCTCTAGGCATCCCAGGACTGCTCCTGCCCATGCGTTGGGCACTCAGCACCCTGGCACAAAGGGGCTGTGGCAGGTGCACAGGACCTCCAAAAAATCAGAGCTCCTAAGAAAGGCCCAGGAGAAATCACAGCAAGAGCAGGCATGTCTCAAGCTGGTTTTAGCCTAGCTAGTCTTAATCCCGGAAGGAAGTAGGGTGCAAAGCAGGTTATAGCTTGGTTGCAGGGCATGATCCCAGGCAGCCAGCTCCCGTTGAAGCCCACATCATCATGCCTTCATTGCAATTGGCACTTAATTAACGCCACCTCAGATATGGAGTCATCTCTCTGATTGCAGAGCTGGCTAATCCAAAAGCCAAAGTGATGGGATAAACCAGCCCCAGGAGCCCTGCCTGGTTCTCCTTCACCGCTGACAGTGGACAGGGCTTGTTCTGCCCATCTGGTGGGGTTCAGAATGCTCTCACGGGCTGGACACTGTCATGTATGACACCCACCTTGGATCCAAGTCTAACATCTTTCAGCAGAAGGACCACAGAAGGGTTAAGCACTAAAATAGAGGTATTTTTCCTAGGTCCCAATAAGTGTTGTCCAGCCGAAATAGCAGAAGAAAATATTTTTATATGAAGCCTGAAAAACTCTATATTGTTATATTTTTGAACTAAAAGGACTTGATATTTCTGAAGTCAAATTGCATTTAATTCTGTCTGAATTTAGCCAAAACCCCTTTTTTTCAGAAACAAAGCTATATTCCTATAGTGTAATGCTCATGGGAATGGTTGAGAGTGGCATTGTTGGTAGAATCAGCACCCCAAAATGAACTTTTTTCTCCCCTAGTGCACAGTGGACGAAGTCAGTTTCCATAAGTATTACTTTTAAACTGATGAAATACTTATGATGTTTGTGAAATTAAACTTATTTCTTACAATGGGTAATCTAATATTTTTCTTCAAGGATATTAATAATCTTTTATATACTGTTTCAGGATCTGTATCTCTTTTTCCTTTTATCAGGCTAGGGAGGGAACAGCAGAGCCATCAAGCACTTTATGTTGGGAGTGATGTTCCCTCTCATGTGAAGAAGAGGGTGTGAGAGCCATTGGCTAAACCAGACGATTTGTATCAGCAGTTTGTTGGAAAGAGGTGTGGGGGTGCTCTTGGAAAGGGACTGCACAAAGTTTCCAAGAGCAACTTGCCTTTGTGATCAATGGCCTGTCTCAATATTGTTATTTACAGAGAGAGATGCTTTTTCTTTTAGAGAGAAAAAGATGTTCTGTGTCTATATTGAGGTGCCATTTACACTACTGCTATTCCTGACACTTCATCCCAGACCATCCTCTTCATGCAGCTGTACACCAGGATAGAACCTTTCACAGGAGACAACAGCTTTTAAAACGCAACCAGGGACTACCAGGAAACACCACAACAAACACCCAAAACACAGGAAGGAGCCCGCCAGCTGCAGAAAGCCAGCCTGAGGATCAAAAGCACAACATCCCAGGTACAAACAGGGTGAGATCCCATCAAGCCCAGGCCAACAGCCACCCACTGCGTGCTCCAGTGGGTTTAGAAATCCCATCCTGTACGGCAGTTCCTACATGCTTGAGCTCACTGTACCACAAAGAGAGAGTAAGGGAGCATTTAACACCCTCGGTCTGCAAGGCACAGACAGGAGGTGGTAAATACCTTGATAAGGAAACTGGAGTGAAAATACCAGCTTTAGGCAATCCAGATTTTATCAGGGAAGTATGCAGGAATGAGTAACTACCTGGCATGCAGATGTATGTGCCTATGCACAGTGCCAGCAGCCTGCCAGTCCGCTCATCTGGCCTCAGGCACCACACTTGCATTTCCAAAATCATGTTGAGTTTGGGATATGGTGAGGGGGTATTTTTGCATGGGATTCTCACAGTGTCAGTGCCTAAATAAATCTGTAGCTCTATGTCTGGAAGGATCTATAGATTTAACACTGGAAAGTTGGTTTTGTGCTGGAAGAAGCTGCTTGGTTTGTAAATGAAGGCTATTGCTCTGCCTAGCAGTAGCATGCATTTCGCAGCACGGAAATCTGTGTGTGATGGGATGAAAAAAGACCCTGGAATCTAAGGGCTCAGCAAAGTCATAAAGAAATTAATATTGTGTATTGCTCAGTGAACGGGTGGTGTCTCATGGACCATTGCTATTGCTGTCACTGTGGGACCTGGAGAAGACCTGTGCTTAGTCCCAGCATAGTCTCTCCAACCTGAATCACGAATTAGATTGTATTTGTAGAGTGGTTGGAAACTTAAGTGTTGTTAACTGGCATTATGCACATATACAATATATATGTATGTGTATATATGTATACATATATATATGCACCACACACTTGGTTTTATACAGACAGCTTGGAGATTTATTGCTAGGTCTCT
Source organism: Neopsephotus bourkii (assembly GCF_033783945.1). Classification (NCBI taxonomy): domain Eukaryota; kingdom Metazoa; phylum Chordata; class Aves; order Psittaciformes; family Psittacidae; genus Neopsephotus; species Neopsephotus bourkii. The sequence goes on from NW_026901735.1 coordinate 3,425,425, forward strand.
TATTCTACCTCTGGATCCCAATATAAGAGTATGGAGCTGCCTGTTGGCTGTTACCCTTTGTAATCTGGATTGCTAGAGAATTTATTGCCTGCGTTGTCATCAGCCAAGGTGGGAAATGTCTGTTTGGAGAACATGCCCCTCCTCTACAATGCTCTTCAGGTGTCTTATGGGCTCTTGGACCTTTCTGTTTGGTGTTTGTATTGATTCTTGGCCAGATTTACAGTAAACCAGAAAGCAAAAACCAGCCCTATCCTTGGTGGGAAGAGTAGGAAGAGCAGGAAGAGCTTGGCAGCTTGAAGGGATAGCCTGGAAACCTGAACAAGGAGAAAGGAGAGACTGTTACCTGGCCAAAATGATATGGGGTTGGGCAGCACTCGTGGCTATGCCATGGGAGGGGACTGGCTGCCAAAGAGGGGAAGGATGGTCCCTTACTGGGGTTGGTGCTTAGTGTGGCTAATGACAACCATAAGTAGGAAAATATGGATGCTATTGGAGAGAGAGGCCCAAGAACGGATAAAGAATAAATTGGCTGCACTGTGTACAGAGAGGGCCAAACAGATGTTGGGCCTGATCCAGAGCCCATTGAGTTAATGGAAAGGATCCCTTTGGTTTCATTGGACGCTCTCTCAGACCCATTACAGCTTTACAGGAAGCGGTGGAGACCAAGAGTAATAACTTGTGGTGACTGGAGTGGTGTGTGTTGCATAGGTGTGGGCTGTGAGGTTTTCATGCTGAAAACAGATGGTCTTACAGATCCGTCCATTTGGCCTGGGTAACCCTTCTGCCCCGCTTCCCCCACCTGATGGTGAGCAGAATCATGAGATTTAGGCTCTCTAGCCAACATTTTGGCATGATTCTGTGCAGAAATGCCCTTCTGCCTTCTGTTTTTCCCCTCCTACTCAAGGAGGTTCAGGTTCGTGGTGGCCCAGGATTTAGAAACCAGTGATTTGAGCCATCCACAGAGAAGCAAGAAATGAAGCCTGCTGAGAACTGTTGACCAGGGAGGAATTTTGTTGTGGACCAGCAAGAAAAATAATGTAAAGCAGGTGTTTCTGCAATCGTGAGACATTTGTAAAACCAACGTTGTCCAACGAGTCTCCCACTCACATTCTCATTCACATGATATGGCAAGGTCTAACACGAAAGACCGCAAATAGGAAACATCTCTCTGTACTAGTTGGCGTAGGACCTGCGCTAGGGCCTCCCTCCCCTTCTCTGTCTGTGCTTTTCTGTTTATTTAGGTGTGTGCCTTTGTTTCTGTTTTTACATTTAGCACAAGTAGAAAGGAAATGGGATTTCATACAGCTTAGGAGACTGGGAGGTCACCATGCTTTGGAACATGGGCTTTTTTTTGTCCTTATACCGCAGGTGCAAGTCCTCACAGGCCAGATCCTCACTAATATAAACTGCCCCGACCTCCACAAGAGCGTCCTCCTTTTAACCAGCCTGTTTGAGGAGGTTTGTGATATCCAGAGAAGATGCATACACAAGCTATATTCAGGCCGGCCTCCTGTTTAGGAATGAGAACTTGAAGGTGAGCAGCACCGTTTGTTCTTGGTGATGGAGTCAGGAGGAATGGATTGACCGTTGCATGCGAAGATGCATCAACAGGCAGCAGATGCTGTTTTCATTCAGGGTTGTGAATTTATTGGAAATGTAATTTGGGGAATAGTTTAATTTAGTTGAATTTAGGCCAAGTTGGGGAGAGGCAAGGAAGTGAGTTATAAGGGTAAGTTCAAGGCTTTTCTCAGGACCACCCTTACCCAAACATGAATAGCTTTGTTCTCTCTGTTAATGAGGGAAATCCTCACATTGGAATGGGAGTGACTCTTATTGCTGAAAGAAAACACTCTGTCAATCTCCTGTGAGAAACTCTGCTCTGAAAGGGGCTAATAGTTCACAAAGCTACTGTAAACTGGCTTCTTTTGCTCAGCATCCAGGACTATTTTGCCAGTTTATTTCAACTAAAGACTTACCCTGGTTTCCTGTGACATCACATCAAGCTCCTCACAATCCGCCTCTGGATTTTCAATCATCCATCAGCCAAAGAACCGCTCCCAATCTTTTGTAAGAAGCTATCAGTCTTATTCACCTCATCTCCAGCTGTATTCATACCCACTTCCCTCCCTTTTGCAGGTGTTCCCTTATCCATGCTGGCAGTAACATGTGCATGCTACAACAGTGCCAGTCATGGCTAAGGCTGAGCTGGATTTTAGGTACTTAACAGGTTTAATTTGTGACCCTACAACACCCAATCTCCAAAACATAATCTCTCACTGACAATAAAGTGCTTTTAGCCCTGTTTAAAAAGAAGCTGATACTGAAAGAAGCAGCTCAACTTTTTTTGTGTGAGGTAAGGGTCAGTTTATGGCTGGATAAATCGCCTGGCAGGAAGGTTGTGTGGCAACTTGGCAATCATAGCATAACACAGCTGAAGGAGAACGCCTGAGCCCTGTCTTCTAGTCCTCTTTTTAACCATGCTGGCTTGTTTACATTTGGGTGGTAGATGGGTGGAGCCCGTATTCCCATTTCTGGCTCGTATCCGTCCGCTTGGATGTCAACGAAAACTGTTGCAATTATATCATCATCGTGTCCCGCTATTGGAAATGATTAGTCTGTTCATTTTCCATAAATACTGGCTGGCTGGCTTCACCTGGCAGTGGCTGGGAATTGTCATGGCAGATAGGAAAGCCCAGGGAATATAAGGATTCATAACTTCATGTGAGTTATGGTGTTTTCCAGGTGCAAAGTAGAACAAGCCCATGCTGTTGGATTTAGACATAAACAGAAATGCCAGCTTTTAAGACGCATTCAGGTAGCAATGGAGAAAGCACAGGTATTTCAAAGCAAGGGCAGTCTTACTGTGCTATTTCAGTCAGGAAGGGAATCTGTTATTAAAATAAGCCTCAAACTAACAGGGGAACTTCTAAATTTCAGGTGGAAGTTCAGAAATCAGGTTTTCTAACTAAATAGCACTTCCCATTCCTACCTCTCCACCATGGCAGCCTTTGCTCTTCCACACCGACCAGTTCCAGCGGGTGGAACAAAATGTAGCCCTGTATTAACTTCAAGGCTATTTATTCTACAAGGGAGCTCTAATTCCAAATAATACTGATGCCAACCTTTTTTCTTTTCCCCAGGACTCAGGCATTCAACACACTTTCCTCTGTTGGAGCTCATCATTCCATAACTCCAGAAATTGCAATATAAACCTTGGCTACTATGCACACTTCAACTTGAAAACACAGCAGTGATCTGGGATTTTAATTCAAGCAAATTTGAAAGTGGATTACAAATAGGATCCAGCTGCATCTCTAATAGTCAAAAGCAAAATTAGCAGAACATTGGAGCTGAAATGACTTTCAGCTTTTTTCCTCCCTTTTGCCTTAGAAGAGGAATTACATAGACGTAAAATACCATAATTAAATTGTCATTTGTTCCTTACCTTGGTAGAAGCTCTTCCCAGCTGAATGCATCTCAGTTTCTATCCTAAGCGTTTACCTACAGCACAGGGTTAGCGGGGTGATGGAGGGCGTTATTACTTGTTTTAAGCAATTAGAAATCAGAGGCATGCATAGCCTGTCTGTTATAGTCTTCAGTGAGCGCCTTGCCAGGCTCTGCAGGTTATACATCATTAGCACACAGATTGTCCAGGAGAGCCCAAAGCTTGTGCAGGTGTGTTGGCAAAGCTCGCACCACTTCCCTTCCCTCCTCCCTCTCCGCTGCACTTCCAGCAAGCCGATACTTGAAACTCTGTGTGGCAAAATCACAGCGAGCTCTCTTAAAGCCTCTGTTAGCTCGAAGCTCACCCAGCAGACGTGACTCGGAGATGGCGCGTGGAACCTGGAAGGGACTTGCTGGAAAAACAAAACCATTGAGTCCAAACCTTAGTGTGTTTTTCCACGATTGTATGAAAAGAAAAGCACTTGTGTGTTTTTTTTTAAGCACTTTCAGATATTAGAAGTTTTGTGAACACAGACACGGCTGCTTTCTTTTTGTCTTCTTTTTCCCTGCCCTTGAACTTTCGGAATGACTACAGGGAATATATTCCAGCCTGTTTTCAACGACCCATTCATCTGGTGGTTTGATTTCAGCTTTTCCCCAAAGGCAGCGAGCTTCATTCGAGCTCTGCTCCTGGCATTAGCTGCCCTTGCTTGAGCATCCCACTCAGATAATCAATAAAGTGGATGGCATCTGAAAATAATTACACACTCGGCTGTTCCCCAGCTTCCAAGACGGAGACAGAAGCTGGGAAAAGAGCCTTTGCATATTCAGCACTTTGTTAAAAGAATGAAATATAGTGCTATGTGTTATTGTTGTATCCTGAAACCTGGGCATTCAGCAGCGGTTCCTTTTGACGTTGCATAGTGCTGTGGCCATGCAGCACCTGATCACAAAGCTCATCATCTTCCCTGGCTTTGCTAGAGGGGTTGTCCTGTCTGCATCTACAAAGGGCAAGAGCTGTTAAATGGGTTGCAAATGTAACAGTGGTGTCTGCATCCTCGCCTAAGCAGGAAGGATGTAGCCATGTTCAGTGCCCTCCTTTCTTTAGGGGACACCACCACAACTGCATTTTTACAGCCAGATGTCCTGGCCCCAGGCTAGTGTGCAAGTGGGTGGCCTATGCAAGGCGTGGTGTCCCTCTGTGAGTTTTCCCAGCCAAAATCATGTTCAAACCCCAGCTGAAATGGCAAGGGTCTGTCTTTGTACTGCTCATAGCAAAGGCACCTTTAGATGTCTGAAAGGCTTTTGCTGCCTACAGAAGAACCCGATTCAGGTTCTCCATCACTTGATGGAGTCCTACCATCCAGGAAAGTATGTGAGCCATCTCGTATTAGAAGATATTTAATGATATCTTAGGTTTGCAGCTTCAGCCTCCCTTCTTGCAACAGCTAAGATGAACCATTGGCATGAACCTGAGCATTCCCACTGCAGCCTACCTATAGAGCAGCTGGCCCATGTACGCACACAGGGCCTCTGAAGTGAGCAGATGGTAGAAAAAGGAGAGGCACAGATTTTGCCAGGGCAAGTTGCAACTGCACAGTAAGTCTTTGACTTTTTACTCCTGCAGCTCTGGAGAAGCTTTGTGCAGCACTGTCACAGCAGGGACGAGGACCTGGTTATGATCTTACACAGGTTTTAATGATCTTTCCTAATAGTGTGCTCATGGGCTGCACTGGAGACAGGGAGAGAAGTGAGGTGAAGCAGTGGTGTGACCCAGTGTAGCCATTCCCATGTATTTCAGTTCTACCTTTCTCTGTGGAGCTGCAGAGCTAGGAATAGCTGCATAGCTGGGAAAGACCTGTGATGTCTGCAAGAGCTGGGAACTGGGGACATCCAGAGTTTGGCAGCTGCCTCCCCACAAATAACCTATGGCCATCAAGCACCTCACTGCTGGGTGCCAGCAGGGCTATTTCACATATCCGGGCAGCAGCAATTACAGGGGAGCAGTTATTTTTGGCCATTCCTACAGGGTCTCTGCTATCTCCTAATCTAGGCAGCAAGCAGAAGTGTTTGTTCATGGCTTGCTCCATTGTCCATCCCCAGCTTTTCTCCATGGCAGGACATTGTTTGCGATGCTGTTAAATTCTCCTGCCAGCCCCAACAATGCCTCGTGCAACCCCAGCTTGTTGGGAGCTTCCAGGCCACATTAAAACCGATCCTGCTCAGCCCAGCTCTGTTTGTTGCGCAGTGTTTGCTTAGTGATTAACTCCCGCATGGACATACACAGCCACAAATCTCTAGGTTGTCTCACAGCCTTTTCATTCAATTAAGTCTGTTGACTTAGTCTCATTTTGAGCAGTAACTGGATTTAGATAAGGCAGTGGAAACCAAAACATCAATTGTGTGATTTCTGGCCCAGCCGGTATGTTGATCTGAAGGGAATGTTTGTGCGGGCGATAACCGAGGCAGTGCAGTGCTTAGGACAAAGTCACTTGGTGCAAAGACTTCCATGAAGTAAAACCCCTTTGCATTAAGTACAAGCACTTGCCAGAAGAAGTGAAGGGAGCTGCCTGCCTCCACAAACTCCCTCTTCGCCTCTCTTGATGTGCCGTGCTGCAAACAGCAGCCGGCAATGGAGAGGTCATGGCTGGGCTGGAAGCTCCCACTGGGTGAAGGGGCTGTGCTGGAGTCCAACTGGTATAACTGTAACAGGGGTATAACCATTTGGGATTTAGCCAGTTATTTTGTCAGCAATAGACCGAAGTTATCCCAGGATAATTTCTCCCCACAAGCTGCAGGGCATGAATTCATACTCAGTTCCTTAAGGGCTTCATTTGCCCGACATGAACCAGCCCTCATTTTTCACATCCCAGGGAAGAGGATATGCAGATGAGACACCCTCAGCATCTTTAATCCTTAGAATGCAGGTAGCCCAGATAGAAAAATCCTCTATGCTAAAAGAGCAGTTATCCCCCTGTATAAGCAAGATTAAAGAAAACTTCCCTATTTGCAAACAGACATTTTTGTGATGCATTCCTGCACCTTCTCCTGCTCACACACTATAGTCAGAAAATTTAAAATACATTGGGAAACATATATTGTTATATATTTGTCAAAGCACATTTCAATGCATGCCTTTTTTTGTCACATTCTTTTCCAGATAACTGTGAAGGTAATGGGGAGCATAGGGAATTCCTGATGTCCTGCAAATCTTCAGCAAGGAGCATGGAAGAAGAGTGCAGGAAAAGACAGTGAGAGGACATTATTTCCTATGCACATGAGATAAGGTACACCATTAAAAGACAGCAAATATATTACTGACTACTGATAGTAGGGAGGGTTTCTTCCCCCTTTTCCTGTCCCTATATGCCCTTGTAAAAAGTCTCTCTCTAGATTACTTGTTTGCCCTCTTTACATATTGGAAGACTATAGTAACGTGTCCTCAGAGAACTTCTTCTCCAGGCTGAACAATGATGTGGAGCCAGTACTTCACATCATCACCCCTGGTTAGTAATGGGAATCACACCAACCAGCTTAAGCAGTATTACGCTGCTATGTGCCCTTACAGTCCTGCTCCACGTTTCACCTTCCTTTATGGAGCACGCTGGTACGTGGGATGAGCATGTTTTAATGCACTCAGACTTAGTGTTTCCATCAGTGATTTAAATGGTGGAGTGCTTTTAGCTTTCCTTTCACCAGGACATTCCAAGAAAGGTGAAACCACCTCCTTGCTCTCCATGGTGACACCCTCTCCCATCCTATGACTGTTACTGTCACAGCCACTGCCTTTGGAAGCAGCATAAGGACAAGCCTGTTAAAATCTGGCTCCTTTGGGCTGTGAAGGCTGTATCTCCTGTGCTCCTGTCTGCTGCAGCTGAGAGCAAAGCAGTGAAGCTATGCCCAGCACAGGGCTGTGCCGTGGCAGGGCGGATTAGCGCAACACAGTGAGCAGCTCCTGCGACCAGAGCAAGTGGCTGCGCATGTATGTACACACACACGCACTCACAAACACTTAAGTGTTGGCAACATATATTAAACATCTTCTGGTAGCGATGAAAGATGGCATCCTCCCAGAGTTTTGCATACCTGTGAGCTAATCAGCCTTTTGTGTGAAAGCGTAGGTGGGGACTCTTCTAACAATACAAAGTTGATTAGCTCATCATCTTGGCTTTAGGGGCATACTGGTGTGCCCATCCTGCTTTCAGAACTATGAATAATCCGGCTTTGCTGCTGTCCTCTCATAAAAAAATAGGAGAGAGTGTAGTTTCAGGGCTTGGTACTCAAGCCAGTACAGGTGATGAGTAGGTATTCGTCTATTATTCACTGGTATCACTCATGGCTTCAGGTCTCCCTTGGACAGCTGTCAGTATCAGAAATGATGTCTGTCTGACAGAAATAATTGCTGCTTTTCAACCATTGATTGGAATTATATCCTTGAAGATCAGGCATGCGTGATTCACTGTCAAAGTGAGAGGACCATTAACAGAAGTCTGTGCCGGTCATGGTTCATTTAAATCTCTATTAACAGTTTGGTTGGTGGAGCAGACAGGACTCTTTACAGTAGGTTAAAACAACAGAATAGGTTGGGAGAACCCCAGCTTTGGGAGGGGAGGCAGATAGTTCTCAATAAATGTTCTGAATAGACTTTAGAAACAGTCTTAGGTGAAAAAGGAAGTGCATAAGTAAAATACATGTAAGGAACCAGGTCATGGTACTGGCAATGTGCTAGAGGAGCTGGTAGAGGGCAAGCTCAAATCTAAGTCTACCGTGTGATCTGGCCAGAAAGATACTTGTTTTTAGATGAGGTATCAAGAGCACCTTTTGTGTGGAGATCAGTCTGGTGCTGGAGAAGCCCAGACCACAGATCTGTGCTCCGTACTCCTTATGAAGGTAGAAACACAGGAGGAAGTCTGGAAGAGAGCAAAAGAACTGATAAGAGGCTTCAAAAAACATGGCCTGGAAGGAATTTTATTTCTTTTTTCATTGGATTCGTTTAGTCTAGAGAAGACTGAGGACAGCTATGAGAGACTTCACATGGGAAGACACTAGGTGAAATGGGTATGGTAAAAGGGTACAGTGATCACTGGTCTGTTTGCATGGGGAAAGACAAGATTGAGTTGGCTTTATCTGGGGCAAAACAGAGGAGCTAAGAATTTAGGAAAGCTCTATCCATAAAGAGAAGGAGATGCTGGGAATGAGGGGGCAGAAAGGGGCTTTGGGGTCTCCCTCTTTGGGAGTTTCCAAGAGTGTAAACTAATGTACAAGAGGAGTGGCACAGGCACGGGCACAGAAGGATGCAGGGGGGCCTCTCTGTATCTACATGCATTTGCTTAAATCCATTCTTCAGGGTTTATTGCTTTGGTGCTAGAAGTAGAAGGCACGTTGGACTCAAGGTTGGTTACTAAAAGCGAAAACATGCTGATAGGTGGGTATGTTTGCACAGAAAATGTTGATAAGACAGGAAAAATGATATCCTTGTCAGAAACAACAGCCAAAAGTTCTAGATGTTCTGCTTCAAAAGAAGTCTATTTAAGGAAAACAGGTCCTTTGGCAAAACAGTCTTTCATTAAAACAAAAGATTTAGATGGAAACATTTGCTCTGTAGATTAGCAGCCCAGAAAAATCCCAAGACATCTGAAGTGTAATTACTGCTCCTGGAAATGGCTGCTTTTTGCCATTCAGGATTAAGCAGAGATAACACAACCCCTCTGTATGCAATGGCAAGACGGGCAGATGGGAGAAGAGATTGTCAGTGGAGCCTGAGAATAGCTTCACCTGCAAAAAAAAGGGCAACACAAGAATAAGTATCCAGAAAGACTGTGTGCATTAACTTGCCAAATTAAGAGGGAAATGGTATCTCTCACAAAGTCAAGGAAGGACTGTGGTTAAGGGATGAGAGTCAGAACCCAGCATTCAAAACGGGCTAGTTCTCACAAAGCCTGCACTTATATGTATTCAATCCAGGAAACTGGTTAGTGGGATGTGAAACTACCATATGTTTTTGCAGATGCTACAAGTATGTGTGCTTTCCTTATGTATATATGCTTTATACCCACTTTGGAAAATGGGTCAAAGCCTTCCAGTGCTCCAGGAGGGAAAACTCTTGAGAATTTACAGATCTGAGATGCTGTGATTAATGTTTCTGGACAGCAATTCCACTTTCCCCTATTGAGGCTTGGAAAAACAGAGAGTGCAACAGGAGATCCACACCAAAGATCAAGGCAGGCACATCTGCCTGGCTGTCAGATTTCACGCCAACAAATTGGAAGAAAATTAAAAGACTAAAGCCAGATCTGGTCCTTGCTCTGGGAGTGCAAAGAGGTCTGAAAGGCTCCTACGCAGATACTTGTGCTTGGCATAAAACCACCACGGAAACTCCTGTGTTTCCCTGGGTTTGCCCTTTAGTAGAAATATGTCAAATCAATATGAAGGAATGAGGTCTTCATGTTAAAAGGGTCTTGAGTTTGTGTCACTTAGGTTAAGAGGAGGTTGCAATGCGCAACCTCTGCCCATCACAACTCAACAACTGCCCTTCCAAACACTTTGAGTTATGGGCTTAGATATTAAATCATAAGCAGGGGAGACAGCAGGCCATAAATACTCAAAAGGAGGGGTTTTTCTCCAAAGCCCCAGGGAGATTTGTACCCTGAGACACCATTCCTCTGTCAGGCATGGAGGATGAGCCACCTTCATCATCGTGTAGCACTTAACTTGAATTTCCAACGCAAACAGCCCCAAACCACTCTGGACTGGGGGCAATATGACACTGCCAGATGATTACACTCGACTTCTTAATACAAAGCCAATTGTGTTTATGTGCCATTAGTCAGTTCCAAATTACAAGCCTTATCTCACAGGAAGCTTGGGATGGCTCTATAGTTTCAGAAACCTCATGGTAAAAGGGTCAGTTTTTAAATATAGTGTTTTCCAGAAAGACTATCTTAAAAATATAGTGCTGTTCAAATCCTCTGCTTCCTTTAATGCTATTTTCAGGTCGGTGTTTTTCAATTTAAACATTAGGCTTAGCAACTTGCATGAGATGTCAGATTAAAGGGACAAAGCTTGGCTTTTCCGTGCCCATCCAGAAATAGCTCTTCCTTGGGTGGGCCAGGTGAAGTAGAGCAAGGTTCTTGCTGCACGACTTCCCCCAGCTTTCTGGGTGGAGGAGAGAGAACTGTGACTGGCTGCTTGCAGAAAAATCTGGCCAAAACATTGGCCCCACATCCTCTGTGGAGGTAAATCAACATCGCCTGAGTGGCATTTCTGGAACCAAGACTATTTTCATCAGGATCAGGCCTTTTACATATGGTGAGGAAGTGGTAAAGATCACAAAGGGAGGGGAAGATATACATGCATGGCAATAATTGCAAAAAGCTACAGGGTTTTCCTCTGTAGGTGGTGTCATTTTCTCGGCTGGATTAAAGCGTGGCTTTCCCAGCACTCTTTCCCTTTAAGAAGCCATGCTGAGCAGCGCATCCCGATAAGACAACAAGCCCAGATGCCCAGAGGAAGAACAGTGTTGTTGTGAAGACGCAGGCCCAAAAGGCAAAATGTCTGGATTTTATTTGCAGCTCTGCCACAAACTTCCTGGATGATCATAGCCAAGTTAACCAGGTCCGTTCTTTTTCAAGCAGCGTCTGTGCCCTTTCTGCATATGCATGAAGCACACGTTCACCCATTAGGGCTTTGCACAGAAGTCCAAGAAGTGCAAAGCTGCAGAGAAACGCTGCTGCCTACGTGCTGCCCTGTTTTCCCCAGGCAGAGGGTGATGAGCTGATGAAGCCAGATCCCTGCCAGCAGGGATTTGGATCCAGAAACACAAGACCCAGGCGAGAGCATGAGAGCAGCTCCAGATCAAAGCCCACCTTGTCCCATGGCCAGGAGACAGTGGAAGTAGATGCTGATGGGAGGAAAGTGAAATCAAGGTGAGCAGAGGTGGACTTCCAGAGCTAGGAGTGGTTTGCATGAACACAGCGACCCTCAAAGGATTTCTAAACCTCGGGAGCACGAGTAGTGCTGAGCTCTTAAAGCATCTTGGGATTTTTAGCTTCGTTGGAGCAGGACTCATTGCTTCAGCTCTATGTCAGACTTACTGGGTCACACGGGGCTTTTGTAGCTCTCACAAAGGACAGCCTTCCTCTCGCTGTGTCAGCTCCCTGCCTCTCACGAGGAAGTGATGCTGCCTGCCAGGGGGTTGAGGCTAAATGCACTGGTGTTTCCTCATGCCTTGGGAGGGAAGAGAAGTCTGGAGAGAATTATTGTTGTGATGTATAGGAGCTTTGCCAGTACAATGCCCTGTAATAACAGCTACTCTTCCTTCAGGTTATTAAGTTACCAGTTTTTTAGTACTCTTGCTCATGACAAGTAGATCTTGAGTTTAAAGAGATGCTTTCCTTCTCTTCCCTCTTTTCCTGACTTAATAAGTATATTTTGGAGATTTTTCTTCTTTATGCTTTGTATCCAAATATTCCTGTTCAAATTGCCATCTTCTAGATCATTCTTCAAAGCTGCCATGAGGCTGTAACCAGATAACCGGCATGTTTGTGCCCTGTCTCCATGGCTTAGCAAGAACTGAAGCACGAGGAAATACTCTGAGAGGAACTATAGATGATGAAATGGGGTTTAAAATAAAGAAAGGTATATCTAATCCAGAGACAGTCTAACAGCTGAATTAGAGTGGTGGTGCTGGGTTGAGCTTTCACCCCTTGTGGCAGTGGAGTTCATACATCTGGGCTCAGAATGGTGTTAACGTGGCTACACAGCTTCAGTCTGTAGATGGCTGTTGCCCAGTTGGCTGAGAAGGGGGCTGGATTGGCAGGCAGCTGTTTGCATCGGCCAGTGTAGACATGCCCAAATGCTCTTAATATACTACTGGAGGGTACTCGGATATTGCAGTGATGAGGGCAGTCTGGGAACCTGTTTAGACCAGAATATGGGTTTCAGTGGCAGTTTTCTGGCTGATTAATTGGGTGACTTTGTGCAAGTCTCTACTTGCCGTTGCCCTATCCAATAAATGGGAATAGCAGCATTTGTCTTCCTTTGTAAAACACTTTGAGGTCTATGGATAATCCTCCTCTTTTTTCCCACCCATGATTATGGGACCAAGTGGAATCTTACAACACATTGAGTTTCTGTGGTCTGGCGTTTGCCAAGCATTTGAAAATGACTCTTTGGCTTGAGTTTACAATGTCTGTGATTGCCACGTGATTGTTCATGGAAGCTCCTAGTTGAAATCAGGTCACTATACAGCTGAAAATACATGAGATTAGGAGAGAAACTGAAGTAGTCATCAGGAGTATATAGACCCATGGTGAAGTGCTGTGCCTGGGGCACCCTGCAAGCATTAACCACACACATCAATCATCTTGTCAATAACTGACAACATTTTGTGGTTTAAAGGTCTGCAAACATTTAAGAGTGGAAAGCTCTAAGCAAAGAGCTTAAAAAAGTCTTCATCACCAGGCTGCTCTCTCTATTACCCAGTACACTGTGTATACAGTAGAGAGAGCTAGAGAAATACATCTCCATGGGGCATTCAGAGATGTTCTCATGACATAATGTTCAACATTTTGAACCTTGTGCTGCTATGGACAACAGGTATTTTAGGACACAATTTCTTCTTTCCCTGGTTTTTCCTTGGACTTGGATGTTTTCTCCTACACTGAATGTAAGTCCGTTCTTGGATCTCATCCCTAGCAGGTTCCAAAGGGATGTGTTACAAAGGATATGCTGGGTTTCACGGCAACTTGAAAGACAGCCTAAATCATTACCAGTAAACTTTACAAGTGACTTGGGAACTGAAGAAGGGATTAAGTAATCAAGAAAACAGGTCTCTGATACACAGGAATCTTCCCAAAGAACACGGCAAGGCTGTAGGAGCCTTGAAGAGCCAAGAAACCAGCAGAGATTTGTATCAGGCAGCATGATCTAATGAGCTTACAGAAGAGAGGCTACGGGGTGGCTTGATCACAATCTCTGAGTACTCACAAGCAAGAGGAAGAGAAATGTGGAAATGAGGCAGATGTCTACAGAAATCTTATGGCTATAACTTAATGCTGGACTTTTTGTGGGGAGGGGGAACATGATGAGCAGCAGGCTCCTTCAGAATAATGCTCCAAGGCTTCTGTAATAGCTCCTGTGGTCCCTGAGTGGCTAAGGGAGCTATAGTTTTAAGAGGAACAAACTGGAGGGTGTCCAATGGCCTTTGCCACATAAGGTAGCAGATTATGTGGTCTTCCTGAGTCTGTAAACCAGTGTTTTGGGTTTCTTCAGTGACAATAACATAAAAGTCAGCTCCACCTGCACATCTTGCCAAGCACTGAGCAGAATCAGTGAGGGTAAAAGCATTTGAAAGGGAATAGTGCTTTAAGACTCGACTCCAAATAGCATGAGGTATTTGGGCTGGCTTGAGCTACCTCTTTTCTTGGCCTTTACCTCTACTGTACCATTACAGGATGACAACACCAGAATTACCTGCTTGCATTTCTCCCTTTAAATCAGAAAACAAACCCAAGCAACATAAAAAGAGCCCATTGGTGAGCACAAATAAAAGGCTGCTTTATGTGCTGCTGCAGTGTCTGCTCCTTGGACCATGGGTGTGAGGGACTCGACACCTGACTGGACTGGACCCAATGGCTGCGTATTTCATGAGTCCTGTCAGATATCATCTGTCCATACACAAGCCATGTTTTACTTATAAAGTAAATTGCATTACATGGGCTATAATGTACATTTTCAAAGGGGACCCACCTTAAAAACATTTTGTTTAATAAAATAACTTAATTAGAAGAGAGCTTCTGGCTGATGTGGTTGAGGCTGTGATAATTTTTCCTTCTCAAATCATTTTCTCTGTTTATTATACTTAATTATAGTGTAATTATGTATCCATCCTCTAGGCAAATTATGCAATCAGAAAATGTGAGTGGTTCATTTGCCACTGCTGTTGGGACCAGTGTTTACATCCCTACTATAAAATATGAGCATCATTTCTATTATTTATAGTATATACGTCTATGCATAGATATAAAAGATGTTTCACACAGAAGGAAGAAACGGTGTAAATGTTTTATTGGCAGCCACTTTTGCATCATCCACCTAATTCATTTGTGGCCAGCTAATAATGAAACCGTCCAAAGCTAGGTAGGTGAAATCTTTACGTGAACTTTTTCAAATACAAAACACACACAGCTGAGGAACGTGGAAGTTCCATAATTTAGCTTTAATTTTGGCAGATTATTATTACTTTTAAGAGCTTTGTTTTGCATTTGACTTTTTTGTATTCTGGCCAGAATTTTTTAGCACAACAAGCAAGAAAGGAACCCCACAATATTTGGTTATGGGGTGTGGGTTTGTGTTCAAGTCATGGATTCAGACTAAGCTTTTTTCTCCCATGTGCTTCGTGAACTTTCTAGTCATGAGATCTTTTCCAACCTAGTTGATGGTATGATTCTATGGCAGCACTGACTTTTAAAGGCTAGGCTCTTCTTCCTCTTGATTTTCTTGATGCAAGTTGACAGATCCTGTTTGAACATAGTCAAAAGATGAAGCCAGGTGTCCAAATCTTGAAAACCCTTCTGAGACTGATGTTTTCTCCTTCTTTGGCCAGCTCTCAGCATGAGTACAACCCAGAGTCCCACTTAGCTTCTCTTCACGTATTTACTTTGCAGAGATGAGGCCACTCGCACCAATGGAGCAGGCGGGGAAGAAGACGCATCTATTGGTGAAGCTCAGCCCAGCTCTGTTGGCATCAAGCACCCATGTTTATTACAGCTGGCAAAGAGGTGAGCCATCCATGCAAAATGGCCAGCCTACCTAACTGTCACCACAGCTGATGGAAATCTGGATGAGTGTTTGATCTAACCCATTTTCCCCCAGCTGGGGAGCTGGTCCTGCCTTTCACAGTGTCGCTGATCTGCATACTGTCTCTGTGCATCTGCATAGTGCTCTCCACCAGTGTCTTGCAAACACACCTTTGCAGGAAATAAAAGGCCTCATCGTGGTCTACCTTCCACCTCATTCCCTGCAGGCAGGCTGGTATTTTTATGAAGAGCCAACATTTATAAGCCACATAGGCAAATGTCATGCTGCAGCTGAAGGGACAGGACTTGCCTGGGGAGCAGTGGGGAGGTTGGGGTAGAGTTGGCATGGCAGAGCTGGGTGGGAAAAGCCAGGAATTTGGGACCTAGGGAGGGTGCAATGGAAGAGCAAGGAGTGGTGGTCCCCCAGATGGAGTTAAGCAACCCAGGGAAGGAGAAAGAAGATGCTTGCTGATCATCCTCACCAGCCCTGCAGCTCCCCCATGCAGACAGTGGCCTCAGACAGCCTTTCCCTCTCCCCACCCTCACAGCGCAACCACTGCCCCATTCCTCCCTCTCCCTGAGAGCTGTCAGTTGTGGTCTCTGAGGGAAAGGCACTACCCTTGCCAGCCTGGGATAAAGCTATAGAGCGGAGAATCAAAGCCCAGATCCAGGCAGATAACCTAAGATCCAATAAAAATCAGGGGAGATTTTTCAAAGGAGCCAGCAAATCTTCCCATGTAGGTGCTGTTGCTCCATCCTGACCTGCTGACCCACTGAGAAGGCTGCATGTTCGTTCACATAGGTAGGCCAAAACAGCCAAAACAAGGTGGAAATAGCCAAGCCACTGGTTCTCAGTGTTGGCTGTAAAGTCCTCGCAAACAGCAGATAGGACAGGATGTGCCAACAACCCCAAGTCTGCAAGCGCGCAGTAGCAACACAGGTTGCTGAAGGACCACAAGACCAGGCACTGACTCAGTCCACAGCAACCAGGCATCTCCCCAGAGTGGGATGAGATGGGAGTAGTAGGTATGTAAGATGTTTTTGTTTTTTCCTGATGTTATCCCCACTTTCCCAGGTCCCAGCTTCAGACAGCCGTCTGCCATCCGCTTTGGCCAGACACCGAGACGCTAGCAATTGTCTGCTGTTACTGTCATGAGTAAAGGTACAGTGCCATGAATTGTCTGTTCCCACAGGGATTTTGCCTGGTGTGAAATAGGTTGGGACTGGGTGAATGGTGCTCTGGCTGATCGGCCCCCTGCCAGAGGAGGATTTGTCCATTAGACTCTCACTTGGGTTTTGGGTGCGGCCTGAAAGGGAGGGTTCGAGCTAATAGTTGTTAGGGTTTTCCATGCTTTGTTGTGAAACTCTTGGTTTTCCCATGCCATGGATTTGGGATTATATGCCTTAAAAAGCAATATTTCACGTGCCTAGCTCCAAGGTACCATTTTTGACCCATTGTTTGTAAATGCTACAGAATGAGTGCTGTGTTTAACTATATTTGAGTGATTGGGAAGTGATGCAAATTACCTGAGGCCAGGCAGTAGTCTGAAGGAAGGGCTTGGAGAAGGAGTCAGAGTGCCAGTCAGTGTACCAGGCACAAGCAGGGCTCCTCTGTCCTTTCTGTCCTTTCCTGATTTGGTTTCCCCTTGTGTTCCTAGGGAGAAATGAAAGAGGAGGAAATTACATGTGGATTATAAACCCCAGCATCTGTGCTAGGGGAATCTGCAGCCAAGTGAAGGGTGGCTGAATTTAGTCCAGTATTCACCACTGATTCTTAAAGAACTTCTCATCACAGTGAACTGCTCCAGAAACCAGCCCAAGAGCTGATAGCCCATAGTGCTGAGTGAGAACAAGGGTCACCACTGCTAATCTGAGATGTAATCAGTTGAATTTAAGTTATAGAAGAGCTATAAGGGAAGTCTGACATATTTCATATCTTGCACTACTCCAATGAAAGCTGCATCTGAGAGAAGATAGAAATTATAGGTGAGTACAAGATCTATGTGGTACCCTTTTTAAAACCTTTAGATGCTCACATGATGCACAAACCAAAGCCGTGAGTGGTTTGATTATTTTATATATGGATCAGTGCAGTTATTGGTGAAATTAAGGCCATGCATCCTGCCTGTCAGTGGGTTTGCACAATGGACATGATGGGGGCCAACCTAGTAGGGCTTATAAGAGACATTTCTATTCCTATACATGCTCTTTACAGGGGTTCATGCTGTGCTGAGGAGCTGTGCTCGTGGACCCGGACAATTGTATGAAATAACTGGATAGTCATGAAGTGGAGAAAGTACTCTCATCCCCACCCTCATGATGGGTATGCCTGTGCTGCAGAGAAGCTCGAGATTGAAGGGAAGCCAGTGGAGGCCCCCTGGAATCCTCAGCCTCAGAAATGTGGTCCAGCACTGCCTCCGCACACACTGAACTTCACACTCCCAGGGAAGCATTGTGCCCATATCTGAACTGTCGTAAGTTAAAGCCAGCAGAAGTAGCTTTCCATTCACACCTTCAGTTTTCATGTCGACATGCCATAATGACATGAAGCAGCAGATGGATGCAGACCAGGAAGAATATTTGGACATATTAGGCAATGGGGATCAGTCCGTTTAGCTCAAACACCCCCACCATTACTCCAGCTGAGAGATCACAACCCAGTGCCCGCAGCTACAAGGGACCAAACTGGAAGCTTCTTCTAAGTGAGAAGCAAAATGGGCTTTGCCCAGGTTTATTGAACATTTTATTTAAACCACCACCTCCTGTCTGCAAAGCCTAAACCCTGCCATTATAAATCACTGCTCCAGTTCTGGTTGGCTTCACAGTCTCTGTGCTCGCTCTGAGGCAGAGCTGACACCTTTCACCTCCAGGGAAGGGTTGAACCACAGGCATCCAGCTAAAATGCCATGTTACCAGCTCGAAGTAAAACACACTTTTCAGTCAGCTATGGGACATGTTTCCCAAATGCTCTGGTATCTCTGGTCCCCTCTACTTTGTCTGTGAAACTATTACTTTGCATAATAGGAGGCAGAGACACTCCGACCATCTGGTGGTAGGCAACGCCATGTATAATTTAGGTTGCTTCACTCGCTCTCCCATCAACAACAGGAGCACAGCTTCCTCCTTGTTTACCTTGATTTCTTAGCCCTTTGCTAGAAAGGCAAGGTCAAAAGCAGCTGCTGGGGAGTAAACTGTATCCTTAACTGGATGGTGGAGTTTTAAGGGATAGCTCTGCTTGTGGGTGAAATTCCTTCATAACCGGGTTATTTCCCAATTCTGTGTGAGCAAAGGGGTAAGGAACTCAATAAATCCCAGTCAGGAGAGGACAGTTGGTATCATCATATATGCAAATGCCCCTTTCCCCTCCAGCAAAGCGTGAGGACTGGGGTCGTATCATCTGGGCATTGTGCTCTGGGGAATCACCATTAAGGTCAATGTCACTGTAGCCAGCTAAGCAGCGCCCTCAATGCATCCAACAGGTTAATTGTGAAGGAGATGGACAACTCCACTCATTTCCAGTGTGGAGAGAGCTTCTGGGGCTGGCACAGGAGCTGCATCACCCCTAAGGGACCCCTCCTCTTGGGGACCAAGCCACCTTTGCATCCCCATTGGTGATTCTCTTAGAAACCTGCACCAGGTTTGCTGCGATTCCTCTATTTCAAGAAGAGTATCTTGGGCCTAGCCAGGGCTGCGCTCCTGTTTATCTGCTCTTGGTGAGCACAGTCACGTGGTTAAGGCCCTGATGCTAATGTTTATGGCTTAAAACAGTGGGATTATTCATGAGTTCAGAGATAACCATGTGCTTTTATACTTGGCTGGAATGGCGTCTAAAGCTGACAGCTGGGAATCAAAAGCTCTGAGTCACCAGGTCCCTCCTCTCCTTCCTGTGTGACCAGTCTACCTATGTCTGCTTCCTTGCCTGCTGCATAAGGAGGATGACAGTTGCTTTTATCTGATGGTTACTTTCAAATGGCCCTAAAGGCCTCTTTTGGTCTGATGAAAATTCAGTAGAAGCTGGACTAGCATGGAGAAGACAGGAGGACATTTAACTAATGAAGGTGCTGGAGCTCAGAAAGGCAATTGCATCCTTTCTTCCTCTCCACGTTCCCACACAGGTTACTTGGCAATTGCTGCAAACTTTTCTATGGGCAGAGAGGAGTGGGAGGCCATGAAAAGGCTGAGACAAGGTTCTCTGAGTTAGTGGAAGGCTCAAGTGGTGGTTCAGGTGCCCAGCACAGCAGGCTCCCAGCAGTAGTTACACCTTAAAAGAAGGCCCATCCAGTTAAACACAGTGACCTTGATCCTTCAACCCTCTTCTTCACATATCTACTTTGTAAAACAAAACATGCACAAAAAATGGAGAGAAAGAGACAAAACACAGGCCAATTGGCGCATATTTGATGCCCCAATATACAGTAAGTCCCTAGGGAAGTGGCAGAGGGTTTTCCACATTTGGCATGTACACTTGTGAATAAAAGATGATTTTAAATACAGACTCCATCGATTCTCCTGCTGTTCCTTCGTGGTGTCAGTCAGGGATTTCTGTCCCCATAGACCTGGGCAGAGCACTGGCTCACAGCACGCACTCAGTGCTGAGCTTTAGGAGAGACAAGCAGCACAAACTACCCAGGATGCAAAAGGCTGAATGGATCAATGGCTAATGACCTGCACCTTTGCTTGGTTGAATTGGCACCATTCCTGGGAGGAGAAGTTGCTCCTGCAACCCTACTTTGTGCACCCATGCTTTGGTGCAGTGGGAAGCTGGCTTTGACGTGCGTTTAAGATGAAGTCTACACCTCCCTATTGGTTAACAAGTCAAATAAGATCATCTGCTTAGATGGTGTGAGAAACCCTGCGCAGCGCAGTGTACAGCTGCTGTATCCATGTGAATATACAGGCTGAAACCCTGCAGAGGAGCTGTGGGTGTCCTCCCAGCTGCCCTGTGCTTTTGCAGGCATTTGTAAATACAAATGCTCTCACTTTCCATTGATAGAAATCAAAAAGCAATTAAGAATCAAGCTCTTGAAATTGATAGGTCTCCTGAATCTGAAACGTTTTTCATTCTTTGGCTGGTATCACTGCCTAGATGAGATTATTTTCTTAAAGGGAAGATTAAAATAAACAGTATTTATGGTTTCATTATTTGAATGACTAAGAACCTCCAGCTTTATTTTAACTTCACAGAGGACCAGGAGATGTTTTTAATGATATGTTTTACTCAGCATCTTTCATCCAAGCATCTCAAACTGCTTTTCAAATAATTAATTAACCCTTGTACCTCTCCATGAGACAGTTATTATCTCTGATATTACTGGTGGGTAAACAAAGGCACAAAGACGTCAAGGCACAAGCTGTTTTCCAAATATTAATTAACTAATTCTCACACCACTCTCTGAGACTGTTACTATCTCTGCTATTACCAGTGGGTAAACTAAGGCACAAGTATGCAAGCCACTTGCCCAAGGCCATGCAGGTGAGTCAGTAACAGAGCTGAGAATAGCATATGGACCAGTCTAACCCCTAGCTGATTGTTTCTAGCAAGTACGATGCCATATTCCTGACAACAGGCAATGCAAGCCTCTGTGTAAAGTGCAGCTGAAACCAGCTGGGTTTATGAAACTGTTTCCTCCAGTATCTATTCATCCATTGGAGAGTATATTTGCCCACATTAGTTTGCAGCTTCTTTGGAACTTGCCATGGCTGGTGGAATAGAAAGTAACTATGATGGGAAATGGTTGGTTTAAAGGATCTGGGGAGTTTTATGATACTCTAGTGATGGTGAGAGTGCAGCAGCATGCATTATCCCTGTACCCATCCTGTGTGGCATTCTCAGGCCAGGAGGGCCCCAGACTCAGCCAGGCTTAGGATGCCATACACAGAGTGATGCCGTCACTTCTTTCTCCTCCGTCCAAGCCTGCAGCCTTGGAACAAGCACATGCCCTGGGGAAGGAGTGAGAGCAGGGCTGGCCTCAAGCATACTAACAGGAGCTGCTCTAAGTGTCTGTGTACTCCCCTCATTCATCTGCTTTCCTCCTTTGGGATGTGCAGGGTCTGTGCAACAGGTGTCTGGAGGAACATGGAGACCCCCTCACCAGCTAAAGCCACCTTACCTCCTTGCACAGTCCATCAGCTCAGACTTCAGCACACCTTTGTGCCACAGAGCAAGGACTTTCTGTCTTCCCTAGGAAGACAAAAAGCGAGGAACCTGAAGCACCCTCTGCT
This sequence comes from Neopsephotus bourkii, assembly GCF_033783945.1. Classification (NCBI taxonomy): domain Eukaryota; kingdom Metazoa; phylum Chordata; class Aves; order Psittaciformes; family Psittacidae; genus Neopsephotus; species Neopsephotus bourkii. Next base: position 3,446,889 of record NW_026901735.1, read on the forward strand.
CTTGGGAAAGGTCTTCCCTTTTCCATCCATCTCTAGCAATTCTCTGTGCAAGCACCTGAACCCTCACCACGCGCACATCCCAGCTGAGCTATTTCAAACATGGGCTTGGCCCCATCAGATGCAGTCTCATTTCCACATGAAAGGGCTGGAGAAATACGAAGCCAGCTCATCTGTATTGATAAGAATTTGGCATTACTTTCCCCCAGTTATCTAAGCTTTTGGTGTACATTAATCACAATGTGAAAACCAGGAAGGGGGGATGCATCTTCTCAGCTCTCTTTCCCTGAGCTCAGGCAATAATCTGAAGGTATTCTGTGGGGGTATTTTGGGCTGGTTGGTGTGTTATTTTCCTAAACTTCCCTTTTCCAGTTCCACGCTGCTGGAGCCTGATTGCTCCCTCCCCTCTGCAATTTGGATGCCTCACTCTTCTTGCTACAGCTCTGATGCAAGCGCTGCGCTGCCGTGTTTGCCAAACCTGGCATGAGTACCCACTGCTAGTCTAGACACCAGTCTAACTGTAGCACTAATGCTAGGGTTTAACAGACTGATCTCGGCGTTTGTCATAGCTCTGCCCACGGTCATCCCTTTGATCTTTATCCTTGAAAACCACAGTCATTGACAAAGGTAAAATGAATTTCTGCCTTTAAAAGACTTTGATGGCATTCCCTTGTTTTGTTTTGGGGTTTGGGTTTTTTTTCCTCCTCTCCTTTGCTCTTCCAGCTGAACTTCATCATAAAGCTTCTGATTACAGCTGCAGGACAAGATAGAGTCGATGCTTTCTTGCTTTCTGCAGTACAGATGTTTAAAAGTCTAAGGGGGAAACACTTCTTCTGAGACAAACTGCCAGTGAGTGTGATGTAAACTTGAATGGGAATCAGAGACAGAGGGCCCTCAGGATTTGGTCTTGTACCTTCTTAAACAAAACCAAACCAAAACAAAATCACCTTGAATAGGGCCAAGTGCCAAAAGCAGGAAAGAATGAGAACTATTTGGTATTAGATTTCTAACTTGAAACCTGCAGTCTGCCAAGTACTACTGTTTGCCTTCATGTAGTACCTAGAGGTTGAGCTCAGACAAGGGCCTTCTATCAGACATTGTATGGACACGTTGTAAGAGATTGCCTCTGCCTGGAGGTGTTAATAATTTAAATAAACATGATGAGCAAATCAAGTGTTACCAGCTCCATCTTCTAGATGGGGAAGTGAAGGCAAGGAGTGCACACACCTTGTCCAAGGTCACACAGAGGACCTGAATTCATTGTAGGGCGCCAGGTCACCTTCATGGCAGTGATAACATCATCTTTGCTGGCAAGCTCTTGGCTCCAAAAGGGATGGCTGGGCCATCAGTGTGCAGCTAGATAGCAGCGCCTCTTGTCATGATTCCTGCTGCTTTTCTCTGCTTTGAGTTGTAGGGTTTGGCTCAGTGTGGGGGAGTGCTACAGATCTCTTAGCAGCTCAGTCTCCACTACAGAAAAGTCAGCAGCTTTTGAGCCAGGTTTTTTTTCCCATAAGGTTATAAAAGCTAATTGTGAGAAGTCTCATCTCTTAGAATTTACTGTAGGAAGCACTTTGCATGAGGGACCTTCAGTGCGTCCCCCAACCTTGATGTATTTCAATGAAAACAGAAGAGGGGGTCCTTGCACTGAGCCCGGAATAAGAGCAGGAATTTAAAGAGCTGGAGTTTACTATCATGCACAGTGTAAAAGTAAATAAACTCAATAGGGGAGGCTTTGGTTACAGTGTGTTATTTGCACATCTGTAAAAATCTTCCAAGGACTGGGGGTGTGCAATGTATCCAGGGTTCATTGAAGTCAATGGGATTTTTGCCATGGATGGCCCTGGGGCCAAGTTGTCTCCCTAAACACTTACATGGGACTCAGCAGCTGCTGGAGTGGAGGGCAGGACACCAGTGAATTCCAACAGCTCAGGGAGAAGGAAGTCATGGCAGGAGGGTTGGAACTTGATGATCTTAAGGTCCTTTCCAACCCTAACTATTCTATGATTCTATGACTTCCTGGTGGTAGCAACTCTGAAAGCACCAGCAGTGATGTCCCATCCCAAAGCTCATCCAGAACAGGTTTTGGGGTATCTCTTAGCTAGGAGAGGCCATTTGTCAATATGGGTTTTGTTAAATAAACAAGCACACAACAAACTACCTTGAAAGTGACTGGCTCAAAACTGAACATTCTCCTGTTGACACATATAAATATCGCATGAACAGACAGAGACATACACACAGCTGACAAGCAGAAGACTTCGTATATAGAATCATAGAATAGAATCATAGAATCATTGAATAGTTAGGGTTCGAAAGGACCTTAAGATCATCAAGTTCCAACCTCCCTGCCATGGGCAGGGACACCTCGCTCTAAACCATATTACCCAAGGCCTCATCCAACCTGGCCTTGAACACTGCCAGGGATGGAGCATTCACAACCTCCCTGGGCAACCCATTCCAGTGCCTCACCACCCTCACAGGAAAGAATTTCCTCCTTATATCCAATCTAAACTTCCCCTGTTTAAGTTTGAACCCGTTACCCCTTGTCCTGTCACTACAGTCCCTAATGAAGAGCCCCTCCCAGCATCCCTATAGCCCCTCTTCAGATACTGGAAGCTGCTATGAGGTCTCCATGCAGCCTTCTCTTCTCCAGGCTGAAGGACCCCAACTTTCTCAGCCTATCTTCATATGGGAGGTGCTGCAGTCCCCTGATCATCCTCGTGGCCTCCTCTGGACTTGTTCCAACAGTTCCATGTCCTTTTTATGTTGAGAACACCAGAACTGCACACAATGCTACAGGTAAGGTCTCACAAGAGCAGAGTAAAGGGGCAGGATCACCTCCTTCGACCTGCTGGTCACGCTCCTTTTGATATAGGTGCTAATGTGTAGGTTAGATAGGAAGATGTATGAATTTTCTGTGTACTTCTCACGTTCTCCCAACAGCCATAAATTTCTGTTTTCCTGGTTTTTCCAAACACTTCACCAGTTGAGGCACAGATGCCAAATGTTGACACAATATGTTAAATTGAAATGTTGACAGTTTCCCATGGAGAGGTTTCTGCAGCCTCGGAGAAGCTCTTCTCCACATTTCTTTGGAGATTTGAAGGAATTTGGTTAACATTTTGCTGTTGCCCATTCCTGACCACACTGAGTTGAGTGGGGACTGGAGGAGCACTTGATGAGTCAGGCTCTTCTGTTATTTACAGCCTCCTCAAAACGATGAAGTAGCAGGAATCTCCTTGGAGAGCAATGTATCACAGCGATTGTCAAGATGATTTCCAAATCAAAGATGACTTCCAAGACTTCCAATCTTGGAGCCAATGGCAAAAATCCCATTTTCTACACAATATTCTTAATGAAGATTCTGAAATTTTGGAGCTTTGTATGTTATGGCTATAAGGTCCTGTTCAAATTCAGGATCTATATGCCTTAATGGCCCTAAAAAGAAGTGATGAAAAATGTCTATTTTAAAAACAAATACCACATTTATAATGAGACCAAAGGGAAAATGAAGAATTCAGTACTGAATACTGACACCTGCCACTTGCAAAATCTCTCCCCCACTAGAAACAAATATCTGTGAGAGTCTGGAAAGTTTTGGTCACTCATTTTTTCCTCCTTTGCTTCCATTACAGCCACTTGTACGTCCGTCCAGTAGCAGCACTGACATTGCTAAATGTCATGAAGTCGATGAAGTTTCTTCATGTACTAGTTCCAGGTGAGATGGCAACAGGAACAGCTGTAACTTACCAAACAAAACAAGGCAAAACAATGTAAGAAGGACATGGAACTCTTGGAGCAAGTCCAGAGGAGGCCATGAAGATGCTGAGAGGGCTGGAGCAGCTCTGCTCTGGAGACAGGCTAAGAGCTGGGCTGGGGCAGCCTGGAGAAGAGAAGGCTCCCTAAGGGGAGACCTTGTAACAGTCTTCAAATAACTAAACAGTGCCTGTGAGAAATCTGGACAGGGACTTTCTAGAAGGGCATGTAGTAACAGGACAAGGGGCAATGGCTTTAAACTCACAGAGGGAGATGTAGATCAGATATTAGGAAAATACTCTTCCCTGTGAGGGTGCTGAGGCGCTGGCACAGGGTGCCCAGAGAAGCTGTGGCTGCCCCATCCCTGGCAGTGTTCAAGGCCAGGTTGGACACAGGGGCTTGGAGCAAGCTGCTCTAGTGGAAGGGGTCCCTGCTCATGGCAGGGGGCTGGAACTGGGTGAGCTTTAAGGTCCCTTCCAAGCCAAACCTTTCTATGATTCTATGGAAAGAAGTACTTGCCAGTGTTTCAGGATATAGCTGTTAGGTCCCAGGCACAGAGATTAGTCAGAGTACCCCTAAATATCACTTCTTATTGAACTTTGATTTCCAAGTTCTTTGCTCCAAGTGCCCACCGGCTATGAAAACCCAGGTTAGCTCTGGCTGCTGGGCTCTAAATTCCTTCGGGGCTTTGCTTAGTCCCTTGTACAATGACCAAGGGTCTCCACCAGTGCAATCAGGAGAGCATTTCAGGAGGGGAGGCAAGAGGCATGTCCCATGTATTGGATCCCCTGGCAGGAAAATTCCCCCATTGTAAATCACACAGTGCAGGTGACCCCCTTGTGCTTCATCCCCATTGTCACAGCCTCAAGTCACACTGGGCAGAAGGGGCCAGTGTGACAGGGCAGATGTGGAGGCTGGCAAATTACCCAGGGCTTAAATGCTTGGGTTGGTTTTTACTCTTCTCAGCCTGCCTCTGTTGGAAGCCAAGCTGGAGAGATCCTTGGTCTCAATAAATATGACAGTTCTGATTGTCATGGAAGAAAACCCAGTTTCCCAGAGAAAACCTCAGACAAAATAGCCAACCCGAGATATTTATCACTTTACACTATGTTAATGCAGTCAAAAACAATGCATGCTACAATAAATCCATTACTTTGTCCTGCTAGAACAAACTGATATTCCCACATGACTAATTTCAAGCTGGAAGGGTTTGAGGTTGGGTTTTTTTTTTTCCTATTAATGCTATTTTTGTGCTGGAGAAGGCATTTTTCAATTGAATGAAAATTTTGCCTCCAAAAATGGGCAGTTTCAGTGGAAGAGTTAGAGGTTTCAATAAGACAAAACTAAGACCAGCAATTCAGTTGTTGACTGAGAGGATTCTTCAGTATTGCCCCTCTCTCCATCACCTAAAAATCCCCCCCAAAAGTAAAATATGAACTGAAAGAACAAAATCCGTCCATGTCATCAATATTATTTTGGGGGGGGGGGAGGGGAAGGGGACTATAGACCCTGATTACTTCCATCAACTGATGGGACAAGAGGAAACAGCTTCAAGCTGCACCAGGGGAGGTTTAGATGGAGCTGAGGAACAATTCCTTCCCCAGAGGGTGCTCAGGGCAGGGCTGCAGGCACTGTCCCTGCAAGTATTGACACACTGTGGAGTATCACAGAATGGTTTGGGTTGGAAAGGACCTTAAGATCACCCAGTTCCAACCCCCTTCCATGGGCAGGGACACCTCACACTAAACCATGGCACCCAAGGCTCTGTCCAACCTGGCCTTGGACACTGCCAGGGATGGAGCATTCACAACCTCCCTGGGCAACCCATCCCAGTGCCTCACCACCCTAACAGGAAAGAATTTCCTCCTTATATCCAATCTAAACTTCCCCTGTTTAAGTTTGAACCCGTTACCCCTTGTCCTGTCAGTACAGTCCCTAATGAAGAGTCCCTCCCCAGCATCCCTATAGGCCCCCTTCAGATACTGTAAGGCTGCTCTGAGGTCTCCACGCAGCCTTCTCTTCTCCAGGCTGAACAGCCCCAACTTTCTCAGCCGATCTTCATACGGGAGGTGCTCCAGTCCCCTGATCATTCTCGTGGCCTCCTCTGGACTTGTTCCAGTGCCATGGTTTAGTGGTGGCCTTGGCAGTGCTGGGGAATGGTCAGACTTGATGATCTTAAAGGTCTTTTCCAACCCAGTCGATTCTATGATTCTGTTTACTCCTAATGCTTAAATCTAGTTTTGCTCCAGCTTTTCCACCCAGGACAACCCCAAAGCCAGGCAGGGCTAGACTTAGCTGAGCTCAGACTCCAAGCAGACCATTGCAGCTCAATGCCATGTATTAATAACAGTAATAGCAACATGTTTAGAGCCTAGTAGAACCTATTTAACCCCAAAATTAGCTCAGCTGAGCTGGAAATGCCGACAACAACGATTTGATTGGAAATACCTGTGAACTGCAGAGTAGAACTCGATGCCATCAGACACAGGCTGGGCCCGCACAGGAGAGAACCCACTGGGTTTGCAGCAGTGACCAGAGGTCAGCATATTGGGGTAGGGGAAAACCACAGCTGAATGGCATCATTTAAGCCTCAAAGGAGAGCCCAAGTGCCAGTCAGCACAAGGAGATAGGGAGCACCCCCAGAGAAGGGTACAAAGGTAGCAGTGATGATCAGTGCTTGGCTTTGCTCCCACAAAGGTCACAGCTGGGGCTTTTATTAACTTTTTCTCAACACAGCATTATTGAGGATGATACCAAGCTACTCACTGGTAATGCCTCCCTCCCTCCCTCCCACAGACCTTTCACAAGAAAATGTAAGTATTTGACATCCCTGGTATAGGCAAAGACAGGCAAAGACTCTGTTATCTTTCATAAGCTGGAGAACTTGGCTATGAGTACACAAAGGTCCCTGTCCAGCAAACCATGTGGGTAGTTTCACTCAATGTGAATAAAACGAGGCATGAGCTTGCAAGATTTGTCTAAGCGAAGGTGCATCCTGGGCTTGGCTACAGAAGCTTCCATCTGGAAATACAAGTAATTGGTAAAAATGTGTCTACTGTGAATTTAAGTGTTATCTATACTACTACAAGGGGAAATTCTTCTTTATTACTGTTTCATTACCAGTATCCTTTTGGAGCTGAAGTTCCTGTGCGCACACACAGCAGCCAGATTCATCAGGCACCTAGATCTTAAACATGGGGAAGTTGTTCCCATTCACTTCTCTGTTTATTTTCCATTTCCCATCCTATCAGCTCAAAAGAATCAAGGTGGGAGGAGGTAAAGCAACTGGAACAGGCACTTTTTAAGGCTGCACTGAGTAGAAGGTAAGAAAATATCATAAATTTTATTCCATGCCTTCTTGCCAGTTGTTAGAAATGTGCAGTCCATATGAATTCATATAACAAGGAGGGAATGTTGGGAAAACCAATAAAGATTTTGTGGTCTTAACTATAATGAATGTAGTTTGATATAGAGTCTGTTTTTCACTGCATGGCAAAATGAATCATAAAATACTGGACCTTGAAACTCCTGCATTTTTTAACAATAGCCTGGGGACAGTTTACAGTGTAATGAATTGTAATTAACCCACCTTCAAAATCTTTTATGAGTATTTTGCCAATTAGCTTCGCATGCTTGCTAATGACTCATGGCCAGCGCATGTCTTTACAGAGCAGGCTTTTACAGCACACACTAGCCTGTTAAGTCAGCAGAAGTATGCAGGATGGTGAAGGAGACACAGGTAAGGCTCAGCCAGCCCTAGCAGCCTTCATAGTTCAACATTCAGAGAGCCTCTGCTGCTCTCTCAGACCCAAAATAACTGTAATAATGTATAGCAACGTCAAAAGGCTTTGGTTTCCGAAGGATTGCGAGGAATGCGAAGGGCTCAAGTCCTGACATCTGGTGTTACTTAGTACTAACATATATAATGCTGCTAATTGCTGAGCCATCTTTGTTTTCCTTACTTAGCACTAGGGTTAGAATTATTTTATTTTTGTGGTTCATGGCTTCCTGCCACTTGCAACACAAAGTCCACTCTAAAGAAAATAAAACAACTACCAGGCTGCCTACTAACAGTGTGCGGAGGGCTGGGGTTGCTCCTTCCCCCTCTTCTGGTTTTGGTTGTGTTTTCTGTTTTGCTTTATTTAATTAAAGGGGACTCAGAAGAGGCATGCCCCAAGCAGACCCAGCAGAGCTGGGACCTGCCCAGTGTCCCACCAAAAGGCCACATGGATCTCCCAGCATAGGCAGGAGGAGATGCAGGAGGAGGAGGCTCAGCGCAATCCCTCCCCTGCTGTACCCTCCTCGCTTCAGGCAATCCGTGGTTTATGGACTTCCCAAAGCAGAGCCTGCCTCCAGACCAGTGTGTTTTAACAGCCACCCATGGATCTATCCTCCTCAAATGTTTTTGATCCCTTTCTCAAGCCATTTATAACTTCTGGCCTCCGCAACATCCTGTGGCAATGAGTTCCACAATTTAATTATGCTTTGTATGAAAAAGTACTTCCTTCTGTTGGTTTAAACCTTCTTGTGTGACAGCATCACCAGGTTCCCTCTGATTCTTAGGAGAAGCAGTGAACAGCCAGTTCCTATTTGCTTTTTTCCTTATGTCAGTCATGATCTGACATTTACTGCACCTCCTGTTATATCTTCCCTTTCCACCTTGAAGACTCCTCATCTGCTTATTTTTCCATCTCTGTGGAAGCTGTTGCCCATCTCTCCTCACCCTGAACGCTTTCCTTCCTGTGATTTCTAGTTCAGCTCAACCCTTCTGGAGGTAGATGGCTAGAAAACACACTGCTATGGAGAGAATGTTTAATTGAGGAGTGCTATAATGATGTTTTCTGATTTGTTCCAGCCTCTTTGCCAGATCATTCTTAACATGATAGTTGCCTCTTTTGATGGACTTTCAATGCTATTTTCAGAGGTCTCCAAGCTAAATGCTCCATTCAGTGCTCGTCTATGTTGAAATGTAGTTAAGGTGGGTTTGCTGCATATGCTCTGCTTTTGTTGACACTGCACTACATCAGTCATTTTATTGCCTGGCTACTCAGGATCATGAACTCTTTGGCAGTGCTTTGTGGCCAGGTTTTAGATTTGTAATGATGAATAATCTGCATCATCTGCAAAATTTCTCATCTTACTGTTCTTCTTTTTTACCAGACTATTTCTGAGTATGTCTGAACACTATCAAATTAGTGTTTCAACAACCTCAGTTCTAAATAATGCACCAAAAAACCTCTCTCTTACACAAAAATGTGTGGCAGATCCTAGCCAAAGCCTTGCAGGGACTCACCATTAACCTCCCACAATAGTGAGCAAAGCTTTACACCCATCTTCCAGAAAGACAGCTTTTAACTTTGCATAACTTCAGAGAACTTTCTTTTCTCATCTCTTATCATGAAGCCTTGTTGCAGACAGTTTTTAGGCATTTGTGTTTATTGGCATGACTCTCCTGACTCCTCTGAGCATGTTATCAATATTGAGTGGGTAAGCTGGAGAAATCAGTGATAACAAGGCCCATCTGGTGTGTCAAGTATTTCATTCCACAGCCAGGGATATGTCATTTCTCGGCCTATTATTTTTAATAACTATCAGATCATCCATCCCTGATGATCATGGTTGCTCTGTAAACCATGCAGACCATCAAGCGGACGGACCTCAAGTTGGTAAGAAAGACTCCACTACAGCAACGCCTTTCTTTTTCATACAATGCCTTTTTTGCCCAATACAGAATCATTTATTTATGTCTTTGGGTGAGCTGCACACCTTTTTGCACTGAATTTGTATCGGTTATCAGCCCAAAACACAGAATCTGTCCTTCATGCGCTATTGCAATAGACCATAGCACACTGAATGGTGAGCTTGGCTTGATGTGCCTGAACACCACCTATTGCTGCTCTCAGCTGCCCCTCTCTTGAGGAATTCTTAGTTACACTAAGAAGCAAGTTCATCTGAAATCACCCTGCTTGCTGAAGAGATTTTTCTCTTTACCATACCCTGGTAGAGATCCAGTTCTCCTGGAGAATTAACACTTATGGCAGCGTGAAACCCCACAGGGCACTTAGCATTGGCAAGCCATTTCCTTGTCTCACTAACTATTGCCACTTCTCTGTTGTCCCAGATCGTTCTCACTCCCCTGTCAGTCAGCTGTCCGAGTGGTTTAGCAGGAAAGGCCGAACATGTGATAAACTTAGCCTGGGATTTAACCTGGGCCCATCCTAGAAAGCTGTGATTTGTGAGGCAGCTGTGAGGACTGCAGCTCAGGTCTACCCAGGCTCTGGTATGATTCAGGACCTACAATATGAAGTTACCATGAATTTCATGCTGTTCCGTGCACCACTTTGCTCTGAAACCTGTTTGCTGGGCATAAAGGTGATAATCTGCAAAGAGTTCCATCACAGACATAAGAGACAAACTGAGAAGGGGAGAACTCGAAGGGGAGCCAACCTGTACTGCATGAACTGTACAATTCGTGCTGTGAATCTTCAGAGCTGACATGCATGTTTGGACCACAATTACACCACCTACATACTTCAGATCAGCACTGATCATGCTTTATGGACCTGAATTGCAATTGCCAATTTTCAACCTGTTGTTTGCTCTTCTTAATTCAGTGGGAGCTTTGCCTGTACTGTGCAGGACTGGACCATCTGCCTATGTCCAGGTTATGGAAAAATATTAGATCTGTACCAAATAAGCTCAATATATCCCCAAGGGAGAGGGACTGTATTTACAGTCCTGGCTACTTCTACACATAGCACAGACTTTTCTTCACTGGGGACCTAATCTTGAACCCGTTTAATCAGTGGGAATGGTGGCAGGAGGAGACCATGTGTTATTCCAGTCAATCTAGCATGCCACAAAAATGTGTTGGATCCTTTAATTTTTTCTTTAAGGAGAGAAAAATAAACCATATGGTTAGATAATCAGTGGGACTCACTAGACACCTATACAGGAGAGTTGCAGGCATGGAAATACTCATGTACGTATTTGAAGTGACACCACAGATTTTTTGGGTGGGTTTGTTTTGCCCTGCTAAGCTATGTCTGGACAAATAATTTGGATGCTGATCACTCAGGTAACATAATCTGAAATCATGTTGCTTGTGCTGCAAACAGAAGTGAAGGAGAGAACATTTCATTCCTGTCTCACACGAAGCAGAGTTCACAGCTGTGGCATTTCATTCCAAGTAACACCATTGCCTGTAACACAGCAAAGCATGTGTATAAGGGGGGTGTGCACAGAAATTATTGCTCTTCTGCCAAAGAGCTAAGGCAGGACTCTTTCTTACTTTTTTTTTTCCCCTTCTCATTCACTCTGAAGCATAAAAGCAAGCAGTGTTCCTACACTGCAATAGAAATTGTACAACCCATTCACTCCGTGTAACACCAACATAACTGCCATGCATGGAGCCCTTAGTTTTGTGTACAGTTGCAAAGAAAGGGAGGCCTAACATGCTAACTGTGAATGGGAAGTGATGGAGGGGCAAAGGGCTTTCAGGCTGGCCAGCTAAATGTTCCATTCTGCTCTGTATGCCTTTCATCCACTGCAGGACAGTGGCCTAAGGACTGAAGCCAATCCAGGTGTGCTGAAGGTAGACTAAGGCTAACATCCCATCAAAACTCCCAGGACAGATGAAATCCCATCACTGATTGATTAACATCTCTCTTCTTTATCTTCTTTAGCACTTAGCCTCTAAAAGCTGGTGGAAATTTGGGAGGCTGGAAGTGGCCACTGCATCCTTGGGTGAAATGCTGTCCATTTTACAACGGGCCAATTCATGCGTTGCTCTGTCAGTTCCACAGTGGCTCTTTGTTTAAATGCTCGCTCCTTATTTAGGATAATTCACTAAAGTCTTTTATTCTTGACATCACCCACGGTTTAAAGAACAACAACAACTTTCTCCCTGTTGACAAGCAGCTCCTCAAGCAGGGGAGCACAGCAGCTCCCCTTGGGTGGGTAACACTCAAATAGGGGCAATTATATGGGGAGGTTTCTGGGTTGGTCAGTTTTGAAGCTGAGCAGTTGTGCAGGTTCTTCCCCACATAGGGACACATTCCTACCCATTTTCTCTCTCTTCAGAGCAACCTTTGGTTCCCTCCCACTCCCCACACCAAGCATGGGAATATTGACATCAGGCCTGGTAGGAACACGTTTTAGGGAGGGCACAGCTTGCATTACCCATGAGTGTTACAGCACCAGGCGCTTTGATGTCACCTATGCCTTAGCCTCTCCAAAGAATACCCTTTCTGAGCAGCCCTCTGTGCTGACGTGGCCATTTGAATGGGACATAGACAAATACACATAGCAACTTCTCCCCTCTGATTTCCTCATGAGCATTTCATTTCTTCGTGGGTACCTGCATTCATTTCTTAGGAACATAATTTTTATATAATCCTTATTTTTATTCCTGAAAAACAGTTCTTCTGATGTCCTTTTCCAAACCAAAAGGCATCTGCTAAGAGGCCATAGGCATTATTCCTGTTGGGCCTTGCAGTGTGAGCAAGAAAGATTCACAGCAATGAAGTGTTTGTGCTTGCTACCACCAGTAGTTAGGAACCTTCCTCTAATTCCAGTCTAAGTCCACCCACTGCAGTTTATATTACCATTCTCATTCCACTGCATCCCTTTGCCTACAGAGTTCTTCTTCGCGTTCCCTTAATTTTGTGCTAAGACGTATTTATAGGCAGAAATCTCAGCATTGCTTTTCTCAACTCTCCCCTCCAGTCTTCTCACCCAGCACAGGCCCTCCTGTCCTTACCATCTCATCCACACACTCTGCTATTGCTCCTGCTTCAGCCCATCTTTCATGTTTCTTGGTGAGCAAAAAAGTGCACCGTGCTCCAGCTGAGCGCTCACCAATGCCTGCTGTACTGTCCCTGTCTCATCTCACCCTTGAGATTACCTTTTCCTTTTCATGGCTGCAGCACAGCTCTGTCTCAAAGACACTCTCTGATTCAAGTACACCAAACTCTTCTTCCTCCCCAAGCAACTCTGAGTGTGTGGCTTATTACTGAATGTTTTCTTAGCAACATTACCCAACTTTGCAGTGATTTGCATTAGTTATGGGCTCTCTTCTCCAGCAGAGCCACGACTTCGCCAGTTGACACCAATGGAAGAACCAGCCCTCACTATCCAATACATTAGGGGGGAAAGAGTAAAAGCAGCAAAATAGAGACTGAACTACATACTCTGATAAGTTATAGCACTACAACCAGCCCAGGGACTTCTGCCAGCTTGGAAACAAGATACGGACTGGAGTGTTTCTATTTTTGCATTAAAATGGAAACAGGTGGGAAGGCCGCGTGGAATTTATCAAGCCAAAGAAATGCTTTTTTTCATGTTAAAATTCGAATGGAATGGAAATTACAATCTTCCAGTGTTACTGCAGAGCTGCAATATTGGGTTTCTCCTTACTCAGCCTTTAGCAGCCAGGAGCCAGCTGCAGAGGAGTTGGGGGTTTGGAGTTTGCTTCCTAGTCTCTCTGAGGTCTGCCCTATTTTGACTTATCACAGCACCCAGCTCAGGGGATGCTACTGGCTCTGAAGAGAAGAGCTGAGTTTTGCACTGATTTCTTTATAGATTGCTAAGTGAACAATAAGAACAAAAATGAGCTGCTGGATAGCAGAAACCAGTGGGGTTCACTATTCCTAACTTATTGCAGCGAGCCTCTATCCCCACACCAAGTTAAGCACTTCGGCTCATCTCAGGTATTTATTGTGCTGCACCAAGCCAGTGGGGTGGTGGAGAGATTGGAGCCACACCAAGGTAATGCATTTGGAACTAGATTGCTCCCACCGCCTTCTTACCTCCGTGTCAGAACAAGTGCAACTGGAGTTGCCCAAACCCCAAGAGAGGTGACCCAAGCGCGGTGGAGCATGTTCCTCAGATGACTTACTGAAACAAACCCAAGTGCAAAAGCTTTTCAAAACTCATGTTGTAGTATTAATAGGACAAACTTCACTATAAACACTTTGTATTTCATTGTTCAGAGGGTAGAATCATAGAACAGAATCATAGAATGGTTTGGGTTGGAAAGGACCTTAAAACCCCCCTGCCATGGGCAGGGACACCTCACACTAAACCATGTCACCCAAGGCTCTGTCCAACCTGGCCTTGAACACTGCCAGGGATGGAGCATTCACAGCTTCCCTGGGCAACCCATTCCAGTGCCTCACCACCCTAACAGGAAAGAATTTCCTCTTTGTATCCAATCTAAACTTCCCCTTTTTCAGTTTGAACCCATTACCCCTTGTCCTATCACTACAGTCCCTAATGAAGAGTCCCTCCCTAGCATCCCTATAGGCCCCCTTCAGATACTGGAAGGCTGCTATGAGGGTAGGGTGCTGAGGTGCTGACACAGGGTGCCCAGAGAAGCTGTGGTTGCCCCATCTCTGGTAGTGTTCAAGGCCAGGTTGGACACAGGGGCTTGGAGCAACCTGCTCTGGTGGAAGGGATTCCTACCCATGTGTCTAGATGAGTTTTAAGATCTCTTCTTTGATCTCCCCAACACCAGGAGAAGATGAAAAGCTCACCAGGCAGGTTGCTGTCTTGAGGCTCTCAGCCCAGTTAAGAGGAACGGGGCAGGTTGAATGCATTTAGGAGGATGGACTAAGGTACATTCAGGTCTCCTTCAGATATGCAAGCAAACGGTTTGAGGTTTGGCTGTCACTTGTCCAGACACATGGTTCAAAAGGGAGTAAGATAAAGGGAAGGAAAATACCCTGTCTGGGAATTCTTACCCTGTGAGTGCTGCGAGGAGAAAAGCTGGGTAATTCCCTTCAACTGGATAAACATGGAAGGGAGTCTGAGAGCAATTTGGCTCCAGAGCAAATATTGTTGCCGAATTCTTTGCACCTGCAGTGGTCGGGGAAATGATAATACACCCTCTCCGTGCCTTCCTGTTCCATGTTTGGAAAGCAGCCACATAGAATGTCACGTCTGCTACAGCAAGGGCAGAGCTTCAGTCAGGACCCTGCTGGTGTGGTTACAGTGTGCTCCACAACCCCATCCGATGAAGACTGCTCTTACCTCAACCTGGAGTAAATCAGAACCTCCCATTGCAGTTCTGCTGTTTCCAGGGTCCCTGCGTCACCGCTGCTGCTGTGGCAGATACTCATAGAATCATAGAATCATAGAATAGTTAGGGTTGGAAAGGACCTTAGGATCATCAAGTTCCAAACCCCTTCCATGGGCAGGGACACCTCACACTAAACCATGTCACCCAAGGCTCGTCCAACCTGGCCTTGAACACTGCCAGGGATGGAGCATTCACAACCTCCCTGGGCAACCCATTCCAGTGCCTCACCACCCTCATAGTAAAGAACTTCTTCCTTATATCTAACCTGAACTTCCCCTGTTTAAGTTTTAACCCATTACCCCTTGTCCTATCACTACAGTCCCTAATGAAGAGTCCATCCCCAGCATCCCTATAGGCCCCCTTCAGATACTGGAAGCTGCTATGAGGTCTATGGCTGAACAGCCCCAGCTTTCTCACCCTGTCTTCATACAGGAGGTGCTCCAGTCCCCTGATCATCCTCGTGGCCTCCTCTGGACTTGTTCCAACAGTTCCTTGTCCTCCAGCTGGTACTTCCCCAGCTTTGCCCAGATATCCAGGGAAAACACACTTTTCCTAGTATAATATGACTGGCTTTGGATTATGTGGGTTTATTGGGAGGTGAATGAGCTCAGGGCAAGTACACAGTGCAACAGGCTAGTATTGAGTTAGCCTTGCTCACTCCCAGCCCCCAAACTCCCACACAGTAAAAACAAGTGTTTTGTCTCCATAGGAAGTAGTGTAGTGTGAGGGACCCACCTCATAATGCACCCACTGCATTAGAAGTTAATTATTTTTATAGCAAATCACACATATATAGACATGCCCAGGGGTCCTGTGGCCATGCCTGGCCCATGCTTTTGGGGAGCCATCTCACTCATTCTCTTTCAGCTCTGCATCAGGTTTAAATACAGGTGACAACAGAGCAGTTTGGGCTGTCACTGGGAAATCAATGTTGGGTAAAGAAGAGGAAGTTTCACCATGATGTAAAGATACAGATTATTAGGAAAGAGGAAAAAGAGATGACACTGAGTTACAGAGCCCAAATTCAAAGGAATTATGCCAGTATCTCTTAGCTAAGTAGCTGTAAAGACTACCAAACATCTCCTTCAGAGTACTAAGCATATTAACTGGTAATTATTAATATCTGCCCATGAACATTAACCCCTGACAACAGCATAATTTAATCACTTCCAATTCACATTGGCAGAAAAAGGGTTCTGGTTTTTGTATCACTTGACTGAGCTTAGTAAATGAAAACACAGATTTGGTTGATCCTCCACAAAGCTTCTGGGACATAACACGATCAGAAAGGAGCAGGACAGTCTTGTGATTGGGTTTCAGTTGCAAGATAGTCCCGTGCACTGAACTGAACTTGTGAGCTGTGCTACTTCCAAGCCCAGTTGTGCCCATGTCTTTGCTCTGAGATGAGCATAACCTCTCTTTGCCTATTTGATCCATTTGCACAAGGAGAGGGCCTGCCCTGGCACTGTATGAATGTGGTGCCTGCAGCAGCACACAGATAGTTCAGGAATTAACCTGAACAAAACCTGATGGTTTGTGCTCAATAAGGGTGACATGGAATGCTCTCCCCAGGCCCCAGTGCATCAGAAAGTGTTCTGCTCCTCTCACCACACAAACAGCCCTGATCATCCCCAGTAATGTTATCCACCCTGATAACCCCAACCATCATTTTCTGCTGATGTATTCCCAACAGAGGCATGGAGTAAATAGCTCAAGCATCCCAAGTCAGCGCTGTACCATTGCCCTAAAGGAGCAACCCCATTAGCAGAGCCTCTGTTATATTCAACCCAGACTTCCTAATGGTATCACATCATAAAACCATCATGCATCTGGCCCAAATTTAAGGCACAGTTGGCAGCATTTGATACAAGAAAGAAACCAAGGGCTGAATTAGTATCCCACAAGGTTGGGGGGGGGGGGTTCAAGTCTCAGATGAAGTGCAGAGCCATGTGGGGAAGTCCTCCATACGCCTCCTAACCCCTCTCGAGCGACAGAAGGGCTGTCTAAGGGTTATGTTCTTTGGAAATGCCACTTCATTACCTCCCCTTTTCTGGTTGCCAGGAGGGGTTAACAAAATTACCGGGGGATGAAGCGTTCTTGAAGCATTCTTTCTGGATCATCAAACAGGATTAGCTCATGGGTTACTCTGGGTGGTGCAGCACACCCAAAGGAGATGGGGCAGTGGGACAGCACACTCACCTTGGCTTTCCCATGTGTTAACAAGGAGGAATTGCAGTACATGATGTGTGCGCACGCACATGTATGCACACATAGAATCACAGAATGGTTTGGGTTGGAAGGGACCTTAAAGCTCACCCAGTTCCAACCCCCTGCTATGGACAGGGACACCTTCCACTAGAGCAGCCAATCCAGCCTGGCCTCAAGCACTGCCAGGGATGAGGCAGCTCTCTCAGGCTTTTCCATAGGAGAGGTGCTCCGTCCCTCTGATCATTTTTGTGGCCCTTCTCTGGACCCTCCCCAATAGGTCCATGTTTTTCCTGTACTGAGGACCCCAGAGGTGGATGCAGTACTCCAGGTGGGGTTTCACCAGAGCAGAGGAGGAGAATCACCTCCCTTGACCTGCTGGCCATGCTCCTTTGGATGCAGCCCAAGTTATAATCGGCTGCCTGGGCTGCAAGCACACACTGGTGTCTCATACCCAATCTTTCATCCACCAGTACCCCAGGACCTTAAGACCATCCAGTTCCAACCCTCTGCCACGGGCAGGGACACCTTCCATTAGATTAGGCTGCAGGCCCTGTCCTGGACATCAGGGATAGGGCAGCTAAAACTCATCAGTAAGAAGGAAGCCAGATTCACAAGTGATGTCAACTAGAGTCTCTTCTACTCAACAGCAGGAAAACAGGGGCCATAAACCACATCATCTACCCTGTCTGCTGTCTGCTTTGTGTATTTTTCCACTGTAAATGCTTCAGGATAGGGATTGTCTTTTACATGCAGGTGCACATCACCCAGTGCAAAAGATCCCAAACCATGCTCAAGGCTTGAGGCTGGACTGCAATAGTAATGATTTGATTTTAAGGGTTTAGTTCAGGTGTACCAGCTCTCCTGTGCTGTCAGAGAAGACACTGTGAACACTGCTGTGACTAAGAGAGGACAAACACTGTCCAACCTGCAGCATTCTTCGCAGTTTTCACCCCAGAAGCCCAAAGCATTTATGGTCACTGTAATTTAAATCTCTTTGTTACAGTCTTCAGAATCTCCTGAAAGTAGAAAATAAAGCTAATGGAAAACACAAATGTTTTATAGATTATATGCATGTCTTTAAGAGGTAGTAGCCAGCTAAGCAGAAGGTAAGGGAAAAAAACAGAGATCAAAATCTAGGTCAGAACAAATGCTGGACAAGAGCCCACGCTGTCAAGTCCCAGGCCTCCCACAAGAGAAAGAACAAAGAGGGGAGGGGGGGAAAGGAAATCATTTTCTCTTTCTAAAGGAGGAATAATGGCCTTTTCAAACATCCCATATTATGGAAAAAAGAGACATTTTGGAACTACTCGTGCTCCATCCCGTCTGTTTCTAGGACAACTATTATTAGCCACTGATTTTACAGACGTGTTGTGTCACTGGCTTGTGCTTGCCTTGCCCTGCCTGTCCGTCAGCCCCAGCCTCCCCTCTGCCTCGCTGCTCACACAGCTCATCTCACCTGCTCCAGAAGTCCAATCCCTATGGTCTGCTCATTCCCAATAGAACCAAAACACCCCCTTCCCTTTCCTCCAGAGCAGCCGGACTCTGGTGTTCCCACCCATGGGTGGTCACCAGCAGCAGGACCAGTTTGCATTCCATATCCTCCTCTCCCTCTCTCATTTTTTAATCATCCATGAGCACAACAGCCCTGGAATCAGATACAAGGCATTTAGGCCCTGCAGATCTCATAGCAGTTAACCACATTGAAAAGGAAAGGGTGAGTTTAAGGCTACAGCCCACAGGAAGGCTGTCAAGACCCATCAGTCACTGTGGGGAAGGATGCAGGTTACCAGTGTAAGGAAAGGCAAAGCTCAGCTGCCAGCCCAGCCTCTGCCATGCCCGCTGCTGCCTATGGTTGACAGCACCATTGCATGCAAGCACTGGCCTTTCAGGTGAGAAGACAGCAGCCCCAGCCATTTCAGACTGAGGTTAATGCTTCACTGAAGTCATGGCCTTAGGCTATGATTTTCAAAAGCAGCAGCATTACTTTAAAAGCTTCACTTTCAGAAGTAACTTAAGCACTTAAATGGTAAGTCTTATTGGCTTACAGGGAGGTTTACACCCTTAACTGCCTGAAGTTACCCTTGAAATAGGCTCTAGGCTCCAGTCATTTCACTGCTTGTCTGATAGAGGCACCAGATCTTCAGGACAGGGATTGCTCTCTCAGTCCATGAGGCTGGGTTTTTACATCCACCTTTGGGGGCCAGCATGTTCAAAGCAATAGCTGGCCTTTTTATTGTGGGGCTGACACTGCATTCCTCGTGGAGTTAAAGCTCCCTTTACTTCTAATAAGACTATAAAAGCCAAATCATTCCCCATGGGATATTTCATTTGAGATTCACAAAATATCAGTATGTATGAAGCCGGCCACAACACAATCATAAGAACATACCAATAGTGCAGTTCCCACTCTTTGATCCTGGTGCTTTAATGATTAAATAGTGCTAAAGTACGGGAAAAACACCTCACTTGAGGCCATTTAAAGCTTCTCTATGTATAGATACAAACCCATGACTCACAGAAAAGCAAGACCAAGGGAGTGAGATTAAAGCAGAAACCTCTGTTCACATGCAGATGTTTGCCCAACAGGACAACTGGGAGAATCTGTGGGGCTTTAGGGACCGTTTCCATTCAAGTGCCAGGTTTTCCAGCCCATGACTTGCACTGCAAGAAAGGTTAACTGTTAATTCATCCCTTAGAAAGACACACACATGTTTAAGGAGGCGTGAGTTTAAAGAAGCATCACATCCTATGGCAATTTGAGGAAAGTAATCCTCGCCTCGAGTGTTTTGAAGAGAAGCCATTTCCCCCTTCTGCTATCGCAGCTGCATGTTTAAATGCTTCCAAATACGCTCCAGGGTGTAAGCCCCACTGCCACCGGTGCTCAGGACAAAGCACAATGTGGGAGGGAAAGCTTTTCCTTGCTTCATCCTGCAGAGTTTACATGTACCACCCTCAAAATCTGGTGCTGATCTTACAGCACTCACTCCCATCCTTCTTGTTTGGCCAACAGCGTACGCCTGTGCACACAAATATTCAGGGATGCAGAAGAGGACAAGGAGGCTGAATCTAATCAGGAATGGTTTATGTGCCCCCTCAGCCAAAACCAACTGTAGTGCGGACAGTCCAGAACCAAACCTGACCATACCCGGTGTTCTATGGGCCTGAGCCCACCAGCTGAGGGCTTGGGACAGGGCAGTGCCTCCAGGCTGAACATCCACCAATGCCTGCTACTGTGAGCAGTCACAGCTTCCTGGAGAGGGAATTGTGTGCAGGGGCTGTACACGGCCCAGTAAACACTGAGACTCTTCCAAAATAAAGCAATACAGAGCTCTTCCCTTAGCCTGGTTCCAGGAGTGCTGCAAACACCCTCTGATCTATGTCAGGTTTGTACACATGGAGAACGCTGCTTGCAACGCGCAAGTGGGGTTCACTGTTTCAGGGGCAAATTTCAGGAAAGGCTTGTTTGGGGTCTCCTTTCTATATGGGAAATTGAAAAGGAAGCAATTGACTTTGTCAGGTTAAAGCATTAAAGAGCATTTGACATTACTCCAATAACGATTTGGATACTTTGCACCCCCATTACCTGTGACTGCAGCCAGGCTATGGGACCTCAGGCACCATCCATTATGGCACAGGGTGAAGCCCAGCATCATAGGTACAGTGTTATCTGGGCTCACTTTTGAATCTAACTGATACACAACTGAATGCTGTGAGGCTTCCAGGGAATATTTTTTTCTTTTATATATTCTATTCCAGAAACACATCCACAATAGCAAAATCCTGGTCTTCTGGATGGGGAAGAAAGCAAACACCGGTGTAGGTGACTTTCTCTAGGGACAGAAAGGCACAGCAATCCCAGTTTTCACATCCAGTTTGCCAGTGATTCTAGGATTTGTTTTTCCATACCTTCAATGTTTCCATCCGCAGCATGGGTGTGGGATAACCCTTAATTGATTTGCTTTGAGATCATCACATCAAAGATGCCCTTGAAGTACAGATCATTAGTGCTGTATTGGCAGTAAGCAGATGTTCACATTAACAGGGCTACTGGAAGTGCTTTTGGTGGAAGCCAAAAGGCAGAAGCATTGGCTGGACTTTGCATTCATTACAAAAACTGAGCCCAGGTCCAGTAAGAGGGCAGCTAAAGCTTGGAGGTGAATCACAGCCATGGTTAGGTAACCCAGGGGCAAGGCCAACTGTATCATTATACATCCGCATCACATGAAACAGGAAAATTGTTTTATGGTTCTGACATCCAAAACCACTTGGCTTTAGATGAATTCCACACAAGCCCCAAATTGAATCAAAATCTGAGGTAGGGATACAGAATTCATAGGCTGGGTAATGACAGATCTCTGCTCCCAGAGCTTTGATCCTAGCCCAGTTAATGCTGAAGGGAAAGGCTGATATAAATAGCATTAGTTAGGAAATAAGAACTCCAGCTAGGAGGATTTCGGAGCATGCAGCTTTAGTTGTGCTTGTGAATCCTGAGGCCAAGTCACTGATCTCAGTTAAGCAGGGTCATTGCTCGGATCCTGAATTCCCACATGAACAAGCATGTCAGACACTAGGCTGGTGCCTGTTCATACACAGAAATATGGGGATAAGAAAGGCTACATCCATCTGCTTGTGTGTATCTGGCTGTCTCTAACCATCCTTTTCCTCTCCTCCCTCAATTCCGTCTTGGACTAAAGATGTTATCCCTCCAAACAACCTGTCAAGAACCAGTCTACTTCTAGGTAAGATTTCAGCTTGGATGATGAAAATGTCAGCATTTTCTAAACACAAGAGAAAGAAAGATGCTTTAAAAGTCTAGGAATAAATCTGTGAAGTTCCTTATTATTATGTGCACAACAGCAGCTGCTAGAGCTCCCAAGCTTGCATGGAAATTGCAGGATGGAAAATGCAGTGCACAGATGAATAAGGAGCTGTCCTGCACTGCAAACTAAGCAAAGCAAACAAGCCAAGGGAGAGTGGAGGGAGACATGAACTCATGCACAACATCAGCTTTAGTATCTCCCTCATCCCAGACAAGGAGCTCTGTCACTCACCAAAGAAACTACAGAAGAAACCATCACCTCCAAGCCTGATTAGCTCCTTACAAAAGCAGACGATGCCTGTACAGAGCAGACACACCTATTACACTGGAGGAGGAGAGCAGTGATGAGGGACACCCACAAAGGTGAGTGGCAGCAGAGGGACATGCAGGGTGTGCTCACCTTGTCCTGGCACGTCATGGCCGCTCGCCATCATCTGGAGAAGCCACCAGCTTGATCCACTTTCAGCTCTTGTGGCTACAAGGAACTGATCAGGCAATGCCTCTTGGCCAAGAGTTGACCTTTGGAGTAAGGCTGCACATGGATCCCAGCATCAGCTCCATTGCTTATCCCACGGACTTCCAAGCCACCCATTCCCATCTGCCCTCGGTAGCTCCTTCATTGACTGCGATCTGAGCTTTGGATCTGGTGTGAAACCTGGATTCTTGGAAAATTCCTCATTCTTCTGGATTCCAAAGAGGAAACCTCTGCAGGTCTGGGAGTCAATACTGGAAAGTGGCCACTGCGAATATGCCCTAGAAATAGTTAGCAGTGCATACAGAACTGGAGTAAACAGAGGCAACGCTTCTTAATTCAGCTCTGAGCTCTGTTTACCCCTTAGGGTACCCAGTAATGTTTCCTTCCAGGGGTAACTACTAGGAGATATCCACACATCTGCCTGGCCTGCAAGGATGTCAGGAGGAAAGCTCTCAACAAAGAGCAGTATCTTACATCACACCCTAAATGCAGGAAGCCTCAGGGCTTTGGCATACCTTTGTGAGGAGCAAATTCCTGAGCTGAGGGCTCTCTCTGTGCAGGAACACCCTATCCTCCAGCACCAACACATTTATCCACAGCCCCATCAGCCAGAGCTTCCCACCACCCACCATTCCTGAGCGATGGAGTGAATTCTGTTTATACCCAGATACTCCACTGGCAACCAACTAATAGCTTCAGTACAGCCCAGCAGCCAAAGCAAGGAGTTGGATGCAAAGAGCCATTTGTGGCTGTGTCACAGTGACACATTTCCCAGTGCTGTAGCTCCACATCACTCTCTCTGTATATATAAAGCAAAGAGGAAGAAAAGAAGTTATTGCATACTTAGCACATTTGTGAGCTGCTTTGACACTTTGAAAGCCTGGATCCACTTAGCATTTTCCTTGTCATAACTTAATATGGGATCTGCTGATATTTCCAGACACAAAATCCAAACACTGAATCTTTAGCTCAGTTTCGCAGTTCTGGTGTTCCAGATTCCAGGTGTTCTTAGGGATTTCCTTGTTACAATTTCCTTTTTTCACCCTGGTTATCTTCAAGAGGCTTATCAGAACAATCCAGACTGGTTTTGTAAATTCAAGTTTATATTGATGGCCTAGTGTGAGGTGTCCCTGCCCATGGCAGGGGGTTGGAACTGGATGATTTTCAGGTCCTTTCCAATCCAAACCATTCTGTGACTCTATGATTCAAGACAGCTTTTCAGCTGGACACAATTTTTAGAAGGGGGGATTCCATTTTTATTCCATTTTTTTAGGCTTGTTCCAAGAAGGAAGCCAACCCCTGCCCTATTGTGGATGGTTGGAGGAGAAAAATAGGTATTTCTCTAAATGGATGTGTACCAAGACGTGTGCTGCAGAACCAGGCTTATTTTGTCTAGCAGGAGGCTCTGTATTGTCTGAAAGAAACAGAAGGAAAGCCCTCCAAGCTCACCAAGGACAAAACCAGACCCGCGGCTGTTCAGCTCCTAGGGGGACCTGATGCTGGAAAGACACTCATCAGTTACCAGAGGAGTGGAAGGTTGGCAGAAGATACCCAAGAAACCCAGCTGGAAAAGCAAGGGGTGAATGTGAAACGCTCCTGCCCTGTCACACCAGCGAGAGCCCCTTCTCTGTTTGGAAGCCCCATGTGCAGATGCTGGCAGGAGCAGTGTATTCCGTTTGGGATGTAGCAGGCAGACTGGTTGGGTGGCTCTCATTTGCTTTGCCCTGGCTCCACATGCCAGGTGCTGCCCCTCATAACCCTAATCTGTCTCCATGGTGTGGTGCCCCATCCTGCCTTCCTGCACGGCAGCACAAGCAGCTTCCGGGTTTCCATTATGATCAAGAGAAGAAAGATGAATTTATGGCCGCAGGTAAGGATTAGAGGTTGGTGTCTGTGTCCTATTTCGGGCTGTTGGGCAAATTGTTTAAACTTTCCATACTTCCTTATCAAGAAACACATTTGGAGGTGAGGAAATCATCACACTTCCTTGGGTTAAATATCTGTTAATTCTTTGTGAGATGCAAAGGGATTAAAATCCCACACAAACGCCTGCAGATGCTTTTCACTGGTTTCTATACCAAGAGGATCCCATTGAGATGCAAATATCGGGTCCTTCCCAATTAAACAAGGTGCTTGTTCCTGTACCTCGGATAACCTAAGCTAAAGGAAGTGGGATAGTCTCCATGGAAATAACCATCCTATTCAAAACTCTGTTAAAACTAATACCTTTCAGTGCACCTGGGAAGGAATTGTTGATTGCAAAGCACC
Source organism: Neopsephotus bourkii (assembly GCF_033783945.1). NCBI lineage: Eukaryota > Metazoa > Chordata > Aves > Psittaciformes > Psittacidae > Neopsephotus > Neopsephotus bourkii. The sequence continues at coordinate 3,471,492 of NW_026901735.1, forward strand.
TGTGTAACATGAAGCCAGAGGGAAGTGCCTCTCCACAAGCACGTTTCTGTGCTGTCTTAAGGTCTCAGGAGTGATCAAGGGGAACCAGCATGGCCATAAACTGCTCTAAGCTGGCAGGGGAGCTGGAGGACCCCAAGCACCAGAGGTGAAGGGAGCAGTGACAGCTATCATAGCTCTCTCAGTGGTAGAAGCTAATCCTGTTCAAAGTGCTTCATCCCTGGACGTGGCAGAGATGCAGGCTGGAGCCTGCCTGCAGGAACCCTGAGATAGGAAGGAAAAAAGCTGTTTTCTGTCTCCTGTCATTGAAGCTGTGTCAGAGAAATGGATTTGCCTGGGTGTTTATCTCGAACACAAAGCCAATTCATGGATGTGTCTCTGCTGAGCCCATTTTAGCCCATTTAAAGAGTCCAGCCAACAAAATCACTGTAGGTTCAACTTACTCCTGGAAGAGCACGTGGGGCACTGACCACAGCATCTCAAAGGGAAGTCACCGCTGCTGTGCAAAACCTGTGCTGGCTGGTCCCAACCAATGTCCCGCTTCAGCTGCAGAAAATTGCCATCTAAAGGTGCAAATAGAACAAACAATGCACAGTTGTAGTTTATTTAATGAAGGGGGCTAATTTCCCTCCATTGTCTGTTAAGGCATCACGCAGGTGTTCCATTTCAGAGCATATTACTAAGTGGTGCTCTAAGCCTAAAAGCTAATTTTTAACTTAATAATGACCTGTGATTACTGCCTTGTGAATCAGAACCTATGATACTTAAAATAATTAGCACCAAAGCCTAACTTGTAGCTTGCTAAATTCATTATCAGCCATAAACCATCAGCCTTGAACTGAACCTTAAATCGAGTGTTGGCATGGGCTCCCCCCACCTGTAGAGGCAGTATTTTAATGTATTTAATCTGGAAATGGAGCTAAAGATTTGGTCACCATCCTTTCCTTAAAGGAAGAAGCTGTGGTATTAGCACAAAATGCAGTTTGATTAATAACCACAAGCTGTTTTATGTGATCCCTGTGGTGTTTGGAACACACGTTCCCCCAGCCTGGAGAACTGCTGCCGGAATTACTGCGCTGACCCAAACCCATGGCCAGTGAAGCCTGTTAACATCTTAGTGGTCATTTAGGTGTCCCTGCCCATGGCAGGGGGTTGGAACTAGAGATCTTAAGGTCCTTTCCAATCCAAACCATTCTGTGATTCTATGATCTCTGGGGGCTTCAGAGGGTGACAGCAAGCAATCTGGCTTAAGCAAAGCAAGCTTGGGTAAGTCTTGACACAGGAGGTTCCTCAATGGCTCTTCACCCCAAGAGGTTATCCTTGTATATTTTATACCCCTTCTTGACAGTCAGCCTTTCCACCAAGATGAAGACTCAGCTGCCCTGTCTCTGGAAAGATGATTGTTTCTCACAAGGTGACTGATCACCCCACCTGAGCTGGCAAATCAAGGCATAAGAACAGATGCTTGGAGCCCTGCTTTCACAGGGGCTGTTATCTCAGATCACTAGCCCTTCTCTAATATCTACAGGAGAAACATAAACCTTTCTCAAAACACAGTCAACAGCAAGGAAGCAGAGATAAGGGCTTTGAAGTGTAGCTCTTCCTCTGGGGTAAAGAGGTGGAATCACAGGAGGTGCCTATTTAATGGCCAGTAATTTTGGCCATGAAAGTGGGATGACTTGGAGGAGGTCAGGAGCCCTTGGCTCCTTTGCTGGTGTTCCCTAGGGACCCTTCAGCTTGGCCATAACCGTCTCATTTTGTGGCTAACACATCTGCCGTTAATAGCTGCACATCTCATTTGATGCTCAGCATCTACCACCACTATGGAGGGATTCAAAGGCCTTGCCCTACCCCTGACAATCAGATGCATCCATACCTGCAACGTCAGCTGGGAGCCAGAGAACAAACCAGAGGTGAAGGCTGCCCTAAACTGTCAGGAATCACTTATCCTACATGTGTGCCGTGGAGCAGGACAACCAGAACACCAGTCCCTGTGTAAAGTACTTCATGTGTTACCAACACATAGGATAGCTTTTGTAACATCTCTTAAGTCCAAGCTGAGACCTGAAGCTCAGTCTGCACTCGAACCTTCTCCAGGTGCTCAGATTTCCTGATGTAGATCTGCCTGACACAACAACAACAACAACAAAGGCCTGAAAACATGCTGTTGATTTGGAGAATTCCCTCCTCACAGCCAGGAAAGCTCAGAGGATGCAGAGCTGTTAGTGCCTTCTCACCAGCTTTCCCACCCACAGAATGAATAGCAAAAACCAGTTGGCTTTGGGGTATAAACCAAAGCAGAAACAGTGAAGGGAAACCTACCCAGTACCCACAAAGAGTGTGGCTAAAGAACTGTGATGCTTCTGAATATTTGACTTGCTATTCTCCCACAGAAAATCAGAGGGAGGCCAAAGACTAAACATTAAATTGCTTTTAAAAATCCTACTTTAGGCCTTTTAGCCAATTTTGGAGATTTTTAACATTTTGTCTGAATGCAATTAAAGAAATATCCTCAGTCTCAGCCATATTGGAAGTAAGATGTCCTAAATGGCCTCTTTTCCTTACTTGTCCCAGCTGCCACACTATCACAGCCCAACGTGAATGAGTCAAGGCTCTCTTAAGACCAGTTCTATAGAATGGTTTGGCTTGAAAGGGACCTTAAAACTCATCCAGTTCCAACTGCTGCCACATGGGAGTTTTTCCTTAAGGAAAAAGATCTCCTGCATTGAGAAAGTTAGAAAATACATTTGGTGACTTAATAAAGACCCTGTAGATCATTCCCAGCTTTGTTAGGGCACAGCATTGCCACAGGAGGCTCTGGCTGTGCTGTAAAAGGCTCTCTAAGCTCACTTGTGGTCATGAAAGATCCCAGAGGAGGTTTTATATGATTACGAGCATCTCAGTCAATAGTCACCCTGGACTATTAGAACTTTATTTTGTTTCTATTATTAATGACATTCTTCGCTATCCTCTAACTGTGCTGGGAGAGGGGTTTTGCAACCTCATAAAAACCCTACAATAAAAATAAAGCCCTCTGCTGTTATTCAAACAAAGTAAAGTGGCTCTGATAAGTTTTCATCTATTTCCTCTTTCCTTATGGTTTGGGGCTTTTTCAATAGTTTATACTCTTTTGCCAGCAAGAAGAAAGAGCATGGGCTGGGGAGGGAGGAATGAGAGTCACTCTTTAACCTTGTTTTAACAGAATATGAAAACACTTTCGTGGAGATGGGCAGAAAACTGTCTGCTTTCCCAGTTTTATTCTCCTGTAGCTTCACACTTAGCTAAAAAGGTCCCTCATTAAACCCTGCTGCTTGTCTCCTAAGGCTGAGAAGTAACACGGACACCATGCGGGCTGACAGGGCCAGCATAACTCACTGATAGCCCTGTATCGCTGAAGAGCTGCAGTGCTGCTTTACGGGCAGCAGCTGCTAGACAGGCACTTCTCTGCTGGCCCAAACCTTCCTTGGTGTTATGGGATTGTGGAAGCCGAAATCTGTGCCTGCATCTGGGCTTTGTCCTCACATCTGGGCTGATGTGAGATGAAAGATTCTGCTAGGTTTGATGCCCTGATGAACATGAAAATGAGACAAAGGCTGGTGACAACCTTTGTATGGTCCTGTCCTTTCTGTTTTTAAATACTGAATCATAGAATCACAGAATGGTTTGGGTTGGAAAGGAACTGAAGATCATCCAGTTCCAACCCCCTGCCATGGGCAGGGACACCTCACACTAAACCATGCCACCCAAGGCTCTGTCCAACCTGGCCTTGAACACTGTCAGGGATGGAGCATTCACAACCTCCCTGGGCAACCCATTCCAGTGCCTCACCACCCTAACAGGAAAGAATTTCCTCCTTATATCCAGCCTGAACTTCCCCTGTTTCAGTTTTAACCCATTACCCCTTGTCCTGCCACTGCAGTCCCTAATGAAGAGTCCCTCCCCAGCATCCCTATAGGTCCCCTTCAGGTACTGGCAATTCAGTTACTGTAGCCATTTGGTCTGATTTGTTCAAGTTCAGTTTGTTCATCAGTTTAGACAAATGGGCAGACCCACTGGCAATGTCCAGGACTCTCAGCTCAGACCTCCTGTAACAGATCTGACTGCTCCAAGGTTTCCTTCCCTCCAGACCTACCTTCTGCAAAGCCTCTTGGCCAAGCAGGTCCTCCACCTTCCTCACTACCAGGTGGAGTTCAGAGCACCTCACCTGCCCTTACAAGTCAGCAGCAGTAACTCTGCAGCTCCCTGCAGGGCTCCAAAACCTCCTGCGAGGGTGGAGCAGGAACAGACTCCGCAGTTCCCCTGCCAGCTATCAGGAGAGAGGTGCAGCACAATGGATGATGGGGTCAGGCAGCCGTGCATGGGGAGGGAGATGGATGCTCAGAGGAAGACAGGGGAAAGGAAAGGGAGAGGAGGGAAAGGAAAGGATAGAAACACACAAAGAGAAAAACTGGGGTGGGAAATGGGAAACCTAATGACTGGAGCGTGGTGCAGGGTTTCACAGGGATGGTGCATGCAGAAGAGGAGTAAATATGCTATGAAGACAGCATGAGAGCTGCATTACAGAGAAAATAAAGACAGGATCTGCAGTTCACCTGCAAGGAGGAAGGTGCACAGGTGCTGTGGCGGCCTATGTGAAAGAATGAACCTGGCTCTGAAGCATTTGGCATTGACTCTTCTCTATCTCCACAAGTGGATTTCCAGTCTTCCTATAGAAATCTTTGCATCCTCTACACACAAAGCCACACCATGAGTTACATGCAGGACTCCTTGACAGTCACACCGTTTATAATCTCACTCCCTTTCCTCCCAGCAATGTGAGGTAACCAAAATGTCACTTACTGCATCTTCAGAGGAATTTACTCAGCACGAAATGAAACTCATTCAGCAGAAATACAAGTTTCCATCACAGAGAGGAGCTGCCCATGGAGACCTCTTTGTGCAGAGTTTTGTTTTCTGGGCACCAGGAGAAATGGGCTGGGGTCTGTGGAGGAGAAATTACTCTGTAAGTGTTAATGTCTCATTGCTAATCTTCATCTTCCAACTCATCTCTGGGTAGCAGTCTGTGGGAGAAACTGAAACACAGGGCAAAGCCTTATGTATAAGTAAATAACATCAACAACTGAGGCTTTTATACGATATCTGGCATTGGCCAGCAGTGAAGGATTTCAGTGCAGCCACAAACCTGTTGTTCCACCTCCCTTGTCTGCACTAACACACACACAGGCTTCAGTGGCTGACTTCTACAGGTCAGCCCATGCTTTCCCCCCATCACCTGTGTCCTGCAACATCGCTGCATGGCTTTTGAGTCTAATCCCAGTGCATGGTGGCTCTCAGCTGCTGTTTGAAGGAGGAGGAGGACCAGGCTGCAGCTCTCTAGGCTACACCTCCCTCCCAAGACTGCCTTAAAGCACTTTGGCAGCCTCCTCATTTAACCCACCAGCACTAGAGGGACCTTCACAACGCCTGGAGCACAGGTCCTCAGGAAGTGTGAGCTGCTGCCACCTTGCTGAAGAGCTGTTTGGATGGCTCTGTGCCACAGTCCTGCATTGCTAATTCACAAGGGAACCTGTCCATAGCTTTCCACTGCACAACACAGCCAACCTTCGGACCAAAACTGAACCAGAGCTGTTTAATCAGAGCAGTGCCCTCCAGTTCCCACGTCAAGGAGCTGAGCCAGATCTACATCTGAACTCTGCGGCTTGGGCCCGTTCTTAGCTCTGATGCTCGGCAGGCTGAAGGGACTTGGGAGGTTTCTCCATCTTGCTTATAAGCATCCATCAAAACAACTGTAAATGAGTTATGCTTCAAGTATGCAAGAACTTGCTTCTCCATGCCAAAAAACGATTAGTGTTCTCAGGCTTCCAGCAATGCAAAGCAGAGTCTGAAATGTCCTGATGAGAGATAGATACATTTCCTCTTAGACAATTAATATTAGGGGTGGGTTTTATTGCTATTCTTTTTTATGTTGTTAACATCCTGCCCTCTTTCCTGGTTCCTCCCAAAGCGCTACAATGCAATTTGCAAAACTCCCCTTTGTAAGATGTAAACATTTACTAAACATTGTCTTTCCACTTTGTATTATGACAAAAGAATAGAAGGCAAGATGTTAAATGTATTTCTGTATTTGCATCTGAAAGCCCCAGGCCTTCCTGAACATACTTGTAGATAACCTCCATTGTTTCCAGCAATGTTACCTTTTCTGTAGATCATCATCTCCATGACAATCCAAAGGCGAGGTCTTTGCCGAAACACCGAGCAGGACCCAGTTATTACCCAGTGCCTTACAAATGTATTAATGCCACATGGTGATCGTCTGTGTTGTTCCACCTCATTATTTAATACTGAGACATACCCAGCCTGGCTCACAAACTCATCGCTGGGCATCTGAAAATGAGTGGCTTGTTCTCCAACGCAATTACAGCTAAACCAGAGGTTGGCAGCAAAGCCTTTGAGTGGTTTAGAGTGATCCAGCTGCCTTTGTGGGGTGGCCAGGCTGCATCAGCTCTTAAGGGGCTGCAGAACAAACTCACCCAGTGCCCAAGCAGCCTGGGAGGGCAGCAAGAGCTGGCGAACCCCAAGTTCAGCAAGCTGAAAACTCTCCTGAGTTTTCTCTGGAGCCAGAAATGCCTGGAAACACTTCAATCAGCTCCCTCACGTCTCCACTAGATAGAAGAAATCCAGTGGCTTCATCAACCCTGCCTTTGCCAAAAGCCTTCGTAATGAAAACAAGACCTTAAACCTAGTTTTGACAAAGTGCGGAGTACCCAAAGCTGCCTTTCCCAGCCTTCTCGATGAACACCTCGCTGTGGCTCCGAGCAGACCATGGCCCCTTGAGCAGCACAAAGCAGCTGACCCACACTGGTCTTCAGTCTTCTTTTCTCTCCTTTTCTGTTTGCTTCTCTCTCTGACTGCTATAAACACCGTCCTATATTCCACAGCTCGTGAGAGACGGCATTGCAGTCATTGACGCTGTAACCCTCTCCAAGGGCTTAAAATAAAATTAGCTTTCAGAATCACATTTCATACCATAAGCACACACTTTCTTTTCCCCTTTGTTCCCCATTATTTTGTGCATGTGTGTGCACATGCATTTGTAGTGCGAGGTGTCCCTGCCCATGGCAGGGGGGTTGGAACTGGATGATCTTAAGGTCCTTTCCAACCCTAACTATTCTATTCCATGATTTGGTCACGAGTAAAGAGCATACTTTACCCCATTACACATACACACATTCTTCAAGCATAATTAGTTGGAAAATCTCCAGTTTAAAATTCCTACTAAATAAGTAAACATCACTTAAAGAAGAACCTCTTGGTGTTACTCAGTGCTTTTCTTCATATAATATGAAAATCCAAGACAGGAGGGTGTAAGAAGAGATGCTCAGACTGAGTCCCTAGTACAGGTGTGACTTCGGGATATGGATTTCCAAACCTGGTTGTTTTCTGGAGCTATAGGAGCAGTTTCAGAGCAAACCTGCTCAAACCCTTCCCCAACCACAACCGCAGGGACCATCTCCATGACACCTTTTGGAGGGCGGTGGGGCTGTTTGTTTTCAATAGCCTGCTAACCTCATCTGCTGCTGCAGACAAAGCCTTGGGGCCAACCCTGCAAACACCTCGGGTATTGTTCAGAGCAGCCCTCTTGCACCTGCCAGGATATTTGTAAGATCAGAGAGGCAGATCCACCTCCTGCAACCTCTTCGCCTTCCTGGAAGCTCCCCCCGAAGAGCTGGCTGGGGAGGATTAGGCTCTTGCTTTGGACGCTGATTATGTGATCTCTGCTTCTTTCAGTCTTGCCAGCCAGGGCTTACCTCCAGATGAGTATTTCAGCACGTGCTTAACCTTAAGCAATGAGATACTCGTGCTTATAGTTAAGTATAGGCTTAAAAATGTTGTTGGAAGCAAATCACAAGCACATTCTTACATATTTCTCTGGGCTGGGCCTAACCATAGTTCTCCTGTTAAAACAGTTGGGGTTTTTTTTGTCCTCCAAACACTTATCCCATCACTGTAATTTCCCTCTTCAAATTCCCTCTCCAACTGCTTCATTCCAGTGAAACCAAGGGGAAATGACATTTTCTTCAATGGCAAGTAAATCATAATTGACAACAAACCATTAGATTATGCACGAACTTGCAGGAAGAGGGAATATCTTTTACTTGGATCAGCTAACCCAAGCTAACTGTACAGATGGGTCTGTCCCATATCTGGCTCTCCCTAAATAAAGCATTGCCTCTCATGTAACGTGTATTCTCACAGTGCTGCATTACTCCAATACCCACACTTGTGCTTTGCTGAGGTTTTATGGGGCTGAGGGAAGCTGCCTGCTCTGTTAAGCATCTAGGAACACAGAAGGAATGCAGCGTATTGCTCCTGCTGCATAAGGCTGCCTAGCAGAGAGTTAATATCATTGCACATGAGCCATTTCACCTACAGCAAGAAGTGAAAGCATGCGACTACACCCAACAAATGATCACAGAGCACCCTGCAGGGAATTTGCTTCCATTTCAAAGGGAGAGATCAAAACCCACAAAGAGGGGAAAGAAGGGGAGGGGGGGAAGAAGGAAAGAAAAGAAAGAAGGAAAGATGCTCCCAGCCTGTGCATGAGATCAATGTTGGGCCCAACCTCAGAAGTTTTCTGAGAGGAAGGGAATGATACGGACAGAAGAATCACAGCACACCTCAGTGCCTCGTTATTTATGGGCTGAGGGTTTGATCCTACACACCAAAATAAATGGGAGGTTTGCCACCGACTTCAATGGAAGCAGAAACAAGTCCCATCACCTTGAGGTTTATTGGCTGTCTGCAGAAGGTTCTAAAATGGATATAGAAATTAAGCAGGATAATTTGACAGTTTAATGGTGACGTGGTGGTTTTTTTACATTAAAAGAGACACAAATTTATCCTTTGGGGGTTATGATTATTCCTGTTTTCCTGCCTGTTGGTTTTATTTTAAAAGGAAAATTCTCATGTTTCAAGGGAAGAGTGATAAAAATGGGATATTCGTGTGCATACAGAAAAAAGAACTTAAAGCTCAGTCCAGTCCTATATCCCTCACCCAAGGCTCAGTCATTCCAAGCTGTTGGCATTAGCCATAGCAGCAAATTAGCCATCCTGTAAGTGCTCCATCCTGTGCCAAGAGCGAAAGAGGACTGTCCTAATTTGAACTATGCCAAATAGGGCACCTGACCATGAAAAATGACTTTAAAGAGCTGAAAAAACACCCACCAGAAATAAGAAATATTGGTGTAATCACATCCTGCGTTCGGCACCCATCAACTGGTCCAAACAGTGAGGAACCTGCCCTGGGTGGCAGAACCAGGCTCAGGATTCCCTATAACCCCTTGAGAAATCCAGACCCAAGCTCATGTGGAAATGCCTGAGTAAATGAGCTCCCAACCCCTTGGTCATCTTGGTCAGGTAGTCCTTAATTCATTAATCCACTCACTGAAGCCAGTTAATGAGCTGCAATGAGCTGGTCTCCACTCTGTTGCAGTTTGGGCTCAAAAGCCTTGTGGTAAATATTAAAAGTGAGGATAATGATCACATTTCCATCAATATGAAGCTTAACAGAATTGTGTATCTTCAGCTGCTTTGGTTCTTGTCCCTGTAAATCCAAAGTCCCATGAGTGGGCTCCCCAAGCAGACCAGGGCAGGACCCAGCCTCTGTTCAGGAGCGGATGGTCCTGCAGCTGCAATGCACAGGGAAAGGCGGATGGGAAAAGAGCTGGTGAGCAACAAGAGAGACACACCACCATCAGCCACTTCAAGGTGGGCTATTCCAGGCATCCTTGGAGCCCCTTTATTAAATGAGTCATTGCTCTCCAATACAGTACTTGCAAGAAGGTGGCTGTGCCCGCAGCTCTGCTCCCCTGCATCCCACAGGGCCATCTCCCTGCATCCATCCTCACTGCTCAGTCCTGGAAACAACGCTAACGGCCCATTAGCCTCTGAGGTGTGGGTGCAGCCCCTGGAGGGAAGGCAGATAGGAGAAAGGATGCAAAAGGGACAGGAGGAAACGTTAGAGGTTCACACAGGAATGAAAAATCTCTGGTTCTTCCTTCTCCCACTCAAAGCTCCCACCGCCTAGGACTGCGCTGCTGCTTAGGAAAACACAGGAGAATCCTTGGGTTGGGCAACAACAACAAAAATCTTTACAATTAACTGTGAAAAATACAGTTTAACCAAAACTACTTGAACCGGTGCCACGTTCTGTGATGAGCATTTGTCTATTGCCAGTTCGGGGAGGAGGGAAGAGGAAGAACAGCAAAACCATTTCAAATCAACCTGAAAGGCTTTGGGGTTTCCCCCCACCCCTCTCTCCTGAGATCTTTCCACTTTGGTCAGCACACAGAGAAACTCCCTCCCACATCCCTGCTGCTTCCAGCCCCACTTCCACTGAGGTTTTCCTAAGGCCAAATAGCTGGAGCAGACACGAGCCCTGCGGCAGCGGGGATGGAGCTGCCCTTCATGGGCCATGCGGACACCGTGTCCAGCCCCTGAATCCCCTTGCCAGGGACTTGGATTGCTTGGGAATGGAGCTACAACCGGTGGCTGCTCCAGAGACAAGCCTCTGCTGCTAGAGGTATAATCTCCAATTTATACAAAGCTTTGAAAGGCATCCAACGGTCTAATTGGGAGGCCCTTAAATTAAAGTGGGGATGGGATTTGGAATCCACTTTAGAGCCTGCGGTTTGGAGGGAAGCACGGGGATCCATTTCGTCTGTGTTGATATCAAGGGAGCCCAATATAAATGTTTTCTGGCACTTTTTATTCCTCCAGCCCTGGGGTTTACATGGGGGTTGGCTTTTTGTTCAGTGTTTTCTCTTTCTTTCTCTCTCTGTTGCTGTTTGCTTGCACTCTGAAGCCTCTTCCAAGTGTAATTTCAAGAGAGGCATGTTATCGCAGTGTCTTTGCTCCCAGGTCTGGCTGCCCCATGCCTGTCACCTCAATGGTGACACCCACCCTAACTGAACTCAGGCTGACGTGGGACATTGGCCATATGTATGGGAAGCGAAACCGTGCTTCTGGCCAAAGCCCAGCCACCAGCTCTGAGATGCCAAACTGAAGCCATCTGGGGCAGGGGATGTGCTGCAGGGGTGGAGGGAGAGGGGAGATGTGCTCATCACAGCTCTATGCTCTCGGTTGCATCTCTCTCCCCTCAAGCCTCAGCAGTGCATTTTCACAGCTCTGAGGTTAAAAGCATGCCATGGCCTCAGGGATACAGCTCTGGGATGGCTTTGGGATTGGGATTGGCCTGAGGGCAGCAGGAAAGCTCTGCTGCCCTTAAGCAACAGCTTTGCAGCTGAGGCAGCTGCTGGGGGCAGGAGGTGATGCTCCTTTGCACATCTGCTTTTAATTGGACTCTGCTGCAATACTGCAGCCAGTTTGCATCGTTCCTAAGTTGGCTCCCTGACAAGGATCCCATAGCTGACTGCACCTGAGCACTGATTGCAGCCCTTGTGTCCCAGCACCCTTCACTCCCAGCACCAGACAGGATTTTCTATCCTATAGCCAAAGGAATATTTATTTCATAGAACAGCTTTGGGTTGGACCTGCGAAGCTCATCTGGTTACAACGCCCCTGCAAAGAGCAGGGACATCTTCACCTAGATCAGGTTGTTCAGAACCACATCCAGCCTGGCCCTGGATATCTCCAGGAATGGGGCATCCACAACCTTTTTTGGGAACAGGAAGCCAAAGGGGACACATATTTCCAACTTGTCCCACTATCATGGGGGGCAAACACCCAAAGGTGAGACACTATGAGAAAAAAACCTCACCATTCCAATGTGATTTTTCCTTGTAGATGTGCTAAGCTATAATATAACAGGGAGAGGAGGGTTCCACATGGTCTTCTCTACAAGCCCCCTCCTCAGTCTCCATACCATGGCCAGGCTGCAGGCTGATTTACAGCCCTTAAGAGCTGACCTCTGCCTATAGAGAGTGCTGATAGGTGTCAGCAGCTGCTAACTGTGGCCACTTCTAATGAAATACTCAGCAAGCGACCAGGAACAACGCGATTTGAGGGGTGGGAGCTCCCCCAGCCTTGTGTTGTTACTGCCAGAGCAGGGCTTCATTCCTCCTTGCCACTCAAAGGGGCTCATGCTCACAAAAGCCCTGCAACAACAACCCCGTGCGTGCGCAGGAAATTCCCTTCACGTCTCGGTGACACGAGGAGGAGGAGGAACGGGGAGCACACAATGCATGGAAAAACATAAACACGAGAAGTGACCTCATCCGTGCCAGCGTTCAGACCCATTATAGAGGCTCATGGCCAGCACTGCTCCCGTGGCCTTATTGTCGCTCTCCCCTCCAGTCTGCTGCGTGCTCCGATCAAAAACAGGATAATGTCATTAAATAAGACTTGGCCTCATGTCATGTGCTTTCCCTCCGACTCCTAAACCTCCTTCCCAGCCAAGCACCGCAGTCACTCCCATTCTCCCGGAGCTGGGAGGGCAGGTTAGCTTTGGCCCTGTCCCCACAGGGAGCAAGTGTGCTGCTCTGGTAGAGATTCCCTGGTGGGAAACACACATGTATGGAAATAAGGGACAGGCTTGAGGCTTCAGTCCTGGCATGAGATGCAGAAAAACTCGCCCTCACCTCCCAGCTCTGCCTCGGTGACATCTGGCTAATCCTGGGAGCACAGGGATTACCTTCATCTCCAAGCAGCAGCAGAGCAGAACGTTCCTGCTGTTCCTCACCCCTCTAGAAAAGCAGGCTGGGATTCTCCATCCCCCTTTCCTGTGAGCGACACAGAGCTGTGGATTCATCAGGGACTGTAGTGATAGCACAAGAGGTGATGGGTTCAAACTGAAACAGGGGAAGTTCAGGTTAGATATAAGGAAGAAGTTCTTTACTGTGAGGGTGCTGAGGCACTGGAATGGGTTGCCCAGGGAGGTTGTGAATGCTCCATCCCTGGCGGTGTTCAAGGCCAGGTTGGACAGAGCCTTGGGTGACATGGTTTAGTGTGAGGTGTCCCTGCCCATGGCAGGGGGGTTGGAACTGGATGATCCTAAGGTCCTTTCCAACCCAAACCATTCTGTGATTCTATGATCACTGGGGATGACCCACCTTAGCCCTAGGCCTGCTCTTTCCAGCCAGCAAGGCACAGATCCAGGGACATCCTAAGCTGACCAGACGTGGTTGAGCTGCCACTCTTCTGTTTTCCATGAAGCTGGGACGTTTTGTGAGTGTCTGTGTGCAGGATCAGCTCCAGAAAGACAATTCCCACAGAAAGGAAATTACTCAGGAATTTTTCTATCATTTTAAGGGAAAAAGAAAAACAAAAAAGGACCCTTTCCACAGAGTTTGTTTCCTTGTGAAATACCTAAATAAAGAGCTGCTCTTTTGACACTTGAGTACCTGCTGCTTTACCCAGCCCTGGGGTCACAATAAGCACTGGGGATGCTGAGTCGCAGGGCTTCAGGCCCTGGAGCACAGCACAGAGCAGGAGTATGGGGGATCCCCACTCCCATAGGGTTTTGGGTTCCTGCCCTGGGGCAGCTCCGTTGGAAGCTGTCAAGATCCCAGCTCCCAGCGCTGTGCACATCGGCTGTGTACCTGTAAAAGAAACGCCCCAAAGGTTACCCTGAAACCAAAGCCTTGAGGGGACCTGGTTCTTCAGCTGAGACACCTGGCTCTGGAGAACCTTGATTCAAGCACTGCAGGATGGCCAACGACCTCCCCATCACCCAACAACTCATCCCAGGGTCATCCCTGCCTGCTGGGTAGTGCTCAGTGCCCGTCTTCCTCCACCACCCAGCAAAGCAGGGCAGCAGTGCCCTGTCCTCCCAGGACAAGGTGTCTGTCATTTGGTTAGCTACCTCCTGCTCCTCTGCCAGTCCCCTCCTTCATTAAATTAACACCTCGTTAGAGAATGGGAGCCGCTTTGTTCCTACAAACGGTGCTGGAGGGTGTTTACTTTCCTAATGAATATCCTATGCAGAATGGAAATCTGTCCCTGGCAGTCCTTAACAAGTGCTTCATTAAGCTGTTTGAAAAATGCTCCTTTCTGTTCTCCTTTGAACAGGTTACGCTTTGCTCTTTTAAGCTCGCTTTTGGCTGCCTCCCCATACCTGAGAGGATGGGTGGAGAGGTGGCCATCTGCTCCCAGAGCAAGCAGTGCTTTTAATCCCCAGCAACAGGAAATGTGCTGATAGACAGTGCAGTCTCTCTACCAGGTAAATCAGCATCCCCTCTGCTGACAGGGACAATCTGGCAGCGTCCAGTGCAGTGCAATGGAGAGAGCAGCCTTCATCTGCAAGCGGAGCTACGAGGTTCACGCTCTTATGGTACTACCATGTACTCATAGTACCAGTACTTTATGATATTGCCATGAAACTAAGGAATTCAAGAGCAAAGTAGAAAGGTCAAAAGAGAGGTGTGATGGATGTAGAGGCCAGATGATTGAAGTAATGTGATTTCTGATGGGAATTGACTTCAAAAAAAGCCTGGCCGTGCCAGCAAGGTGAAACTCAACAGCAAACACTTTAATGCTTTTTTCTTTGTTAGTAACAACTAAAGTTACTTGTAATGCTGTTGAATAGAGCTTGGTTTAAAAACTGTTTATGAAAGTCGGGGGATAAAGAGTGTTTGGTGATGCTTCTCCCCCAATCAATAGATGGAAATAGGTACCACACATGTGCCTTTCACCCCAAACCTAAGGAAAGCTCACAGGAGGACTGAAAACACAAAGAGCATCCTTACAGGGCAGGGGACTTACTAGCATGCAAACAAAACAGGATTGCTGGAATCTCCCTTCAAAACAAGACATGCTCTGAGCAGATACATTGCTGCTTTCTGTCTCCAGTCAGTCCTGCATCCAAACCAGGAGCCTTTAAAATCCCCACAGCCTCAAAGGGTATTTTCATGGGCTCCTCCTTCCCCAGGCAGGCTGAGCATGGCCCATCATGGCTGATGAATTACCAAAGCTGGGTTTGGGATTTCCTTCTGGATTTTTGCTCGTATTAAAACCCTTTGCTAGGTTCAAAAGAGATGAACTGTATCACTTTGAGGGTGAGAAAACTGCATTAGTTCAAAGCTAACACAACCTCCTTTGCCCTAGAGCTACTCCAGGAGTCTAATTCATCTGGGTAAACAGGAAACGTGCTAGAAAAGGATCTGGCCATGAAGAAGAGAGCTCATTCATCAGCAAACCTCCAACCCAGGAGTTCTCATTTTGCCCCACTCATCTAACATCATTCCCCTCAGGCAACAACGTTTGGGGAGGGCAATAGGGTTGGAAAATGGTCTTGTTTCCCCCAGAGTAAACGCAGGTCCCTATTTTAAGACACTGAATCATCTGACAGTACAGAGTGGTGCCAACACAGTGCAGGTATGACAAAAGCTCAGAGAAGATGTGTTTCAGAAGTGTGTGTTACAGTCACTGGTGGTTTGGCCATTGGTTATCTTCATCACACAGCTTGGCACTGGCCACACAGACTTGATCTTGGTTGGTAGGGCCCAAAATCTCTACACTTCAGATGTTTGCTTTCCGCAGCATACAGCTTTGGGTCCACAATAGACCCATCCATTGAAGGGTCCAAACAAATCCAGCCTTTTAATGGAATAGGGTTTTTTGGAGGGGTTCTCTTACGTGTTTTGGTAGGTTGGTGTGGTTATTCCTTTATTTCTTTTCTTTTTCATTTACTAGTGCAACGGTGAAAGGCTGCCACCCAAGTCATCTGGCAATACCCACAAGCACATGAGAACTGCAGTGAGGTCAGCGTGGATGTACATTAAGCCCAAAAGCTGAACCAAAACATGCAGTCATCAACATAACCCGAGTAATAGCATTTGCAGAAGGGGGAAACAAGCTGATTTCCTAGCCAGTCATCCCATTAAGACAAGTCCCCTTGTTAAAACTATATTGATAGAGGAGTTGATAATTAACCAACTGGTGTCTGTACTGTACCAGCGCATTGTGCAGTGTTATCTGACAGTGGTTTCAGAGATAACACTGGACAATGGCTGTTTGGAAAGGTGGGTAAAGTGGAAAGGAGTACTAGAATGCTTGCATGAAAAAATAATGCCACTATTCAGACACTCAGATACTAAATTCAGCCACTCCACATAAATACTCATTGGACTTGGAGAGCTTTCCTCCCAGATGATATGTACCGCTGGCTGAAAGACTAGTAGTGCAGCAGTGGCTTCACTTTCCCTTTGCTCCATCTATTAGCTAGACAGTTCAAAAGAGGGGAAAAGGAAGGCATCTGCCACTGGCCACTGAAAGGAGGAGGCATTTAGAAACCACAATGTTGAAAGCAGAGGAAAACTAGCTGAAATAACCCAAAAGACCTGGGACAGAGCAAGACAGACCATGTCAAATAATTCCCTTAGCAAACCCTGAATCCAGACTCTGGCTGCAAATCCAGGAAAGGAAATGCTCCAAACTGGGCAAAAAAAGAGTTCTCAGATAACCCAGAGAAAATAATTCCTAGAATAAACCCGTGAGTCCAGTCTAACAGTCTGCAGGCCTGCCCTAAAACTGAGAACCTCTGCTTTTCCTGTGGCCAGATGATTCCAGCTGGCACATCCATAGGCTACCTCAAGCATTTGGACCAAATTAGCATTGCCATCATCTATTAATACATATGAACCACAATTAAATACTTCTAAAACAGGATGGGCTCCGTTCTGCCCTAAGTGACCTGCATCCATTGGGAATAGGCTTTACCAAAACCACTGAAATCACTTCTCTTGTACCCGAGATTAGAATCTAACTTGATACCTTTAAAGATTTTTTGGTTGTTTTCCAATCTGTACAAGCTAATGAGCAGCTTTGCCTCTATCACCCTGATAAATGTGTAACCTAAGGAATTACGTCTGCATTTCTACCTATTCTACATCTATGTGGTTGAAAATGATGGAGTTTGACTTTGTCTATGCATAGTTCAGTTTCCCAAAAGAGGGTGGGAGAATTACACTGAGATTTGCTTTAAAATCCTCTTTCTAGGACATTTTCCTTTGAATTGCAGTGCTTGTTTCCCCTATAGGCTGTGGGAACAAAGGTAAAAAGTGCCATCTGAATTCAGAAAGTTGTATTTTACACCCACTTTGCTCTTACTCTGCAGCATAAGATTACACAGGGAGGAGGGCAGGACAGAAGCGGGTCTGACGTCTTACCATAAGTCTTGTAAACTCATCCACATCAGAATACGTGTCTGAGCACTATTTAATATACATTAAAAACTAGCTTCAAAGGCAGGCAGGAAACAGAACTTATCAACCCTGTTCCTGAAGAGAAAGGAAAGGCACAACATCGTAAAGAACCTCCTGCTCCCTATTCCTGCACGCCTTTCAAAGCAAGATCTTCAATAGCTTTTATTGGACCTCTGAACATCTCTTCAAGGCTGGGAGGATGAATCATAGCTAATGCCAGAGGCAGAAAGCTTGTCAATCTGCTTCACATTTTGTTCTCTTCCCATAAATCTGGGGGGGAATGGAATTAGTGCATGCAAAGGTCTCTCCATATACACTGCTCACCTAGCCAGGCCAACAGGAGCTTCATGATGATTACATTGACTAAATCCTCTGTGAGCCCATTAGCAGGAGAGTCTGCTGTGATGGAGAGCTGCCCTGGTATCAGCCAGAGGGCACAGAGACCTCCAAGACCGATGGGATCAGCTCTACCATGGCCAATGCTGCCTCTCCAGGCAGTGGCAGGGGCCATGTTCTCTATAAGTAGACATCTTCCCATTTACTGACATATTCCCATTTACTCCACCTGGGCAAGTCAACACAGAGAAATTGGAAGAAGGGACAGAGTAGGTGAGGAGAAACATCATCCGGCCTAGGACCAAGGGCAAGAGCTAGGCAAAGCCTCACCTCCCCTCTTACGTCAGCCTCATGATGGCTTTTTGTTCCCTGACATCTCCCTGGTTTGTCATCCAAGTGCTTTCCCCTGTAGGTGCTTCCAATGATCCAGAGCTTTCCACAGCTCAGCTCAGCCACACTCCTCACCCAAAAGTGGCATTTGCTTCAACTACATTTGCTCCCTGACTGCAGCAGTGATTAAGTCTTCCCTCCAGCTCGCACTGTTGATGACAAACTGCAGCACAGGAGCATCAACAGCAAAGTTGTCCAAATTCAGGAATTCAGCAGAGAATGAGGTTCAAACACTGCACATTTTGAAGGCACTCACAAGCCAACGTAGCAGTCGAAATCCTCTAGTGTTCATTTCATTGCTGACAGCCCTGTCCTGAGCCACCAAATGCTATATATTGGTAGGGGCAATCTAGTCAGGAAGAACCTGGGCAGACAAATTTGAGCCAAGGAGCCAAGTTGTGCTACCAGTAGAGTCAATGACTTTGTTGAACTTTGTAGTTGTATCATATTTGGAAACACTTGGGTGCTGCTCATAGGGAGAGAAATGGGAAAAGAGTTTGTTCTTAAGCTGAGTGGAAAAAGAGCACAACAAGGGAAAGAAGTGGAGCAGGCAGGCAAGCAATGAGCTCATCAATAAAGAGCACTGATAAAAGAAACCCAACAAAGACTGACCCAGAGTTGTCCTCACCAAGAGCAGAGGAGTATGATCCTCCTCTCAGCATGTTTGACATCAGCAGAGATGAAGGACACAGTAATGGCACTTTGAGCCACCTTCCCTACACTAAATCCTACTGACTTCCTGCACCTGTATGAAAAGGCAGGTTAAAAAGCACCACTGCTTTGGATAAGGGAACACCCCAGCACCTCCTACAAAGAGTGACAGCAATCTGAGGGCTCAGAAATTGGAAAAGCAGGATACTGAATGGTAAGAGGCAAAGTGTAGGCTTAGATCCACATTACAGCTCTCTCTGGTCCTGCCTACATCATATTAGTGTGACCAGCAGGTCGAAGGAGGTGACCCTTCCCCTTTACTCTGCTCTCGTGAGACCTCACTTGGAGTATTGTGTGCAGTTCTGGTGTCCTCAACATAAAAAGGACATGGAACTGTTGGAACAAGTCCAGAGGAGGCCACGAGGATGATCAGGGGACTGGAGCACCTCCCATATGAAGACAGGCTGAGAAAGTTGGGGCTGTTCAGCCTGGAGAAGGCTGCGTGGAGACCTCTGAGCAGTTTCCAGTATCTGAAGGGGGGCTATAGAGATGCTGGGGATGGGCTCTTCATTAGGGACTGTAGTGATAGGACAAGGGGTAATGGGTTAAAACTTAAACAGGGGAAGTTTAGATTTGGTATAAGGAGGAAATTCTTTTCTATTAGGGTGATGAGGCACTGGAATGGGTTGCCCAGGGAGGTTGTGAATGCTCCATCCCTGGCAGTGTTCAAGGCCAGGTTAGACAGAGCCTTGGGTGACATGGTTTAGTGTGAGGTGTCCCTGCCCATGGCAGGGGGTTGGAACTGGATGATCTTAAGGTCCTTTCCAACCCTAACTATTCTATGATTCTATATCTTGTCCCATCCCCTCAACACACCACCATCTCATTGTCCTTCTAGCTTCTCAAAAACACAGACCAGAAATTCCAGCTGCCTCAGTCTCTTACATAATTTTGTGGAAAAACAGAAGAACAAACCCCAGGTTTCCCTACAGCACTGCAGACAGGACAGCCCCACCATTGCAAGTCACCTTTCAAAGGCTCGTAACACGGGATGAGCTTGCACTTTCACCCACGCTACTTGTGCACCTCCATGGGCTGAGCCTCATGCACCCATCTCCTGCACCGTAACTGCTGCCAACTTTGCCACTCCCCAGACAAACTTCACACCTCACCCCACATCCTCCCCAGCCAGGACACTGCTACCACCTTTGAGGGATGGCCTGAGGGATGCCCTGGGTTTTACCTGGGGACAGCAGCAGCCTGAGGCCGGGATCTGGAGCAGTGCTGCCATCCCCTAAGGGAGAAGGCTGCTGGCACAGCAAGGACACATGCCTGGGGAGACCGTTCTCAATAAAACTGCAGTGCTAGAATAGGCCAGTGATGCCAGGAAGTCCCAATCCTTTCTTTCAGCTTCTTTTTTCCCCTCCTTCCCTCTCTCTGTGGTTCTTTTTTTGGTCAGATTATTCCAAGGAACTCTTATTTTTGGAAGAGCTCTGATTTCATTGCTATTCAATGATAAACATTTATAAGCCAAAGCGTAATTCCAAATACTTAGCCCTTAGGTAAACACTCGAAAGTAAAGGTCAGACTGTAAACACCAGGATTTTTGTAAAGACTGAGCGCATTCGTGTTTTGAATTCTTGTTTTCCTTAAGTAAACCCCAGGCAAGAGATAACAGATGCCTAATTTCAAAGATCCTGAAACTCAGAATTTGGCACGCAACGGCATGCGCTCCAATGACGTTTACAGAAGCGCTCTCCGAAGCGTTCACACATGAAAAATTAAAGTGGGGAGGGTTGTTTTATTTAAATCAGACCTATTTTCAGAACCCTTTTATCCTGCCATAAACTGCTGCGCAGGAAAGGAGCAGCTTCTGGGCCTCCAAGTTTTCCTCCTAATAACAAGCCACTGAACGCGGCATGTTCTGTCTGAAAGGACCATTAGAAAAGCGCTTCTTTGCTGAGGGGTGGATAGGGATGTGTTACTCACAAAAGAGATAAAGAAGACTTCATGTTCATGCAAAGCCAAGCCCTCAGAAGTGAGAAAAAGCCAGAATTACAGTAAGTGGAGCAAGCCTACCTCCAATCACAGCTCATGCATATGAGCAATGATACAGCCTGTAGCAATAGGGCCATATTCCTATTTTCAGGGTGCGTGCCCCAGTTTTGCTTAAAGGTGAGGAAGGGGCTGGGCTGGCCCTGCAGAGCAATTCAGTACTTGATATACTGAAGCTTGATCTATACACTGATATACACACTTGAAATACTGAGCCCCAGCACACACTGCGTGCTCCTGCTTTGCTGCACATGAGTCAAACCCAGCTGCAGAACTAGCAATGTCCTCATCTGTTTTGCTATGGCACTCTTGACGTTATTACTCATGCACATCACAAAGTTGACTTTATCTTCTCTGTTTCCCAACAAACTGAAGGGATGACCTTTGCCCCATTTCATGGAGGGAAAAGAGGAGCTGAAGGATCCATAGCTATGGGGACAGTGCAACTGGGCATGCCAAAGCTCTCCTGAACTTCTATTGCCATTGTGACTACTCAGGATTTCAGGTCAGACCCCTGAGTCTCAAGCCAGATACCCAGAATACAGGAACACTTAAAACAGTGACCACCCATGAAGAGTTTGGTTTAAGTAACTTGCCTGGAATCACTCTGGCAGCAGCACTGGGAGTGCTAATTCCCTAGTGTGCATCTGAACAGCCTTTAATATTTACTCCTCTTTCCACAAACCCCCACTTCTCACTGTTCATCTTTCCACTCCTGCCAGGAATGGGATAGAGAACCTTGGACAATGGTGCCTTTTACCACACCACCCTGATTCATTCCCCAAGCAGGTCTGTAATTGTAGTGGTCTAATTAAAGACTGTATCGTAGCGCAGAGGATGGGAGCAGGGCTGGGAAGGGAATTAAAGCTGCAAGATAATTTTGGTATATCCCAAGTGTTTTTACATACAGTTTGCACACACACACACACACACACGTGTGATGTCCTTGGCTTCAAAAACCAAGTCAAAATGAAGCTACAGAAATCCACTGGGAGCACATTCCAGCAGGGATGGGACCCTTGGAGCAACTGAAGGGATCCCCAGTAGTTAAAGCTAATGAAGTACCTGTGTGAAGGGGAGCGTGTTGCCTTCTGCTGCACAGACAGGAGGGAGCTGAGCGCATGCTTTGTCTGAGGACTTTGCAGACACTTGCTGAGAAGGGCAAAACGCAGGGATCACCAGCTCTGTTTCAGGTTTCTGGAAGGAAAAACGCTCAACACAAACTATTCCACAGCCTCATGAAAGCAGAGGTCTCCTGCTCTCTTTTCTCCTCTATTCCATATGTATCTATGCATCATGGGGAGACAGAGGAGCTCTTTGCGAGCATCTGCCCCCCCCTCCCTATGCGTACAGAGGGAGATACTCATCCAGACATGCAGGCTTTCCCAAGATCACTCCCATCCTGAAAACACAGCTGCAATTACAGAGCAATTCCTCTCTCATCCATGCCCCCCCCACCCCATCTCTCTAAGGGACAGACCCACCATGGGTGGGGGCTGTGGGAGAGCAGCCCCTATGCAGAGGGAGAAGCCCGAGCTGAGATTTGTCCCTCAACCATCAGCCGAGCACGTGCAAGCCGAGAGGCTTGAAATGTTCATTAAGAGGCTGATTTTGGCAGGGAAACGAAGTGAAAGTCGCTCCCCTGCCAAATCTCAGCAGCACGGTGGTGCTCGAGCCGCTCCAGTCGGATACCTCGCTGTTTCAAGGCAAGCAAAGCAGGCTTTTTTCCCCATTTCCATTTCCCTGGTGGTGCCAGTCCCACATCAGCCACATGCCACAGTCACATACGTGCATAAAGACACACACAGGGCAGCATTGCCACTGAAACCTCTGCGTTGTTAAGTGAAGAGATGGGTTTGTCCTGGTTTACAGCTGTCTGGGAAGGTTTACATTTCAGATCCACCCATCATAATAACAGAAAACCCCATGATGGCTGGAATTCCTTCCTGTAATAGTTGAAGAAGTATTTCCCCTGTATTTGTCCACGTGCCACCAGTAAGGGAGATGTTTGATAGCCATCAGGAATAAGGATTTTCCCTACTTTTCCCCTCTCTTGGCCATGGTTGAGCAGCTCCTCACCATCCACCTCAAGCTCTGAGCTTCCAGTTTAGACTCACAAAGTTGCATGCATCTTCCTGGCAGAACTACTGCATGCAATAGGCAAATAGCAAATGTGCTAAATAAACAGCAAGTGGACTAACTGGGAAGAGACAGCAGACAACAGCACACACCTTTGTGTTCAAGCTGTTAGGCACAAATACCCATCTTGTTAAATACAATACACATCCAAAAGCAAATTAACTGCCCATATTTGGTTCGACAAAAGGAAGCCATCGCGGAGACTGGGCCTACCAGAAGAGCCTGGTTTTACTGGTCTCATGTTGGCCAGTGAAGTTGGCAGCAGCTACCAAAGCTGGGACTTCAAAGAACAGAGGATTTGCTGGAAAAGGTTCAATCTAGTCCATTCCAGAAGCTCTTCTCTGACCCTATGCAACACCAGATATCCATCCTCCTGTCCATTATGTACACTTTTGGGGTTTGAGGGTCCAACAGCTTGAAAGTGCAATTGTTTTCCTGAATAATCATAGAATTCACGACTAACAAACACACCTTGGTTAATTCAGGCTTCTCGTCGTGTTTAAGCTCTGAGAGAACACGGTTCACAGACGCCTATTTTCTCTTTGGGGTACAATTAAACACCAAAGAAATCGAACCAAATACAATTAAACAATAGCTAAGGGGTATCTAGTTTCAGATACAAGTGTTAATAAATAATGGTATTTGTCTCTCTTTTTTCTATCAAAGGAATTTTTGAGGACTAGAAACCAGCTATTTTCCTGAAAGCCTTACAAAACCTCAGGCCAGGTTGGACAGAGCCTTGGGTGCCATGGTTTAGTGTGAGGTGTCCCTGCCCATGGCAGGGGGGTTGGAACTGGATGATCTTAAGGTCCTTTCCAACCTCCATTGCCATCCCAATATTAGGGATATATTCAGAGAGTCATGGAGCTTTTAGCTTTGGTTCCTGGCTAAGCAATTCACTTGAGCAGCACAGAATGGAAATGCGTTCAGGAAACAGGCAAGAAAGGGGAAAACTAAAGAAAAACTAGGGTGCTCTGTATAAAACATGGGATCTGTTGAAAACATTGCAGGGGGAAGTTTTCACTCAGTTCTGCATCCAGCTCTCCCAGCACCTTCCTCCTGTCTCAAAACAAGTATTTCCACTTCAAGCAACACAGAAAACAAGAGGCAACACAAAGCAGCCTGATTTTCCAGGAGATCCAAGTCCCGGCCATCTGAAGAAACGACTCTTTGAGCCACATCCATCCAGACACCCAAACATTGAGACACTCTGCGTTGCTGTTCAGAATCAAAGTGTTGGCCAAGGTTTGCATTTCACTTGATGATTATACTGAGGCAGCAAAATACACTTGTACAACCCTCTGGAAATCCATGGATCCCTGCTGGCTTCAGAGCCTGGTGGAGAAATGGAAGCAACCAAGCTTTGTGCTAATACATTTTCCAGTTCACACTGAAACTCTGAGGGGAAACATTTGGCTGTTTCCTCAAGCACACACTACCTCAAAATGGTTTTGCAATGAAGGTCATTCACATTGCACATCCGAGAGGTCCTGCAGGCTGCAGTGAAACCTCTGCTCAGTTACATGTGAGCTGCGTGAGCAATGCTGAGCTGGTTTGGATTTCACCATATTTGGTCTGACTGAACCGAAACCAACCCAAAAAGCAGCCGGTGTGACCCAGTACCAACCAGATTCCCAGCTATCGCTTCCCGCCAGTGTCACTGGAGCTCGGGAGGCTTGCTTTGGTGACCTGTGGCCTTTCTTTCTTCCCACCCGCCTCATTCCTTCTTTCTTTGCTATGTATGTTAATTTGGGGAAAATCATAGCCTAGGGCAACACACCTGACTGCTTCCCACCCCAAAATCATTTACCATTTAATGCACGGTTACATTCATTCTTCTGCCTTTATAGTTCCCTAATGAGCTTGAACTGCAATTAACAAAATGATTGTGTTCACTTTAGTACAATGCACCTGCAAATACCAGGATGGGAAGTCATATTTAAACCAAAAATACACTCAGTACAGATTGCAGCAGATACTCCAGCGAGGGCTTGAATTCTAACAGGTGGCAGCAGCTGCAAGTAGTTTGCTGTCTTTCAGGTTTTTATTCTAACTGGTCAAAGACGTTCTTGTATCATCTTCTCATCCACGCTGCAGTGATTGTGGGAGGAAAACTACAACATTTCACTTTATTTTTCCACTGAAATCATTTACTGCAGCGAATAATCCTTGTTGTAAAAGTTCAGATCAAAGCTAGCGTGAAAGTCCCACTTGCATGCGTGAAGATCTTTTCAAACCCATTGTTAGGATTCATTCAAAAGTGGTATTTATGAGGAAGAAAAGCCTGCCCAAAGTAAGGGATCAGTTATTTCTTACATGATTTAACCCATGTTGGACACAGTTTCAACAGAGATGTGGCATCCTAACCTGCACACTGCAGCACGTCTCTTGCCTTCAAATTTCTGATCACTTTTGAGAAGAAGAAAAAGAGAATCAGGTTTTATCTTTTTCTTTGCTTGTTAAATGGAGCACAAATAAGAAATAACTTGCTACATGCAGAAGCAAGAACTTGCTACATTCCTATTGTTCCATCTATTGCTCTTGCCCAATGGTTTTTCTCTATGTCACAAGATCAGGGATGCTGATGTTGGAAGGGACCTCTGGAGACCATCTCATCCAACCTCTTGCTCATGCAGCGCTGTTTCAGCTTCAGGTTAGATCAGGTTGCTCAGGACCTTGCCCAGTCAACTTCAGGAAATCTCTAAAAGTGGCAATCTTACAACTTCCCAGGGCTCCAGTGCCAAACCACTGCTGCTGTGAGGAATTCCTTCCTTACATTCAATTGGATTTACCCTTGCTATAATCTGTAGCAACTGCCTCTTGTCCTTCCACTGCGCGCCTCTGAGATGAAGCTGCCTCCATCCTCTCTATAACCTCCTTTTGGGTCATGGAAGAGGGCAATGCCATTCCCCCTAGCTGAATGAATTAGGGTTCCCCTATCTCTCTTCATGCATCACACAATCCAATAGTGTGACCACCACAGCTGCTCTCACCAGTTAGCCAGTATTTCTACCACAGAGGCCCAAACTGGACACAGTATTCCGGTGGCATTCTAGCAAGCATAAAGAGAGAATACTCAGTCTCTGTAGAAGGCCCACATCTTTCTTGGTCTCCCTTGCGGTGCATGTAGAAGTTACCCAAAAGCCTCATCACTCCCAATTCTAGCTGAGCTTTGACTTTCCTAAGTCTGTTCCTACATGCCTAGGCAACAGTTTTGTGTTACCCTTTGGCTGCTTGTCCCTGTTTCCACCTCCATAGTCTTCCTTTTTGCATGTGAAATCAGGCAGGAGTTCCCTGTTCAGTCTAGCTGGTCTCCTGCTATACCTGCTCAGCATCCTGAACATCAGGATGGACTGTTCCTGTGTTTTGAGGAGGCTGGCCTTGAAGATCAAGCAACTTTCATGGGTCTCTCTGCCCTTCAGGGCAGACTCCCAGGAGATTCTACCTACCAGCTCCTTGAACAAGCCCAAGTCCACACGCTTGAAGTTTTGAGTGATTATGATACTACTTGCCTTTCCCATTTCCCTCAGGTTCTTAAACAACCATCTCATACTGCAGCCAAGCCACCCCAAAACAGTTCTTCCCTATTCATGAGCAGCACTGTGCTTCCATCATAAGATCATCCAGCACCAGCATCAAATCGTTTTCCCTCACATACCCCACAGGTCTCCATCACTGCTTATGCCCCATCACACCAACCTTCTAGCAGATGAGAGAGGGTTACAGTTCTCCTGTATTTAGCCTAGTATCAGAGAAATGAACTCACTTCTTCATAACCAGGCTTTTGGATGTGCTCACAGCAGATTATTCCTATTGTGACTTTATAAGCTAAGGTACTGTCATCATAGATACACTGTAGGATCACAGTTGGAAGCCGTACTGTGTAAATGCAATGATTACAGGCAGCTTTGAAAGAGGTCCATTTTGACAAATCCATTGTGGCCCCACTTGCTGAGGATCCCTGGAGTACTTTATACAGTGTAAAGCTAAGGCAACACAACACAGAACTAATGCTTGAAGTGCTCTCTTACAGCCAATCTGGGCCTGCAGGTGAGCAACACTGGCTCATTTCAGTACCTGGTAAGAAGAGGCATAGCATGACTTACCTGGATGATGAAAGCTCCAAAGCCAGACAGTCCAGAGGGCAAGGCCAGGAAATGAGTAAAGGAAGAAGTATTTCTGTACCTCATGGGCCCAATCCCCAGCATAGTCAATTCCAGTGACTGCCAGGGACCACAGTTCATATAAAAAAGATGGGATCTGCAGAACTGCAACTGGATAACATCAGGAAACTGACACTGGCTTTCTAATGGGCTTGGATACTGGCTGCACAAAGCACCTTCGATGGTTTATAAATCAGAAAGCAAGTAGATTTTAGACCTGTGGCCAAATCCCCACTCACAGGCTTTCAACCCCACTGAACACAGAGTGAAAGGCAAACCTGGCCATCAGTATGAACCAGGGCTTGCCCTTTGCCCAGGCTCTGAAAAAGCCTGGTGGTGTAAATGAATGCCTGATTTGACTGTGACTCATTTACCCTGTTAGACAGCCCTAATGACTGGCCTGGCCTGGCTCTTCAGCAAGTGGGAGCTCAGAACCTCTCCTGTCCATACACTGATTATTAAGACATTCATATCTCCTGGTCATCAACCTCCTTCCTACCTATCGGAAGCCCTTAACTCCCATGCACCACCTCTGCCACTGTCCTCATCCGAGTACCTCATCAATGATACCGAATGCGTCTCCACAACAGCCCTGCAGGATGGGTTTCCTCCATGTTAGTAAGGGCAATGATGGGACAGCAAGGGCCAGATGTCTTTAAACTGGAATTTAGCTCAAGCTCATGCTAGCTTCAATAAACCTTTACTTTGCCTCTGAGCTGGTTGAGCTCACAGGCCTTGATTTTGTTTTGTGCTCTTGCAGTTGTCAGGGTTCAGGCCATGCAAAAGTGCCAAGTTTCACACTGTTTTGCACATGAAACCATAAATCCCTCTCCAGAACCCCAGGGGCATGAGGGGGGCCGCTGTTCAAAAGGTTCATGAACTTGTATATAGTTGGGCAGATACCAGAGCTTGTAACAATGTACTAAATTAACTTCTGTCCTAAAGTGTTTCATGGGCCTAGAATACAAAGTATTTAATAAGAACATTAAGGTTTTGCAAAATTGGGTAAAAGAAAGAGCCCAAATCATGACCGTATTTTGTTCGTAGCTTTATCTTTTTCTGTTAATTCAATGCATTATTTTCTCCTGGAAAATGCAAAGGCAGTTTTCTTCATCTAAGGTAATTTTTAGGAGGTATCTAGACATGTTTCTTTCCCATTTTGTTTGCTTTTAAACTATGCACCCACCAAAGACAAATGACCACATTCTACAAGGTGCGACTACCTGAAAACGTTCATTAGCCCTAAAGTAGTTATTTTTCTGTATCTCTTCCTTAGAGATGATATTACCTTGTACACAATATGAAGAAATAATGGCAGTATTTCTTACCTGTTCACTTCAGTAAAAACCTAAATCAAAGGTTTGTAATAATAATACAGGCTTTATAATAAGACAGAGAAATATTCGGTCACCTACTTAGCAAGCAGACACGTCAGCACAATAAGGAAGCACTTGGTTCATAGCTGAAAATCAAATTTCAAGTGAAAAGTATATCTTGACAGCCAGATTTGAGACTTCCTTATGACAAGTAACAACCTACTGCATTGCCATCCTGGCATAATACTACTAAGAAGTGAGACAGTCAGATTTTCTTACCTACAGAGCAGTCCCAGAATCACAGAAGAGTTAGGGTTGGAAAGGGCCTTAAGATCATCAAGTTCCATTACAAGACGGAGCAGTGAAAAGGACTCCGATTTGATTCATACTGAAGTCACAAACACAACTGGTTCAGTGGAAGCTGTTTAGAGCAGCAGCTGTCTCTTTCCTGCATATTCAAATAGCGAAGCCCCATTTCAACATCTATTTACCACTGACATATCAATAACTTTTGCAACCAGGAAGACCAGATGTTTTGACAGCAGGTAACATCGCACAGTGCTTTGCATGTGGTTTGCAAAGCACTTTACTCAGAGGCACTGGGTGAGGGTCACCTCAAAGGCCAATGATGAACCCAGGACCTGGGGCCTTTGAAACATTTCTCTGTCCCAATAGACATTCCTTTGGGAAAAGCAGCCCCCGATGGGCTGGCACCTCCTAGAGATCCATCGCTCTGCTCTTGAGAGTAGCATCAGTGGTTACTGAGCATGGCTTTCCATTTCCTGCCTGCCCAGCACACAAAACTGACATGACTAAAGGGAGTAGTGAAAAAATGTAAGAATTGGAGGAACCTTTAATCTCTGAAGTTAAAAAGGAGGAAAAAAAAAAGCAACCACTTACTAATGGAATGTTAAGATTGTGTATTAAACCCACAAAAGTCAGAAAACAAAGGAATTAAAGACTCCCTTGGCTCTTTTAACCCTTCCCTCTGCCTGCGTGCATTACAGGCTTTTCATTACACAACCACATAACACCAGGCAAAGGGACATAACCGTAGGTGATGTTAAAGGGGGAGTATGGCTGGTTATGAAGCAAAGCTACAGAAATGGGAAGGTTAATAACTAGTCTTTTTATCTCATTAAAGTTTAATATTTGCTATTAAAGAATGGCAAAGCACTAAAGAAACGGCAAGATGCTGTTATGGAGCTAAATGAAATATGGAATAAATGAGCTGTTCTTCTCAGTAAATATTTTGCTTGCAGTTTACTTGCAGATGTATTTGTCTCCCATGACCCCATATGATGGTAATATATCACAGTAAGTAACTATCCCCCAGTTTATGCCTTCATGTAAACAAGTCTCACTGAAACAGGCTAAATTGGGCCTGTGCACAGCACCCATATACATACTTGAGTCCCACACCTACAAAACTCAACATGTTCCCCCCCTCATCCAACTTTCAAGCTCCATATCTGCTGTATTGTGAGTAGCTGCACACTTCCCAATCATTAACACACACATCCTCTTCATGCACAAGGAAATATTATTATCCTGGTTTTACAAATGAGAATCCTGGGCACGGAGAGATTAAAGCTGAGCATTTCAAAGCATCCCAGTTAATTAAAATGACTGGAAAATGGGTGTCCAAATTGTTTAGATACCTTTGAAGTCTCGGAATAATTATATTGCTCAAGGTCACACAGGGAGTTTATGGCTGACCCACAACTTGAACCCAGATTTCCAGCGTCCCATTCCAGCACCTTAATCACAAAGCCATCTTTGCTTTCCAATTTAATACTGGCCAGACCTGGTCCGCATGCAAACTGGTTACCAACGGACGAAACCTGTTATTATGCCATATAATGTAGCTATCTATCTCTACCCTGCAGGATAAACAGCAGTGCATTTGGGCATCTCCAGATTCTTTAAGGTACAGATCATTACAACACACTTAGGAGGCAGGGAAGAGCTATATAAGAACTAGCATACAAGGATGCTGAGGGTCTCCTC
Source organism: Neopsephotus bourkii (assembly GCF_033783945.1). Lineage (NCBI taxonomy): Eukaryota > Metazoa > Chordata > Aves > Psittaciformes > Psittacidae > Neopsephotus > Neopsephotus bourkii. The sequence goes on from NW_026901735.1 coordinate 3,501,711, forward strand.
TGATGGTGCACTCCAGCTTTGTCTCTCCTGTCCTTAGCCTGGTGGCCATGCCTCTACACCACCTTTTTCCTGATGCAGTATATGACTGCAGCATTTCCTTCTAACAGGTTTAGCCCCCAAAGCCCACCTTGTTCCTACCAGCTTAGCTGTGAATTCCACCACCTTTTGTGACTAGGCCTGCTTGACACTACAGCCACCAGCGACGCTGGGTTTTGCCATCAGGATCTCTCTGCTACAGTACAAAATAAACCCTCAAAGTTATTCAGAGTAGCAGCAGGACTTCAGCAATAGAGCATACAGTGGAAGAGTCCTCTTCCAAAGGAAAAAACTCTGAAAGTACCTGTTGGAGGTGCCTCCACACCACAGGGACAGAAGAGCTTCTGCAGATAGCACCACCAGACATTAGCACTCTATGACACCCATTGGCCCTTCTCATGCCTCTGGGGTCTTTGCATACAAGAGGGCTGTACTTAACCAGCCAGTTTTGATAACCACTAATAACTTGAACTCAGCCTCTCTTGGGCTTACACTCCAGTTACACACTGCTCTCATCTTGAGCTCATTTCAAGTTAGAAACCTGCATTTTCCAAATGTTGATTCCTGTCCTGAGCACAAAGTCCTCGGGCCTTGAACTGATGGAGTTGCATAAAGCAAAACTTCCCAAAGAGGATTCAATCCCGGGTTCTCCCTAGACACACCAACACCCTCCAGGATGTGGAACGCAATGAAGGACAGAGATCACCATAAAACACACACACACTCAACGTGCTGACTTCTTATCACGGAGGTTGCTAATTTCCCATGCTAAGAACAACCTTTGGAACGAAAATGAATTATGCGTCTCATTGCGAGTGCATCAAAGAGGAGACAGCCTTTTTAAAGGAGTCAAGATCACCTCAGCTGTGCTTTTGTTATCTAGCCCAAGGTTAAGGATTTGGCCTTGGGCTAACAATTGGCTCAGAAAACCAGGATCACGTAATGAGAGTTCCAGGAAGAGAAAAACCAAAACTTGGTAAAGGCACACTCTTCAAAGTGTCCCAGTGTTTGACCTTATTTTTCCCCCTCCTCAGATGAATGAAGTAAAGAAGAGAGGAATGAAGCCTGAAACCCTGAAGGAAGTACTCTCATACAAGAAGAGCTGGAAAGACCTTCCCAGATCCTTCCCAGACACTCAGCCTTAGAGATAAAGGCCTGACAACAATTCTTCCTCACCAGTTAGATGGAAAAGTTGGCAGTAACTCACTGCACGGCTCAGGGCTCAAGAGTAGAAGGCAAGAGCAGTGCCTGGTTTATTTGCTTTGATATAAAACATAAGTTAAGCTGCTTCTACTTGAGAATTGAATCTATCCCTCAAAGACAGATAACTCTAAGACCCTCCAGCAGGTGAGAGCTGCAAAGCAAAGTGTCCTGCTGGGTTATACCGGGTTGTTCACAACCACTGATGTGTTCTTGTACGTATCTTGTTTGGTTGGTGGGGGATTTTTGTCAGAACCCGCACACAGGAGAGTCACTTCCTCAACTTCTGCTGCTGACAAAAACCAGGAGGCTCCGACCCACACTCCCAACACCGTTTTCCCAGGGCTTGGTCCTCCTCACTGAGGAACTCGGCAGTGGGCAGGAATCAGTAAGTCAGCAGGTGTGCAGGAGCTCTCTCTAAATGACTCTGCCCTCTAGGGTACATTTGGGTTATATTTTCCAAGATGAAAACCTTTCCATCTGCAAACCTGGGAGACTCCTTTGCCCAACGTGTCAAGAAGCAGTTAGCAACCATTCCTTAAAAGAATAAAAATCACTAGACCAGGAAATACGAATCAATTAGTCTTTGATCCGCCCCTCAGTAATAACATCATCTAGAGCATGGGTTACTGCTAGTCCTAAGTAACCAGGAATGTCGATGGACTTTACAACTACCAGTGGTTAAGAAAAGGAGAACTTCAGTTCCATTTCCTTCTGATCTTTCAGTCTCGAGGTGGCCTTTCTGGGGCTTCTCCCCACACAATGTGAGGAAACTTTATGTTTAAGAATCCTTGGTGTCCTCATGAGATTCCAACATGGGAAGCTTTAAAGTAATCCTGCAAAAAGCCCAGTCTGTTCACAGAAAGCAGCAGAATGATAACATATCTGCCATTCATAGAATGGCTTGGGTTGAAAGAGACCTTCAAGCTCACCTAGTTCCAACCCCCTGCCACAGGCAGGAACACCTTCCAGTAATCTACATCTTGTACAACAGGAACGAAAGAGTATCAATAACACCAGTATTCTGCAGAACAAAACTGCTCATTTTTTACTTAAAGCTATGTGGTCCACCTTTGATTTACAGTGCCAGGGCTGGGAAAATGACCTCCATGTGCATTAGGACTTGGTCCAACAGCAACAGTTTGTGACATCAAAACTGCCTTTGTGTTAATATTATGATGTCAACTAGAAAACCGGGATTCCTCCCGAAAAGGGACAAAAATGACAAAAATCAGCTGGGCCCTGAAACTGATTTGAAGTTAAAGATTTTTTCATTCAAAGGAAGAGAGAAAACACAAGCAGAAAAACTATGGTAGAACTGTCCTTGAATTCAAACAACAGCTAGAGTGATGTTCTTAAGAAATAATGCATACCCTGTCTCTTCCTAATTCCTCAGGAGTCAGTAACTCCTCTGGTCTATGAAGTCCCATACGAAGTTATCAATAAGTCATGAGAAAAAATGCAAAAGTCAAGATTATCATGAAATGAATCATTGTTTCTGGCCGTAAAGCAAAGGCATTCTGCTCAGCCCGCGTGTTTGGTGCAGCCGTAGTCAGATATCCCTTCCCCCTCTCATCACCACTGGCCTTGCAATTAAGCTTCAATATGCCTGTGTGTATATTATTGATGTGGAAACAGCTATTTCCATCATGCCGCAGACATTCTATACTTTTGAAGTCTGTGGTTACAGAGTCATTATTCCGCACAACACTTTCCCATCACTAGGGTGTGCAGGATGCCATAAAAAAATGGGTTTGTGCAAGTTCCAAGCTCCTGGAGTTATGTCAATAGTTACCTTAAATACATTCACTTCTTGTACGTGGTCACCCTGCTTTCTGAGGGTTTGCTTTAATAAAAAGGACCGGATTGCCTGAGAACGAAGTCAGTAGGTAGAGCTGTGCTGATTTGCAGATCTGCTTGATATTCCCATCTTTTAATCTGCGTGTTGTTTCCAGGATGATGATGATGATGATAGCAGTAATAGTAGCAGTAATAATAGTAATAAAAATACATTTGCTTCTGTTTGTAGTGAAACACTGCTGGAGTTGAATGCTCTGCTTTAATGAGACACGCTGAATGAAACGGTATCCCGCAGTGCAAGAAGTACATGTCAGCTCTCCGCTGCCTTGGCATGATGACCCAAGCTACAGTACAATATTCATCATTTTCTTGGTGATCTCCCAGGAAAACCTTCTTAATTTAATCTCTAATGGGATTATCAGCCTCATTAAATTGTAGATCTGCCACAGTCCAGCCGTTGTGGGAAACTGAACTTTCAGACTGTTGTCAATTCACGGCTCTGACCTCTCCACCTGAAGTCCCTTTAGAAACTTTTAACGCTTTCAGCCTCAAAAGCCTGCAGGGTCCTTCCCCACTTCCTTCACCTACAACTTATTCCCACAGAAATTCCCCCCTTCTTGCAAACTAAAAGGGCGCAGATCTACTGCTTTCCTCGAGTTAAACCAGTAATAGCAGCCCCAGCCCAGTGGCCCTGCTCTGATTTCTATATGGGCAGTGCAGCACATTTTGCAGGAGCCCCTCCAAGAATGAAGTCTGAATAGCATTCATACATCTCATCCCTACCCTGCTTTATGAACCAAGACCAAGCTGACCCAATGTAAGTTTCCTACCTCTGGAGAAGTCCAACAACTCAGCCTCTCTTCGTCTATCAAGGGCAATACAAGCCCAGGCAGGTATTACAGCTGAGTGCCTTCACAGCACTATGTAAATACAGATGCAAATGAGCTTTGGCCCTCAGACTTCTGGCAAGCTACAAACCCCATCCCTGGTGTTGTGAGGTGTCTCTGCTGCACACACTGGGTGCAAGCCTTCAGACCCTTCCCAAGCCAGGATTCTTGCTGGAAGCAAGGATGGATTTGTCTCTTAAAGGACACAGAGCCAGGACAAACCCAGTGTACCTGCTTTGCTAAGTGACCATTGCACAAGGCTTGCAGACAGGAGGCTGCTAAATCCCAGAGGGCACTGACAGGTGACTCGATTCCAAAAAGAGAGGAAACTCCACCTTGGGAAACCATTACTGCTTGTTGCAGACACGGCTGGGAGGAATACAGGTAATGAAGGATTAGTACCGGAGAGACAGGAAAGAAGTAATCTTAAAGTAAGTCTGGAATTCCTTTTGTGCCCAAGCAAGGCAAGTGCAGTGGACACACACAGACGGTTACTTTCTCACACACCTGAAAAACCTCTTACGAGGATTAAACCAGAGCTGTGGAGTTCAGCACAGTAAGGTTATATTCTGCAGAAGCTGGGATGGTTTTTCCCCTTGTACATAGTAGTCTAACAAAACAAAAGACTGACACTTTCCTCCAACACCCTTACAGCAATAGTATGCAAAATCCAAATATCCTTCTGAACATAGCTTCTTTTTCCTTTCCTATGTAACTAAAAACAAAGCGGTTTGTGCCTATAACAACCATTTATAACGTCTTTAAAAATACATTTTAATGCCTTTGGCTTTTCATCATTATTTTCAGCAGCTTAAGTCAACTGGGAACAAGATTCGTGGCTCTCGTGTTCTCGTGTTGTGAGAACACAACAAATCAAGTTCTCATAGCAGCAGCCTGCCCTACCAAAAGGGGTAGCCTTAACATAAAGAAGATAAACATTCCATATCCATAATTAGATAAATAATACTCCAGGCAAGATATGGCACCTTTAAAAGTGCCTTTTCAGCCTTGGATTTTTTTTCTCTGCTTGTTACTACAGAAACCATCTAGCAACCAGAATCTAAGACAGACTCCACCCAAAACAGAGAAAAACAATATAGACAGAGTAGGCTTTTCCTTCCCCCCACCCCTTTTATTTCCCCCCCTTTTCCTTCCCCCTCCCCTTTCTCTTTTGGAAGGGTGGGTGCTAAGGAAAAGTCTCTCACTGTGCAAAGGACAGGAGCGTTTTGCATGCAGTTGAAACAGTAAAGCTCTGATTACAGATGGCAGAAATGAAAGCAGGGAATGAGTAATGAGCAATGAGAAATGCGTAATGCGGGATGAGGATATAATTTCCACACATCGGCTAAAGAAAGGTTTACACTCTTAAGCAATAAAAACAAACCATTAAGCCAGACCTGCACTGTCAGGAAGTATAAAACAGTTCTTGAAACTCTGCAGTTACTATACAAAAGCTTTTCATAAACTTTTGTTTCCTGATCTTTCACAAAACATTAACATTATGTTCTTTCATAAAACATTAACATCAAGCTGCCATATGGCAATTAGCTGCCTCCTGAAATCAATAAAAGAAAACCCCCAAAATCAACAAGTTTAGGAATAGCTCTATAACAAAATAGTTCAATAATGATCCTCTTCTAATAGTGGGTCTAATATAAATGCAGTCCAGATGAGCTCCCTCTCCAAAGCTCAGAGTACAATAAATCATGTTCCTCTCCAAGCCTCATCAGTACTGATTGTTCAAGCGGGACCTCTGACTGCCTAATGGGGTGCAAGCAGGTGATAGCTTGGGGACCCCCAAACACAGTCATCATAGGAGCATGAAAGGTCTCAATGCCTGGCTATGATGAGCTCAGGTTAGCGCAGCAGAGCAGATCCTGCTCTGTTGAAAATGGCCAGTGCTCTCGGGAGAGCTTACCTCAACTGAAGATCTTCCCACAGCATTTCTACATGTTGCTGACCACAGGAGTCCAACTGAATTGTGCCCCAAAATTACCAAGCCACTCGACAAAGCTGTTACTGAGTCTCAAAAGGACAAGGGGAGATGCTGATCACATTTGTGTTTAGAGAGATGCTTATCTGAAATGCACAAAGGGTGATATTATCTATCGCAGTCTCTAGCTATATAGGTTGTATAAGTGCCTAGAAGCAATATGTTTAGGGGAAAACAGGCTATAGGGTAACAAAGGCAGTTTTGCCTTCCAGAGCTTCTGCTTTTTCTCCTCTTAAAGAAGAAAATAAGACCAAAAAGCTCATTTCTTCTTGTAGAGCACTATAACACTAAGTACTACTAACAAACTAAAGTGCTACTAAAGAACTGAAGTAAGTACTACTACAGAACAAAAGTAAGTACTACTAAAGAACTAGAGTATTGGAGCACTGTGGTAACAGCATACCTTTAGTTTTAGGACTATTTAGCACTCACTACCAGACTTAGATGATGATTCTGTGTCAGAAAGCCCAAACCTTTAGGAAGGACTGTCTGATCATCAACCCTATTTCTCAGGGTTCAGGAACCCAGCTGATCTCTAGGAGAATTTTCTGCTACTCATGTATGACAGTCTGATTCAACCCTTCTATTGGTAATCCCAAACAAGCTCTTCAGTGCAGCACTCTCATGATCTAGAGAGAGAGGTTAAGGGTTAAGGATTTAAGGTACGTTACAAAACCAATTCTGCAGATATTTATTGATGTGCTGAGCTTGACACATGCCTATTTCCTCCTCAAAATCAGTACAGAACCGGTGATCCTGTGACTAACACTAAGCAGGTATAGAAATGCTTACAAGAATGGGTCTTAATAGGTTTACAATTACACATTGGCCTCAGTGTATTTTACTAAGGATGCAACTCTTTCTCAAGCAACAGGAGGTTTGCCTTTATAAGGAACGCAGCATCACGCCATGAGCCAGCTACTGCTCATGCATAGACAAGCGCCGTAGCCAATTTTTGTGAAACAAGATTAGCATCAACGTGCTCTTATGCCTTACAGGAGAAGTAAAGCAGTCACCACTGTAAAAAGCCTCCCTCAATCTAGTCACAGATGGAAGGGCTGGAGCTGTGGAACTGAAGCCTTGCAATGCTGGAGCGTAAGATCTGGTTAGAAGTGCTGTGGGTTCTTTACAGATGTCAGTAGGTTTGGGATCACACCTGTCCTGCTCATAGAAATGGTGCAGTCTTCAACTTTTCAGCACTTTCTGTCCAGCTTTTGCAAGGTGAGGCTCTAGTGTACGTTAGCACTGCCACAACTTGACTGGTACAACTGTGCATTGCAGAAAATCAACAAATCACAGAATAGTTGGGGTTGGAAGGGACCTTTGAAGCTTATCTGGTCCAACCCCCCTGCAATGAGCAGAGGTATCTCCAACTAGATCAGGTTGCCCGGAACCACATCCAGCCTGGCCTTGAATGTCCCCAGGGATGGGGCATCCACCACCTCTCTGGGCAACCTGTGCCAGTGTTTTACCACCCTCACTGTAAAGAATTTTACCTTCACATCCAGCTGGACTCTCCCATCTTTTAGTTTAAAACCATCACCCTTGTCCTGTCACAACAGGCCCTGCTAGAAAGTCCCTCCTGTCTTTCTTAGAGGTCCCTTTTAAGAACTGAAAGGCTGCAAAAAGGCTCCCCCACACTCTTCTCATCTCCAGGCTGAAGAACCCCAACTCTCAGCCTTGCAGAACCTTCACTGTAGCATATCCTGTGCCTGACAACCTTGCCAAAGCAATGGCCATAAAGTGCTCATCACCAGTAATGCACACTGGCAACAAGCAAAAGGCAAACTAAAGTTCTGCATATGTCGTGTTCCCCCCTACACACATGAGCCAAGCAAACAGCACTGCTCTTTTGGTAAAAAGCAGAGGTTGTCTACCCAGCGAGGCTGCAGGCTACCACGTAGTATCAGCATGACAATAACATCAGCTACCTCTCAGAAATAGTGCCAGTACAAAGAAACACAGAAGTTGTTATCATGCCACACAAGCTTACCACCAGTCTAAGAAACCTTTCAGAAAAATGGGAGCAGCAAACAGGAAATCAGTTTTTCTCCCATATCCTCTGTACCCTTTGCTTTTTGTGATGATGAGCCCTACAGAACTGTTCTATATGAAGACCTCTAAGCCATCAGGTTAGCCTTTCTGATCAACAAACCTATGCAGTACCTTTGCTGTAACTCAGACAATTCTAGTGAAGAAGGAGGAGTTTGGGGAGGGCAGTAAGAAAGAGGAAGGTTCTGTTAATAGAAAGTTAGGCTAGTAGGAGACCCAAATTACAGATTCCCAGAATTGCCTTAGAGAGGTCTCTAATGGGCCAGCTGCACACATGGCTTTAGGAAGTGCTGCTTCAGTTCACCAAATCCAGAAATGGATCCATAACAGAACACAAGGGAGTTCTGACATCTCTGGAGATATCAGCACAGCCATTATATATCCTCTAAACACAGTGGAGAGCTCCTGAAACATGCAGGAACTTACCACCAGCAGTCTAACACAATCTCATTCCATTCCCAGCTTCGGTGCACTCCACAGTGGATTGCCAAGAAGCCGGTTTAAGCTACTTTCCCACTCTACTACTTCAGCATAGCTTTCACACAACAAGCAACCCAGCCTCTACAGCTAGTAACCTGACTGCCCTAGCAGTCTTCAACTACAACAGGCACAATAAGTGTTAGCTTTAATGCTGTTTGCCAGCTGCAAATCATGCTTTTGCCCCTCCAGGAAGGATTTGAAGAGTAAGAAGTTACAAGCACAAGTGAACCATTTTTTCCTTACAGACTGGACTTTTCAGAAAGAAAGATCAGAGTTTTATGATTTATTATCTGACACAGATTGAAACATTTGGGAAAGGGGGCGGGAAAAAAGGCTTTCAAACACAAAACCCTGGAAAAGAAGACAAGCCAATCTGCAAACCAGCAAACCCACCAGCTGAGGTTAGACAGGAAGCTGCATACGACAACAGCTTGCTGTATGTAGGGCAAGACCTGAAGATTAATGTCACTACAACACTCCATAGAAATGAGCTCTCCTCTGAGGTGAGGAAGTATGCAATGCTCTTCCAACTGGTAAAGACAAGGGCTGGTACAAATAAGGCATTAATTCCTCTTTAGCAATACATAACCACCAAAAATAAAAAAAAAAAAAAAAAGATGACATTTTAGTTTTTATTATTTTATATTTGGCCAGGACTTTTAAAGGAAGGACTTTGAAAGGAAACATCAAACATTCACTTTTCTGTAGGTCTAGAAAGGATTCAGCCTTCCCCCACCCTCCCCACCTCCCATAGGGTTCCTATTGGCCCTTCTGAAATTCACACTGCGAATTAGTTGGGAATCGCAGTATTTATACTAGATCAGCAACGTCTGGTTCTTATCCAAATGTTCCACCTAAAGAGGACGCCAGTTCTCATGGATTGGACAGCCCACCCTGCAGCATTCCTGAGAATTGTACAATATAATCTTGAAAGTCAGCAGAGTGGATTATCCACTTCTTTTTTTCTGGACTTGAACTTGTGACCTTAACAGTAGCACAGCAGAAAGCAAATGTGCTATGCACTTTGCCATAGTAACCTTCCATGTATTCTTTTTCTCCAACTTAAATACACACAATTGAAACAGCTACAATTTTGGAAAATTATGTACAAACCCTATATTTTTTGTTCTTTTTGATTACATATAAATACAAATTAGCTATTCTTCTAAAAAGTGGTTATAATAGGAAATAAATACAAAATAAGAATCTGACCATTATACTTCATGTGCTGGGGTGAACCCCATATAAAATGTACAACTAAAATACATTTAATCTTTAAAGGAATATTTCTCTGATTAAAATATTTGTTTTCCCAACTTTTTTTTTTCTTTCCGTAGACATAAATATATTTTCAAAATAGTTGTGTTTTTTTTTTTTTCTTTTTCTTTCCATTTCATTACATAAATAAAGTCTTCATTGGGAAATATTAAAGTGTCAGCTTGGGGGGGTTATTTTTAACCTTTTGTATTTGTCTAATATATTTTTTGCTGTGTCAGCGGCACCCACAACCCTCCACAACCATATCTTGATAGTTCTTTAATACAACTTTTTCATTTTCATCAAGGTAGAGCATGGAAATAGCACTCAGTTCTGTCGGCACACAGCAAGCCTTGGGGATTTTGGAATTCACTGAATTGACCAAAGTCTGAACAATGGCATGGTTTGTTGAGTTTAGATGATCTGCCAGTGGAAAAGGACATTCCCCGTGGCAGTAAAAGGCACTATACCCCGGTGGGGCAACAATCCAGTCATTCCACCCCACATCATTGAAGTCCACATATAACGGATGCCTTTTGCAACTGTATTTGTGGCGTTTACGCTGTTTGTGTTTCGCTTGACGCTTTTCTCTTTTATGGAGCGGGTGTCCCTTGCCATCATGCCCAAACGTTACTAATAATGGCCTGAGCTGAGACCAGCTATCTTCATCCTGATGTAAAGACCTGCTAATCCTAACGTGCCTCTTGGAGGCACTGTTCTCTTTGTCCAAGTGAACCACCTCTACCACAAACCCATGATTAGGTTGTCCATGTGCAATCCACCTCAAAACAGCTGGCGTTACATCAAAACTCTCCCATTTACTTGCATTATGATGCACCAACCTGGTGTCCAAAAGTCTTGTGACAGGGTCCTTAGAGGTGGCTGTGGCTGGCTTTATAATTTCATAAATATTAATACGGTGATGGTAGCTGCTGTTGTTCTCAAAGGCTCCGTGCACCTGCTTCCGAAAAATCTGGAGTTCAGCTGAGGTGATAGACTCCTCATTAGGGATGGAAGTTAAATTAAAGAAGAAACGCCGTGCTGTTTTCCCACTTGTTTCTGGCAGTTCTTCCAAAACTTCTAATTTGATTAAACAGGGAAAATAGAAAGAAAGAAAGAAAGAAAAATCAGGAACTGAGACAAGCAACCAAACCTCTCGCACTCTGCTGATGGCAACTTTCAAACAATAGCTAACACATGTAACACACGAGACTTTCAGGTGGGAAACACCACCTCCCTTGTCCTGCTCTATTTACACAAGCACGTATAGCATGGAGTTAAGGGTGCTTCACTCACTGTTAAGCATTTTGATTGCACACCGGTGCCCTTTGCATTCCAGGTGGTTATGAATGGGTGGCAACAACCACACTGCGTTATGCTGGAATCCAAGGACATCAGCAAGAAAACTCAAGCCTAACAGTGCGGCAACAACTGGTTGACGACTTCAGGCAACTGTTGCATTTCTGCCTTTTTCAAGAAGGTGGCTCTAAAATCAATCCCTTAAACTCCACCCTGAAAAATACCATTCCACAGTTTAGGTGGCTTAGAAATACTAACTTCTGGATTCTTGTATCTTGATTAGAAATGGTGAACTTAACATCTGTAACAGCGCTTTATGAAGCACACTCTAGGATGTACCCAAAAGGGCCATGAAGAACGGCAGGAGCTGAAAAGGGGTGGATGCTGAAGGGATAATGAAATAAAATTGCTTCTGAACAACAGGTTTCTCAAAACCACACCAGAAAATAAACCTGAAGTCACCGAACCCCAGGCCATTCTCGCCTTTGAGTCAACAAGTAACTGAATGGAGCTTCAGAGGGAGTAAAATGTACCTAGGGCTGCTGCTACAGCCACTGAAGAAGTTACAAGTATTTGCCAAAGCAATCCTCTCTCAAATCAAGTTTGGTTTCTATTTTGGGTGCTAAGCATCCTGGAGAAACACTCACTTTCGAAGGGGAAGCCCTAAGTGCTGTTAGCAGTTCTTGGTCACGTAACCATTCCCTGTCGAATCCAGTGCAACTTTTGGATAGGGGAAGGCTCAGCTTTCCGGGAGCGGATCAGTATTTGTAAACATGCAGATGTTCTGAGTGGTCACAAGACCAACTCCTGCTTTCAAGAAGCCAGGAACAGTGTGAGAACTCAGTGGAAAAATGGAGTTGTATTGATCTTCTAAACTTTGTGACAATTATAGAATAGCTTTTATGCCAAAAACTGTGCTTTTTGACTACTTCAAACTATAGGTTTTTACATTTGCCTAGAAATCATGGACTTCACCCTCCGATTTCCTCTCTCGCTCAGCCCCTTGCCTACCACACTAATGTGAAGGACCCCCACACTGGCTTTTCTCCATTCATTGCTACGTGTTTACTTTCCACGTAGGGAAACGCGGACGATGAGAGGTTACATTTCATCATCCATCTCCTCCCTCACGATAAAGGCTTCCCACCAAACAGCACATCCACTTCCCCGAGACCCCCTCTTTCATCCATCGGAAACATTCAGTATTAACCGATTCCTTTTCCCAGCGCAGCTTCACTTTAGAAGCATGCGGAAAACCGCGTTTTCATTGCATCTGCAGCGGGGCCGCTGCACGCCAGCACCGGAGACGAGCAGCCTCAGGAACAATTACAACCTGGGGAAACGTTTCCCAAAGAGCACGCGAGCGACACGCGCCCCACCGGCTCCACGGGCCTACCCGTGCCGTGGCCAACGCCACAGACACTGTTTCAGCTCCATGGGCTGGGAAACGCACCCAAGCTGCTTAGAAGGGTGCCTGGCCTCAGTGGGCTGCAGGCCAGGAGGGATAGGGATGAAGCCGGTCACCACGTTCTGCTTTGGGCTGGGTTATCTGCAGGTGAGAGCCCAAAACTGGCCACAGGGCTTTTTTACCAGCCTGGGTGCTGCTGGCTGGGGAGGAATAGCTTGGGTCCGGGCTAAACCGCTCCTCGACGGCAGCGGGGCGAGGGAGTGCTTGAGGAGGGCGCAACAGATCGTTGCATCGATCTCTCACGGGGATGAGATGAGGATTAGAAACCCCCGCAGCCTCGGGGAAAGTTCCCTGCGCTTTACCCTCGCAAAGGGAAAGCCACCCGGGGGAACACTTAGCGTGGAGCCGCTCCGCTTTAGCGAATAAAACGGGAGCCCCTCGTCGGGAGGAGGAGGAGGAGGAGAAGCGAGGCTGGCTGCGCGCCACAGCAGCAACCCCGGCGCCTGCCGCTGAGGCCGTGGGAGCGCGGCCGGCTGGAAGCGCACCGCCGCCCCGGTGAATCCAACACACCCGCGTTACCGGCGCTCCCGGGGAGGAATCCACCCCGACGCTCCTCCTCCTCCTCCTCCTGCGGCCCTCCCCCTTTTCCCCTCCGCTCCGCGCCCGCCACCGGCCCCCCGAGCCCGTACCTTCGTGGTGGAAGCTGCGGACGGTGTTGGCGCGGCTGGCGGCCCGCTCCAGCGGGTACCCGAGGGCCGGCGGCTGCCCCTGCTGCTGCCCGGCGTGCAGGCGGTAGAGGTCCAGCATGTAGGGGGGGATGACGACGTCCTTGCCGGGGCTGGGCCGCCGCTTCAACCCGAACATGTGGAGCAGGCGCAGCTCGAACTCGCTGAGCAGATCCTCGGGGCGCTGCGCGGCCGAGGCGGCGCGGCCCGGCTCGGTGAAACGCCGCCGGCCCACCTCCGGCATGAGGCCGGCCGCGCCGCCCAGCAGCGCCTGGCAGAGCAGCAGCGCCAGGAGGGAGCGGGTCGCGGCAACCATGATCAACCTGCGCGGAGGAGGAGGAGGAGGCGATGGGAGCCAGTCAGCGCGGACACCGCGCCGGGGGAGCGCGCCGCGGGGTTGGGGGGGGCGGCGGACGGGGACGGTCCGCAGGTGGGACCTACCCCGGAGGGGCTCGGCGCGGAGCCCATGGCGAGCGGCCCCGGCCGGCCCCGAGGCGCGGAGGAGCCCCCCGCGGGGCCGCTTCAGGTGCGCGGCGGGCGGCGGAGCGAGGCACGAAAATCCCCGTGGCAGGAGATCAAAGGGGACGGGACGGGACGGGGCGGGGGAGCGGAGCGGGGCGATCCGCAACAAAGGAGCGCGGCGGGGAAGGGGAGGAAAGGGGCGGACGGGGGCACCGCCGGGGCCGGGCCGCTGCCCTCGGCGGGGCGCAGGTGTGCGCCGGGACAGGACGGGCCGCTCCGGGCCTCGCCTCCCGCCGCGGCCGGGGCCGCTCCGGCTCCGGGACCAGGCTGGGGCTGCTGCCCCGCCGCCGCGCAGAGCGGCCTCCCCGCTGCGCTCCCGTCCCGACCCGAGGGGACTCGGGGCCGGCTCCGCTTTGCAGCGCTCCCCGGAGGGGCAGCGACTTTCCCCAGTGGAGAGAGAGGGAGAAGCTACCTTCCCTCTGCGGGGTGGGAGAAGGGGAGGGAGGAAAACGCAAATCCTGCTACGTCCTTAGCCAAACCCACAGGGTGATACTCTCCCCCGTGAAACTCTGCGCTGGGTTATTATTATTATCGTTATTATAATTGTTATGATTAGTGTCCCGTCCCCCCTCTCTCTTCCAGAGCGCTAGCACCTCCGCCGTGGCCCACGGAGTCATCCTGCGGAGGAGGCTTTCAGCGGGTCTGCGACCGCCGGGGTTATACCTGTGTGCAGCAGCAGCAGGGGTTGTGTCTGCAGGAGGGTTTTCTGCTCTCGGGGTGTTTTTCCCGCATCACTTGGTGTTACTCCGAACTTCGCTGCTGCTCCTCTACAGCTGCCGAGCAGAAAAGAGAAGTTCTCTGAAGTACGGTCCGCCTCAGAAACATACTTTTAGCAGCTGGGTGAGGAGGCAGAAGGCAAGTCCCGGCCAGGGAAGGGCTTCTCTCTTTTAAAAGCAGCGATCGAAAAGTTGTTGCTTCTTCTTCTTCCTCCTCCTCCTCGAGTGTGTGTGCGTGTGCCTGCCCGTGAATGGGTCCCTATGTGTCTACGGACTTAAAAAGCTCCTTTTCAAAGCAAAAAACAAAAAAGTCCTTTTGCATCACCCGCGTCGGACAGATGGACATTTACCGAGGCTCCCGCAGCGGCATTAAGGCGAAGCTTGACTTTCCCCCGCTCCCTTAAAAAGAAAGAAGAAAAGAGGGAGGAGAAAGGAGGGGAAAAGGAAAGGGAAAAAAAAAAAAAAGAGGGTGGGGAGCGACGGCTTTAGGGGACAGCGCCCGGTGCCCGGCCCGCCCCGCACCGCTCCATTGCCGGGGGTGCCCGCCCGCCGCCGGGGCTTTTTGTTGCGCGGCGATGTCACGACCCCGGAGGCTCGCAGGCCCGCTCCAATCACAGCTCCCTGTGGGAGCGGGCTGCGGCCCCGCACGGCTTTTTAAAGGAGACGCCGCCTCCCTCCCTCGTTCCTTCCCTCCCTCCTCCTTCACCCGTTCTCCTCCTTCCCTCGCTGAAGCTGCCCGCCCGCCCCGTTAAGCTGTGGGAAGCGCCGGCACAGTTCCCCGCATCCCGTTCCGGGCGGCCGAACGGCGGAGGGGCACGGGCCGCCCGGCTCGGGATGCGGGATCGGGTCGTACAATACCCCATTGTACCGCAAATCGGATTAGCACCGTGCCCCGGCCGGCTGGGGTGGGAAGGTGTGAAGGTCACGTAAGGTATCGGGAGAATCCCGGTGCTCTAAAAGCACTTTAACAACATACATAGTTACTTTATTGCGTGCGAGCCTGCGGGAAGAGGGCTGGAGAGCCGGGGGTTCCCTCGCTGTCCTCGGAGGAGGCTCCTTCCCTGCTGCGGGCTCAGCCCCAGCCGAGCGGAGGGTTGGGTCTGGGTCTGGTGTGAAGGGGTTTTTATTAAGATGTGGCTGCCCTCCAGTGGTGGAAATGCGGCGGATCTCCGGCACGCAAACCCCGGCATCGCCATCAGAAACCAGCCCAGCGACTCTGCCCGGCACCTGCCTCCGGTGCGCACCGGAGCGCCCGAGTCTGCGGGAGCCGGCATCGCATCCAAGCACGGAGTAGGACAGCTGGGGTGAAGAAGGCAGGCCCATGTTCAGTGAGATTCGGCTCCCAGTCCGAGCTCCCTTTGCTGGTATTAGCAAATCCCTTCATCCCAATACCATTTAATTTGTCCGGTGGGATGCACCCTTTGATCCATCTCCTGTTTGCCTGCTTTGGCTCTGCAGCAGGGCCCAGCCCCTGTTGCACAGGTATGTGATACCCAGCAATTTTGGGTCACAGAATCAACTACGTTGGAAAAGACCTTTAAGATCACCAAGTCCAACCTTTACCCCGGCACTCCCAAGACCACCACTAAACCACTAAGGGCCTCATCTACACAGTGTCTGAACGCTTCCAGGAACAGTGATTCCACTAATGCCTTGGGCAGCCTGTCCAATGCCTGAGCACCCTTTGGTGAAGACATTTTTCCTAATATCCAGCCTAAACCTTGCCTGGTGCAGCTTGAGGCTGTTTCCTCTTATCCTATCACTAGTTCCTTGGGACAAGGAAGCCCCATCTCACTCCCTGTTTCATGCAACCTCCTTTCAGGTAGCTGCAGAGAGTGATAAGGTCCCCCCTGAGCCTTCTCCCCCTCAGTTCCCTCAGCAAAGCCAAAGCCAGTGGCATGGGGTCCCGGTGCTAGCACAGCAAGCACCGTGTATGCCTTGTGCTGCACCTCCTCTTCCACCCAAATACCTCTCAGGGGCTTCATTTGCAAAAGGCACAGCCAGCCTTTGACACCTTGAATTACTGCGGAGGAGGATTTAAAGCAATAACAACCGAGATGGCTCCATTACCAGCTCCTCCTTTGGGAGCGGCCTTTTCCCTCCATCTTGCTACTTTCCAACTGTAGGGAAGCCACCGATTTGAGGCAGAAATTCAGCAGATTTGGACCAGAGTAATTCCTGTGCTCCATGGCTTTTGCACTGTGTTAGAGTGACTTCAGCTCTACCTGCCAAACATCACTGCAGGATGAGGTGCTCACATAGAGAGCTACATACCAGAGTAAGAAACCACCTCAGAACTACACCAGCCTAATTAAAGAGCTGGTAAAGCTCCTTCCTACCAACAGCTCCCTACACTTGTTAATCTGGATTATCACTCTGCTGTGAGTACAGCGGGAGAGGCGATGGAGCAAGGTGAAATCCTTCAAAAGTGTAGCTACTCTCCCGTTGCATTCCAGTGCAGATAATGTTTAATTTTATGACTTCCTGCAAGTCTTTAGCATGAACCGAAAGTGCTGTGCAGTGTGACTGCAGGGTATGCCAATTATGTAAATCAGCACTAAAATAACAATGGCAACGTAGTTTACACATCACTGACATTAAATGAGCACTTCAACTTCTAATTGCCATTCCAGTTCAATCTGTAGTGGGTCATGCCAGGAAAAAGTCATTTCTTGCCTCAACGCTTACTCCCTGTGCCTGGAGCATAGGCTGTACTGTATGGCCAGCTTCATGTTATCTCCAGGAGCTTTCTGTATTAGGATGATGAGCCTTGTGAGGGAGGAACGTGCCTGTGGTTGTTCTGAAGGCCTGCAGATGATCTGATGTCAAAAGGGTCTTGTAGGTTTGTCCCTCATTTTAAACACAAATAGGCTCTCATAGAGTTCTGTTCTCTTGGCCATAGAACATTTCCCCTTCTAGTTTGTCCTCTCTCTGCCTATTTAGATCAGGAGCTGCTGGGGCAGTGATTCTGCCTTCCCACTTGTTTCCAGGAGGTCCCAAAAGACAACATGGAAGCACTTACAACATCCTCCCTGAACGCACCGGCACCCACACCAGAACCTCAGCCGTGCTCCAGCACTTGCCCCACATTTGATTTCTCACCAAAGCAGATCCAGCTCCCCTTCAGCCAGTGCCCTGGTGAATATGGGGAATAAGGCCCTCCAAGTGTCATCCATGAACATCTGGTTACAGTTTGTGCCTCATCAGCACAAGAAGCAACCAAATACCCCTCCGTAGAGCCCACTGCCTTTGAATACAGCATTCCAGCCTGCTCCTGCTGCATCTCTAGCATCAGCACACCTGAGCTCAAAGCTGAGAAGTATTTTTGTCATAACAAAGAACATTAGACACAGGTGTATTTAGCTGTAACGAATGCATCACATGGTCTGTGGAATTAAGTTTAGTGTTTAGTAGAGTTTTTTGAGAGGTGATGAGCCAGTAACTCAACTAATGGCACCTGCTGCTAAGGTTTCAGGTCCAGGTGTTCCTTTCCAGGACCACAACACAGCTGATAGACCTCAACTTTAGCTATCATTGGGTTTTCTTAGTAAAATGACAGAAAAGTATCCAAATAAGGTCAAGTTTTGCAACACAGAGTCCTTAAAGCCCAGCATTTCCTTCTTACAAATACTATACCAAGTCACATTTATGTGATGCCACCACGTAGTGTCCTTTCTACCAACCTCATTAAACTGCAACCATCATTCTTGATGGCTACAAGCAGAAGACTTCATCTGGGAGACCTAAATGAGAAATTCTCACTAGGGTTTCTAACTGTAACTTGTAATCCTTAACAAAGCCACCTACTTTCTGGTCTATTATGGAATCATAGAATCACAGATTAGTTTGGGTTGGAAGGGACCTTAAGCTCATCCAGTTCCAACCCCTTGCCACAGGCAGGGGCACCTTCCACTAGAGCAGGTTGCTCCAAGCCCCTGTGTCCAACCTGGCCTTGAACACTGCCAGGGATTAGAGGCTAAGGTGTTCAGGAACACTTGTATGCTCTATGCACACTGATGGACAACACTTCTACTCCTGGCTTCCCCAGACCAGTTAGACCAATGCTGAGCATTAGTGAAAATTTCCACTTTGCACTGCTGTCCCCTGGATATGATAAGTACGTGAGACATGAAATATTAACAGCACTGAGCTTTTCTATGGATTTTGCACATTTTAGTGAATAAACCTCTTGATAAAAACCCGTGCTGAAGCATGAAACATACACATGGTACAGCATCAAATGCTAGAGAGGCGGCTTCTGAAAATGAGTTAAGATGTGTTAGTGATGTTGAGGTTTTGGCTTCGTAACGGGTGGAGATTATCTGAAAGCTTTTCTGTTCCTGAACTGTGCTTCCTGTTGGCATTTGTGTGAATCTGATGTGTGGCCATTCTTTAAAATACTCCTTAGCACTGTTCTCTGAAGACATACTTGTCTTCTGGTGGTTTGTCTTTTAACATCTCTCAGTTGTCCCTGCTGCGCAGGCTGTCTCCTGTCCCATGAAGGATGAATTCTCACCTGAGAAGGTAATGTACAAGATGGTGATCTGGTTTTGAAGAGGGGAAAGGCAGTTTGTTCAGAAATGTCTCTTTCTTTCTTATTCACCTTTGCTGAAATTTGGCAGCTCTTCAAAGCTCTGTTTCACTGCGAGTCTCAATTTCATTCATCAACTCGCAGCTTTCCGTCCATCGTAGTGGCAGGGAAATGGGAATTTATCAGGAAATACAATGCAGACCTAGTATTTTCTGCATGTTCAGTATGTCTCCGTTTCCAGTGAACAAAACCAGTTGCTCTCAACAGTGTTATGTCTGCAAATACAGGCTGTAGTGATCAGTTCATGTGGCTGGGCAACTTGAAATTGTAAGACAAATTCCTACAACTTGTACTGAAATTGCTGGGGAAAGAGGAAAAAAAGGAAGTTAATGTGACAACCTTTTACATTACTGTTTTCCCCTTGATGCTATAAAGTTCCCAATGTCAAAATCCAGTATTTAACCTGTGGCTTTTATCATTAAGAGGAGACAAAATGCCATAACGCCTCTGTACAGGCTGCACAACAACTGAGCAATCACTGGATAGATTCCAAGGCACTGCCACCATTTATGTACATTTAATTACATGGAGTAGGAATAGTTACAGGCTGTCGGGCTAGGGAGATTCCATAGGCAGTGAAGTGAGTAAGATTCAGGGGACCTCAGTTCTATTCCCAGTGACAGAAGTGTCCTTTTTCTTCCCTTTGCTTTTCCACCTTGGAAATGGGGATGTCAATGCTCACCCCACTTTTAAGTCCCTACAAGACCTTTAGGCAAAAGCACAAAGAGCTAGGCACTGCTATTGTTTGGGGTTAAATACTAGGTTAATGCCAATAGCAATCTCAAATACCTGGAATCCCAGAGCTTAATCTTGCCTGAAAGACAGTGGCAAAATTCCTACTGGTTTCAGAGGTACAGGATCACTTGTGTAAGTGATGAAGAGACAGGGATGCCAACTACTCCAGTCAGAAGATTCAGAGCAAAGAGGGCTTTTTAATTATGTAAGTCTTGTTGGGAAGACAATGAGGTGAGGGTGTTCCCCCACATAAAGCAGAAATGGCTGCGTCATAGATGGTCCACTTCAGGAGCTTATAATTTCATCACAGCAGAGATCTTGACGTCAGGTAACATGGAGGATAATATAAAGTTGCGCGTTATTGCCTTAAGAAGTGCATACTTTAACAGTGCAGCGGGATAATGTTTTGCAATTAAAATAAAATAAAGGCAAGCATGACGTTCTGTTTAAGCAGATTGTCTGTATGAAGGCTTTATTGTAGCTGCAGATTTAGGGCATATGAAAAGGTTTTCTGTGCTCAGTTGCAGGACGAAAATCATTGCATCACCAAGGCATTCTTGTTCACTAACACTCCTTCACCAGTGTGTCTTTGATAATGACTGCTCGCAGTTTAGTTTCTGCTGCAATGTCATGTTTTCTCAGGTCACTATCATTTTGATTTTTTAACATCCTCTAAAAACCAGACAGAAGGACAGAAAAGCAATAGTAAAGCTTTGAGCCTGCTCCGTGCCATGTGCTCGGCACAAGCGATCAGCTGCTGCACCTGCTTCACACTGCAAGTAAAGCTATTTGCAAGTCGCTTTCAATCGCATCCCTTGTTCCCAGCTCTGCCCAGTTTCCAGAGGAGCTCTGATGGGCACAGGCCTCAGTTCAGACATCACCCTGGAACTTTTATTCAGCAGCTCATTTGCTTGTGTGCTGCAAAACTGAGTGGCTCGGAGGGGTCTTAGGAGAGGAACATCCATTGAGCATGCCCAGGCTCTCATCTGCTCCAGCGTTCCCTCTGCAGCATTCCAGAAAGCACGCTCTGAAGTGTAGAAACGAGTTACTAGTGGCACATATTGAACTGCTTCAAGACACTCTTTATCCCCGGAACATCTGTAGCTCCAAAGTCATAGTACTCTTCCTTTATGTGACCTTTCCATTCCTCTCCAAGAGGAGGAAGAACTGCTCCCCCATTTTACAGAAGGGGAAGAGGGGCAGAGCAATGAAAGGCTGTTTTTCTGGGAGCCCCAAAGATCCATATAGGTCACACTAACATTTTCGATTATGCATAATCAGATTAGACACAGTTTTGGGGTTAAACTCCCCAAACTTCAGTGTGACGTTAAGTACTCCGCTCACATAGATGCTTTTGACGAGCCCAATACCAAATCTATTACCCAATAGTTTCCTGCCGAATTCTTGCAGTGCCTTGTCCACAGTTCTTACTGCAACCATAAATCCTAGCAGGAATATCATCAGCTTATTCAACTATGGAAAAATGCTCTCATATTGCAAGAGTCTCTCTACACTGAAGCAATATAACCTTGATGAGGACAATAAAGATACTGGTCAGGATACGGACACACAGATTTATTCCCAAACCGGCTCAGCCACTGTAGGAGAGGTACACAGTGGATTCCATCACTTGCTGTGCCATCACCTCCTCCCTTTCTCTGTTCTCCAGGCCCCACAGCAGGATGGGTGTTGCACAGCCAATCTTCTTAGTGCTTTGAGAAAGCCTGCTCCATCCTTTACATGCCTTAATACCTCCAACTGCCTTCCCTCGCCACACCTCGGCTTCCTGCTTCTTACCAAAACTTGCAATGACCAATGTACCCTTAGTTTATGTGCTTGTAAATCTAAGCCCATCCCTCAGCCTGTTCATGATTAGGCTGAAAAAGCAGTACCATAAAACATTTGTGATGTGCAGCATCGTCCAATTACTAATTCCATTATTCCCATCAATTCTGTGTTCTCTAACTGGACTTATGCATCCTGGTGTGTTACTGTAAGTGATTTGCCTTTCATTCCATTTTCTGTTTGCTGTACAGCATTCGTGTGTATAAACTCAATAAACATTCACATCCACTCAAGGTGGGTACACTAAACACTGCAAACATTCCTTTAGTCCACCATGGCATAAATTCCTTTCAAATAAATCCAAATACTGAACAAACAAGCTGAGAACTCCATTGAGTCTGCATCTGTGACCTCCCTTGCTCTCTGTTCCCCTGTGTACATCCCAAACCTCTACATACAGCTCTGACAGCCACTGGGAAAGAAAAAGGAACTGGTCCAAAACTTATCCTGCCTGTCTTTGATTGCCAGAAAAGGCAGACAGCACACAGAACCATAGAATCAGCTAGGCTGGGAAAGACCTTGAAGCTCATCAAGTCCAACCATTGCCCAGCCCTGCCAAGGCCACCACTAACCCATGGCACTGAGGCCTCGTCTCCATGGTGTGTGAACACTTGCAGGGACGGTGACCGCAGCCCTGCCCTGGGCAGCCTGTTCCAATGCCTGAGCACCCTCTGGGGAAGGAATTGTTCCTAATATCCAGCCTACACCTCCCCTGGTACAGCTTGAGGCTGTTTCCTCTTGTCCTGTCACATGTTTCTTGGGAGAAGAGACCAGCCCCCATCCTGGCTCCATCCTCCTTTCAGTTAGCTGTAGGGAGAATTACTCTGACATGAATTACTGAGTAGCACATGAATCAGGGAAGATGCAACATCACTGCAAGCCCCAAATCACTGCCTCAAATAACTCTAAACAGACCGAAGGGATGCTGTAAGTCTTGGTTCGGATGCTCCCACAGCTTAGGAAGAACCCTGAGGAGCTAAAAAATAAGTTTGTGAGTAAATCCTTGAAGAAATCAGGGCCACTTTGTCCATGCCAGTGGAAAATTCAAATCCCAAGTTGCACAAGTGAATGTGACATTTGTTTCTGGTGGGAAAATAGTTCCCTTTCAAAAGGAATTTAATAAGAAGTAGACCGGTTTGTATCTAATTTTTCCCTAAGCAACTTCTACAATGTCAGACATTAATACTATGGAACTTTGATAGACTAAAAAACCCCCACAGTATTGTAATAATATGTAAATGCTATTTTTTCTTTCTTTCCATTCATTTATGATGCTGGACATGTTCTGATAAAAGAAGCCAGATTTACCAGGGCCAAAACTGTAAAAACTCATTTCTATAAATTCTCCAAATGGATATATACATGTATGATGGAATAAAGGCTTCTTTCCCTTAAGCTGAAGTGATTTCCCAGCTAGGCTGACTGAATGCCATTTGCACCATGTGTATCCAGGCAGCTGTACACATATCTTACATGTTTGTTTTCATTAGAAAGAATGAATTCTAATTTCATAGAAACATAGAATAGTTAGGGTTGGAAAGGACCTTAAGATCATCCAGTTCCACCCCCCCTGCCATGGGCAGGGACACCTCACACTAAACCATGGCACCCAAGGCATTCACAACCACCCTGGGCAACCCATTCCAGTGCCTCACCACCCTAACAGGAAAGAACTTCTTCCTTATATCCAATCTAAACCTCCCCTGTTTAAATTTTAACCCATTACCCCTTGTCCTATCACTACAGTCCCTAATGAAGAGTCCATACCCAGCATGCCTATAGGCCCCTTCAGATACTGGAAGGCTGCTATGAGGTCTCCACGCAGCCTTCTCTTCTCCAGGCTGAACAGCCCCAACTTTCTCAGCCTATCTTCATATGGGAGGTGCTCCAGTCCCCTGATCATCCTCGTGGCCTCCTCTGGACTTGTTCCAACAGTTCCATGTCCTTTTTGTGTTGAGGACACCAGAACTGCACGCAATACTCCAGGTGAGGTCTCGCCAGAGCACATTAAGAAATACATTTCATTAGAAATACAAAATTCCTCTACACTGGATCATGGTGATGGCTTCTATTTAAAATACTTCTCTACTTCACAAGCCTTGTAGGTTCTCAGACTGAAAATCCTCACTATATAGAAGAGCTACACATGATGTGTACAAGCTACCCAAGTAACTCAAACAGATGCTGCCTCTATTACAGTGTGTTGTCAGCCTCAACATGCTGGGTATAAGCTATTGCAGCAATTAGCTTTAGGGTCTAAAGTCCATCTCTTTGGCTTTTGATCTGCTTTGTGGCTTTCCCAAAACTCCATCTGGAAAGGAGGCTCCTGAGCTGCCACATGGTGATCATTTAAATGAACCATTTGTAAGCAGAGCAGCAGATTAGGAGAAGGGCTATCCCCATTGTGTTCAGAGAAATAGTATTTCTCAGTGTCCCTCAAGAGGGGTATAACTGCTCCTGGCAATCCCTTCATTGGCCCTACTACTGACAAAGGGGTTTGTAGTACCACAGCTTTAATATAAATGGTATAATAAGCCAAGAAAGGCTAAACAACCCACCCAAAGGAGGAGGCTTTAGAGCTTTTCTCTTTTTGTAGTATTTCACATCTTAAAAGCTGAAGAAATCTCAGCATTGGATCCCATTTTAAAGGGGGGAAATGAAACCCAAAGTTAACTGTGGGGAAGTGTTCAAGGCCAGGCTGGACAGGGCTTGGAGCAACCTGGTCTAGTGGAAGGTGTCCCTGCTCATGGCAGGGGGTTGGAACTGGATGAGCTTTAAGGTCCCTTCCAACCCAAACCAGTCTTGTGATTCTATGATGCTATGAGGTGAATATCTCGGCCTTACTAGGGCAAGTAGCATGGGCATTTGGAGGTTAGTACCTGCATCTTGGAAGGCTTCAGTCACTGTGCTGGGCTTGCAGAGCCAACACAAGGCAAAGCTTTCCAGAAACTGAGGTTCAGGGGGCAGAGTTTACCCCTAGTAACTCTACCTCAGTTGTGCTGAAGGCACTGTTTGCATCCACCTTAGGGCATGAACTAGAAATCCAGGCTCAGCAATACTGAAGTGACCTGTCATAGCACTGCCCAAGCTCAAAGACATGATAAAAAATGTACTGTATTCCCTGCTTCCTTCCTTTCCTTCCCTTCCCCCAGCACATTGCTCCGTGTTCCTCCTGGACCCAAATGCATTTCCAGAGAAGCAAAATCCTCTTCCTTTCAGAGCCTAGGGCAAAATTCCACAGGAGCAAGCTAGACCCACATCCCTCTTCCTCTAAGGCTACATCTCTACTGAAATTTACTCTAGTAAATTAAGTGTGCCTGGGAACATTCCTGGGCACGGAGGCCAGCTGGCATGGAAAAGCCTGCTTCATTGCTAGCTTCCGCACCGGGGTGGCTGCATGCAAACTGCTGCTTGGGGATGGTCCCAGGAATGTTAGAACAAACCTCGGCTCTAGTTTCTTTGGGAGAGAGCTGCTTGGCCTGGTCCAACAGCATCCCGGAGGCATGCAGAGACTACAACCAGTCACTTTGGGCTTTTGGCTGGGTTTAAAAGTATTCCCAGGCACTGCTTTATTTCCCAGTGCAGGTGTAGCCCAAGGCCATGCCTACCTCTGCCTGCCCGGTACCACAGGGAGGATGCAGGACCTAGATTGCCACTGTCATCACTTCAGTCAGCTGATCCTCGTTTCATACACTTGGTGAATGCACCTTTTATCTGTGCAGGAGTTGTTGATAAGAGCGTTTAAAGCAGCCTAGAGGGGAAACCACTTGAAAGAGGAGTTGCAGCGATGCAGAGAGCAGCTCTGGGGCAGGCCTGGACCAACATGGGGTGGGATCCCAGGGTGCTGCTGGGCTGTTTTGGGGTGAGAGGAGGCCTGAGGGCTCCTGAGGTGCTATGGGCCCTGTTCAGCCATTCCCACTGAGGGGCTGAAGGGTATTTGCTGTGAACTGTGCCCAGGCTTGCCAGGATATAGGAAGCTATGCATTGGCACACAAATGGCACATACAACAATGTAGCTGTGCACTGCATTTGGTCCACAAGCTGGTCCAAACTGGCACCTACTTGTGACTGGCATTCTCTTTATCAGGGCGTCACACTATGGCCATAAACCCTGTTCTGGTTGCAGGGATCAGGGAAAAGGATTGTCTTTTCCTCTCACATCCTCACTGAGGCTTAGTGCCTCCTCCACCTCACATGCACAGCCACCCCCTAACTCAGGTCTCCCCAAGCTAGGATGAAACTTCTCCATGCATTTAAACTAATTCTAAGCAATTGTACGTGCTGTTCTGCTGAGCAGCTGCCTTGGCAGGAAGCACTGATGCTAGATGAGGGTGTGTGACCACCACCTCTTTGGGCATATTTTTACCTCAGTTTTGTTTCTAAACATCTCAGTGATGGGAGTAAAGATCCAGTTCACCAGACAAACACATCGTCCGAAATCCCTCCCCAAAAGCAATCTGTTCACTAAAGCCAAACCCCATTCAACTTGTATTCCTTCATGATCAAGCCATAAACTGGGCAGAAGTTAGGAGTGATCTCCACTTAAGATAACACCAGCTTGATAACACCTCTTTGGGTTCAAGCTTTGTATTTCCAGTGGCCAATCCATCCCAGAGCAGATGGACCCTTCCTTCCACTATCCATCTGCTCTCTATTCAGCACAGGAACATTCTGAAGCAGGCCCAGATGCCAAAAACACAGTCCCAACCAACTCGGCTGACCAAAGCACAGGCTGCCACTACCCCTCATTTGGATACCTCCTTCCCAGCCCCAGCCACCCACCTCTGCTCCATCTCTTCTCCCAACACCAGAGCTCCTGCAGTAAGCAGGTTCAAAGAGCTGGTTTGTCTGACAAGTAAACCCTTGAGTACGTATGTATGTACAGGGGTCCTGTCTTGGTTGGAACTTCTACACCACAAAGACATTTTTTCCCTTTATATTTAAATGGAATGTAGACTCATTTCATAATGAAATCTCTGCTAAAATCTTTAGCTTGTGAACCAGGATTTAAAAATCTATAGGATCCCCATGTAGCTGAAGGTGCAGTAGCTAACTTGTCAGCTAACATTGTTTTGTTCAAAATCAAATGAGGTTCATATTAAACCTACAAGAGGAAATCACGATTGATGACCTGGCCTGCCTGACTACAATTCCTTTAGTAGCAAAAGTATGTTGTAAGTTCATCTATTACTGAGATCAAGCAATGAGTCTGGAGCTCCATAAAATGGTTCCAGTTAGATTCAAGTAATTGCCTTTATGAGTGAACGTAAGCTTCCCTGGATTAGAAAAAAAAGGGCAGTAAAAGCTCAAGTAAGCTCATGTCTGAGATTTAAGACTTCAAAGCTGCTTTTTTGCCTTTTTTCCCCCTCTTTTTAGTGTGAGACACACACACATCCAAGGATGGGGGAAAGAGGAACAAGGATGTCTGAAGAAAGAACAGTGATTTTCCCAAGCTGATTTCTCTTCCTGATTTCTTCCTTCCTGATTCTCATCCCTGGGAATGCTGCCCATATCATCCGCACCAACTGGATCAGCAACAGTATGAGAATGAAGAGCTTCCACAGCATCATTAAAATACATGGCAAAGGGAGCAGAAGCCAGCAAAGCACAAGCTTAATAACCCCACTGAAACCCTCCTGCAGGGAAGTTCTTTACTGTGAAGGTGGTGAGGCAGTGACACAGGCTGCCCAAAGAAGTGATGAATGCTCCAACCCTGGCAGTATTCAAGGCCAGGCTGGACGAGGCCTTGGGTGACATGGTTTAGTGTGAGGTGTCTCTGCCCATGGCAGAGGGGTTGGAACTGGATGATCTTAAGGTCCTTTCCAATGCAAACCATGTGCCATGTGTTGAAGTGTAGCTTGAAACAGTTTTCCAGCCACTTATGGGGAAGGGGGCAAGGCTGAAGCCTCTGTGTGACTTCCACCCTGTAAAAAACATATTTCATTCATGGAATATGGATGCAAAAATAAAAGGATGGGAACATATTTCCACATTCCATGAGCACCAGCCACACACACATACCTCTTACAGGCATTTCACAGAGTTTGGTGTCACCATCCACTATATTACCTGTCTCTCACTATAAACGTTTACCTTCAGCAAGGTTATTTCCCAGGGAGACCATGAGTGATTAAGGAGTTATCAGTGAGGAAAGAAGATTGTTTGTTTCTGCTTTTAATACATCTCTTTCTGCTTTCTATTGCCCAGGTGTCATCATTAGATATTCAATTTCCTGTGCCCACCCAAAGGTCTACCAAAGTTCTCTTCTGCCTCTACAAGTGGTTTAATCTCTAGAGTGCAATTACAATCAGATCATAAATACAGATTCACATTTGTATACAGCTTTATATAGCTCCTTTTGGGTCTGAATATGTACCAGTATAACACAAGACACTTTGCTTTAGCTCAGCTTTGGTCTGCAAATTTTCAGTGTCCTCATTTCAAGTATGAATATGAAGTCTAAATCTAGTGAACTTGTATAGCTCAGCTAAATCAGTGCATACTCAAAGCAGCTGAGGACCTTGCCCATCCTAAAAAGAGTTGTTACAAAATGTTAGCATTTCTGCCTAAAGATGACAAGAAACCAGCATCTTTCCCTTCAAGACAGTCTCTCATGATGCCCACAGTCACTCTAGCTTCACATTTAGTTCAAGAACAGAAGTTTTAACAGGCAGGAAATGTCTGTATTCAGTTTTGATAAGAAGCAAGTGCCTCCTTTCTCTTGCTCTTAGAAGACTGTTCACCCTGAGCAGCTCTCCCAAGGAAGCAGAGGAGCATCTGAGCGCCAAGGCAGGTGAGAGCAACCACTCAAAGCACTGACCTGGACAATTCCAACCACAGCCCCATCTCCCTCAGTCACTTCCCGAGGCTGTGGGAATGAACCTGGGTGCAGCGTCACACACGTTTCTATCCTCTGCCAGAAACACGGTGGTACACGTCAATGTAGGCTGGGTCATGGCTTGTTCTGTAGAGCCTTATGGTGAACGTGCACTGAAACAGCTGCAAGGCTTTGGGCTCCAATCAGATTAACTCCTGATCTGTCACTGGAAACCACAACCAACAGTGCACAGCTCCCGTCTTTTGATTCCCCTCTGCTATAGGAGATGGAGGCTCCATTTCCTTGCTGTTCTGCTACTTGCAAACACAAGCTGCAGTTCCACAAGACCAGAGATGCTAAAAATCAAAAGCAATCTACTTCTTCCCACCTCCTAAGGACTGAGCTAGTGCCCTCCAGGCATTAGTAAACACTGTAATTCTAAGCCTGCAGGTAGCACCAAGGGGTCTGGTGTACTGCATCATTCTCTAAATACCATCTTCCATTAAACTCTTAACCTCATTCCGTGAATCTTTCCCAAACCTTGGGAGAGCCAAATTCTCACTGTCCTGCAGTAAACTCTGGATTACCTATGGTAGACCTCCTCTGAGATGGGCTGAACAGGACTGACCCACAAACTTCAAACAGGTCCAATGACTCCTCCTCTATATTTTAGATTTAAAAATAGACATAATAAAAGGAAAACCACATATTTTCTGCTTAAAAGAAGCCAGTACTCTAAACAGAGAGTGCGTGGGGAATGGAAAGCTCACTACTCATGGTTAGTGGATTCTCAGGCACAGAGATGTTGCTGTCTCACCATGGAAGGCTGGTTTCTGCTTGTGGGTTAATGTGCTTTTGTTCTCCCCATTATCCAGGTAAAAAGGAAGCTCTAACTGCAGTTTGCTGTCTGCTTCACCATAGTTAAAATCAACTGACTGTGCTGGAGAGTCTCAAATGCTTTCTTTCCTCATAAATTATCTTCATTAGCTATGGAAATAGAACCCTAATGAGATACTAATTGGTTGTTAAGATTTCAATCTCAAATAATAAGACCAGTTTTGCAGTAATGCTTATATTTGGTTCTGCCAGTGTGAAAGGACGTGCCATTGATCTGCAAACGCCACACCGCTCCTTCACATGGCTCCGTGGCTGCTGTGTGCTGTACAGATGCTTCTTGGGCATCTTAGATGCATAGTGGAGATGATCAGGTTTTGATCAATACCTGCAGCCTTATCTTCAAAGTAGCGTGGCTGCTCCTGAAGTATAAGTGAGGCTACACCCTTAGATGAGGTCATTTCTGCTGGCTTCTCAGACTTCTGGAAGTCTTCCTCACAGTCATTTCATTAGGTGAACTGAATGAGTACTAAGCACAGTGGGATTGCAGGCTGCCTAAAGGAGGATTTCATAGAATCATGGAATAGTTTGGGTTGGAAGGGACCTTCAAAGGTCATCTAGTCCAGTCACCTGCAATGAGCAGGCACATCTTCAACTGGATTGGGTTGCCTTCCAGCCTGGCCTCGAATGTCTCCACTTATGGTGCAGCCACCACCTCTCTGGACACCTGTGCCAGTGCTTCAGCACCCCCATCACATAAAAATTCTTCCTTATACCTAGTCTAAATCTCCCTCTTTTAGTTTTAAACCACCACCTCTCATCCTATCACAACGGGCCCTGCTCAAAAGTCTCTCCCCATCTTTCTTATAGGCCACCTGAAAGTACTGAAAGGCCACAATAAGGTTTCCCTGGAGTCTTCTCCAGGCTGAACAACCCCACCTCTCTCAGCCTTTGCTCACAGGTGAGGTGCTCCATCCCTCTGATCATTTCTGTGGCCCTAAATTTTCCACCTGTACCAACACAAGCAAAAGTACTCAACAGAGAGATCCCCGGCAGGAGCTGACATTGACATCCATCTAACTAAAATGAAGTATCAATAACCTAGCTCACACTCGATGAAAGAGCCATCCTGAATTATTTACTGTATGTCATACTTCGGGTTTTAATTTCAATATATTGAGATGTACAATGAATTATTTAGAAAGGTGACAAATTAAAATGCAGTTTCAAATCCCCTTGCATTTTCTACTCTTAAGTTAACGGTCCAGTTTGCAACAATGATTCGCTCATCTATTTTTGCTAATGGTTTTTCAACTACAGAGGCATACAAGTTTTCCATTGCAGCAAATCTTATCCAGCTTGAATCATTTAACAGCCCATCCTCCTTGAGATATATTAATGAAATACAGCTTGGGCAAAAGGGTCAAATGTACCTGCAGCGGGTTACCCCAGGAGCCTGTGGTTTGGTTTCTCCAGCTTTACTCATGAGCATGTGAGGGCTCTTTTCCTCCCACTTGAATTGTTTTGGGTTGATTTTGTGTGTCACACAGCCTCTCAGGACGAGATGCTTTATTTTACTTCCTAACTTTTTCTCTTCTCTTTTTCACAACCAGTTTTGTAGGAAGCAATGCTTCCTTGGAGAAGAGAAGGCTGCGTGGAGACCTCAGAGCAGCCTTCCAGTATCTGAAGGGGGCATATAGGGATGCTGGGGAGGGATTCTTCATTAGGGACTGTAGTGATAGGACAAGGGGTAACGGGTTAAAACTGAAACAGGGGAAGTTTAGATTGGATATAAGGAGGAAATTCTTTCCTGTGAGGGTGGTGAGGCACTGGAATGGGTTGCCCAGGGAGGTTGTGAATGCTCCATCCCTGGTGGTGTTCAAGGCCAGGTTGGACGAGGCCTTGGGTGCCATGGTTTAGTGTGAGGTGTCCCTGCCCATGGCAGGGGGGTTGTAGCTGGATAATCTTAAGGTCCTTTCCAACCCTAACCATTCTGTGATTCTGTGATTCTATGATCTGGGAAATACAGATGATGTTTTAACACATCCAGGCACTTGTTTCTTTGTCTTGAGTTCGCAGGGAACAATGTTCTCTCCTACTCCAAGCAGCCATGGGCTCATAAAAAGGAATTGTTTTATCTTGCAACTCATTTTTAGACCAGTCTTGCAATGTTCTTTATGTCCACTTGTCAACGTATTTTTCATCCTCTTTTTGGCAACCAGAGTAAGGAAACAGATGTCAATATTCCTCCTTGGGACCTCCTTGGAGACTTCTCTTTAGACATAAAGCCAGTGATTCAAGCTCTGTTTCTCAATGGGTAGCACCTCTACAAAGTTACAGTCTTCTCAGCAATATCCAGTCTTGTAAGAGTGATAAGTTTAAGATCCAGTATTTCCTGACTCGTCAGAGCTCACAATGGAAAGCTTTGTAACATCTGAGGGGAGAAATTCCAAGTTTCTGTCCATGAAAGAGCCCAAGTTCTTTATAAATCATGACATGTTTATGCAGAATAAAACAATTTTAGGTCAATTTAGGACATTCCATCCCTTTAAAATCTCTGCTGCTGAATTTCTGTCTAGAGGATAGGAAATCTGTGTAACAAGAACATTTTACAATACCCAGCTATATTTTAACCAAAATCTTCAAAGCCTTTCACACATACTCAGTACTTTATACAGTGGTCTTTATACTTTATACTGTTTATAACTGACTCATGGCTCATCTGTTCTAAAATCAGGGGACTACCATGAGAGATGTGATGCTGAAAACTGCTCTGTGGTACACTGGGATCAGCAGCGAGTTCCCATCACCCAGCTCATAGCCCAGCCACTCAAATACCAATGGCAACACTGACAAAAGGCCATCAAGTTGCTGTGTAGGGATGGAGCAAGAAGACAATGGGCAGTCGGGGGACTAAGAGTACATTCACTTTTCCCTCAGGGGCAGAAAGGCATCAAATACAGCCTCAGCAGGATTGCCACAGAAGGAACACTGAGAGCTGCTGCTCTACCTGAAGTTAAAAAGGGAAAGAAAATGTAGTTTCTTGAGAATCAGAAACCCTGGATTTCTGCCAGCCTTAAGAAAACCCTCTACATATACCCTTCAGTATAGATAATGTATCTCTGAGGATACCTTATCTTGGTGAAGTCTCCAGCTGAAAAAGCTTGGCTGAAAGGTGCCATATCCATTTTAATATTGATCCCCAAGGTAAGACAAACGGAGATCAGTTTGTTTCTTCCTTAGCAAAAGTAAGGCTGCAGCAAAGGTGAGTATGAGGTGGCTGGAGTTCTACCTCAGGGAAACATCAGACTGGGATCCAGTTACATACTGAGTCTACAACAGGTTGCATTTAGGACCACGGGCAAATTGTTCCTTGCAACGTGCTTCAGTTTCCACACCTGAAATCCTAAGTTAAATAGCTACCAGGCACTGCATAACCCAATGTATATATTTTAGGATGTGCTGACATGCCATATTGCCCGAGCACTTGGTCAGAAAAAATAACAAACACTCTGGATATTACAATAATGCCAGCAAATTATAGACGTCTGCAATTACATTAAATTAAAACCCGGTGCGGTTCACAATAGTCAGATGGGGCAGCATGAAACAGGAACCGTATTACAATCAAACTGTTGCAGCTTAAAAATAGTTAAGGTTTGGAGCACTTGGGTTTAAAAATAAAGAGCTTAAATTTATAGAGAGTTCTCAGGTAGTTTGGTTGAAACAAACCTTACTTTTCGATAAGAAAGTGTAGTTGCAGTAACAGATTCTCCCACCCAGCTGTGATGCACTGCACCACAGTGTGTCACTTACCTCCCTGCTACTGCTGGTGTCACTTTTAGGACAGTCCACATTTTTAATGTGATTCCTTCCTTCCCAGCAATCATTCATTAGAGTACATACATCGTTTTTAATCAAAGCTAGGATTGCAGCATGAACCAGTTGTGTTGGCCGAAGCACTTTGCATGCAAGACATAAAGACAGCAGCATATGCCTGAAGTCACCACTCAGAGCTTAATTAATACCAGGGGTTTCCACTGTGGTATTAATACTTTCCTCTTGAACTGAAAGGACTTGACCTTGTCACAACAAGATCAGGGCAAGGCTGTGAAAACAGTGTTGTGACATCAAAGCCAAAACACAGGAATGTCATCGTGTGTGTCAGAGGATATGATGGGGTCCTCTTACAGTAGCAAAATAAAGTCAGTGTGACACCAAAGAAACCTTCACAGCAGAATCACAGAACAGTTTGGGTTGGAAGGGACCTTCGAAGCTCATTTGGTCCAACCCCCATGCAATAAGCAGGGATATCTCCAACTAGATCAGGTTGCCCAGAACCAAAGCCAGCCTGGCCTTGAATGTCTCCAGGGATGGAGCACCCACCACCTCTGTGGGCAACCTGTGCCAGTGTTTTACCACCCTCATTGGAAAGAATTTCTTTCTCACACGCAGCCTGACTCTCCCCTCTTCTAGTTTAAAACCATCACCCCTCACCCTGTTGCAACAGGCCCTGCTAAAAAATCTCTCTCCATCATTCTCACAGGCCCCTTTTAAGAACTGAAGTTCTCTCTGTGGAAAGGGAGTGCAATGGGAGAACTCGGTAGATGGCAACTTCTTTACATACCAGAAGATGCGGATGCGGTCCCTAGCTGGAGGAAAGAGGCTCTAATGACTTTAATGGAGCTGGACAGATTCACATCTGCTGGAGATCTGGTCCACTGCAACCAAACTGAGGGAAGGATGTATAAATTAAAATAACACCTCACTGAAGGGCACATAAACTCATCATCAGCGCGCTCGGGCACTGCTCCCCATCCCTCATCGTGGAAATAAGGCCACATCATTTTCATTTGTGGGCAAGAGCTCTCAGTGCCTCCTGCCCCTCTCCAGCCTGAAAACCCCCACTTAGAGCTGGTTACTTTTCCACCTGGAAGAGCCACACTGTGAAATCCCTGTTCCCAGCAGCCTCCGCCTTGGATGGGGGGAGTTCCCCTGTGCCCCCTCCTCTCCAAGACTCAACAGTGCAGCCTTAGAAAGGGGATTTTCCAGTATAAACAGAGCGAAGCCAAACTCTTCTCCTGGCCTCTCCGTGCCCCAGCCCATATTTGCCCCATATATAATTACCTGTGGATTTCACCTAGAAGACAGAGGATTTCACTTATAACCCCAAATAGGCAGGCTCTGACGTAATGGCAGTCTGAGGAATATAGGTCAGGGAGGTGGCCTGGCCACTGGAAATGGATTTCTGAAGCAGAATGAGCAACCTTGTTAGAGGGGAAGATAGTAATCAGCAGTGGTCCTTGGATCTAAACATTTCACCTCCAGCACTCTTGCAGCTACAGCCCTCATCTGTTTCACTTTCCTATTTTAAGTTCCTGACTCACATCCTAAATATTGACTTCTATTTTTCTATTAGCACTGGATTTTCAGCCTCCATATTGACTTTGACTGTACCTATGGTTGATACTAAGCCTCTCGGGTCAACAAACTTTTATAGCTGTTAGCTGCTTAAACCACATAGGGCAGGAACTGGCACTACAGAGCAGTAGCTAGAAGCAATATTATTGGGAATTATAAATTATTCCTCTGCCTGAACTTTTCCTCTTATTCACATAGCTACATTCATTTTTAAACATGTGGCAAATGAATCGCGCAGGAGGACAATTGGGACTCTGTGATCTGGGGAGCACCCGCCACCACTAGCAGGGATGGATTCTCCTCTGGGAACAGTGGAGTAATGCAGAAGTTAAAGCAGGGTAGAACAGTGTAATCTGGGCTGCTAATACCTGTAGGGACAGAAAACACCCAGCCAGAGGATCAGAAGCCCCAAATCCTTCTTAGTTGTACACACAGACTCTTAATCGTCTCCTTTGGCTAACGTTTTGGCAGTACATGCAACTGAGCTGCTGCAACCAAACATCAGACAGACACAGCCATCCATCATTTGTAGAACACTTCATGCATGTAAGAAACAATAACAACATTAAAAGAACATTACAGCAGTGACAAAGCCAAGCCTAAAAAGTGAGGAAACGCAGCAATTAAGATTAACTTATGCCTCATAGGATAGTATTTTCTATGGACTGCCTCCTGTATTTTGGACTATTTGGACCCCTTTGCTCAGAAGCAGGGACATGGAAGCCCCATCTAGCCACAAGCTATGTCAAGTATTTTACTGACACAGGATGACCACAGCACTTAGATGTGAGAGGAACTGTGCTGTATCCCTTAAAAGATGCCCCTTTGGGCGCTGCTGACCCTGGGGTTTTATACCCAGCACAGCTCCCTGCACAAATTGCTCACAGACGCCGTTTCCTGCCATTCCACCTTCACAGACAGCCAAAACGTGACCCGGATTTATCTTAAATTTGAAATCCATGCCATGTTCAGTTTAATGCTTTCTAAAAAGTGGTTATCACTGAGGAAACGATTACTGGGATGATAAGCTATGAATGACTTATTCATGCAGTATTTTCAGTCCTTCATCAGCCTACTAGATCTTGTGCTAATGTTCCAGCCCTTCACAAACTGATTAATTTTTCATGTGCTACCAGGCCCTTTTTCAAGCAAAGACTGCCAAACTAATGCAATCTGGCTATTTAGTAAGCTGTTTCTTTCCTTTCTTGTTTTTCTTACCCCATACCTTCAGTACAAGCCCGTGGAAGGAAGGAAGGGTCTGTCAGAGAACTTGTATGATATTCGTGATTTATTATTAATTGCTGGCACAGGAGTCCCTGCAGGTCACAGGACCCTGCCTGTGTTAGGCAATGGATTGATGCTGTGCTGGGCAATGGATTGACTAGGAAAAGGGTGTTCTTTTCTCAGACCTTTCAGCTAGGCAGAGGTAGTTTCCCCCTTCTATGTAATGGGAAGGGCAATGAAGGCGCCGGCTGATCAAGTGCATGGGGGGGCCATGCTGCAGGAGAAACTGGAGCTGAACCCAGACCTACACAGCACCACAATGCATATCTCTTCCCCCCAACAACATGTTCCCATTCCTCCCATCTCTCAGTACGAACCCAAGGAACATGCTTTTCCCGTGCCTGAAGCTTGCAGAATTACAGTTTCCAAGGATTTACCTCTTAATCGCAGAATTCTGGCCCACAATTACGCTGTGTTCTCTCTGCCAAAGCACATACATGAGCTGTAATCAGAGAGCGGGGTTTTTCCCATCCTCCCTCCAACTTTGCCATGAGATGGGAGAAGCTGGGATGGGTTACACTTGCTTTTCCCTGCTGTGTCAGGAATGATGCGTGCCTTGTCCCACAAAGCTCCTGTCACAGAGAAAGCATCAGGCTCAAAGCACACAGCCCATGGCCCCACCAAAACCAATAGGCATTGTTCCACCTGCAGCATGAGGCAGGATCAGGGCCATGAGGTACAGACCATGCAAAGTAACACATTAAGTATTGTTTCTCATGTAAAGGCTGAAGACACCATCTCCCCGATACAGAGGTGGTTTGGGCTTTTTAGACTGGTGACAACTAGATGTAATGAGAAAGTAACATTTATTCTGCTCCTAACAATTCAGTTTCATTTGTAACCCCAAAAATGTCTTGAACATGACCAGTGCAGCACCGGTGCTCAGAGTAAAAACCTAACTCTGCTTTGACAGAGATTCCCTACACAGCTTTAGCCAAGTCTCTCGGGTATTTGATAGGTATCTGTTCAACAAGGCAAAGGTAATCCTGCCTTCAGCAGAGCACTCTGAGGATGGCTGCACTGGGGCTTGGAAGGGACTCTGATGTGCAGCATCTGTAATGAGCCTCAGATACCTAAACCCAATCCTTCTGATGGAAACATTTATAGCCCTTTAGTTCCTAATTCCAGCTATACATTACAACATCAGCAGGATGGAGCAAGATAAGCCTGTTGTCTTAACCAGATCTCTGCCAGCTGATCAGTTAGCATTTGACTGTGCTAAGCCAGCACACTGTGCGCTCCTCTGTTCTGCAAATGATGCAGTTATCTGATGTTTTAAAAGGGAGGACACACAAAAAGCAGTGTTTTGTGAACTACCTACCACCACCAAGGTCCCAAGTGACCCAGCCCAGCCCAGCTCAGCTGTGTGCCTGCTATCAGCATCACTAGTGTACTCTGAACAGCTTGTCCTTACCCCATCACTCCACACATGGGAGACTATCCCCTTATTACCCTCACCCAGGGCCCTGACCTCAATTATTAACTGCGTTTAGCAAGAACATTATTAAACCTGACTCTCTGCTCCCAGATGAGCTATCATGTGTCTCTCTTTAACCCAGCAGGAACCTTTTTCTCACCCCATGCCCTTCTTATTACCCTTTAATGTGCCCTGAAGCCTCTGGAGCAACCCCATCCATCCCAGATAACATAATTTCTAGAAGGAGAGTAAAAAAAACCCCAGAAGAGTCCATTCCTGAAGATTTTTTCCTAACTGGCTCTCAAACATCTTTCCATTTCCTTTCTATTTTAATCAACCATCTCTAATAGCAAATTCTCTCCAGTCACAGAGAAGTGCTCAGCTGTGGATTAAAGCATGTTACAGTTTTGAGCAGGACACTAGTTCTTTATACCTGTGAAAACCAATTACAACTGTCTATTACAATTAAAAAGCGAGTAGATATTAATAACTAACTACTGATTAGCTTACATTTTAACTGTGGATTTCATGCCAAACGACAACAGGAGTGCCACTGAAACATAATACAGAAGTCAGCAAACATCTCCACTTCAGTGCTTGGCAAATGCAGCTCACGATGTGTTGATGACACCAAGGCACTGACGGGCATTGGGCAATGCTCCGTGCTCCTCTCGGGCTTTGGCACAGCAACAGCTCTGCACCAGGCTGCGGTTGGGGCATAACCCTGGCTGTAAGTTAGAGCAGTCTTAAAGCAGCTTTACTTCATACACAGCAGCAACAGCCCGACAGAGGCTGTTCCAGCAGCTGAACCGAGGAGACCTCAGCAGCCTCTAATCCTGTTTTCTCCTTCCTCGCTCCTCTTCTGCTGGCTTTTATGCAGCAGGATCTGTCAGGGCTCATCTCATGTTGGCAATGGAATGCTTCTGTGTCACCCTCAAAACCACAACAGTGTGGGAGACCCTGGGTTAATTGATAACCTCATCTGGTTAGAGATATCTGCAGTGTATCTGCACCTCATAGCAAAGCTGTAGCCTTTGCATAACCTACTCAGCAGTGACAGTGGCTGCCCAGCCAGCAATGCATCTCTCCCATCTCCTTTTCCACTACCAGACACCTTACCAGAGGTCCTTGTTGCAGTGCCCCATGGCTTCACCCTATCATACCTCACGTTAGCCCTGTCTGCCTTGCTCCATCCATCTCACAACCCTCCCAACACCTCCTTGTGAGAGAACAACTATTCTGGAGCTGGACTTCTGAAGATAACCACCACATTTCTCTATTCCCCCCACTGTCCTCTACTGCATGCTCACACAGTGCCCATCATCCCGAGGTCCTCATCTCCTGCAGAGCCCCTAGGTGCTGCTATATTGCAAAGAATACACGCCAATGGACAGAGCACACAAACCTTCATCAAACCTGTCCTTTGGCTTATGGGAAGCAGCTGAAAAGTGCAGCAGCCTTCAAATAAAACACTATGACTAAATACTGGCAATTGCTTTGTGGATGAGAATGTTCCCTCCCCTCAACATATTTGTTTTCAGTACCCACAAAGTAGTATAATGTCATTTAGCGAGGCAAACCCTGGCAGCCGATGCACAACCTGGCAGAGCGACAAGTACCGTAGGTGTTACGATACACACACAACATGCTTTACAAATAGAAAGTGGTTGCCAGAGCTCTTGAATATATTCTCATTTCCCCCCACCTTGGCCCAAAAAAAGCTGCAGTTATGAAAATACTGAAATATTAAACTAGAAATCTGGAGAGAGTTGGGGTTTTTTTAAAGCTCTCTTTTCAGCTCTTCCTCCTGCTCTTCTTTTTTCAGGCAGGTATGTTTTTAGCAACTTAAACAGGTTGGGTTACCCACAAGAAGTAGTAATTTTTCCACCTCGCAGATTGAGGCATTCATCCCCTCTTTAACCAGTTCTAAATTTATTCTCCAGTATTATTCAAATAGAAATATTTGCATGTACACTCTGCATCGGATAAAACCCTTTCAGTCCTAATCCACAGGTAGAAGCCACACAAAACGAAGAAGATTAATAAAATGCATCTTCTTTGAATGCAAAGAGCCTTTGGGAGAAAGCCTCCCCAAAATCCATCCCGCCTCACTTGGCTATTCACATTGTTCTTTCATTTTACAGGGGAACCCTGAGCAAGAGCAAACCTAGAACCTGTACAACACACAATGAGCTATACCTTCACCTGAATAACTTGCTGGCTAATAGCCACATGGTTAAGGAGCTATTAGCCTAATTCATAGGTGGGAGACCAAAGAGAACAAAGACCAAATGAACCACTCAAGGCCACCCAAGACACCTGTGTCACTACCAAGAACTGAATGGTTTTCTTGCACTAGTCACATGCCTTGGTCACAACCCAAGGCTTCCTTCCCAAGGAATCACATCATCTGCTTCTTGTGAGCGTTCAAGGTGCAGAAAAGCTGAGTTTGAACTTCTTCAGCGCTCTGTGGTCACCAGCTTCACTCTCAGGTGCGGTGACCACACTCGTTTTCAGGACTATAAACCCCTTGCAGAGCATTCAGGTGTGAGTTGTGAGTCACGCTGCTGTTTGTCAACATCCAGCCTACCCATCCAAAACAAAGCATCTCTACTCTTTGTAGGGGGGTCCTTCCAAACCAGGCCTTCACACAACATCACGCTGGGGACACCAACCTGATGCTGCAGGGAGTATGCCAAGGACATACCATGCAGTGCTAACTAACATTAGCACTGTACCTGCATGCTATACCTGAACCTAGAAGGGGAGATGTTGGGGCCTTACTTTTGATCAGTGCTTATTCTTTGCATGCAACAGACCAGGTCAGCAAGGAATTGAGCAAGTCTTGCTGCTTGGGGGAGCACTAACTACACAGTGCTCATCCACACAGTGAAGACATGTCAGAAGTTTCTTCTGGGAACCTGAACGGCTGGGCAGATATCCGCTGGTGACATCCAAACCCAGGGTCCTACAGTTTCACAGGTATTTTCATAACCCAAATGAAGGTGTTTCCAGCTTGGCTCAGATGAAAATCCCCAGGACACTGCTCTCAATTCACTTTCTTGGGATGGGGAATTAGCAACTAGGTAATGGGTTCCCCTACAGGGAGAAGGGCAAGGTGGAGGATAACTGCAGTCTACTATCAGGTTCATCAGGCTGTGCTACCCCAAGTACAGGAGGACCTCAGGGAGCAGGACCTGGAAACTGCTGGGGTTTCTCAGGCTTCGTGACCTGTTGATTCCTGCAGCC
This sequence comes from Neopsephotus bourkii, assembly GCF_033783945.1. NCBI lineage: Eukaryota > Metazoa > Chordata > Aves > Psittaciformes > Psittacidae > Neopsephotus > Neopsephotus bourkii. Next base: position 3,542,279 of record NW_026901735.1, read on the forward strand.
TACACAAGTACCACGTTCAATCCAACACATCTATTCTACAAACAGAAGCATCCTTTCCAATCACAAACATCCAGGCTGCCGGCATGGAACATCTCCCAGACACCCTTTAATTGCTACACATGAGGCAATCACGGGCCCTTGTGTAAGTTGTGATGATGAAGTAAGTCATACTGCACTGCTATTGAAGAGGGGATGACATGATGCTGAGAACAGGGCTAGCAGTGTGGTACCTGCATCAGCTGCAGATCACGACCACAAGGTCTGTCTGTAGCCTGAGGAAAGTAACTGAGAGAATAAGTTGGTGCAAATTACATGAATTACCTAAATAATCCTTGCTAAAAAATTACATCCGAGTTCTGCCACCCGTTAGTCTGCAAACAGCTCCACAGACAGCAGAGGAATAACACTGCCATAAAGTATTACTCAGCAAAACATGGGGCTGAGTGTGGTGCCTTTAGCATTTCGCACCTGCTTGCAAATAGAATCCCATCTTTACAACTCTATTTATCAGCCCAGATCCTCACCTGGCCAGCTCCACTGAGGTGAACTCCCCAATGCTAGCTCTGAATTCACCATTTACAAGCGTTTGCAGATAGTTAGTGCAGCCTGTTGTCTGTCTCCAGGTTGTTTGTTAAATCCAGTAGTATTCCTTGTGGTATTTCCACCTCCTGCTGTTGCACAGGTGCCCCAAGTCATTGGGTTATGAATGATGAGCCCAGCTTTGCAGCACCCATCAAGCTATTTGTGAAAAGCTTTCTAATCTGGCTCTTCCCCTTGAAAACTTGACCTGGGAGACATAACCCTGACCATGAGTCCAGTCTCCAGACAAGCTGAGTCCCAACCCAACATGTGGTTAAGTCCTGAGGGACTTAAGCATGTGCTTAAGTTCTCTGCTGGATCGGTGCCTTTACAACCAGTCCGACTGCTTTGTTAGCAGTGCTGAGCACCAGGGCTGAGCTCCAACAGGAAATAGCAGCTTCCCTTTGAAGTCCTGCCACTGATGTTCACGTAGGTGGGACTTCAAAGAAGAGCCACCGCTTCCCCTCCCAGTATCGGAGGCCCCAGTGTTGGAGAAGCAGTACTGCTGGTTTTAATTGCATTAAGGGATGCTTTAGGGCGGACGATTCAGCCCTGCTCAGAAAAAGGACAACTTAAAAAGGTTCCCACCTGCTGGCAGGAGACCCAAGGAAAGGTTAACTCGCACCCCAAAACACCCTTTAAAACAAAGGTTGGTGGAAAGAAATCACATCCCCTTAACTGTTTTCCCTTAGTGCCACTTAAAACTGCCTTGTGAGCATCTAGTTTACTCTGGAGCTGTATCCTGGCCATCATAAGGGCCCTCGCCAACTGGGATGTGGATGAGGAACCTTAGCTCAGCTCCCATAATAGTGATCCCTGGAAAAACTGACCTCAACAACAGCTAAACTGAGTCAATGTGAAGAAATAGCCCCACAGGCAATCTACACGGCTGATTGTGCTGACTGGCTGTACCATCACACACAGGAGCAACTTCAAGTTCTCTGTATCATCTCTTTTCCTTGAGGGAAAACAAAACAGAGAAATCCACATCCTAAATGGTGTAAATCAACTCAACTGATATTAAAACACGGCTCCAGGTTTTCTCTTGCAGACTGCCAGTTTCTAGGAGCAAGACCCAGTCAGATGGGAGAGGGATCAGACCTCTAACACAGAAGGCCCAGAGAACCATCAAGTACTGAATGCACTAGAGAAGCAGCCAGTGTGCCCAGGGAATGAGAAATAGTACAGGCTTTATATGGATTTGCAAAGCTCTTCCATGTTTATATTCCTTGTTTTTCTCTTCCCTGGAATTCACTTCGTATGTCCAGATTCCATATATTTCCACATTCAAAAGGAGGCATGGATTTTGAAGGAAGATGGGTAATTTTGTGTTATTTGAGGACTGAGAACTTGGTGACCTCACTTCACAGAGTTCAGCTGAGCTTTGCTCTTCGGGTCACTGACTTGCCATAACCTGGTCATCTCACCTGGTCACTTCACATTTGTACCTCCACACACAACACTTGCACATTGTTTGCAGAGTCAGCACTAAAGCAGTCTATGCCAATGGGAAGTAATAAGAGGAGGAATTTTATCCCAGTAAAACCAGCTAAGCAAAGATGTGCCCCAGAAGTGAAGCGAGAGCTTGATGCCAGGCCCTGAGGGGCTGACAGCAGCAGCATCACTGTGGTGTGACAAGACTGGGCTTGACCACTCCAATGGTCCCAGCCTAAACCCTGATGTGTCTCCTGGTGTGAAGAATGACCAAAATGCTGAACTAAAACAACTTCTGGAGCAGGAAGAGAAAATAAGTATGGAAAGTCACTCGTGCCTTCCTGCAGCACAACCATGTGGCTATGGGGTTGCTCAACCAACTCAACAGCAAAACAGCTTGCATGGAAATGCTTGGAAAATATCTCTTTCTATCAACAGAAGAGAGATCTTTTCCCCCCAAGACATTTCTCTTCAAGTTTTGCAGCTTCTACCAAAAACTGACAGTTTGCATTTTCAGCCCAAATTATGCAACTATTCCATATACAGCAGTTTTCCATGAAAGATTCTTGGGATTTAGGAGTCTGGGGGGTTTAATTGCATTTTTTTCTCTGAATATTCAGTCAACATTTTCCACTAAGAGAGCAAAAGCATTCTGGCCAAGTGTAGGTTTCCTTGCACGGATGAGAAGGGCAATGGGTAGGAGGGGTCGCTGTATTTTTCCTTAAAGACACAAACATTCTCTTATAACTGAAGTCACTGCTGCACTTGCGAGCCTGACAAATACAGAGGCCTTATGAAATCAATCAATAAAGAAAGAGCTTGACCACAAAGGAAGTTCTGGTCAACCCTTCACCTTGACATCATAGACGACATTTATTTTATCACAGCCTTCAAGAAATTAAAATAGAAAAATGCATCTTCTTGGAAAAGAGCAGTTATTTTCTTCCACTGCTCAGATATTTTTATAAGCCCGGTTCCACCAGCCTCCCTCATGGTGAGAATCACCTTACCCTGCAGGGCAGGCCATTTATTTAGAGGTGAGATATTATGTCCCAAGCAGGACACTAAGATGCCTCCACCCAACAAAAACTCTACTGTGTAGCTAAGCTGGATCAGCCTACATCCCAGGTCCAAGTCTGGTTTGAAGTATTACCCATACTGTCTGGATGCTGGCCTCTATAAATAAACAGCCATGAAGGTTTGGAGAAGAGGTGAAGCTTTCTCATTAATTGTGAGCAAGGAAGGAAGTTGTAGCTTACCAAAGACTGCGGGAATTCATAGCTCCCTCCTTCCTTTAATAGCACTGCTGGAGGCAGAGAGGATGGTCCAGCAAAATAGCCAAGACAACCTGTGAAATGAAATACTGCACATGAGTAAGGGTGGCAGAACTTGCCTGACAGATACCTTTCTTGCTGGCTAATCATAACCACAATTTATAGCTCTTTCCATTAAATCCCAGCAAAAGGACATAATGGCACAGACACTGATTTGAATCCCTGGCAAACATGTCTTAACCCATGTTTGTTCACAGAATTGATAGTTTTTCACACACACAATATGTCTCTCTGGTTATTTATACATATCAGCTTCAGCAAAACTTCCACTGGGAAAAGGTCTCTGGTCCAGGGGGAAACTTCTGGTCAAAACACCCACAAACAAACTGCCTAAAGCAGCCAAGGGCTTCAGCATTCAGCTGGAGTGCAGAAGACACACACTGGAAGGCCTGATACAGATCAGGTTGTTGAACTTGGATCTTCTAAATCCAAGTGGGATATCATAACCCTCAGGCAAGAGGCCATTCATGGATGCTGCTTTCCTGTAGGAGTCATTTCAGATCGGATTAAGTCATGCTGGTAACATCAAGACCAATTCTGTAAGCCCAGAGCCCAGGACACTGAACCAGAAAGAGCAGGAACATGATGCTGGGTCTCCCATACACCAAGCAACTTGGCTATCTGCTGGTTTAATGCGGTAATAAGAAAGACCCCAAAGCCCTTTACAGCCCCTGTGCCTTTCAAGCAGAATGGAAAAACCTCGAAACCTCACAACATCTTGTGCAGCAGGAGAGCCATTTCCTACCCGCTGCTACAGGGGGGTTAGATCTGCGGCGTTTATCACCTCTTGTCGCCAAAGTCAGAATCTGGCCTGCTGCCTTCCACCCGAATTCAGAATGCACTTTCATCTCTAGTATAAACACTGAGAAATATCAAAAGCCCTGTTGACAGTACTGCTCTCATTTTCTGCTTTAAGAAGTTGCCAAAATGCACAAAATTAAGCTCTCCCAGTCACAGTGGGCTGTTTTGTCAGTTTATCCAATCGGTAACGTAATACTATCGTAACCTCTATCATGCTCCCTCTTTTCTCTTTTTTGCTTCCCCCACCCCCTTCCTTTCTTCCTTTCTTTCTCAAACAAGAATTTCCCCTGGAAGGGAACAGGGCTCCTCTAAAAATTAAATCACAGCATCGAATTTCAAACCCCCAAATAGAAATCAAATATCATCCTGCTGACACTGAGGAATATTACTTTGTGTGACGCATGATGTTGAAGCGTTGTCCTGGTCACGGTAGGTAGATTACAGATGTTACAGTGCTAAAGGAGGTTCCTTGGGAATCTCCTCTGAAATCACAGTAGTCAGAATCATAGAATCATAGAATGGTTTGGGTTGGAAAGGACCTTAAGATCATCCAGTTTCAACCCCTCTGCCATGGGCAGGGACACCTCATACTAAACCATATCACCCAAGGCTCTGTCCAACCTGGTCTTGAACACTGCCAGGGATGGAGCATTCACAACCTCCCTGGGCAACCTATTCAAGTGCCTCAGCACCCCCACAGGAAAGAATTTCCTCCTTATATCCAGTCTAAACTTCCCCTGTTTAAGTTTTAACCCATTACCCCTTGTCCTACCACTACAGTCCCTAATGAAGAGTCCCTCCCCAGCATCCCCATAGGCCCCCTTCAGATACTGGAAGGCTGCTCTGAGGTCTCCACACAGCCTTCTCTTCTCCAGGCTGAACAGCCCCAAGGAGCTTGCTTCACTGTCTCTTACCTCCTACCTCAAAGAGCACATCTGAACACCGGCTACCTGTGTTTTTCCTTTCCTTCCTTGCTCTTTTCAAAACTATCAGGAAATGCTGGGCCTCAAAAAATACAGAATTAGGTTCTTTCTTGCTTCATCAACAAAAGCAAGAGCAGAAGAAGTAACACCATTTAATAAACAGTGATGCTGTGGAAAACTTCTAGGAAAAGAGGAGCAATGCCAAACGTTTTTCTAGCCCTGGAGTTCCTAAGCAGGGCAATACATCCCCATAGAAAGGCATGCATGACATTTGCAAATGACCTTCACTTGAAGTCAAAGTGTAACATACATTACCTCAGTACATAATCCATTCTTAATCTATTAATGATATGACTCATTAACATATTAGCAGCAGTAGCGGTGTTAATAGAGTAATACCACTAATAAAGCCATTGCTAGTGCTAACAGGTTCCAACATGCTAGTTCTTCTACATGCATATAACAAAAGGATTTGTGACCCAGCATCACAGAGGTGGTGAGACGAGAAGTTTGATAGCCCTAGTTATTCATGGGATGTGTGCTATTAACCCTTGTTACGTCCCTGAGGAATAAAGGAAGATCTAAATGTGCAATCGTAAGGATTGTTCAGGTGGAAGATTCCTGATGGTATCTCTGCTGGACATGGGACGAAACCCTAAAGAATGGGTGCTGGTTTCATATTCCCTAGATGTTTCTGTTAGTAATCCATCAGGTGTGAAGGGCCTTGTAGGACCCTGTAGAGATTTCTGCATGAATACTCTCACCTTGGAAAGGTTTCATGAAGTCATTTTGCAGAGCTTGTCAAGAACTACCAGGCAGGATAACACACAGCCTATGAAAAGCTGTTGTATGTCTTGTTTCCTACCCTTGATTTCCCTGCTTGGATATCTCACCTGCAAGGACTTGAGGAATCAATCTGTTATTCTATCTGTGACTCCTGATCACAAAATGCAGATCTGATTCATCATAAGTGCAAACGCTGCTCACAAGATTTGGGGTGAAAGCCAGGTTCAGGTTTCAAGTGTGCTTAAAAATCTGCTGCTTTAAGAATCCAGCTTTGGGGTCAGGCCCTTCCTTGGTTCTAGAAAAATCACGAGGAAAAGAAAGCAGGACAGTAACCCTGGCTCCATGCACAGACAAAATCTGCAAGCACAAGTCTGCCTCTGCACCTCCGTGGTCATGAGCCATTCTGTGGGATCTTGCCATGTATCCCTGAATGTGTGGGATCCAAAATCCACACCGCAATGGAAAGTAAGACTGGGCAGGCTGGGAGGCACAGCTGGGATGGAAAATAGCCACAGCAGCTTTATATAAGAACAATAAAAAGCAAGACTATAATTACCTTCCTGCTCACCCTTGCTGTGCTGCAATGAAGTCTGTGCCATTAACATCTCATCTACATACAAAGGTAGTGCCTCTCTCAGTGTATGGGAATAGTGAATGTAGTGAGAATAGTCAAGGCACTACAGCTCTTGCTGGAAAGAAGAGTTGCATGGTGTAAACCTCTGACTTCAAAATAACTGCATTCATGTGAGGTCTTGGCCCATATAACCAGTGGTAAAAACATCAATATAGAGTTATACTAGAAGTATTGTATCATGTTTCATTTCACAGAATCATAGAATCATGGAATAGTTTGGGTGGGAAGAGACCATCTAGCCCAAACCCACTGCATTGAGCAGGGACATCTTCAACAAGATCAGGTTGCGCAGAACCACATCCAGCCTGCCCTTGAATGTCTCCAGGGATGGAGCACCCACCACCTCGCTGGGCAACCTGGGCCAGTGTTTTACCACCCTCATTGTAACTAATTTCATGTAAGTCAGGCCTATAAATGGTTTTTGGAGTAGCAGCCAGGAAAATTGTCTAATATTCCAACTCTTCCCCAAGTCTTATGGTACCTAGTATTGCTTTTAACCCCTCTGTCCTTGCCAGGGCACCAGTGAGCCTTGGGGTCTGCCTAAATACACGCAATCCCAGCAACACTGAAGGTGCAAAACCAGGGGATTGATGTAGGCTCCAAATCCAGAAGAACTTCAGACGAAGCAAAAGACCATAATTGTGGCCTATTCACCACTCAAGTGGGCAGCTAAAGGACACATGTAGAGGCTGACCACGATGATGTTGCTTTGGTGCTGCCCCAAGGGAACTCACAGGCTCTGAGAGCAGTCAGAGATGAGTCTGCCTCAGCCTTGCTGGAGATGGCTTGGGCCATCTGAAGAGTTGTCAGTGTTCACCTTCACAACTGGTTTGGCTGGCTCCCACCTGCTGGCTTTACAGAGCCCCCAGACTATTATTATTAAGAAAATTGTATTAACTACTATGTGCCCCAGTGAGTAAGTAGACGGGCTCACCCACTGGGAATGGGGAAACAAATTCCCAAAGGAAAATCCCTCCTCCTCCCTTTCCTCAGGCTTGCCTTCAGTTTTAAAGACACAATTCAAACCAGCCCAGGTCATCCCACGCCAGCCAGAGGGTCAAGGCCCCAGGATCTTCCTTGCCTGGTTTTAGCCTCTTTCATAGCATCGTCCAGATCACTCAGATAATGGGCAGAAACCTGCTAACTGTGTGCTTGCTGGAGCAACCCTGACACCACCTTGCCACAGCTGCCTGGTCCAAAGACTCCTCCTCCAAACTGAACAACCGCCTGCACACTCCACTGGAGTGAAAGACAGAAAGTCACAGGCAGGGACACCTTCCACTAGAGCAGGTTGCTCCAAGCCCTGTCCAACCTGGCCTTGAACACTGCCAGGGATGGGGCAGCCACAGCTTCTCTGGGCACCCTGTGCCAGCGCCTCAGCACCATCATAGTAAAGAATTTCTTTCTAATGTCTAATCTAAATCTCCCCTTTTCAGGTTAAAGCCATTCTCCCTTGTCTTGTCATTGCAGGCCCTTGTAAAAAGACCCTCTCCAGATTTCCTGTAGTCCTCTTCAGACACTGGAAGCTGAGGTCTCCATGCATCTTCTCCAGGCTGAACAGCCCAACTCTTTCAGCCTGTCTTTGTAGGATAAGAACAACTTATCCAGTGCAAAGAATACATGAAAGGCCCATGTCTCAGCAGGGACAATGCACTACTTGGATCACACACTGACTCCAGCATCTTTTTTGTGAGATGTGAAGATGCAGAGATGTGAACTTTACCTTTGCAGCACTTCAGCGAAGCCTCCACTGCTGAATATTGCTCCTCTCTAGGGGGGGACAGTCTTCCTGATGTTTCGAGCTGTAGGAACATGGTCTTTTATATTAAGGCTGCTTTTACGAAGGCTTTTGAGGGGACAGCCCCAGAATTGAAACCACATTGCCCAGCCTGAGCCACAGCCTGCTCCATGAGCCCTGACTACTCCCAACTCTTTCCAGTGCTGATCACTTCCCATTGAGAGCACAGAACAGTGGAGCTTGCAGCTCTCGGGAATCTGCCAGCATGGAAACAGAACCTGACTAACAGCTTACAAACCTTCACTCTGGGATGCTCTTACGTCTCTCCGGGGTTCTTAATGGGTATAAAGTGTCTGAACAGCTCTTTGTGTCTGTTGCTGCTATGAGAGAAACACCTTTGCTCTTGTTTTTCTCAGAAGAGAAGCTGTTGGGACGTGCTCAGCATCACTCCCTTCCGATAACCCTTTTGGCATCCTTCCGTTCTGTGGTTGTTCATTTGTTACCCCTGAAATCTGATTCCTGATCTCAGCCCTCCTCTTATCAGCCCCTTTCGCTGAGGAGTTCCAAAGCAAGGGGTTCGTTTTTAATCTCTGTGCTCTTTCTCTGTCCCTGAGGCCTCGTTTTGCTGGGGGAGGAGGTGAGTGATAGGACTGATGTTTGTGGGGGGAATGGGCTGCTGTCCATTAACTCGCTGTTATCTATCTATTCATCTGCCCTGCAAAACAAAGGTATGATTGTTGCTCCAGCTCACAGACCTGCGCTGGCTTCACTCCAGCTACTGTGGGTCATAGGAGCACAGTTGATATGGAGGCATGGACTGAGTACAGCCCAGCATCCAGAATGTAAGGCCTCCTATATGTCTATGTAAACACATCCTTCCCACCAGCTGGTACCCAAGCCCAGGATGGGCTCACCTGAAGCAAGCAGGAGGTGAGCCCATCCTGGCCACAGGCTTCCTCCACTTGGGTGTATAACCCTGCCCGTAAACCATGGGATGGCTTCTGCACCACCCCAGCATCTGGCAAACCCATTTTGGGCTGTGCTCTTACTTAAGCAATTATATAGGATATAGGGTGCTAGAACATGAGTTCCCTTATCTCTGTTTCCCACATTACACCCTTTCCTAAGGCAAATTGATGCAGCCCCATTGAAGCCGAGGCACTGATTGACACTAGCTGAAGATCTGGCCCTGATTCTGCCCTGCTTTGCCTCTGGGTAGTCATTTACACCTGTTCAGAGTGCAAAAGGCAACCATCAGCAACCGCTGGAGCTGCAAAGCAGCGAAGTCCCATCCCATTGCCTTCAGAGCCTGATGTGCCGTGCCACGCACTGATCAGTGGCACGGGGCCCAGTTCCCTTTGCATCTCAGTTGGTTTTGGCGTTGCACATAGGCATCCTCTCTTCAGCTTCTAGTAAAACCCTGAGATCACTGCCAAGTCTCATGAAAGAAGAAGTTGTGACCCAGTTCCTGGAGGGTGACTTTGTGTAAATAGCTTTCAGTGGCATGATGACACCCTCACGAAATCTAGCAGTGCACTTGTCAGCCCGTGAAATAAGGAGCCAAGAACCAGTCCTGATCCAGTGTTACACGGTGAGTATCCTTTCCTTTCCTTGCACACGCAAAAGCCATGGTGATTTCCGCAAGAACCACCGTTGTGCAAGCCAGACAGGGCTTGGCTGATTTTCTGAATCATCAAAACAGTGCCAGTTTGCATGGACAGCATCAGCTTTTGAGCAAAGCTTGCCAATACTGAAGAAAACCCTGTATGCCTGACTTAGACCCCAGCTCACTGCTTCTTGCTGCCTTTCCTGAGTTGTCTCTATAGCCAGCTATAACCTTGTGGCCAAAGAGTCTTCCAGTGACTAGGCAGACATGTATCCATTCACTGCTTGCAATACACCTGCAGGAACTGAGGTTGAACTCTGTCATTTTGCTCACCTTGGTGACACCCTGTCTAGCTTGGGACTATTTGCTGGCCTCAGAAGAGCCTGTGCAAATAAGGGTGAAGCTGGACAGTCATCAATACATGTCTCCATGACCTCTGTTTTTGTCTTGGAGACTTCCAGGCATGACAGGGAACCCCACTGGTTTAGCAGGATGTGTCCTGGCCCATGGCAGCGGGCTGGAAATGGATGATCTTAAGGTCCTTTTCAACCCAAACCATTCTGTGATTCCATGACAGTCACTGTTTTATTCCATCGCCACCCAAAGTCCAGTGAAATCACTGGCAGGTCTCTGGAATCTATTTCAAACCAAATGGATCCAGCATTTAGATCTAAGCACCGTGTTTAGATCTGTGGGTTGCTTTGGGCTTCTAATTTCCATGGGGATTTGCATAATAAAATACAGTAATAGGCTGGGCAAGTACACTGAGTGGTGGCTGTGAGCCAGGAACTAATGAGCTCCACTGCAGACTGTTTAGCTCTGGACAAGTCATTTGACCTTCCAAAGTCACATCATCCCAATCTGTGAAATGGGGATGGTAATACTTGCCTCACAGGGGTGTTGTGAGGATTAATTAGTTGCTGCTTGTACATTGCTTTGATGATGTTAAGAAGTACATGCCTGCTAAGTATTGTTATTGTATCATACCTGGGAAGATATTGCAGTTAGGGCTAAATCCTGCCCTTGGATAAAGATGTGTCTTTCCCCACGTCTTGTAAAATCAGCTGCTGGGCTTGCACAAGCAGCATTTATATAACGTTGGTACCAAACATCAACGTGCACCTTGTACCTTGGACGTTGCCAAATCCCACGACAATAGCCTGCTGGGAGTCATGTGGTGCCCCATCCCGGTGCAAACAGCTTTGGGCAGGAGCCCAAATACAAACTCCTTCTCTCTCTTCCCCCACGAACTGAAACTGATGTTTCCATCAGGCATTTCAGCGGTGACCTCAGGTCTAGAGCTCAGAGTGCCACACCAAGCCCATGGGCACATCAGTGCTGCACGATGCTGAGAGGACAGCCCATGCTGGACACGGCACCGGGACAGCTGAGCGCACTCCAGCACACAGCGAAGCTATGATGGGATAACTGCAGGAAGACACGGACACATGCATGAGCACAGATGGAAAAGGTAAGCTCCCTTGCCCAAACTGTAACCCTTACGTGGGTGCTTACTCTCTCATTTTCTCCCCTGAGAGCAAAGCTCTTTCACCTCCTCAGCATTTAGGCCTAGATCATAGAACAGAATCATAGAATCATAGAATAGTTAGGGATGGAAAGGACCTTAAGATCATCCAGTTCCAACCCCTCTGCCATGGGCAGGGACACCTCACACTAAACCAAGTCACCCAAGGCTCTGTCCAACCCGGCCTTGAACACTGCCAGGGATGGAGCATTCACAACCTCCCTGGGCAACCCATTCCAGTGCCTCACCACCCTTACAGTAAAGAATCTCCTCCTTATATCCAATCTAAACTTCCCCTGTTTAAATTTTATCCCATTACCCCTTGTCCTGTCACTGCAGTCCCTAACGAAGAGTCCCCCCCCAGCATCCTTGTAAGCCCCCTTCAGATACTGGAAGCTGCTCTGAGGTCGCATAGAATCATAGAACCAAGTAGGTTGGAAAAGACCTTTGAGATCATCAAGTCCCAGCCATTATGCCAGGACTGCCAAGACCACCACTAAACCACATCACTGAGGGCCTCATCTACACAGTGTCTGAACACTACATAGTACAAACTAGTGCACAAAGAAGAGAATTCCACTGACTGCAGCAGGCTAGGGCTCAGGATCATTAGTAGGCTCAAACCACAGTATCCAGCCTGCTCAAGGAACACATAGGAGTTCTGCATCCAAATTTCAGTGACATTTAGTGGAAGTCGGCCAAACGGCTCCCTTTGATTCCTTTGAAATTTGAGCCATAACTGTCAGTGTATCTTAGACGTGTGAACTGCTCCGAGAAGTCTCCCATATAGATTAGACTGCATCAAAGAGCTCCACTACACTGAGTTTAACGAAGACGGAGGGTTGAGGTGAGGCTGATCAGCAGCAACATCGTCTGAAAACAAAACCAACCCAAACGTGGCCACTTTGAAAGGGTTAAGGAGGGAAGTTGTTTGGGTGGCCGGTGTACATTAACTATCATTTCCAGCCAGCATGCAATGACTAGTTAGCGGGGCTTATCATCCCCAGCTATGTGAGGAATTACAATAAATGCCTGCAATGCAAGCAGGTTTCCGGCTTAGGAAGGTAAATAATGGAAGTCACTATTTTTGTCTGAGTTGCAAGAATTCCCCCGCACATAGGCTCCCCTCCCACTGTACCACAGCTAACTCTGATCCCTGCTGCTTGGCAAAATGAAGGCCTTTCATGCATCCTTGGGACTTTGCTTTGTCTGCAGAAGTAGCCAAGTCATGCTTTCTTATTTGGTGGCAAGCAAGAGGTTACATTTTCTGCATTCATTTGTTTTCAACACCTCCCGAATGCAATGACCTAAGGATGAGTGGAAGGAGATAGGCGCTGCTCCGAGATAGAGACTGCGTGATTTGTAGGGGAAGAGTAACAAAACAAGCAACCAGAGAACAATTCTGGTGCTTCCAAAGCCTCCAGTGACACGAGGCTGCAGCTCTGCAGCACCATCCCTGCAGAAAACACTCCCAAACTATTCAGTGATTGGGCTGCTATTCAAACAGACACTGGAATAAAACTTTGGCTGCCTCTGCAGGGTAGAAACAAGGTAAACTTTGGGTAGCACTTAGCAGTAAATAGGGAATAAAGTCATTAGAGCTGAAGAGTTTATTCTCTTTTAGCCCAAGGCTCTTTTCCCTGCCCTGGCATCCCCAGGCACGTGCCTGACCTGCCCTCTCTCTGAGGCCTTCACACGCCGGCTGTAGGAAACACCAGGATCCTGCCATGGGAGGGGAATTCGGGGTGGGATCCCGAGCCTTGGGAAGTTCCTTGTTGATCTGGCCAGGCTCCAGTAAAGTCCACGAGAGCCTCAGCCCCTTCTGCTGGTGAATGTTTATGAACCACAGGAGGGGAAGCCCAGCAGAGCACGGAGATGACGGTGCCAGGGAAGGGTTAAGCAGCACCACGGCTCCACGAGCATCACTGCCTCACACATGCCGTATTTCATAGCAAAGTGAACATATTAACACTGGCATGCTCCCACACACCGCCTTGGCTCTCCTCCAGGAAAGCATAACCCAGCTATTTGGCACACAAGGCCGCAATTTTATTTACACAATCAACTTCTTGATAAACATAAAACTTACCAAATATACCACACCCTTAAAATAGAAAAGGAAAAAGGCCGGGGGGAGAACTGCAGGAGCCTGAGCTTCTCGGACAGAAGGGATTAACCTGCTTTGGCTTGATACCCCATCCCCAAAGAAATCACCTGTGGGTACTGGAGGGTTTCCCCTTGCTTTAAGAAAGGGTCCTGCTTAGGGGATGCACAGTGGTTCCGTGATCCCCCCATCCTCATCTCATTTCCTGGTGTCATCACTGCTCCTGGCTAACATAGCTGTTAGGGGAAGAGGGCTCTGCTCTGCCAGTAACGCTCAAACAGCACAATCTGACCTTATTTACTGCTCTTACCCTCTTCTCGACATGAACCTTGGCACAAGAGTCTCTGAGTCTCTATGAACATTATCATTTCCAACTCTCTGTCCCTCAGTCTAACCAAGTGGCAGCTGTAGGTTTTACTCTGGGAGGAAAACATTGCCCGTTTCATGTGGCAACTAGATTTCCTGGAGACGTTCTCCCCTTTGCCAGAGCATAGACAATTCAGTTGGGAAGCAGGGAAACCTGGAAGCCTAAACCTTCAGCAGCCCCCCAGGGCACCCACTGCCTTAGGGGAAGCTCTGCCTAAACATCAGATAAAACTGCATCAGGCTTGCAACAGAGAGGCACACGTATATGTGCTGCTTCTACCTGGGGTCACCTAATTCAGCTCCACCACTTTCTTCACCTTTTGAGCTCACATTTCTCCACTGACCTTGCAAAGCAGTTGTCTTGCTTGGCTACTTGACAAAAGGCCCATAACCTCACTCCATCAGCTCTGTAGGCGTTAGAGACCAGAATGGCATCATAAGAAAGTTGGGGCTGTTCAGCCTGGAGAAGAGAAGGCTGCATGGAGACCTCAGAGCAGCTTCAAGTATCTGAAGGGGGCTATAGGGATGCTGGAGAGGGACTCTCCATCAGGGACTGTAGTGATAGGACAAGGGGTGATGGGTTCAAACTGAAACAGGGGAAATTCAGGTTAGATATAAGGAAGAAGTTCTTTACTGTGAGGGTGCTGAGGCGCTGGCACAGGGTGCCCAGAGAAGCTGTGGCTGCCCCATCCCTGGCAGTGTTCAAGGCCAGGTTGGACACAGGGGCTTGGAGCATCCTGCTCTAGTGGAAGGTGTCCCTGCCCATAGCAGGGGGTTGGAACTGGGTGATTTTAAGGCCCTTTCCAACCCAAACCATTACATGATTCTATGATCCAGTGCAAGCTCTCCAAGAGCCAGGGCTAATGGTTGTTCTGCTAAGCTTCAAACTGGACACTTGGAAGAAAAGGAGATGCTTAAACACAGCCTAAATCCCAGTCAGACAAAGTGCAAGGGAAAAATTAATGGGTCAAGGGCATTAAACTGATTTATACTGGCTGAGGATCTGGACGTATCTGCTTTATTCCTTGCAGATAAAAAGATCTGCCTGAGGCTAATAAGCTTTTGATAGTTTGGGAAACAAAGATTGATTCTTTCTTTCTTTTTCCCACCTTCAAATACCTGAGACACACTGCAATCATTTAGACAGATTAGCATCTAGAGATAAGAGGAGCTGAATGGTTGGCCTCAAAACCAAGCATTCATGACAACTCTTGAAACAAGAACACTATTACTCTCCATTTCCACAATCTATATACAACTGCAAAGAAAACTCTTCTCCCTTTGCAGCTGGAAAATGTACTGTAAACACCCTACCCGAAGCCTTGTCATAGTTCCTGAACACCCAGAGGTAGGTGAGCGGCTCCCTGAGGCCATTCTGGATGCAGCTCAGGGTCAGAGCCCAAGACACTGGTTCCTTTGGATGAATAGCTGGCTGACCTCGGTATATACATCTGAGACGCAAAAGAAGGCCCCCTCCCAGGAAAGCACAGGAATACTGGATATTAGAGCCAAGGAATGTCTGCAGGACTGGGTAGTCCAGTACCACAGCAAAAAGCACTTCCTTGAAAGGAGAGCTCAGAGTTTCTGAAACAATCCAGTTGTTGCCTGCCACATGTTTTTGTTCCTCTTCATAGGCTGGGAAAGGAGAACATGGGTCCACCTAAGCAGATTGCAGCTGTGATGGGAATTTCTCAGGCTACCCATTACAAAACAGCCACCGTGCATTCACTCCCCTCAGCTCCTCTCCAAAAGGCACCAGCTGAAATGAGACCCACCAAGATCTGCCAAGGGGAAATCTTGCCCTTTGGACACTGCCCCTTGGCTCATGTAGTCAAGACACAGAGGAATCCTGGGGATGCTTCAGGAGGCTACTGCAGCCAAAGAGCTTGTGGGTGCCCTCTTTTGTGGTACCCGTCCCATAAGGGTCTTGTACCCACCACTGTAACAAGACATTTGCAGAGAGTAATTTAGAGCTGTTTGCTACATATGCAGCTGCACATGAACAAAAGGCTCTCCTTGTATTATGAATACTTTCTTCAAGTACAAGCTATTGTCCAGTTCTCCACAATGGCCAACTCCTACACTGTTATAGTGGGTAGTACTACAGATAGTGACTTTCCACTACAATGATTTTCATAGCTAAGAACCTCATATCCTATTTAAAGTCAGTTTTTACCCTCTGTGAATGCAAGGGCCTGAGCACCTTCGATACAAAAACCAGAAGGCAGCTTCTGCCCAGCTCTGTGTACTAAAGTCTCAGGATTTCTAAGCCAACCTCAAGATTTCATTTTTTTGGATACTAACATGACTCCTACTGTCACATGAAAAAGAAACAGCTCCCAGTCTGCAGGCGGTTCATAGAAGTGCTATAAACCAACAAACCAACTGAACTGGTTTGCTGAAAGTATGTTCTACAGAGAGCTTCCTTAGTCCATCTGTTAATCTTACATGGTGCACATGACACCCCAAAACTGAGTATCTTGTCAGGAATGACACTTAGATCCCAGGTATTTCCAGTTGCATGTAACTGCTTTGCACATTGCTGTCACTGCCCTTTCAGTCCAGGCATGCAGAGGTGTGCTCCATCCATACAGACAACAGCTCATGGTCTATGCTGTTGGCTGTGTGCAGGCTCCTCTGTAGCTGCAGCAGCACCAGCAGCTTTTCTACAGGGCAAAGGTGGGCTGAGGAGAGCCTACAGCTATCAAACCACCTCATCTAACACAGCCCATACCAGAAGGTTCATACCACCAGCCAGCAGCCTAGAGCATGTCCTGCATCACAGCTCTTTCTGCTGCTAAACACAGGTAGGCAACAGCAGTGAGCACTCAGAGCTCCCTTGAGACTCTTGTGTCCTTTGCAGTTAAGAGGCTTTGCAGCCAGCAGGAGAACATAATTTGGACCGGTGACCACTGCCCCTGCAGAAGGATGCTGGGATAAGGGTAAAACAGAAGTGATCTCGCCACCCTACCTTAACACCTCACAATGCATGTTGTGTTTGAACCCCTCTCCTGCTCTGAGAAACAAAAGCCAGGGAGAGTCAGTACTACAGCTCTACAGGAAAGGATGGAGACCTTCAACTTGAGGGACCTTTCCACCAGAAGCACTGATGATTTCTCAGAAACGGGCTCCAAATGAGCCTCGTCGAAGCCTATTTCAGAGCCACAGGAGGGCGAGATGTGGAGGAGGACTTCAAGGCTGCTTCCAAACGAACTGAATCAGAGGTTTACCCAACCCCTCTCTTTCAGAAGTTTCTGAATAACGCACCAGCTTGAACCACTGGAAAGAAACAAATAAATGAGCTGGCAACTTTCACAGGGAGGAGCCTTGAAGCCCAGTTCCCAAGACCACGCCAACCAGCTCCGTGTGACAGCATACAGGAATGAAAATAGGTAGGTAACATTAACAGAAATACACTGAAACTTAATAACAGCAGCTTGTCAGGACATGCACCAAAGAGAAATGGCTCATAATAGCTACAGCTTGTATTATGAATGTTTCATAGCCATCTGGCTAACAGAGCTGCCTGAACTCAACTGATGTGTTGTGTGCGCTGCGGTAACCCACGGTGCATGCTCAGGAAGGAGACTGTTCTGCAGAATCCTGACATCTGTATTAAAAAGAGACACTATTTCTCTTGTCAGATGCAAACTCATTAGAGTAATACCACAGCAATGAACTGTGTCCTTCCTTGGTGTAAATCAGTGCGGTTCACTCAGGACAAATGGAGTTATCCCAATTTACACCAACTATAAGGGCCAGCCCCATTGTATTGAGCTCTCCTTGGTTCAGGCAGAACTTGTATGTGTCTACCAGTCGTTTAAAGCAAAGGCATAGTTTAAAAGCAAAAGTAACCCCCCTGCCTTTCCTCTCCTGATCTGATTCGCATACAAAATGGGCTTATGAACTCCAAAGTTATGGGAGGGATTGAGGGAGGAGGAAAGGGAGACACAAGAGCCCTTTTATTTTGCGTCTTATTCACAATGAAAATTGGCACAGAAGCCAACCACATACATTAACATAGTTCGGGCAAGTTTAACTCTCATGAATACATTTCTGTGGAAAAACTATGTGACTATGGAAAAATCCCCTCTTTTTTGCCATTCGAAAAGATAACAGGCTTCTATGTGGAACATACCCAGAACCTGCCTGATTCAGAGACATGGAAATACAAAGATGAATAAGGCTGAGTTTCCCATGCTAGGGGCCCATGGAAACTGAGAGGGGAGGAAGAAGTAAGAAGGCCCATTGACTCAGGAGAAGGACTTTCATCCTACAGGTGAAGGAAGTATTTGAAGGCACTAGTAACATTGCAGGCCTGTTCCAGCGCCCATTTAAGTCACTGGCAACATCCCATTGAGTTCACTGGGATGTGGGTCAGGGCTAAACAGTTTTAAAACATAATCCAAGTCTATTTCTACACCACTGTGTAATGAGTGGGATTCAAAACAGTTCAAGTGTGCCCAGCCCTGGGACTTACCTGCTGTCTGTCCACATTTCTCGCTCATAGCCTGGCTGCTGCTGGGGCCTGAAGTCTCAGTATCACACTGAGGAAGAGCTGAGCTCAGGACCAATATGGAGCACTGTCTCAGACTGAAGTGCACCGTAGCCTGCACCCATGTCTAAGTCAGGCAACCCAGAGGAAGGAAAGATTTGGGCAAGTGTATCAGGGCATTAACTGCACTTCTCTCCCCTCCTGCATTTCCATGCCCCTCTCCAAACCCAGGCTGAGGAGGGCTCACAAAGGGAACTGGGCACATCTGCTGGACAATGTGGGCATTCCTTTGATGGCACAAGTAACACTGGCACCCAAAATCTGGAATTTAAAGCTAGCCCAGACACAGTGACCTTGCACTGGGATCCTCTGACCCGGCTGCAGTGGGTGCAGCCTTAAGAGCTCTGCAGAACTTCACAGCTACACAAAGACAGGACCCTCATACATTCCTAATTGCAACCTACAAACTATTGCCATTCCCGTAAAGAACCCCTTTGCTTTTGCTCACTTACTGCCCTGCTACCGTGCTGTATTTTCAGCAGAGGATGGTAACCACAGAATGCCTATTTTCTCCTGAATGAACCAGTTCGCTTCATTATTGCCTATCTGAAACATCAGTTCGCATTCCAAGTCCTTCCTCAGATCACTTTAGGAGCACGTCACTGCACTAGGCCCTTAATATCTTGCTAATTTGTTTCATCAATTACTAATTGAACTCTTTAAATGACTCACATTGGGATGGTGAGTCTCTCCATACAGAAAACTCAGTGATCTCAGGAGAGGTAACCCAAAATTAAACAGCAGGGTAGGAGCAGGACGGGGAATTTTCCTCCAGGATTGGCAGTTCAGAGCCCTTATCGCTGTGATGCATCTAAGCACGGCCTATTTTGCACCTGCCTAAACACAGAGTTTCCACTGATGTCAGTGTGTGGAAGGAGCGAGGTATACAGATCCACTCATTGAAGGCAAAGGATCTGCAGAGCAGATCAAAAGGGGACGCTCTCCCTGTGGGACAAGTCCATCCCTGGTGCTAGCTCTTGCTTTAATGGCACTTAATGCACATTGCCACTGATGTCATTGCTAAAATTGGCTCTGCTGCAGAGATGGGGATTGGCGTGGAGCAGTGAATAGGATTTTTCACAGATGACCATTTCCAGCCATACCAAGAGGCTGCCTTTGCCTTCTCCAACACAACTGTCTCCAAACACAACCTATAAACAACGTCACTACGTTGGTGTGACATTGGGGAAAGGTACCTGAGTATTTCAGGACCAGTTCTCCCATGCACAATTCAGTTACATACCAGGCTAGGCTGGAGAGAGGTCACCCAGACCTGTCTGACTGACCCTTCACACACTGACCTGCTGTTTTTCCCCTGGAAAGCTTGATCACCACTTGCCTTGCAGCGAAGGATGGGTTTTCTCTCACCTACCTCCCACCAATGTTGGTATCTCCATCTGCTCAGCCACATTCACCTCCCACCAGAGTTAATGGAGTGAGTAGGCACTTCTGGGGAGTAAATCACCTGGCCTACAGCAGATGCCTCCCTTAGGATAAGATCAGTATCGCTCCCTGACAGCTGTGAAGACCATTTACCTCTACATCTATGTACACGTCCACACAGAGCCAGAGGAATCCCATCCCAAGCAAGTGGTCAGATGCTGAGCTGCTGGAACAAGTTAAACCACAGTTGTTTTACACAGGTACACTGTCCTTGTGTGCATCCTTTGCTCCATGCCCACCTCTTTTGCCTTGTTCTAAGCTGCCTTTTATGACTGACCCCAGGAGATGGAACCTGCCGCTGTTCCTACACCTCCAATAAACAACAAGAACATGAAGACCGCCACGTGTGCACAGGCGGTGCTGCTCCAGCACCAAGGCTTGAAGCAGAACTGGTTAGCCAAGTTCTTACATGTAGACATAAAGCCCCAACAGGGACCTTTGCAAATATCTCTGCTGGTCTCCTGGTCAGTGTTTCACCCAGTTACATGGTTCCCTGCTGTAATTACAGGTATATTCCCATTGGATTTGGCACCACTGCTTAACCAAACATCATGCATTAGCTCCTAAGAGAAAGATGTTATTTATTTTAGCCACACAAGGTTTATCTTGTAGTAGCCATCAACTTTCCACGGAAAGACTACGCTCGACTGCTATACATCAGTCATTAGAGGCAGCTTCTAAACTTTAATATCTCCAAAGGAACAATAATTGCAACCCTTTAATACTTCATACTTGCAGACAAGTGGAATGAACTCACTGGAACCAGCGGGTGGTGTATGTTCAGCTGCTCAGAGCAATATTTGCCTTGCCTGTTCCCAGCGAGGACAGCTGACATCAGAGGAGCAATGGACCATTCAGCGGGCAGGAGAGCCCACGGCTTGTATGGTGGACATCAAAGTGCTTTGTGACATGCAGATGTTTTCCATGCAGAGGCTGAGAAAAGTGATGGCCAAGATTCTGTAAACCCTGTAAGCCCTGAGCTGTGGTTTTTAGTTCATTTTCTCCTCATAGCCCTGTTTCCTTGCCCTTTCTTACGTGGAAGCATGATGGGTTATAGCCTCAGATGATACAATTTAGTGTGACCCCATTGACTTCACAGAGTTGTTTACACAGGTTGCAAATCTCTACCATCAATTTAAATCTATACAGATTTGCATCACGGAGAACACTGCTACATTATTCTCCATAGCTAATAAGCTTCTTAAAATTAAGAAAATCAAATACCCTGGACATCCATTACACTTGTATTTGGAGATAAGGATTTCAGAGGATGCCTTCTCCTGCCCTATCTCATGTTCCTCATCCTGCTCCTCTGGTTATTAGAGGGTCCTCCCAGTGCCATGTGAGCCAGAGCTCAGCTGCTGAGGACAGTGGCCATGGATGTGCCCACAGTTGGACCTGCTTGCTGACACATAGCAATGTTCCCTTTCCCTCTCCCAAGCTAGCACTGTGAATATAACCCATCCCTGAGTGCCACTTAGCACAGGGCTCTCTTCACTACCACCCAGGCTCTCACATATGGGATGTAGGTAAAAATCCCTGCTCTGTTTGATAGAGCAAGTCTGATGCACAGCTCCCTCTGCCCAGGTGAATTCCTCAACCAGCAAGCTAATAGCTGTTTTATAAAGCTCTCCTTCCCTTTCATTTTCATTTCATGTGCCATTTCAGAGGCCTTGCTTTCATCCTCCTGTGGCATAGAAACATATTTGCAACCTCACTATTTTCCATTAGATGAAATTCTTGTGTCCCCGCTTGCCCTAACCAGAAGCACTGTACCACCACGTCTGCAAAACACTGCATTGTGCCCTGATCTTGTGCTGTTCTGCAAGGAACACAGTGAGGTTTCACACAAAGCTTCCCTCCGGTAAATAAGTGCCAGTCTGTACCCACAGCACACATGGAGACAAACACTTCCCATTACGATGCAAGCTGAGAGTTGAAAACTCAACAGCAACAACTCCTGTGCTGGGCAATATGCTGACTGAGCCTGATTTTGGGATGCACTGAATTATCCTGAAGAGCCAGGTGACTTAAGTGCCAAATTCCTTACCACACTTACTGATTTAATTTGACCACTGAAGTTCTCCAGGCTTTTTTGGAAGCCCCGGTTGCGATTTCAGGAACCAGTAAGTCCAAGACAATCCCACAGGTTGAACGCTGTCATTAAAAGCATGACCTGATCTTGCTTAAGGCAAACGATGGAGTCCTTGCAGGAGTGGCAATGAATTAAGTGGCTGTATCATCCATCTCAGCAGTGGTTCTATATGAGGGAGCAAGACCCAAGACCACTGAAGATGTCTGAGGCCATGACAGAAATCTTAGATTTGATGCTGTCCATAACACATGTTGGGATGCATTTTCTGGATGAACCAAGGAGAGAGCAACCAAGATCTTACATCCACCAAGAGCAACCTCTAGTGTGAAGCATCCCTACCCATGGCAGAAGGGTTGGAAACAGATGATCTTAAGGTCCTTTCCAACCCAAACCAGTCTATGATTCTATGATTCTAAGATGATGAGGAGCTGGAGCTCATGATGACCAAGGAGAGGCTGAGAGCATTAGATTCAGCCAGCCTCAAGAAGAGAAGATGAAGGGGGGGGGGCGTATTCCTGTCTCAGCTACCTCAGAGACAGTATCAAGATGACAAAGCCAGGCTCTTTTTGAGGTGCACAGCTCTGCTGGTCATAGCATGACCACTGCACTCTGTGTACGTGCCACTCTGTATGCTGCTTTCCACACCATCTCCTGCTCTGAGATCAGTGTTTCCATCCTGTTCCATTCCTCTTTCCCCTTAGCTAACTTGCTAGAGGTTAAGCTGCCTCTCAAACAGCCCCCATCCCACTTAGCCTGTATCCCGGGATTTTCTTTCATGAAAAAGGCACTGTAAAGGCTCTGGACCCTGTGCTATGATTTACACTTTTTCATCTCCTGCAGCAAGCCTGCCGTCTATGTGATGATACCATTCAGCTCCGTTTACCTGAGAACTTAAAAAAATACCATCCGAGGTTGTTTTTTCCATATGGGTAAATAGTAAGGGTGGGAGTATTCCTTATGGGAAACCTGGAACAGTCGCACTCTGTCGGCCTGACATTTCCTGCTGTAATTGAAACTTTTGATGTGAAAAATTCCATCCACACAGTGTCTCTCTCTGAGCCAGGCAGGGAGAAGGGCAGGGGTGGGCGCAGCGTTAGCACGCGCTTTCCCCCAGCTCCCCCGCTGCAGCCAGTTAAACTATAGCAGGTGAGATGCGGAGATGTAAGGGAAGGAATATGAGGAAGGAAATGCCAGCTGAGTTAGGTAATTTGGGTCAGAGGAAGCCAGACGTAGTTACAGAGGCAGGTACAGATTAAATCAACTTGAGGCTCTAGGTCTCTGCATCTTGCCCATACCCTGGTCCAGGAGGGCAGGGAGAGGTGAATCCGTGTGTTCACAGAGGATGTGCATCCTGGACATGTGGGTTCTGCCTTGAGAGGACAGGCAAACAGCTTCCTTAGAAGTTGTAGGGGCCAATGGGAGAAATAACGTGGCCCTTTTGCAAGGTAAAGGATGTTTAGATGAGCATCTTTAAAAATCCTACCTGATGCTATACAACCTAATCCTCAATGAAATCAGCTAAACAACCAAATCCCAACCCAAATCCCAGCAGAAATCCAGGCAGAGGAGCCCACTGTTGCCAAACATGAGCTTGTCTTTGCACCAGTTCCAGACCTTATGCCTGAGGACAATCGGTGTTCCTAGGTTGGACCCGATCTCTTGAATTAAGACAGTTGGGGAAGGAATTATAGAATCACAGAATGGTTTGGGTTGGAAAGGACCTTAAGATCACCCAGTTCCAACCCCCTGCTATGGGCAGGGATGCCTGACAGTAAACCATGTCACCCAAGACTCAGCTACCGATCTGTCAATTTATTCAGCTTGATTTCTGCAGTAGGAAGGAGCAGGCCTATGAAAGCAGCATCATGTTCTTTCTGCACCTCTGAGTGGCCACTGGGGTCCAGGCTCATTCCCCCTGGCTTCAGCACCAGCACAAACCTGTTCCCCACCCAAGCCAGCCCCATCCAGTGTCAATTGACAGGGCTCCTTCCAGCTGCAGACAGAGCTTATGGGTCCACTGGGGCTTCTCTCAGCTTCCACCTCAGCTCTGCATCAGCCCCAGCTCAAATCCTACCTCCACCTCCACCTCTATCCCATCCCACAGGGAGCTCCTGTTATTCCCAGGCCTCGAGCGAGCTGGATGCCTATCTTCCTCCTCCTCCTCCTCCATGAAACCTCCAGCAGACTCTTCAGGTTGGACATCTGACTGCTGGTATCAACACTGACCCCAGCTCCCACTAGTATAAGTACATTAATAAGACAAAACACAGGGCAAAATGGAGCCCCTGTGAGTAATGGACACAATGAGATTTGCTAGGCAAAGTAAACTGGTGTTAAGAAACATTTTTGGCATGCCATGAAAAGTTGAAATCCTGTCACACCCCGACAGTTACAAAAGGCAAAGGCAACATAACATGAGCTTTATGGTAACTGTTACATGAGTTTGTATAAAAATGCTTCCTCCGAATGAGAATGCAGCCCTGCTTCCCTGTGCCCAGTTTTTGCTGCACCTTTCTTGCCCCCTCAAAGGCACAGAGTAGAAGAGAAAACAGTCCTGCCTGCGACTCCTTTCTCAGGCACCTTACAAGATTAAAGCTCAATGCTCTGTGCTCCTTTCACACACCCAAAGACAAGACAGTGGAAAAAACAAGTACCTGGACTCAGCGATGGTTTCTGAAATCTGGATTTTCACTGTTACAGATGCATCTGTCCCTCCAGCTGCAGCGGTGACAGCCACACTACCAAGCAAATTCCATCAGTCATTACTCTTCCCAGCAATCCTGACAAGCAATGGGCAGCATGGGGGGAGAAAAGGGAAGCTGGATCTACAGGAACAGGCATTTCAGAAAGGAAAAAAATGAGTTATTCGAGCAGCCGTTCACATTAATTCTCATTTCTAACCCCGTACCTTACATGACAACTGACCAGAAACTCAATCTGCTCCTTGGACTTCCACAAGCAGTTCATTCAGGAACAGAAGGAGGGAAAGCTGTCAGGTCTCAAATATACTAGAATGTATTTTGTGCTGCTGGCTTTCTCAATCTCTGTCACCAAAGTAGGCAAAACTAAACCTGAAGTTAATGGGTGTTACATTTTGATGTGAGCTCTGTTGTAGAGATGCTCACTTTTATTTAGATATTTAATTTAGATATTTCTGGAGAAAAGTATGAATTTCTCCACTCAGAAAGTTGCTTTACTTTTAAATTCCCTTTAGTTTTTGAAATAAATGAATTAAAAGGTCATTTAGGAACATCTAACAAAACCCCAGACTTGCCTGTGCCTACCAGTTGTTCTTATATCTCCCATCAAGGAATCTTTCATAAGAAAACTCGTAACAGGAATTCCAGTTTTCCCAGGCAAAGCTGGGATGATGAACTGCATCATTTTCCCTACCACAGGGGCACCAAGAGGCCTCTTAATACTGTGGCTTGTGGGTCCCCCATTCTTCATGAGACTGCCCCTTACTCAGGGGGCTCACAACTGAAGGAGAAACAAAGATGGGCAACCAAAAGTAATGTCCAGTGCCACTGAGCACCCTGATGGCAGCAGTGCAGAAAGAGTCTTGTTCACCTGAACTCTTCCTCTAGTGACCTGGTACAAGTATATGATCAGACTCACTGGATAAAGCCTTTGTATTGGCTTCTCCTGCCCTTATTTCTGCTTCGTGGGCTGGCAGAACTTCAGCGAGTTCCAGTAGGGAAAACAAGGAAGATCTTGATCTTATATTGATCTTGATTTTTGTCCTCCTGGAACAAAGGAGAACTCCCAGCGTGCCATGAGCAGGAACCACATACCTCAAATTACCAACTGTGAGATAAAGGAGAGAAAACTGAGGAGGAAAAAGAGATAGCAGGTAAATAGAAACAGAGAAGTGCTGTCAAGGAACAGCAACACTTAGCCTAAGAGTTGTGAGAGTCTCTGGTCTACTGCTATGGGTAAACATTCGTCCCAATGACAGCACATGGTGGAAAATTATGTGAGATGGGCCAGAACTAAGTCGTGATTGATGAGCCTTGGAAGAGCAGGACCTGGCTCTCCAATGTTGGTTTTGCAACCTTTGATCTTTATAGCCACGCATTATAAAGCGGTTTCAACTTGTAACTAAATTCCTAACATACTCAGCTGTAAAATCCAGACATATCCTGAGTAATAAAACAAATACATAAACCGGAGCTTAGGTGAGAGTCATCTTTTACTGTCACTTAATGCTGGGAACACCTAGAGCTCGTTATACGAGATTCAACAGGAAAACATCAGTTTAAGAGCAGCATGAAGGGATTTAGGCTGGAAACAAATTAATTGGGCTGTACAGCCTACATTATTGAATCCTACCTGGATCACCAACTTACAGTGCCTCTAAAGAGCATCACAGAGCAGGCAGCATTCAAACTGTTACACATCCTGCAACTACACAATGTGATGTTCATGAAATACAGCTTCTATCGCTCCATGTATCAGAGCCACGGGCCTTCAGAAACGTCATTCTGTGAACTGTGGATATAACCAATAAATCAAGGCAGTTGCACAAGCCACAACTTAGGTGGCATTAATTAGATCAGTGGAAGTTATGATCCAACATAATTATCATTGCTACCCCACCTACGTTTAATTTCAGTGTTTCTTCCTATCTTTCCCCCAGAGGGTCAATAGGAGACTTAAGCTACATGCTTCAACAGTGTCAGTCTCCAGAGGCAGCACGAAAGAGCAGCGTTTGGTAATTATATGAGTGCAAGTAAGGGGAAGGGGACTATCATGAGATGTGATCAGATACCATACAACAAGGGGAGAAAAAAAGAAGTTCACCCTTTGCCCCTTAAACACCTCATAACTTTGCAGCTGTATAAGAGGTCTGGGCTTTCTGCTGCCCGCTCTGACCCACCAGTCCCTGTTCAGCAAGGTATTCACATACAGAAATCACTGTACACGTATGGAGAGTCTTATAAAAGTCAACCTGATCTCCCAAAGTCTTGCCTTCATAGTGAAAACGGCCTGAATGGCCCAGCCCAGGGAGGGGATGAAGCGTCAATGTACTGAGATAGGACCTGAGGCAGCTCTGACCACATCTATAATAGAAAGTAGTGAAAAATAAGAGGAGTGGATACAGGAAAAACTGGTGCCCAGGACTTGACATCCCCACTGTGCCTCTCCATTCTGTATGTGCTTTACTTCAGACTAGCTGCAGTCTAGCAGCAGTAGCAATGAGCACAAGCTGTCCCACTACAGATGCAGCCCTGAAGCACATCCACCAGCTCAGTGCCATCCCAGAGGAATCCTGCTCATGTCCTCCATGACATAAATGTGCAGTTAAGTGGGGATCACTGGGAGTCTCATTTCAGAAGCACACGGTTGACCTCAAATAAAATGCTAATACCAGTCCCACCTTTAGAGGGCATGGGCAAGTGTCCACAGGTACACACGTATTGCAGACCACTCAGAGATTCCTGTGCAAGCATCTCCTGAGGTCACTACAGACCAAGTGTCGCAGCAATACGACCAAGCCAGTGTGATGCTACACCCAAGCTGTTTTGTCCTGCTGAAGCAGCATAACACCACCCTGATGCAGTTCTGCACTGGGTGACATATGTGTCCACTGATGGCAGTGCTCTGTGTGGCTGTAGCTCACCTGTGCAGTGTGCGTGTGCTCTTCATCTGCAGCACTCCCTCTGTCAATGAGGACAACTGTACAAGCCTGTGTCTCTGAGGACTGTGCTTCAGGAAGAGAGAGTCACACAAATACAAATACAAATGGGAAACCAAGTGTTTGCAGGGCTGAGCCCTGAATCACAGTCCAGGAAACAGTTGTAATGACAGTACATGGCTGAAGAAGAACTACAGCCTTTGAACTGGCTGCAAGGACTTTATACAAAAGGGTACCATATATTTCAGGTCACTGCAGTTCTTCCTGATTAAAGCTTGCACTATCACAGTGACTGGAAGACAAAGAGGTTTTCTGCTAAGAAATCCCCAAAGATGCTCTGTTTTAGCAGGTCAATTGCTTCTCTTCTTCTTTGACCTTTCTTCTATGCATCTGCTCTTCCCTACACATACAATAAAACATTTTCCTCTGACACTGTGCAGGGCTCTGCTTAAAAAGAGCTTGGTGCAATCAGGTGTGTTCCTAGCGAGCTGCAGCCTGCAGCACAAAGACACCACTGTTTTTCAGGAGGCTGCTCAGCAATGTTCACTCAACAGAAGAGCCCAACAGGATGGCAATATCCATCAACCCCCTGCATTTGCTTGTAATTAAAGAAAGGTCAGTGGCTGCACCTTTCGGAGAATCCCGCTTACCTTTGCCCATCCAAAACCCAAACCTATATGAATTTCACAATGGAAACTTCCTTTGACATCCAAAAACGTGAAACCTGAGACATGAACAATATTACTGTACTAATCTAATAAGGTTGGTGAAGCCCATTTGCCCCACGGTTGGCTATAGAACCAATGTTAGGGTAGTATTTGGTACCTGACAGCAGAAGCTGTTGTATGTTCCAGTTTTTTCATGCCTCACTGCTACAGAAAGGCCCTGATTCACACCACTTCATTATCGTTCCTCGGTTTTATAGGCAGCCAGAGGGCATGCTGGATCCGCAGTTTGTTTGTCTGGATCCACTCATTAGTAAATGACGCGTAGTGAGCAATGATATGCACCTGGACGTTCGGTCTGAGGAGCTTCTGTAACATTCAAATTGGTTGTGCTACTTCAGCCAAAGCAATGGGATTCTTTTCTTTATGCTTTAGTACTTCTAGGAGCCATCTCATCGGTGGAGCAGAAGCACCAAAAAGCAAGGATGAAAGAGAAGGAAGAAAAGCACAAGACTTCTTCCCATGAAGCAGTTTGCTAGTGACACAAAGATGCTGTGGCCAGGACCACAGCCACATTATGATGGCAATCTGAATGGCAGCACAGAGTCATAGAATCATAGAATCAGGGTGGAAAAGACCCTAAGATTGAGTCCAACCCTTACCCCAGCACTGCCAAGGCCACCACTAACCCATGGCACTGAGGCCTCGTCTCCACGGTGTGTGAACACTTGCAGGGACGGTGACTGCAGCCCTGCCCTGGGCAGCCTGTTCCAATGCCTGAGCACCCTCTGGGGCAGGAATTGTTCCTCAGCTCCATCTAAACTTGTCCTGGTGCAGCTTGAAGTCGGTTCCTCTTGTCCCATCCCTTGTTCCTTGGGAGCAGAACAAGAAATACTAAAGAAGAACACATATGGAGGGATTCAGGTGGGAAGTTTGCAGCAATATTGACTGCCAGACTCAAGTGCTGCTCCGGAAACCTGGACCTAGAAATTTACTTTTAGGGACCAAGCTTTTAATCCCTTCCTGGTTCTTTTGGTGGTATCACAGGTATAATTTGCTATTGTAATGAAGGGGAACTGGGAGGGACAGATCAGGATACAGACATGAGGTATTACAGCAAAATCCTTCTGACTTAGAATCCTTAGAGACTACAGATGCAAGAATTGCAGAGACACAATCCAACACAATCCCCTGCTCTACTTTTTCCCATCATTAGCTGGGTACCACAGAGAGTGCTGTTAAAAAACGTCTTCTAAAATAGCTTTAAGGATTGGAAATCTGATAAGGCAAATACAAGTGGCAAAGCTGCCCTGACGTCAGTGAGACTTATATAAGGGAAGATTTTGTAATGGTAAGACTGGAACTGAAAAGTCCTGCACGCTGAACAAGGAAGTTTTTCAGGTTCACCTCAACACAAGCCACACATTTGTCCTCAAAGCAGTTTCCCCCCTGCCCTGCAACTACAGCTGAAACTGGACCATCTCTGCAAAACTCGGTACTTTGTGTGTACAATCACACAAGCACAATTTGCTGCAAAGCTACTCATTGACAAGCAACTCTGGTATTAATATTGAGGGATGTTTTTGAAGGTAACTTGTGAATTGATACCTATGATAATTTTAATGAAGAGAGGTGGCTGTAAATGCAGTACATTTAGCCAGTCCTGGGACAATATGGTGTGAGAGTCATTCTCCCTGCTTACAATCCCTCTTTTCAGGACCATCGAGTAAGTTGGTGTGAATTAACACTGGCCGTTTGAAATCGACTGGAAATAAATGGAGCTCAGCCAGATGACATCAGTGGAGGACCCAGCCTTTTGACTTCAAGTTATCCTCAGTTAACACTGGCGTAATCAGAAAAAGGCGACATTTACTCCCCTGCCCAATGAAAAGAGCCTGGGCATTGGCTACTGCCTGAAAACATTCCACAAGCCATGAATTATTCACAGGATTAAGCAAATAATTGTGACTAGTAAATAAATATTTGTAAGAAATGGCTGGTTCATACACCATTCAAACACAGTGGAAGGGGGAGATATTCATCAGATGAATTACCCATTAAGAATTATTGGCTCAGCTCTGGTTATAACCGATAAACAGTCATGCGGATAACAAGGCAAGTGCTTGGCAAGGCTCCTGCTTTCATTCTTAGCAATATGGGCTCCTTTTCAGCAGACACATAAGCTCAATTATTTATCCCCCTTGTAGCAGAGGAACTCACTGCCTTCAGTGCACCTGAAAGGCGAGAGCTGGCGCGCTGTTTCCCCAATCCCTACTTGTCTGGTTAAATTCCAGGTCAGGCAGCAGCCCTCTGACAGAACCACATTCCTGCTGTAGTTTCAATTACCTAAATTATTCTTCACCTCCTGTCCTAAGCATGGGCATATTTTTGATGGCCCAAGCTGGGAAATGTGAATGCAAACTGCTACCAGATGTAGGGAAGAAGAATGATTTCAGATCGGAGGCACTAGCCTCTGAGTCAAAATACCTGAGTCTTTGCTGTGCCACAGGCTTTCTGTAAGCCACTTAGGCCCAAATCCCCAGAGGTATTTAGGCTTTTAACTCCTGTTCATTTCAGAGAGAGTTAAAAGCCTAAATACCTCGATGGAGCTGGGGTTTAGCCTCTATGGTTATGTCTACACAGCACAAGGGTACCCATAGTACCAAGTGGGCACCTCAGAGTAACTCTTAACAACCTGGCTCCAGTGGAAGGGCAATATCCTGGTGTTGGTCTACTCTTCAGCCAAGAGTGGCATATAATCTGGTTGTGGAGAGCTCTCACCACAGCATTCCCAGCTATTCCTTCAGAGCTAGCCTGGCTATCTCCATACAGACTGTGTTCTACCCGGTGGCTTCAGCCCACATGCCTCAAAATGATGCTGCAATCTGGGTAGCAGTTTGCCTTGTTGGGATGCAGGGAGAATCATAGAATCATAGAATAGTTTGGGTTGGAAAGGACCTTAGGATCATCCAGTTCCAACCCCCTGCCATGGGCAGGGACACATCACACTAAACCATGTCACCCAAGGCTCTGTCCAACCTGGCCTTGAACACTGCCAGGGATGGAGCTTTCACAACCTCCCTGAGCAACCCATTCCAGTGCCTCAGCACCCTTACAGTAAAGAACTTCTTCCTTATATCCAATCTAAACTTCCCCTGTTTCAGTTTTAACCCATTACCCCTTGTCCTATCACTACAGTCCCTGATGAAGAGTCCAAGAATGAGAATGAGTGCACCCCATGAAATTCACATGGTAACCAGGCACTGCGCTGGTGGGCAGCACGTAAAGCACCCAGAGCCAGCAGGCTTGCTTTGAATGAATGATCCTTCAAATTCCATTTTAATTCAGCTTTTTGGAAAGCAGCTTCCACCAGGCACAGAAAGGCAGCAGGGTGCTGTGCAGCATGCTTACATTTACATAGCTGGCATCTTTCACTTCTAACACCACTACAACTGTGTCTCCCCCAAAGAATCAGAGCAAATGGTTAATGTGCAGTTATGGTTAAGTTAAAAAAAGAACTGCTTTGCTGCTATTCCTTTGTCAGTTTTGGCAAGCAGCACTGGGGAAGCGAAACACTGATAACATTGCTTTATTGTTCATGTAGGTCCCAACCTTAACATGCTACATCTGTATCTTCTGTCTCAAGAAGTTGCTTTCTTTTCATCAAACACATTCCAGAAGTCAACAGTAAAAGCACTGACAAGAGACAGCAGATTGATCCATTAACTCTCACTCACTGCTAACAGTTCCTTGGCTGAAACCGGACCCTGCATTCCACTTGGGAAGATTTGGGAAGTTCAGACTGTAAACATGCTTGCAGGATTTGGTTACTGCTCCCATCCACTGCAGCTCCTGCCCCAGCTTCACACAGGAGGTGCTGGGAACCTCTACAGGTGCTGTGCCTCTTACTTTATACATGCCTAATTAAGTAACAAACAGGACAGGCCAAACGAGTCCTATGTGCCTCGTGTTAATATTACACTACATGCTCAGTGCTAATCAATGTGGTTGCAATGAAGGATATTAGAGCACGCAGCTCTTTCTAATATGTCTAACAATACTAATAATAATAAATAATAACAATAAGGCACTCTCCCCTTGCCAGAAAAGATGCAATTAAATGAGCACATGTTTTGCCTTTTAGAGACAGGCCCTTAAGCATCTTCCGTTTAGCAGCCGATAAAATGAAGAGAGTCTTTGCCTCTTGTGGCTTTGGATTTGCTTTGCAAAACCAGCCTTTATTTTAAGTTGGATTTATCTGACAATGCTCCTTTGTTGAACTATTATTCTCCATCTGTATTAGCAACGCCTGCAGGGTCTCTGCTCGCAGACCAACGCTGCAGCACATCACTCACTGTACAAGCACAGAACGAAAATGCCATTTCTACATCTCCGAACAAAGCTGCAAAGCCCAGTGCGGGCTCGGCTCCCACTGCGGCTCTCTGTCCCCCTCTACTGACTACAACAGCTCGTCCCGGGGCCGATTCCTGCATCCAGGGACTCAGCCTGGGGTGCTGTTACCCTTGGAGAGGTGACAATGCACCTTCTGAGAGGCAGCGAGGTGCTGGCTTATCCTGGGAAGCAGCTGATTTTCCCTGCGTAGCAGCTGGACAAACAGGGTTTTGTCCAAGCAGGCCTCCGAGTTCAGCTTCTGCATTGCTCACAAAACAGCACAAAATGGGGTTTTGTGCTGAAAGATGTGACGGGAGGTAAAACATCACTGCAGCGCTCCAGCCAACCCCTCAGGATTGTGATTTCAGATGGTGTCTCTGGCATCCCATTGGAAGGGAAATCGTGCTTCCCTTTGGCTATACAGGTTAGGTTCTTGAGATGAATTATGTTATCCTGGATGGAAAACTCACTGCTTTTCAGGAGCTGTATGTTTTGATGTGACAGAGGCACTTCCCAAAGAAAGACGCCTAAAAAAAAAGCCAGGTTTCTGAAAGAGAAGGCTTTCAGGAAGAGCCTTTGCTCTTCATATAGGTTACAGTACCATGTACAGCCCCACAGCTCATGAGCAGAACCAGAAGAGAGTGCTGTGGGTGAATGCCAGGAGCTGCTCCACTGACATCACTGGGAGTTTTGCCACTGATTTCAGTGGAGTCATGATTTCATGCAGGACTCTGCTGCCACTGGAGTCGAGGTTTAATTACACAACCCTTTACTAACTGGCTCTCTAGGTTTCTACAGTGCTGATTTCCCTCCAATCTCACTCCAAGGGTTAGTTCTGACTTGTTACCGGGGCTTGTTTGAAAGCTTCATGCTCTTTATGACTACCTTCTCCCTCTGGTACTGTGCAATCACAGACACAGTTCCCTATTCCAGCCATATCTGTGTACACATCATCTGTATTTGCATCTTAACACTTCAGACTTCTCTCCTTTGTTGCCTCTAAGATGTTTTTCACCCTTCCCCTCTTTTCTCTTCTCCTTGGTCAAGTCCTTGGTATTTCATACCCTTTTGTAACACAGGGCTATAACCAGATCCCAGCTATGAATGAATATTCTCGGGAAAATGACTTGTTATTATGGGTCTGGACTGACAATTTGGTCTCAGTTTCCAGATCATTTTGGCCTTGGGGCCATGAAGAAGTCATGCCACTGTCAGATCCATCTCTGCCTGTACAGAGAGAGGTCCTGCACATTTAGACTGCAAGTTCTGCAGGAACTAGCACTGGGTTAGCAGCCTGTCTGCCCAGCAGTGACAGCAATGGCACCTGAGGTTCGTGCACAACTGGGAGCATCGCCATTGTAATTCAGGATGGAGAACACCTATTGCTCAAGTGAATGTACACCACCTTTGTCCACCTGGCAGTCGAAAGCAGGACAGCAACACACTGACCAGTTTCAATCGAGCTGCTTTGGATACCTTAAGCAGTGGAGAAACAATGTTCAGGCACCAGCTCCTGAATATGCATGCTGCATCCCAGGCAGGCTTGTCCAGCCTGCCCTGAACCCTGGGAAGATTAAAGCTGGTTGTTGTTTGATTATCTGCACTGCAATCACACCTCCCAGTTCCGAGGTAGGTGCACAGTTGGTGACCAGGGAACCATTCCTCTCTCCCTGCTGTACTGTCAGAAGTATTCAGTGTGAGAAGTGAAGGGGCTGGAAGGATGTGCTGAGGGTCCTCCCTGCCTGCAGCCTGCATGGTTTGCTCCAGAGCAGCCATAGTTTTGTTAGTAGCTCATATACGCTGTGATGTTTCAGTGTTCCCCTTTCCTCCCCATGCTCTGGAAGAGAAGACAGACTTAGGAATAGGATAGCTGGAACTGATTTTAGCTGCAAGTGATCTGTCAACGGGAGAGAAAACACACTTTTGTATGAAGTTGCTGTTTGCACTGTGTATTTAAAATCCTGGAATGAGCATGAGATGAGCTATCATGGAAACTCACAGAATCTGAATTGCCACCTTTCTTATTACCACCTTTCTTAAGTTCAGAGTTTATTGCTTGTTTCCACTTAAGAGAAGAGATGCAAACCTAGATTTGCTTTACAGGGTGTTTTACTTGTCCCAGATCCTGTGGAGGATGCTTGGGGCCCAGAAACCAGATGCTGAAAATCACTGCGCTGCTATCTGACACGAGGGAAGAATGCCACCAGCTGCAGCTGAGTTACATGTGAGCATTAACTAATGTGAAATTAGAATAAAGCCTGTAAGTACCTAAATCTGCAACTACGTCCCAGCACAGCTACAGCATCTGCAAATCCAGATCCACAGATATGGTTTAGTACCTTACCCGTACACAGAAGTGCAGGGACAAGTAAGAGAAAGGCAAGAGCAATTTGGACTCTTCAGTTTTTAGGGGCTGCACTGAAAAGTCCTCTGAAAGACAGAGCCTTTGAGGAAGTCACCAGTCCCACAACTTGGAAATTGCTTCTCATAATCGCTGCCTACATTCACACAGGCCAAGGCAGGGCTATAGCTGACACAAAACCATGTTCCTGATGTCTGACCTGGTTATTCAGACACAGTTTGAAAATGAGAATTATGTAAAACCAAAGTCCAAGCACCTGTGAATTCCTGCTTAGTGTCACATATTCAACGGGGTCCAACAATGTAGGCACTAGCAGGGCTGCATCAAAAGCTTCAGTGTCTGAGCTTGGCTAAGGAAACATTAGTTTGGATCCTCATTTAAAACTTGTTTGTATCCCTTAGTCCACAAAACCAGGGTGAAAATTTTGGTGGAAAAATCCTTCTTCTGAGGTCTCCAATAATACCTGCATGCAGCTGGGCTAGGAAAACACTCGGAGCAACCTTTCTGAGGCTTTGCTCCTTTTGCCTTCCAGCTGAGACCAGGAAGAGCCAAGTTTTATAAGCAGGACCAGCAGTGGGAGAAAGAAAAGGTTGCAAAGTCTTGGTAAACATATCTGAGCCAGTGTGGAGTACTTACATCTGCACATACCCAGAGTCCAGCAGCTCGAGAACCACAAACAAGGGCAACTGGCTTACACGAACCATACATTCCCTCGGTAGGAAAACCCAACGGGGTATGCGCTCGAGCCTCTGCACTTAAGTAATTGAGGAAAAGAAGTCACTTTTCATTTCAGAAAGCTCTCAGCTGTGTCCCTCACAATTAAGAGGCAGTAAATCAGCCCATGTGCCAACCCACAGAGGTCAAATACAATCAGGCAGCAAATGATAGTAAACATTTATGAATCCCTTGTATACGGCACATGACCCCACCCACTCTCTGGCACACAAGGCTGCTGTTGATTGCACTGGTCCTTCTGGCATTTCGTGTCCTCATGCAAGTCATACCAAGTAGCCTCCCTGAAACACTGTACTTGAACATGATCAGACTCATTTTAATCATTGTGTGTATTTGAAATGATGACTAACGCTCCGAGAGGATGAGAGAAACCAAAAATGGTCAGGGAGATGGCTTCTTTCTTAAAGAGGAACAAGATTAAAACCTAAACTGACGTTCTATTTAAGCAACAAGAAGGTGGATGCATCCTCCTGCAGAGGGAGGATAGCCTGAAGCACAGGCTAGCGTGTAAGACCCTACTGCATGTCTCCAGGGTAGCAAGGCAGAGTTCCTGTGTGATCAGAGCTCCACACCTCTGAAAGGGGTACTTGTGCTTTCGTACGCCCATCCTTTATCTGTCTTGCCCCATCTATACCAAAAACCTCACTTCATTGAAAGGGACTGTCTTTAATTAGGTGTCTGTGTGTGCTTAGCACAATAAGGTGCCAATTTTAGCTGAGGTCCCTGAGTGCTCCTACCTGGCGAATGAAACAGGCATTTACTGCCAGGTTAATGACCAGCTGAGATTACTTGATATTATTATTTCAGTTGTACTGCTGTCACACCTTAAAAGCCCCAGCCACAGACCAACCTGTTCTGTGTTTGCATTTAATGCATACAGAACATAATGACAGTGCCTCTCCCAAACAGCTTAAAACGAAGTTTTACTCCCTTCCCCCAGCACTTGCACTGGGTTTGTTGCAGGGATTCCTTCTCAGCTCCATCTGCCGATGGGACAGCCTTGAGTGTCTCCTTGTGCCCGTTTGGATTAGATACAAGCAACACCTGAGGGGTGCAGGGGAGATTCTGATCACAACTAGAGGGAAAGTGAGAAACATTTTCTACCAAAAGGATTAAAGAAACATCAATATTTCCTATGTTTTTAAATGCAGTATTATCCTGCTGACAATATTTTGGGCAAAAGGAGAAAGAAAAGCCAAGTAAGACAGATTTAGGAAACAATCTGATGCTTTGTTCTCAGAAAAGCGATGTATTTTGATGGGATTTGAGTTTTCACAGAGCTGTCTTGAGAAAAAGCATTCCCATTTCCTTGTAAAAAACTTTGACCCCAAAATGTCCGTCTGTTGCTGTTCTCAGTCCTCCTAGCAAAACAGAGACTACCCACTGCGGTGGGTTTGGGGTATGAAATCCACCACCTAACCCCTATCTTGACTTCAGTCTAAAGCCCTTGAAGCTCCTCTTGCATGTTACAGTACCTACAGAAGCCGAATACAAGATAGTACATGCTGCATTCAAGGATACTTTGGGTGCTGAAGCACAGTAGAGCTGGTAGGGGATGAAAGAGATGGAGATGTGAGATGTCTTGTTTTATGAGCCATTTCCTTTCCCTGTGGTGGCACTGATCCTTGGGAGAGACTTTCTTTCTTCTGGTTAAAAAACTGTTCAAAGGAGATTCCTTACCAGCTCCAGATGAAAGGCCAGGGGCTGGCGTGAATATCTCCTCAGCATCAGTGCCTGTTTTACACTGTGCTCACACCTGGGGAGGCCTGGAATACACCTCTGGTTAGCAGAAAGGCTCCCAAAGCGTGTCTGGGACTCCTCAGCAATTGGCATTTTACCAATAGGTCACAGGCAGCAGGAATTAAGGACTTTCTCCTTTGCCTCCTTCAGACTAGAAAGAGAGCTTGAAGCTTCATTTAGTTTATGTAGGCTCCCCACCTTGTGCAGAAGTGCACAACAGGGACTGCAGAGAAGACTCATCCCAACACTGTTCAGCTTTTTGTAACTATGAAGTAATGATACTTCCTGGAAAGAAAATCCCTTTTATTTAAACAGCAACAAAAAGAGACAATAATGCTGTGGCCTTCCATTCTGCCCTGCATTAGTTCCATATCTACTATAAAAACTGCCTTGCAGGCAGAACGCCTTCCCGAGTATCAAAGTGGATAAAAGCTGGGGAAAAGGAAGACCTGTGAGGAAAGCAAAGAGTCCCTTTTAGGAGGGACGTCACAGTGCCTGTTATATCACATGGTGTTCTCCTACAGGTGTCAGCCCTTGCTGTTCCTCACCCAATGCTCACCAAAACCCTAATTCAATGAGCTTGGAATATTACACAAGAACAGGCCTTCAGAGACATCCTCCTGGAAGCAATGAGCCCCTTGAACTGAAAGATGTGTGCAATTCACAAAGTATTCACTGCACTTGCACACAGATGTGCCCACCCGCAGGAAAACCTCCAAACCCCTCAAGAGACCCCTTCCACACTCAGGCAAGGCTTCTGTTGGACTTGGTATGACCAAGAAAGCATCAAAAGGCTTTACAGAACCAGGCTCTGAGAGAGAATCCCATAAACCAGCCAATAGCTTGGTTTGCAATTAGATATTTAAGGTCTCTTCCATCCCAAACCATCCTGTGATTCTATGTTCTTAACATGGATTGCTCAAAAATGCTTATCTAAAATATATTATGTATTTATAGATATGCAGCAAGTTATCTAACAGAGATGCTGGCTGTGCCCCATGAGGACCCATGTTCACCTCATTGCCTTCATCAGGAGCACGTCGTGCAGGTATCTGACACGCATTTTAAGCAAGCATGGCAGGCTGTATTAGCACAATTAACATGGATCATACTCACCCTGGGCCATATAATCTTCACATATGATTTCCTAGGTTGAAATCTCCGTCTCATGCCATGTGAACCCAGGCAGCATGATAAGGAATTGCCAGGCCCATAACCTGGAAATGTCTAAACCAAGCATCTTCCAGATGTTTGTCTTTAAAGATTTCAGGACAAGTTATGCTTAAGTTTGGGAGTACCTTTGAGAGGCCAGAAGGCAGAAGCCCCTCTGCCACTTTTAAGACCTTTATGGAGACCCTGTGAATGCAGACCTGGAAGGGACAATCCAGAGGGTGATGATCAGAGGTGCTATTATAAAAACCAAAACAGTTAAACTCTAATTCCCACAGCTGCAGAAAATGAAATATAAACCCACGAACCTGTATAACCACCAGTCAAATGAAACCCCACAAGGCATTATACAAAACCTCATCAGTTTGAACCAGTGGTATGATTTGAGAGGCTTGACTCATGGCTTCTTAATGCTTTGGGTTAGCAGCGCCAGTTGATAGTTCTAGTGGCTGAAGTGAGCTGTACTCACTATAAAGTCAATCCTGTGTCTACCTGGCAATTAGCCAGGAACCCTGAAATTACCACTCATTAGAATCCTGTCTGTGACACATTATTCACATGGACAAGCCCTTGCTCAGGAGGAATTCCTCTGAACCCAGGGCAGGAAACAAGGGAGAAGACCAGCATCCAGCACATTTTGCTTCCACAATGGAGTCTGCTGCTTTGAGTAGGATGGAGAGCAGCATTTCAGTGGGTAAACAGGTTAGAAATGGGATCTCCTCATGCTGCAGCTCTCTCCTCCAAAGGAGAACTCCATCTGGGATTTGTGAAATGTTTCTCAGTTATCCCGAGATGGTTTTTTATGGAAATCAACCTCAAGTCTGCAGACATTACTGTTACAAACACTGGCTCTGCTCCATCAGTGCTAGAATGCATCACTGGCAATTCCAACCCCACATTGAGGAAGGGCTCTTCTCAGCAGGATCATTTGAGGGAGCAGCAGCAATGCTGGCCACAGTCACATAAACAGCAGCAAGTCCAGAGCTGATTATGGCTTTTTAATGATTGAAGGGGACTTCTACAGGGTCCAATAGTTTGTCCAGCACTGCTGATTAGAACTGGGCAGGATTCTCCTGTTGAAGGATGTTGGCTTCTTCAACCGACACAATTCAACTGTTGACAAGATTTTGGAGTTTTCCTTGAAAACTCACTCTCAATGAAAGTCCCAAATTAAACCCTTTGGTTGAGGCTCAGAAAGTACCTTTGGTTAAAAACCATTGTTTCAGATGTTGATTTTATATGAAGTTTTATATTAGTTCTTGCTTTTGTTTCTTACTGCAACCCTCTCATAAATAAAATGGATAAAGCACACATCAAAATTAGCAGAGGAAGGGATTTTTGAGTTGCAGTTTTCCACATGGAAACATGAAGCAGTCCCCCTGCTGACTGACACATGTGGAGACAAAGCAGCATTAGTACCATTGCTGACATTTAGGAGACAGGGGTATCGCTCATCTTGGGATCTCGGAGAACATGCTTTTAACAGATATTCAAAGAACTTCAGATGTGGGACAGCAATCCTTGGAATATATCCATGAAAATTAGGTGAAAATTAAAGAAGGGAAGTACTGAAAAAGAAATCCTGAATTAAATCCCATTGGAGTTGACTCTAGGGCTCCGTTTGAATATTCTTACCCACACTGAATGGCATGTTGATTTCAAGCCACTCCAGTAGTAAACTGTGGGTGCTATTTAGGAAGAGTAAAGGCATTACAGCCTGGCCCACTGTTATTTAGAAATAGAATTGTAATTGTGTATTGAGTTCTTATCTTAGCATGAGGTAATCTACAGTATGCTGATGAACATTTATCACCCGGGCTGGTAAAGCCCCAGGGAATGACAAAGGGGAGAAAGAATGGGAAGGAGACACATTGGCTATGAAACGCTCCTTGCTAGAACAAGTAATAATAGTGTGCTGCAATTGAAAAAGGGAGAGACAATTCCTGGGACAAGATGCCTTGCTGAGGCGCATTACTAAGGAGAGATAAGCATGTTTCCAGTGACAGGTTGGGGCATCAAAACCACAGCAGTTCTTGCAGCCAGAAACAGGGTCTCTCTAAGGTTGATGTTAAGGTTCCTAAGGTCAAGTGACTCTTGCTTCATATCAACAAAGTATTTGTTTCTCAGGTAAAATAGTTGAAAACAACTTGTTATAGAGGGTGAGCACTGAGCAACTCTTGAATGCCAAAGACCTAGGAAAGCTCTTGAAACAGACACCGGAAATATCCCACCACTTCAGTGTTCTCCATGGGTTTTCCATATAGTTGAGTCAATAATTTTCCATCCAGAAGCTTACCAAAGCATCGCACCCCAATATTTTAGTTCTTATTTTCTAGTTACTCTGAACTGACTAATGATAACCTCAGTGTTAGAAAACAGATTTAGCTCAGATCTGCTGCTGGAGTCACGCTCGCCATAGGAAGGGAGTCCAAATTCCAAACTCGGAGAAGGAATAGATGCTATACCCACTCAACCATGCCCAAAAGGGGTTTGGGATGGAAAGAGCTGCAAAGCCACAGCAGAACATGTGAGGACTGCAGAGAGGTGTTCAAAGCACGGCAAGAAGAGGTTCACACTCCAAGCATTTCCTTTTTAAAACCTTTGGCAAGTGCTGGTTAGATTTTTCAGGAAGCATCACAGAGTAGAACAAGAACTGACAGCACCTAGAAAGTACATAGAGTAATAGAATGGTTTGGGTTGGGAAGGACCTTAAAGCTCACCCAGTTCCAACCCCCTGCTATGGGCAGGGACACCTTCCACTAGAGCAGGTTACTCCAAGCCCCTGTGTCCAACCTGGCCTTGAACACTGCCAGGGATGGGGCAGCCACAGCTTCTCTGCCAGTGCCTCAGCACCCTCACAGGGAAGAACTTCCTTATATCCAACCTCAACTTCCCCTGTTTCAATTTGAACCCATCACCCCTTGTCCTATCACTACAGTCCCTAATGAAGAGTCCCTCCCCAGCATCCCTATATGCCCCCTTCAGATACTGGAAGCTGCTCTGAGGTCTCCACGCAGCTTCTCTTCTCTAGGTTGAACAGCCCCAATTTTTTCAGCCTGTCTTCATATGGAGCATGTACACGGACTGCTTCAGAAGGAATTTTGTATGCTATTTCCATGCTACTGCTTTAATGCTTCACATAATTTCTATGCAATTTCTGTAAGCTCTATACAGCTTTCCTATTGACCCAAATAAGCACCAGGGTCCTGGAATACTAATAACTCCCAAAGAGGAACACGGGCATCACATGAGTTAATAAAGCTGATGAAATGAAGATGTGGGAGAGAAGACCTTCTGCACTGTTACCTGCAGAGCAGCATGCCATCATACGGGATCAAGGCTCTTCACTGGTCACATCACATGTGGTGCAGAGCATGTGTAGTCCCTTTATGCTATCCATGATAAGAGGGAAGCCCTCAGCTAACCTCTTGCTGCAAATCCTGCCCTTAAGCAGGGGTGAGGCTCCTGAGAGAGAACTCACTTGCTGAAGTACCATGAATGTCAATTCTTTGGTACCTGACACAAGACAGTTTAAAGGGCTCTGAGTTTTGATAATCCAATTATCCTGCATCAGGCATCCAGACCGAGACCTGTTTCACCACTGATAATCTTGCTTAGAAATACATCCCAAACCTCATTTTGTCTGACAGGAGGATACAAAACCAACATCAGCTTCTGCCAGATGGTTGAGTAACCTCACAGAACACAGAGTTCTCCCAAATCCCATACATCACAACCAATAATTGATTTCCCTAGGCCTTTGTCAATGTGACAGCTCCTTACGAGGCCAAACAAGAAGGCAAATAAAGAGTAACTTGGCTGGACTTGTGCTTCTTGTTCATGCAGGTCATCACTGTGACAGT
The DNA here is from genome assembly GCF_033783945.1 of Neopsephotus bourkii. NCBI lineage: Eukaryota > Metazoa > Chordata > Aves > Psittaciformes > Psittacidae > Neopsephotus > Neopsephotus bourkii. The sequence continues at coordinate 3,584,767 of NW_026901735.1, forward strand.
CCCCCAGCCACAGACTCCTGCACATAGTAAGGGCTCTTCCTACCGCAGAGCTGGACTGCCAGCTAGTGACCAAGGGAGCGATGGTGGCACTCAAAGAGCTTGCAGAATACCACCATCTACTGGCATAAAATGTGGAGGAAGGAAAGGAAAGGAGTGAGGACAGCAGGAGGGGGAAGTGGAAGTGGCTAAAGGACATTTAGAATCAGAGTCATAGAATGGTTTGGGTTGGAAGGGACCTTAACAGCTCATCTGGTTCAACCCCCCTGCAATGAGCAGGGACATCTTCAACTAGATCAGGTTGCCCAGAACCACATCCAGCCTGGCCCTGAATGTGTCCAGGGACTGAGGCATCTACCATCTCTCTGGGCAAAATTAATGGCATGAGAAAGATAAAACCACAGGGACCAACCACAAAATAAAAGGCCATTTATACAAGCAGCAAAGGAGCAAAAGGCAAGGGTGAGAAGAAAGACGGTGGGAGCTGTTTTCCCACCCACATGCACCATGCAGGAGCCTGTGGACATGGCACCAGAGCCTGGCTACTTGAACCAAGACAGCCCCACTGCAACGGATGCAGGCAGGTCAGCCCATACTAGAGAGGCATCACCATCAGGTGCAGCTGATATCCTGTGTACCACAGGCCATTACATCTCAAAATCCTATATTTTAGCCCCAAATCTTGTGTTTGCTTCAGGTACCTAAAGGGTGTCTGGCTTGAAGTGAAAGTCACCGAGAGAAGCCTGGAGTTTGAACGGGTGGTCACCTTCTTGTCACCACCATGCCAGTATCTCACCAGCAGGCTATTGCCCACTGAGTCTAATTGCTTCCTGCCTTGGGTTGCTCCTGGACTTGGCAGGGCTGTGGCCAGCATCTCCTGACGTATCACAGCCTCTGGATGCCCGTGTGTTACAGAGCTTCTCCACAAGCAATAACACTCACCCTCCTATTGATTGGAGCTAGATAGGAATTCGCCTCCAAGATAGGGAAGGCTCCATATGTCATTACCATACTGCTCAAGTCATCCACCCACTTCGATCTGCAAGGCTGTTATCACACTGATTGCTGTATATACACCTTCCAGGAGTGACTTTACAGAGTCTTCTGCTCACCCAGAGTCATAATTAGAGACAGGAATGTGCTATTGCAAAAGAGATAGAATATTCATTTGAATCCTTACCATTACATTGCCTCAGCTGTGTGCCAGCCCCTTTTCTCTATTTGTTTTCCTCAAATAGTTGAACAAATTAATTTTCTGGCAGGAATATTGGTGGAAATGGTACATTTTAAATCAATAAAGGGGAATGCTCCTGGGAAAGAAATCTGGTGCTCATGACTGTGTGTCTTCTCAACAGAAACCCAATATTAAGTGTTCTGCTTACCCAGTCCCACGCGCTGGGCTGCAGTTCAAGAGGCCTGCGCTCAGTCCCTGCCTCTGCCAAACTCTCCCTGTCTGATCCTGGGCAATGTCTCCAGTTGCCTCTGCTCCTGGGCCAGCACAGCCAAAGCCTAACCCTCCAACAGTGACTGTACAGAGCCAGCAGGAACATGGGTATGGCTGCCTTGCACAGGGCAGGTCTACAAATATGTGCTTTTAATTGGGGCTGGCTAATGCAGGTTAAAATAACAGTGAAGGCTCTCCAATTGCTTTGGTTTATCTGGTTTAATCTGAATTATCTAGCTCAGGTTAGCAAATCCAAATGAAGAACACACCTGCATTTTTTTGTTTGCTATGGAAATATCCATCAACCCTCATCTTTCCCCCACATTCAGGTCATAGATAGGGAAGCTTTTTCCTTTTCTTCTCATCCCTAAATATGCCACAGTCTATTCCCTTCAGGCCACAATCGGCCCTTAAAGTCTGTCCCCTAAAAAAGGGCTTAAATATAAATGCTACATTAAAAAAAGAGATCTCTCAAGTCTCTGTCTTACAGCTCCCATTGAAAGGAAAGGCCCAGCCACACCAACTGGTGATTTCATCCGTTCTCTCCGCAAAGGCTGTGGTATTCCCTATATATGAGAAAGGCTGGAGAATTAAGGAAGCCATATTCCACCTGAACTTCTTGCTGCTGTGACTCCCTCCTCTCTCTGTGTTTTTTTACCTCTTTCCTCGTTCAGCCTAAGCAGCACAGCCTTCCTCTTCTTCTACACTGGCCTATTCCTTTCTCTTCCTGTGTTCCCCTTGCTAATTCCTACCTCCTTTATCAGCCTGACCTGTGTCATCCTCGCAGCAATGCAAGAGGAGATGGTAGCACATTATCCAGCAACTTCTTTGCAGTGATATGTCAGACCTCACCAGTACCTGTAGTTGGCCCTTCCCTTTATCTCCACCAGCTCCCAGGATGGAAGACAACCTTCACTCTGCACCATCACATCCTCTGTCTATACACTGTCACTACTCCTCCACCTCTACAGCAGCCAACTTCCTGCCCTTCGCCTCTCTATGCCCATCATTCTCTCTGGTTTTCTCCAGTTTCGGTCACATTTTTCCCCTCTTCTCCTTATTTGTTTCTTCCCCTGGGGCTGTGAGCCAAATGTCTCAGATCTGACAGTAAAAATACAGAAGACTCCAAAGGTCTGCAGAGGATTACACCCTATTTGCCCATGAAACCTAGATGGTTTGGAGACAAGGAAAAGAGGATTCAGACACAGCAAGGACTGGATAGTCAGACTTTCAGAGTTAGCAAGCAATGCCAGAAAACATACTGGGCTAATTTTATTCATAGGGATCAAGGCTGGGATTTTCAAAAGGGCTAAAGCTCATGTTTTTAAAAGCTCTTTACTGACTTAGGAGTCAAAGTCCCACTTTCAAGTGGAAGAGCAAAAAAGCCCTTTGGAAGCCAGTCCTAATTCTACCAGTCAGACTGGCATTCCCAGATCCCGACTTTGCCAACACCTCATTTTCATCAGGAAAGTCAACAGCAGGGAGCAGCTCAGTGCCCACCTCCTGCCCAAATCCCAGGCTGAGCCAGAAATGAGGGGAGTGCCCACTGGGCCTGGCTGGAACACACAGAGTCACAGAATGGTTTGGGTTGGAAGGGACCTTAAAGCTCATCCAGTTCCAACCCGTCAGGGGCAGGGACACCTTCCACTAGACCAGGCTGCTCCATGCCCCATCCAACATAAGCCTGTGCTTAGTGTTGCCCCCCATGACAAGGCTTAGTGGTACCAGTCAGCTGTCCCTTGAACACCTCATTCAAACTCCATCATCAGCTGAACTTGGAGCAAGACTTAAATGTGGACTCTCCCACTTCCAGGAGAGAGAATGAATGCTGGATGCAAGGCACACTGAAGGGTCTTGTCATGCTCTTCCTGATCTGAAGAATATTTAGGGAAAGGAACATGCATCAGATGTCTTCTGTTTTTCTTGTGGTTTGTTTTGATTTATTTGGTTTTTATACCAGACAGGACTTAAGCTTTAATTCTAAGAGAAGATTAATGGCAAGGTGAGGGAAGAGTCACATCCAGAGATAGATACCTACCTCATTTTGGCAATGCAAGGCAGGATATGAAAGTCCTGTCTTCCCCCCTCGCTATGTATGTGTTGGTCTGGGCATGCCCAAGATAACTCAAGAACTCTGGCAGCTGTGTATATTGTTTTCCAAGTTCCTACATCTCCCTCACCAAAAGTCAGTGGCAATTCCTATGTCCCAAGTCATTTAGGGTACAAATTCCAGAGGTATCTTAGGGCCAGATGTTTATAGAGAGTTACATCTCCAAAATGCATTTACACACAATATTCCTCAGTGAATTAGGAACACAGACTATCAATTTTCAATTGAATTTGAGCCTCTGAGTTCTAGAGATGCTTTTGAAAGTCCTGCTCTTGCAAATACAGTTAGCAACAAGCACCAAAAGCCTGATTTTGAAGCGGTTTGCCATCCACACATTCTTAAAGCACCCAGCTCCCTGGCTGATACATCAATGAAATGCCCAGACTTTCAAATATGCCAACCATCCTTTACCACCCTGTATTCTCTTTGGGAAGGGCAGAATTCATCATTGCTTTTCTGCATTGAGCTTGGTGTTGAGTTCTTTTGAAGACCAGGCCCAGCTATTCACTGCTTCTCTGAACAGCTCCAAGCTTTTGATATATGCTGGCAGAAACCATACCTTTGTCTCCAAGGCAGCCACATCTTCCTTCCCACATATCAGTTCTGACTTCAGTAGCAGGAAGGGTAGATCAACCAGAATCCCACCCTCTATCGTATGTCACAGCAACTCAACACCAGTTCAGTGTTGGGTCTTGAATCTTTTCAACAGCCTGGCAGTTAATAATCTATGGGCAAAGACTGTTTGACAAGCATGGGCTGAAATGTAAAGCCATATGTGAAAATCACCATCTTTTCACATACAACTTGTGAAGAGAAAGAGGAAAATATGAATCAAATTAGCTATCATTACAAATAGTGGTCTGGAAATGAATCACAGATGTTTTGATGGAGAATGGGGTTTTTTCATAACACAATTCTTCTGAAAAGTGCCCATTCTGCATGAAAAGGATCCTTTCTTCCCCTCAAGAAACTGATTGTTCAAAATATTGAAGTATTCCAACCATGCACAAAGACATTTCTACATGCCTTTGCAATGTTCCATGGGAGCTGGATTTTGTCTTCTCGTGTTCATCTAAGCCAAACTCCTTAAATGTATTGCATTTCAAATGTCATATATCTATCATCTTTAAGGGAGGAGACCACAGAGGATCAGTCCAAATAGAAGCCAGGTTTAAAGAAGCTTAAAGAAAGAAGTTTAAAGCCAGGTATTATGGCAGCTTTTCCAAACAGAAATATTCTGGTCTTTAACCTTACATTTTCTTGTTATTAATCTTATTTTTCTTTATTCACTGTCATTACGCTTCTTTTCCTTACTCAGTGTTATGCTATACAAGTCAGTAACAACCATGTGATAAGCAGAAAAGTAGTATGATAAACGCCCACTATAATATGTCCATTTGGCCAGCAGCACTTGGGCTCATGTCTGTCTCTATGACATGATCTTATCCCTGCACAATTCACATAAGAGCTAAGAGTAGGTGAAATTTCCAGCATGCAGACACAAATCTCCAGCCAGACAAGTGCCTGCTTCCTTCTCCTTTTGTGCCCAGTTCCTTCCCAAAGCCACAGCTACTATCCAAGAAGCATCACACTAAAATGAGATTCAGGACCAATACATTCTACATGTACAACTAGTGAAATGTCTACTAGCTTGCCTCTCATCTAGCCTGGCAAGATGTGGTTTGCAGGTGGAAGGAATTGCCCTTATTAGACCACGTAGCATCATCTGAAGGAGCAGACAAGCTTTCAGGCCAGCTCTCGGGCCTTCCTTCCACATCTAAAACACAAGCAGCAGAATTCAAACCTAAATGCAAATAGGGAAAACAATTGCCTGGAGTTTAATTTAACATGTACCAGTGAGGCCATCTACTTCAGAAACAGTAACTGGTGTATGTGGGGGATGTTAGCAGCATAAAGTGAAGAGTAGCAAGGCCTGGGGAGAAGATGCAATTTATAGCCAGTGGAATATGAAGGTGCTGTAGGTGTGGTAGGAAATTCAAGGGTACCTTAAAACCTCCGGCACTGAACACCTACAGATTTTAGTTCCCAGGCATGGCAATGGAAAGTGTGGGGTTTTCAGTACACCACCACTCTGATGATTGAGCTGGGAAAGCTCCACAAGATATATCATCAGACTGGACCAGGAGATTTGCATGTCTCATTTTGGGGACACACAAACAGGGACTCTGAACTCCAGGCACCAGTGAAGTGGATAGCAAAGCACAGGCTTGCCCAGATCCGCTTGCTGACCTCTGGCAGAAGATACCCACTGTCCTCTGGCACTCCATGTAGCTACAGGATGGAAAGTCCTTGCTGTTCCTGATCGCTCCAAATGAGGAAAGCTATCTTTACAGCCACTCCAAACAGAGAACCAGAACAGAGCATAATGTGGCATGATTCCTTCGGAAGATTTTCTAAATCAAGTAAAACGGAAAAGTGGTCAGGTCCAGAACAGAGCTAGGCTTAATATGCTTTAATAAGAAACAAAGAAAGCACTGTTTCACACTGTATTGTTCAGGCTTGCCTTCGGGCACATGTGGAAAAATGTTTACTAAATAACTCAGATACTCAGCAGCGAGATGCATTTTATTTCAAGCTGAATTCTCTGCAAGCATACACATGCCAAAAGGGAAGCAAAAGGTCATCAGAGTATTCCGGGTACCAGGTTGTCAGTGCACTTCTGCAGATGCAAACCCCTCCATTTCACCAAGAATGAGCCACACAAACCCAACCAAGCAGATTCCTCTCTCCAAAACAAAGACAGAAACCAAAGTGTACCATCAGCATTACGGGCATGGGGGGACTCATGACTTCAGCAGCATGTGTTGTAACCATGCACAAGGGGGTTGTCTCTTTAACACGCAACTAGTGCCCATGAGCCGGGCTCAATCCTGACTGATGGGTGAGTACAGGCATTTGAAAAGGGCCTGACCAGAAGAACTAGATGAACAATATTGGCCCAAATTAATTTTCTTGATATACTTCAGGCAACACTCAACCCTTAAACCATTCCTCAAAACAAAAGAAATACAAGCTGCAAATGCCCTCCCATCTCCTCCTCAGTCCTTGCCAAACCAACTCCAGTGTTTATAGCTGAGTTAACCAAGTTTTCTTTAAAATATACATGTAAAAGCACATAAAACAGCACATCAAAACTGACTCAAAACATTTTCACTTCAAGTAAATGTCTCATTCACCTCTCAAAAGAACCGTCTGCTCTGCTTTGCGCAGGACTCTGCATCTTGCCAATCGGACTGAAATACCTGCACCTCTAAGTCACTTTAGAAAAGAGCAGTAAGGTGCTTTTCTAAACCTTGTTCTTGCCTATCAGATCCCCCACCATAACAACACGGTTGGAGTTTGAAACTAATGCCAGGCAAAGCTCTGGCGGGGCTGAAAACATCTCTAAGGTACAACGTGTACCTGCCAAGGGCACTATTTCACATTGAAGTCTACAGCCTTTTTAAGTTATCTACTGCCTTAGTCATCTACTACTTGTACTGTCCCATTTTTTGTACCAGCCACAGCTAAATCTCAAACCCTGCATTAAAAAAGGCAGTACTTGCAGCATACTCAACCTTTAAAACACGTTGCTAACAACTTGCTACCATTTCGAGTACAATGATCAAACATTAATTCCTAGGGTAAACACAAACATGCTGAAGTGACATATTCCCAAATCTTCTGGTGTTTGGAATAATCCCCTTTTGAGAAGAAAGCACTGATCCAAATCCCTGCTAGTAATAAGCAGGAATGCTGCCTGAGTATTATCAGTGATCCTGCAGTTCCCATCCTAAGATGTCTCTCATTAACTCCTGCCAAAAACAACACCACTTACCCATTCACAGAGAATTCCCAACCACTGCAAGTTTGTTCCTGACTTCAATATCCCTTTTAGTCTGAAAAGAAATTACCACACTGATTTATTCAAAAGATGTGCTTCCTGTGGGTAATCAAAGTCTTTATGAGCATCTGCCGTTTCAATTGCTTAATTTCTACTGCTGTTAGTACTGGAGAAGGCACATGTGTATAAAGGAGCCAGCTGGAATCTTCTGGTTGTTTGTGCATCCTCACCAAGAATCATTCCCATCAGTTACAGCTAAACTGATCTATACTGTGGTAGGCCCTAAGGGAACCAGGCAAGACCAGAGCACTGCACAAGCACGCAGCAGAAGACAGTCCCTGCCCTGAAGAGCCCACAGTCTACATGCACAAGGAAGAGCAGATGCAGCAAGACACAGCTAGTGATGAAACATCTGGCACTAGCAAGCCAAGGAGGAAGGGTTTCTTGTGAGGGAGGTTTGTGAGCTTTGTCAGCTTCAAATAGCCTCTTCCCCAGGGTATGTGGGTGGCAGGTTGGAAGCCACTGCTCTAGATCCTGGGATTTCTCAGAGAGGTGGTGGATGCCCCATCCCTGGGGACATTCAAGGTCAGGCTGGATGTGGTTGTGGGCAATCTGATCTAACTGGAGATATCCCTGCTCATTGTAGGGGGGGTTGGACCAGATGAGCTTTGAAAGCCCCTTCCAACCCAAACTATTCCATGCTTTTATGACCCTCCTTTTGTGGAAATCACTGCAAACCATGATGACACCTGGGGAATACTGCAGGAGAAAACCCAAACGAAGATGAGTCGCTACTGGCAGAGCAAGGACATCCAGCTGACGAGCAGCTCCTGTGGGACTCCCCTTTCTAGTTGGGCCCAGACAATCTGATGTTTCAGCCCTTCAGAAGATGCAAAGCAGGAGGACTGCTTTTGCATATGTGATTTGTAAAGCCAGGACACTCTTGCATAATAAAGCTGCCCTCGTTTGAGTGGACTAGATTCAAAGGAAAATACCAGTGAGAGCCACTCCGTTTCTTTAGTGGATTTGAATTAGAAGAACAATTTAGAAAGATCATTTGCTTTTCTCTAGTCACAAGACTACATAATTTCTTTTAATGCCACTTCCCTTTAACTCTGCTTTAAAAGTTCCTACCTTTTCTGAGTTAACAGGAGCTGTGTGCACCCAGCTGCTTTTCTGTATGTGAAACTCACCCTAAATCAAATGGGAAGACATTTGCATGGGAGCTCCTGGGAGGCAGCATTTGTCATTCCCATTTTCTAGCTCTTGAAAAGAATAAAACTGGATTTATCCACAAACTAGAGCTATTTTGCATATATTTGTACAGAACAATTCAAATAGCGAGGAAAAGAGAGGGTTTTTTTCACGCTCTAGAGGCAGAGCTAATGCCCTTTGGATACAATGGAATCTGAGGCACTGTGTTAGTGCTCAGTGTTCAATATGGGACTCTGGTAGCTGCTTATGGCTTTTAATGCTCAGGCTTGTAATCAAAGACATCATCTACCTGCTAATCTTGAACAGTAAAAATCCCTCTCTTTTTTCATTTAAGTACCTATGGAAGGTTTTTCCCACCTATTGACTTGTTGAAATGAGATAGATTCATTTCTCAAACATGAGATAGCTTTGTATTTCCAAAAAGCATGGACTAGCTTCTGGTGAAGACAGGAGCTTAGGTCACACCATCACTACCTCTGGTGAACAGGACCTGAGTTACTTAAGCCTAGATGTGAGCAGCCACACTACAAAGCAAGTTTAAGGTCCCTTCCACCCTAAACCATTCTATGATTCCATGAAAACCAAAGCCCACAGTCCAACTCTTGCTGTCAGTAAGGTCTGTCCCTGTTGACAGAAGTGCTAAGCTCACTGCGGGGTTTTGCATGGGACAGAGAGAAGATAAAGCACAGGAAGCTACTGAAAGCCCAACCTGACCACACAGAGAAGGCACAAGATCAAAGGTGCCATCATAAAAGAGAGTTTGAACAATTCGAAGCCTGCAAAGTGCCACCTGATTTCTGCTTTAGAAAGTTAAATCTGCCAAAAGCAGCTTTCCAACAGCAACACGATGGAGCACACAGCTGCAAATGGATGTCCTACAAGCAAACAATCAACTGTGGAGCTCCACAAAAAAGGAAGCTCCAACGAGCTTCTCAGATCTCTCTTCAACTTCTAATCAACTATAAAGAACAACCAAATTACAGAAGCAGGAAACCAGGCTTCCTCCTCTTTCATGAAAACCCTTTGAAACTCCTCCACTAAAGCAAAGATTTAAATAGCTTCCTAGTTATAAAATAATCTCGGCTTGTTTTCATCAGCATGCCAGTTTCAGCCTCTTGGAACATGCTTCTCTCACCTCAAGCAAATACATTCCCACTCATGGTTACTGAGATTCATTAGCCAGCTACCTGGATTCCTCAGCTTTTGATTGCTACGCCCTTCTGGTGCTGCCCAGATGGGTAGGAAAGGAAGGAGATCTCAAGAGATCTGAGTCAATGAGTGAAATGGGACTCAGGAGATTCTGTCTGAGGGATCCTGTGTACTTCTGACCAGGTCATGGAGCACCTTGCTCTGCCTTCGCTTTCCAGCTACAAAACAAAGCCATGTTTTTCTGCTCAGAGGAATCCTACAGTGCTGGAATCATGAAGGCTCAGCTAGCATGGGTCTGCAGCACTCATAAATATTTAAAGATAATGAAATGAGGAGGGGGGAGTTAATCCACCTCAGATTTACCTTTTTTCACTGTAAGTATGGAATTGGTAAAACCAAGTAATCTGATCTTACTGCACTGATGCCGCAACAGGCAATGCTGATCAGAACGTAAAGGCAGCTGAGTGTAGAAAAGTGTTTCTTTTTGGCACTGTCTCTTCTGTTGGTTATCACAGACCCCCAGGAGTTGAATGAGTCAAGACATGGAAAAAAATCCCACCAACACAACACCCAGTTTGCCTGCTTCACTCCTGAACTCTTCAGCTAAGTCCCAGGTTTCCTAATTCTTCAAGGTGGGGACATATTTGTGTGCAGATGCTTCCTCTTTGCTGACACTAGAGCTGGAACTTGACAACCAGTGGCATAAGTAACACGAGATCAGAAATACCTGAAATAGAGCTTGATACATGTATCAGTACTGACTCCATCACACACCCCATCCTGTAATGGAACCCAAAAAGGGTCACACCTTCAATCTCTAGCATCCAAATTAGCAGCCAAGCCTGCCTCTAACATGATCCAGATGTTTTGGGAAGCCAGTTGCAGGTGTGGACAGTTACCTTATGTCACATCCTCAAGTGATGGGAGCTAGTGCTGAACATCCAGGAGGTTCCAGCCCTCAGCTATGGAGCTCCCAGGAGCTAACCATGCAGGAATGGGTAGAGTGGGGGGCACTGATTGTCACAGGCAGTTCGAGCCAAGGCTGGTATTGATCTTACTGACCAGGCGTTATTCCCAGCTGCCTTGTGGAAGCAGATTTCTCTTTGGTGATGGCAACCAGATAAAGGATAATAAATCTGTAACCACCATTCAGTGAAGAGACCTGGAAGGGCAGTGGTACTCACAGACGTGTATTCAAGAGGTACAAGACTGCCTTTTTTCCCCTGACTTCCCGGGAGATGACACAGTACCATGTCAAAGAGCAAGACTAATCTTTTCCCTTGCAAAGAAAGAAAGAAGTCTCATGCATATAGGCATAGACAGGCTAGCAGGGAAGACCAGCTTGCAATTTGGTCCAAAAATCAAGTGACCAGTGATAAAGAAAACAGGAGGAAAGACTTCTACTTACTTACTGGGACTGAGACTCTTAGTGCCTTTGATAATTTGATATACAAGACTTCCACTGGTTAAATTGAGATCTAGTAGCAACACTGCACATGAGTTTTTAAGGACAATAAAACATTCCATAACATATGGAGCCATCTTCTGATGATTCCAGCTTCTGCATTTCCCTGGCATGACTAGCTCTTCCGAGTAAAAATCCCTCTAGGAGAGCTCAAACAACTTTAGCAAGAGCAAATTCATTGCCCTGATGCACAGTCACATAAAGTGCCTGGTGGCACACAACACATACAGCCTTGGTGGCAGTTCAATATAGCAAGACCCGTATCACTACTGTGACAGGCACTTGATGCCAAATGCTTACATAGGTCTGCTTAATAAAGTATAAGCTGTTTTCAGAAAGCATAAAACTAACAACCACCATGGTTCTCTAGGGGGAGCCATGCTATGGCTGCTTTTCCACCCAATGCCATATGTGTAGAGCTTTTCTTTCTGGCAGTCAATACCCAGCATTTCTGGCCTGTAGAATCCCAGTGTTCACTGTCTTCCAGATGGACTGTGAAACATATCCTGTCCATCATGGGATTATGCAAGTTATCTATTGTTTGAAAAATAATCTGAGCATTATCCTCTGTACCCTCATAATGGGTTCTCCTTTTAAACACATTAGGAAGTCCCATTTTTCTTTTTAAAAGCTTGTTGTAGATATCTGCTGTCAGCTTTACAAATGACATCTTATTTTGGCACCCACTTCAATGGCATTAAGGGAAAACAAGATGGTTTTTGCATGAATGAAAGCACAAAGAACAGTTTTTTGTATGGAACCATATATATTAACTCTGACAATGTACCTGTACTTGTCAGTGTCCCAGAGATAGTGAACAATAAATGATGATGCAGTTGCTATGAGTTACAGCTGTTACCCAGTGGTAGAAACAACTGCCTTTCTGGAAAACACCTAACTTGGGTACATACTTCTAGTTCCTGAAGCCCATCTATCAAAGGTCTGCCCATTTCACACTCATCCCTTCCTCATCCTCCTCACTGAATCCCGATAGGAAGAGCCTTTGCAATCCAGTTTGTTCACTGCTGTGAGCACAGACCATGCACTGACCTTCAGTGCCACAAGCGCCAAAGCAGGACAGGTCTATGTCTTATACTGCACTCCCAGATCTCTTGTGGGATCAAATAGTTGCTATCATTAAGCTCTGGGGCTGGATTTAACACTCATCAAAGAAGAGATTAAAAGTCCTGTTGATTTCCATTGGCTTAGGATCAAGTCTTCTGGAGTTATTTGTCTTTCTACATTGCCACTGTTGCAGAAATTAGCTACTGCTCTTAGAATCATAGAATCAACCAGGTTGGAAAAGACCTGCAGGATCATCCAGTCCAACCATTCCCCAGCACTGCCAAGGCCACCACTAACCCATGGCACTGAGGCCTCGTCTCCACGGGGTGTGAACACTTGCAGGGACGGTGACTGCAGCCCTGCCCTGGGCAGCCTGTTCCAATGCCTGAGCACCCTCTGGGGCAGGAATTGTTCCTCAGCTCCATCTAAACCTGCCCTGGTGCAGCTTGAGGCCGGTTCCTCTTGTCCCATCCCTTGTTCCTTGGGAGCAGAGCCCAGCCCCTCCTGGCTCCATCCTCCTGTCAGGCAGTTGTAGGCAGCCATCAGGTCCCCCCTGAGCCTTCTCTTCTCCAGACTGAGCCCCCCAGGTCCCTCAGCCCTTCCCCATCACACTTGGGCTCCAGGCCCTGCACCAGCTCCATTGCCCTTCTCTGGCCCCGCTCCAGCCCCTCAATGTCTCTCTTGCAGTGAGGAGCCCAGAACTGAACACAGGATTTGAGGTGCAGCCTCACCAGTGCCCAGCATGGGGACAATCACTGCCCTGGCCCTGCTGCCGCACTGGTGCTGATCCAGGCCAGGATGCTGGTGGCTTCTTGGCTTTCTGAGCCTCTTGTTGCAAGTCCCCAGATTCAAGTGCTGTCCTCCACAAGGCACTACCGGGAACACCTATAACATACCCTTTTAGAATGACAAAGCCCTCAAGCTCTACCTTCGAGGCATGCCAGAAGTCAAGGATACAAGATAGAACTTCACCTGTAGAGTTTGCTAAACTACTTTTTCACTATCTATAGCTTGAACTTAGCATATTAACACTAACGCAGCATCAACCTGAAGGTCAAAGGGTTGGAATCCCACTGCCACAGATAACCAGTGTGACACTCCTAAATACACTTTGAAATGGTACAAACCAGACATTGGAAGTGACTTGGAACCAAACAAGTGACACAAACTCTTCCCCTCACCCTGCAGAGGGGAATCACAGCTGGAATTCCCCCACTGGCAGTACATCAGTGGAAACACGGATCCTGCAGAGCAAGAGAACATGTGCACATCTACTGATGCTAATAGGGATCCTTAGTCAAAGCAGCTGCAAAACGAGGGGAAAAGTGAGTTTTGCTGGGCTAAAGGGAGAACAAGAATGAATAGTGGCTTGTAGCCACTTTTAGTGAGGTAAAATGTGGAACATTACCTGATTTAAAATCATGAAATTGAAGAGAATTAACTGATAGAAATGTTTCAGTTCCTCTCCAACTAAGAGGAACGAAAGGATTTGATAAGCTATGGAAAGTCACTTACAAAAACCACAGCATTAATTCTTGCGATAAGCAAGCAGTTCTTTTCCTTGAAAGAGTTCATTGTTCAGAAGTAATTTAAGGACAAATTCCAATTCAGGAAAATACATTTCATATCAAAATTTAATCCAATATCCAAGAGTGACAGGAAATTCGGGGCAGCGGGATTATTTTAGTTTTTTTAGGTCCAATTCTTGAGGTCTATTTTTAATGTTGATTCATACAAGTGTTGCTTTAGTCAAACATTTCTGAAGCTGTGATTTGCCAGTGGTTTGGCTCTTTGGGGGAGAGGGAGAACTCGGAAACATTCTTGGCTTGGCCAGAGGGTTTGAACTTGTTCTTGCATTTGACTTCCTCTGCACAGCATGGATTCAAATATTGGTTACAGCAGAGGTTGCCTGAAAACGCACTTGAGCAAGGCTTTGCTGTGTTAGACGTTGCATAATGCTGTTGAGGACTTTGTGTTGGCAATGATTTGAACATCTCCATCTTCATCAGGGACTGCAGTGATAGGACAAGGGGTGATGGGTTCAGGTTGAAACAGGGGAAGTTCAGGTTAGATACAAGGAAGAAGTTCTTTACTGTTGAGGGTGGTGAGGCACTGGAATGGGCTGCCCAAAGAAGTGGTGAATGCTCCATTTCTGGCAGTGTTCAAGGCCAGGTTGGACAGAGCCTTGGGTGACATGGTTTAGTGTGAGGTGTCCCTGCCCATGGCAGGGAGTTGGAACTGGATGATCTTAAGGTCCTTTCCAACCCTAACTATTCTGTGATTCTATCTCTTTTCTTCTCCCATGTTCTCCAAATAGTGCTCCAACTTTTTAAGACATTGACTTTGTGTCTTTTATTTCATTCTGAGCGAGCTTTAGAAAGTCCTGTGTTTTCCAGGTTTCCTCTACCATCATTTAAAACTGGAAAGTTAAATTCTCCTGTAACTCCTGGAGTTCACGTGTTAAGAAAGACCACGACAACTGGGAAAACATGGAATAAGGAACATATGGCAGATACAGAGGGAACCTGCAACACAGCAGAACCACAGTCCCCAGCTGTGAGCAGGATTGGCACTGCCAGGAGAAGAAAACTGACCGTGCTCAGACCAGTGCAGAAAGCACCTCCCTTGTACAGGATGTCAACACCCTAAGAACTGACTGCCACCAGCTCAGGTTCTTCCCGTTGCTTGCAGTTTGGCAGGGCCCTCTTGGAGCTACATAATCAAGCCCTTATTTTCCTGCTAGCCTCATGATGACTGTGTTTCTCCCAGACCACTCCTTCGCTTTCTCATTTTGCCTCTCCATTTTCTACCATTCCTCTAGTAAAGGTTAAGCCAATTTAGAGCTTTCAGTAGGCAGCATTCAGTCATCCAGGAGCCTCATTGTGTCTGCTTGTCCTCAAAATGGGCACAGGAAAGGCACCAGCAATGAAAGCTTTTCCATGCGCTGTCCCACCCTGGATGCCGAGTACCTTGACCTGCAGGTCTTCTCCCATAAGGACATGAGGATACTTCATTATCTTGCAGCATCATTAGGTTGCTCGGTGAGAGCTACAGTGTCAAACAAGGGTGGGTCTGTCAAATGCTGCCAGTTGGGATGAGATCATCTGGCCACTGAGACAGCCCAGAGACCATTTGCTTTTACCTAGACTTCAAAGGCCACATCGCTTCCAGCCAATAACCAAAGTCTCCTTGATTCACACAAGTGACCTACAGATGAGGTACGTCACATGTCATTATTGAACCTCTAACCCACCCACTGTCCAGTCCCTATTTTTCCCCTCAACTCTCCAACTGGATACCCCAAATAGGTTAAAGCACAGTGCCTGATACAGTGCTGACTTTCCACTGCTCTGAAAGGCAAACCCTGCACTTGTATGAATATTTCTAAGCTCCAACTCAATAAACAGGCCCTTCATAGAGTATAAAAATAACTGAGCCATGCTCCAAGACCTTTCACATTGCTGGAGAGGTGCAAAGGGTGTGCAGTGTAAATAAGAATAAGGCTCCCAATTCCTACGCACGCTTTTGTTTTCAATTACACTTAAATTTGTTTCAGCTTTAAAATGAAGCTTGAACTGATGCCAGAGGGTTTTTATTCATGAATCCCAACACATTCCAGATTAGCTGTGAACAACAGTTACCCGTTTCCATTCTCAGCCTGCCACTTTCAAAAGGACACAGAAGAGAAGCTCAGATTTAGGATTTGGTTTAGTGCAGAGGACCTGATCTCTCGCAACGAGCGCAGGTGCTTCTGTATTGAAGCATTAATCAACCAAAGTCCCATATGGCCATTTTATTATGTTGGTATGGCAAGCAATCAGCTGTGGGGTTTCTTCAGAAGCTCATGAGGTCACTCCACCTCTTTAAAGCAAAACTAATGACTCTCCAGCAAATAGTAAGAGTTGGCAGCTGTGATGTTGAGATGATGTAATTGTACACAGCGGTGATGGGAGGTTTTTCTTGGTTCCTAGAAGCCAATATTGCAGAGGTAATCATAACAACAACAGTAACTGCTTACAATTTCTGGACAAGAAAGGAGAGCAATTTTCTTGCAAGAACGAGCAGTGATCATAGAGAGTGAAAGGTCAGAGACTGGCTGTTAGAATTGGAAGTGGTTAGGGCCAGCCTCTGGCACTGACAAAGCAAGGTAGCAAAGAGCTGACTATTCCCCCTGTGCTAACACATATCTTTATACTCTGAGCACCCTGGGCTACTTCCCTCCCCACACCTCCCCTGTTAACAGCTGGTTATCTGCTTAGTTTTGCCATGGGAAAAATGATGCTATGGAATTCTTTACTATGAGTAGGCTCCCCTAGAGTAAATATATGTCACTGTATACCTTGGCAAAACGGGATGGACACTTGACACTGAACCAGTGACTCAAAGAACTGGCTTTCTTGGGCTTATTGGTGTTGGTGAATTTACTGAAAGCAACTACTGAAAAAAGAACCATGTTTCTTCTTACAGCTAAAGAGAATGGACTGAAAGGACCGTGCAGGTTGAAGCAGACAGGGCCTTGGGCAACTTTGTTTAGAGTGAGGTGTCCTTGTCCATGACAGGGGGTTGGAACTAGATAATCTTAAGGTCCTTTCCAACCCAAACCATTCTATGATTCTATGAATATCTGATCACCTTAGCTCTGGGAGGCTCCAGGCATTTTGCATCCTTTAGTACCCTCATTCTTCTTTACTTCTTAGGCTTAAAACACAAGGAGAATGCCATTTAACTGAAACAGGTAATGCCTGTAAGAAAATGCTGGGCCACACGAGTCTGGCCAAACTACTTTTGCAACATGGCCCATTCCATTAGAGCTCCTAATTACTGCTGCACAGACCCTGCTGTTTGTAAGTGGGAGTAGCAGGCACTGTGCACCTCCACTGTGAGCTTCCTACTCTGCTCTGCTGGTGGAGTTTGATTTTGGAGTAGTTAGAGATGGACTCAGCAACCTGGCAAACACAAACACAGAGGTTACTTCACTAACCCTTAATGAAGGAACCAAGAAATCAGTGTGTGTTCTGCAATGATGATTTGAGTGGTAAATCATGTCTTACAGTGGGTCACTGTCTCTCTTTGGCTTTTGTGAGGGCAAAACATCATGTAGGTATATATAATTGTGGTCACTCTAAACCCTGGATCTACAGGGACTGGAAGTTGTGCCTTACGCTATCCAAGTGGTAAAACCCCTCTGTCTGAAACAAGGCTGGGCTGTGACCTTCCAGTAAGATTTAATATCACAGGGAACAAATAAGTACTGTACAAAGGGAGAAAAAAAAGGTTGGCAAACTTTAGGAAGAACTGGATTCATTAGAAAGCTTTTATTTTGTTTAGAATCTGTGATGTTATCTGTAAATGATGGTATGAATGCTCCTACTTGTTTCAAATTTGCTTTGAGTTGGTTTTAGATTTGGTGTGATTTTTTTCCCCCCAACATTAAAGTTAGCTTAATGAGTGCTAAAGTTATCACTAATTACTGTAGAATTACTGAAATGCAGATAATGGAATTACTAAGAGGAAAAGGAAACTTGAAAACTTTGGGGTTTGGTTTAGTTTCATTGACATGAACAGTTAGCATTTCTGATAAAGGAGGTCTGCTTAAGATTCAGGTTTGCTCCTTTTGGTTGCTTTATCCAGAGTCTTGGGAGACATGGGTCTAGTGTGAGGTGCCCCTGCTCATGGTAGGTGGGTTGGAACTGAGTGACCTTTCCAACCCAAACCCTTCTGTGATTGTATGATGCGCTGCTGCACTGGCTTTCAGTTTTGATGGGCTTGTTCTGGCCAAAATCTCTACTCTTTCTGTTTGAAAACCTTGGCTGAAGAGAAGCTTCCACTGCCTGATATCCCTGTTCCCCTCTCTGCGCCAGGCTCTGCTGTGTTTCCCAGTGTGGCAGGCCCTGGTGTCCATAGCTGCCCCCACCTTCTCTCCAAGGGCAGAACACAGCAGGACATTCTGGTTCAGACAGAAGACATGCAAACTATTCAGAGGGCAAACCAATATCTTTGCAGAATCCCAATTATTTCAGTCTCATTATTCTAACCAATTTTACCATTAACACAGGTAGTTATCCCCAAAATTGAGAAAAGCCAACGGATGTGACAGGCTGGGCTGAGAACCTCCCCTTGACTCTAGTATTTCCCATTTCCACTCCAGCCTGTCATGCAGATGGGGCATGGCAGCACTTCTCCCTTCAGAAGGGGAAAAACCCAGAGTTCACATTAGCTGTGCTCCTGAGATTACTAAACAAAGGGTGCTGGAGAGCCCCAATATATGTAGATATTTCATATTAGAGATCAGGACACTCACAACTACATCATTTAGTGCGAGGTGTCCCCGCCCATGGCAGGGGGTTGGAACTTGATGATCTTAAGGTCCTTTCCAACCCTAACTATTCTATGATTCTATGATCATTGTCCCACATAAATAGAAGTAAGAGCTATGTGGTTATTGACCAGTGTATATTTTCCATGGAGTCATAACTATAGATTCTTTTACTGTCGCTGCTAAGTGATTCTGTGATGAACCAGGTTCACTGCGCAAACACAGCATTCACCAGACCTCAAAGTGTCTGAATAGTGCCAGCCTGGGCACACGCAACCAGGGGCACGGGACTGGGATTCACAGAACCCCCTGCAAGGTCCACCTGCGGGGAGAAGGCTGCATCAGATGTGGCTTCACATTGCAGGCACCTACAGGCATCTGCAGAGATCTCTCACACACCGGTTCCCATACAGGTTGTGTGAACAAGAAGATACTGCCCTGATACAGGGCTTGCAAAATAGTGAGTACCAACCACTAAAGCACCATCTAAAAAAGAAGCACCATTCCACGCATATTTATTCTACCAAAACGCCACTAATCCACCTTATTTAGAATGACAGACTGGTTTGGGCTGGAAGGGACCTTAAAATCATTCAGTTCCAACCCCCTGCCACAGCCAGGGACACCTTCCACTAGAGCAGGTTGTTCCCAGCCCCATCCAACCTGCCCTTGAACACTGCCAGGGATAGGGCAGCCACAGCTTCCTTTGGCAACCTGTTCCAGCTCCTCAGCACCCTCACAGTACAGAACTTCTTCCTTAGATCTATCCTGAACTTCTCCTGTTTCAGTTTGAACCCATCACCCCCTGTCCTATCATCAGAGTCCCTGATGAAGAGCTTCCAGAAGTCTCCTGCATCTGAATGCCCAACAGTGCAGGCATTTTGCAAAGGGCCAGGCTTGTGCACTTATTACTGCCCAGCTCAAAGCACAGAGCACGCTGGCACGTGCCTGTCCTGGGGCACACACAGAGGGAGCCCACCCTCCTAACCTGAGCCTGTGGACACTCGAGTCCTTTTCCAGACTCAAGCTGCTCAGGGACATTTTCCCATTACTTCACAAGCTAAATCGAATGAAAACACCTCACAGTTGCTTCCCTCCACTTTCCCTCCCCACCACAGAGACTCCTGAGCTGGCACAGCCCAGGGTCATTCCACTGAGGTCAATGGAATGATGCCCATTTATATCAGCTGATGATTTAAACCTCCGACTCTCTGGCACGTATTCCTTTTCCACCATGGCTGGATATAAAGCAGTGTCCAGAACACGTGGAGGTGAATACACCCACAGCCGGTTTAAACTCCCTCTTGCAGCTGCATCACAACAGTAACAGTGTTTTGCAGAAACTACTTCAATGTAGACACGTCTCCAAAGGGAAGGAGAAAAGCCCAGCACGTACATCAATGGTAAATAGGTACCAGCAAGCAGCAACAGCACAACTGGCACCAAGGTGAGGTTCCACCTACACCCCAGCCTTTCCAACTTTGCTTTTGTGCACAAGTAAGCACTAAAACAGCTACAAGGAAGGTTCAGCATAGGGAAGAGACTGTCTGAGGAGACCTTCCTTGTAAAGAGAAGCTACACTTTGGAACACTCACGAGAACACTGTTGGCTGAGGTAACTGTGTAATGCTGCAGCATGTCTGGGGAGGAATTCCAGCTTGACTTCTGCAATGATTGTCTTATGCCCTCAAGCATAAGATTTTATTACCCTTATCTTGGCAGGCATGACATTTACTTATTGGCCAGAGCCTTGCTGGAGAGAGGGAGGACTGGCTTGCTCCCATTCCTGACTGGGTGGCTGCTAAGCCAGCTGTCCCAAAGTTGGAGGGGAAAGAGAGGATGTTGATGAGATCATGCCTCAGCCCATCTACTTCCAGCTGAAGTCACAATCTGAAAGGAAATAACCACCCAGGGAACCCAAGTGACCAGGGATCTGCTGCATTTGGAAACCAGAGGTACCTGGCTGGGAAACAGCTGAGAGGGATGCTCCCACTACAAGGAGCCTTTCAAGCCATGTTCTGAATCCTGTTTCTCAAAGGTGGAACTTCTGAAGTTTACAACAAACTGGGCAGTGCATCCTGGCCTGCTGCTCAATAAATGCTGCTTCAGCCACATTGAACGTGGAGCAATAGTGACATAAAGTGGCCTGATGGGTTAAGCACAGGTAGAAGGTGGAAGCATTTCACAGGAGAGCAGGCAGTACCTTAGATTATTGCTCTAGCTCAGTGTGCTGTAAGAAAACCAAACTCCAGGTACTACCTTATTCTTTACCGAAGGGACACCAGAGCCCTCCACATCTGGTAATGGGAAACAACACAGGTTCATCTGGGAGGAGGCATCTGAAACGCCTCCTGCTCCTTTCCATAGGTGAGGCTTGCAAAGCAAGCAAAAGAGCACAGGTACAATACACATGAAAATGTGAAAGGCTCTGCCAGTATCACGTTCCACCCAGATGTCTGGTTCACTGAAAGGAAATGATAGGGACAATAACAACAAAAACTGTCTCATTTCAACCTGATAGCCAGCTGCCACCCTAGGGATCAGCGCATGTAAAGTGTATCTTCAGGGCGATGCGAACAAAAGGAGGGGAAACATAAAAAGAGCATTGAACTGTCTGACCCTCCTGTCAGCACCATCTGATCACTTGAAACTGTCTGCAAATATCCATCAATATCCCAATATTAGATGACATTATTAAATGGCTGCAGAGACATGCCAGTTTGTCACCACAGTCCTCCGCTGACTATTGTATCTCCATATGCTTATTATTTGTGTGGCTTTGAGTCTGATTCTTACAGGGATAGATTTGTCCCCAGGCGCCACACAGTCAGTGCACAAGACAGAATGATCCCCATGACAATTAGGGTTTCCTTGGGATAATCGGGCACACATTTTCTTAGTTAAGGACATCATAAGTATTAGATCTAATTACAAGGAAAGCCATGTACATTATAAAATGTGAATTAAGGTTTGCTTTATAGATTAAAAGCAAATCAATATTTAGCAATAACAGTCCACAAAATGCTTTCTGTAATTACAATATGACACTGATTAGGAATTCAGGCTGGAATTATAGGTCTTGGATTTATTATCCAGTAAACTGATAGGTAAACACCTACCCCATTAAACCACCGTTCTCTAAGTGTTTCCTCTCTGGCCATAAAAGATCAGAGCTGGACCCTCAGTGGTTTCAGGACAGTTTGATACAGGTAGTATCACTTGTGTGTTAACAGCAGCACAAGAGTTCACTGGGGATGCTGTCATGGTCAGGACTATGTAATACGTGGCAGTTACAAAGCTTTGGAGAAGATTATTTTAGAGTAAATAAAATATTTCAGTATCTTTTGCTTGTCAAAGCTAAACTTTGTTTAATTCTTTACCAATTTGTACTGTATTATGTATCTTTTTAGGTAGCACACAGTACCATTATGAGCATCCGCATAAGGAAGTGTATCTGACAGGTATCAAGTACACATCTTGTCAGAGATGCACCTTAAAGTGCTTGTTGTTTGCCTCTGGATAGCTCTAGAGTTAGGAAACCAAGTTAAACAAGGCAGAAATAGAAATCACCAACGACTATTGTGACTTTTAACTAAAAAGCAGAATTCTAATTGCAACCAACCAGATTGTGGAACATAAAGAGAGAACCACTGAGAGAAGCAGAAAGTTTTGTTATTTTATTTTCCTCCTGAAATTTCCAAATTGGTAGGGGTTAAAACAGAAAAACAGAAAAAGAAAACCCACTTTTTAGAGGGTTTTTTTTTTCCTTTACTTTCTTTCCTCTTTTCCCCTGGAGAAGAAAGACTCTTATTTCTTTGTTACACAAAGACCCTTTCATTTCTTTCATTGCTTGGATCCTGAAGTGTTAAGCTAGTTACTCTGCTGTGCTATCTATTCACACTGTCGAGAATTCCCTAAAGTAAATCCCATGTAAACAGGGTCCACAGATCCTGAAGGTTGGAATGGGTACATGTGGAGGAGAGTGACAGGAGCGAGCAGAGCTTTGAGGTGGATCTGCCTCCACTTTCTGTTCTAAGTAAGACTCAAAAAGTCAAGTTTGGTTTCAACATCAACTGATTGTTTTCATAGTGAAAACTCAAGGCCAGTAGAAGATGACAGGAAAGGACCCAGAACCTCTGATACAAGAGTTGGAACTATAAATCTCTGTCTCTGACTCTTTCCTTGGCTTCAACAGCCTTTTGAGCTGCAGCAATGTGTGCCCTGCTGACTCTATGGACATTCCCCAGTTCCCTCTGCTCCTTCAGGGCCTGACTGAGCTCCCTGCTTCCTACAGTATCCCCTCCTTCTTCCATCTACTCTACCAATGTTTCTCTCTCTGAGCTCAGTACACCATGAGCGAATATAGTACATACCATATGTCACAAGATGCAAATAGCTGGAGCTGTTCCAAAGAAAAGCATGAGAAGGAACAGGGCAAAAGGTCCTTTTGTTGTAAAAGCACCAAGACCAAGGCCATGAAAAGTCATCTCCTGTTGATTACCGCCTCAATTACAGAACATGGACATAAAGATGTGAGTGTGGAAAGATGTCTGATACCCTGGTGATGGGCAGATCTCTGCCAGAGAGGTCTGTCCAATAGACAAGGACTTGATTTCAGGGGCTGTTCATCCACACGAAAGCAAGCTGATCCCTCAAACACAAACCTGCAGAGAAGCTATAAAACAAGGTAACTATACACACCACTGCAATGATCCATAGCTTTGAAGACACAAACTGGTGGCATTTAGAGGCTTGGCACAGCTTTGACTGTGAGAAATGATAACGTCACAGTGAAGGGGGAAAACCCCACATCTCCCTAACCAAAACCCATCCATTTTGTCCTGTTTCCTCAGCAGAACATCCCAAATACCTTGTTTGACATTGCAACAAGCCCAACTCCAAAGAGTTCGGACAGCAGAAATAATGACACAGGTTTAAGAAGGTAAAAAATCCTTCCTGCTCTTTGATTAACTGGGCTTCTTGATGGAGTTAAGTGCAAACAGCTGCCTGGACTTCAACTGCAAAGCCTAAATCTAAACACTCGCTGTTTACATAACCCAAACTTCTAATCAGGCAGCTGGATAATCCACCCATTTAAAGCATCCCAAAGAGTTCCAGGGAAATGTGATTTTCTTACAGCTAAGCCAATCAACAACCACTTTAAGGAACTCCAGCTACCAAGTTACTACTTTGGAACAGCAGTCTCAGCGGGATGGGGTCGCGACCCCGCAGGGAATCACAAAGCAGTTTTGGTGGGATCCTTCCCCCTTTCTATTCCCTTTTTCTTTCCCTCTTCTGTTTTTTCCCCTTTGAGAAGTACAAATCTGAGTCTTTCATTTCCTCTATATTCAGATGCTGCAAGGCAATAAATGAGGGAAGGAGAAAAGCACAGAGCAGCGCTCACACGCATGCTGGCATTTGCTCACAGGACCTTAATCTAAAATCTCATGGAATCCTGACCACATCCATCCCAAGGAACCTGGGAAAGGAAAAGTACAATCACCACCAATGGAGTCCATAATTCCTTAGGGGGGAAAGGGAAAGAGAAGCAGGTCCTTAAACTGACTTTAACTGGCCACAGCACTCCGTGCATGGGGCCCTGTCTCATCTCACAGTAGTGTTCTACTGCTA
The DNA here is from genome assembly GCF_033783945.1 of Neopsephotus bourkii. NCBI lineage: Eukaryota > Metazoa > Chordata > Aves > Psittaciformes > Psittacidae > Neopsephotus > Neopsephotus bourkii. The sequence continues at coordinate 3,609,002 of NW_026901735.1, forward strand.
TAACTCATTATAAGGTCAGGCTCTCAGTTTTACGTCTATGTTTGGCTGAAATACCTTCACCTTATTGCAGTTTATGATTACTTACCAGATATGCCAATGTTTGTCTTCCTTAGTAAAGTCCTTGTGCTAAATCACATCCACTCACACCTGTTAAATGAGAGGCTGAACACAAACATGTTTCCTGGCCAATACCACAGTTAACAATCTGCTCATCCACACAACCACTAACAATATATCTTGCGTTTCAACTGCATTTTATGTGTCCCTAAGAAAGGTGATGCTTCCTGGACTAAGCACAGAAACATGGGGTTTACTTCCGAGTCTACTGTTGAGCTATGGGGTGACCCTACACAACTGCCTTGATACTTCTGCACCTCCATATCCACACCTGTAAAAGGTGGCTGGAGATGTTTAGCTTTTAATTTGAGACTAATGACTTAGTTTTAGTAATAAACCAAAATGCTCGAGATTGTAAATTAAGCTCTATTTAAAACTAGTGAATTAAATTGAAAAGAAGGAAAAGATTTCACTTTTTCCAAGCACAAAGCGATCCTTTTAGAACACGTGGCAATCAAATAAAAGGACATGCTTTTAGGAAGAGCTGATACAATCTGGCCATAGAGGAAGTAAACGTCATTGAGTGTTTCCTCATTTTGCCAAGACCAGTAGAGATGCAGCACTGGAGATCCAACACTGGAGGAACAGCCCTACATAACCCCTGTCAGATTATATGCCTAATATTGTAACTCCTAGCCAAAGAGGTTGGGGGACAAAGCTGAGAAAGAGCTTTTATTTTTCACTTTAAAGAACTGTTTGTAAGAGTGCAACGTTGGAAGGAATGTGGCAGATTTTAACTGGGAGGAAAATTGCCTGTGCTTTTCAGTGATAGGAGAGGTCCCTTTCAAACAACTTGAATGAGAAAAAAATGAGGAGCTGTAAAAGCTCAGCTTAACTTTCTATTATTCGAGGTTTCCAAGATTTCCTCCTGCTTATGGATAGGTGCCCTTTCCACACAGAAGCCCAGAAGAGAGCTCTTGCATTAATACCCCCTAACTCCGGTGACTGCATTAGAGTTCCTGTAACACACACTGCTTATGAATTCCTCTGTTGTCTCTACCCTGTGATCTAACAGATAAGTGTCAGTGGGCAGCAGTGAGAACACAAATACTTGATTTGAGAGGAAAATTCCACATCCTTCACCTTCACACTAAGAAGCCAGCTGCCATACCTGCTCTGTTTTTAGCTCTGCCTGGTTCTTACTGGGACTACACAGCAAACTATCTGTCCCCAGCTGTACTGCACAGCCCACTCTGACCTGCATCCCTAGCAGATTCCTATGCCTTTCATAGGAGTCTATAGCTCCTTTCAGCTTTCCAGCTTCTTTTCCACTCCTGTGGCTGATCAGCACAGAAAGTCTGGCAAAGAGAGAAGCAGAGTCCAGCACTAACCCCAAGAGAACTGCCAAGTGATAGGAAATGGGAAGGTTATTTATAGAACACCAAAATAACTTCAGTTCCCTCCAGCTCTAATCTTCTTTTCCATCTTTAGGATGAGACCACCTCTATTTGGTTTTCGGGAGATGCACTTGAGTTCAAGGTTCCCATTTAATCATTTTTAAGAGGCCAAGGGAAAGGTTGGAAGAGCTTTGAGCTGCAGAAACAAAACCAGTCCGTATTCTCTTTGCATAAGGCATTACTGCTACATGCACTACAAGGTGAGCAAGAAGGTTGTAACTAAGTGTGGCATGGCAGGAGGTGACATCTAGCTCACAGACTAGTCAGTAAAACACAGCATGAGCCTTTGCTGGGAGCACATCCTGCACTGAAGGCCCACAACACAAAGCAAGTGCACAGAGTCCAACACAACAGAGGATACCTCGAAGTCATGGTCCCAACCTGGGTCCCCTGCCTCTACTCCATCACCACTGGGTGCTACCCTTCAGCCACCGACCCTCCAGCAGTGCCATGAGGAAGCTCTGTAGTTATTACCATCACTGTAGTGTTTCCTCCTTTGGTGAACAGCACAAAGTACTTCCATGAAGAATGCCTACAGCATTTGTGTCCAGTTTTCCTCTTGAACATCTTTATAACTACGTGGCTTTTAGGATAAATGTCCCAATTAGGCAGCTATTTATTTTCATTAAGAGTTCAGTTTGGCTTGTTTCCCAGCAGCTTCTGGACAGCTAAAATAATAGAAGGATTGTAATTCAAATAACTGTGTCCTGAAAAATAGATACATCTGCACTATTTGCCATTGAACAAGCACCAAGCCCAAATATTATCTGCCAATTTTGAAAAATAAAATCAAATATAACCAGTTTCAAGTGAAATACCCCTTCTACACCCACATCTTTCCACAGTCTCCATTTTCTGTATCCTGAAAATGCAAAGTTTTATAGCAAAATACAAATACAACTTTTTCAGCAACAACTTTATCACATTAGACTCATGTAGCCATATATTTAGACTCCAGTGTACTCTCTGAGGAGTCATTTTTCAGTATCTTAGCGTGGTGGGATTCATCCACAACCTGAACCTACCAGTCAGCCAGAAGTTGTATGTGAGAATCTGAGTAACAAAGCTCATTCCAATGAGCTTTACTCATAGAATCACAGAATCATAGAATAGTTAGGGTTGGAAAGGATCTTAAGATCATCAAGTTCCAACCCCCCTGCCATGGGCAGGGATACCTCACACTAAACCATGTCACTCAAGGCTCTGTCCAACCTGGCCTTGAACACTGCCAGGGATGGAGCATTCACAACCTCTCTGGGCAACCCATTCCAGTGCCTCACCACCCTCACAGTGCAATCAAATGCTTGCTTTTGCAGTAGGGGGAAAGAAATCACTAACATTGCTCTGTCTGGCCTCGTAGCTTCCCTGTGCTGCTCCCATCCTTATTTGTTGCTCTTCCTTCACACCGTAGGTTCTTGGACAGCAAAGAAAAGCAGACCCTGCCTTGAGGTTGGCAGGGAAATCAAAAGTGGCAATCACATTTGCAGCAGTGTAGTCAGCTGAAATAATCATTGCTGTTATTGATACCGTGGCTTCACTTTGGGTACCAAGTAGCTCAGAGCCCTGTAATGCCAGGAATGGAAAGGAAACAGCCAATATGAGCTCACTTAAATCTTTTATTTAAACCTAGAAAAGAGAATGTGTAACAGTTACGTTAGTCTGTGTGTGAGAACACTAACCACAGTACAACTGTCCACGTGTGTTCACCAGTATCCACTGGATGGTCTCATGGCAGGCACTGTAGTTTTGGGTTTTCTCCTTGTCCTGCTATTTCTTAGCTGTCTTAACCTTGGGCAACAGATTTAACTTCTCCCTTGTCTGGTGAGTAATAACTGACCAAAAATAGCCTACCTTGCTTATGCTTCTAACTAACTGATGATGATGGCTAACCCACTGTACACTAACCCACAAACAGCTCTAGTGAACACTGCAAATTTAGATGCCAACGTGAGGAGTAATAGTTCTGTCTGCAGAAAATGAGGTGCAGAATATCTGGGTGTTTTAAGACAGATTCCAGCTCTCAAAGGGGCAGGCTCAGCCCTGCGAGCTAACATACAACCCTGCTGTGTGCTTACAGCTGCTTCAGCCCCTGCTAAATCAAGTTGTCCATACACAGCTCCAAACACTATTTAACTTCACCATGTATCTCTCTATTCACACCAGTGTGTAAAGAGCCCTCAGCCAGGGCTATGGGGCAGAACCAGATCCTATCTGTTCACCGTCCACAGCTGCAATGCAAACACTGCTTTCATTCTGTAGGGGTTTCTAAGAGACCTCATTTGAAGTCTGAAAGTGATAAAGGGTAGTTATTCTGTATAGTCAACAATTTTCTACTGCAAACAATTACCTACCCAGCATCTGCTTATCTTGTTCAAAAAAAGAGGGGTTTTTAATGAAAAGATATGGCAAGAACCATATTTAAAAATTCAAACCTCAGAATTTCTTTCACAAGGTCTGCTTATAGAAACTGGAAGTCCATTTTCTTCTCAAAGGATATTATAATTCTATTAATTGCAGGCATCTCTACTAAATGTTTGCCTGTGTTTCTGTGTAAGTGAAAAGAAAATCATAGGATCATAGAATGGTTTGGGTTGGAAAGGGGCTTAAAATCATCTAATTCCTCACAAAAGCAGCATTTTTAGGTCAAAAAAACAATCAGACTATATCACATGTGCAACACATCCATGACGGAGCATCCCAAGAAACTAGTCACAACTAGCAAAATGAAAACAAGAACAAGACACTATTTGATATGCCTAAGATTGGGGTTCACAAAATAGGGAAAACCAGGTTTCTCCCAGGGATTCCAAGTTACGCTATCTACTAGCCGAAAGGAGAACTAGCTACTGTCTGTCATCAGTGAGCTACTAACAGTGTATTAGTCTGCTGACATCTCCATCTAGAAAACCCTGGTAAATGGTCTCAGGATGAGAGGCAAGAGCGAGTGAAAAGGACTTGCTGTGATGTGGTGGCAAGCGGGAGTTTTTAGACATCTCCACTTACCTTGTGATAAAATGCTTGGAAGATGGTGTCACTTCCCTCCCAGACAGCCCAGCTTTTCTTAGTGCCTGATAGGGAATCAGTGACCTTCTGTGAATCGGAGCTAATCTCAGGATGTGTCACATCTGTAGCAGGAGGAACAGCTGAGCAACACTTGTCCAGGCGTAATTGAGCCTCAAGATTGCAGAGCAGTGTGTGATTAATTGGCTGAAGGATTGCTGATAAAGGGGAAGAGGATAATGACCCGCCTGGGTCAATGGGTGGTGCTCCGCTTATCTGGAGCCATAACAGGCATTAAAAGAAATGCTCCTGATCAAGGTCACAGGGAACGGTGACAGATTCTGTGTGAGTGTGAATTTGAGGCATTTCAGAATCACATTCCATAGATGTGTGTACTTAGGAAGAGTATTTTAATGCCTTTTATGGCTCTGGTTCCACAATCATGATTCACAAAAGCACAGCCAGGAGCCTGATTACAGAGATCTGCTGATCAGCATTGCAAGCACTTCCACAGAGACTTGGAAAAGGCAAGCCTAAACCAAGGCAACTCTCACTTGATATTCATGTGGATATTCTAGCTTGTTCCTAGGTCCTCTTAGAAGCAAACAGGCAACGCTCCCCCGTTGGAAAAGGGGAAAGAGCCACCTGGAACAACTTATGTGGGCAACATCTGTAGTGACACACACGTATGACTCTTGGTTGAGAAACTGCTTTGGCTCTCTAGGACTGCTCAGCTAAGCTGAGAAGAGCAGGTATCATTTTCACTCCACACATCTGGCTTCTCAACAGCAACAACCTCCTTGGTGCACCACCAGGGAAGGGAAGACTTGAACATGTCTAAGGATGGACTTTAGAGCAAGTGCTCCATCGCAGTCTTGTACATCAGTCCACCAGGATGCTTTATGCAGATCAACTCCATCTTGTGCAATAAGTTTGCAGCAGCAAAGCTGCTGTCAATATCTGCCAAGTTCAGATTAATTTAACTAGAAGATGTGGGATTTTTATCACTTATTTAAATTATTTTATTATTAATTTAAAAGAATAAAGATAGCAAAAACTAACAGATACCTTTTTATAACGTAGCAGCAGCCTGTTCTGGCACACAGAGGACTCCCTGTGTCTTGCGGACAGTGCATCTTCTGCTACCTCTGCCCCAGCCTAAACAACTTTGACTGTCCAGATGGAAATACCCCAGGGGTTCACAGCTGGCTGATCTCTTCAGAGGGAAGAGAAACCCTTCCCTTCCTTACTCTTTGGATGAACAACAATTTGTTTACTCAAACAGCTCTCCCCCTTCCCTGGGTTGACAAGAATTTCACCTTCATCAAAGAGCTGACCAGTTTTAAACTCTGAATACTCCTAAGAGAGATTCTATGGGAGCTGAGCTCTTTACGCCTCGTGACTGCACTCCAGCTGCCTGTAGTCTAATGGTGTTTCTTTCATCTGCCGCACAGGCGTTCATACACTGAGGTTACTGCTCAATTACCCTGTTGCTCGTGGAAAGTTGAGAGGATGGCAGTTTATTGGAAAGAAGTGTGAGGTAGAGTCCTACAGGGAGGAAAGTCACCCTTTGAAGCTTCAGTCAGCACCAGTTTATATGGGCCACACAAGAGAAGGTGTGGTGGGTCACCAGCTGACATATGCTCAGTAGAAATCAAAAGTCATACTGGGTTTGGCACAAATACAAACGGGCAAAGCACCAACTAGAACAGGGGTTTTAGTCCTTAATGGAAAGTTTTCCACTTCAAACAACCACAACCAGTAGGAAAAAAGGAGCTTAAAAGTTCCTCCAGACTGAAAAAGTCAGAACATGAAAAGTAGCAATGAAGAGTTTGCAACCTACAGCATTTTCACACTTCTGTTCCCTCTCTGGGCAAATGTGCCTATTCCAAGAAGTGAATTGTATGCTGCTGATTGTATAAGGCAGGCAAATGGGAACCCATGGTTTCAGACTGTTGTCCCATCCCTTGACAGGCACATCTGGCAACACACATCATCTGAGCTAACTGAAAATGGCCAAGCTGCCATGAGCAATCCATAGCCTCATACTGAGGAAAAACTGGACTCAAACTGGGCTGCCCTTGAGCAATTGTATGAGTATTGCCCATCTCCTGAGAGAAGGGATTTGAATACTTCCTGTTTCTCTCAAAGATTTGTAGCTGATCATCATGCAGAAAGCGCTGGGTAAGGGTTATCAATCCTTCCAAACACAGTGACTAATTCAAACCTATTTGGTGCATCCATCACAAGGTACTACAGCATTATGGTTTTCCCTCCTCTTTGACTGCAATACTGAATCCTTGCGGGTGTTCCTTTACAAGCCCTGATCTATTTATGTGGCTCCAAATGTGCTGAGCTCAATTCTAATTTATAATCTCACTTCTTGTTCATGCAGCACTTCCCCTCTTCCCAGCACGCAGCTTTCAAGTGTCCCACTTTGTCGTGCACTGCCCTCCGAGGAGCTCTCAGTAACGGAGCTCATATCCAGCTCTAAAAGCAGCTCACTTAGTGCTACAGAGCACTACAGAGCCCTATGGACTACTGAAGCACAGAGGTGAGACTAACTAAGGGAATTTGCAAGGTGGGATGCATACAGAAAAGCTCAGCAATATGTCTATCTGAGCTTTGTTCTCATACAAATAGTTTGGATGTATCAACAATACAAAACAGGTTATGAAGGACATTTTTCTCTGTGCTCTGAAGATTATGGTGCTCTCTAAGATAGTCATGATGCTCCTTTTCACACCTAAACAACTCCCATGGCCAGAGCCATCCACAAGAGGAGAACACTGCTTCCCCATACGTTTCAGATGTTTGCACAGCAGGGGATGGCTGGTACTATTCACTTGTATAGCACAGTGGTCCCAGATTTGTTCTGGTGAACCTAGATGCTGCTTTAATGTACTTTGTTTGAAACCTTATTATGGTTTCATGTATTTGCTTATGTTTTCTGTTGAAAAACTTAGTCTGGGCAAAACAGCATGTGTAGAACATGGGGGTTTGTGCTCTCAGGGTTAATTAAGCTTTTATATGAAGATGTGCAGACTGCTAATACTCTGACGATGCTATCTTAATGAATGCCAACCTACCCATAAACTGTACTGCCATGAGTGAGGTCCTTCTTCCAGCAGCAACAAGTTGCCAGTCTTACACACTCATAAAATGCATGCAATTTGTCTCCTGTTTGGAGATTGGCTTTTATCATAAATGCACTTTGTCATAAGAACAAACTTTTTGGTTTCCTCTAGAGCAGCACTTGGGGTTCTCACCTCTGAGAGTACTGTTACGATTCACCAATCTGGTCTATACACAGACTACAGTCATCCGTTAATGCAGCCTAAAAACCTGATACAAAGGTTTTTGTATCATGGAAAATTATTTATTATTTATTATCTTTCATGGTCTGTATCTGTCATGCCTTTGCTGCTATCTGAGCTTTGCTGTTAGATCAAGGAGGGCATTAGTATGAACACTTTTGTCCCTACCTTACTATAATTCTCTCTTGGATAAATCAAAGTGAGTTAAAATACATCTGCAAATACAACTCCCAGCTTTTCACCACATCCGACCAGTAGAAAGCCAACTGCCACTGCTCACTGCAGTCAGCAAGTGGACACTAGGTGCTTCTGTTAACACTCCATGGCAGGATCCAGGTAGTCACCGTAAACTCCCTTGGTGAGCACCAGAGAGAACAGATATGTGAAGACAAAAGTAATCTCGTCCTAAAGCAAGTATCTGAAATAGGTCACTTCAATCATCTTCTAAAATCCTCTTTGCTCATCATAAAGAGAGCCCAGGCTAAGTAACAGATGGAGATACCAGAATTGTAGCTGTTTCCAGCAGTTTCCATCTAGGAGCTGTATACATCCACCACCTACAGTCCTCTTTTGTCTATAATAAAGAGACAAAGCCACAGCCTACGAAGCATTTGAGAACTGGGAAGCCACTTGCACTGAGAGAAGGAACATGTTGGTCTTGCTAACACTTAGAATGAGAAGCATCCAGGAAAAGTCTGGCTTTAGACACCACGCTCTTCTCTGGTACTTTTCATCTGTGGATCTGAAAGTATCCCACGCAGCAAATCAATGTTATTATTCCTGCTTTACTTGTCCAAGGTCAGCTGGCACAGACACAAGCTGAACTCCAGTGCTCTGAAATGCTGCCGAGGACCACACAAGCCATGCACTCTCCCCTAAAAACAGCATTAACGTTATCTCCAGAAACGCAGGAATTTGGGATTCACAGAATGAATCTAAAACCGAGTTTCTAAGATAAATGAATATGAAATAAGAGCAATTATGAATGTAAATTAAATAAGAAGCAACTTATCTGGACTGGATTTTTAGGCATCTGCCTTGGGATTTGCAGTGCAGAAATACCATGGCTCTGACATCACAAGTATGAACTTCTGTGCATTGAGAAAATCCCACTGTTTATTTGGATCTTTTGAAGTCTAGTATCAATATAGCTTCTTAGTCCCCAGGGTGTCCTCAACGTTTGAGATGTGTATTTTTAACTTCTGTACTTACTGACATTCCATTCACACTGTTTGGCTGTTCTCCCCATCAGGGCTCCATCAGCCATCGCTCTCATTTTGGCACCACCAGGCTTATTTGCTTTACCATTTCCTAAATGCCTGTGTGAAGAGGTGTGGCCTGCTACACCAATTAGTTCACCCACACAAAGCCTGTGTTAACTTAAGAGCTAAAGCTCTTTGAGGGCATTTTCCTATCAATGCAATCAGCATAAACCAAGGAAATCACCAGTTAAGGCAGCACTGATGCTCAGGCCATTGTACACACCACTTTTTACATGCTGTGCTGCCCACATGCCGTCATACCTAAAGGCTCCCACTGAGCCCACTTCCACACAACAAGCTCACCCTTACCTCCAGGATTCAGACACCACAGTGCATCTACTCAGTCCCTACACACACCATGGTAGGAAGCCAGGCATAAGGGACAATGCCCATGGGGATGTGCCGTAGGTTAAGTGGATTTCAAGAGTGCCATTAGGGATGTACAGGTAGTAGCTGTTAAATAAAATGGCACTACTTGTTTTTAATAAGGCAAAGAAGAGTCAGGGCTTTCAGGGCCTGGTATGTTATGTTACCACACCAGAAATCAGATGCAGCCAGGAGACAGCAGTCCTCCTTAACACTCCTGCTTGAGCTCTCTGTTTCACATTGATGGTACATTGGACGAGAAGATTCTGATCACATAATTCAGTCTCATTGGTTACAGTCCTGGTAACAAACTCTTTTCCCATCAGAATTCTTCCCTCTGCATGACATCACTTACAACATACCCATCCTGATGGCAAAATACCAGGCACAAGTAGCGCTTGGTCTTGGTGGGGGTAGCTAACTAAGAATAAACACAGTTTAGAAGCTGGCACTGTCCAAGTCACTCCACGTTGTCCCTAGAGTATAATGCAAGGAAGAAAAGCTGGACACACCAACCAACTTGGCAGGAGCACAGGAATGTTTTTTAGCTGCCATAAAGACCTGAAACAAGAGCTTCCCAAATCTCTGCAGGTATGTCTGTGACTTTTCCATCATCAGTAGCCTGCTGCTTAGGGAAGCAGAGCATTAGGCTTTCTTTAAGAGAGTTTTAAAAGCCCCTCTGTTCACTTTCAACTATTCATCACCGTCATTTGAAGTTCTCTTTCGCACCCCTCCTTCTTCTTACTCACATCTGGTGCTGCACGCTACAACGCTGCAACCACAAATAACGAAGGAATGATAGGGAGATACAGGATGCTCTGTTCCAGTGTCCTCAGAGTCAACCACTCAGTAAAGTTCTTATGTTTCCACTACAATAAATACATAGGAGAAGGGGGCAGGGGAATAGCAAGCTCCCTATTCTAGGATACAGCTTTTAAATAGCAGGGCCAGCAAGCACAGACTGAAAAATAAATGGCATATTGTAAGAAGATGATTTTCTCTCTAGTGATTAGATTCGCATTGAAAACTCCAGAACAGATAGGATTTAGCAAAATCTTTAGTAAAATCTGGCATATGCATCTCCTACATTTAAGAGGCTGAAATGGGAAAAGGCTGGTTTTAGTTGTCTCTGCTCCAGATAGATGATAGGACAGTATCTTGTCCCAACACATGAACTTGTTATAAGGTTACAAAGATACTACCAGAGAGAGCTCTGCACTTGGTGAGCAACTCTGTAGCCATGTTACCATCTCTGCTGTGCAAGCATATCCTATTCCACCACTGATTTGTCTGATTATGAAAATGGAGGGGAAACTGCAACCAGTTTTGCTATTTTTCCAAGCAACAACTGAAATTACACTGACACCATTAGGCCTGTTACCATTTCCAGAACCTCCTTATTGCTGGTGTACAAGTTTACCTGGAAGAGAATCATAGCATCACAGAATGATTTGGGTTGGAAGGGACCTTTAAGCTTATCCAGTTCCAATTCCCCACCTCCCACTAGAGCAGGTTGCTCCATGCCCCATCCAACCTGGCCTTGAACAGTGCCAGCGATGGGGCATTCACCACTTCTTTGGGCAGCCTGTTCCAGCTCCTCACCACCCTCACAGTAAAGAACTTCTTCCTCATAGCTAACCTGAACTTCCCCTGTTTAAGCTTAAACCCATCACCCCTTGGCCTATCTCTACAGCCCCTGATGAAGAGTCCCTTGCAGACCCCCTTCAGATACTGGAAGCTGCTCTGAGGTATCAATACAGCTTCTCTTTCCCAGGCTGAACAGAAAGAAGCCTCTTTAAGTGGAGAGCTGAAGAAATGGGGTTTGACTGTGCAAGTCCAAGCACTACAAAGTCTAGAATGGAGCTGTGGAAACTGTGTTAATCTCCTTTCAAAACCCTGCTTCCTGCACACTTATGGTGAAAAAAATCTCCTGGGAATAAATGCATTAGAGCCTATCTTCTCTGTGAAAGCTATTTTTGGTTTATCATTAAGGGTAAATATATTCCTTCTGGGTATCTTCCGAAGGTGCTTTTGAGTTCCAGGGTCTTGAGGACAAATACCCCTGTAGCGTTTATGTACTGGTGTGAACTGACCATGCCAAAAACGTTCCAGTTTAATGATTCACAACCGCACACAAACCAGGTCTCACACAACAGAAACGAAGCTCAAGAGCTCGCCATCACCTCTACAGTTCCCAGGGAAACCATGAGAAATCCATTTACCTCAGTGGACATTAAACCCTCACCTTTCTTGGCTTCCCATCTTAATTTCTCAGTCTTCATTTAGTGATGCCAATTTCAATACATTACTTGCATCCATATAAAGTTGCCCCCACACACAGCCAAAGGAATCCACGAAACTCCAGAAAAAGGCAGAAGCTGTAGTAAGGTAAGGCACTAAATCATTTGGAGGCACTCAGAGGTTAAACTGGACTCCAGTGAAAGAAATCACTGGTGAAGGGTTCATTTATTTACATTCCCATTAGAGGAGTCTACAGAGACATACATCAACAGGAACAAACCATTTTAGTACATTCACTGACGGAACATCCATCAGTGAGCATGATGTATGCCAGCGTGTCTTAGGAGTGACAAGACATTATTACTGTAGTGCCAAAGGAGGAGAGGGGGGGCAGGGGAATGAACAAAAGGGAGTGCTGATCCTTGCCTTAACAATGAGCCCCTATTCTCCTTCACTGCACCTGAGCTCCAAGGCTTCAAAACCAAGGAACTTTTCTTGTTGGACACTAAGATATGCTGTGGTTTGCTTCATGCCTGGTGGAATACGAGTCCTTGGTGGCGTAATACATTATTTCCTTAAAAGAAGCCCTTCCTCCCATAGTATCTCCTGACTACTGTATCAGCCCTGCTAAATAAATGACTTCATCTCATTCATCAGCCACACGCAGCTTTACTCCTTCCCCCTTCCTTCCTACTGTTTGCACTCACTGTTTGTTGTTTTAAGCACCTAACCCCCTATTAATCCACCAGACAGCACAATAGATCCATTTGTGAGAGACAGCGATTAGAGCTGGAAGCACTCAGTCATTCCGTGAAGCACCTGTTTCATTCAAAGAACCAGAGGGAAAAAGCAGAAAGCAGGACAAAGTGATGGTGGAAATAGAGAGAAATGGGAGAGAAGTCTTCATGTGATGAGAGCTACCAAGCTTTGGAGGATGTCTTTGTGCCTTCTTCTATCAGTAGTGCAGAAAACATGCACAGCACTTGCAATACCAAACTCATGCGCCTGTGACACTGGAGGCTCCTCATCAACTGCATCCCTGCTCTCCAGCTCTCAACAGAGTGGAGGAACATACAATCTACTTAACTGAAACACTTTTTGCTGTTATTGTCTTTGTCACTCTTTTCCTTTGCCCAATATTTAAATTACTCTTAAAACTGGGACTATTTCAACCAGCTCCATTTCTGAAACACCCTCAGCACCAACACTGGGCCCTTCCATTGTCCCACGTTTTGTGGGTTTTGTTCCAACAGCACCAAACATCTGTCCCAGTATTGAAAAATGAGTACTTTGAGAGAGCATGAACATGGCTTTGAACTTTCCTGATCATTTGGGGCAGTCACATAAATGTAATAGCAGCCTTCATATACATAAACACATGTAGAAAGGGTCAGTAATTAGGTGGCTGTTGGATTTATCTTCTTCGAATACAAAGGTAAGTGACAATACACAAATGAAACTACCAAGTGGCATAGCACAGCTCTGAATCATTCTCTTTCTCTTTTACGAAATGAGAGAAAATTATACACCAAGCAGATTGTATAAGCACCACAGGCAGTAACTAAAGCTGGAAGAAGGCCAGGCTCCATTAATAGGTGCTATTTGATCTAGTTCAAGATCCTTTAACACCCAATGCCTGTTGAACTCAGGGAAAAGGCTCCTATCAGTTTCAGGAGGTGCTGTATTCAACCCAGTACGGCTGGCAAATACCAGTGCATGGAACAAGGAGCAGAGCTGATGCTGCAGCAACGAAGTTCATCACCACACTGGAAAGCAGGCTGCGGTAAGACTCCATAACTCCAGATTGATCAGCTCTTCCTCTTTCCAGGGGAATCTGTCCTCTTGAGGACTTTTAAGCCTCTAAAATTAATGGGATTACTCAAGGAATAACGCACCACAGAACCTGGATATTTATGGTAAATCTACCACAGTGATTTCGAATGTGCTGCGGTCCAAGAACCCTGACTAAAACATCCACAACGCAAAGACAGATCTTCCACTGATAGAAATCAGCTGTTTCCCTTTCAAAGCAATGGGGCTGCAACCGTTTGTGACTAATAAAACCACAGCTTCCCATTTGCAACATGAACAAAACTTCCACAGTATTTCGTAGGCCTTTGCATTTGTTTTCTTACTGTATAATAACAGCTCATTTTGTGTACAATCATAGATCATTTCAGCTCCTTCAAAGTGCAATAGTTTTGCTTATCACAAAACTGTAGGCACTGTAAGAAACTATTTGGATTCCAGTTGGATTTAAGTTGCACTGCTTATGCATTAGTAACTTCTTTAAGAAGTCCCCAGAGGAAATGAAGCATGTATTATGTTAGCAAGTGTATGCACAGGAATATAGACCACTTTTCTCCTCTTTTCTAAGCTCTTTTGGGAATTGATTCTGTTAATAACACACAGAAACACATATATGTGTGGGTATGTAATGGGTGCATGTGTATGTGGACACAGAGCTATATTTATCAACATGTATCATTATAGCAACAGTCATCCTTTCATAGGGCTCATCAATAGCAGGTTTTACTCACCTGATGGGCAAGTTGCCATGGGGCCATCCTGTCTGTCAGCACACCTTATCTGCTATCATGCCTTTCTTCAGATCCATAGTTACAGGTAAGAAAAGGCTGGATATCTGTCTCCTCCTAAACACAATCAAATTAAAGCTGTAATTAGCGGCCTGCCCTGGACAACCAGGTTACATTCCACTCCCCAGGCAGAGCCCGTGCAGAGGTGGCAGGCCCCTGGGGACAATACATGAGGCAAAGAGAAGAAAGTTAGCCCTGATGTGTTCAAACTCAGCACCAGATGAGAAATGAAGGAGAGCTCAGGTCATCCTTCCTTCAAGAGGATGAACTGTAGAAAGGAGCTCACTCTTGGATGGCACCAGATTACCACAAGGGAGGCTGGGTTGAAGAAATCGGGTTTCAGACAATGAAGTATTTTCCTATTGAAACCAACTAGTTCTGCCCATTAAGGTAAAAATGGCAAGCAAACATAAACCAAACCAAGTATTTTTACCTTTCTGAAATAGGAGATTCCAATAATTTCCACCAAAATGAAGGAATTAATTAAAAGAATCTCAGTGTTATTGACTCTTACATCTCTGCAGGCACTGCATGCAGCCGTGCCCTGTAGTGGGGCTGCTGGAGCCAGTAACATGGAATCATAGAAACAACCTGGTTGGAAAAGACCTTTAAGATCATCAAGTCCAGCTTTTATCCCAGCACTGCCAAGGCCACCACTAACCCATGGCACTGAGGCCTCGTCTCCATGGTGTGTGAACACTTGCAGGGACAGTGACTGCAGCCGTGCCCTGGGCAGCCTGTTCCAATGCCTGAGCACCCTCTGGGGCAGGAATTGTTCCTCAGCTCCATCTAAACCTGCCCTGGTGCAGCTTGAGGAGGCTGTTTCCCTTGTCCTATAGCAATCTTAAATTTAAATCTTAAATTAATCTTCATTTCTATCAGAAATCTGGGTTCATTGATGCCACTTCTCAGCCAGCAGAGATCATCCATCTTCATTAACCAAACTCCAGTAAGCACCTCTGTCAAATGACTTAGCAGCACGCACATAACCTCATCACATACATTCTCGTTAGAGTATCTGCGCTTCAGCTGATGGATCTGTCATTAAGGCAAACATACTTCAGCTCTGCTTCTAATTGAAACCTTACTTCTGGCCAGGCGTTTGCCTGGGAGAGCCAGGAGAACTACTTTTTCCATGTTCACAAACATCTCCGCTAGCCCTGGGTGTCACCACCTGATTACATCTCTGGCACCGCTGGCTCCTCTTTGGCAACGAGGAGAGCATCGTCTCACCAAGCCTGCATTAGAACTTGGACTCGAGGTCGTAGGTGCAACAGAGGGAATGGCGCATGTCCCACTCATCAAACTCTGCACACCAGTTGGCTTTTCCTTAGTAAAAAAGGAATAATTAACTAATGAGATCAATGAAGAGCAAAGGGTACCTGCAACTACGCTTCCTTCCAAACATTCCCTATATATTTGACCAGTAAAAGTGATGGAAAAGAAACAGATACGAGTCAAAACCTCCTTGAGTTTAGCTTCTGAGCTCTAACACAGAGACCACGTGAACAAGTTCACACCTTGAGAGACACATGGAAGGCAAAAAGTCCATCTCAGTGCCTTGTTTTCCAGTCCTTTTTAAGGCTTTCCTCCAAAACAGCTGTAACAGATTTTAATGTGAGCAAAATAATGTATTCTTCCCTGTGCTCAGCGTCAGAAACTGCTGAGGCATTTCTGCTGATCATTTCCAAGGCAATTCAGCCTGAAGCAGACCTCAGCATGTATGATTTCAGCACGCATGGTAAAAGTTTAACAACATTAGGGGCTGCCACAATGGAAATTGTTGAGCATCGCTGGTTTCACTTATTCTAATGCAACTTGGTTGAAAGCTAGGAGCAGTTTGATGTTGGGAGTTTTACATAATAAATACCCTTCTTTTTGGAAACCAAATTGTTCTACAGAACCTGACTTCAGCTGAATGTTTCAACTTCCCAAGCTAATCTTGACTCATGTGTTTTATTCTCACTGTATCACTGTATCTCATTGTTTCAACTTATACATACATTACATGAAAACAAATGTTAATACATACCATGTGTGCATGCTGTTATACCCTATTCCGTATTACACTGTTACACACAATCATATAAAATCACTATTCTTGAATGCCATATTTTCAAGTTTCAGGACCAAAATGTTTTGATGCTTCCAAAGTAAAACTTCCCAGAATATTCCCTGCACAGCAAGTGCCCAACTCATTCCAAAATCAGTGTGTAACCTGATATCCTATGGGATATGAAAACTCGTTTGGAGACTTCAGGTTATACTTCAATAGAGAAAGTTCTACTTTCCATCCACTCTAACAATGATACATAACACCTAAACAACCACTTTGAGAGTCCAAAGTGCTTGAGTAGGTCAGCACTGAAAGCCAGGTTGGACGGGGTTTGGAGCAAGCTGCTCTAGTGGAAGGAGTCCCTGTTCATGGCAGGGGTTGGAACTGGATGAGCTTCCAGGTCCCTTCCAACCCAAACCAGTCTGGGGTTCTACGACCTGTGAAAATTAGACATCTGTTCAATGAGAAATAACTGGGTTTTCTTACTCTATCATTCAGAATAGTGAGAGTTTTGGTTTGCTTTAATACACAACTTTGGCCAGGAAAAAAGGATTTAATTACCAGTGCTACCACTAGGCAGTTTGTACCCATCTTCCACTCTGCAGACGTGAAGTTATTGAAGCTTTGCAACTCATGTAACTTGTTCATATACCAAAGTAGTTCAACCGTAACAGTAAGCTGGAAAGATTTTGGTGCTTTGTTCTTAAACACAAGAAAATCCCTCCCTAAATATTCACGGCCTCCCTCAAGGTTCTCATCAATGACTCCATCCCTCTTAATAATCTCCATTATTAAAGAAATGAGATTCATAAAACACAAACTGTGACCATAAATCTAAGACCCAAAGCTTGTGAGAGCATCCTTGGAGGAGCAGCGAGAAACCTGGCCCTGTGAAGAACATCTACAGGTCTTACTGGCAAGGAAGGAGGCTGAGGCCATCACTGGAGTTGACTGAGAGCTGAAAATTGCCCTGCCTTTATCTTGTCCTTCTCTTCCAACAAATCCATGGTTCTTTTCTCATCTCTAACCCCCTCACTGCATGGACGGGTCTGCACTTTGCTCATTCATTATGCCATGGTGCCAATGGCACGGGTGCAAGGCTTGAATCATCTCCAACTGATGGTTTTGAGCACAGTGGGTGTCTTGGGGCATTTCACTAATGCAAGCCACAGCTAATGGAAAGCACCCTGCTATCTCCAGCATGCTGTTGATCATGCCTTAATACCACATTTAATTCAACCCTGTAAAGATACATTTTGATTCAAACTCATAATGCAATGCAGAGCCCACATTTGAGTATTAGTGTAAGGTAATAATGCACATGTGAACGTACATATATACATTTATTACTTTAATATTTTACAGACGTCTCCCTTATGTAAATACACATTGGATGTTCTGTGCAGTTTATTCACGGCAGGTTATTCCATACACAGCTCCTGCTGGGAGCATTCACTGCTTCTGCTAACAATTCAGGAACAAGTATCTGCATATTCTCCTTCGGGCTGCTAACAAGGTCCTCCAGTGCTCATTCTTCTGTTATTACCACACAGCCAGTTCCCTCTGGACTTAAAAAATCCCAATAATGATCTGGGGGAAAATAAAAGCCATATGGGACAGCTCTGCTGCTGGCACGGACTAGTGCAGACAGTGGGACAGATCTTGACATTGTGTAAATGGTCAGAGTGCCAATGAAACTGAAGTGCTTCTCCAACCCACCAACACCCTGCTTCCCTGCTCAAACTCCCTTTTTCTCATGTAATATCAAGAACTAGAGTCTACCCAAAGCTCTAGGCTGGCAATTACGGTCATTAGCATGAGAGTGTGGTCATCTTGGAACAAATTCTATCTGCAACTGCTTTTCTAAACACTTCCTTGGAAGCTACAGATGAGAATTGTCTATTCTAAGTTGAACTGCTCCAACAGCATCAATAGAGACAGAGACCTACAGCTGTCTTGGACACCTGCGTCAGATGGCTTCTCCCTTTCAAGTAAATAGCTCAGTACTCCAATCTCCTTGTCATCACTTCCTACATGATTCCTACACATCTTGTTTGTCTTTAAGGCTTTCCACAGGCAGCCCTGTTGTCCACTTCTGGGGAACGGTTTACATTAGCAGCTCCTTATGTACCGGGGTGGTAGATGGGGTCTTTACTTGTCATAGGCTGCAGTTTCAGAAAGCTTAATAAACTCAGCTGAACAACAGTCTAAAAAGGGAAATAAAAGATTTAAGAGGTTGGTATTTCTACCCCCTTCTGCTTTCTAAGAAAGACAAAATAAAACCCAAACAAGCAGCGGAGCACACACATAGCTCTCCCCAAGAATGCTTCCCCATTAACTCAGTGTTTGTCTGTATTACCTATGAACCAACGTGGTTTCAATTTAGCCGCTTATTAATCTTGCACGTTTCTTTCAACTGCTATTTTAAAAATAGAAACTTCATGTTGGACATTTTAATAGCATTAAGTTTCAAAGGCAACAAGCTGCTGCACTGATTTTTTTTTCCCAGAACTTTATTGCCAGATGTAAGTGCGTGTGATTATTGATAGTCTTTGTTTTCCCACAGGTTTCTCTTTCCTTTATTAAACAACATATCTGTAGTTAAGCAGCTCCATGAAAGCTTAGTGAGGTACATGAGAAATCACTGCTTCGAGCCCACAAATCCATCTCCCCTGACATCAGGCACTTCAAACTTTAAACTGCTTAAATCAGGAGTTCACCTACACCCAACTCCCCCTACAGTCAGCAGAAACGGCCACAGGACCATGAAAGCTGCAGGTACCTGAATCCCATCTGAATTTCTGAATCACTTTCTGGCAGTAATTATTTCTTTTTCACTGATTAGTTCTGGTGTCCTCAACATAAAAAGGACATGGAACTGTTGGAACAAGTCCAGAGGAGGCCACGAGAATGATCAGGGGACTGGAGCACCTCCTGTATGAAGACAGGCTGAGAAAGTTGGGGCTGGTCAGCCTGGAGAAGAGAAGGCTGCGTGGAGACCTCAGAGCAGCTTCCAGTACCTGAAGGGGGCCTATAGGGGTGCTGGGGAGGGACTCTTCATTAGGGACTGTAGTGATAGGACAAGGGGTAATGGATTCAAACTAAAACAGGGGAAGTTCAGGTTAGACCTAAGGCAGAAGTTCTCTACTGTGAGGGTGCTGAGGCACTGGCACAGGGTGCCCAGAGAAGCTGTGGTTGCCCCATCCCTGGCAGTGTTCAAGGCCAGGTTGGACACAGGGGCTTGGAGCAAGCTGCTCTAGTGGAAGGTGTCCCTGCCTGTGGCAGGGGTTGGAACTGGATGAGCTTTAAGATCCTTTCCAACCCAAACCATTCTATGATTCTGTGATTGCAGAGGGCTCCCAGGCCCACAGGGGAATCAGGTCTCCCACTTAAACCATTACTAAGGATTCAATGCAAACTGGGATAAATCCAGACTCTGGGGTCCTCAGCAGTACCAGCAAACAAGCAGAGGACCTGCCAGGAGCATGTTTCAGTTGCTAGCCCATGTCTGTAATTTTAAAGATAATAACTATACTGCAGCTGCAATAGACTACCTCATCTAAATGGCAGCTTCAATTGTCTTTGGGTAAGATCAAAAGCCAAATACAGAAATAGAACTAAAGGTCTGGTAGGTTTTGGTGCATGTCAGCTTTGTGTCCAGCTCTGCACAGCCCCCCTCACAGAGAATACCTCATGAAGCCATGCCACAGAAGCCACTGGTAACTTAGCCTCTGATTTCATAAAGCACAGGATCAAATTCTTCATGAGTGGGGATAAGTCTGCTGAGGAAAATGGGTATTAGGTCATGTAGAGGAATACAGGAATGTAACACAAGCAGTGAATTCCCACCCATCATTTCTTCAGCCTGGGGATAGGGCAGTGGCTATTGCTGACCCTGGAGAGCTACAGGACATGTTCACATACAGCTGTTAGATACACACTGGGCCATCAGCAGTCACACTGATGATAACACTCTATTACCAGTAAGAGATTCCTTCCCACCCACATCTGATAGTTCCCATCTCTTCAAAGGGGCTGCAGCCACCCAAACAGTGGACTGAGCATCCAGCACAGCTTCTTGCACCAGCAGCAGCTCTGGCCCTTCCCCCATCACCTCCAAGAACTCATTCCCACCACCCTGCCAGGCGCTTCCATTCCTTCCCTTGTGCTAAATGCCAGATCAGCTGTTTGTGTAGCTGTGCTCAGAGGGAGCAGAGGTTTCCAGTGGGGAGATGGGAGCAATAACCTTGCTTTCTATCAGTGTTTTCAGTTGCCAGGGGTCCTTACAAGGTAAAATAAACAGCCCTCATCTCATACTGAACAGCTTCCCTAATACACAGCTGGGACAGGTAAAGGGAGCACTAAAAGACAAAAGTATTCTTTCTAGTGTACAGGAAAAAGGCACCTAAAGGGAGCGATCCAAAGGCTGCTGGAACTCCCTAAGTGGACTCCTACTGACTTCAGGGAGCTTTGGATCTGCTCTACAAAGCCAGCCAGCTGCAAGAGCTGCTAGAGTCAAAGGAAAACATGCTATGAAGGAATGGTGGCCTTGTGGTCAAGGTGCTGGCATGGCTTCAAGAGGCTTGGATCCAGCCTTCAGCTCTCCCATTCCTGACCTTGTGCAAATCACTTCACTGCTCTGCGCATCAGCTTCCCTTTTGTAAGAGTAGGTATGCAGCCTAGTGAGCTTGAGTGTGGAGGAGTTCAGGGATGTCTGAAACAGGAAACAAATGCATGGAGACACCTACCAGCACCATCTCAGCAGATGTAACTCTTCCTCTACCCCTCTATGGGCGCACTAAGGTGTGTTACCCTCACAACAGGGTATAAAAGTGAGTGTTAAACCAGCACCCTCACTCACTTCAAGCTTGCTGAGCACACCTCTCTACAGCTTTAACTGCCACAGCCTTACCCAGCTGTCTGGACACCGAGATGCAGGGCTAACACAGCACGGAGCTCAGCACAGGTCATCCAGCTCTTGGTACCACACCACGCTCCTGAACTCCAAGTTCCCATGTCCATATCAATAGCAAAGCCCAAGAGACTCCTGGTAAAGACAGTCTGAGGCTGTTTACATGAGCTGCAGTGATTCCAATCCAACCAAGCAGATCAGCATTCATCCAACTGGAGTACGTGAACAGACCTGTAACAGCGCAGGTCACACAGACAGAACCGCTTTCCAGCACTGGAGAGGTAAGCCGTGTTTTCATGGAGTTTCAAGGCAGTCTCCTGTCAGTCTCAGCATTATTTACTTGCTCCGAATATCCTCCTACCAACAGCTGGGGTTTCTGGCAGCCAAATGCAAACCAGCCATTGTAATATTAGTCTTTGTAGGAAATTCCTATTGTAGGAAACAAACGCTTCCAAGCAGGAGAAATGCTTTAAAAAATAACCCAAGCAAAGGCACAAATTAAGCCCCAGAAATCAAATACTGAACTCATTTTTACAGCATAGGAAGATCAAACTGCAAACAAGCTGCAAAAGCCATTACTAATTCAACATTCCATTATCCCTTTTTTTCCCAAAGTGTCATTCTTCTCTTCAAGCCAAGCATACTTTGCTGGGACCAGACCTTCACATTAGATTTCCTGTGCTGAGGACTTGATGAGATAAAGCAGTTCCTTAGGACCAACAAATCACTTCATTAAAGAAGACCATTTGTAAAGATTCTCAACAGCAATTAACATCCTGCCTTAAGGAACTCATTTTGGGCCACATTCCTCACTCAGGCAAGACCTCCCATCTAACACAGTGACTGCAGGAGAGGGTCCTAATACTGAAAGAGAGAAAGAAGCCATCCTGGCTCTCGCCATTGCCTTCATGTTAGTTGATTTGGTTCTTTTAGGCTGAAGGCTGGACAGAACTGGTCCCCATCAGTTCTTAAGCCATGTGAAAAATGGACCATCCAATGGTTTTCCAGCTGTCTTTAAAGACTCCGGGGAACCAGGATAACTGACAGCACTTTTTCTCAGCAGAGTGAACAGAATTGCTGGTGTCACCTAGGATCAGAGCTGCTCCCAATGCATTCATTCATCTCTGCAGGGCCAGCTCCAGGGAGACCTCAGAGCAGCTTCCAGTGCCTAAACAGGCTGACAAGAAAGGTGGAGAAGGGCTTTGGACAAGGGCCTGTAGGGACAGGCCAAGGGAAATGGCTTAAACCTGACAGAGGGGAGGCTGAGCTGAGCTCTTAGGCAGAAGCTCTTCCCTGTGAGGGTGCTGAGGCGCTGGCACAGGGTGCCCAGAGAAGCTGTGGCTGCCCCATCCCTGGCAGTGTTCAAGGCCAGGTTGGACACAGGGGCTTGGAGCAAGCTGCTCCAGTGGAAGGGGTCCTTGTCTGTGGCAGGGGGTTGGAACTGGATGAACTTCAAGGTCCCTTCCAACCCAGATCAGTTCGGATTCTATGATACCCATGGTAGGTGGAGGAGTTAGAAGTCTAGTTTGAAAAACTGAAATAGAAAAGGGTTTTTTCACATCCCTTCACCTCCAATAGGGGCATGTCCAGGGAGCGGAACAATAACACTGACTGGTAGCATACTACTCAGTCCCAGTGTATCTCTCTGAAACCAGGACGCAAGGCTGTACCAAACCCCAGAGCCAGGGTGGTCCCTGGTGAGCAAAGATCTAAAGCAGAAGCTCAAGATGTATTAGAGAAGGTTCCTTTGTGTTTTGGTCTGCAGAATTAAACAAATACATCCCATTAAGTTGCAGTATAATTCCCTCTGGTTTGACAGGAATATGCAGGCATCATTTTGAAATTGTCACATTAAAAGACAATATGTAATATCTTTCAAAAACCCCAGCTTTAGCCCTGCTCTTGTTAAAACGAGCATTCTCATGTTGTTCGAGTAAGCCAGTATTATAATGCACTCAAAAGTACAATATGCTCAAACAGAAAACGAACAAAGCAGTGGGATCCAGCCGTTTAGTTCAAGCCAGTGTCAGCAATCAAATCACTTCAGAACGCTTTATGGGGTTCTAACCTTACAAACAAATCCATGAATAATCATAAAGCTGCAATTCTCTCAGGTATTTTCTTTGAAAAGACCCTGATTTTTGGAGGGAAAGTAATCTCCTTGCCATTGAGAAGGAGCTAAATAGATGCAAGCATATGAGGTGATTATAAAAAGCCTACTGACCTGGAGTAACAATAACGCCTCAGTCTCGAAAACATAGAAAGTAAATGCAATTTTACATTAAAGATCCGAAAACAAACTCAAGGCTAATATTTGGAGGGGAAAAAACCCCTTTGATCTCTTTTTCTTTCCATGGGGGAGCCAATATCAACAGCAGTGATTTTGTACTGTATTCAGGAGGCTTTATGTGGGTTAATAATGTTAAAGCTATTCCACTGCTTTTTCAGACTCTTCTGGAATCAGCTCCTTGGTGAAACAGGGCCCTATTGAAGGCTCTTGAATTTGCATAGCATGTGCAAGACATTTAGATTTATATTCCATGTTAGGCTTGTGTGTTCAGAGTTTACCCAGGCATATGCAATTCATTGGCCGTATTGTTATCTTCACAATGAACAAGCACACACACTTCACGTGTGAGAAACACAGCTTTAAACATAGAAAATTAAATTTCCATGAGAAAAAAAAGTGTTCCAGGAAAATTTCCATCAATAAAGGCTTAGCTCAAAAGGACCGAGGCCGAAATACTTTGATTTGAGCTTACCTGGGTAGCACGACCATAAAATCAATTGAAAACTACTACTTTGGAAGCGCTCCTGCAATGGCAATTGCTCACATTATGGTTGTCTCTCTAAAAGCCTTCAGTTGCCATGAACCTGTTGTGTTCAGTGATGACTCTGCCCACAGAAACTGGCAAATTCTGCCTTAAAGACTTTATAAACTCAATAGATAAAGGAATCATAAGTATCTTGGAATAGCGAATGGTGACTTTAGTGGTGAAAAACTGAACCCATTGAAATATAGCTACAAGTAGCCACAGAAATCATAGAATCAATTGGATTGGAAAAGACCTGCAAGATCATCCAGTCCAACCATTGCCCAGCACTGCCAAGGCCACCACTAACCCATGGCACTGAGGCCTCGTCTCCATGGTGTGTGAACACTTGCAGGGACGGTGACTGCAGCCCTGCCCTAGGCAGCCTGTTCCAATGCCTGAGCACCCTCTGGGGCAGGAATTGTTCCTCAGCTCCATCTAAACCTGCCCTGGTGCAGCTTGAGGCCGTTTCCTCTTGTCCCATCCCTTGTTCCTTGGGAGCAGAGCCCAGCCCCTCCTGGCTCCATACTCCTGTCAGGCAGTTGTAGGCAGTGATCAGCTCCCCCTGAGCCTTCTCTTCTCCAGACTGAGCCCCCCAGGTCCCTCATCCATCCCCCATCACACTTGAGCTCCAAGCCCTGCACCAGCTCCATTGCCTTTCTCTGGACCCTCTCCAGCAACTCAGTATCCCTCTTGCAGAGAGGAGCCCAAACTGAACAGAGTATGAGCCATTGACTCAGTTTCCACCCAAACCAGATCCTGAGCCCTGTGCCAGTGGTGTGGCCCACAACTAACCTTCTTGGTAGCCAGCAGAGCACCATGGTGTGATATACATATCATCATGTGCAGCAGCAACATACTTCACAATGGTTGTGTGGCACTGAACACAAAAAGTCATCTAAAGAAATACACGGTCAATGGGTTTGTTTTGATATTTGTGCAACACTACAGCTCATCTCACAGTTGATGTCACCACTAGAGCTTGTTGAGGGTGGTTTCCAAAGTGACACTAAGAGTGGTGCTACCTTATGTGGTTTTCCAGTCTTCACACTAAGTAGGAATCCTGGGATAGGGCAAAGTTGATAGCAAAATCAAAGCCCCATCCCTGGCAGATGACTTAGAAGACTTTGGCTGCTGGTGAAAGGCAGAGGGAGTGTAGCTGGTGTTGCCATGTCAGAAGGATGCATGGCAGAAAGGAGACCCATGCAGGCTAAAGAACTGCTTTGGCTCAAGAACAAAGCGGCATCTACAGCCATGAATTAACTTGGGCAAAAGCTGAGAAGAAGGTGAGTCAGTAGAAAAGCATGCCAAGGGGAGCTGCGAGGACAAAGAGCCCTGACAATCACTGGTGGAGGTTTGGAAAGTTTATGGAAGTGATTTTATGGTGCAGAGCCCATGAGAGCAGAAGGCTGGATTTGTGTCTCAGCAGGTCTCATCTGCTGTTCCCAGCTTTCTTCCCAAATTCCTGACCTTGCACCATTACATTGAATGAAAGATTTGCCAACAGGATCAGCCCAACTACTGCGGAACACATGTGCTTTCTGCGGGGCAAGAGAAAGGAATTCATGGATCATAAAGTGCTGACTACTGTGTGCTTTGCATTTTCATTTCTTTCACAAAGAACTTAATATGTATTTTCTTACTGTTTCATTAGACCATAAAACTTTCCTTTAGGCCATTGGCCTTTTCTTCTCAAAAAGGTGGCTAATTCAGCTGTGGAGCTAGTGGTCCAGAGGAGAATAAGAAGATATGGGAGATGTGCACTGCATCATGCTCTGTAATTGCTCTGTCTTTACTGAGGAGCTGTAGCCACCAAATCAGATTAGAACAGTGGATCAAAATGATATATATGGATATACATTACGGTGGGATATATAACATATGCATTTAAGACAAGGGTAATGCATCTGCTCTGAACTGCTGCCATTTTGGATCCAAGTGAAACTATGCTTGCTCAGATGGAGCAGGCAAAGATTTTAATACCGTAAGCATTTCAGATGTTCATCTCCCAGTGAGCAATCAGGAACAGCTTTACCTTCAAAACCACAGTCTCTCATCAGCATAAATAACAGTAGTAAAGACTCAGGGGGCCTACTTGCTCCTTTATTTACTGCAAAATCAGTCCAGACCCATTATTTGCGTGTCCATCACCTGCATCATGCTGAGCAGTTCTTTTGTGAATAAAAGACTTTGTGACTACTTTCCACCTATGCAAAATAAATCAAGAGGGAAGACATAGGAATAGCTATGCCTGTTCTGGCAGTTTGGGACTACAGGGGGAGAAGGTGGTAGCTTTGTGTCCAAGGGGGCTGTCACCATGCCATATATCTATTTTTGGTATGAAATAGTTCACTGAGTTTAGCTCTTAGAAGTATCTCAGACAGAAGGCTATAAAATGTTTAGGGGGGGTTATTCTTAAGGAATAAAGCTAATAACCTGTAGCATAAGTATTCCCCGGCCCAACTTACTCTCTCCGCACTTGTGGAAAGTGGCTACCCCAACAATACCTGCAGGTGACCCCACTGCGCAGGTTATAAAAGTTATCAATGAAATCCTACAGTTATATATAAAAAACCAAACTGCCCCGGTTTGCCTTGGCTTAAGAGGCAGAGGTCACCAGCAAAGTGTAATTGCAGACACCTAATGAAGAATACATTAGATATTCTATCACCATCACTCCCCCATCACATCCAGTGGCTAGCTCACCTATGACTAACAGCTTGCTGTACATTTGGTATCCTATCATTGAAGCATGCACTAATCCCTATGGTTTTTGAATGGAAGGCTAAAATATCATAGAATCATGGAACGGTTTAGGTTGGAAGGGGCCTTAAAGCTCACCCAGTTCCAATCCCCTGCCACGGGCAGGGACACCTTCCACTAGAGTAGCTTGCTCCAAGCCCCTGTGTCCAACCTGGCCTTGAACACTGCCAGGGATGGGGCAGCCACAGCTTCTCTGGGCACCCTGTGTCAGCGCCTCAGCACCCTCACAGGGAAGAGCTTCTGCCTAATGTCTAATCTAAAATGTTCTGTTTTTCCTCCACATCATTAATGAAGAAGTTGTGCACATGTAGGCACCCTGACACATGGTTCACACCTATCAACCCAAAAGGAGACTGCCTTGCAGAACTTTTCCACTAGACCTGTTATTCTGTGTGATCTGTGCTGCCCTAGACTTTTGTGGAGATGTTTTCAGTAACTATATCATGAACACACCAAAGACTTTTTACATAATGAAAGTGAGATGCAGAGAGCCAAAACTGAACAGCAAAGAAGGAAGAGAAATTATAGCATGAGACTCAGCACGCTGAGAAATACTGGAAGAAAATAACTCAGAAGAACCAAGAAATGCATCTCGAATAAAATAACCAGTAATACAGAGAGTTGATGGATACAGGAAATTGCAGCAAAATCCTATTCCTATAGAATCAGTTAGAACTTTCCACTCGATTCATTTAGGTTGGGATTTCTCCATCAGAAAACAACAAATCCAAAGTAAACTTCATGGGAATTAAATAAGAAAAAGTGGCACAGCAATCTAACCTGCTGGAATTACCATAAAGGGGAGGGAGGGTTCACTGCTGTGGTCCCAAAAGCAGCACTGCTTGGAGCACTTAGAGTAGCAACATACCCATGCTGCTGCTGCTACAAAGCTGCTGTCGGTGTCAGGGTTCTCAGTGCAGACACCGAGCTGATTTCCAACACGTGCATCCCGAGCCGTACCACCCCGCGCAGCAAAACCCTTGTGTGCAGACAGCACCACGCTAGCTCAGCGCAGCAATGCGAGCTCCAGGGACAGATGATAACTGTTAACATGAGGCTCTATCTCTACGAGCAAATTAAGTGTGCCTGGGAACATTCCTGGGCATGGAGGCCAGCTGGCAGGGAAGGGCCTGAGCCTCCGCCAGTAAACACCCTCACCCTTCACAACAGGGAGGCTGCATGCAAAGCGCTGGCTGGGGATGGTCCCTGAACACGCCTGCTGCCAACCCATCCTCCAAAAGCACCCGGGGCAGCGCTGGTTGGCGCATGCCAAAACCTCACCAGGGGCTGTTGGAACAGTTCACCGGGGCGGGCAGTCACGCTCCCGGCCCAGGAACATTCCTGGGCATTGTTTAGCTCAGTAGCATACAGAGCAAGCTCCCTCCTTGCCCAGGTGAAGTGTTTCTCTTGAGTACACCCCATTTCAGCAGCCTTTCGCACTGATCCGTCCCTTCTCCCATTCCAAACCATCTCCCATCCTGTTCCCACATGCAAAGTGTACATGGGAAAGGCTGATCAAAGCTATGGGAATGATCTGACTCGGACTGCTGGTGGTTTGCCTGCCTTCTGGTTCCTAAAGAGTCCTGAAGGGTATACACGCGTAAGGAATGGGTTTACATAAGGTTAAGAGCATGGCATGCCTCCAAACCTTTCCCATCTCATGTCTACACTGCACTAAGGTGTCCAGAGATACCTCACAACATTTTAAAGTCATTTAGGTATTACTATTAGTACTTAAATATACTATATACTACTTAACTGTACTTAAATAGTAGTACTTAAATAATACTTAAGTGCTATTAGTAGTACTCAAATGACTTTAAAAGTACTACTAATCAAGAGCACTTCAAAACACAGCCTACCTCATGTTCTTGGAGCAATGCATGGGCTGATCCACCAGCTTCACTCCCTGGACAGTTCTTCAAAAGACAAATAAATGGTCCATGAAGCACACCTTGAGACTGTTGGCTGCATACCTGGTTTTCTAACAGCCATTACTTGACACTCAAAACCAGTGATGCTCAAATCATTTTGCTTGCAAACATACTTTGATTAATAAAAGAATCCATTTTTCCCCCCTGATTCCCTAGAAAATACAGTAATATTGGCTTAGAGAGAAGAGGGCATGAGCTTGAATGAGAATCTTACACAAACATGTGTGTGTGCACGTGTGTGTTTATACAAAGCCCTCATCAGTTTAAACTGATCATTTACCTTCTAATAAATCCTGATTAGATCGTAAGTCTAAGCTGAGTGGAGAATAAATGTGTATTGACAAGTATATTGAGTGCTGAGAATTCACAAGCCTCCTACTTACAGTTTGGGATGTGTTGACACACGTTGCATGTGGAGGTTAACAATACCAGTAACCTTTCACTGCTTTGCTGCAATGTTGC
The DNA here is from genome assembly GCF_033783945.1 of Neopsephotus bourkii. Classification (NCBI taxonomy): domain Eukaryota; kingdom Metazoa; phylum Chordata; class Aves; order Psittaciformes; family Psittacidae; genus Neopsephotus; species Neopsephotus bourkii. The sequence continues at coordinate 3,638,239 of NW_026901735.1, forward strand.
TAGAATCCATACCAGGAAGCTTTGGGAAATGGGAGAGGAACCCAAGCTGACATGTGCTGATGACTCACAGATGAAAACTATCTGTTTCAGAGTTGATCTTGGTGCCTTGCATTTAAAGGAGCCAGCTCTCCTTGGCTTTGGACATCACTGTGTCAGGGGTTCCTGCCCACCCTCAGTCATAGAGGTGGCCAGCTTGTCTTGCACAGGCTGCCCATGTTGCTGCACTGAAGTTGGGTTAAATCCCTGGTGTAAAGACAGGATAATCTGAGCTAGCAAGCCCCTCGAGATGGCTCTGACACAGATCTGAGATGCCTTAGGTAGACATTCACCTCTTTGTGATAGAGTTGCTCAAATTACCTTAGCTCCTGCAAGGGCTGCAGGTTCACAGTACAGGTGCCCTCCCTAAAGTCCTGCTGCCCTCTTGAGGAGAGATGAACCTGCCAGCCCAAACTGGTGCAGAGACCTGGGATGGAGGCAGTGGTTTGATGATCTTAAGGTCCTTTCCAACCCTAACTATTCTATGTGCTCTCCTGTGTAAGACAGTGCTCGGTGTCCCCCCAAGTGAAAATTCTCCCTGGTACTAGCTGAGATTCACCTTACCCTGCAGGAACCTCCCTGTTTTATGACCACAAGCCCAGGGCAGGAGCTACCACTGCGGTTTGGTACCCTGAGAACCACCATGGATGTGCTGGAGCAGCACCCATGGTTTAAGAGAGGGGAGGGGCGAATCCAGTGTTTCCAAGTCATTCAGGTCTGTATCCTGATTGAATAAGCAGAATTTGGAAGTTCTTAGGGTTTCTTTCGTACTACTTTCTAATTTTGAGAAGATTTCTCACAGTTTATAACAGCCAGTGTTGGGTTGGAGTACATCTGAAAACAGACTGTATTGAAGAAGAACCCTGGGCAGGAGGAAACACAGCAGCCTGAGGGCCATCCTTAAGACCAGTCTAAAGCTACATTTAGATCAGCAGATACAGCAGGATGTTGGGGGAAAAAAAGAGTGTTGAGTTCTACCCTGTTCCTAAACCTACGAACTGAATGCCTGTCAGCATTCAGAGCATGTTATGTGCATAGGTTCTGGCTTAGCCTCATCCAAAAGCAGTCAAGGACCACTCTGTGATGTTCACTGAAGTGTGCTGGCAGAAAGATTCACTTCAAAAGCTCAAGCTCACTCCAAACTGAAGCACGGATGCAAATTCGCTCTTGGCACCCGTACAGAAGACCCCTGGCAGAGCTCCTGGATGAGCTCCATTTGCCCAGCCAGGCATGCTGAACAGATCACCTGCACAGCACCTGCATGGCCAAAAGGAGAGAGGAGTTTCTACATTCAAGACCCTGATCTAGAGCCATAGCTGGGCCACAGCCCTGGAAATGCAGCATCCACACCCTCACTGTCTGGTGACTGCACAGAAGGAAGAGGGTGGCAGGCCCAGGAGGGAGCTAAACGTGCTGCCACTTCCCATCAGGCTGGATGATGAGTGTATTGGCAACTGCCGAAGGGACACCACTGACATGACAACCACCTACATCCCACAGACAAGCAAGGGAATCTCTGCGGGGCTCAGACAGGAGCTGCCAGAGCAGTGAAGGCAGCACAACCATTAACAGTCAGGCTGGTATATAAAATAAGCCAAGAAAGCAGGCTGTGGGTAAACTTGAACATGCCAGGCTGGAAATGGTGGCAGTTCCCCAGTAGGTCTGACATTCCTGTCTCAGGGCAGTGATGTCCATCAGAGGAGCAAGGCAGATACCTGAGGGCAGTAACAACTTGAGCTGCCTCATTTTAACTGACTGTGAAATGCTAGTCAGAACCTATAGACTCCCAAATCGTGCAGATGCTTTTAAAGCACTTTACCTCTGGTGCCTGTGCAAAGGACTCCTACCCCTGACAAAACAGAGCCTGCCACAGCAGAACAGCCCCTTTGATAATGCTGTACCTTGTTTCCAACTCTGTCCAGAACCGGACACTTTGGGGTTGGAAGTATTACCAGGACCCAACTCAGGGTCAAGCTGCAAGCCCTGCTATGCAGTTGCTTTCACAGAGATCCCACTGACGTCTGTACTATCCAGGAGAGGAACTCAGTCATCCTCAACAAAGGCTGACGCTGATACTCCTAAGGGAAACCAGCCTCTCAGACGTAGGTCTCTGTATGAGCCTCTTTGAACTCTGAAGTCATTCACAGAAGAAAGCAAGGCTGACAAAAGCTGCGGAGTCTTCTGAACACCTCTTCAGAGAGCAAAACTGAAAGACAGACTTCCTTTCCTGTGTCATTACACACGCACACACACACCCTGCCCCAGAACCGGAGCTTAAATCAAGTTCTTTGACACACATCAGAAACCTGGAGTGTAGAATTTCTGAGAGACCCCCAGATCCTTCAAGACAGACCTAACACAGGCAACCACCCTCAAATTGTCTAATTGCTTTCATCAATTGAAAGTAGCTTTTGATTCAAGAACAAATGCTTAGCAAGAACTTGGTGAAAATAGACATCACCTTAGGGCTGAAAAGCAGAGCAACATCCATAATTCTTTGCCTTTACAGATAAACAGACGTGCTTTTTAAGTACCTCCTGAGAAGGACATCTAAGCATTGCTCCCGTGAATAAAGCAGACAGTTCACATGACAACCAGTTCCTGCCTGCATGCAAAAGCCACACGCCAGCAAATCTAATTGAAAATAATCTGTGATCTACACTTAGCATTCTTCAGGGAAGTGCTTTTATCCCATCTTTTCCCATCTCTCCTCCTCCCCTCCAATCTTAAATGAATCACATATTGAATCACCGCAGCATGGCTGCATTTGATCATGATTTATAGGGCACTGTCTGCCTTACTCAGTATGTAGTCTTCGTAAGGGAGGAGGTATTTTGGACAGAGGAGAACGGGCTGTCAGCACTCACTAAATCATTAGCAACAGCCACTTCCTGAAGTACAGATCAATGTAAGATCAGCCTTCTAAGTGGACAGGTGCACAGAGGTGTCTTACATCAAGAGCATGCCGAGCACATAACCCAAATCCTTACTACCTGCATTAAAACGTGGCACTGAGAAGAGAAAGGCTTTACTGACAGTTGTTACTGAGTACATGGAGAAGCTACAGGCACTGCAGGAGCCGCTCAGGGAGCAGCCCCCCTGCACTGTGCTGTACCACGCTACTGTAGGTACATAGATATATACATAGTCTCTAGTTTCCTGGAGGCAATCACACAAGGCAGGCCCTTTAAGATCAATCTTCTGTCCTCGTTTGACAGCAGTTTGCAATACTGTGAGCAGCGAAACGTCCAAATCTGCAAACTCAACATGAAGTTGCAATAATGTAAGTTTTTATCGGCTCTTTTCAGTCATCAGCATTCCCCTGCCTATTGTTTCCCTGACTTCAACCTTCAGTTACCTCCATCACAAACAGGTCTATAAGCAGCAGCATGTACAGACTTCATTGTAAGTGAACACACTGATACTTGTACATACTGATCTCTAACAGTCAGGCTTAAATTGGTCGTGCACCATAAGGAAGAAACAGCTGTAGGAAACTGTCCCCAGATAGGAGCAGCTAAGGCTTGTTTATTTATTATTATTTATATTTACAATGGCCTACAGGGACAGGACAAGGGGCAATGGCTTTAACCTGACAGAGGGGAAAATTCTTCCCTGTGAGGGTGCTGAGGCACTGGCACAGGGTGCCCAGAGAAGCTGTGGCTGCCCCATCCCTGGCAGTGTTCAAGGCCAGGTTGGACACAGGGGCTTGGAGCATCCTGCTGTAGTGGAAGGTGTCCCTGCCTGCAGCAGGGGATTGGAACTGGGTGAGCTTTAAGGCCCTTTCCAACCCAAATCATTCCTTGATTCTATGATTCAGCTCTATCCTACTGAAAAAGAAGGGTAGGTAATCTGGTTGGTTTGTTCACAGCATGAAGCAATGGCAACAGATTGAATACTCAGCTCCAAGAGGCAACTTCAGACCAACTACATGACAGCTGTGGGACCACTACAAAGCTCTTCAGAGATCAGTTTTGTTTAATATACTGAACAAGGAACGTTATTAGGAGAAGGGAAACAATGGTTCTGTTTTCTCTCCCTCAGCACAGCTTTCCTGTGCCCAAGCTATTGTTTGCACTACACAGAAGCAGCACCCCAGGTGCTTCCAGGCACAAGAGAAGGCTGGTTTTTCACCTCTCTCCAAGAGGGACCATTCACTCCTGATGCAACCTGAATTGCCTCAAGGCCATTACACCAGAGATGAATTTGGCTGACTCCAATGAAGACTCTACACTGTGGTTTTTATTTGCTGAACACCACCAGAGGGCTCAGCACCGCACCATAGACACAAATAAAGGTCCTGACCTGAAAAACCCCACACGTAGAAATGACAATTTGTTGGCAAACCCTCTGATTCTATCTCTACAAATTACAGTTCTGCTTAAAACAGGCCCAGTTTTCAAGAGAAGTTACTGGTTTCATGGCAGAATCTCCTGGGAAAAACTATTCCCTGTTGCTATTTAGAAGGTCCAAGCAGACTATCAAATGGCCGTAAACTATTTATAAGGTAATAGTAGAAATATATGTATTATAAATATAAAGTAATAGTAGAAATATATGTATTATAAAGTAATAGTAAAAATATATGTATGCTTTTAAGAAATACACTTTCCATGAGAACACAGTGAGAGCTGGAAACTCTTGCAAAGTACTGATAAAACTACAGTGTCTACTTCTACTATATGTGGTTAATGGAATGAACTAAGATCTTCCTCACTGGAGTGGGGAAGTTGATTACTACTTAACCTGTAGTAACTGTCTCAATTCCATCTATTCCATTGCACTTGATTTCTGAGCAAGCTTTCCTATGAGGGAAGTTTTCATCCTGACTTCTGAGCACTGTGTGATGGATCTGACACCAACAAGACAAAAGTTGGCCCCTTGGGGTCTTGTCAGAAAGCTAATGTAAGACAAAATGCTTGTAAGCTTTGATTGAAATACTTCCTTTCTCCCAGCACCAGCTAATGATTCAGAATGGTTTTGTTAGAGTGTACATTTCACTACCTTGAAACAGATATTGTGTCAAGCAGGATTTATAGGTGATTTAACTCCCTCGTGCCTTCAAAGCAGCTTCAGCAAGCAACAAACACTGTTATAAAGAGCAGGCAATAGAGGCTGAGCCAGGGTTAAAGAGAGCATCTCTGATCACCAAACTGATGAAAAGTGGTCCAGACTGGAAATCACTGTAACTACTTGTCCTAAGCTATTGTGTTTCATATTGGAACTGCCAGAACATGTAGGATTTAGGGATGGAAATGACGGCTTACTATTGTGATTCATCACCTGGTGCTTGGAGAGAGGAAGTATTTGGATCAAAGCTTTTTCATTTTATTGCTTTAGAACAGTATTTCCACAAAAGGACAGTGGGGGAGTGGAGGAATCGTCCACAAAGGGTCAAAAAGCCCCTGAGTTCCATGCTTGGCTGCGCCAAGAACTGCTTTGCAACAGCAGGTAAATCCCTTCCCTCCTTGGTTCCTTGGTTTTCACCGTACAGCTGCCTTGCGTATTCGGAAAGAGAGATTTATGAGTGTAAGTACCTTCTCCTCTCAAGTCTCTCAAGGAAGATGAAAACCCCACCCTTTGGCTCAAAGCCTTTTGTTGCAGAGATTGGTACGGACCTGGTATGGGCCTCAGAGGGGACTGCAAGGGGAAATCCTAAAATTGAAATTGATGACTGTAACACAATCATCACCATCTACATACAAGCACTTATAGGCAGAGTACCATAAGTACTCAAAGTCAATGTGGAAGTTAGAGCAGATTTCAACATAAGAAGAGCGTAACAAGTCCCATCAAAGTCCATCTAACCCCTGATTCTGCCTCTGACCATCACCAGGTAGCTGGAGAACAATAAAGTGCCCAGGGTACATATGCAGTGATAGCTATCCATAATACTCTCCCAGCGTCTATGGATTCAGTGATTTGTGGCTTTCCTGAGCCACAAATGGTGTCTCTGCATTGAATGGTCTTGGTGGATTTTTAGTCTTGAATTTGTCACTTGATGCAAGTTAACATGCTTTCTTCTAAAGAAAGCACTGTAATATAATCTAGTGAGGTAATATAACGCAGTACAGACCAGGGGCCAGAACAACAGATGACATTTTCTGATCTTCGAATATTCAAGGTGATGTTTCAACATCTTTGCATGAAACGTGAGTGAAAGAAGCAGCTTCTGAAAGCTGAAGGCACTTAACAGGCATCACAGCCCACCAGTATCACCCATTTGCATTCACTGGAAGAGTTCTGCTCCCAGTGCCATTTCTATGAAGCCAATAAGGAGCTTGACTCAGGTGAGCAGAAACAAAAGCCCTCTCCTTTCCTGGCACAATGCATTGAGTCATACGGATTTTTAGACAATGACAGTCACAAGCAGTAAAAGCAATAAGCAGTATGCAGCTCACCCTAGAGTCATAGAATCATAGAATGGTTTGGGTTGGATAGGACCTCAAGATCATCCAGTTCCACCCCCCCTGCCATGGGCAGGGACACCTCACACTAAACCATCTCATCCAAGGCCTTGTCCAACCTGGCCTTGAACACTGTCAGGGATGGAGCATTCACAACCTCCCTGGGCAACCCATTCCAGTGCCTCACCACCCTAACAGGAAATAATTTCCTCCTTATATCCAACCTAAACTTCCCCTGTTTCAGTTTTAACCCATTACCCCTTGTCCTACCACTACAGTCCCTAATGAAGAGTCCCTCCCCAGCATCCCTATAGGCCCCCTTCAGATACTGGAAGGCTGCTATGAGGTCTCCACGCAGCCTTCTCTTCTCCAGGCTGAACAGCCCCAACTTTCTCAGCCTATCTTCATATGGGAGGTGCTCCATTCCCCTGATCATCCTCATGGCCTCCTCTGGACTTGTTCCAACGTTCCATGTCCTTTTTATGTTGAGGACACCAGAACTGCACACAATGCTCCAGGTGAGGTCTCATAAGAGCAGAGTAGAGGGGCAGGATCACCTCCTTCAACCTGCTGGTCACACTCCTTTTGATGCAGCCCAGGATTTACTCCTTATTCTTTTATGTATTGCACAGCCAATGTGAAAGATCATCTCCTCTGTCCAAAACAGCTAGCAGCAGTCATAGGCATGAATTTTAGCAGGATTTGGGCAGGATTAACATCTCTCATGTTACACTGGAAGTTTGTGACAGAAAGAGAATTTAACCTTTGAATACCAATATAACAACCTTAAACCTTCACACCTATGCCTGCGTACACTAACATCATGCTGAAGCCAACACCTCCATTAGACCCAAAGGGTGCTGAGCATGCAGTGTCCTGGTTAAGCTTGTAACAACCCTAAGTTAATGCCCCTTTGCCACGGTTCTGTCCCTTATTCAACAACTCTGCTTCCAGCTGTAGATTTCTTTCTCTTAAATATATATGTACATATGTATAAAACAAGACCAACAACTCGTGTGGTCTCAACTCCGCTCAGTAAGACACTGTATTTACCTCTTCGGCATTCCTGGAGAATGAAGACAACATTCTATCAGCATTCATCCTCCTAATCATAAGCCAAGATGAAATGTTAAGCCCTGAAGTAATAAATTTCATCCAAACTGAGAGGCATCCAATTTAATGCATTCTGTATTTAACAGAACAGTCATCTAGGAGATAAAGGAGAGTTATCATCACCAGAAAGAGATGAGGAAACATTAGCTTCGGTGCGGAGACCAAGCATGAGCAGGAGTATCGTGGCCACAGGCTGGTCTATGTGGGGACAACTGGAGGAAATTAGTATAGTTTGAACATAGGAAGGGGTTTTAAGCTGTTAAATCCTTGTGAGAATAGACTGGTTATGAGCTGGTGATCTCAAATGGATTCTTCTTTCACTTCCAAAATGAAACTGAATTCTTTTATTTCTGGAATTGATTGCTCACCAGTGGTTTACAGCAGGGGAAGTACCACATTTTGAACTCAGACCTACAACTAACATGAAGAAACGTTTCTCCACCTTTACTCATGGACACAAAACTTCACTTTCCCAACTTCCTTCAGTGTATTTCTGTTATTAATAATCATTACACCGCATTGCTGAGCTCAAGAACTCATTGTGCCAGGATTTATGTAAACACATAGTAAGATTCATAGGCCAGATTAAGGGCCACAAGCGATGATTTAGATCATTCAGTCCTGGCCTCTTGTTTAACACAGGGTGGTTTTTCTACACGGATCCCACTAACTTATGTCTGGTTTGAGTACATTTAATAACAAATATAGAAAAGTAATTCATTCTTGAAGAAGAAACCATTCCTCATGGAGAACCCGCTCCTCCCCTTGACAGTCTGATATACTTCCCTCTAGCTGATGTTATAGTTTAACAATATCCTACTTCTCATTTGAACTTTGCTGAGGTCAGTTCTAAATCCCAGTGCTTCCCTGTTACACTTTCTTTGGAGAAATCAAAGCACTTTTAACACTGGTATTTTCTATGCAGAGCAGCTTTAACTATTTCCCCCGCCCCATAATTTATTTGAGGTTCTTATCAAAACATAGAACACAGCAGGGCTTGTGCTGTAAATAGAAACAGTCCACCCTCAGCTAATATTCATCACTGAATTTAATGGCTATCACTGATTTAGATCATGTGGAACTCTGGCCCATATAAACATATGGATCTAGAGAGGGACAAGGTCTGATACACTGTGTTTCTATAAACTGAAGTTACTGCCACCAGGCAAAAGAGAGTTACAGGCTTACATAAACGTGTGTGTGTGTATAAGAAGATGTATGTCCATGTCATTTAAATGAAGATCTAGTAAACTGGGGTATTGTCATATAGATTAATTCATAACTGCTTTACAGCACAATCCAGTCTGGATCCCATTGCAGTTAACAGGAAAGCTATCACTTTGCTGCACATTTCAAACAGAAATCCTTTCCCTGTTTTCCTTCTCCTGCAGTCATTAGGATTGCATTCACCAGTGCGGAAGCTCTCCAACCTTACACACACTGCAAATGTTAGCCACTGGTAACTGAGCTCAAGCTAACTGGGAAATGGGTCTTAAGACACACAAGGAGCTCTTGGTGAGGTATATCTCACATGGGACATCACGGCATGAATTTGATTATTAAACCTTTCTCCCCCCAAGTCAGAAGCAGATCATTGAGCTGTTTCTCCTCTCGCTTACACCCACAAATACAAACTAAGTCAGTCTCACACGGATCAACTATAACTCAATTTTCATTGAATTCTGAAAAACACACAGTGCACCCCTCCTTCTCACAGCTCGGAGAATGAGCATCCAGAGTGCAAAACCTACTCAGGGGCAAGCTGTTCAACTGGAAATGTCTCCTGAACTTCACATTCATGGAAGGTCACTCGTTGAAACGGTGGCACACTACACCCCCAGATCAGGCTGAGATGTTTAAAAAGCTACTCCCACAGGGAGCAGGGAATTTGGGTTGGCAGAATTCCCAGAACGAGCCGAGGGCAGGCACAGAAAGGCTGCATGAGGCCAAAGCAGCAGTGAGCTTGACCCAAAGGTCTCCCTTTTGTGCTCAGCATCACCATGGATTCCTATTCCTGCCTTGCTGCAATAATCAGAGGGTGTTTAGCTCTTGACTTCAGTTTGAGAGCCCTGGAATTGGACTGCTTCCTTCCATCCCAGGTATGGGCAACCACGCGTTATACTCACTTCTCTCTCCTGCATGTGGACACAAGTATTATCGGACCTTGTGCATACCTGTAATAGGGTATCGATCTCCAATGGAGAAGCAGAGAGGTTTTAAATGCCACCAGATGTTAAATTGCAAGCCTTGCTACCAGACTTTGGGCTCCTAAAATGAGTTCTGCTGCAGGGACTGGAAAAGGTTGTGTAGCAAACAAACCTTGGGGTTTTCATAAAAGCACTACCCTTACTATGGTGTTGTGGAGCAATCCTCACCCTCTACTCTGTCCCATAACCATCACCAGCAATGAGGTCTGCTTGAAAAGCTGGGTATGGTGGGCACTTTCACCCAAATCTCTTCTTTCTTGATGTGCTCCGTGCCATGTTGTGGGTTTAGTTGCTGTGGTGATTGATTTGTGTTTAATGAGCTCATGTTATTGGTTGAGATTTTTGTGGGGTGAGTCATGCAGGTTTCATTGGGTAAAATCCACATGGAGATACTGCCATGTAGATCAGCCCCAGATTAGCTGAGAACTCCAGCTTCAACTCACCTCTTCGAACATTCCCAGGTGAAGTCAACTTTCTGATGAGGAAGATAATTGTCTGCAAAGTAAATACTCCTTTCATAATGCATCTATTGTACTGCTGACGGTGATGACGCGGCGGCAGCAGCCAGGTTTAATTTAACATGACTTAACTATCAAGCGATCCCAGTGATATCACAGAAGCCTGTTAGATGAAAATAACACCATTCACATTTGCATGTACATGTGCAAGGAAAAGAAAGGGGGAAAAAGAAACCAGCTGCTCCTGGGCTGACAGCCATTGGAACCAGAGGAGCTCCTGTACCATGGAAATGCAAAGACTACACTGAGCATAACCCAATGGTTCTGGTCCAAAGAACAGAACACTTGATTGGGAAATCAAGAAACCTACTTCTGAGGCCAAATTTTATCACTCTTTGGCAAATTACTTCACCCTTTCATGCTTCGATCTGTCTGTTGGAAGGGGATAGGAGTACTGAACTGCTCTGAATAGTGCTTTGAAAACTGGCTGTGAAGAGAAATACATAAGCTAGATTTTGATATATTTGTGTTTGGAGCTTTTCATTACTTTGCATTTACTTTCAGTGTCTGGGCCAGCCTAGCTGCTTGTCCTATTGCTATGGGTTAGGTATCGTTTGAAGTAAACAACATAGCTCAAACTGCAGGGGAGGCAGGACATGGTTCCAGGTTTAGATGTCATTAAGTTAAGCGGATGTTTGATTGACCAAGGTTGCCAACTCCTTCATGGAACAAACCACATACTTTAGAGGCCACCTGACACTGAAGGCAGCTACATGTTTCCTAACAAGAGCTTCCTTGTCCATTTAGTGACCCAACCTTATTACCCTACACCAGAGCCTGCTACAGGCCTTCTTAAAATCCACCTTCTGTCTGAGTTTTGGATGTGACAATTCCTGTCCTGAAGAGCTAACAAACTATAAATATGTAATTGAATAAACATATAATTAGTTACCTAAATAAGAAAGCATCCAGCTGCCTAGACCTGGGCCATGTAGAAGCTTGTGGTAAAGCAAGACTTCAACCTCAGTCACAGAATCATAGAATCACAGAATGGTTTGGGTTGGAAAGGACCTTAAGATCATCCAGTTCCAACCCCCCTGCCGTGAGCAGGGCCACCTCACACTAAACCATCTCACCCAAGGCTCTGTCCAACCTGGCCTTGAACACTGCCAGGGATGGAGCATTCACAACTTCCCTGGGCAACCCATTCCAGTGCCTCAGCACTCTCACAGGAAAGAACTTCTTCCTTAGATCCAATCTAAACTTCCCCTGTTTAAGTTTGAACCCATCACCCCTTGTCCTGCCACTACAGTCCCTAATGAAGAGTCCCTCCCCAGCATCCCTATAGGCCCCCTTCAGATACTGAACGGCTGCTATGAGGTCTAGCTATGAGGTCCCCTGGGTATCTTTCTCTGGCCAGCCTTCCTGCTGGAGTGGGGCCAGAGAAGGGCAATGGAGCTGGAGCAGGGCCTGGAGCCCAAGTGTGATGGGGAACGGCTGAGGGACCTGGGGGGTTCAGATGGAGAAAAGAAGGCTCAGGGGGGACCTGGTCGCTGCCTACAACTGCCTGACAGGAGGATGGAGCCAGGAGGGGCTGGGCTTTGCTCCTAAGGAACAAGGGATGGGACAAGAGGAAACGGCCTCAAGCTGCACTAGGGCAGGTTTAGATGGAGCTGAGGAACAATTCCTGCCCCAGAGGGTGCTCAGGCATTGGAACAGGCTGCCCAGGGCAGGGCTGCAGTCACCGTCCCTGCAAGTGTTCACACACCATGGAGACGAGGCCTCAGTGCCATGGGTTAGTGGTGGCCTTGGCAGGGCTGGGAACGGTTGGACGGGATGATCTTGAAGGCCTTATCCAACCTGATTCTATGATTGCTCACAGTTGTGAACCACGGCTTTGCAGGGCACAGCAGATACTCCTGTAATCGCTGAAGCAGCTTGTTTCTAGCTCCATTTTTCAGTACTACTTTTTATAATCACATTGCGAGCCCAAGGGTAACTCAGTGCCAAAGAGCTTCTAATTACATAGTAACAGTAGCAATTGCATAACCCCATCCCAGCTCCCTGCAACAGCTCAGCTCCGCCGCCGCCAACAGAATGTCACATTTTTCCATGCTTTAAGTATCTCTTTTCACTCACGCTGCAGCCAATTGCTTTTAATGTTGCAGAAAAGAAGGGGAAAATGCCGGGATTAAACCTCCACAAACCCTAATAACGTGTTTACAATAGTCTTCAGGTTCATTCTTAACCACGAGGTCTATGACCTCCGAGTAAATTATACTCTACTGGAAAGGTTTAGCTGCTGTTCCAGCTCCACTGTAAACATGTAAACTTGAGCCATCTGTGCTCTGTTAATATTTCCTGTAAAGCCTATCACTGCCCCGATCTGCTGCTTCAATTGGCGGCACAAAAAGTCATTGTGTGCTAATTTTTCCCAAGGGCACTTGATGCACTTTATTAAATAGAGTTGGGGTTGGGTTATTTTTTTTCCCCTTTCCTCATTAAGGCCTTTCCACAACAATAAAACTGTATTTTGGGTACCCAGGCCAGCAGGCATTGTGCTGGTCTGGATGACAAAACCATCCCATGCTATGCTTTTACCAAAGAACAATATGGAAGGGAAGAAAACAGACAAAGACGTCGCAACCTTCTCTCTCCGTATGCCCGTGGGGAAAGTATCTTGAAGGGAGTACAGAAGAGGACGGGAAGAATTTGTCCAAACAGCCCAGAAACAGACAAAGGATCAGATTCCTTCTGAAGCATCAATATTTGCTGGGTCATACACCTTGAATTGCTGTTAACTGCTGGAGTTTGGACTGTGCAAAGGGGAACTAAAATGCCAAGTGGGATCAGACCCATGGTTCGCCTGGTCCAGCATCCTGTTTCTGAGAGTCACAGACCAGATGATTCACAGGGAAATGCAAGAAACCCTTCTGCAGGAGCACTAAGATTTCAAGGCCTTTATAAAGTCTTTATTTTATTATATCCCCTATTAGCCTGTCCTGACCTTTAGTTTCTCCTCCTCTTCTCCTCCTTGCCATCATCCTAAAACCTGTTTAATAGATTGCTCTGACTGTAGAAGCTGTTGCAAAAGACCAAAGCAGGGACTGAGTATAGAGAAAAGAGCGTGGGATTTTTTTGGTTGTTTTATACACTTAAATAACACCATGTCAGAATAAGTGACTCCCAAAACCCAGTATAGGATAAATGAGAAGCATACACAGAATAATCTTTGTCGAAGGTCTCCTATTATTTCATTTTAAAGCCGTTGACTGTTTTTAAAGTGTGCAGAGTGCATCTTTTAACTTACTTTTTGGTGATTTGCCCTATAATCATGGTAAAACAGTCTGATAATAAACATGAGGGATTTTTTGGCCATGTTGGTTTCAGCAGATTCCTTGAGTTTAAGGTCAGAATTGTGATCCTGCACTTTGACCACTCAAAAATAACTGTTTACTATTTTTCTCCTCCAAAAAGCCATCTTTATTCCCCTTAAACCCATCACCGCCCCACACCACAGACTCGCTATCGACGGCTTTAACATACCTCTGCTCCGAAAGCTGTGCCAGGAGAGGAGGCCGGAGCAGGTGTTCAAATACTAAGCACTAGTCAACCGCCCATAAATTTAATCTGACATGCTGATCAGCAAATGCTGGGCAAGACAATTGAGCCAAGTGGGGCACTTTGAAGCTGAAATCACAGCTGAAAGGGGAGGGAGCTTCCTAGCAACAAAAATGCACCCAGGCCTTGCAGCTGAAACGTGTGTGCCGCAGAGCACCTCGTGGATGCGCAGGGCGAGGAGGGGTTTTTAGGGGGGGAAGGGAGGCTTAAAGCTTTGAATTTGTCATTTTCTTTCTCAACTGGCTTTTAGTTCTGATCCCGAGCAAGAAGAAAGGGGTCCTTGTTTGATAAGAAGGGATGATAACCTGCGCCCAAGCCAATAAAAGGGATTAACCCGAGACTGAAGGCTCAATACTGGGTTCTGGCCGATGCATGGTTCAATTAGACTAAAAGCTGTCCTCCAGCATTAAGGCAAGTTACCTTCATTTTCAGCTTCAGTGAAACAGAGCCCAGATGACAGGATAGGCAAACAAGGACTTTTTCACTTTTCACAATTGCTTTCATCCTGCATTGCCAATATTATTAGACTTTAAAGAAACTGGGAAATCAGAGGAGTGTTCAAAGTAGGTGGTCTCTGGGTATTCATTACATCCGGGCACACAAGGCTGGATAACGCGTTTGCCGAGCGCTGCAATGTGGCTTGCAGTTCATTTCTTCAGTTCATTTTCATTTTCACCTAATAAAATCAATTTTCAACCCAAAGTGATGGCCTACAGATATGGCTTTAGAAGTGCAGGATGTAAACACTTCAGACAGCCCTGCACCTCCAGCAACACCGAGCTCCCCAAAGAAGGGAGCCTGTTCCTCCAAGGCAGCCTGCTTTTATCCCATGCACCTGGGGGAATCATGAAGAGCAGGGTCTGGCTCTTTTCAGCAGCAGGGGTCAAAATCCTTTCAAAAAACAGGAAAAAGAAGTCAGGATCACGATGAACTTTTCACACAGATGGAAACAGAGGCACAGAGGCTCAGCTAAGGTCATCCCTGGCCGGATGGCAGAGCTGCGAATAGCCAGGCACAGGTCCAAAGCACCACTCTCTGCTCTCACCCAGCTACCCAGGTCTGAACACAGCAAGAGAGACTAATCAGCTGATTTACATCTTAGACTTTCATTTTTGTTTTAACCATGGACTAAACAGAACGAACAGGGACTAAACAGCTTTGGTCTGAAGCACCGGAAGCCTGTTTATGGGCAAGATGAGCAACTCTTCTGCTATTTCCCTGATAAATAAAGCTTGGAGAGGATTCCTGTAACTATAATCTCTCTATATATATGCTACCAAAGAGTTCTTCAGTTCTGCTTTGTACAAGAAAGTAAAACAGAAAGTTTGAACTGCCCCAGAGGTCACGAAAGAGCACACAGGGCTGGGATGGGGAAGGGCAGAGAGGGAGACAGCAACCTATATAAATTGCCTTCTCCTAAACAAGCTGGAAATAGGCCTTTCATTTGAACATAGTAGCAGCAACAACAACAACAAAGCCTGAAAAGCTGTGAAAATACTCTCCCAGCACAAGTTCAACATGAAAGCCAACCAAAAGAGGTTTTCCCAAGCACAGGCTTGAGCTACTTGCACTGAAGCCATAGCAGGAGTGGGGCGACTGGGTGAGATTACAGAATCATAGAATAGAATCCCAGACTGGTTTGGGTTGGAAGGGACCTTAAAGCTCACCCCGTTTCGGCCCCTTGCCATGGGCAGGGACACCTTCCACTAGAGCAGCTTGCTCCAAGCCCCTTTGTCCAACCTGGCCTTGAGCACTGCCAGGGATGGGGCAGCCACAGCTGCTCTGGACACAGCGCTTCAGCAGCCTCACAGGGAAGAGCTTCTGCTCAGAGCTCATCCCAATCTCCCCTCTGTCAGTTTAAACCCATTCTCCATTGTCCTGTCACTACAGACCCTTGTAAAAAGTCCCTCTCCACATTTCTTGTAGCCTCCATTAGGTTTTAGAAGACTGTTATAAGGTCTCCTTGGAGCATTGCTGCTGAGTAACACTGAGGGCCATGAAAACTGCTAGTACCATCATGGTAAACAGCCTTGTCACTGCTTTGTAATGATACAGGTGAGGGGTGGCAAGGATTAGATGAATACAACACCCTTGTAAGCACTAAAACCAGCTCAGAAGGGACAGTTGCTTGTAAAGAATTAGATCAACAGAGGGAAAACTCAGGTATCTCATTTGATGGGGGCTGCACTGACCATTCCTGGAAAAGCAGTAGTTGGAGAACTTAAGACTGAGCACAACTGGAGTGCTTCCCACTCACGGTTCTGTAGAATGATTGTGTGGCAAAGATCCAAATTCTTGATATGCAGGAAAAACATGTTGGAAACTTCCAGCCATGCTGATAGCCCAGGGCAGCCTGTTTGCTTGGGTTTCCTCGGTGTACACAGAACCACCACACAACAGCTCAAGGACTGTCCAAGTAAGACTGCCAAAAGAAACAAGTACTTTTTTTTACCCATATCATTCCAGAAATTCCTTTTCCCTTGGCCTGCAAGCGGAACAAACATCCTATTTGCCAGAGCATCCCCACCGCCACAGGCAGGACTCGGGTCTTCCATATGAATCAGCGGTCACCCTGCCCTGGGCAAAGGTTGCTGACTGCAGTGTGTGGGAAACAGGAAAAGCAGCTGAAAACGAAGTTGTGGGACTGCCTGTTTCATTCAGGCGAGAAGAGGAATTTCTGAAATGCTGATTATTTTATTTCCCTAACTCTTAAAACAAATGGAAGTGTGAAAATTTGATGGAGCAGCGTTGTTTTTAGAGCCTATCATGTAAACAGTGCTGAGATTGGAGCAGTACAGTTTAACCTTAAGCTGGGTAGTGGTCAGAGCAGAAAGGTCACCCCATCCAGAGCTGACCCCCATTGAAATCTATTTTGGTACCTTTGACTTTCTCCTTCCCAAGTGTTACAACAAACCACAGCTTAACCCCTCTCCAAGGTGGTTTGATTTCACATACCCATCAAGCACAGCACTCCAGCCAGCGAGCTGCTAACCCAGAGCAGCCTTTTGACTGTGTGACACAGGACTGAGTGAGCCCCTTCTGTCCCACTGCAGCACACAGTGATGGGGCAGATGTCACTAGGCAGGCTCTGCTCCTGGGTGCCAGCAGCCCTGTTTACTGGCAGTGCATCACTTTATAAGAAGACCTGGGCTGCTTGTGTAAAGCTTATTAGGAGGGTAAGAGAGATATGCCTAGCAGGGGAGCTGGGTGTAGCATGATCCTACTCTGCTGGGAAAGTTGATCTGCAGAGTCATGAACAGGTCCCCAGCACAAGAGGGATGTGGAAACGTTCAAGCAAGTCCAGAGGAGACCACAAAGACGCTCAGAGGGCTGGAGCAGCTCTCCTATGGAGACAGGTTGAGAGAGCTGGGCTGGTTCAGCCTGGAGAAGAGAAGGCTCAGGGGAGACCTCAGAGCAGCTCCCAGTGCCTAAAGGAGAATAGAAGAAAGCAAGAGAGAGACGTTTTACAAAAGCACGTAGTGACAGGACAAGGGGCAGTGGCTTTAACCTGACAGAGGGGAGACTGGGATGAGATATTGAGAAGTTCTTCCCTATGAGGGTGCTGAGGTGCTGGCAGTGTTCAAGTGCAGGTGGGCTGCACCATTCACCACCACCCCTCTGTACCTTCAGATTGAACTTTTTAGCTAAGTATCTGAAGTATCTCATACTATGTAGCCTTTGGCCATGAATTTGGGTCTTAAATCATTAACAGCGTGTTTAATTCCATTTTGCTATCTAAACCTCAATATGACATGAACATTTGCATCGTGTCTAAGACACCATCCTAAATCAGTGATAGTGACGCTTTTCCCATAACTTACCTAAGGATTAATCTTTCAGAGGGGTAAAGTAGGTAGATGAGCCAGAGGGTGCTGCAATAATAATGTACACTACAAAACTGCTGTAAAGTGCTTCAGAGCTATTTACTATACAGAAACACAAGGCTTAGACACAAATTAATCAACCTGATTGCCACGACTACCGAATCAAAGTGGGAACAAGAGAAGCTGCTATTTAAATGACCATTAACAGCCAAAAGCCCCATGCAACTGGTAGCAAGCAGGAGAAGTCTAATATTCCTTCCTAATTTGACAATCTGTGACCTGTGGCCACAGCAATGTGTTCCAACAGTATTTTAGTGGCAGGGACACAAATCATAGCGTGACCTTCTTCACATTCACAGCTTTCTGAGGGATCATATAACCTGAAGCAAAGGTACAAAGGTTAAGTGCAACGATGCTGCAAACATGATCTTGGGTCTCAGTGGACACCCACAGAAATACTCCAGTCTTTCAATCTCTGTCTCTCACAGATTCCCCCACACCCCAGTGCTTTAAAGCTTCTCCAGCAGCTTTAAATTCCTATTACTATTAGAGATGACAACTTTTTCCACCAACAAAGCATTGCTAAATTAATCTGAGCTCTTTAAAAGTCTCCCCACATGAAGAATCTGGCCTTGGGTGTTGTTTGTGAACAGGGTTTTCTGTTCTGAAGAGTTTTCTGTTCAGGGCTAGATTTGTTACATCTGAATAGCAATAAGTGTGCCTGATTTCAGGGCTGCAAATCTGTCCTCTCATTTGGATTTTAAATCAACACTAGTTAGTGTTTTAGTATTGTTACTGCCTGGCCTGCTGTCACGCAGCCTAATTCTTCAATCCCCTAAAGGGCTGATGGATGAAATCACCCATGTTATAAATACTGTACTTAAGTGCAAACACCAGGATGACCTTTCATATGAGAGTCAGAAGTGACCTCTACATTTCTTTGCGTTGTCAAACATTCACAAGATACAGGACTAATAGGCACGCTAATGCCCAAGGAAGAAAGTGAGAACTTCAAGCTCTTCTTAATGGAGTTAAAACACATTCTTTTGAGAGAAAAAAACAAGAAGTCTCTGAGAATGTGGCCTTTCACTAACACAAACAGTTTCAAAGAGTGGTCGTGGCACAGAAGCACTGACTGGAAAATCACAAAATCTGTATAAGAACTGTTGTCATAGTGGATTTCCCATAGGGATTATTTTAATCTAGGGAAGCCATTAAAGACATTGGCTTGTCTGGAGGATCTCAACCTGGTTTTTTTCCTTCCCCCTCTCCAGACACATACATCAAACTCTATTGGGCTGTCAGGTTATCTCCAGTTCTCCAGGGCTTGCTGGAAAATCTGGGACAGTATTAAAGGGAAACCATTTGACGGTCTTGTGAACTGCTAAGAGTTATCAGTATTAAGGCGTTAATAATGCCATAATCTGGGGCTGATAATTATTCCCCCATTGGTAACGCACTTTAGCTGCTTAGCACATGGCAGCTCTGATGCACACCAGATTCAGTGCAAAGGTCTGGGGGGAACTGTCCTAAGGAAACTAAAATCCCCCAGGATTTCAAAGCCCAAACATGCACGGCACACAGAAAGGCAAGGAAAGGAAAGTGTTATGTACTACAGGTTTAGAGCAACAGATATGCTGAGAAGGAAGCAATAGAGCAAAATAAATCAGTCCAAACATTCACTGTGTGGTTTGAGTCTCTCAGTTTGCACATTTACACACTGCTTATTTACAATATCTTTTCTAAAACCATTTGATATTGTCACCAAGTTTCAGATAAGATGCATTTTTCCTCATACTGTACACACAGAGTTAGTCAATTCATATGGAGTCCCTTCCCAAAACTGATCTTTCTGATCCTTTTTTTCTAACTGCTCTTAAACTGATCCAAAGGAAGGGGCTGAACAAACCCCACCAAAGCTGGCAGGAAACTTTCCATCATCCACCTGATGGGCACCAGAACAATTTAGGAGAGATGCCCATGAGCATTCATTGTAGACTAAGGCAGAATCAACAAAGTCAGCAACGCACCTAAGGATGTTGTAAATGCCCATCCC
The DNA here is from genome assembly GCF_033783945.1 of Neopsephotus bourkii. Taxonomy (NCBI): domain Eukaryota; kingdom Metazoa; phylum Chordata; class Aves; order Psittaciformes; family Psittacidae; genus Neopsephotus; species Neopsephotus bourkii. The sequence goes on from NW_026901735.1 coordinate 3,657,961, forward strand.
TGGCAGCGTCCAAGGCCAGGCTGGATGGGGCTTGGAGCAACCTGGTCTAGTGGAAGGTGTCCCTGCCCATGGGAAGGGGTTAGAACTGCATGAGCTTTAAGGTCCTTTCCAACCCAAACCATTCCATGATTCTATGTTTGCCTTGCTGCCAGTGAGTAAAGGGAAGCTGCCCCTCGTCACCCAGCAAATGAGGGAGAACACAAAAGACCTGAAGGTGTCAAAGGCTCATTCAGCTTAATGCAGTTGGGAGCAGCAGTCCTGCTGGTCCTGGGGTGTGCCCTCCGGCATGTATTCAGGCATTCAAACCTTCTGCATATGAGATAGATACAGATGTAAAAGCTGTCACTAAATCCAGGTTAAACAAAGAAAATAAGGCCAGAAGAGCAAAACAATTCCAAACCTGAACTTTCCACCCACAGTATTAACCCAGCCCCATTATATGTCCCGTGTGTTGTAAAGCATAGATGAAATAATAAATGGTAACACATTACATTTAACAAGGAAAACTGAACTGGAAAATGCCTCCTAGTCTCACTCTGTGTACGTGTACCACGGGTTAGTGATACAAGACACAGATTTCAGACTCTCCCTGCTATCAACTTTGGACTCTGCAGCTTTCACGTTATTCTAGCACTGCTTTTTTGCAGTTATTTAAAGCATTGGGGGATTTCTAACAACTGCAAATCCAGTGATATATCCAGACTGCTTTCCAGCAAATCCAGAAAAACAAGACTTCTTTCATTCATTGTAAATATATGATGTTCTAGGGATCGACACATAAGGAAACTCTGATGGAGGCACCAGTAACTGAAACATCTTTAACTCCAGCAGCCTTCACCCAGGCAGCATCACCAGATCAAGGCATCTTGCATTTGGTACCAAATTCATTGGTGGAAATTCAGCTCCTCCATGAACGTTCACCCATGTTGGAGCTCCAGGAAGGGCTGGAAAAGCACTTACACAATATGGGAACAGGATAGTGGAAGACAATAGAAGACACAGGCAATTGAATCTATTTAGTCACAGCTTGCCAACGGTCATGGGAAGTCCATAGGAGCCACTGAAGCAGCACATTTTTCTGCTTCTGGTATTGGTGGCTTCTAAGGCTTCTAATAGAAGAGCTCGAGTGGAGCTCAGCTGAAACCCTTTAAGATACCATTGAAATCAAAGCAAATGGTGTTAAAGGTATACATAGGCTAGTCAGATATAGGTTGTAACCCTTTCCCATGTAGATCTGCTTAAAAGTATTTTTGCTTTATTCACTCATCACATTCAAGAACGGTTTCAAACCTCTGGCTCAGAGGTGCACATTGAATCAGTGTGCACTGAGCCTCCTAGCCAAGGATTCCCATCCTTGCACAGAGGCGAAATCCCTCACTACACATTCCCGGCACTTCACCATGGTCTTCCATATGACTTTACCTATGTGGCACATCACAGGAGCTATGCAACTGCAGTATCTTAGCAGGTTCCTGATCCAAGTTGGGGATCAGAATAACCCCACACCTCATGAGAAGTGAAACACTCCTGGCCCAGCTCTATTAAAACAGCCTTCTCCTTTCAAGAGCGGCAGGCACGCAAGTGCCTCCATCCTACAAGATTCTATGACATTTAATCTCCTCAGTGTCAATGGTGCTTTTGAAATGGGCCTCCACCATTAGATACTTTTGAGAATGTCATCCTTCATCTTTAAAGCTGCTGTGACCACACACAGTCACCAGTTTCATGAGCCAGGATATTCTGCAGACATCAATTACGCTGCTCTCTTTCCTTTCTCAGGGCTACAAAACAAATCTGATGCTTCAGAAAGTTCTCAGAATGCAAAAGTTCCATTAAAACATGCGGAGGAAAGATGTATTTTATTCATGTTCTCATAATTCAAAACCCTCCCAGACTCCCCAAAAAATTCACCTTAGGGCTAACACTGAGCATGGAAAAACTCAGAGCAAAAAAGAATTTGAGAAAGCTATTAGCAAAGAGTTATTAGCCAAGAGCAGGGGTTAGAACTCAGCCTTAACAACTGCCTTTGCTATTGTAACTACTGTAATAAGTTTTACACACAGGGGCTGCACAGCAAATTAATCTTCCTACGGCATTACAGGCAAACTTAGCAACACCATGTTTGTGTGCTCTGACTTACACCTTGCCACCTCAGCCCCATCTAACACAGCACTGGTTTGGCACACAAGTAAATGACTCCTATATGGGTTTAGCTCTTTGTTGTCCTTCCCAGACATGCGTGAAACAACTCATTTAGCTCTAAGGCAGTTTACAGAAGCTTTGCTGTTTCTTATAGGCATTATCTGTTTTCCAGCATGGCCACAGTAGAACAATACTAATGTATACCAACAACACGGAGAATTGTGGTGATGCTGCTTGGAAGATTATCTTGGTTAAAGGAACACAGCAGCCACCATACACATACGATCGGACATCCCTGAAAGGATCCCCACTGACTTCAACCACTTTGTGTAAGACCTTCAGCCTGCATCTAGGAGCAGCCTATCCCCACTGTATCAGAGAAAGGGGGAATGAGTAGTCCAGACGCCTGTGGATGCTACATGGGGGCTCAGAAAAGCTCTGTTCAATTCTCCACTTGATGCCATCCCTATGTGACTTTAGGCAAATCACTTCTGCCTAAAAGCTTTGCAGAATAAGTTTGAAGTATACCCACAAATTATCCAAGTGTTGATTTTCATAAAATCATAGAGTCAATCACAGAGTGGTTTAGGTTGGAAGGGACCCTAAAGCTCTCTCAGGTCCAACCCCCTGCCACGGGCAGGGACACCTTCCACTAGAGCAGCTTGCTCCAAGCCCCTGTGTCCGACCTGGCCTTGAACACTGCCAGGGATGGGGCAGCCACAGCTTCTCTGGCCAAGAGAAACTTTAGAGCCATTTTCTCCCCCCTCTCTTTACACCAATACTGATGATTCAGAAAGTATCAGATAAAACAACCTATCATACACAGCCAAACTTCCTGCAGGAATATATCACATTGCGGGTAATTTGGCCTCAGATCTCACTAGCCTGAATCCAAGCAGTAGAAATTTAAGGATAAAGTTTATGAATTCATTGTACCTCACCTATAACGTCAGCATCTCCAAAGCTATACACTGGTGAGAAAACCATGCCTCTCTGCATGGGCATTACTTAATTGTAACGTCTATTTCTTTTGTATTTCTTGCTGGTTTCTTGCATTGTTATAAAAGTTTAAATCCTGCTTGAAAAATCCCCTTTTACAAGTTTAAAATCTCCAAAGACTTATAAGCTGATGTGAAAGATTGACTTAATTGAGCAGTATATTTTTGATTTACTAAAGAAGCCATAATCCCTTGGCTGAAGTGATGTATAGCTTTGAGAGAGATTAGCAAATCAAAAATGCATTAAATTCCAGGGCAAGAAAACCATTCTGGCTGCATTAACATACATAAATGTAAACCTATGCAACAGGCAGCCAGTGCTGCCAGGTACTGTGAGCTCTGATTTGGGTTCTCAATGAAGCTCATGATGTGGCATAAAACAGGGATGGCATTTCTTTTACTGCAGTTGCTCTAATCATACAGTACAGTAAAAGTACTTACAGAAATGACTGGAAACCTGTTGACGTCAGTACTGGAAAGCCATCGTGCTATCCATGAAGGTTCCCTTTCCTGCAGCATTTCCATCTGAAGTTCTAAGTGAGCTAAAGACATGAGGAGCAGCTCATTAAAAAAGTCACAGAATCATAGAAATGTAGCATTGAGTAGGTTAGAAAAGACCTTTAAAGTCACCAAGTCCAACCCTTACCCCAGCCCTGCCAAGGCCACCACTAACCCATGGCACTGAGGCCTCGTCTCCATGGGGTGTGAACACTTGCAGGGACGGTGCCTGCAGCCCTGCCCTGGGCAGCCTGTTCCAATGCCTGAGCACCCTCTGGGGCAGGAATTGTTCCTCAGCTCCATCTAAACCTGCCCTGGTGCAGCTTGAGGCCGGTTCCTCTTGTCCCATCCCTTGTTCCTTGGGAGCAGAGCCCAGCCCCTCCTGGCTCCATCCTCCTGTCAGGCAGTTGTAGGCAGCGCTCAGGTCCCCTCTGAGCCTTCTCTTCTCCAGACTTCGATTGTGCCACTACCAAGCCACTCAGAAGAGCCATTTTAATTAAGATTTATGATGACAAGGGGGTGGAAATGGAAGCAAGGCCTATGAAAACTGGAGGGCTGCCAGTTTTCCAGAGAGCAAAACCATCTGGGGAACCTGTGGCTTAGTTTACAGCTGATACCACTATGGCAGCTGGAGGTTTTCTTAAGACTTGGTACCAAACACAGCCAAGAGGGCCAGTGCTCCCTCTGAACAGCCGTGGGCTGTGCTGGCTGGATCAGTGGAGGATGCTTCTGGAGAGCGACTCTTCATCAGGGACTGTAGCGATAGGACAAGGGGTGATGGGTTCAACCTGAAACAGGGGAATTTCAGACTGGATATAAGGAAGAAGTTCCTTACTGTGACACAGACTTTTGTATTCAAGCTGTTTCCATCACACTGTCTTCAGTTAGCCAACCGTATCCTGAGCTACATCAAAAGGAGCGTGACCAGGAGGTTGAAGGAGGTGATCCTGCCCCTCTACTCTGCTCTTATGAGACCTCACCTGGAGTATTGTGTGCAGTTCTGGTGTCCTCAGCATAAAAAGGACATGGAACTGTTGGAACAAGTCCAGAGGAGGCCACAAGGATGATCAGGGGACTGGAGCACCTCCTGTATGGAGACAGGCTGAGAAAGTTGGGGCTGTTCAGCCTGGAGAAGAGAAAGCTGCGTGGAGACCTCAGAGCAGCTTCCAGTATCTGAAGGGGGCCTATAGGGGTGCTGGGGAGGGACTCTTCATTAGGGACTATAGTGACAGGACAAGGGGTAATGGGTTAAAACTTAAATGGGGAAAGTTTAGATTGGATATAAGGAAGAAGTTCTTTCCTGTTAGGGTGGTGAGGCACTGGAATGGGTTGCCCAGGGAGGTTGTGAATGCTCCATCCCTGGCAGTGTTCAAGGCCAGGTTGGACGAGGCCTTGGGTGATATCGTTTAGTGTGTGGTGCCCCTGCCCATGGCAGGGGGGTTGGAACTGGATGATCTTAAGGTCCTTTCCAAGCCTAACTATTCTATGATTCTATCTTTCCCTCACCAGGAGAGCATAGGGAGAAGCAAATCAGCACTGTTTCTTTGGGTATAAATATGACACATACAAGACAATAGTCAGTAGATCCACCAAGTTACCTTCGGCATGAAAAGAAGTCAGTTCTGAAGAGGCTTTTCAGAAGAAAACACTGGCAGGTAGAGCTGCATCCCTGACGCTGTGTGGCTGATGCCAAGGCACCTCATGGTGGAAAGCAGGTCTATTTAGAGGGTAAAGCACTGGGCCAACACTCCTACACCTTCTGCATTATCTTGGGACTTCCATGTCTTTTTCCTCCTCTTCTGTCTCATGGTGCCTTGGTTTCTTCAAGGTAGAAACAGTATCTGCATAGACATGCACTATGAATTCCTAGTACCAGCAAGGGCCCCTCTATTCCACTGGAATGTAAATAAGCCCCAGCACTTCTCCTGGTCCTCTGCAAGTTAAATAAAGTGATCACAGCCCCACCACCAAAGCACGTGGAAAGGCAGTAAGGGATTGATTCCGGTTTGTCTCTGACCTTCCTGTACCCTCCTCATAACCTCCCAATCCCTTACTGATTTAAAGTCTTTTCACCCAAAGCCATGTTAGAATGCAAAGGAACCAGAAAAGGGGGTGCTAAAGAAAAGGAATAGACTAAAAGTACTCCTGCCAAACATGCAGAAAAATAGAGGTGGGAAATAGGCCCAAGCTCTCTCGAGGCCAGAGCAAGGCAGCGAATACCGAGGGGTCACAGGGATAGCTGCAGTAATTACATTTTACATTGCTTTAGGTTTCATTTATGCTGTCAAAACTGTTTTGTCACAGTGGATTTTTTTGGTAATGCATTTCAGATTTGGCTAATCTCTAGAAAATCTATATCAGTCTAATCAGAGGATTGGGAGGCTCCTTGCTGCAGCAAAACTATACTGCTCCATTAAGTCAATCTTTCATCCTGGCTTATAAGTCTTTGGAGAGTTTTGATTTGTCAAAGTTTCTTTTTCCTGTTCATGTAGTTAAAGTTTTTCTAACAATGAGTCTTCAAAAAAGAAAGAAAGAAAGAAAAAGAGTAGACTGAAAGTGATGGCTAAAAAAGCCTCATTGACCAAAACTTAGCACAAGACTGCCTGAAATCCCACATAGAATCACAGAATAGTTAGGGTTGGAAAGGACTTTAAGATCATCCAGTTCCAACCCCCCTGCCATGGGCAGGGACACCTCACACTAAACCATGTCACCCAAGGCTCTGTCCAACCTGGCCTTGAACACTGCCAGGGATGGAGCATTTCTTAAAGTTACAGCTATTTAAATCCTTTTTGTGTTAATTTCACAACCTAATTCAACAGTTTATAGAGCTAACTTAAAAACTATACCACTCCAATAGTTTTCTGTCTTAGCTCTCCCTCATCCTTGTATATAAGTTTTTTCTATCAAAAAAGCTTTTTTATATATAGGTATGTATATTTACTCATATGCTTTTCATGAAAAAGAAATACAGAAAAGTGCCATGTACCATTTGAATTCTTTATGGTTTATTCAGACACCTTTTAGCACTGTGGGAAAAGTTGGGGTTTTTTCCCTATTAATTCTGCACATTGAATCCTGCAAATATTGGTACATTTTGAAACAACTGTGGTCCCATGCAATTTGCTATATGTTGCTAGAGGACTTAGCACTTCCTATGGTCTATTTGAACCAAGAACAGCAAATAATAAGGAAATGGACATCATGGACCTCATGGTTGTTCTCCTCTTACGCTGCATCAATTTATCTTCATTTTCAGGTCGCTCTCAGCCTATTCTTTCCTGCATCACCATATATCACAGACTTACAAATCCTGTTGGCTGGTGGGAACAGTCTCCTGCCCACCAACGACTGCTCCAAATGAGGACCTTCATGCTTTCCTGCAAAGTGCTTCTTAAGCACGGAAGGGATTCATTGTAAACATGACAAATCCGTTCCACTATCAGCTTTCAAATCCCTCCCTTTAAGCTCTCTTCCGCTCCAGTGACTACAGAAACACTTGACTTTGACCAGGCAGCTCATGGCCCCAAGCTGCAGAAGGCAGCACTGGGCAGACCTTCGGAGTGAAAAGAGGTGGGGGTTTGGTGACCATCTCTTCCCCTTTGGTGTCCACCATCCCTTCTCCTAAAGGTCACAACTTCCACAGTGGTGTTGCTCACATAAACACCTCTTAAACCACTACATTCAGAATGACCCATATTAGTGAAGAGGGACTGAACTGGCTCATGCGGATTGAACCAGATTAGGGATTGCTCATGTTTTCTGCTGTGGAGACAGTAGCTCTGGTAGGGAGGCTGGGATCAGAAGCTGGGCAGGCTCTTGGCAGTGACTTCTACTGCAATGCAAGTGAATAATGAGGAGAGCATCTACTCACAGCTATGGGCAACCTACAGGCCAAGTGATAAAGCACAGACTCAGGGAGAAATGCAGACACAGAGCAGTGGGCCCTCCAGGCCCAGAGGACGTACACCAGTGTTCAGAGGAGCTCACACTGACTTTTCTTGCCACATTCTGTGACTTACTTTCTTCTGGGGAACAGCCAAAACCAACTCAGGGTTTTCCTGCTGTAGACACTATCGGAAAGAGCATCATTCCTCTTCTGGAGGAAGTCACAAGGATTGGAGGGCAATAGGTAAAAGACTGGAAACTGGGAGAGGAGAAGGGGAAAGCAGTAAAGGAATGATTTTCCATAGCACTTATATTAATATCCAAGATACATAAGTGTTTATACTGCAGAATTTAACCTATTTCCAACAGTTCACTATCATTTGCTATATTCATTTCTAAGCATAATACTGCACAGCAACCTCAAAATTCACTTTACAGACCCATTTTGGAATGCTAGTTCTTTTCTGCCTTAGAATAACACCTGCCTGTCACATGTACTTCTGGTTAACACAAATAGACTGGAATCTCTTTGGATTTTCTAGGTATGTGTTTATAAAGCACCAAGAGAAATAGAAGCCTGGTTTAGGATTGTCTGACTAAATTTGAGCACACAAAATAGGAGGACAATACTTTACCATCATACCCAGGCACAAACTGCCTTAGAGTTTACTTCTCATGCTTGATATCCCTCAACTACTGATACACAAGTGCAAATTCATCAGTGCTAGTCATTAAGCGCTCTGTCACTGCAAGGTCAATACATGAGCTCAGATAGAGGATCTCAGCTACGCTCTATAGTAAACCCCAGACTGTGCTTGAAACCTTTCCCCCCAGACTCATCCAAACAGGATTTCTACTACAAAGTGCTTCAAAAATCAGTGTAGGTCAAGATTGCCTGAAGCCCTGTGAGAAGGAACAGAAAATTCCCCCAGCTTTGTTATCAGCTCAGGACCTCAAAGGACCAACAATGGAAAACCAAAGCACGCCGTGCAGCTAAAAGGACAGTCAGCATCAGGGAGCGGTAACCCAAACCTCGCAGGCACAGTGGGTGAAATATTAGCCTCTCAGCCACTTCTTGCTACCCAAAATCCATTGAAAGCAAAATGATTAAAGTCCACCTGGTGGATTTACAGGGCTTTGTGCTGATATGAGACTATTTAGTCATGAGAGGCAGCCTTTTGACATGATTCAGTTGACTGCCCATGGCATTTGACACACACCTAAGGAGTCTAAGTGGTTACTGCTATTAGCAAAGACTTGAAAAAAGACACTTGTCACATTAGGTCAGCTATCTCTTAACTTCATCCTGTGAAATGTCACCAGTACCCCCGGGCTTCTCATTGCTTATCAGCCTCTCTGATATATGTAGTTATTGTTTTAAAGCAGTAAGAAACAGGCAGAGGGAAACAAAGACAGAAAAGTGCAAGTTGTTCATTGCCTCTTCTATAATTGACAAATCACCCCATGAACGTTTAAGCAAAGAACAGGCTGTGTTGCATCTGTAACTACACTTTTAAAGGGAACTTTAAACTGGGAGAGTTTCTCTCCTGCAGCAAAGTGCCTGCTCAGTCTCTTTGCAAATGGGGAGCTGAAGACTCCGCTGCAGTGGGGCTGGCATCAAGACCAAGGGGTCATGGTCCACAAACCTAAACCAGCATCAGTGTGCTCAAACAGCATCATCACTGATTTAATTTAGAGCAGTCTTGAGGGTGCTCTAGTGCAGAACAAGATCCAGATTGCCCAGCAGCACACACAGGAGCTGCAGCACCTTGGTCATTTTCAATTTCAATTCACTTTCTTTGAGCTTATGATTCAAATTCAATTTCTTGGAGCCCATAAACAGTTTCCTTCAACCACACAGGTTACACACATTGTATGCCTCACTTTAAACACGCAATAACTTGCTTTGTTAATTCAGAGCCAAGCTGTTTAGCAGAACCAAACCCCAATAGAGAACCACATGCCATATGCTGAGCCGTCATTCCTTACCATTACTCACCAGAGAAATAACCATAGCAGTGGGCTGTCCAGCAGCTCCTTGTCAAGACATTGATGTCCTGCTCACAGACATAGCTACACTCACAGGACATTTTGGGAACTGTGTATTATTTAAGGCATTGCAGAATCTACCTTTCCTGCTTTATTTAAAACCTGAACCCCTGAATTCCTGCCTTGCCATAGGCTCAGCCTCTAAATTGCAATGGGAAAAGGATGGAAGTGTGCAAAAAAGGAAAGAAATACAGAGAAGGGAGACACAGATAAAAGTCTTTTATGGTATCTTGGTTGGACAAGTTCGTGTTTGACAGCCTGAATTTATGTGAACATTAACAGAATTGATAAGTCAGGGTCTTGCTGACCTTGGTAATATTCCAGAAGTAATATTTTCACTAAGGTGAGCTATTTCTGGACATTTCTCCAACGTACTGAACACAAACATTTTTTTTCCCTGACATTGGAGTGAGCACAGCTCCTTGTTTCTGTTCTCTCTTGAATGGGAACAATATATTCTTACTGCAGCCAAGGTCACCTACATTCTTGCCCCTTGGCAAGGACTCGCATTTTTCCTGTTAAGTGCTTCAATAAATGGATCTTGCTTTTCTCTCCTTAAACAGGTTGCATCTACCCCAGAGACCTCAACCAGTAAAGCCAGGCTTCCCAGAGGGGTGTTCCTGTATCTGATACAACTTCACTTTCTGTGTTGTACCTGTTGTGTCCATACATTGTTTGCCTCAAGCAGCAGAACTGTGCATCAGGATTCCTGACCAGCTAAAGCACTCCAAATACAAATCATTTCTCTTGGGCTGTGAATATGCTCCTCAAGCAGGGCAATGAAAGGGATGGAGTTGAAACCAAGATCTCCTGGGATGTAGACTATTTTGCTTTTGAATAGTTGAATGAGTAAATGATTGTTATTCCTCATCGGTATGACTGACACCTGGAAAGCACACAGCTCTGAGACCCCAAGGAAAATACACACCTTTTCCCTTCCACTCTCAAGTACTGCGGGGCAGAGCCTCTTGGCCTGACCACATTCCACTGACAATAGGAGATCCCAACATGCAGCAAACCCCATTGAATGCAGCGTTGCCTGGTGTGAATCAGCACAGCTCCCCAGCCTGGAGTGATGCTGATTTATAGCGATTGAGAACATAGGCAGTTAAACTCATTTAATAAGCAACCACAAAAATAACACTGCATGCAATCATCTCACATAATCTATAACAACAAAACCTGTATGCTCAGGAAAATTGCTTGATGATACCACAGATATATACATTTATAAAAGCTAATTAGAAGAGAGCTACTTGAAGCGGTAAAGAACATATCTTTAATTACTGGCAATACTCTGAATGGCCCATAGCCCACAAATGTATCTCTATCATAATCATACTCAACCCTTCTCCTCTTCAAAGTGTATCATAATTGTTTACTAATTAATCTTTAAGCTCTTGTACCACGCAGTATGTTTAGTCTTCTATAAACACTGACTATGCAGTTCTAGAGAAGAAAAGAGGGAGGGATGGTGTGCTAAAGACATTTGCTGAAAGACTCACTACTTAGCATTTATTTTTACTAACAGCTGTAGAACCTTGAGAGTCAACAGGGATCTACCCCAGTCCTATTCATACAGCTAAAAATCCTGATTTACAGCCAAGTTCTAGATGGGACTTTAACATAATACACACAGTCACAGTTATTGTCTACTTTACCAGACTGCACTCAAGCAAAACACTTGGGACTCATGCATCCCTGAATCCTCACTCAAAACAACGTGTACTTAAGGTCTGTTCTTTGGCAAAGTCTTAAAACTCTACTTGCTTTCATTGCAAGCACTGGTATCTTTGCTGCTGACACTAATAGGAGATGGAGTAAGCCTTTAGAATTAAAGGTAACAGTAGGTAATGCTACCTGGCACGTCCTGGTTTAGGAGAGGGCACGACTGAAACAGCTACAGCTGTTAAGGCTGCTCATTTCCAAGCTGTATATTGATTTTAGGCTGATTTTTTCAGAGAGATCATGAAGGCATTGCTGTAAACAAGGACAGAGAGAGAGCTGCCAGGTCAAATAACTCTACTGTGGTCATGGTCAGAAATAACTTGAAATCGTGCAAAGGAAGTTAACGTTCTTTCTGGGGAAACTTCCATGTGGCCGAGCTACAAAAGAAGACAGTTATTATAGCTTGAAATTGAATTTTAGGGTATCTATGTCATGCCCAATATATATCCCATCTGAAATCAACATCTGAGATGGTAACATCAAACAGTGAAGACAGGAAACTCTGGGATTCGTGTTGTTTGGGCAAGTTTGGTTTAGTTGCATTGTCAGTTTTCTCTCAGATGCATTTTACAAGATCTCACACCTCCCCCTGTCCCCATGCTGCTGCACCAGGTATAGGCAAAAGGAAGTTTCAAGCCTTTCTCCCTCATTTTGAGTTTAGACACAAACAATACTATATGAAACTCAAAGCAAATGTTGGGAGAAAGGAATCCCAGTCCTCACTCTCCTCCCCTTCAGTGGAGACAGAAGCAAGGGAAAAGGACTGAGATCCCAGCCAGCCTGAGTGAGCTCTGTACATTGCAGGAGTCACCCTACACAAATGAAGTCACACTATTATACAGACACTCATGGAGCAGGCCTTTACAAGACAAAAAAAGACCAATTCTGACAGGCAGGAGAATTTTACCTCTCTGAACAGGACTTTTCAAGGGCATACAGCTGCTCGGGCAGGTACGTGTCTTCACGCATGCATGTATGTAAGAAAAGAGAAGGGAAAGATTTCAGTAACCCAAGTGCAGCTTTTGGGCTACATTGTGTTCATGTGTTGCTAAAGCTGATGATGTGCCAGTATGAACCAGCTCATCAGATGGGCACAAGCTCTCTCTGTTCTTTCTTATGAAGGTGGCAGATAAAAGACAAGGCATTCAAGTAGCTGACAGGGTAACCTGTAAGTGCCTGTCCTGAGCAATCTACTTGTCAGCTTTCCTGGCTAAGAGAGGAGACGTGTGCCACGGCTGTCAGCTTTGTGTCATCTTTCCTCTCTGCCTTTCATCGTCCTTCATCCCATGAATGGAGGTTTTATTTGACTTTCTTTTTTTGGCCTGGATCACAGGAGGAACTCCTTTGTCCCGCTGCCCTAATGCATCTTGCGAGCGTGCAAACCTGGCCAGGTCCAGGAATGGCTGAATGAAAAACAAGACAGACAACATAAGGAAAACCATCATCATCCGACAGGCACACCGAGGCCTGGAGGTGTAAATTCACATGCTGCTGCATAGGTGAGCTAACGCAGAGCCTGTCCTTTGGGGCACTACAAAGCACTGACCACCATACAAGAAGCAATGTAAAAAAAGGCAGGGCTCTCCTTTTTACCTCTGGGTGATTCCAGCAAGTGTTTCTTCATCACAGCAAGTATAAATGCCTGTGAAAACAAATAGAAGCAGCTTTGGGATTCCCTAACAGTGCCATCAATAACATCACAGATGAAACCAGCTTCCAAATCTGACATGGAAAATCTCTGCACCTCATCCATTTCCATAGTTCCCCGTGGCAGAAGCTGTTTGACCCAGGCACTCCCTGTTACGGGAGATCATTGAGGGTACAGTGAGCACTTAAACATCCACCTCCTCACCAAAGACAAAGGGCTAAATCCTTGACACTCTGTCCATCCACCACTATTATCCAGCAGAAGATGTACGAATGGCTTCTGAAAGTCTCTGGCTTTAGATAGAAAAGTCTACCTAGAACAATAATCCTGTCTTTTGGCAAAGGGCAACTCCTTGATTCCCTATAATTGTGAGTACACATGCAGAAAGGAGACTGTGGAGCTCCTGTGCCATTTTAGATGAGCCACGAAACATCAAAGTAGTACTAGAGGCTGGCAATAGCACGTATTTAATTGTAGAAAAACAGTATAAGTACGACTGCAAGACATGAGGAGGAGAAGGAGCATCATCAGAAGTACAGCCTGGGAAGCATGGTGCACTGGGAAAAGCAAAGCATCAGCAGCTGGCTCTGCAACTCTGATAAGAGGCTACGGTATCACAAGCAGATGCGTTTTATTGTCAAACAGATTCTAATGAAGTGTCTCCATTTAAGAATGCCAACAATATTCTGCTTTGATCAAGAATATTTCGTCATTCCCAGATCAAAGGTTTCTTTCCTGACCTTTTTATTCCCTTCCTTTAATAGATGTAAAACATGAGATTTGAAGGTATATAAACTTTGACTCAGGACAAAGAGATCTAACTGTGAAAGTGGCCCCCGAAGAGCACAGGGGTGGACCTGATGGCATGCAGAGGCTGCTTCCAAGCTGAGTTAGCCTTCAATCCAGGGCAGGTGAATGTCAAAGTAAATACTGCAGTGTAGCCCTGAATGGAACTCCCAGTCTCTGCTCCTCTCTCCTGCTTTTTCTGGTAGGCAGGAGGTGAAAGCACATCAAGCTCTCCACTCCTTTTCAGATATCCACTAGCTAGCTGGCATCTGTGTCACTGTTTCAGTATTAAACAAGGAGGTCTGAGCCTGTTGTGCTTTCACGTGTGGACAAACTACAAGAACAGTAAAAAAAGGGATGAGAGAAAGCATCTGCAATATCCTTTGGGAAGACAAGTGTTCAGGTGGCAAGCAGCTCTCAGCTTTCAAGAGCTCGTTGTCAAAGATGCAAGTTCCTGCATGCTGGGCTCTGGGCTCTTTAAAACTATCCATTAGAGAGATGAGTTTTTAGATAACTAACATGACACTTGCTAGGTTCATACTGGTCATTCTGCTTGGGTGTTCCACCCCTCCTCTCACCCAGCTGCCCTGCCTGGACCTGCTGCTGCTCTCTCCACGTCAATGCTGCTGCTGTTTTCAGTGTACAACAGAACATCGCTGTTGGTACCTTCTAAACACCGCTATAGCCATTGCTGCCATGGCAAAAGTTTGGAAGCAGCAAGAAAGTGAAGTAAAAAGAGCATTTTGCCTATCCTGGATATAATTATGATTCCCACTTGCAAAACTATGATCACCTCATTAGCTTACCCATTAGCCTTACCCAGTCAGGCAGGTTAAGCACTGAGAGTCAGACCAGCAGACCCAAAAGGTGTTTATAGTCCCTGGAATGCCGTTTGAATCATAGAATCAACCAGGTTGGAAAAGACCATTAAGAGCATCATATCCAACCATTCCTCAGCACTACCAAGGCCACCACTAAGCCATGGCACTGAGGGCCTCATCTACATGGTTTGTGAACCCTTCCTGGGACAGTGACTCCAGCACTGCCCTGAAAAGCCTTTGGAACTGACTTCCACAGATTCATACAGTATCCTAGATGAAGTCTGTTATAAGATAGCAAACAGTACTAACATGTTCTAAACTTCCTAAATTTCTAGAGGGAAAATGTTTATGGGGAAAAAAAAGATATCTGGCTTTGAAAATAACTCTACAGCACTCCTGTAGCAAGGGTCATTTTAGCTCTGGCTGGAGAGAAAGATTTCTGAGTGATAAGTGTATTAAGGTTGAGGACTTTTTTACATATAGACTTGCTTTACATAAAGTATAAACTGTTGCTTTTCTTCAGCAGGGTGAGATGATTCCTAACCGAGAGAAACTGGAATACTGCAGCTTAACTGATTTCCACAGATACCTGTTCCCTGTTCTAAACAATAAAGGCCATCGTTAGACCACAGCTGATAAAGGCAGAACATTCTCAGAAGATAATATAATCCTACTTAATACATCATCACTACTTGGCAAGAAAACAAACAAACGCAGTGGTTTTATCACAGCTCTTGCATTTGATCAAGAGCACAATAATCTCATTCAAATCAACACCATAATCAGAAAGTAACTGCTGTGTAATCAGACATCAAACAGACAAAATCACCCTGGGTGTTTCTAACAATATCGCTTGGTGTCAGTTTAATTCTACTTCCTTTGGAGGCTTTACTTACAAGGTGACAGTGCTGAGACTTCCTGGACCCCCTTCCTAATTCTTCCCTTACAGCAAGAAGGAAGACGCAGAAATCTGCAGCTGCTGAGCCACAAACTCAGATCACAGAATCAACTGGATTGGAAAAGACCTTTAAGATCATCCAGTCCAACTATTAACTTGCACTGCTGGTGTGTGGTATGAGGGACAGAAATGCACGTGCCCAGCTTAGCATGTTCCCATCTTTACTTCTTAACCCCACAGCCCAGATTTAGGGACTGGCAGAGTGCAGCATCATACTGAGAAGCAGAAAAGAAGTGGTTAATAAGGGAAAAAGTATCTAAGCCTCTTCCCAGCTGGATGAGGGATACTCTCCTGCATTTACGGTATGGAAGCCCAGGCTTCCTGGTGTCTTCTCCAACACTGGGTGCTCTCAGCACATGTATGTTTTTCATGTCATGTCTTATGCAAAAGCTTTATCAGTATTCCAACTGTTCCTTTGCTCTGGATTTAAATGAAATACCAGTAGGAACCAAAATGTACAGTGCCAAACTTTTATCCTCGGTCTCTTCTGGAGATCAACACAATCCCAGCCTGGAAGCCCTTCCCTTGGTTTCTGTCAGGCTGATCAGAAAAGCAGGAATCTCGGTAGGTGCCAGGACGAGCTCCAGTCAATTGTTGCACACAAAGGGACAGTTCAATGTGCAAACTCTTTTGTACTGCGCATCAAATAGCCTTGTAATAATTGTATCTTCTTATTGAAGAGCCTCAAAGCAAAGCATTTCAAAGGCAGGAAGAAGTGAATACCTGGAGCTCTCTAATTACAGAACCTGAGATATGCAGAGCAAAGTATTAAAATGAATGATATAGATGAATTATCAGAGAAGAGAGGGAGACTGATAAGCCATATTTAGTATACTAATCCTGAATGTTTGTTTTGCATTCTTGGAGCCTTTTAAGATGACAGGTTCTGATCAACTGCTTCCCTTAGAGGTTGGCAGCTTTCCTGCTCTAGCAGTTCATGTCTGTTTGATGTTCTCAACTTTGTGTCAATGTACAAACTACTGTTAAGATATATAGCAGCGATTAAAATAATTCATCCATCTGCTTATAATTAAAGACCTAGTTAAACGTAATGACAACTTGATCTAGCAAAGGCAGCTCTCATCTTTGAACAGGGCTGCGTACATTCAAAACCTAATGCTGTAAAGGGCTGACAGCCTACTGCAATGTGGCCATTAAATTCAAGTGGATTAATTAAACTTGTTTCATAAAAAGGTCCTCATGACATTTACTGGCAACACAAGTAAGGCAGAGATTGCAAGTAGCCGCAATTGCTCCCTGGGGAATCTCACTGCCTCCAAAGGGACTCAGCAGGCCCCTCCAAGCACCATGGTAGATACCTGAATAGGGGTTGATGAATTTGCTGTCCCATAAGGGTGGTAACTGTTTAAGTAAAGACCATCTCTGCAGATCAATCTGGACCTCAATGGCAAACTGCAAATTCAAGTTTATACTGGCTGGTACCCAGCTAAGAACATAGATACAGGGGAAGTACGAATATATATAACGTAACTATTTTGGGCATTACAAACACTCATCACCTTGAAGGAGAAATACTTGGGAGTATCAGAAAACACATCAGAGCCATGGAGCTAGATAAAGATTAATTAATCTAACGAAATAAAGTGGGGACATTCCCAATAAGCGGGAAGAGCTGGCATTCCACTTCATAGCTCTGCCTGCTAGCAGTGGCCTGCTGGCAACAGGAAAGTTGTTAAGGAAAATAATGTCTGTTGTGGCAGAAAAAGCACAGGGGATTTCCATCACCTTATGTCAGATAAAGGACTTGTGTTGTCCTTAAGACCAGGCTCACATTCAGATGCTGAGCTATGTAAATAGCTGGTTTCGATTTTGTGGTAGTCTCTAAAAGCTGCAGAGTGTTGGTTTGGATCAACCCAATTCAAACATCTTTCAGTAAGTCCTGCAGAGTACAAAACTAGTTACTTACTTTAGGTCAAAATTAAACCTTAACTTGAAGGGATTATTTTATTTCAATTCTGAAATTTAGGGGCAATTTTGAAACACAAACCTCTTTGAACAGTTACATGTCAAGATCTACCTGACTTGGGTGGATTTCAGTTTGTTTGGTTCTAATAGAACAATTTGGCAAAAGTGATGTATATTTATGAAACTATTCCCATGGCTAAATCTACATTTTTTCTTGCTGAAAACCTTGTTTCCACTGAAAATTTTCACCCGAGCCAGGAATCAGGAATATTTTTCAGGTTTTGGTGGTCACAAAGATTCCATAATACACTTTTCCAGAAAACCAAGGTAGGAAAAGAACCTAATCAAAATCTTACACACAGAGAACCATAGAATCATTGAATGGTTTGGGTTGGAAGGGACCTTAAAGCTCATTTGGTTCAACCCCCTTCCACAGGCAGGGACACCTTCCACTAGAGCAGCTTGCCCCAAGCCCCTGTGTCCAACCTGGCCTTGAACACTGCCAGGGATGGGGCAGCCACAGCTTCTCTGGGCACCCTGTGCCAGCGCCTCAGCACCCTCACAGAGAGGAACTTCTGTTTTTTTGTTGTTGTTGGGTTGTTTTTGGTGTTGTTTTTGTTTTTTTGGTGTTTTTGACACCAGTGCATAGTAGAAATAGTGATCTTACACCGTAACAATAAGCTGTTCATTGTGCTCTTCATTTGCTTTTAGTATCTCCTGCCAACTGATTTTGTTCTAGGACAAGACTCTCAAGTGGGTCTGGGTCTGGGGGGTTTTCTTTGCGTTACACACATATTTTAACTAGCAGACAGTGAATAACCTGTCCCACTTCTTCTTTCTTAATAGATCATAGAATCATACAATAGTTAGGGTTGCAAAGGACCTTTTCTCTCTTCCACTCAATGTTTTGCAGTTGCAACTGCTAGTAAAGTGCTTAATCTTACGAGATAAAACCAGCAAACTATGATCCTTTTCTCACTCTATGGATCATACACTGCAAGTACAGTCTTCACCAGCACACACTCCTCTGTCTCTATGTCTGGTCCAGGTCCAGAACTAGTGAAACAAAGGCAGCTGTTAACGTTTCCAACTGGCCAAGTGAAAAGCTGAAGACTAAGAAATCTCCTGAGAAGACCCAGTCATGAGATCTCCACTGAGATAACCAGACCAACTTTCAGTGACCTCAGAGAGAACTGAAAACGTCTGGCTGCTTGTCAAAACTGAACATCCAACCCTATTGCTGAAGGAAACCCATAATAAGAGATAGCCAAAGCAATATCAAAGGCATGAAATCCATGAGATATAAGTAATATAGTTGTTTGGGGAATAGGCTTTTCTGCACTGCACGCTTCATGCTGCTTCGTAATTATATACAGACACACAAGTTCCTGTTCTGCCCTAATCATGGTATCACAATACTTACTACCTTGAATACAACATCAGTGTCCCCTTTCAGACAGCTCTTAATGGGCTAAAACTGATCCAAAATGTCAAAATATAACAGAAGAGACCAAAGGGAGAATTGCCAATAGTAAGTCAGAGCAGTTCTCCCATCAATCCCATTCTCGCCTCTCTCTACACTGCAGCATAACCTCCACCCCCCAAAATCATTTCATACTATTGAATGTGAGTAAGGGTATCAAAATCCAGCTCTTAACCCTTCCAGACCAGTGGTTCATAGCCTATACTAAGTATAACTCTTCCCAGCAGCATAAGCCCATTTTCAAAGCTGCGAGCTTTGAAATGTTATACCCAGCCCACAGCAATACCAGACAGCTTCTGGATGTGGGATCTAGAGTGACCCAATAGTATAGACAGCTCTGGAGGAAGATCCAGAGATAGGAGAGAGCTAAGGAAGAGCAGCACTAGGGAAAAGAAGCACAGACTGGTTTGTGTAGGAAGGGACCTTAAAGCTCATCCAGTTCCAACCCCCTGCCACGGGCAGGGACACCTTCCACTAGAGCAGGATGCTCCAAGCCCCTGTGTCCAACCTAGCCTTGAACACTGCCAGGGATGGGGCAGCCACAGCTTCTCTGGGCACCCTGTGCCAGCGCCTCAGCACCCTCACAGAGAGGAACTTCTGCCTTGTATCTAACCTAAATCTCCCCTATTTAAGTTTAAAGCCATTCCCCCGGTCTGTGGACATATTGGTCTCGATTCCCATGCTGCAGCAGCATCGATGCCTTAAGTGCAGAGACAAATTATCTGCCACGGGAAATAAGAGTCAGGGCCTGCTCCTGTCAGCACTCCAAAATACACACCCTCACTGCCTGCATTGCTCTCAGAGTCCAGAGCAGCTCCTGGACTTCAAGCTCTCTCACTGGTGAGTGTTCCATTTGGGCACCACATTCTGCACCCAGGTTAAAGCTCTCCCCCAAAGACTGATGCTGACACGAATCAGATATCATTAGAAAATGATGTGAGGTGAGCATAGTTGTATTTAGGTGTGGGGATTAGCATGCTTTTAAAGGTGAATTCGTGTTTAGCCTGGAGTTTTGTAGGAAACAGCCTTTTCCTGCAATCACACCATCTGACTCCAACTCCCATGGTAAGGCTCCTGTCTCCCCTAAGCTGACATGCCAGCTATGGCACTCCAACCCAATCTGCTCTGATTCCGTGTGATCCTTGTTATTAATGAGAAACCAACAGATATGGACATATAATCAGAAGTGATACAAGTAACTGATGGCAATGTCTCAGCATCAAACAGGCAACTGCCACAAAACCCATTTACTCATGGCCTGCATTGAGAGGACTCTCCTGTTTTCAGCCATGAATACAAGTGCTGTAGGAACCAGACTCATTTCAGCCATGCCAGGACCAGCTGGTTTTAATTCATCTCGCTGTTCAAAACTGAGCCACTTGAATCTGTGATTTTCAGTCCAAACAAAAGATTCTATGGTTTGGGGTGCAGGGAGGAGGGAGATCTGGCTCACCCTCAGCTACTGCAGAACTGACCAGCACAGAAGTCAGGGGTAACCTTCAGCAGCAAACAGGGAACCTTGGCTGAGAAGCAAGGCCTGCGTCTCCTGAGTAGCCACTGTACAACCTCATTCCCTGGATGAGGAATCCACCACAGCTTCCATTGCAAATCTTTCTCCTGTTCTTTTTCCTGTCTCTGAGTCCAGCACTATCCTGCTTCAGATGAGGTGCTGCACACATTGTCTTACTTGGATAATCTTAGCTTATAGTCCAGGAGAAAACATTCCATCTGCTGATGGTTATTACAGCCATCTGAAACAAGTCATTAGGATTTATCCCATCTAAAGTGAACAGAGATTTTCAGTCTTGATGTAATGACAAATGAGTTATCCTTGGGAAGCAGGATATACAGTGTCAGGACAACATGGGAATGTATGCAATGTTCCTACAAGCCTACTGAAGATGGAGACAGCGTGACCCCACCATGCCTGCAGACAGACCAAGCAGCCAAGCTGACCCTTCAGCAAAGTTCAACAGATCTCTGGCAGCCCTCAGCACTGCCCTACAAACAGCTCTCACACCACTGAGCTGCCCCAGAACACACACACACCCCCCAGACCCTGGGGAGACAGGGCTATAGCATCCCATAGTTTTGCCTGCCATCCTTCCTCAGCGTGACACCAGGGATCTGCCATCTGAAGCAATTCACCAACACCTCCACCAGACCCTGCTGCAGAGGGGAATTCAGCTGGCCTTTCACCCTGACACCCCTTCCTTTACGCAACGCCTATCTCTTTCTTCACAGGACCTCCTCGTCCAAATCTCCTTGGCACAACCCGAGTTGGTCTTCTGTTGCTGCAGGAAGAAAGAGCTCAGCGTCGAGGCAATCTGTATTGCAAAGCATACATCCCTCCTCCAGTCAGCACGTACATCTGGCCAGGGCTTCTTGGACTGCTTTACAGAGCAGTGGACGCTGTCCAGAGCTCTCTGCTCAGTGTCCCTGACAAGATGGCCATCAAAGACTGGGTTAGGGGTCAGCCACCCAAAGCCATTAGCACTCCAAAGTGATTGATTATCATCATGTGTGGTCTCAATCAAGAGCCGGTAATGAGCCACATTCATTAATCCCATTTATATGTTTGCATAGGTCAGTCCTGAATTTCAGAGAATAAAAAGGCTTCATACTGAGATCAGCACATTGCACTACATGGCGAGGGCAAGGAAGGCACACAGTGGATGAAGGGTTTGCATATAACTCTATGGTTTGAGGATTTCAGCCCAGGTATTACTAAATATCAAGCAAGCAGGCTCCACAGCATCATCTGCACGCCTTTGAGCAGCACTGTTTCAAGCTCTCTTCCACAGCTCTGTACCATAGTTTCATCTGTACTTACTTAGCTTTACATTTTCCTTGCACTTTTAAAATAACTTTTTATGGAGAGAGCTTTATCCACTGTTAGAGCCACTCCAAGTTTCTTTTTAGACCATTATGGTTTTTCTGCTGTTTTCTGTGTGATGGTCCCTTACTTTATTCCTAGAATCTACACCAGAAACCTTCTGCTCTGAATATGCCACCACCGCCTCTGTCCTGCCTTCCTCAAGCCATTCCCCTTTCTGCACACAGCCCCATCACCAAGTAACTCAGCTCCATGCCCTACCCTTAGGCATCATGTTGAATGGGGCAGACTCCCATCAGCTGCTGATCCCTACACATGAATCCAGGTTCCTTTCACTAACATTAAAGCCATACTTTCCTGCCTCTCCTCCCCAGTGATCCCCTTAAGGAACTGTAAAAATAAAGGGTGAAATCCTGGCTCTGCTGAAGTCAATGGGAACGTTGCCACTGACTTTAAAAGGCCAGGATTGAGCTCAGCACTGAGCTCCAGCACAAGGCTGTTCCACACAGAAGGATAAAGGGGTTTTCAGTATCACCACTTCTGACAACAGCCCACAGCTTCTCAGTGAGGATCCCTTCAATTTATGATACGTTCATATTGATAACCTCACTGACCAGAACGAACATGCCAGATCTCAAACCCCTTGCCAAACACAGCACGTTTGAACCAGCTCACTCTCAAGTAGAAACCATACTAACTGAGAAGATGACTGTGTTGGAAACTGCACCCACCTTAGATAGCTCAAGGAATGAGCTCATTGCATGGCTGGCTCTTCAGAAGGTGTCACAAATTTTCCCAGAATAAATTTAATACATGATGTAAAAAAAAGCTCTTTTAAGATGGACAGTTTGAAAAAGCTAAAAGGAGCTTTTTCTATTTCTTTAAGAGGTATTAGTTGGTTAAATATAGACCTGAATAATAAATGCCTGTAAGCGTTCCCAGGCCCCCTGTCACAGAAATGGTTTTAGCATTTCATGTGGGGAAAAAAGTATGTAGCAGTGAAAGGTAATGATCTTTAGCCTCTCAAGTGCAAAAGAACAGTGAGTATGTTAAAGGTGGCCAGGAAATAATTGTTTAAGCAATTAAAAACCTTTACAATCACACTGAGACCTAAACTAAACAAGGTAAAGGCAACATTGATTGCAAAGTACGCTTAAATACACCTTCATTTTGCTTTTGCAAATCCCTTAAAGACCAGTCTCACCAGCTCTCCTTCCATGCGATGCCACAACACATGTTGTGCTGATGTGCTATGCCACAGTGCCCTGCTGGAAGCAATCTGCTGGGGTAGGCAAATGCCATACCCAACATTTAATATCCTTCTTTCACACCCATAACAGAATTCTTTATTTCTTCAAAGGAAAAGACCACCTCTGCTGAACACTACCCGCAGAGAGCCAAGAGATGCTGGCTAATGCCCTATGGGTGCCAAGAGGAAAAGGCAGTCTGAGGGCCCTGCGAAGTGCTGTTCTGTTAGTAGAAGGAGCAAGAGGTGCAGAGCTCTTGGAAATGCTACCCCTAATGATCTCCAGAAAGGCAGGATCAGGAAAAGGGATGAACCCCAGAGATTCTCACAGGGTAGGAAAGGAATTGGGAAGACGCAGAGTTGTAGAATAAAAGTATCAGACTTGTAGAATAAAAGAATCAGACAAAATGAGACAGAAAGGAAGAGTCTGTGCTTGCTCCATGAGGAGACAATGACAAAGGAGACGGGACTAGTCTTCTGAGGAGTGTTTTCCACTGGGATTCAGGAAACGACACGCCAGGCAACACCCTGGCATGTGTCACTAACAACACTATTATTCCCTGTCGCAGAAGAAAAAGCTCGAAGGAAGTAGGGTCTGGTTGCTGCATTTATAGAGAAAAGACCCTTCTGCTGCTTCAGAGGTATGAAGAAAGCAGAAGAGGTGCTCAGAATCACCCCCCTCACATCAAAGGCCTGAGAGGTAAAATGAAAGGCCCAGTGAAGAGGACGTGATAACAAAACTTGGAGCCGTTCAGCAGCTCAGATATTACAGGTAGGTTTCAGCACAGGAAGGTTCAAATCTCACATCTGGTTGCTTCCCCCTTCTTCCATCTTTCTCAGCTCCACACAATGGGCTCCTTAGCAATCAGTGAACAGCGCTGGCAGTGGAAGGACACACCAACAGCTTCCCAATGCATGAAAGCTCAGCAGAGAATGCCAAGAAAAAACAATCCATTCTCAACCTATGTAGTTTCAATTCTACCCTAAAACCATCAGTCTGCAACTGAGAGGAACCTACTCATAGAGATGATGTGGGTGTGCCTATGCAGGCATCTTAATGCTAATCAGCAAGTACCTTCCCAAAACAAATCTTCAAGTCATCTTCATTTGCTGTGCAAATCACAAAGCAGACTCAGGGCACAAGAACTGAATTCCTTCTCATGAAACTAAAGCAGAAATGCCCCAGCTATTAAAGGACGTTAAGTCTGGGGGTCCATACTCTGTCTGCAGTGACATTATGGACATCTGTTCTTCAGCATCCCTTTGTCTACAGATGCACACCTACTGTAGTGCACCCCTTCAAACAGGCATAGCTGTTAAGGCCAAGAGACAAGTGTGCTGGAATTGAAAGATCAAATAATAAACAGGACAAGACCAGCTCCCTGGTGTAAATAAATGGTGATTTTTATAAGCCAGGTTCTGAGATTCTATCTAATTTGGGGGTTTCTTCTTTAAATAATCTTATAACTGGCTCTGCTGGTGTCCAACCTGGTCAGTCTGCACAAACTTCAACTCTGTAAAGCTGAAAAGCTGGAAGTTTGGAAATATGATTATTTTGATACACATTCATCTATCTCATCTTGTAAAAAAAGAAAGTCAGGAATGTTCTGTTCCTCAAAGCTCAGAGATACAAGAAAATGAGAAATACAAATAAATGAAAATATGAGAAAATGAACATGAGCCGGCTTCAGTGTGCACTCGCAGCCCAGAAAGCAAACGTATCCTGGGCTGCATCAAAAGGAGCGTGACCAGCAGGTCAAAGAAGGTGATCTTGCCCCTCTGCTCTGCTCTCGTGAGACCTCACTTGGAGCATTGTGTGCAGTTCTGGTGTCCTCAACATAAAAAGGTCATGGAACTGCTGGAACAAGTCCAGAGGAGGCCATGAGGATGATCAGGGGACTGGAGCACCTCCCATATGAAGATAGGCTGAGAAAGTTGGGGCTGTTCAGCCTCGAGAAGAGAAGGCTGCGTGGAGACCTCATAGCAGCTTCCAGTATTCGAAGGGGGCCTATAGGGATGCTGGGGAGGGACTCTTCATTAGGGGCTGTAGTGACAGGACAAGGGGTAATGGGTTAAAACTTAAACAGGGCAAGTTTAGATTGGATATAAGGAGGAAATTCTTTCCTGTTAGGGTGGTGACGCACTGGAATGGGTTGCCCAGGGAAGCTGTGAATGCTCCATCCCTGGCAGTGTTCAAGGCCAGGTTGGACAGAGCCTTGGGTGAGATGGTTTAGTGCGAGGTGTCCCTGCCCATGGCAGGGGGGTTGGAACTTGATGATCTTAAGGTCCTTTCCAACCCTAACTATTCTATGATTCTAAGATATACTGTGAATAAGATACATCTTGTTTTATCTAGCTTTAGTTAACATAATGCTTAACAAACTTGAAAACAGTTTGTATTGAAACTGTTGTATTATCAGAATCATTATTGTCAGCAGAATTAAATCAGCGATGGCCATTTCAGGAATGAAATAATAAGAATACTAAAGATAAAGAAGATGCCTGTTTATCTAAGGTGTTTCTACAGACTTCTTTATTTCATAGGCCTAAAAGTGCATTACTAAACGAAGCTCTTCCTACACTTTGGTGACATGTACCATTGAGGAAACATCTAAACTGAACCACTAAGAATTTGGAGAAGAAAGCTCCAGCAGGGCATTGACCTCTTATGAAAACGCACAAGTAAAACATAAGGATCATGTTTACTCTGTATGAGTTTCCTGTCGACACTGTTTATTATTGAGGAATAAACACACTTGGATTGTAGAGATATATCTTTAGAAGAGGTATTAAGAATCAAACAGTTTCTGTAAATCTTCTGAGTGCTATCAACATTCCCATTTAAACAAGGTTCCACACATAACACGCATTTGATCATTTAACAGGTCCATGTCCAAAAGATTTCTGGCTGCAGATGTGCAGTTAGTATCTGATTCTTCCACTTAGCTTGGCCAAAATGCTGAGATTTAGTCTTATTTTAACTAAACATATCCTGAGTTATTTTTATATGTGTCCCTCGGGTCTCATTTTCACCGAGGCAAATTTCTGCTGTGGTGATGGGCTGTAAATGTTTCTTTCTTCCATTTCCCCTCATTTATCCCATTTCATGGCATTATCTGATAAAAATGCTGTGGATACCCTCACTCCCACATGCAATATATAAACAAATGGGACATCAAGAAAACGCACCACCACATCACTATCCCAGCACAGCCATTACAACCACTTGGAGCCCTACGAGTGATTTACAGCACCAAGCTGGTGATGCTGAGATAGTTAGGATGAGATAGCATTGCTTCCTCAGCACAAAGGGAGCCCCCACAGAACTTCACCCATTAGCATCAGCAACTGTCCGTGATCTACCAGAGCCTGGAGCAGGGAATGATGCAGGGAATGTTTCTCCAGGTTATTCATTGGAATTGTTTAAGGTCATTCCGAAACCAGAATGTCTCTGTTTTCTTGTTAAAAGGTAAACTTGGGAGAGAATGCATTTCAGACTGAAAGCCATGTTTTGTTACATTCACAACTGGCAAGTGGTTAGAAAACTGTTTGAGGGCTCTCCTTTACTTTGGGAGTTCTATTTCTTTTATTAAGTTTCATTGAACCCGATCTTGGAATCCTGTATCAAAACAAAGCCTAAACTGTTTCATGTAAAAACGCCCAAGTGACAGCTTTCACTTCACTCATTTTTGTCAGGGTGGGAAAGTCTGGCTCAAGTTGTTGGCCAAGGTTGACTGCAAAAAGCTTCAGTTGAACTGAGTCTGGTTCTTCAGCAAATAAACCAGAGGAGGCAGGATTTGTTCTGTCCATCTGTAAAAATAATACTGGCAATTTCACCATCAACTTCTTGTCAATGGCTGATAAAACATAAGTGCTCAAAAACTGTGTAGATGAGGCCCTTAGTGACATGGGTTAGTGGTAGACTTGGCAGTGCTGGGGTAGAGGTTGGACTTGATGAGTTTAAAGGTCTTTTCCAACCTAGTTGATTCTATGATTCTAAGACATGATGGACACAGACACCCTCTGGCTATATGGGAGCCTGTGGAGACTGGTGCTAATGAGAGGTCTAAATGCTTATTAACCTCTGCATGGTGGCGTGCTTGTGCTTGTGCCCTACCATGTGTACCACAGTCTGTGTTACCAGTCAGCCTGCCTCAACCCAACTCTGCGCTGGTCTATACGAGTTGGGACCCCGGCTCCAGATCCTCACTATCTGTTACAACTATCAGTTACAGTGCCCAGATAGCACAGAAGTGGACCCTTCAAACCAGTTACATATGTAAGAATAGTATCTAGCAAGTGTGTGTATACAGCCAACCTTCTCCCGCTCCTCAGAAAGTCAATGTTCAGAGCAAACCCCTCCTCTGACTTGTCAACACACACAGCCTCACCGCTTGCCCTTTTGAGATTCCAGGCCTGACGGAAGGTGATGGGAATTGAACTTCGGCTCTCAAGAGCACCTGGCTTTGTTATCTCTAAGGGCCCAGGAAGATTTCAGGCACTATCACTCCATGCCATGTCCTGACACTTGACTCACAAAGTGGCACTGGTGTTGGCTTACCTCCAGGCTGGAGATAGCGACTGTCAGCAGCGAGGTGAAAATGAATGGGAATGGAACAGAAGCGGAGACCCTGCTGCTTCTTTTAGGGAAACACCACATCCGAGATTGCTGAGGAGTCCTCTCTCTTCTGACTCCCTCTGAACATCAAGATCTTTGCTACAGAGCGCAGCAGGTTGAGCTCACACGTTTTTTATCTCTCTATATATATGTATATACACACACACTGGTTAATACTAAACAAGAACTGATGGACTTAAGACTCCTCCAGGTGTATCCCAGAAACACATAAAAGGTTGTAGCTATGATACATGTTCCCAGCACTAGTGAAAGCAAAGAAGTTTCCCCATGCAATTTATTCTTCTTCCATAAGTATACTTATTATGCACAGATATATTCTGTATTTACTATTCAGAACGAAGAGACTAAAAGTCCACAACCCTAGCCAGTGCAACAAACTATAACTGATAATTTCATTTGTTTTGAATACACTTGAGCCAGAAGCTGTGGCTGGATGATAATAGCATGACATCTCTCTGGGAACAGATACCAGACTACTAAACTGATCTTCTCCCCATTGTTGCTACTTGCTCGTGTTACGTGCGTAAGACAGATGTAGGAATGCCCTAGGAAGGAGGGAGATACTGCTTTCAGTGAGAAAGCAGATAACAGGGGAGAAAGCAGCTGCTTTAGAGAAACTTCATTGCTTCTAAAGCATTCAGAACTGTAGAGGCATTTAGTGTTTGCTCTTTTATCAGTGCAGCTGCAAGTGATAATTCAACCTCCAAGTGGTCTCTGCTTTTGTTCCGTTTGAATTGAAAAATGCCCTAACAAAAATCCTCGCTTTGTATCGGGATTATATGCTTGAAAAGAACTGAACAAATTGCATTTAGAATGATCAAAATGATCCATTTTCCTTATCATGTTGCTAGCAGACAAAGGTTGATATTGGAAAATCAGATTTTGCCACTATCAACCTTACTGCCTGATGTGAGTGCAGTGATACAGCTTTAACATCAAATTCCAAGACAGATTTACCCAAAAGACAGTTATCTTTATTATCCTCATCTGACAAAAAGCAGTTGCCAGTGTCACACACTGACAACACTTCACTAGACATCCTAAGCATCTTTATCATCTCGATAACCCGAAATAGGACGCCTTCTGTACACTGATGTCTCCACAAGACCACACTTGCAAATGCTGTCTGTCCTGTACCAAATATTATAGTAGTAATAATTATTATTAATAATAATGTCACTCTTCCAAACTACTGCACTATGGACATTGCTTCTTTCACAGCCTCGCTCCTTGTAACATCCCTGTGTCCCACATTACAGCCAGTGAGGCCATAAGGAGCAACATGGAGACAAGCGACTAATGCCCACCTTCTCACATATTTAGGAACCTCATTCCCACTAAAACATCAAGCTTTATCCTAGTGTGAATTAAATCTCACCTTTTGTGAAAGTGGAACCACTGCACATGCAGACAAGAGCTCTCCTGCTGAAGAAATGTAAAGCAGAACATAAGGTTGGTACTGTATCACGGGATGTAGTGATCTGAACTCAGCGCCCACCCGAAGGAAACAGCATAGCCAGTGTGAAGGAGCTGTATTTAGACAGGTATGTGAGTCCGTGGAGAGACTCAGCAGGAAAAACACACCAACAGACGCACCTCCTGGATGCTCCCCATTTCCCAAACAACAGTTTCCCCACCAGAAATGTTGGTTTAAACTATTCATGCTAACGTGAGTGCAGGATAAGGTTATGTGATTCTTGGAGCCACCACACCAGGTCATGAATGATGGAGTCATGACAAGAAAACTCCTTGCTCATTGCACAGCAAATAAAGGCAGGATTGTGAAACCACTCGCTGCCGTGCTGAGCTCTGCTGCTCTGTGTGTGTGTGTGTGTGCAGAGTGGGATCCATAGAAGAACCCAGCACAGAGGATGAAGGAGACTTATGAACATCATCCCACAGTTGTTCCTCTAAAGTCTAAGTACTAAGCACTATGAACACCTGATTATAAAGGCAAGTTGTGGTATTTCTACTCCTACTTCAAAATCCAGGCATCTCCCCTGTTCAGAGACCGATGTCCCCTTAAATTCTACTGTGCCATGTGTTTTAGTCCTGGGCCAGAAACCATGGAACCTCTTGGGAATTACCTTGGGACATGATGAAATACCTTCCCCATAGGCTGGCAGGCTTTAACTCTCCTCTTAACCTCCCAACACAGATGAATCCAAAGGGGTTAAGAGATAACCTCATCATAACCCCACGTTTTCCCTGCTGAGCTACTGCATTGAAACCTCTCCTGGAGAAGAAACTGTGACCACAGGGGAACAAACAAGGCTTTTGAGCCCAAGTTTCAGGAGTACTGCATAGCCACAGCTTCCACTGACTTCACTTAGAACTAAAGGTGCTCAATGGCTCTAAAATATCATATAAAGGGTCACCTCCTATGTAAAGTTAAGATTATTTACACTCTGCAACCACTCATATTACCACATCAAGAGGGTTTTTTTCAGGACATCATTCTCTCCAATTTCACAGGCTTTCCATGTTTTTTTTAGGGATAAACCTCTGGGATGTGAAGGTTTTCTGACACACACACACTGAACAAACTCTAAACTGGTTATTTTTTGTACATGAAATATAGATTCCTTTATATATAAACTTTCTAAAACCCCCCAAAGTCCTGATTTTCAGCTTGGCCTTTTGAGATGTGCAAAAGCTTTGGTGGAAGGAGGGTGTATTTTTAAAAGAGGAGCATTAGAAAGGATTGGGGTTTTATCCTCCTGGCTTAACTGAGCCCAGACTGGAACCTTAACCAAGTAAAATAAATTGCTTAGCACATATGGGGAGAGCCCACCCTTCTCCAGCTTCACACTTCCCTTTAGTGTGATAACTTTGACCCAACATTCTCGTGCTGCACCTTCTTTTCCACACTTTCCCAAAGTACAGCTCTTTGAATCCAAGTTGCTCGCAGCCTGTATCATTTGCTACCATCAGCCCCACACGCCTCTGTGAAACGGTTTCAGAGCACCCATCCTCTTTGCCAAACAAGCATTTTCATGACAAAAGTCAAGAAATAAATAACAATTTCAAGAAGCTCCTGAAACCTCCATTTAAGAGTCCCTTAAGTTGTAAGTTCAAGGAAGGCAATGCCTTTGTGACAGCACAGCTGTAGATTAAAAAGATTCCCAGGGCCTCCGAGCTATTCTGACTCCTGGGCTTTAGAATTATATGAATATAGGCTTAAGACCACCCAAATTCTTCTCTTTTTTCCCCCTTTTTGAAAGGGGGAGAGAAAGAGAACATGCACACAAGTGTGTGAAAGAGGCCATTACCCCCATGCTGGACGACTGTAGTTTTACAGTAACAAAGATCTGACAGGCTGTATTGACCTGTGACAGCAGCTGTATTTACATTATAGCCTAAAAGGGGAAGCACGCTAGAGGGGATGGTATATACACTGCATGGAGCCAGTGGCCTTTCCACAGATGCTTTAACCCACATGTGCAGAATCCAGTTGCAGGAATTTAAGTTCCTTCCAAAGCACACCCAGGGGGGAGCTGACTTTTGTCTTGTGCTTAGTATTATGTGGCTGATTTTGCACCTAAATCTCAACTCTTTACTCTAGGAAGTATTCCCATAGTAGCAGGGCATGTTCTTCTGGAGAGCCAGCATTAGTCCATGACCAGACAATCCTTAGTTACCTCCTGTTTTATTAGGATCAGCAGCATGACTAATGTGCTGGAAGGAAACAGGATAATAAGTAAAATAGGCTCATCTCTTAGGAGAGAGGAAGGAGACAGAACCTCCTTACTGTCCCTGGGGTAGAAACCACGTACTGCAGTTTAGTACCTTATTGAAGCTCATCTCCCAAGGCTCCTGGGGGTTCCTCTGAAGATGACCCATTGGTGGAGCCCCAGCTCTCCACTGATGACATGGTGAGTGTAGGGAACTGAGCTGAGCACCTGAAAGGCTGCACCCCTTGCAGATCCAGGCTGAAAGAAACCCATTTCTACCGGGGCTGCTCCAAACTGAAATTCATTCTACAACCTTTGGATGATATTTCTTTGTTTTCTGATTGATTCAGGCTTTTTTAGACTGATCTCTCAATACAGAGTCTAAACAAAGAGAAACATAATCAAATGCTTGCCTTTGCAGCAGGGGAAGGGGGGAACAAATCACTAACATTGCTCTGTCTGGCCTTGTAGCTTCCCTGTGCAGCTCCCATCCTTATTTGTTGCTCCTCCTTCACACCATGGGTTCTTTGACAGCAAAGAAAAGCAGACCCTGCCTTGAGGTTGGCAGGGAAATCAAATTAAAAATAGCAATCACTGCAGTGTAGTCAGCTGAAATAATCATTGCTGTTATTTATACTATGGCTTCACTTCAGGTAACAAGTAGCTCATAGCCCTGTAATGCCAGGAATGGAAAGGAAACAGCCATCACAAGCATATGGGATGCATACCTAGCCAGTATCTTCAGGTGCTGAAGCTTTAGGCATAGGCACATGTCCCAGTGATTCCCTTATTCCCAGCTGCTTTTAATCACCTGCCAAAAGCAGGTGCTTATATACACCTCTGAATAATAGATGTGGTAGGGGGTTTGTGAATGAGGGTGCAAGAGCCAAGATGTGATAGGCAGATGGGACAGGTTGGTGAAGAAATCAGAGAGGAAGAGAGGACAAAGTTCAAAGTCATAGGAAGATCTAGTATAAACGTGTCACATGGGAGACTCCAGCAGACAGTGCTCAGTAGCAGCAAATCCAAACCATAACATGCTTGGATGTAAGTTTTCAGCAAGGGAAGTATTCCAGCCTGCAGGACATGAGCAAAGGCATTGGTGCAGAGCAAGAATGTGCAGCAACCTTGACTCAAGTCTATTCTATGTCACAAGCCTTCATGTAATTTGGGTGCAGTCATCCTTGGACTGCTTCAGCCGCATGAGAGTGAGATCATGATAACAGTGACCCTTGCTCACAGGCTTGCATCAGCAAAGGCTGCATGAATGACCAGAAGATGCTCAGGACACCTGGCCCTTGGTGTTGTACAGCTCCCTTCAATATAACCAGCTATCCTCACAAGGACAATTACTCCAAAACACCATTAAAGCCTCTTCATCAACTGCTGAGCTTTTTACTGCCTCTAGCTGAGGCACTTCAGGCCAGTCCCACAGAGCCAGGCAGGCACTAAGCTCTCATATGTAGTTTAAAAGCTGAATCCCTGCTTTCTATCTCCCACATCATTCACCTTGAAGGCCCATGGAAATGTTTCACTCATTCAACAATACACAGCTGCATCACACTGGTCCTGGCTTCATGCCTGGTGTATCAATCAAATCTTGCCCTTCTAGCAAAATGAAAGATGCAGGGTAAGATGGGAGCAGTGGTGTGTGAGCTCAAGGGCCCAGTTTTGATTTCACACACATTAGCCAAAGCCAGTGAGTGATATGGATTCACAACAGCTATTCCTCTCATCTACACTCTCCTCCTAGACAAGGGATTTGGCTGTGCAGAAAGGAGCAAGACAACTCCAGCTGACACAAGTCAGTCTTCCATCCTCTTCAGAGTCTGTAACCCCAGAAAGGGCTTTAGAGAGCAGGGGAAGTGCTGCAGCTCGGTCACTGCTGTAGGTAAACCCGCCACCCCTGCTGCCAGGAAGAGCCATTTCAGGGACTCCTTTCCACGATCTCGGGAATTCCTGCAGAGCTCCCGTTTCTGACGTGCTGCTCCGGTGTGAAATATCCGCAGTGTTTGCAAAGCCGTGACTAGGAATGACTAACCAGCCGCGCAGAGAGTTCAGGAAAGCTTGGAAACAGCCTTGTTATTTTTGGAAACGCGGACACTTGTTCAGGGCAAGCTGGCAGGGAGGAATCACTCTGGAAAGTTACCTACAGAACAGAGAGGCTGCAGTGCCACCTACTGCTTTGCTCCGGGTTTTAACTCCTGGTTTAACAAGTAGGACAAGGCAGAGGCAAGTGCCACCCTGGAGTAGACCCAAGCTCAGGCAGTCACTCTGACCTGACAACTGCCCTTACCATCAGGTTCCTCACCAGACGGTGCAAGGATGCTGCCACGGACAACGTAACAGCTAATCCTGCCTGGGAGTATGGAGCACCACAGCCCTTCAAAAAGCACTGTCAATTTCTGTTACAATTATAGAATCATAGAATAGTTTGGGTTGGAAAGGACCTTAAGATCATCAAGTTCCAGCCCCCCTGCCATGGGCAGGGACACCTCGCTCTAAACCATGGCACCCAAGGCTTTGTCCAACCTGGCCTTGAACACTGCCAGGGATGAAGCATTCACAACCTCCCTGGACAACCCATTCCAGTGCCTCAGCACCCTAACAGGAAAGAATTTCCTCCTTATATCCAATCTAAACTTCCCCTGTTTCAGTTTTAACCCATTACCCCTTGTCCTATCACTACAGTCCCTAATGAAGAGTCCATCCCCAGCATCCCTATATACCCCCTTCAGATACTGGAAGGCTGCTCTGAGGTCTCCACGCAGCCTTCTCTTCTCCAGGCTGAGTATTCTTGTTGTGCACATGAATACTACCGGTGATTTGAGCTCAATACCGCCTCAACTTCACCACAGATCAGCAGCAGTAAGTTTCAAAGATAATCCAAAAGATATTCCAAAGGTCCATTGTATGGAAGTGTGGTTCATTTGTTTTTTTAAATAGAATCATAGAATAGTTAGTTTTGGAAAGGACCTTAAGATCATCCAGTTCCAACCCCCCTGCCATGGGCAGGGATGCCTCACACTAAACCATGGTATCCAAGGCTCTGTGCAACCTGGCCTTGAACACTGCCAGGGATGGAGCATTCACAACTTCCCTGGGCAACCCATTCCAGTGCCTCACCACCCTCACAGTAAATATTTGATTATATGTATTTCTTTGCATAATTTAACCTTCTAGTGTTGTTATGAGCCTTACTGCTACACAAGATAGAGAACAGCTTCCTGGCCTCCCATCTGCTGGTCAGTCACTGCTGTAGGAACTTTCCCCAGGTTCACAGCTTCCCAGTCATTTGCACAGAACATAAAAGAAAAGGTTAAGAAAACTAAAAGGAAAACCCCTTTTCTGTTCATTTTGAATGTCCCAGTCAAATATACACCTCTTCCTTCAATACATTTCCATTTCCTAGCCACAAATTCACAACATGTAGATGATTCCACAAAGAAAATGGATCCTCCTTTTGCATTATGAATTAGAAACCAGAAAACGAAACCTGCAAAGATGCAAGGGGAAAGCTGCTTTTCTGCCCCAGCTAACAGAGCATCAAAGAACCATAATTAGGATTTGCTACTCAGTACAACGTATTATCAAAATCACCAAAGAGAACATATCTATTTATTCGTAAATGTGGTCTGGATTATACAGGCATTGTAAATGCTTGGTTGTGTGTTAGTCTGGTCTGGTTTGTGTTTGGTTTGGAATCCATTCATTCAGTCCCTAATTTGCCATTAAGGAACTGATACAGCAAGCGTGTACATTAAACATTTAAATACAGGAGCCCAGGGGCATGTAGGGCTAAACAACTGCAAGCGGTTATCGCTGAAAGCCTCAACAAGGGATTTGCCTTCCTCTACAAAGATGAGGTTAAAGATTGGACTGGACGACCTCCAGAGAGCCCTTCCAACCTGATTTCTTCTATCAGTCAAGCAAGTGCAGCAATAAACAGTCAACAGGTAGCTCCAATGTGGAATATAATGCTCTGGAGCATCACTTCTCATGTAGACAAGGATTGGGCAGAGTCCATATTGAGACTGGTTCACACAGGCAGAGTCTTCAGTCCACACCTTCAGTAGTATTCATGTGAGAGAACACCACTGACAGCAGTAGGACTTGAGCTCCAACATAGCTGGGGGGCAGGCAGGACCCAGGGTCTTGTACTATCTACCAAAACACAGACCTATTGACAAAGCTCGGAGACACAAAGTTCACCACAGTGTCATAAATTTAAGTCATCT
The DNA here is from genome assembly GCF_033783945.1 of Neopsephotus bourkii. Classification (NCBI taxonomy): domain Eukaryota; kingdom Metazoa; phylum Chordata; class Aves; order Psittaciformes; family Psittacidae; genus Neopsephotus; species Neopsephotus bourkii. Next base: position 3,693,519 of record NW_026901735.1, read on the forward strand.
GGAGCATAAAACACCACGAATGACACAGAGCCCTGAGATGGCTGGAGAGCCTGTGACTGCCAGAGTACAATGCTCACTGAACAAGGGTTACATCCACTGGGAAGGCATCTTTATAGCTAGTTTACAAAAACTCACCAGTTATGTTTGATTATGGTGTATCTATACCCTTTAAAAACTGACCAGCTCCCTCTTGTGCCAGATGCAGAAGTCTGTCTACACAGATTAAATGGATTTCATTCCATGGCTGACAAGAAGTTGTCTCCATTTATCTTACCCAAAAGAAATTCTACTTGGAATTAAGCATTAAATACTGCCATAGGTTAATATACTAGATTAATATATACATAGCATTAAATACTACTTAGAGAGACATTTTGGTGGAATACAGCAATAAGAAAATCTATCACATTTCACAGTTTGTCCTTCAAAACCTCCTACAATTTGGCTTGTCTTTAATGGTGCTCCAAAGCAATACAGCTTAGAACACAAAGTGAAGAATATCAGATCCATACAAGAGAAGACTTGGGAAAAGTCCTTAGCTGTAACAGAAGGAAGATGACATAAAGGAATTCTCAGGAGTATTTCCCCTCTACTTAGCACTGGCTGAGTAGACCAGCTCTGGGCTTTCCAGTATACAAAAAACACTGGTTCACTGCTGCAAGTCCAATGACGTGCCACAAAGGGACTGGAGCATCTTTCACATGCGGAGAGGGAGGGAGAACTAGGACTGGTCGGCCTAGAAAAGAAGGAGTTTAGGGCGATCTATCCCCTGGTACAAATACCTGATGGGAGCCAGACTCTTTTTCACTGGTGCCCAGTGACAGGCTAAAAGGCATCAGGCACAAACTGAAACACGGGTAACTTCATCTGACTATAGGCAAAACACTCATTTTACTGTGAGAGCAGTCAAACACTGGAAGAAGTTGTCCACAGAGGTTGTGGAGTGTCCATTCTCGAAACAAGAATTCCCCAAACTCCTCAGTTTTCCTTGGTTCTGCTGCTAGAGATCAAATTCTCCTCAATTAGGCCATGTCAGAATCAAACTGCAATAAAGCTCAACAAGAATGCAAAACTGCAGATCAGATGTAATATATGTTGAAGTACCGTGACTGTCTGTCTACCTGAGACTGCTCTCTACCCAACCGTTGAGTCCATATAGAAGTAATTTTATGAGGGGGATTCAGCCTGAGTAAACTGTTATTGCATAAACTGGACTTACCTACTTCAATAGCAGGTACACATGCAGGTGGATATCATCTCAGACTAAAGAACCTTGTTTTTACCTCTCTGAATCAGAATGAATAAGACAAGTGGTTTCTGGTTCTAAGTAGTGCTGAATTTTAGGGTTAGAAATGGGCCTGATGGAATACAGACTGAAAGAACCTGTGATTGAAAGAAACATCAAATAATGACCTGAACTCCTCAGTTTAATCTTGTTTGTATCATTCTTTTGGGCAAAAATGTCTGAGTTCAATAGCAAAGCTTCCAGAATGGAACATATATGTAAAAGTGTCTTGCTCCTACACAGGAACTAGCTCAGATCCTGCCTCTATTTAAGAAATTGGCAGGATATATTAATTATGTCCCCAAAAACAAGGTTTGGCCAACTATCTTTAGTGGCTCTGTCTAAGTAAGCTTTAAATAAGTCTGCAGAATGTAGGCAACAGCATGCAGAAGTCAGCAAGTGGCACTTAAAAAGCCCAGCATCAATTCGCAGTACTTAGCAAACAGCCATGGTTTCCGTGGTGGTTATAAGGAATTTGCCTTTGAATCTGCATTAAATAGCCAAATTTTCTACATCCTGCTTGATGCATTTAGACGACATCTGGTTTGATTAACTTGAAATCAGTGCAGCACGTTAACATCTCAGAGCAAATTAGCTTCATTTCATATGGATTTTAAGGCTGGGTTCCTTTTGCTCTAGTGATATCAGAAAGGGCTTTATATTGAGAAGCTGTGATTCTGCAATGCGATGGTGGAAACACAGTCCTCCGAGCACTAAGATACATCACGCCAGGTTATGCCTTCATTTACTTCCCTGGGTGGTAGGTAATAATTCAAGGCAGAAATTGGCCAGATGAGAGTTAAACCCTGTGGGATCCAGATTCTAAATGGGATCTTGAGTGGTGCCGCTTTCCCTTTCCTGATTTCCCTTATAAGAACAGAAAACAGCAGAAACTTCCACAAGCTGATCTTCTTGGCTTCAGGTACTGGAGAAAAGGGGTGACATCAGGCAATTCCAAGAAGAGAAGGAAACAAACAGAAGCAAACTGTCACCATCTTGCAGGTACAAATAATACCCAGAGTAAAACAGCTTTCCAAATGTGCCCATTGAGGTGCAGGAAGCTGAAAGATGGGCTTTCTCCATAGAAAAGGTAATTTTCTTTTGAGAAGATACCAAGAAAGCCAAAGCCAGCAGTAAACCCTTTGGAAATGCCACTCCAACTCACATTCCAATATTCCTCTACAAGCAGCTATCTCTGCTTTGATGTAAGCTCTCAGTGTGTACCACTGTTTCCTCACAAGGAAAACATTGCACAGGCATCTTAAGCATCTTCAAGTATGGTTGGCTATGGATATCTGGTTAGGCAAACCTGCTCAATGGGACCACATAGCACTGGAACAGTTTTTTGGGGTACATAAGCAGATTATTAAAATCAACATAATATGGAAGTACCACTATTAGTGTCTATGGAAAACCTTCAGAAAGCTGGAATCAAAATATAATGGAAATACATCTTGGAAGGCAGGGTCCAAAGCAAATGCCCAAGGATGCCCATTAGTAGCTCCATCCTTGGCAGTGTTCAAGGCTAGGCCTGGCAGGCCCTTGAGCAACATGGTCTAGTGGAAGGTGTCCCTTCCCGTGACAGGGGGTTGGAACTGGAGGATCTTAAGGTCCTTTCCAACCCAAACCATTCTATGATTCTAAAGTACATTTTGATCCCCTGTTTCTCAGACCACGCTCTCTTCTTTGCATCTACTGAAAGTTTTCAGACTCCTGCAGCTAAGATTTTGAAAGCAGCTTAAAATTCTGACTGCATTCCAGCACGGTTTGGGTCACAAAGCTCCCTCAAGCTCGTTTGAAAAGCTCTCCTATGCCTGATTCCAAGATGAGGGCTAACCTATTATGTACTTCTTCACACAGGGTCCAGCTCAGCAGTGAGGGCTTTGACTGAGGTCGTATGCATTGCTGTAGTAATGATGGCCACTCCAAGTAGCCTAGCAGCTATTGAAGTTTGAGGGTTTAAGCTTCCTACTTACCCAGGGAGGTTGTGAATGCTCCATCCCTGGCAGTGTTCAAGGCCAGGTTGGACAGAGCCTTGGGTGGCATGGTTTAGTGTGAGGTGTCCCTGCCCATGGCAGGGGGGTTGGAACTTGATGATCTTAAGGTCCTTTCCAACCCTAACTATTCCATGATTCTATGGCAATCACAGTAAGGCAATTTTGCAGACCTTAGTTTCCTATTTCCCTTCTCATTTCAAAAACCCATCTAGTTTTCAACACAGCTCTAATGATAACTTCACAAAACGTTGTGGTTTTGCTTTGTAGATCACTGAAGTATTTGGTCTCGGGTTGCTCCACAGCTCTACTGTGTCAGCTCCAAATGAATCAAAGAAATCTCAGAGCAAAAGCTGATTGAAACTGGTAATACTCTTCTGGATCCTCAGTGGAACCACCAATATTGCCTGATGAGGTTCACTCGAAAGACTTTCATTGACTTAAGCAAATCTTTCAGCATGCATGGCAGGAGTTTAAAGCTTCAAACGAACCATGAAACCAGGCAAGTTCCATAAGAGCTTTTTGGGAAGGTTTTCCTTAATTCCAGCTCCACATCACTTAACAATTTTGCCACCAAGCTCACGATGCACAAGGCCCATGGGAGAGTTGTACAAGCTGTTGAGGAAAGCTATGACAACCAAATTAGAATGTACAGCAGGCCCCAGGGAAACCAGGAATTATTCACCCTCTCATAGGCCAGAGCTCCAAGGGCCAGTCAGAGAGCAATGAAAGTACTGCTCAGAGCAACACTGATCTCCTCTAACAAATAAGAACTAGTGGGCTTTTTCATTTTCAAACAGGGGTTTGTTGTATAATAACGATTCATCAATACTAACAACAGTGTACTTGATGTGGGATATGATTTCTGGATGGAGAGGGGACTTGGAATTGCCATCTATTCTCTGGCATGATCCCAAAGTGGCTTTTAATCTCACTTTATAAAGATCAAAAGCTACAGAGAACAATTCAGCTGCTGAAATCCAGGATGAGGGGTTTCCTCTGTCACAGTATTCCTGTATGTTAGTTTCTCTGTGCTCTATATCCTCATTTTCCGAGCAACTGAGACTTCCTACCTCATGGAAATCACGTAAAGACAGAAGCTGTAAAGACTTTCCAGTGTTTCCAGCTATAACAAGGACTGGGAATCAAATACTTCATGTACCTTTCCAGGAAGGTATAGAACTCACAGTGAGCCTTACCAGCTCTATTAAAGCATACTACTGGCCACTGGTCAATCTTTGAAGTCAGAGGCTTGACCAATTTGAAGCCAGTTTATACCTGTGCTCTGTCCTAGAAGGATGCTAAGCATAAGCAGAGTGATACTAGTTTTATGTTCAATTTGAAACCCAGAATATGCATCTTACACTCCCTTTTACCTCAGTCTACACACTGAAATGTGTATTTTCTTTACTGTTTCTCAAAATTCTTCTGTATCTATATAGGAAAAGAGACAATGAAAGAGAACTTTTATGTTCTTCCTACCATGTTAACTTAGAGGACAGAGATTAGAAACCTCTTGGTGACAGAGAACTGAGTCAACTAAGACAAAATATGCTGTGTGCATGCTCTCCTCAAGGCAGTATCTGCAGCTTGTATGTAATGCAAACCACGTTAAGCAGCTCTGTCGAGCCTGATTTCTGTCCAGCTACCAAGGATTCTGACTGAATTTCACCAGACAGAAATGTGCATTTTTTTTGTCATTAGAGAGCACCCAGGGAAGCAGCACAACAAAATGCTTCCTGCTGCTGTTAAACGCAGGAGGCTGTGATTTCAGCTCAGTCATCTGCTTGCACATTGAGTAATCCACAAATATGTGAGCTTTCTGGCAGCAGAAACCCCCCCACAGTAGCAGAGTCTTTTTCTCTAAATGGTCCAAGACGTTTCCATGTTTGCCTTCTCAGGCTATTGACAGTAAACTGCTTAACAGAAGAGGGCATTTGTGATGCTTTTCCTGATTACTGATAACATCTAGAAGACTTAAACATGGCCTTTCCTGATCCAGGTTTTAAAGGGGGTTAATTGAGATCAGATACTCTATTGCTATTAAGTTCAGCTTTAAGTAAGTGCACAGACCAGACTATGGGGAAAAGTGTTAAAATGTATTTGGAATAGTTAAATATGTGCACATCAGCCACACAGGATAGCTTCAGAGCATTGAAGAAGCCAAATGAAGGACACTGAGCCATTCTTGGTTATACAGAGTAACCAATGGACATCACTGAAGACACGTATGGAACTCCAAGATACCAGAAAGCATCATTTTACTGATTTTTAAGAGATAGGGAATACTGCAGAAACATTTAGCTCAGAAAAGCTCTTCCCTGTGAGGGTGCTGAGGCGCTGGCACAGGGTGCCCAGGGAAGCTGTGGCTGCCCCATCCCTGGCAGTGTTCAAGGCCAGGTTGGACACAGGGGCTTGAAGCAACCTGCTCTAGTGGAAGGTGTCCCTGCATGTGGCAGGGGTTGGAACCAGATGAGCTTTAAGGTCCCTTCCAACCCAAACCAGGCTGGGATTCTAAGCAGCAAAACAAGTGGTTGAAAAGCTGCATAAAACAACTCACTGTTAAACATCCGCTGGGAGACTGAGAGAACGTGTTATTAGTCTTTCACAGTATCACAGTTCACTAAGGTTTCCATCCTACACACATCTAGCACAGGGCAATAGTACTCAGAAGTATTTAAAGTGCTTTAGAGAGAGAGTTTAATTAAAACAAAAAAAGGGTGATACCAAGCTACCAAGAGAGCACAAGTACTGTGAGGACAAAATCAGAATGTAAAGTTACATTGCTCAGCTGGAGAAGCCAGGAAAACAATGAATTCACAGACTTGTTAGACACCTTTGGAAAACCATAAATCAACAGGAATAATGGGTCATTTTAGTAAACCATAAGATTTAGAGAGTAGAAAGAGGGAAAAGGACAACTTGCTGGACCCCAAATTTGGTAGGTGAGAGTCAATTATTTGTTCTCTTCCTCCCCCATGGACAAAACAGTAAAGGGTTAAGTTTAAAAACAGAAGGAATTCAGCTGAGAGGTCAAAAAGATTATAAGAAGAGATGTGAAATCACCTGTCAGAGGTTTCTAGATCAGGTCTGGGTGGTTTAGGGTTATTATTTACTGCATTGTGGATGTACCTCCCAGCCCCTTCTGTCCCAGCACCTCCTCTTCCTCCTTGTCCCTGCCATGCCATTTCATTTCTCCTTGCCTCACAGTCTCTTCGTTGCACCACTTCTTCCCCCCCAGGGACAGGGAGGAGGAAATCAGCCTTTAAAGAACTCTGCCTCAAATGACTAATAAATTAAGTTGGAATTAGTGTCACTAATGAGAACATTTATCAGCATTTATTAGCCCAGTGGCTACAGTGACCTCTTACACCTGGATTATACAGTTGCTTCCATCCCAGCATCCCTAATTTCAAGAGTGATGCATAACTTTAACATACTTACATTTTGGCTTTAGTTTTCTAGGCATGAGGTGGAATTCACAGGAACACCAATGGCTCCTGCATTGTGCAGCTTTCAAGCTTTTTCCAGCTTGGAAAAAATACTGGTTCACTGGAGAAATAACCTCTGATCCTATAGCTAAAGTCCATAGGATACTAATGCATGTGCACAAGGCAGCAGAATTACAACTACACGCCTGACTGTGGCATTTCTTACCTCCAAGAGCTTAACTGCATAACTTTAATGTTATATTACCCTCAGCTCTTACTATGGGATCTATTTTACAATGAACTTCCAAATGGCATGTGCAACAAATGATATCTATTGCATTTTATTATTCATCCTTTTCCACATATTGACATTTGAGATGTAACCAGGGACTTTGCACAGAGTATGTCTGGCAGAAGTGGTGTGCACTGATTAATGTCCCTTCGGTGCTGATATGAAACACATGGGTTACATTAGCAGAGCAATGTATGAAATGATACATTGGAAATTACTTACCTATTCCATGAACATGACTTACCAAAGTCAGGAATGTTCTAGCGATTAACTCTTACGAATGCATGTGAATTAAAGCACTTCTTTCTAGGGAAAGGGCAGTATTAGCAGCTACCAAGAGGCTTGAAGGGGTCACCCCCTAAAATCTGCTGAATAGCTTTGACACTACAGTAGCAAAATGACATATTCAGACAACGAGTAAATTAAAACTAAGGGCTATTATTGCTTTGACAATTTGAAGTTACTTCTTCAAGTTAGTTCAAAACCAACCAAAGAAAGAATCCCTACAGTAGTCCTTCGGCTTCCTACTAAAATCAACATTGTTGAAGTTAAGCATATGCTGAATTAGCTTCCTAAATCTGGCCAGTGGGTACTTCCTTCCGAAAGCTTTATTCTCTTTATTGATACAATATTAACTCTAAAATGCTGTGGACACATAAATATTAGCCAAAATTATCAACTTCTTCTGGATTTCTTGGCCTTTGTAATAGAATCTGCTCTGGCCAGAAGACTGCCTTATCACTAAAGCAACATATGCCATTCCTCTGACAGTAGAATCTATCTATAGCCATACAGTAACAACAAATTAACCTCAATCTGACATGAATGAAAACAGTTTCTAAGTGGTTATAGTTCCTAAAACAGAATCTATATGCAATAAATATAATTATTTCACCAAAATTGTTAGCACATGTTTTTCTCCTGCAGCAGACATGTTCGCTGTACCATCTTTGTTGTCTTGCTGTGTTCTTTAGTAGCCTGTGCTGTGCCTTCATCCTTGATTTAAATTTATCGTGACACATTTTTAAACAATAGCAGGAAACCTCACTTATGCCTTTAATTATAAAATGGTGTTATAAAATTATATCCACATTTTACTTTTGGCAGTTGGCAATCCTCATTTAACATAAATAACCCTTCTTGGCCTCCGCAGCTCTCTTTGGTTGATTTCAATGCTTACTGTATGTAATTGATATAAAAACACAAGGTTTAGGAAGCAGTTATTGGAACTTGTTAAAAGAAGTAGTCAAGTTCATAAACGCAGTCATTTTGCTATGTTACATGCCAAGAGAATTAATAATGTACATTGGGGAATAAGGGAGAAATTCTGGCTTTTTAAAGCAAGACTGATGTAACTACAGTATTCCACTCCTATGTTAATTGTTTGGCTCCCAAACCCATGGCTTTGTTTCCCTTCCACCCACAGCTGCTTCCAATATTCCTCTAAAACACTGACACATCCATCCACACACATCCACATTCTATACAGACATCCATTTTTAACTCCACATATGCGCTAACACCAAAACAATTCTGTTGTTCTCTGCTAAAGAACAAGCACAAATATGTTAACCTTGTGTATAAACAAAAGGAAAGGACAACCCCATCACAAGAGGCTGCTCGCAGAAGGCTGAAGTTTAGCAGTACTAGAGATGAAGCTACTTCAAGTCAATTCCCAAAGCAAATTCCCAAGCAGTTCACACAAAGGGGCTGGTTTTCAACTGAGCTGGCACAAAGTCAGCTTTGTCTGGTACATGAACATGCAAGAGAGTTACTCTTCTGCATGAGCAATTAAGGAACTCCAACATTGAATCCTCTGACGTACAATGATCACACAAGTGTATGAAGAGTCACCTGTACGTAATGCAGAGAGAGACTGTCATTTGAAAAACTGAAGCTTCATGTTAAAATGCAGTACCTTCTTAACTTGTATTTGACCATCACCTGGTGTGCTCAACATGAGAGGGACATGGAGCTGTTGGAGCAGGTCCAGAGGAGGCCATGAGGATGACCAGTGGCTGGAGCACCTCCTGTATGACAACAGGCTGAGAAAGTTGGGGCTGTTCAGCCTGGAGAAGAGAAGGCTGCGTGGAGACCTCAGAGCAGCTTCCAGTATCTGGGCTACAAGGATGCTGGAGAGGGACTCTTCATCAGGGACTGTAGTGACAGGACAAGGAGAAATGGATTCAAACTGAAACAGGGGAAGTTCAGGTTGGATATAAGGAACAAGCTCTTCACTATGAGGATGGTGAGGCACTGGCACAGGCTGCCCAAAGACATGGTAAATGCTCCATCCCTGGCAGTGTTCAAGGCCAGGTTGGACACAGGGGCTTGGGTGACATGGTTTAGTGTGAGGTGTCCCTGCTCATGGCAGGGGGTTGGAACTGGTCCTTTCCAACCCAAACCATTCTGTGATTCAATGATTCTGTTATTTTTAAGCTTTTTAAGGCTGGTTTATCTCATTTCTCAAACAAGAACCAGTTTAAGACACAAGAAGGGGACTTTGTGCTGTTTGCATCAGCATCAACCACCTCAGATCACAAGAGGGATGTGTCTTACAGACCGTGTCACCCAACAGGACACAGCCATAGCACAGGACCACATTTGTGGATAGACAGAGATCTGTGATGCCATGGATTGTCACTAACAAATGCCAGATGTGGATGGTTGGAAGCAGAGGCAGCTGGGGAATTCAGAGGAAAGCCGAGATGCTTAAAATGTACATGCTGTCAGTAATACAATGGGAGAGCAGGACAGAGGGGCCAGATGTGGGAGCCTCACACAGAAAGAGAGAGCCTAGATAGACCTGCAAGACAAAGCTGAATGGAATCATTAAGCAAATGAATGTTTCAACTATGGGCCAGTACCTTGGGGTAAATACTCAGCTTTAGGAACACAGAAGAGACAAATACTTTTTCTGCTTTCTCTGACATACCCACCCCAGCGGTTTCATACATCCAATCTGTAATGTAGATGATATTTGCTTAGTCAAGGGTGTAAGAACCTTTCAATCATATATTGAGATAGGTTCATAAGCTTAAGAACCTTAAGACTGGTTCTTAACCAGTCTCTTAAGCTTGATCAGGTACGAATATGCCTTCTGTCCCTTTCCAGAGAACACATCAATACCATCAAAAGTAAGTGTCTGTCACCCCTAACTTGCCACTTCCAACCCATGCTGGAAGCAAGAACCAACCTGTGCCTTTGCCCCCTCATTAAACCACTCAGCCAGGAAAGCTCAGGGATTTCAAGAACCTCCTGCATTCTCCCATCTTAACCATGCAAGACCCAGTCCCTGTGACATAATAAAGTTTTAGTAAATCAACCTGAGGCGTTTTAATTCCTCCCCATCACAGAGCTACAACATCCATTCCAACCTCTCTGAACCCACACCTAACCAGCTGAGCCCTGCTGACTTCAGCTGGGGCTCTGCCCAAGAGAGGGGCCACATCAGCCCTGCTACCTGTAGAGCACAGGAGGTCCCAAAGCCGGCGGCTCCCACCCTAAAAGCAGCACAAGAGCAGCTGCTGATTTCTGGTTTCAGTCTCGAGTGCCCTCTTTCTTCCTTGGGCATTGCCTGGCTTATGCAAGTGTTAAAACCAACCCTGATGGAACAGTGTGAAGGGAACACGTTGCTTTTCCCTGCCTGCCAGTCCCTGAGGTTCAGCTGAGCAGGCCACACACACCAACACGTCTTTCTCCCTCCCACAGCTACTACAGTGTTTCTGAATAAATAGGAAGCTGACCACCCACCAGTGGAAGCAATCACTTCAGAGGACACCCAGACTCGTGGGACTTCATGCTTCCTAATGCAAACTTGCATTTTGCTATTTTTATTGACAGGGGGGAGTGCTTCCTCCTCACACTTCCTACTGCTATTTGCAATGTTAATACTTTAACCTTATAATTAGGGATGGTCATGTTTTGTGGAACCTGAGGTTTTGCAAACCTCTTGAACTTAAGGGGGGAAGCAGGAAAAGGAAGCTACAAAGAACGAATCTCGCCACATCTTTCCTTCTAAGCCTGTGATGTTCTTTTCCTCTGTGAAAGGAGATTCAGGCTTTTTCTTTTTAGCCATCATATTTTTCTGCTTAAAGACCTATCTCCAACACTTGGTCTCGATACACTTCTGAGGCTACTGCAAATGGACAGTGTTCCTGATACCAGTGTTACCAGTCTGTACCAACAACCAGCCCCAGTGTGCCTGCCTCTTTCCTTGCAGGGAAAGGGGAAGATCAATCTCACTGAGGAATTCACCCAGCATCCTGCAGGTATCAACTAATACCGCTTCTTTTTAAAGAAAGCAAACAATTGGCTTTGGCAGCATTCAGGAGGCATCTGGCCACGAAATCCCAAAGGAGAACTAATCCATCAGAAGAGTATTCAGGCTCTTACACTCATTTAAAAGCAGATTCCATGCAAATGAAAAAAAGGCATCACAGCAGAGAAACTTGGGCTTCCTGACTTAACCAACAACTGAAATCAAACCCCAAGCCACATCCTCAGCTAATATAAATATGGTGCAACTGAAGCTGATAGAGCAAAGCCTGTCAAACACATCCCAGTCCTGCTGTAATCCTCTTTAACAGCACCGAGGCAGAATAACATTCCTGATGCACAAGAGACGGAAACAGCATTGCTCTGGTTGCATGCTTGGGATAGGAAGCCACAGCTTGGGGGTTGCAGTGGTATCAAGGCAGTTTTCATTCAAGGACTCATTAGGAACAAAGTAATGGATGATGGCAGGCATTACAAGTGCTGAAGGAGAAGCAGGACAAGGAGTATGGTCACTGGCTCAGTATCAAAGAGTTGAATCCTCCCTGTTGGCCAAACAGTCTCAGAAGTCAAAAAACATTTCAATCAAAGTCAGCTTAAAAGCTTCCTTCTCATCTTCACTTTAAAGCTTCACAGTGAATTAAAGGATTGTTCTACGATAGTGAACCTCAGAAACATTTTTAAAGCATCAAGTATTTAGCTTTCATATTACTTTTATGTAGCAAACAATTTAACAAAATTGAATTCTCAAAAACCAAAGAAGCTAAATCTCTATTTTTACCCTTGGAGGGACATGGGTGGGATTTGGGTGCTGCTTGTTGGGCTTTGGCAAACAAGACATTTATGCCCCTTGACAGTTCTTGAAGTCACGAGGCTCACCTTCTATCAAAGTCACTTGACTGGACATACATCATCAGTACAGAGTACAGCTAATGACACATAAATAAGGACTGTTTTCCAGGTCCATCAACACCTCAGAGCAACTCACCCTGTTGTGTGCATGACTGTCTGTAGGGACTCCCATTTCTCACTGGCCCAATGAAGACTGCTTTACATTAACAGGTTGATTCCTCAGCTCCCAGCTCCACACCTGATAACACAGAATGGCTGAACAAACCCAGTTTTCCCCCCGATCTCTCTGTGGCAGCATTAGGCCACTGCTGCCATCGAGAGGTACCCTCACACCAGCTCCCTTTTCTCAAAGCCATGTTTTAATCCCTCCTTAATTTCATTCTCTGCCGTGTTTCCTGCTTATCCCTCATGTGCAGCTGAAAGTTCTGCTAGTAACAGACATGACATTTCCCTAGGTTTCAATTCCTCCTGCTGACTGCTTACCCAACACACATAACTTCTGCAGTACCGGTGCCAGGCAAAAGCACTTCTACAGGAGGGCATTACTGGCTGCAAACTGGCATGGCAAAAAGCACTCGGCCTCCAGGACCTGGATGATCGTTCAGTTGCAATTTGGTTTCTAATGTCTCAGATGTTTTCCCTCTTCAACAAAACCAGGCTCTTCTGTAAGTGTAAAACATTGTCTAAGTATAGCAAAACTCTATGACATCAAGCTAAAGAGCCACAGCAAATGCCAAGAATTTATTGAACAACAATGTCCTCTGCTGGCAGGAACTAGGCTCAACTTATAACACTTAACTGCATTGCAAGTTCTGCCCTGGGATTCTGGGGACATCGTCATGAATACATCATTAAAGGTCTGAACAGGAAGGAAGGAAGGTTTAGATTAGATATAAGGAAGAAGCTCTTCCCTGTGAGGGTGCTGAGGCGCTGGCACAGGGTGCCCCGAGAAGCTGTGGCTGCCCCATCCCTGGCAGTGTTCAAGGCCAGGTTGGACACAGGGGCTTGGAGCAAGCTGCTCTAGTGGAAGGGGTCCCTGCCTGTGGCAGGGGGTCGGAACTGGATGAGCTTTAAGGTCTCTTCCAACCCAAACCAGCCTGGGATTCATTCTATGAAAATCAACATTAGGATAATTTCAACACTATTTGGATAATCCTGTCTGGTTCACCTCGCATGAGGGCAGAGGCCAGGGTATATTCAATACATAAACCTCTGATCATAGCAAACATATGTGAGGATGATCCAAGATAAACCTATGTGACTTCAAGCCCCAGTGAATGGAGCAGCAACATGGAAATGGAATCCAGATTCTCCCCTCAGCCTCATTGCTTATCCTCCATGCTTACCTTCAGGCAAATCAGGTCTCTTCCATCTATCCAGCTTTTGAAAGCATCACAACAGTGAAGGCATCATTTGTTCAGCTAGACATTACTACAAAAAGGAGCTGAGGTGCTTTCAAGAGCACACAAGTGACACAGGAATCTGGGATTTATTTGTGTTAGACACAAAGACTATTCAGGTTCTAGAAGAGACTTACAGGCCTTTACCTGACCTGGGTGCTCCCACGAACTCCAGCAACCACCTAACTCCTGTTAATCCTCTTTAAACACAGTGGAGTTGACAGCTGCTTTGCTGGGCTCCTCCATGTCCCTATGTGCTGATTCTGAAGAGCTTATGTTTTGGTAATGCTTCCCTAAATGCCTGCTCCGATTCTCATGCAAAAACCAGTGTACCTGAAACCCAAGTGTAGGTTTACTGCATCAGGTTGCTGGAAACAGAGGAAGCAAAAAGCAGCCAAAGGGAAATTCTCCATGTTCATTCCTAGCAGGAGCTGCCCAGTGTTCCTCAAACTCCTTCTATGCCTCAGAGAGGCAGCTGCACAATCATATATGAATAAAACCTCATGAATCCCAATTATCATCAGGATTTAGCATTATTGTAGTTCTAGTTAGCTCTAGGATCTAACTATAACCCTAAAAGCACCCGACCACACTGACAGAGCTTGACAAGTCTGTTGCAATTCAGGAAGGTAAACAAGAGTTATCCAACATATTTATAGCAAGACCAATAAAGCTTCTGGGCTCAAATACACTTTATCACAACCCCTGAGGTTTTGAGCTTGGTTGCTCTTTGCAGCTACACAAGCTGGTCTAAGACAAGCCATTACCTCTCCCAGTGAGCTCTGATGCCTTGATATCCTCAGAGTACCACAGCTACAGCACCACTACAACACTTTCTCCAGCTTTCTTCAGCATCCATCGAAAGTCGTCTGTGGAAGAAACCTCCAACACCTGCAGTGACTACTCTGTTGCTTAAGAAAGAAGCTGGGCTCAGGATAAGAGGATTGTGAATCAGTGCAATGGTTTTAAGTGTCACAATGACAGTACTTTGGCGAGGCACAGAGAAAGCTGCACTGTAAGGTTGCATGAGACAAGGTGATCAAAATAAGTGAGCAAATTCCATCACAAAAGAAGCAGAATGACTCCTAAGGATCCTTTAGCTTAGTCACCAACCCTATTTATATGTTTTAAGAGACCATAAATATTTTTATCTGCACTCAGGACACTGAGAGCTTTCCCAGTTTCTATATAAAGAAGTCATTTTGGGCAGATCAAAACAATAAAGGCCCAGGACTCCTGGATGACAGATGCCAGGATGTTAGTAACCATAAATGGTTTTCAAATATGGCCCCATCACCATCCTCCCCCCCCAGTAGCCCTTTCAAGTGGGAATTACAAATTGCTTACTTGGAGAGGAAATTTCAAACAGGCCACTTATCAAAAAGTGCCAAATAAACCTGTCATTGGGATCGAAGTTACAAACCATTCCTAAACTCTGCAGACATTTCCTGAGCCTGTGAACTCTGATCTTGGCTTCTAATAAACATGACATCAGCTCCCCAGCACTGCAGACACAAGACACATGACCCACCACTATGTTATCGCTTCCTCTGCAGTTCCTTGTAGGATCTGTTCTGAAGCACAACATCAATGGGAGACTTTCTGTGTAATTCACAACTGGGTTCGCATCAGGTCCCTAAAGGGAGGTCAGAGCAGCACAGCATGGCAGCGGTGAGCTGCAAATCTTATTGCAAGGATCCACTTAAAAGCAATCCCGAATCAGAGACCTTTGAGTTTTCCAGGTAAGTGGGTTAAGACAAGACTCCTGTTGCTGTCAAAAGACTTACTGACTCCTAACCTCTCATCCTAGAAATGGAACTGAGCCCTTAAGAGCACGGATTAAACACATATACACTGAGTAACACATGGCTACTGAGTAACCTTTCAGAACCCCTTAAGAACGATTACAATATGCTCAACGATTTCAAACGTTGCAGTAACAATCACCTTCATTCCCAGAGAAATCCCAGGGAAGGACTAGGACAGCTAAAGCTCCACAGTTTACTTCTTCCAGGAAGGCACTTCCTTTGCAACCAAGTTTTGGGTTTGAAACTGAAGTTGGAACAATAGATTTAAAAGGAAAGTTCCTGTTTATCTCTGGGCTGGATACTTGACCAAGACCCTTCCCTAACACTAGACAAAATGGGCCATCAGCTCAATAAACTAAGATCCCAATAGGCACTGAACTAGGGCTTTTGGGAAAGGCACTTAAAAAACACGTCAGGAGAATCAGGCATTTGTAAAGGTAACTTGTAAATATTCCATTTGAATACGGAATATTCACCTAGAAATGCAGCCTTTACTCCTCCCTAGAAGACAGATATTTCTTTCACACTTGTGTATCCCAAAAGACTTCCAGATCAAACACGAGTCAGAGCTGGCACAGTGTAATACACAACGAGCTGTTAAAAAGCTTTATGATTAACATATGCAACTTGCTGGAAAAGACCTCTCCAAAAGTCTCCAAGAATCCACATGGATGGTAAGTTACAGTAGATGCAGACCCAGAGAGCATGAATTCCTGGTTTTCATGTCTGTTTCCCCCCCCCTCTTCCATCCTCATCAGTTCAGAACCTGCAGTTTATAAAACCAGGGAAGTCCTGTTGGTCGGTATGGGTCAAAAAGGAGAGCTAGCTGCCCCATAGTGTAAACTGACTACCAGCATCTCTAGTCAAGTTTAAAGCTGTTGCACAGCAACAGCATTCTAGCACAAAGGTGCTCAAACATCCTCAAGGCACAGTAGCCTTGGCACATAGTGAGCCTGCTAGTTGTAACACCAATGTTTGACTCTTCTTATGGCAGGGTATACACCCTGCCATTCACTGGGACACAGAGAGGAGCTCACTCTGTCAAACAAATATACAAGGAGACATAAATATGTTATAGATACGTTATATCTATATAGATATATATAGATGTTATATCTATAGAACATATATAACATATCTATAGAACATACATCTATATAAATAGATATATATATGTATCTATATATATATATGTTATACCACTATCACAAGATTGAGCACGTCCTTGGGAATCTGCAAAGCTCAAAGCCCCTCCATGCTCTCCTGTGGGGAAGGGGAAGCCCCTTGCTCCTTAATGTTGGTGGATTTCACTCCAAGTACTTAGGAAGGGAAAAGAAACTCACAGAAGGCACAAGATCCTTGGCCTGTGTATGCCGACAATCAAAAGAAATTACCCAGTTTGTATTATCTGATCGTTCAGCCTTCTAGCTGCACAGCTGTAAAAACACATGGATTGCCCCAGTAGTAAAAAGGACTAGCAATGCTGTACCAACATCCTGGATCTGCAGCACTTCAGCAGAAGTGAACACTGAACCTTGAACTGGACTGCCGAGGAGGGCACTGCATGGGGAGGGAGCTGACTGGAGTTAGTCAGAACAGCCAGTCAAAGCCGTGCTCTTGCTAAGGGAGCCAAGTGATCTTTAATGCCCAGGAAAAATTCAGTGCTTTGGATTGAGTGACTCATGGAGCAATGCAACACCTCCTACCAACGTGCTGTGGCATTCATACCCAGAAGGAAGTGTGTCAGCTACTGAGTCATGCAGCTCCGAAGGATAGGCTGTCGCCAACCTAAACAAACTCTGCCCGGCCCTGTTCAGTCCTGATGTTACCGTAGCCCAAGGTTAAGCTCATCTCCCATGAGCTTGCTCAAATAAAAAGCTTTCTGGTTATAAACAAAGTATGATTTCCAAACCCAGGCTCCCGGGACCGTGCTTGAAAGCCCAGCAATTTCCCTGCACACACATTTAGCCTTCTGACATCAAAGCGCCTGCAATACAACCTGCTAAAGGGACTGGAAGCAAAACGGATTGGCCACTTAGGAGCAAACTTTAATATAGGAGTGGGACTTGTGTTTTTACACTACTGACCTACATTTGCAATTCCCTGGAGGTAATTTTGCCCAGCCTATAAAAAGGAAGAGCTATAAAGCCAGCTATATTAAGTTGTTATGCAATAGAGAGCACAGCTGCGCTGAACAAAAACAGCCCAGGACAAGAGGAGCAAACAAAAGCCATGGAGTTCCGTGTAGGAAAAACTAATAGGTTTCAGCTAACAAAAGAAGAGACTTTTAATTAACTTGTTCTGATTGAGTGCAAAGATAATTAAATTACAGACACAACCACAGGAGTGTAATCAGTTTAGAAAAACCCACACACCGACACAAAGGATTTTCAAGATCCATCTATTAGAAACCAGCTCTTCCTTTGTTAAATGCATTCTTGTGCTTTCTTTTAGAAGGTTCTAACTCCCGACTCGGTTTAATCAAACCCTTGAAAGACAGCTCCTGATCCAGTTCTTCTGATGTTTTGTGGTTTTCAGGTTATTTCCTTCTCTTCATGCAATGACTCGCCAATCTCACCTTCCACTTCATCAAGGTGTAGCTGCCTTTCAGCTGCACAAGGGGACTTGCATGCAACACAAGGGCTCCAAATGACAAAGCAAAAGCAAAGGGACAAAATAAGGAATCTGGGCAGAGCTACTTTGTTACAGTCAGAATATAGGGGTGGGATTTAATTCAGGGGAAGGTACAGCTCACAGCTTAAGATCGCCAAGGCTTGACAGTGGGAGCTTACTTAATGGTAAAGGGAGTGTATTTGTTAGGATGAGCATGCATCTGTGTCAAATCATAAGGGTTCTGCACTGTTCAAACTCTGGTATTCTTTAGCCAAAACAACAGCCCACCTTTCCAGTGACAGCAAAAGTCACTCATGGTTTGATCCATGAAGACCCAGTAAAGAGTTCACATCGGGTCAAAGCACAAAGGAACATGTTCAAAAGGACCATTTATACCCATAAATCAAGCTTGAAACTTCAGTGCTTTGCAAAACTAATCCAGAATACATAATCTTACCCTTAAGAATAAGGGTTCCTGTTCAGAGGAACTTAGCAAGGAAAAGGGAATCCACTGATGGTGTGCTCCTTGAGGTCTACCCAAACACATTACAGGTGCTCGACTCCTCCACAAGCAGCCACAAAACCCCTGCACACAATTCCCTGGTAGGGATAAGACAAGACAAGAAGGTGGCATTTTCCATCTGAAAGGAATCAGTTGGAATAGCATCTGCCGGCCTGTAAAACCCCAACCAGAGATGAGTACAACAAACTCCTCCTTTGCCCTTAATAAATACCACACTAAAGAATGAATGACATAAACCTGAAACCACCACATCCTCAAGCTCTCCTGCCATCTGTACAGTGCAGCTCCACTGGTCCTAATCCCAGACACCCTCATTGAAGAGTTGTGTTCCAGCAATTTCAGGCCTCTTATGGGGATATGTTTTACATGAGCAACAGGTTCCACACTTTGGCTTTAAAAAGGCCCAATACAGGTTGCTCACATCAGTTAATGAAATGCAATACCTGGTGTTTATTAAACCCTGAATGTGATGCCAAGGACACCTATCATGGCAAAAACCTTCAGTGCCTGCTGGGCTCAAACCAGTAATAACCTGGAAAGAAATAAAACCCCACTCCTTGATGGGGGCAGAGATACCATCAGGGATCTCACTTCTGTATCAAAAACAAGAGCAAGGAGGAAACTCAGGCAGGAAAGGCAAGCTTTCCTCAGAGCCCTAAATCAGAAGCGTGTTGTCTGCCCTAAGAATTAGTCACGCTGATGTGCACGTAAGGTGGTTTCACTCGTTTGTATCCTGCACACCCCTAGCATCAGGTGCAGTGGCACATGCTACCACCAGCTAAGACGCCCGAGGCCACCAGGTGTCCCCTTCCGATGCTCCGGTTGTATTCACTTACGTCCATGTAGCGGTGGTCCCTGTTAATAAGGCTGCAGTGGCATCTGCTGGTCACAGCCCGGTGAGACAGGCCGTAGCTACGTCAGCTCCCAAAGTTTCTCCCATAGAATCACAGAACCAACTAGGTTGGAAAAAGACCTTTAAGATCATTAACGACAGAAGAGCTTTTCCAGGCTTTTTGCACTCCTAGTATTTCTTCTGCTGCTGCTGCTATATCTTACTGCTGTCATTTATTCTTGTTGTTGTTAAGCTGCTTTGAAGATGTTATAGCAGTGGACATTACAGCTTCTTGTCATCAATGAAGAGATAAGGAAATACCTCAGGATGTGAATGCAGCACTCCAACCAACCCACAGTTAGCCTGTACCCTACCCGTAGCACAGCAAAAATCAGTGCCATTTTATGCCTGGCTCAGCTGGGCTGCTGAGAAAGCCTAAAAGGCCATTGCCAGCCACTGAGCCACATTTGGCCCTCCCTAGATACTTGTGTTTAGCACATCTTGCAATGTTTTTATTCCTTCAGGTCCTCAAAGATGCACGTGAATGAGACAGGATGTGATTCAGTTATAGGTAGAGAGAAAAAAAGCTGAACTCAGGCTGGTGTGAACAATTAAAGGAGACTTGTGGACATGTGTGTTATAAGAGTTTGTCACGAGGGAGTTTCTCTTACCAGTGCCAAGTTCTAACTGTGAAGCAAAACTAAGCATTGCACTGCAGCTCTTAGTCTGTGGAAAGTAAAGTATCCAACACTTGATCCTACAAAGAGAAGAGAGTTTTCTTCTGTCACAGGGAAGAAAATAACAACTGGTCCAACTGCAAGTGCAAGCACAGGCAAGAAGCACAACATTGGGTCAGAGCCAGAAAAATAAAGAGATGCGAGTGACACCTCTATTATAACAACTGCTGGTTTAGTCATCTTCAGAGATCCCTCCTTTGTAAAGAGATACTTAGAGCAGTACTTCAAGGCTTGAAAACTTCTCCAGTTTTTAAAGAGATGTGCCTTGGTGAGGCTTTTCTTCTTAAATGAGTATTTAAATAAGCAATATGATATTCCCTATTCCATTTGGAACATGCTGTTCTCAGAGTCTAGCCTTGCTCTCAGAGGTGAACCTCTGAGAAACATGAATTAACATGAGGGTAATGGTAAAATCCTAAGAGCTGTTAATCCACCAAGAGACCAGGGAGGAAGAAGAAAGGAAAAACAAGGAGTAAACCTACCCTCAGGCACGGGGATCTGCATATGGTCTATCCAGAGTGGTACCTATGCTACGTCTTTCACTGGTCACAGCCCTTGTGGGGAACTCCAGACACTGCTCAGCCCTTTGGAAAATGCTGACACTGATTTAGATGCCAGAATAGAGACAGGAAAGTCTTATTTAAAGCTTCTATTTTTAAAAGGCTGGGTGTAGCATAAAGAGTTGTGTGTTTGGGTGGGAAACCCAAGTTTAGCAACGCATCATGCACATTGCTTTCATCAGAACTTACTCATTCAGGAGAGTTGCACAACCCACTTCCACAGAAGCATCACTTAAAATACAAGTCTGTTAATGAATTGCTTCATAGCGAGATGCAGCCTCCTGCTCCACACCACGTTGCATGGACCAGGGAAGTCCTCTTCATTTCAGATCTTCTAATGGAGGCCCATGGGGCTAATCCTGCCCACAGAGGACATCTCTACAGCCCTGACTGAACTGCCTGTGCCTATGAAACACTCCATTTACAACTGAACTCCCTCTGCAACCTCCAGTTATTCTTTTACCCTACAAAGTTCTCCTCTTGCAGCTCCAGGCTCCTTGGGGCAAGACTGTCTTTAGTGTATCTGCACAGACATATGACATTCAGTTTCATTTAGACCTTGTAAGTACAGCTGTAATATTTAAAATGTCTTAAAAAGGATGAAGAATGACTTTGGGTGGTATTAATCTGAACAGTTTCAAACTGAAAAGGTCAAACAAAGGTGAGTCTATTTATCTTAAAAGCTTCCATCAAACAGCCCCAATCCAGCTTCAGATAATATCTCAGGATGTCACTCCAGCTGAGAAATAGTATCCTAAGGAAAACAGCTATAATAAGAGCATGTAATCAAACAAGTATTTTGAAGCCAGTCTTCTGCATTCCAGTTTTAGAAGGAATACTATCAAATCCTGTTTGCCTTTGGGACCTTTACTTCACCTGTTCCAACAGCTAGGAGTACAACTGCGAGACATCCTCATCAGACATGATACAGTGCACATAATATTAACAGACTGAAAGATCCATCACAGACACAGTGGTAACACTGTATAGCTTTACTCACCCCAGCATCTCAGAACTGTGTTTCTGGAACAAAAAGCACTGTTATCAAAACTTGCAGGATGGACAACAGAGGCTCAGTTATTTGGCAAGCAGCAGACTGTAGATCAGCACACACCAACCAAACCCACACACAGTTCTACAGACACAGCCACATTTTATTGCTAATAACTCATCCTATTACCAAAAGGCTGCTACAAAAGGTGTTAAAGTATTAGCTTTATGTACAAGCAGTAGAATATGCATGGCCTTCCAGCTAAAGCTCCAGCCTTGGCATCAGGATTTCAGCCTTAGTTCCACCCTCTGAAAGGTGTATAACTTTGCACAGCCCTATAGCCACTCCAGTCCTATTTCCTGCTTGCAGAATGAGAACTGCTACTTGCTTTCTCACACCCACAACAAAGCCAGCATGACTGTGTTAAAGTTTGACTTGGGATCTACATGAAACACAACACAAGCGCAGACTAAACCCATTGGCCAACACTGCACTGTATCTTGTAGCCTGGAACTTTTAATGTACACAGTCAGGCATAATAACTTCTAACTCATAACTTTTACAACTCCAGAGCAGGTGTTCAGATTCTAACAGTGGAGGAGGAAAAGGTGCTTCTTTTAATTTACCATGCAGATACACTTTTCAATGTTGCCCAATATTCTTTCACTTGGGACCATCTCCCTGTAGCCTTGACTTGACACAAGCACAGAAAAGGTAACACTAAGAATCACATTTGACAACCAAGCCATCAGTTGGGTTTTTTTTATAGCCTGAAGAGTCCAAACCACTGGGTTTTGTTCTGTATGGCAATCAAGGGACTGAAGGAAGGTAAAAAGCTGAATGGTAGGATGAGTTCATCCTTGGTCATGGAAAAAGAGCGCTACTTGCCACTAAAGCTTTGCAGAGCATCAGTGCTTCAGCTGAAAGCAGTGTGACAGAGGTCTGAGTCATTCAATCAGCTGTCTGGGTCACGTACACATTGTTGTGGTCATTTTCAGGCATCATTGCCCTTGGTTTCCTCTGTGTAACAAGACCCCTCCCACTCGCCCTTCTCTGTTCCTCATATCAAAGGGGTTTCTGATAAGTGTTAAATGACTCAGACTTTGCACTAGACACGGCGCTGTTTCATCATGAGCATGAAAGAGGCAGTGACAGAAGGTCAACTATCAAAATCCTTCAGAAGCACCTTGCCCTGAGGATACACAGACTCTGCAAGCTTGACTCAGAATGGATCATGGCTGTCTGCTCTGCACCCAGTCACATCAACCTCCGACCCCAGTTCAGACCTGCAACAGAAGTTTGAACTCTCCTAAAGCAAGAATAAAATAGGGGGATTTATTTTTCCTGTTAATGCAAATACCATTGCTTACCTCTGTATAATCTCTCCCTGTACTGTAGGCTGGTTATGTTCCAAAAGGTGACATTTTCAGTTTTTCTGTTCCACATATACAAGGTATTTCACAGAATGGTTTGTGTTGGAAGGGACCTTTAAAGCTCATCCAGTTCCAACCCCCTGCCATGGGTAGGGACACCTTCCACTAGAGCAGGGTGCTCCAAGCCCCTGTGTCCAACCTGGCCTTGAACACTGCCAGGGATGGGGCAGCCACAGCTTCTCTGGGCACCCTGTGCCAGTGCCTCACCACCCTCATAGTAAAGCATTTTTTGCTAATCTCTAATACAAATCTTCCTCTGTCAGCTTAAAGACATCCCCCCTTGTCCTGTCTTCTGCCAAAGTTTCAGATACTTATGCCGCTGGCTTCATCAACTGGCAGCATAGCCAAGAGATACCAAACCTAAAGTATTACCATCCTTCTCATCATGGCCCTTTATTACAGAGTAGCTTTTAAACATGGAGACCTACAGATCCACTGTGGTAAAGATCAGCTTTACTCAACAGCTTTGCGAGTACTGTCTAGTACTCATTCCAGGGTTTGAACTGACTGGGGGGGTTTATTAGTAATGGAGGGATACAACAGATCCGTGCATTACTACTTCAACTACAGCCTGTGAAAAGCATTCTTCTGTAGCATAACAAAACACATCTGCCTGCCTGGTGTGTCTCAAAGGCAGACTCCAGAAGTTTCGTTACAAAACAGTGCAAGTTCTCCACACGGAGAGATGGCACAGTTCTTACACTTGATGCCATTATATGAAAGACTAGTCTCTGATGACCAGCTATAAGACATGGGGATACAACACTGATATTCCCTCCTTAGTTTTATCACAGTCTTCACCTGGAATCTAAGCCAGGATACTCAGGACAGCACCAACAGCTTCTTACCTTCACAGCTTTAATAAACCCAGAGGTGCCAGATACAGATGTCCCTGCAAGTATTTTACAAACATCTCCATGTAACTTTTACCTCAAAGCCTATGCTAAGCTCACCCACTGCCCTCCAAACTCAGGGCACTCTCATGAGCAGTCACTTGGAAAAGCTGCAGTGAGGAAGTGCCTAAAGAATCTTGGGGGAAATACAGCCCTTGCCACAAGTTGATACCATCCCCGTTTCTGTTCTGGATCTGGTTTTGACACAGCCTGACACACCCCAAGTGGGAAAGTCTGCTTAGGGAGAAGGAAGAAATACTATGTCTGCTACATAGAGGATGTGAAGAGAATCTATGTAAAGCAGATTGGATGGGAAGCAGATGCATCCGTGAGCTGAAGTGACCCCAACGGTACCTAAAGTTTAATACTGAGCAAATTCTTTTCCCCATAGTTAAGGTAAGATCATAACAGATATACAGAGGCCTACCAAGAAGACAAGACACTTTCTCCACACCTTGTGTTTGTTCATAGTAACATAAGCACAAGAAAAAATAAAGCCTCCCATGCCCACTGGTGATAACTTAAAACAGCAGCATAGTACAAGGAGAGAAGAGCTACAGAAAGTGTATTGTAAGAAGAATTAAGTCTTTTACTGAAAAATGATTATTTATTATTCTGTCTTTGTGATGCTACATTCTCATGCTCTCAAAATACACATTTAGCTACTAAGAGCCTCCTAGCTATAGGCAGTTAGGAGACCCCATAGGAAAAGGAATCAAACTCCAAACAGATCATGTGCAGTCTTCACTAACTCCAAGAATGAAGTCATGGGTTATCTATATCCCATTAGCCTTATTCCTGACTAGCAGAGCAGTTTATCTTAGAAACTGTCTGAGAAGGTGCAAATAGAGGTTTCCTGTCTTTTTCCATAGGACTTCTGGCAGAGAAAAGTTGCTGCTCAATTACATTTTCCCCACTCACCATCTCAAACGATAGTAGAGTTACAGGTGTTCAAATCCTATTTCCTCTGCCTCCTGTGAGCATGCTGTCTCCAAAACAGGCCTTAACTTTGCACCTCCTCAGAAGTAAACCATCACTACCTTTAATGCAGTGGGTATGGTCAATGCTGAGTGAAAATCCACCCACTTCCCAGCACCTAAACCTTGTAATAGTGTATGCTAGATTCAAAGAGAACTTACCCAAAGTTCTTTGTCTTCTGGCTTTTTTCCAGGTCTTTTCCTCTTCATCCAGCTCCTCCAGCACATGGCGAGCGCATCTCCCTCTCAAAGGGATCTGGCACATGGATTGAAGGGCATTTTCTCCAGAGCAGTGCAGAAGGAACAGGCGCCATAGCCCTCCTGGCACAGCAGGACAAGGCTGGTACCAACCTCCACGGTCTCTTCCCTCGAGGTAATTATTCACAGGCAACTGGAGATAAAAAAACAACAACAAAACAGTGCTCAGGCTTAGAAGAGGTCAAGACTTGGACCAACCTGGAGATGAGAGTCAATGTTTGCTAATACCTCTGGCCTGGCAACCACTTTTGCTTACATTTGCTATCTCTCAAGCATCTTTTTTGCCCGATTTAATCAAGGCCCTGCAGTTCTGCCCACAGCATGGGTGCTTTATTTGTTTAAATAAGAAGCCACAAGGATTTGCTTCAGAGCTGAGCAGCAGCAGCAGACTCAACTGTTTACAAGCTTCCCCCTGGACTTCTGCATCCTGTCTCTGATTAGGCAGAATGGAGCACCAGGAAAAGCTTCTTAGTTCTGTGTCCCTCCCACACAGGTAATGCAGAACAAGGTCACATAGAAAGAAAGAGCACAAACCAGGATCTTTTGTCTCAGTGACAACTATTTAAGCTTTTCTAACTATTGAAAGCAACTCAGACCTGAATTTGATGTTACTTCATGGGCTCTTCTGCTAAATGTGAGTTTCTCATCTGCATACATACTTGTATTATAAAAAATAATAAAAACCAGGTAGCTTACCAAACTGTGCTATGAAAATCCAAAAACCATTGGAGTCAAGACACTGCCAAGGAGCAGTAAAAGCAGAGCTGCTCCATATGAAGGGTCAAGCAAGGACTGGAGGGTAACCCCTTCACTGCTCCCATTACATCATTCATGCAAGGACTGAACACCTACCCTGAGCTTAACTACAGAATTGGTCCCAGGTGAGCCTGGCTGGGGCAATTGAAGGCCTGTCTGTGCCCTCAGGTGACTGAGAGCCCTAAATAGGCATGAACTATCAAGTGCCTGCCTTAAAGCATGTCTGATACCTACACAATTTTGGTGCATGCACAGGCAATCTGAATCCCAGAATCCCAGGTTGGTTTGGGTTAGAAGGGACCTTAAAGCTCATCCAGTTCCAACCCCTGCCACAAACAAGAACACCTTCCACTAGAGCAGCTTGCTCCAAGCCCCTGGTCCAACCTGGCCTTGAACACTGCCAGGGATGGGGCAGCCACAGCTTCTCTGGGCTCAGTGGCTGAATCTAGGACAGCAATAAGGGGAGCAAATATCCTGTGATTTTACCTGTGCTTTCACAACTTCTTATCTGCTTTGTTCTAACCAAAGTTACTGTTGCACATAGAGTATCAAAGATGCATCATTTACACCTTTATGGCCTCTGGGGGCTCTTTAGTCAGATGAGTTTAATCTGAAAGAACTTTTCCTTTCTATTCTTTATTTCTCTTTCCAGTATTTAGTTTGGTTTTATTTCCTCACTGTGTTTCATCTAGCCACTACACCATCAAGCAAGTCAAAGGTTCAAGGCAAGAGAGGTTTTCTGCTTGAATCCACCGCGAAGAAGCACCTTGACTATCTCCAGCCAGCTCATCCCGCTTTTACTCCGTACATCACAACACATCCCTACATCTCAAACACACCTTCCTACTCTTTGGCATGGCACCCGCAGAACTAAGCTTAGTTTCTCCCTGTAGCCTCCAATCTCTCAACAACCACAGAGAAACAACAACCCCCTGCACACCCAAGGCGGCTCCATGAAGCAATAACAAGTATACCCAATGAGATATATATATATACACACGAGGCTCCATGGCCTTGGGGTTGCGGTGTTCTATTGACAGGGTGGAGGGCAAGGAGGGAGGGATCAGCTTTCCCCTACCTGCCGGCTCGGCGGTGCCCGCCGAGCGGAGCGGGGCGGAGGGAAGGGAAAGGAAGGGAAGGGAAGGGAAGGGAAGGGAAGTGCCGCCTACCCCGAGGGTGCCGGCGGCGGGGCCGGGCCGGGCTCTGCTCCTCCTCTCCTCTCCTCTCCTCGCCGTCCCGCAGACGCCAGGTGTAAGCGAAGGGAGCGGGAGCTGGGCCGGGAGGAGCGGGACGGCGCTGCCATCGGAGACCGCAAGTGAGCGACTGGGGGAGCCGGGAAGGGCGGTTCGCTGCCGGCCGGGAGCAGGAGCGGGTGAGGGCCCTTGGCGGGGCCGGAGGGGGGATGCAGCCAGGTTGATTTCAGGTTTAATTGTTGAGGTTTTAGTTGTTTTCGAATGATCATAGCAATAATCGTCATAATCCGAAAGTAAGTGCCCTGCGGGGAGCCTTCCCCGTCGCTCCCGCCGCGGCACCCGGCACTTCCTCAAATCCCGGGGGGAGCTGGGTTGGTGCCGCACAGCCCCTGAGAGGTGCCTAGAAATACTCTGGTTTCTCCCCTTTACCTTACAGTGGGTCTGTTCCTGCTCCAGTACAAGTAACATCCTGTATTTCCACATAGAGGCTCAACTTCGGGGCTGTAAGGGCTAACATTCGTGGGGAGCTCGCAATTGCTGCTTGTCTATAGCTGTGTTGGCTCAGATGCTCTGTAGAAAGCCTGACTAGAGCCAGCGGTAGCCTGCAGGTACGTTTCTGGCCTTTCTGCGCTCCCCATGCCAGGCCCTACAGCCACAACCCACGTGGAGGCAGGGAGTTGGGCTGTGTGCCTGGAGAGGATCCAGTCTTGACCTGAAGGTCTCCAAACATGGGAGTGTCTACGGCCTGTCCTGGCACCTTGGGTTTGTTTGGGTCTTCATCCACCCTACTTCGTTGTCCTTGTGCTTAGCTCACCCCTTTTTCCAGCCTAAGCGTTGTTTGTGGTGCGTACTCTGATAGATCTACTCGTGTTTGTGTTTTCTGATCATCAAACTGAAGCCTCCTGGTTTGAAGAGGAAGCAGGGAAGGAGCAGCTTTAGGGAATGACAGAGTGCCAGGATTACCTGCACTTGAGGCCATGGTTTCCCAAGCCAACGTGAATGAGAGAAGGAGTTTCACCCACCCCTTGGGCTGCTCATTTTCACCCATGTCAGCACAAGCATTTGTACACGGCATTAGCCTGGGAAGCTGAACCTAATTTAAGATGGGAAAAAAAACAAATCCAGAGCAGGCACAAGAGGGCAGATGCAGCACTTCTTTCCTGTAACAATACTGGCTTATAGTGGAGAAAGTGTAGGCAAAGGTATATATAGTTCCTCTGCCAGATTTCATTCCTGTGCTCCTGCAGTGAAATCACACAGTTCTCATGCTTAGGCCAGCTGTAGATTTATTCATTTAAAGCTGTTACTGATGTTTATGAGCATTTTCACCTTTCTGAAGTCAGGGGGTTTGTTTTGCTGTGAATACAGTGCAGTGATGACTGTTCTCTTGTCTCACCTTGTACTGTTCTATGCTGAAAGCCTCATCAGCCTGGGAGCCCATCTCAGGAGATGTGTACTGGACATGGTGCCTTTGGGAGGGGGACAGCCCTTTCCTCTGCCTCTAATGCAGACCTGTGCTACCAAATCCATGTGGCACACATGCAGCAGCACAAGTTCAAAATCCCAGCTTTATCCCAGAGCCATAGTGTTTTCCAATATCCAACTCAATGTCTATATTTACCAAGGCAAAACAAACTTACATCCCGGAGAAGTATCAGCCCTTGTTGGTTTAGTAACTGGTGTAAAGGTGTAGGCTGGCACATCCAAGAACTTAACTAACAATATCATTTGTTCCTCGGTGTGAATTAGCCTTTTGGAGTCATATGGGTATGAAGTTGCTGGGTTTTAAGCTGGGGCTATCTATAAGTCATTGTGATTTTAGAATGTCAGGGCAGATTCCCAGCACTCTTCTACTGAAACTCCTCCTTAAGGTGATTTTCCCCTAAGAGGATGGTTTTGAGCTGGACAGATTATTCCATTTACATTGTCATTCATTTAGGGGGGTGTCAATCTAATCTTTAACAGATACACTTTCACTGCCTTTTGGAATCACTGTTCCTTATTAGTAGAATTTGTCATTGTCACCACATTTGTATTACCCTTTCATACCAATTTTTACACCAGTACCATTGACATTGGGCCCAAAGGAGCTCAAGGAACCAAGTCTACAACATTAGGATTCTGAGAACGAAATTAAACAGAGTTATATTAACAGAGTTAAATGAGTGTCCCTGAAACAGTCAGATGACTGATTCTGCCATGCAAATATTGCATGGTACATAACAAAATACCAAAAGTCTTCCTGTTGAAATTCTTAAACCATAAGATGTTAAGGAACGTGAATAACACCTGAATTCTGGGGAGGATTAAGCCCTAAGCTGGCTGTTTAGGTGCAAGAGCTTCCCTGCACCTCTAACCTCAGGATGAACATTGAACTGAGCTCTGCCCCGGGGCAGTATCTTGTGGCACTAAAACCCTCTTTTATTATCTAATAGGCAGCATAAAGCCTTGTTGTTAGAAATTGGGTAAGTAGATGAACTTACATTTTCACCCTGTTTCTAGGAGTGCTATATTTAACCTTTACCTTAATTTTATATTAGTGTAACCTAAACTAGTCTGATGTTATCCTGCAGTCAGCCCTAGAAAACATCATTCCTTCTCTCACTCCTCCCCTATGACAACTGTCCTTGATTTTTCTACTTCTGACCTGACTGTCAGGCTAAAGGTTATGTCTGTATAGGGCACCGTTAGTACAGTCTCTGTCTGTGACATGGCTTCTCAAGTATTGCTAAAAGGCTGCAGTAAGTGGAAGTCATCCACTTTATTCCCTAAGCTTCAGCTGCAAAGGGTTGGTTATGACAGGATGCTGAGTGTTAACCTGGTTAAATATCACAACTCCTTCCTGCAGCATCAGTCACCTTATACCTACAAGCTCATTCTTCAGGAATCAGCAGAATTCTGATGATGATAACCAAAGCTGCTACTCTGAGCATCTTCTCTAGCTTGGCTTGGCATGATTACTGTTTACTTGTCCTGGCAGGAGTATGGTGGGATCGCAGACCATTCACCCTGCTGAGACAGGATACATCCTATCTCTTTGTGCAAGCACTGAGCACAAACTGCAGTTACGTGTCTGGATATTGCTGGCAGAGAGCCACTAAAGTCATTTGTCTCCCCTCACATCTACCCAGATAGGTCAGACTAGAGGACCAAGCTGGCAGAGTTGCAAGTGTAAATGTCTATTTGCAGTGAGAATTACAGCTGTATGTGTACAAGTCAGTGAAATTCCTTTGTTCAATGGACAGATTGCCAAAACAGATCCCACCCTCAATGGAGGGTTTATGGTGTCCAGACTGGCAGATTAGCAGTGTGTAGTGAGGAAACCCAGGCAAACCAGGCTATCTCTGCCCAACTGCAGGCATTAGAGCCGGGGAGGGGGTGAAATCAGAATAAAACCAGTGAAAACAATCCCACGTGCCTGTCTTGCAAGAGTAACCACAAGAGCAGAGCCTAGTTAAGAGGTAAAAACACATGTGATGTTCCAGCTAAGGCCCCTGCAAAGTCTTGGCAGCATGGAAGTATTTAGAGACTATGGAGAAATGCATTTGTTTCAGAGTGGAGTTAAAATAACCTGTTTGTTTGTCTTGTGTTTGTAGAGCTTACATAGACCTTTCCAAAATGATTTCCTCAAGTGAATATGGGTCTCACTCCTGGGAGCTCTTGGTGACAGTTGATCATCAGCATGAAGAGGTACAAAAGGAATTTTTACTACGGGTCACAGGGGACCTTCATATTGGAGGAGTGATGCTGAAATTAGTAGAACAAATCAGTGAGTAAAGACCTGTTTAATTTACACAGTGTTATTAAAATAATACATGCAGCTTTCCCTCTGCATAGAGGCTCCTGGGTGTTTTGAAATGGCACTGCCTCGCTTCTTTGTAAGGGTGCACTGAGGATGGAGGTCTGTGTGGCCAGAACCCCTCCCCGTCTGTGACTGTCACAGTGCAAACAAAACTCTACCTTTGTTTTGTCTTGTTCCACAGATAACACTGGGCTAGACTCAATGTTCAGTTCCCTTTCCAGACAGACTTTACAGGTGGCTAGTTGGAGGGGCAGTAAAGTAGTTGATATTCTTTTTATCCACCTGTAGCCATCAAAAAGGATTAGTTGAAGAAGGCACTTCAGAAGTTACTGTTTCCTGTGCTATAGTGGCATTCTAGCCAAAATCTGAGCCATGTTATCCATCACATATATCCCTTGGGGAACAGCTATGAAGAGCAGATACCAGCTGAATCAAAGTTAGGAAATGAAAGGTGAAATACCCAGTGTATGGTCACAGCATGTCAGCACTACAGGCAATAAGAGCATCTAGGTTTCTTTAACTCAAAGCTGTCAAATGGAGCTGCCTTCCAAAATAATCCTGTGTGCTCTGAGGCTGCAGAGTGATACAGACAAGATAGTATCTGATTATTATGTCAGTGCCATATGTAGTAGGCAATAAGTCACGAACAAAGTCTTCTATCTGTTCTTGATTCAGCAAATCTTACTTTATCTTACTTTTCAAAGTACGAAATGCACATTTTTTACTGAAGCAAAACACAGACAAGTCCATATTAGTGAAACAAGCCAGCCATCTCTGGGCAGGCCTGTCCTCTCTGAGAAGGGTTTGTAGTCAGCCCTTGTCACTCAGGGGTCAGTCACACCAGCCTGCCCTCCTCCTGCACAGACTAATAGCAGATTTAACTGTACCACATCACACCATGGCCCATTCTACCTCACTTACAAGTTTCTGCTTCACTTACAAGTTTCCACATCCTGTGTGGTGGAGAAGGTCATTATTTATTAAAGAGTTTGTTAACTCTTTCCTCATTGTCACAAGGCTCACTCCCAAAATGAGACTTCTTGATTATTTCAAGAATGCTGCCACTGTATAGTGGGCTTAAGTGGGCTGCACTCAGGTGAACATCCTTGTGCAGCCAAAGGGAAGAGCTGAGTGTGACACCGTCACCAACATTTCAAGGGACTCATTGCTGGTGGAGATGAGCCATTCAGTGATGCTTCCCAGGAGACTCTGGAAGCACTTGTGCCCATCTGGGGGCACACAAGGTTTTGTGGGAGGATTTTCAGCTTGCACTATCAAGTTGTCAAGCAGGTATCTTTGTTGTTAGTGCATATCCCAGCACAATCCAAGCAGCATTGGACCGTGTATAGCGCCAGATTCAAGAGATGCACTTCCCTATGGATATCTGCAAGATTAAGGCAGCACCACAGTCAGCATCTACATTAACTCTTCAGGGAAAACAAAGTTAGTTGCCAGTGACTGCCACAAGCAGCAGCAAATGGGGTCCAGGTCTCAGGAACTGTAGCTGCTGCTTTAATGTAAATAAAATGAGTATTAAAATGATGTAAATAATTTCTCCTGATTGCAGAACACAGTTTCCAAGCCAAGGGGGTTTTTAGTACATTTGCTCCAGAGTTTATTAATAACCGGTTTGTATTTTCCTAGAAATAGCACAAGACTGGTCAGACTATGCCCTTTGGTGGGAGCAAAAAAAATGCTGGCTTCTCAAAACCCACTGGACACTGGATAAATGCGGGGTGCAGGCAGATGCTAAGCTCTTCTTTACTACTCAGCACAAAATGCTGCGGCTTCGCCTGCCAAACATGAAGACTGTGAGACTGAAAGTCAGCTTCTCCTCTATGGTGTTCAAAGCTGTCAGTGACATCTGCAAAATCCTCAGTAAGTAAAGCTAAATCCCCTCTGGCAACTAAGTTGAAGCATTTTATTAGGTGACGTTGTTTTGATGTGAAGTTCTTACTCATGAAACTGTTGAGCTCAAGGAGAAACTTGATTTGAGTTTACCCAAGATCAGGTGATGGATTTTTGGGGGGTGTAGTATCCAGTGCATGTCAATGGTTTGGAGACTTTGTGATAACTGGTGCAAACTGTGTCAGAAATGCATCCCATGAGCTACACAAGTATAATCAAAGTCCTCTTGATGGTTCTGTAGGGATCCTTGTCCCTTGAGCAGGATTCAATCCTGCTTATTCCATGCCATTGACTAAGAGCTTGAGTTTATCAATCTCCTACACCAGCTTTCACCACAGGCAGTTTTATTGGTGTCACTGATTTATCACCTATTTTCACTAACATTAATGATACTCAACTAGGCCTACTGGTTATGTGTATTCACTCCAGAAGAAGCATCTTCTAAATGTTCAAGGTTTTATATGCCCAAAGCTCTCCAGGTCAGGGCATACCTAACAACCCCTCACAAGCCCATGAATGTATTGCAGCACTGAGTCCTCAGGTCTCTGCTCCTTCTAATAATGGAGCACCTCAAGTGAGATTTTGGAGCATGCCAGACCTGTGTTACTGTGATCAATGGGAGTAAGTCGAGTCTGCAAGCAGGCTTCAGAATCCCTTAGTTTTAAGGTAAAATGGGGACTAAAATCTTTATCTGAATTTAGATCTTCAAAGTTCAGTGCATTAACACATTCATTTTCAGCTTCATATTGACCACACTGCAGCTTTCAGTTTCATCTTCTCGCAGTGAATTGTGAAAGGTACAGTGTGTCTTTATTGTATTTAACAGCACTGATAAAATGATGCCATAGTTGTTCAATGACATTTGGCCAAAATAAATATGTCTACCCACATTTTTCTTCCAACTGAATCGCTCCAGTAACCAAGCAGTGTTTCTCATGAGTGAATACTGTCAAAAATACCTTGGCTTACCCCAGGATAAGTGTTTTTCAGGAACAAAGTTCCAGGTTTGCAGCTGACAATACCTTTCTGAATCAATAGTGCATTAGGGGATAGTGTACAGCCAAGACAGAATCTTGTACGTGAAATATAGAGAATAAGAAAAGGCACAAACTTTAAACACAGCAGTTCCATTTCTGTTCTTGCTTATTCATAAGTCAGACATTGCATTGAGGCTGGATGCTCAAAAGTGACTGCAAAGCCATCAGGGAGAAAGAGTTTTCCCCTAGTGTTCTAAAATGCAGTGATGCTGCTGCAAAAGCAGGCTTAAATCCTGTCAAACTCATTCTCACAGCCCAGTCTTTTGCCTTCTTTCTGAATTACTGCCTTTTCCACAGCTACTGCTTTCAGCCTGCTAAAAATAGAATTCAGATTGCACCATGGAGCTTCCCCAAATGCCATCACCAGCCACGGGGTTTGGTGGGACGTGGTCTGCTAAGTTTCACATGTTTCATGTTGCTTCCCTTCCCACATTGCCATTGTAGACATTAGACGGTCAGAAGAGCTCTCCTTGTTGAAGCCATCAGAAGACACACTCAAAAAGAAAAAGAAAAAAGACAAGAACAACAAAGAACCGGTTACAGAAGATATCTTGAACCTGTGCAACTCGCCAGTGAGTTCTGGGTTATCAGGTAATGACACATCAATATGGTTTTGTTCTGACTGAAAGTCAAAAAGAGGAAGAAAGTCTTTGTTAGACAGTGAGAACCAGGGAGACCAGTTCAGTGTCTGATGGTAGTGAAAAAGACACAGCTGGCCTGAAATGCGTGGCTTCAAGAAGTTACTGAAAGCTCCATTATATCAGTATTTTTCTGTTGTCTGTACAAACATTTTCCCTTCCATTGATGTGAGAAAGGCCATAGCAGAAAACAAGTGATCGGCTGTGGCCTTGCTGCTGCTCTTTGAAAATGTGAGACCGCTCTTTAAAGTATTCAACAAGTTTGGCAACCTGCAAGGAGAAAGAGAAATAAGAGCTTCAAAGCGTTTCCTGCCTCCAACACAACTGAGAGAGCTCACAGAAGGAGCCTGAGGTCACCTGTGGAAGGAAGGACGTGGCCTACTGTAAAGAGCAGAGACAGGAGAGATTGTCTTGAAAGAAAAGGGTTAAGTGGTAACTACCTGTATCTGAAGGCAGTTTTCCCTGGAATAATACATTACTCTCCTAACTTGCAGGAAGCCCAGGTTTGTACAGTAAAACCATGACACCCATTTATGACCCCGTCAGTGGGACACCAGCTTCTTCTACCATTACTTGGTTCAGCGACAGTCCCTTGACTGAGCAGAACTGCAGCATCCTTGCCTTCAGTCACCCCAACTGCTCTCCAGAAACACTAGCAGAGATGTACCAGCCTCGGACCTTAGCTGACAAAGCCAAACTCAATGCAGGGTAAGCTGCCTGTCTTTGAGATCTGTGTTAGCTGGTTTAACAAGGGTAGCACTAATCCAGCTTCTTAAGTGTAAAGCAGAATGTGGAAACCACCCCCTGATATATGGCTATACTAATACTTAAAAACATGTTTTGATCATGGTTTTGTTTCAGAAATACTTAACTCTTTTTAACCTTTTTTCCTTATTTAACACTCTTGCTTGGGTAGTTTTGATTTAAAGTGATGAATGATGTAATGGTGCAGGCTCTGGACTAAGTTCTGTTGTTAGATGAAGGCAAATCCAGTTTAGCACTGTGGGCACTGCTGAAGGACATTCTGGATAGCAAACTTGAAAGGCTTTAAATGGACAGTGGATGTATACATGTGGATAAATTCAGTAAAGCTCTAATGCATTACAAATAGGTGACCCCACTGAATTATGCAGGAGTAAATATTGATTGCTAGATACCACAGAAGGATTCAGAGCATGAGGGGGTTTAATGGGGAGAGTTTGAGAGGTTTGTCCCTCTAGCATTAAAACGCAGGTTGTCAGGTTTGGATCTGTGGAGCACTAAGTAGTGACTTGGATATTTCCATTGGATTTCATGGGAGAACAGAAGTAGCTGGAATATAAACCATGAATACTGAACTGAAAAGAGGGAGTTCCAAATATATTACAGGCTTTTGCCCTGGATTAAATGAATCTCCCATATCTGGAGATCAAGAACAAAGAATCTCATTGGTGTGCATCACCCCACAACTAGTTACTGCTCAGCGTCTGGCATCTACTCCTGATGTTTTGAATAGTGATGGAGAAAAAAAATAGGAAGATTGTGGGTATTGTGTTTATACAATGAAAGCTGGAAATCCATATGAACGTTCCACCTCTTTGAGTTACCTGGATTTTCCCCAGGCTTGCAGGAATTGGAGCTGTTCGTTCCCACTTTGGTTTCCCAGTTACACTGGAGTTCTGCAGGTGTGACAGCTTTTCCTGTCCAGCTCACTCTGTGCGTTGTTCTCTTCCACAGCTGGTTAGATTCATCCCGGTCGCTTATGGAACAAGGCATTCTGGAGGATGATCAACTTCTCTTACGCTTTAAATACTACACTTTCTTTGATTTGAATCCAAAAGTAAGAGCTTTGTTTTATTGCTGTTCATTGTTTACCTGCTTTCATGTCAAGGAACTGTAGCACAAAGATAACCAAATCTTAGCTAGGATTTGTTACAGCCCCCTCAGAGATCAAATCCAACTTTTTCCCCTCAGCTAAGGCTGCACTTTTCCCCTTTGGACACTGAATCACTGTTCCTCACCTGAAATTAGATCTGAAGAGTAAAGATGAGATCTGAAGAGCATCAGAAACAATATCCAGATTTCCAGAGGGGCTGGTTTACTTCCTGTCCTCTTTTAACAGGGTAAATCTAAACAAGCAGTATCCTAAATGATCTAAAGGTATAATATAGCCCTGTTTTTTGAGAATGGACTTAAAAATGAATTTATGTCCCACTGCTCTTCACTGAGTCAGTCAGCTCCTCTGGGCTGAAGCCCTCAGAAGCACTCAGGCACTTCAGTTTACTTCAGTGTGACTGAATGATTAAACACCTTTGGAGAGTTCAGCAAAAGTGTTGAAGTTCCATTTGAAACCAAACACTTAGTGTTCACAAATCCCTTTATGTTCTTATCATTTGAAAGATGCTTCTTGTTTGCCCCTGTTTCCACTAACAGACGGTGGTTGTGTTAAGCCAGGGAGTTAGCAGTTAGTGAAATTAATGGATGATCATTTACCAGCATGATTCAACAAGATTTCAAATGTGATTTTTGGAGGATTTGGCCTTCACGTTGTTATTTTCTATAAATTCTGTAAAACTCTTTCATCTGAAGCATCTCAGATGAACAGAAGGGCACTTTCTAGTTCAGGTGGCATGTTTTGGAGTGAAAAGCCATCCCACCTGAAATACAAGTATGTCTCTTGAGCAGCCCAAACATTTCCCTTCTTTGCCCCAGCCAGCCATGGAGCCATAGGATGAAATAACCCAAAACAGCCTCAGGCCAATTAATAGCTCACCACTAGTGGGAGAGGTCATGCTCCAAGGTTTATCCTCCCATCACCAGCTCTGGGGCTTGAGTATTTCTGTGAGTCACTTCAGGTTATTCACCAAGTAGATAATAAGACGCAAACACATCCAAGAACTGCACAGTGAACTGAAGCAGTTCACAGCAGGAGCTGACAAATGTCAAACCAGTGCAAGGATAGAGCCAGAACTGAAAAAGCCAAGAGCAGAAGAGGGGAAGGGAGGAATAAGGGTCTCTTTCTTTGGCAGTAGGAAGCTGCAGAACGTCACATTCAGCCGTGTCACGTTATTTTCACTCTCATTGTGTGGTTTCACGTTGCAGTTAAGCCAGCCCAGGGCTTCCCACCACAAAAGGGGATGTCTGCCCCTCCCCTTCCGCTTCAGCCAGGGACTCCTGATGAACTTTCTGTTGGATCAGCAAGTCCCTGTCACCCCACACACAATCACACAAGGGAAGGATGGGAACATACAGCAGGGCAGAGGTGGGGGAAGGAAGGAAACAACCTTTATGGCTTCAACCTAGTGTTAGATCAGCTGCAGCTGATCATGAATCTACGTCTTGATGGTCATTAATGATCAGTGTTGTTCTTTTTTGCTGCAGTACGATGCAGTGAGAATAAACCAGATCTATGAACAAGCCCGCTGGGCCATCCTGTTAGAAGAGATT
This sequence comes from Neopsephotus bourkii, assembly GCF_033783945.1. Classification (NCBI taxonomy): domain Eukaryota; kingdom Metazoa; phylum Chordata; class Aves; order Psittaciformes; family Psittacidae; genus Neopsephotus; species Neopsephotus bourkii. Next base: position 3,731,433 of record NW_026901735.1, read on the forward strand.
GATTGCACAGAGGAAGAAATGCTCATCTTTGCTGCACTACAGGTATGTACTTGATCCAAGTTGCAAAACCTGTTTCCTCAAGAGGCAGGCACAAGCTAGGACAAGACTAGGACAGAGCCCAGGCCAACAGCTCTGCTTGGACTGGGGGTCTGCTGATAGGGTGAGAAACAAGCAGCATCATCCATCAACTAAAGTAACTGAATTCAGTAGCAGCACACCATTATTCAAACTGTCACATACTATTATGGAACCATTTACTAACATTACCTAAAGCAAACCATAGCCAGGATGTAACTTTGATACCAGTCTATTCTGAAGGGGATTACTATGCTTCCTATCCCAGCTACCATCCTTTTCATGTATTCTTCCTGAAAGTTTCTTTAATACATAAATGCATAACTTCACAACAGACCAAAAAAAAACGGTAGGGTTGCTATGGAGTACATTGAAATTCAACCTGACCTAGCATAGCTTAGTCCCTGACCATCACCTGACTAGGTGATAGTCAGGTGATAAAGCACAAATGTGTATTAATAATATATTTCTTCCTTTTAAACGTAAACGGAGCTGTCAAAAAGTCCACAACCTGCCCCTGCAGGACACCACAGAACCTTGCTGCCAGGTTTCCACCTGGTATGCATGGCATGTGGAGCTGACCTGGATGCAATTGTTAGCACAGAGTGAGCCTCACAGATCAGGGATTATTATACAGTGAAGGAGTACAAACACTGGCAGTTAAAATAGGAAACTGTTATCAGTAATTGCACTGGAGATCACAGTGGGCAAACCTGTTTCCTTGTGAAGAAACCCATGTTCTGTAGTGCAGAACTTTACAGAGTTGTCCCGTAAGCCAAACGGCCTATTTTCATATGCTGTGACTGTGTGTTGTTATACTGACTGCTCGTTATTGATGTGTTATTTTAGTATCATGTAAGCAAGTTATCATTATCATCAGAAGCACAAGACTTCACCTGTGAATCAGAAGTAGATGAAGTAGAAGCTGCACTTTCTAACCTGGAAGTAACACTGGAAGGTGGAAACACAAATAACGTTTTGGTATGTCCTTTTTGACCCCAGAATTGCTTTCACTGTGTCAAATGCATTGACTCTGAGCATACCTGGTTCCTGATTTAGCTAAGAGACCATTACGAAGTGCACTGTACTAAAATTATTCCTAATTATTCCTGATAGGAGGACATCACAGACATCCCGAAACTTGCTGATAATCTCAGGCTAGTTAGGTGAGTTATTAAAACTAATAATAAAACATAAACCCCAACAAGCTTAACCATAGAAGAGATCTCTTGAGTCCTTCATTCTAATCTAACAGTAGAACCAGCTTGGTCTAACCAGCCTAATGCCATCCCCTTCCAAGTCTTTCTCTTACTGCTTCTGACACAGATTCTCAGCAATCTCTCTAGCTTTGGGGTGCTGGGGCAGCTGTACTTATGCTTATTAAAAGATCAGGCTCTTTGTATTTCCTAGTGCTTACCAAGCATCATCTCTAAACAAGAGTCCACAATTTTGGTTTCAACAACATTGACATTTTCATTGGTTTTGCCAATGAAAAACTACAAAAACCAGCTCTCCCAGAGAGGAATTTCTGCAGGTAACCCTGTTCTTTAATCCTGCTATAACATCTTGATTTATGGGTTATTTAAATGACTGCAGTGACCTTAAGTCTGTAATGCCTTTTATCACGCAACAGTCTTTGTGGAAGATAAATCTTTATCTTTGGAAAGATAAAGATTCCTGTTGCACAGATATTTAGCAGATTCCTTCTGTTGACAAATCATATTTGCAGTCAGTGAACTGAAAACTGCACCTGGCTATTTCTAACTGTTGTTAACAGTTGGGAATTGTTAATTATTAATTTCCAATTAGGAATTTTATCTGACATTCAAATGACTAAGGTGGCTTAAGATGAAAGGGAATTTGAGCCTTTTAAGTCCTGTCAGTTGCTCACCTCTGACAATGGACGGTTTATCCTTCCCCAGCAGTAGAGCACTTTGCCTTTAAAAGCATTCAGCAGTTATTTTTCATCACAAAAGATTTCCTATCTACATGATAAATCACTCCCTAAACCTAAGGCATTGTAGAAACTAGATAAGGTGTAAAACACTTCTTTAAAGGAACAACATTTAGTTACTACAAGATTATTTGCTTAGTTGTGCACCCACATGCAAAGCTCTGCATGTCCTGCTGCTGACTCCATTCATACAGTGAACTTTTCCTCACATAATTCAGAGCATGCACCACATTAGCAAACTAGTGAAGGCTGTATTCGGGTGGGTGACAATGTTGTGGGGATTCTTTTCCAAAAACAACAAGAAAAAGCTTTCAAAAAAGGATTTTAGCAACTTTTGGGGGGATAGAAAAATAGTATTTTTTTTTAGGCTAAAAAAATGATATTCCCTTATTTGTGAAGAAGGTTGCTTTGCAAGAAAATTAAAAGCCAAAATATTTGGCAGCTTTGAAAATCCAAGTTATTTATTAATTTAAACATAGAATTTGCCATTTTCTGGAAAGGATCCTACAATAGGATTTATAGAAGGGCAGGAACACGTATAATAAATCACCGTGTCCCAGCTAATCCTATACACTTTGTGCCATCACCTTAGATTTAAAGGGAAGTACTAAACAGACGGTGGAATTACTTTGTTTTCTTTTTCTCTTCTTTTTAACTTCATTGTTGACCTCTGTAGCTGGCTGTGAGGTATTTCTCTACTAAACAGTGCTAATACCTCCGGTTTTCTCTCCTGAAATATGCTGAACCTGGGGTTCTATCCCACCTCACCCCCCACGTGGCTTTCTTAGTGTATTCTTAGTAGAAGTAATCATATTTATTAAATGAAATTATAATTTTATTTATAAATTATAAGTGTATCTCTTACTAAGGAGAGTTGGTGCTGGCACAGTGATTATGTCTGACCATTAGTATTTGGCCCTGATGATCTCAAAGGTCGTTTCCAACCTGGTTGATTCTGTGATTTATCAATTAATTCTCCATTCCAAAGTTGAGATTTTGAAATTCACTCTATGACAGAAATCAGTTTGCATTAGTAACGTATTGAAAAGAATTATTATATCTATTTATATACATGTGTGAGGAGCTGGAGTAACACTGCCCTAGTGGAAGGACAAGGGATAATGGGTTAAAACTTAAATAGGGGAAGTTTAGATTGGATATAAGGAAGAAGTTCTTTCCTGTGAGGGTGGTGAGGCACTGGAATGGGTTGCCCAGGGAGGTTGTGAATGCTCCATCCCTGGCAGTGTTCAAGGCCAGGTTGGACAGAGCCTTGGGTGACATGGTTTAGTGTGAGGTGTCCCTGCCCATAGCAGGGGGGGTGGAACTGGATGATCTTAAGGTCCTTTCCAACCCTAACTATTCTATGATTCTAAGATGGTTTGAACTATTGCCTTTTCTTGGAGTGCTACAGAACCTTTATAAACTTAGTGAAGGAACAGAATTTTGCTATGTTAGATACTATTCACATAAAGCCAAAAACATGGTCTCTGCTCCCTTATATTTTAATGACTATAAATTAATTTTATGGTTGCAAACCTTCTAGATAAGGAGCTATGGAAAACTGAAGCTAGTTCTAGCGTATGTGAACAAAACTGTGTGTCAGAGTAGCATTACTGAGTTCATGTGAAAATGAGTCTGTTAGAAGGGAATGGATTTGATTAGGAGTGGAAGGGGGAGGAAAGTAAGAAAAAATACACAGAAGATAAAGGGGAGGAGGAAGGAGAGAAATGCTAGATGGGATTCCACTAGAATGTGGGGTAAAACCCCATCTCTACCTGGAATGACTTGGATACAGTGTTGGCTCCATCCTATGCCACCCCTCTCATTGATGCAAGTGTGTATAACCCAACTGAAGCCATATCTGTGACTGCAAAGCAATTGGAAATCCACAGGAATATCTGTAACTGACTTAGCAATTTGCTCATTTTGTGATTTCCTTTTCAATTTCAGGCCCAGGAAGCTGTCACTCAAAGCTATCAAGCCATATTGGTTTGTCTTTAAAGACACTTCCATATCTTATTTTAAAAACAAGGAATACGCACAGGGAGAACCCATTGAGAAACTAAACCTAAAAGGTAAGAATTGTCTTTTCTTTTCTTTCCTTTTTCTACTGCATCTGTGAACTGAATAAATCAAGAAAGCCCTGCAGGACTCAATGCAAGCACAGTGGCATTTAGTCTGAGACCTTTTTCAGTTACAGAGACTCCTAAGCAGGCAGATTGTATCTGCACAAGAGGTCTGAACAAGAAAGGGTCAGTACCTTAGCCCAGACCCAGAGTATCTGGACCTGGCTTGTGAAAGGCTGGGTTCACTTAAAGATGAGTCAGGCAGAGAATGTGATCTGTGTGACACTTCTGTTTGCAAGTGTTTTTACTACTTCTATTTCCAAGTATTTTTACTATCTGTTTTACTAGTATGGTAGTACTCGCCTCTGTTCCTTGGCAAATGCACACTGGTAGTGGAAGATTACAGATGATGCAGTGGACAAGCATGCCATAGGTTGCACCTACATACTGCTGTGCAGGGACAGATCCAAAGCCTTCTCTGGGCCTTGTTTCTTTCATGTGTGGGGATTTCCATAGCTACAACCAGCTTTAGGTACTGCTGAAGGAGAAACCCAAGGTGTCCACAGCAAACACCAGCACCATACATAGCCTACATCTACTCCTGCAGGGACATCATTTGTTCAGCATCAGGGAATCAGTGATGCTCAGGATTCATCCTAGAAGAAACCTTTGAAATACAAAGAAGGTTGATCCTTGTGAACAAATGGCTCTGCATACCAATCTGCATGTCCTCAGTAGGTCAGAGAATGCATGGTGAAACTAGCCAGGGTGGCTGGAACCTCACCAAGCAGCCCACAATCTTGGTGTCCCTTGACATAAAGGGGAACTATAGGCATCCTCAACTCCAGCTGAATACAGAGGGCCTGTAATAGCACCATGAAATACTGGGACCTCAGAGCTCTCTAGGAGCACTGAACTGGCCAGCTCTGTTGTAGATATCACCTACATCCCACTGTCAGTACTAAGTGGCTTTTGAAAATATAGTCCAGGCTTCCAAGTCCACTCAGTTCCTCTCCATTTTAAGTGTTGAGCTTTTCCTAACATCAGGCTGATGTTTTGGGAGCACTTGTATCCTTTCTCTTTGAGCTCAGACCATCTATCACCCTGGTGAGCCAGACCAGGCAGTGAACTAGAACAGAAACCCCTCCTCAGGCCTAATGTTCAAAAGACTTGGCCCTTGGTCTCAAAGGAAAACAACCATTAAGTGCTCTTAGTATTCTTTAGTATTAATCAGTATTTAAAGTTAGCGATGTAGTAATTAAACAAACTCATTTCTTTCTGATTCTCTGGCATCCAGGATGTGAAGTTGTACCAGATGTAAATGTTGCAGCGAAGAAGTTTGGAATCAAATTGCTAATTCCTGTTGCTGATGGCATGAATGAAGTGTATTTAAGATGCGATAACGTGAGTAATAAGGGAAAGTTGGTATTCCAGGTTTATTGGCAGATTGTCTGGAAGAGCCATCACCCTGTTCTAGAGAAATAAGGATGCTGCAGAGTCTATTATCTAATGGTTAATAAAACTTAAGAATGATGTGGTGGTCCAACACATACTTACAGGTTGAAGGGACAAAGGGACAATGTTTCTGGGTTTATCATCAGTTTCCAAGTAAAGCTGCTGGAAAGAAAAAGAGAAGAAACTATCAAAAAAGTTAAAAAGAGGTTACAGTATTTTGTTCCAGTGTTTTCAGAGGACTGAGGTTTGGGGTTCTCTTTTTTCCTAATGAAAACTCTCCCCATTCAGATGAGGGTAGTGTGAGAAGGATCCTGTGTTAATTTTCAATCTCCCTTTATTTGCATTGAAATGTGCCAATCCAAATGGTGTAAAAATGTTCCTCAGGTAGAATACACTCATGCAATAAAATTCCCAAGAGAATCTATTCCAAAGTACTGGATTTCTTCGCAAATGTAAATACTAACTATTCTGCATAGGCTGTCCCATAGGTGGAACTGGCCCCATCAGAGGAACAACAGTGCCGTGGTAACTAGACATCCACACAATGGAATTAACTCCAGAGTGGTTTTATGAAGATACATGATCAGAAGCCATCTTCATAAATGGCCTGTCCAAAACCAGTTGTCTTTGTTGCAGGAGAACCAATATGCTCGGTGGATGGCTGCCTGTGTTTTAGCCTCAAAAGGCAAGACAATGGCTGATAGCTCTTATCATCCTGAGGTCCACAAGATCCTTTCGTTTCTAAAGATGAAGAACTGGACCATGTCTCCCCAGGCTGCATCTGATCCAGAAAACACAGATATGAAACCAGAATGCTTCGTGTCACTGCGTTATACCAAAAAATACAAGTCCAAGCAGGTACCCTGAGAATGGCTTTATGGCTGGGTATGGATGGTATGGTGGTGGTGAGGCTGGATGGGAGCAGCATTTAGAAACCATACAGTAGAATCATCCCACAACACTCATTTGTCCCTTTGCAAGAGGCTTTTTCTTTACACTGAGCACATGTTCAGGTGTCTCAATACTTCTTCCAGGTACTCTTCCTCCATCCATATCGCCTCCTACATTGCTCACCGTGTTCTCCTGACAACACTGTCCCTGAAAGTCTCTTCAGAGTAAGAAAGGAAGGGTTTTAAGGACAGGAAGTTGTTATCTGCATCTTAAATAACAGTGTCTTCCTGTCTCTCCTTCCTCTCTGCCTAATTCATAGAATCTTAGACTGGTTTGGGTTGGAAGGGACCTTAAAGCTCAGCCAGTTCCAACCCCCTGCCATGGGCAGGGACACCTTCCACTAGAGCAGCTTGCTCCAAGCCCCTGTGTTCAACCTGACCTTGAACACTGCCAGGGATGGGGCAACCACAGCTTCTCTGGGCACCCTGTGCCAGCGCCTCAGCACCCTCACAGTAAGAGATTCCTTCATAATATCTAATCTAAATCACCCCTGTTTAAGTTTAAAGCCATTCCCTTTTGTCCTGTCACTGCATGCCCTTGTAAAAAGTCCCTCTCCAGATTTCTTGTCGGTCCCCTTCAGGTATTGAAAGACCACTATAAGGTACAATTCCTTGTCTACTGCTTTTGCCGCAAAAGTTCAGCCTACCTGTCCTGCCTGAGGAGACAGTCTCCAGAGCAGTATTCTGGCGCTAGACCCAGTGCAGCACAAACCTGGACCTGAGATCTTCCTGCACTGAGTTGCCCTTGAGGGTCATGATCTGTCCCCAAGCGCTCTCTGTGGTAACCTGGACAGTGACAACCAAGTGTCTGAATGTGGCATCACAGCTAACGATGTTTGGTGTAGTGACAGCAAAGGTATTTTTGTTCTCCAGTCACCTGAAACCTTTCTCTCTTCCTGTGTTTCCCAGTTGGTTGCTCGTATTCTGGAAGCTCACCAAAATGTATCCCAGATGCCCTTAGTGGAGGCCAAGCTGCGTTTTATCCAGGCATGGCAGTCTCTCCCTGAGTTTGGCTTATCCTACTACATTGTAAGGTAATCCCATCGCTACAGTGATGTCGAGCTGCCATAACCTGTACATGTCCATACTGCTGGTTTTTCTACAGCAATAGCACTCAGTGGCTCCATTCCTGGAGTGAGACTCTCCACTATGTCTGTATACATAAGGAACGTATCGCAAGGATTAAATCCTTATTGACATAAACTCCCTAAACTGTAAAAAATGCATGTCTTGTTGGTGTTCTCAGGCTTGCAATAGATTTGTTTGCCCTTATTCTTGTTCGCTGGAGTATGAGAAAGTGCCAATTTCTTTGGCATTTCATTAAGGAAATGGCAAATGATCCCTTTTTTAGGTTAACCTGGAAGAGCATTCAGCACAAGGAATGTTCTGATGTGTTCATAGCAGTTTCCCTGGACACTTACCTTGAATACGGCAGGGTTCTGACCTGCAGTCTTGACAAAACACCAAAAAACATGCAGAGAACTGACACAGCCACATAAGCACATGAAGGCACCTTAATTTGTTCTTAACACCTCTTCCAGGGCTAGTTAGGAATCATTAAACCAGCTGGGAAACATTGTCTGGCACAGAGGCCAGCTGGCATAGAACATCCTATATCCATACTATAGAACTCTCTGACTTCCCGAAACCCCCGAACTACTAGATCATGCTGGTCCTTAGATGTTCCAGCTCCTGCACTGTACCTGGGAGTCATTTCATAGAATCACAGAATAGTCAGGGTTGGAAAGGATCTTAAGATCATCCAGTTCCAACCCCCCTTCCATGGGCAGGGACACCTCACACTAAACCATGTCACACCCAAAATTGGAGAGAGTGCTGCTTGGCTGCAGCCAGAATTCTGCTGGGACTCTTCTAGCAATAGAACAGAACATGGGTTCAGTACCCCGGAATGTTCCCTGTCACTAATGTACTAACATAGATACAGAGGGTTTGCCCCATCTATCACCAGTTCCATTAACAAACCCAACACCTGAACTGCGTTTTGTAGCATAAGCAAAACACAGAATCCCAGACTGGTTTAGGTTGGAAGGGACCTTAAAGCTCATCCATTTCCAACCCCCTGCCACGGGCAGGGACACCCTCCACTAGACCAGGTTGCTCCAAGCCCCGTCCAAGCTGGTCTTGAACACGACCACATCTTGTGGTGTATTTCTACAAACTGATGGGCTGAGTGGGGTTGTTAAGCAAGGCACAAACAGGGGTTTAAATCACATTCTTTCCCTAAGGAGCAGTTTTCTGTAAAGAGAGAAGGGTCAGAAGGAAACAGGATCAGAAACATTGCAGATATTAACAGCAGACAGGTGAAATTCCTTCCAGCTTCCAGCACAAAGGCAGGGGAAGGAAGTTTCTTTACCAGGGTAGTTTTTTCCTAGCTAGTCAAAACTTTCTGTCCCCCAGAAGTTCTGATACTTTTGTATGGATTTTTCATCCGTAATCAGAACAAACTTGAAATGTTAAAACATCTCAATGTCTCTATAATGTGATTTGTACTCAGAAACACGCACGTATTTCTCACAGTTGGTTCAATAAATTAATGGTGATAGGAAATATTAAATCTATTTTATATGCTTCCATAATTTAGGTGACTATAACTACAAGAACATGTTTCAACATCAGTGAAGTGAAGCAGGGAAAATTAGCGGTGACATTTTGGCAGAACAGTTATTTTTTTGTAGCAGCAAACAGTGAATTGGAAGGCTTTAGCCAGATTTATCTGCCTCATTGTTTTCCATCTTATGCTATAGTTCACCAACTGATCACTTTGCCTTATAACAAATACTGGTCTAAAGAAGGGTCCCGGCTCTCCTCAGGCTGCTGTGACTCTTCCCACATTTATTGCACTTTCAGAGGATGCAAGTGAAATGTTTCTCTGGACAGAAATCATCACAAACCAGATGTGCTCAAAGGCTTTTTTGTGTTTTAGGTTTAAAGGAAGCAAAAAGGATGATGTGCTTGGGGTGTCCTATAACAGGCTGATACGAATAGATATAGCCACGGGAGATCCTATCACAACATGGAGGTTCTCCAACATGAAGCAGTGGAATGTGAACTGGGAAATACGCCAGGTAAAGCTGGAACAGCTCCCTGCAGTCAGTCAGTGCATTTCAGACACTGGGGGATGCTTTCAGAAGGTGTTTCTAAACCTCAGAGTGAAAAGATGTTGAACATGTTGTGACATGTTATTAAATAAGCTGTCTAAAATGTTTTCTTAATGGAGTCTGCAGTCAAAAATCAGAAGCTAAAAGAGCTCCAGTTTAAAAGGTTCCTACCAAGCTGCTTCTTTATAAGTTGCCCTTAGGTTTTGATGGGATGAAATACAGACTCAAAGGTAAATTCAAACCCATTATGTTTACTGCTCTGTCAGTAAAATCTCATTGTATCTCTTTGTATAGCCCAGCTCATGCATCATCCTCTAAATTGTGGTGATTCTGTGTCTATTACTTACTGAGGGTACAGGAACCCAGTTTGTCTTTCAAATCCCAAACTGAGATTGCAGGGCTGCAGGGTGAGCTCCCCTGTGTCTGTGTGTGGTCCTGAGAAAGAAGCTCCGTTGTGTGACTGATGGAGAGTTTGGCTTTGAAAGCTTGAAGCTAGCCCTGTACATTGTAGATTTCTGAGGTGGAACTGACCTGATGTTGATTCAAGCAGCCTGGAAACTTAAGTTTTCCACATGCATCTGCAGGAGCCAGGAGAGATCAGACACAATCCCTATTGCTCTCCTGCAGTACTCCCTGTGCCAGAGCCTGTAATTCAGGGTAAAGCTGCTGGGTTTGCTTTAAATCCCTCTCAAACCAGGCAAGGCAGAATCCATGGCTCAGTTTGCTGGATATTAGAATTGGCAGTAGCTGGAAATCAAAACCTGGACCCCAAAAGCAGATTTAAGGTCAGAACGTAATAATGGACAATATTAAACATTACTGGTTAGGTGTACAAGGAGTTGGGAGTGCCATTTCTGCTCTTCTCAAGTGTTTTATACACCATTAGAGAAAATCAAGTTAACAGCATAGTTTTGTTGCCTGCCTGAACAGCATAAAGATTTTGACCACAAGAGGGCCCTGCCACAGCACATTTAAGAAGCAAGCAGCCCAACACCCCCAGCACAACCATAAGTTTGGGGTTGCAGAGACACTTTCTGCTTTATCACAGGCTTTGCCACCCAACTGTGCTCTCACACTTGCTGGGTTTTCCCAGATGCAGCTTCTCCCTGTTCCTGATTTTGCCATCTGTGTTTCCCTTAGGTTGCAATCGAGTTTGATCAGAATGTATCTATCGCCTTCACGTGCCTGAGTGCAGACTGCAAGATTATCCATGAGTACATCGGGGGGTACATCTTCTTGTCAACCCGTTCCAAAGACCAGAATGAAACACTGGATGAAGATCTGTTCCATAAATTAACTGGAGGTCAGGAATGAGGTGAAGTACACTCTTCCTTCTGCCTGCTTCTCCCCACAGCTAAAGCAGAGGTGAACCAAAGATCTGATTGTTAACTGCTGGCTGATAAATATTGTACATGTCAAAATTCATCTTGTAATAGGACTGATCTGAAGCTAAAGTCACAGGATACAGTATGGCAACTCCATCATCAACACTAGAAGAATTAAGTCATATTTGTTTTCTTTTGTACAGCTTGAAGTTGTTTAATAAAGTGTCTTAGTTATGGGCATTTTTTAATCTATTTTTAATTGCAGCAATCTGTTTAAGCAACTAGAAAGGCAACTTGAGGATATTGTACAGCAAATCTCTGCTAGAGCCACGCAATTCTGTTAAAGTGACTGTTGTTTAAGGTCAGCATTTAACAGGTCTAAAACTGAATAAATGCATATTTTGGATACACTAGGTGTCTAACACTTGCACTGGGTACAGCAAACATTCCAACAGTGTTTCAAAGTCCTGCAGACTGAGCTTTCACAACCCAAGTAGTGGTTACACAATTGGTCAAAAATGTAGTACCCCTGTCTACCTTCATCCACTTAAGTAGTTCCTGGAAGCCAGAGGAGCTACCAGCCACCTAAACCAAAGCACTCATCCTGGCAACATTCAAAATGTTCATCTTTTGAGGAACTTTGTTCATCACCAAGTTGAGTAACCAGGTACCAAGTTTGCTTGCTAAAAGGGCCTCTGAGTGTAGACCTTCATTTTCTGTCCCTGTTACTCTGTTTCACTGTGACATCTAACTAAAATAACTTGTTCATGAGTTAGGAGCATGTAGAAATGGTCTTACTCCTATATCTAATGCAGGATGTAAAAAGGTTACTCAGTGATACTGTGCCTCAGGAACCAGGCCTGCAGGAGCCAGCTCTGTGTGCTGGAGGGGCCGCACACATGCACCGAGTTAGAATAAATCTGGTTCTGCCCTGCAGTGCACAGTGATCAGTAAAGCAAGGAGAGAATGAAGCTAAGAGGTTTTGGACAAACCAAAACTGGTTTCACGTATTTAAGTACAATGGACCGGTCATTATCACCATGAGTTGCTGCAGAAATCACTGCAGGATTCATACATGTCACTGGGAGTGGACAGCCCTGATTTTGCTGTCACATCAGGCACATCCCCAGTGCCTGTCAGCAGGCTGCAGTGAAATCACTCCCAATTTATGCCAGTTTAAACCAACCACAACTTCACATTTTGCAACACAAAGGGTGGATACAGTCAGCTTCCCAGCCCTCTCTACTTCCCTCTCCTCAGCACTTCTTTCCCAGGGGCTGAGGGACCATCCAGTTTTGCTTCAGTAGAGATTTACCCACTTCTCACTTGCTTGACACAGGCCAAGTATTTTCTTCACAGTGTGAAAACCAGCTATAACAGTCTGAGCCCAAACACTTGCAGTATTTAAAGCCTTCCCAAGGGTGCCATGGCAGAACTGAACACACATCTTAGTGCCAGCATTTCTTCCACAGCCTTATCCCAGGCTCAGCTCCTCTTTGATTTTGCAGCCAGGACCGTGAACATGCCCTGCATTACAGCCCTCATTTGGCAAGGACAGACTCTCATGAATGGTTGGGAAGCACAGCTCCATGCTTGCCACTCTCAGAGCAGAGCTTGTCACACAACTCTTGCATGGAAGGCCTGCAGTTGCCACCTGCTGTCTACAGATCTGAACCATGCCTGCAGAGATACAGGAATGTTGGATGTAGTTATTAGCAGAGCACGCAGCTCACTTTACTGCTAAGCACCTACGTGAGCCTCCTCACGGTCCGAGTTGTCTGCACTGGGATTTCATAGAACTACCCAATATTTCCGTTTCTTTCCTGCCCCTCCCTCAGTCTCACTCCATGTGTCACTGCCTTTCAAGAACACACTGCTGCCAGCTCATCCAGCCTGGCTGTAAGCTTCACCCTGTGTCATTTTAGCTTTATGGGAACTATCCCTTGCTGCTGACCTCTCTCCATGTCTCTTCAGAGCACCAGGTATCGTTTCTTGGTGTCATATCTTGGAGTATTGTGTGCAGTTCTGCTGTCCTCAATATGGAGGACATGGAGCTGTTGGAGCAAGTCCAGAGGAGGCCACAAGTATGAGCAGGGGCTGGAGCTCCTCCATATAAAGACAGGCTGAGAACATTGAGGCTGTTCAGCCTGGAGAAGAGAAGGCTGCGTGGAGACCTCAGAGCAGCCTTCCAGTGTCTGAAGGGGGGCTATAGGGATGCTGGGGAGGGACTCTTCATTAGGGACTGTAGTGATAGGACAAGGAGTGATGGGTTAAAACTTAAACAGGGGAAATTTAGATTGGATCTAAGGAAGAAGTTCTTTATTGTAAGGTTGGTGAGGCACTGGAATGGGTTGCCCAGGGAGGTTGTGAATGCTCCATCCCTGGCAGTGTTCAAGGCCAGGCTGGACAGGGCCTTGGTGACATGGTCTAGCGTGAGGTGTCCCAGCCCACGGCAGGGGGGTTGGAACTGGATGATCTTAAGGTCCTTTCTAACCCAAACCATTCTGTGATTCTATGATCATTTCTCTGTGCTCCGCTCACCTTGGAAGGTTTTTCCACAATAGGCAAGGAACACTTAGGAATCTTTTTATGCAGCTGTTTCAGTGCTGTGTGTGACTGTAGTTCTGCTTCCTACAAGCAGCCTTGGTAAGGTTGGAGCAGGAAGGCACTACCCAGGCACACCTGCACCTCTGTAATTCCAGGCTGGATACATAGGCAGCTCCCAAGAAGAGGCTTGCAGCAGCCTGCTCTGCCTGGCACCTGCACCAGCTCTCTTGGGGCCTGCCACAGCATCGAGCCACCTTCCATCCCACCCCACATCACCAAGCGTATCCCGGCCAGACTCCAGACATTCCCCTTCATGCACACAGCGTTCCACACCCACCTTTACTCACACAGTAACCTGATTAGACTTGGCTCTCGCTTGTACCACCTGATTTATACGCAGCACTAAAGACCACAGGCTCAGAGGCCTGTAGTATCCCAGTTATTAATTGCAGGGTGCCAGATGTGGGAGATGTTTTCCACAGAGTGAAAGCAGGGCAAGGGTGTCTGCCCTCAAATTTCGCAATGCAGAGATGAAGTCCTGGAGCGGAATGTTGTTTAGATCAAAACACAGACCTTTAGGAAACTTACACGTTAACAGCAACCCTGTTCTCTACATGGTGCTTAACTACACCAAAGTCAGGTCAGGGTAAAACACTACCCGTGTCAGATGGCTGCTGTCTGTGCTTACATCAAATTCCATAAGGGATTTCACTGCTGCCTTTAGTGTGTGTTACGCAGCAGACAACACACACACACACCATAGTTTTCTGAAACCTCAGGCTAAATGATCCTGTTCTTTGCATTCTCTCCCTGCTCGCTGTAGGAAAATGTCTTGCTTGTGCTTGCTCTGTGGACCAACCTGCAAATACTTTTCTTTTGCTGGTTTTAAAAGCCACTCTCCAGAATGTTTTCAGGATATTTTCATTCTTAACCATCACCTGGATCCCGGCCAGTGGGAAACATTCATCTCTTAAACTTTACAGCCTGGTACCATCCTCGCCTTCTGCTCTCCCAGTGCTGTGCTCTGCTTATCTCGGTGTCACTAAGGAATGCAGGGCTCATCCCGAGCATTCCTGCAGGCAGAGGGGTTTTGTGCAGCACTGAATCAGCCCCAGGGAGGGGGCATCTGTTTCAGCTCTTTGTGCAACATCCATGTGAAAAGACTGACAAAAATGCCTGTCTCTACTAAACATTCCCCCAGGTTGCCACCGAAACTCTTGGAAACAGAGAAAAAAGGAGAAGAATAACCTGGAGAAAGACAGTAACATGAGAACAGGCCAAAGTGACTCATAAAGGGAAAACTCTGCCTGCTGCTACCAGATGATTTCAGAGAAACTGGTGAGAAAGGGCTGCTGTCTGCCCTGGGGAACCTTCACCAATACCTGGGCAGCTGTTCGGGATGTAGTACCACAGCAGTAATATTCCAGATGGTTAAAGCTGGCAGCTAGGCAAAGAGCTGGGAAAATACAACGCCTGCCTCAAACAGTGGGCATCCAAAAGCAGAAACAAAGGTGGGAAATAAAAAGCTCCTTTTCCAAGGATGCTCTGCTGCTTGCAAGAGGTTCTCTGAAATCAAGCTCAGAAATCAAGCGCCTCTGGGCAAAGGCTCCACCTCCCTTCACCTTCACCACTCACTGAAGTGAGTGGTCCACTTGCTGGGCTGCTCTTCCAGTCTTACAAGGCTTGTCTCAGTCTCCCAGATGAAGTCAAGGTTGAGGGTGTTAGAAATAAGGCAGCATTTGGCTCACCAGGTTTCATGGAGTAGCTCCTTTAAGAGACTAAAAACACTGAAATAACCAATGACCAGTCACTGTCTGTAAATACTGAGCTAAGGGCAGCAAACATGATACGGGTACATAGCCCAAGGCAGAGTGAAATCACCTCCCTGCTTCCCAGCTTTCCCAAAGAAAGCCCTAGGGAAGGCAAAGCTTCCAGCAGCCTGGCCGGAGCTGGACTTTCTTCCTATTACATCAAATTCCTCAGATTTTTGTAACCTGCTCCAGTTTGCCCTTTGAGCCTCTGAGAGTGCAGAACCCTGATGGTACCTGTTAGTGTGCACGTGCTCCTGGGCAGGGCCCAAGCGCAGGCCTGAGAGCTGCTCCACCAGGATTAATCTGGGGGATTAGCCCCTCGTTTAGGAAACTATTTGTCTTGCCTCAGAGCCATTCCATACAGGAACAATATGTACATCCCACCCACCCTCCCAGGGAACTGCAATGGCTCCAGAGAGTCCTACTAAAAGACCATATCTTGTTCTGTGGATGTTCTGGTGTTTTTCAAGGCTCTCTCCTCACACAGATAATGAATGACATGGTCAATAGATAAGGTCTGTACATGCAGGCTCAAGGTTTTGGGGAAAACAAGACCTTTATCTGCACTTGAGCACTGAAGCATACAGGTCTGTGTTGCCTTCATGTCATGGATCTAGTCTGTTGTCCTCAGGAATGAAAAACACTGACCACTGTTCTCCCTGGTAGTTTTAATTGTCTCACAGCAGCAACTGAACCATCACCCTTTTGCTTTTACTTTGGAGCCATCTCTTCCAGTTCATCCATTCCTCATTCCTGGCTTTACAAACAGCTCTCAAACAGCCTAATTATTATTTGAATTGTGGGAATGCTGAGAAACCCAGCCCAGGGCAGGTCCCTTGGTGGGAGATGTTTTACACTGTCAGCCTTACTTATCCAGCAAAGGATGAGAGAAGTAGCAGGAAGGGAATTCTCCCAAGTCATGCGGTACAGCAGATGCAGAGAGAGAACACAACCCACACACAGCAGGACTGAGAGATGCCTCCCAAATCCATCACATGCAGCACGAGATGCCACAGGCCCTCTCCACCAGCTAAGAGAATTCCTCTCTGCAGGAGTAGCTCCTGACATTTCACAAAGGGCCTCCTTAGAACAGTCGTTTGTCCCACATGAACACTTCCAGGACTTACTCTCAAGTGCAGGAGTTTTAGAGACAGTTATAAACTCTTGAACGCTTTTACTGGCACCCAGAGAAAGCGACCAAAACCCATGTCCGCAGACACAGCCTTGCCTTTACATCATCCCGACCTGCCAGCAAAGAAACACAGTGATTCCTCTCCCTTCCCCCGTCAGTGGCAGACGTGAGAGCCGGGACTACAGACACTGCTCTTTTCCCTTTCCCCCTCTCTGCTTAGACAAAGAGGGAGCAGCCCTGCCTGAGTGTTAAGAAATAAGAGCCCTCCCACCCCCCTCCTGCTAGGGCCAAGGGAGCGGGAAAGCTGCCTGGAGCCACCCCCTCTCCAGGCTGGGGGAAAGCTGGATGCGGGGGAGCGAGCCTGGAACAAACCCCGGCTGCGCTTGTGGGCAGAGCCGCGAGCAGGGAAAGCTGGGAACAGACAAGAGGCATTTCACGCTCCCGGCTGAGTCACCCCCGTGTATAAAACCAAGGCCGGGTACTCAGAGCCACGCAGAGCGGAGGCACGAGGCGCCGGGACTTCGGGACAGGTATGTGCAAGCGGATGCGGTTTAGAGGCAGGGACTCAGATTAAATCTAAGATCAGCATCTAACAGTCCAATTCCTCCCATCCTCTCCTTGCCATGTGCTGGGGAGCAGGGAGTCCAGCAGCTCCAGTGACCGGGAAGCCCTGAGGCTGCTTGGCTCTTGGACTATTCCACATGACAAAAAGGACACGGGCAACCAAAATACGCTACTTTTGCTGGTCAAATAAACTAATTTCCTGGTATCTACTTCAAACCTGGGGTGGCAGCAACAGATGGTGGTCTGCGGAAGCCCTGGCACCATACAGGGAACAGCAAGTCGCTATTAAGGCTTGGATCAAGTCTGAGATATTTCGTAGCACATGGGACTTCAGTCACACCCCAACACTGTAACGTATTTCTGGATAAGGAATGATCATCCTGATGCCTGGCAGCACAAAGATTCGGCAAAGCAGCACTCGTTCTGGGCTGTGGTTCGATAACCTGTGCAGCCTTGGACAAGTCACTTGGGGCTTTTAATCTTTTTTGGAATGACAAAGACATTTGGTGGGGTGGGGTTGGGATGAGGGAGCACTGAGGGAGATGTAACACTCAATAACATGTTTCTTGGTACGCAGGACTTGGGGCCCTGATCCAGGAGTGCTCTCAGTTTCTAAGCACTTCTACTGAAAGGTGGCTCAGGACCTGCGTTTTCAGCACATCCTTTCCCCAGCAGTTGGGGTGCATTGAATGGTGTGCTGCACTCACATGCAGCAGGGCCCCAGCCCTGCCACCGCCTGTCAGACAGGCTCCAGGGCACTGCAGGAGCAGAGGAGGGCAAGTCTCAAAGTGCCTTTGGGGTCCTCACCGTGGCTGTCACTCAGAACAAGGCTGAACTGCCCTGGCAGAGCCCACACAAGCCCCAGGGTTTTGATGTTTCAACTTTGTGAAGGGAAGGAAAGCCCTTCCTAACACAGAAAAGGCTTTCTTTTTTACCTGCGCACCCCACTGCAACTCAGCCCACTTGGGGCTCCCTTGTCCTTTACTGTCTGACAACCCTCCCCTGCCTTTGGATGCACACATTTGACTTATACAGAAAATTCCCTTGCCACACTCACACCTGATCCCAGCCCTATTGCTTGGGTATCACCCCATTAGATAGTTCTTCCCAGTGGGCTGGACACTGCAGCATCACTACCCTGTAGAAAGCAATACATAACAAGGTATAGAAGTCAAGTCGCATAACATGGTAATACCCTCTCCTGCAGCTTGTCCAGTATAGCATCAACTGGTATTTTTCCACTGGAGTACCCCTGTGCTGCTGGGGAGCTCACCTCTGACTGTGTTGCTGTGCTGGGTGCCAGGCTGGTACTGAGGGTACTGATGTGGGAACCAAACACCTAATAACAATTTGGTTGCTTTCTGCATGGAGAACTGTAGGTATGCTTAGAATTGCATGATGCTCCTGTCCCCAAAGGTTCTATGATTACTTAGGCTTGATTACAGGAGAGATACTAATTATCACTTCCACTCTCTGGATGCAGTAGGAAAGGACTTACAAATGCCTTCACTTTTACATAGCTTGTTACTGCCTGGAGGGATTTTAATTTAGCTCTTAATGCTGATGTTTTGTTATGTTTTGTTTTCTCCTTCCTCAAACAAAACCCAAACAGAGTTCATTGCAAGCCATACAGGAGAAGGATGTTTTCACGTTTGCTCATCCTCTCTCTGCTGGTGGGGAACACTGTGTCCAGCCCAGTGAGCAGAGCAGAGCCTGCAGCATCCAGGGATGTCACCCCCTTTTTCCAGCTGGCTCACGAAGACCCTTGGGAGAACGTTAACCTCACCAGCATGCCCTGTGAAGATCGCAAGAACAGGACCTGGATCACCCTGCAGCTGACCAACAACAGCCTCACGGCTTTCCCTGCCTGCCTTCCAGAGGCACTGGAAACCTTGGATCTCAGCAACAACCTCTTAGAAGAGATGAATGGCACAGAGATAGCAAACCTCCCGCGGCTGCGTGTCCTCTCCTTGCGGCAGAACCAGCTCTGGTCGGTCAGATGGGGATCAGAAGCCCTCAGCAGCCTCCTCTCCCTGGATTTAAGCTTTAACAAGCTGTCATCTGTGCCATCATGCCACAGCTCTGCCCTGCCTAACTTGAGGTGGTTGTCCCTGGCTGGAAATCCACTGATTGAAATCCAGCCTCTGGCTTTCTCCTGTTACCCTCAGCTACAGTTCCTCAACCTCTCTGCAACGCTGCTGGGCCAAGATGACAGCAGAGGAATTAGAGAGTCTGCTTTTGCTATCAGCACATCTCCCAGTGAGGCCACAAACAGGCCTGGAAACATCAACGTGCTTGATCTGAGCAAGACCTTTCTTGAGAAAAGTAAGTTTCTGGACTTCCCACTGTAAGCATGGGGCTTGGTCAGGCTGGGAGGGGGGAGCATTAGACTTGCACAGACCAAACACCATGAAACAGGACTACTTGTCCCAGTGTCATCACCCATCTCCCTCCTAATCCCACTGTCTGCTACTGACGGTCATCCCACTGTCAGCCCTGAGATTAGTTGGGACACAGGAGGAAACTAATTGCTCTTTCCTGACATCTTTATTTCTCTCCCCTCAGTTACACTGTGCTTTATACGGCTGCACTGAAGCAGCACAGAGAGAGGCTTTCTGTGTCAACTGCAACCAGCCAAATCCCTCCTCACAGTGAGACAATCCCTGCCCTGAGCAATGTACAGCATGATTTGTCTCTGTCTGCCTCCCCTGCCAGCCTCAGTTTATAACAGGTGCTGAGGCAGACAGATGTTGGATGCCTTGCCCAGCTGCTTTCAGCCTGGGACATATACCCAGGACTTTAGGGACTCCTCAAGCCAGAGGTTTCACCCCAACTCACACTTAATAGATAAACCACCAAAGTTCTGCCATGAATTTCCCTAATCCCTATTGTGCTAGTGAGTTACACAACTCAGTTGTGGGATGGAAAGGGACTTCTGTGTAAGACCTACACAAAATTCTTTCAGTTTCATGCATCTCAGCTCTTTTTTCTGTACTAGGACAAATAAGATACTTGCCTTTCTCACACCAGTCATGACTGTGTAGACCTCCCTAATCTCCCCCCATCCACCACTTCTCTGAGCTGAGAAATCCCTGTTCATTTAATCTCACCTAACAGGAAAGCTGTTCCATATCTCTTATCAGCTTTATTGCCCTTCTATCTTCCCTTCTTTTCCTCTGCCCTACGACAGCATGACCTGTGGGTAACACTACAAAAACGTGTTTGCACTGGTGTTTATACACTGCTGTACTGATGTTTGTTCTGTTCCTTTCCCAAAGAGCTACAGAAGACAACGGAGATAATTGTTTTATCTCTATGAATTCAAACCCTTTTTTCTAGGCAGAAAGCCACAGGCATGCTCTGTTTAGGCAATAGGTACAAATGTTTTCTCTGCTTCAGTTCAGCCAGAGTGGACCAGAGACTTGCCCAACCTCAGATCACTTCACCTGACAAAGATGTCACAGTTAAGAAGCCTCGATACTGACTTCTTGAAGTCCATGCCTGCTCTCCAGGAGCTGAACTGTCAAGACTCCCACTTGCTGGCTTTTGTGCAGACAGAGATGTTTGACAATGCTCCTCATCTGAGCCAGCTCTCCTTTGAGAAGTGAGTTATTTTCTGTTCTGTTCTTCCTCACATCACGTTGCCTTTGCCTCACACGGTGCCTGGGAGCTGATCTGTGTGCAGTTTGCTTGTTATCGGGTATTTAGGAAGGAGGTATGAGCTTGCATGCCATGCTCAGATACGCCATGTAAAGCCTGTGAGGGAGACCTGATACAGCAGAAGAGCTGATGCAGCTCAAAAAGGTGGCATGAGGCTCATAGCACAGTTATTGGTTGCTTGAGATCACATCCATCGTGCTCCCATTCTTCATCCAATGGATGAATTCATCTAGCACTGTTAAAACTAGCATAGACCCACTGAAACCCACTTGTGATAGCCTATGCTTCCAACATCTACAATGGCAATGTCTCACCAGAGGAGAAGCCGGTCGCAGGTCACAGGTCACTGAGGATTTGTTGCCTTACAAAGGATGAATGCTGGATGAAATCTGCACCATGGAAGCATTCAAAAATCCTGTCCCTCCTGCCTTTAGTGTGAGAGATTAATATAGTTCCATGTTCAGCACTAGTAAAAGCAATGGTTGAGTCCTTATCCTAGAGGCAGTAAGAGCAGATAAACTGCACACAGAACAGTCAGCAAAAAGGAAAAGATCTGGAGGGCACTTTCAGAGATGTCTGTAATACAGGCCCAGATTATAGGGGTATCAGAATAAACATACTTGAGCGTTGTCTGTGGCCTAGGAACCAGTTTCAGGAAAATAAGGCCATTTAAGCAAAAAAAAACCAATCCAACAAACGCAGTGGGTTCCCTCCCCAACTAGATTTACACAGCACTTTACAATAGCTGCAAGAACACCAGTTCAAAGTGCTAAAAATCATGACCCAAACTTAAAAAACCCCAAAGGAGTAGCAGTTAAAGTCTCAGGCAAAAGAGAGCATCTTCTGAGCACTCTGCAGGGAGGTCACATTATCACTCTTTGTGCAGTTTAACAGTAAAGGTAAACAAGGTCTTCCTGTGTTAGTCATTTGACTTCAGTAGGTGAGAGTCTATAGTATTAAAGAGGCAATTAGCACGACAGAGGATGATTGGCACAGAGAAAGCCATTACAAGCAGAGTGAAAAAGATGCTGCAGAAATGGTATAGTAAAAAGTGGAGCTGAATGTGGGACTTAATGGCAGAGGGGAGATCATGATTTACAGAAGACCCTTGCTAAATGCCAGATCCTTTCCCTTCCAGCTGCCATCTCCTAAGGTGTTACCCCTTAGGATGCTTTTTTTATGCTTTAACACACAGCAGGTACACGGTGCAAATTGGAGATGGGCAGGTATTAGCCTGGACTATAGTGCAGAACAGTGGTGTTGATAACTGGCTGCTTTCAAGGGAACTGGGAATATTGCTCTGTCTTGCACATGCCGGGACACTAAGCATGCTGCAGTGCTTGGAAGGTTCTCAGAGTTTGCTAATTATTGCATTTGTCATCTTGTAGCTGTAACCTGAGTTCCTTTAATCCTTGGAATACCAATTCCTCGGATAACATCATCATCAACTTGTACGGAAATCCTCTGATATGCGACTGCCAGCTCTCCTGGCTGCTCTCCAAGCCCAAGAAAGTTGTGCTGGAAAAGTAAGTGAGTTCAAGGAGTTTAAGTAATGCTCTTAAAACACAACTTGAATATGTCTTTTATTTGGGGACAAAACATTACCTACCATATCAGTTACTCAAATTCCTTCTGTATTTTCCCTTCCACAAGAGATAGAAATGCAAAGTGAAGTCCCCTTCAGGGACGAAGTATGGCTGAATTATACTTGAATGTGGACAAAATTCAATGGGCACAGCTAGAACAGTATAAAGTGTTGTTAGCCGAGCATTCTACTTTAAGAAGTCTGTTACCCAGAGATAAAAAATGAACTGCCTTGGTGGGGCAGGACTGGGAGCAGAAACTGAAAGACTTTGCAAGAACTTTAGCACATCATTTCCTCCATGTATTCCCAAAGCCTGCATCAGCACAGGCAGTCAACAAATACCCTTGCAAATAGCACCACTTGTCACCTATTGTTTCCATGCTCTCCTAGGGGTTTACAGAATAATTACAATAAACTGTACTTAAAAGAAGTACTTTGCATATGTATGATGTCTCTGCTATTTGAAAGGCCACCAAGAAGGTTTGTCAGAGAGAGCAGGGAAGTAGATTGTTTCTCACCAGGATGGGCTTAGCAGTTGCATCCTCTTCAAAAACATGGGAAGTCTGAGTAAAGAACGAACTTACTCAGACATTGAAAGGCTTAAAGAAAGAGCTTAGTCATTTAAAGCACGTCCCATGTCAGCACAGCTCCAGCTGCCAACCAGCTGGCTTAAGGATCTTGGGGACCTTGTTACATCTCTGAGTGTGTTCCCCTCTTAGTGTAGCATTAAAGTCTGACCCTTCACGACAAGTTGCCTTGACACCATCACTCTTGCTAAGGTTTGCAGTCCTTGTACCAAAGGATGCTTCCTCTCAGGCAAAAGATATTCCTGCACCTTAGAAAAACAGAAAGCCAGTCAGCTAAACTCCCAGTGCTGTGGAAGGCCATCTGCCAAGCACAGGACTGCTGTCTGATTCGGAGAAAACTCCAGGAACAAACTTGCCAACAAAGTTTTCTTTGTCTCATGTTATGACAACCTAGGTCTGGTCCAGCTTTCAGGTCTTCTTTAATGTAAAGACTGGTTTTGGACAGCAGGTTGCAAATTCCAATCTAAGATGCCTTACAAGAGGTTGTAATGTACTTGTGGATTGTGTCTATTCTACCTTTTTCCTCTGCAGGGCTTGGGAGTCTTTTTGCTACATATCACAGGAAGATTGGGGCAGACCTGCAACATCTTTGTCACTGCTAGAGCTCTACAACAAATGCCAGTCTGGGAGAAACATTACGCTGCCCGATTCAAACACACCCTCTCTGGAACATGATGCTTTCAGCCTCACCAGTTACGATGCCACTACTGTAGTAACAACAACAGACTCTGCTCCACTAACCCAAGACGCTTACATCAGCTCCCTAATTCAGATGAATGTAATGAGCACAACAGCAGCCAACCCAACTGAGCTGATGCTCACAAAGGCCAACAGTTCCTCCCACAAAGAGGAGGCAGTTTCCAAATCCACAAGCACCCATGAGAAGGAGGCAGTTACTGAAACCATGAGCACCCACAAGGAGGAGGCAGTTTCCCATTCCATGAGTACCCATGAGGAGGAGGCAGTTTCCAGATCCACAAGCACCCATGAGAAGGAGGCAGTTACTGAAACCATGAGCACCCACAAGGAGGAGGAATCCATCAGCACCCGTAAGGAAGAAGCAGTTTCCGAATCCATGAGCAATTCTCCTTCCTTGGTGTCTGTAACCACCTCCCCAGGTTTTCTCAAACTGTTCTATCATCAGTCCTCAGATCATGGCTCCACAAATCAAACTGAAACAGACCAGCTAAAGACAGAGCTCAGAACAACCCCTGCGATGTTTCCCCAGGAAGGCACATCCAACCAGCCCACTACTGATTATTCTCCTACAGCAATGGAAAGTCCCAATGCCACTGATCTTCAGTCCTTTGTGCTTTATGTTGAGGAAGGTACAGCACAAACAAGCCTGCCACAGCTGAACTCCACAAGGACCACTGCTCACTCACAGCCTGCATCCACCGAAGGTACAGCACAAACAAGCCTCCCACAGCTGAACTCCACAAGGACCACTGCTCGCTCACAGCCTGCATCCACCAGATCACTGATACACTATGTAGATGACTACGACTACGATGAACAGTCAACACAAACCCCAGTGCAAGTGCCATATACCTCCTGTGACTACAATCCTTGCAGGCATCTTCAGAAGCCATGCAGTGAACTTCAGAGAGAATCCAGATGTTTATGCCCTGGCATGTCGAGGGAGGATGAGGTTCCTGATGCACCGAGGCTCAGAGAGGTGTCTGAAGTCACGGACACCTCTGCACAGATACGCTGGTGCGCCCCAAATTCAGTTGTTCACACCTATGAGCTGATGTTTCATGCCCAAGGCAACGAGGACAGACAGCTTGTTCTGGACAATATTTATTCCACAGCAAGGCAGCACACTCTGTATAATCTACTACCATACACCACCTACCACATTTGTGTGACTGCTTCCAACAAAGCAGGGTCAAGCCAGACATCAGTGCAGGGAATTCCAGGTAATTCATGCACTAGATTTAAAACAAAGCCCAGCTACAAGTCTGTCTTTGCTGCTCTGTCTGCAGCAAGTGGACTCTTTCTCATTTCCACAATTATTTTGTCTGTATGCCTGTGTAAGGCATGCAAAAAGCCTCAGAGTGAGCAGTATGGTACACACTTAGTCTCTTATAAGAACCCAGCATTTGATTATCCCTTAAAACTACAAACCAGTAATTAGCTCTGGGTCACTGTTCTGCACATTCCAAGCTCATTGTCTCTTATCACCTTGGTATGTTTGCCTGAGACTCTCCAAACGTCCTTCAGCAAAACTATGAAATATCAGATTCATAGCCCTTATGTTTCTAAGGGACAGAAAAACACACAAAAACTAATAATGACGGTAGTCAAACAGAAGAAAGTCTTTGGACTCTTGGCCACGTGCTAAGCAGCAGCAAA
The DNA here is from genome assembly GCF_033783945.1 of Neopsephotus bourkii. Taxonomy (NCBI): domain Eukaryota; kingdom Metazoa; phylum Chordata; class Aves; order Psittaciformes; family Psittacidae; genus Neopsephotus; species Neopsephotus bourkii. The sequence continues at coordinate 3,756,621 of NW_026901735.1, forward strand.
CCTGGACACTCACCTTGAAGAGCTGTATGATCACTTACAAATTCATCAGCATGCGTTTTACACAGTCAGAGGCTGCTTTGCCAGCTGTCTGCCTCCAGTCTCCCTCATGGATACAGTGCTGAGAGCCATGACCAAGTGCATCTAGCTAAGATAGACTCTGCTTTTATTCTTATAAATGAAGTTGGGCTTTCAGTTTCTTCTAATGTCCATATAAAGGTATTGCCCAAAAAGACAGTATTACTGGAAGGACTGAGAGAAAGATCTCCTTGAGCTGAGTGGCAAGGTGCTGTGCAAATATAACTCCACTAAATAACTCCAGCAACTGCTCAGCCCAACTTCAGTTCAGGAGAGAGAAGCATTAAGATTAATTGTATAAAAGGACAGTTCAGGATCCTTAGGACTAGGATAATTGTTTCATCCTGACTTTGTATGATGTTTTCCACAACTGAGGCTCCCAAGTGCTACCACAACATCAACTTACAGGCAGTGAGGAGTTTGCAGTACAGCAGTAGCCCACAGAAGGGAGAGGCCATGTTAGCATTTGGTTCAGAATTGATTTTAAGCAGGGATGATTGCTCAGTCCTATCTACAGATTTAGCAGGCTGACGATTTACCTCCTACAGAGGCAAAGAGCCAAGTCATGAAACAATTTGATGTGCATGTTGCTGAGACTTGAAAACCTGAAATCCCATCCACTCACAGCAGTTACACAGACATTTTTCAGATGTACTTTTGGGTCCTAACTTCTGCTACAGAAATCATAAGAGATGCTGAGAATCCCAGTTCTTCAGCAGCTTTGAGTTTGCCATTAACATTCAAAGATGTTTGTGTAAGGGGACGTGTTTGTCCCATCAAATACTTCCCATTCAGAGATCAATAGGTTTATGTTCCAGTGGCTGTGTTTCTGCTGCTGTACACTGCTGTACAGAGACAAGATACAAACTCCCCCACAGATGTCAGAGTGCAGAAGGTGCTGTACAGTGTAAAAGAGTCTCTGTTCTGTTTATTTGGAGGTTTTTAATGCTTCCAGTATTAATGGAAATAAAAGCTACAGAGTTGAGCTCTGGTTCTTTGTTAAAGACCTAGATCTTTGCGTTGTCTTTACCATCTACAATGTTTAACCTGAGAAATTAACTGAAACATTTTCTGTTTTGGAACAGACTTTGAGCATATAGTAAAGTAATGCTTTTATTATGGTAAATTCATGTTATTTGAAGTCCTAAGAGCTTTCATTTTGTATGTGCGTAAGGTGTCCTGTGCCATCCTCACCACTACAGCTCACAGTCCTTTCATGCAGGTTTGTCCCTTACCCTACACCAATGCTGGGAATGACACCACCACTCACTGCACATTTCCTGTGTGTCTGCCCTAAGCTGCTGAGCTTGGCTGACTCAAACTCACAACAGAAGTGACACACAAATGGAGAAGCCAGGATAGCACCACCTTTCACTCTGAAAATGATGTTCACATTCTGGTCATTCAGACCATTCTTTGCTTGGACTTCATTTCTCATCTTTATGTCTGGTCTGCTTTTCCTGCATTTTCTGGGGAGTCTGTCTAGTGAACAGGCACAGGTGCCAAACTTTACTTGCAGTGAGCAGGGACCACCCCAAACCAGGGCAAAGATCATACACTCCCTTGTGTTTGTACAACGTAGGTCTAAGAGACCTTGACTGGGGTCTTTGGTATTATCAGAAACAAAGCAGAGCAAAAGAAGAGATTTGTGAATCTTAAGTTCGTTTAAGTAATGAGCAACTTCACTCTGTTGTCTTTTCCCCCCTCTATTTGAATCAGTGCTTCTCTTGCTTCACTCTTCCTGCAGTTTGTGCTATAACCACTCTTCCCTGAACACATTCTATATGCACTCGGATATAATTTGCAAGTTACAGAAGCTAATGGCTTTATTCTGCCATACTTCAAACATTCCAGCTTGGATAAGAAAGCCTGTATTTATACCCAGAACATGTGTGTCTGGTAAATAGCTGCTGCAGCCCAAGAACAGGTGAAATGACAGTCATTCAAGTCATTTAAGTCACAGTATTTTCAAAGCAAGTATTCAAGTATAAAACCTTCCTCTGAAAGCACTGCCTGTTGCTAGTTCTTAAAACCAATGTATACTTCTAGAAAAACTGAATCATCACATTATCCCCTCTGGACTTTTTATTGTAGCTGCTCCTACTGATTTAGAAAGCAAGCCCTAAAAAGCAAGCAATGTTTTAATCCAAAGGGTAAGGTTATCTTGAGGCCTATTTGCTGGCTTCTACATAATCCAAATATAACTACAGAAGCAAGTTAATCCACCCCCATTCCCCAACCTCAAAACACAAGTAATAACCAGTTTGGAGGTTTCCTGTATCTTCATTATTGTGGATGGACACAAGCCGGCTCCCACAGCGCTGCTTGGGACTGGGGCAGTGAGTAAGCAACCAGGGAGCTAAACGGGAACTTTCCCACCCACTCCTAAAGCCGTGTTTGAAACCGGCCCAGCTTTGCTCCGCCTGGTGCTTCCTCCCCCTTTTCCTGTTGGCACTGAACAGCCAATCCTGTCGTACCTCCAAAGACACAAACCTTTGGCAGTGTGGCGGGGATACCCGAACAGCTCTGAAATGATTTTAAAAGCTAACAAAAGGCAACCCATTAAAAACGAATTATAACTAGTAACCTACTCACTGTTTCATGGTTCAACTCGTCCTGTTTCTCCATGAGAAGAGGAAATGCAGAGAGCATTTAAATATAGTTTTTGAAGAGCTTGTGTGATTTTTAACCTGGCTTTTCTTCCTAAGAAGAAATTATCTGCATTCCTAAGAACTTTCTCCATTCACTTGTCAAGGTCTTTCTTCTTTGTACAGAACCAAGTTCAAGCAAAGGAAGTCCATAATAGCCAACGGTGCATGTGGGGTACCTCCCCTGGCTGCCATGGTGGAAGTGCATGCTTGCTCTGTCTCTAAATCAGTCACTCAGGGAGTCTGCCAGTGGAAGCACTCTGGGAAAAGGAGCCGATCCCTGGAAAGGCCTCCATACAGAAAAAAATAGCTCTCTAAGGGCCAGAACCCACACAGACAAATGCGTTGCTGGCTGTGAGGAGACTGAGAAGGACCACCTTGTCTTCAGTGCAGCAAATGCCATTTAGAGAATCAGTTATCAAGAGCCCTGTCCTGGGCAGCAGAAGCGGGTGGGTGCCCAGAGCAGCAGGATGAGGCGCTTCAGCCTGATCCACATCAGTGCCAGGAGGGACCATGGTTTTGGCTGGGCAGAGGCATGAGGGGCATTGAATGGACCAGCCGGGAGACAATGCAGCCCAAGGCAGGGAGCTGACATCACACCACTGGTTTTATCAGCCTCTTTGTGCAGGGGTGCAAAACCCAAACCACCATGCTCACACAGCAAACACTGCAAGGCACAGACATACTCCTTTGCAGCGATCTCCAGAAAAAGGCATTCATGTGGTGCTGGAAACAAGGAAGCCTCTGAGGGTTCAGGGTCTTGCTTGCCAAGTAGCATCGGATTCCCACTTTACCTGTGAAAGACAGAGATATTTATCACAGGTGTGAACACGTTCCGTGTTTGTGGAAACAGATACTCATAAAAGAACGTGTTTAAACTCCTGGTGCTTTTGCTTTTTATCAGCTCTCCAAAGTATGCAGAGTTTGTTCTGAAGCAGGGCAATATACTACAACAGTAATTCCAACCTCTGTAAAAAGTAGTCAAGCAGGCCAACAAGTAACAGTATTATGGTGAAATACGTTCAGGAAACAACTCCCTACAGGGGGAGGCTGGTGTTCTGCTGTCACCTAGAGGGAGACGGTGGAATCATCTCCCCGGGTACATCCCATGGAAATACTCGGCTTATTCCCCAAAGAACTTAAGCCTGCACCCTACAGACCAAAGCTCACTTACAGTACCCATGTGCTCTCCTCTGTTCGTCTGTGTATCCTCACCCACTAACCTCTGAATGGAAACAAAGCAGAAGTTCTAACGGTAGCAACAGTTCCAGTCCCTTAGATTGTAACTCAGCAGCTTATCTATCCCAGTCTCTTAATTCTTTTTGTAGCCTTATGACCAGGAATTTCTCTGCCAACTTGTCACTGCTATGGCAAAACGTGCATTTCTTCTTAACAGCAAGGAGGGGATTACTGTCTGGGAAAACCAGACCTGGTAAATCACTCTACAAATGCAATAAGGGTTTAAATATGTGGATTTTGGAAGCAAAGATCAGACCACATTCACTGCACTTACAGGAAAAGGGGAAAAAAAAGCAAGGATTTGTTGGGGTTTTGATTCAGCATGGATAAAGATCAGTAACAGGTAATATGTTTATACTACCTGATATCTTGAATTTCATTTTGCACATATCACTGTGTAGTATTACATAGTATTATTATAATAGTAATTCAATGGGGATCTTCTAAGCAACTCATCTGCTTCTGATGATCCAACTGATGCTCATGGATTTTGTAGCTCAAAGGCACAGTGGCAACTTGTACAGCCCTGTGCAAATGGACCATGCTCTGTGCCATTCCTCAGTACCCAGGCAGTATCTCTACCCAGATGGAGCATCTCTGTGGCATCTGATTACTGAGTACATGAGCAGATCAGTGCTCTTGGCCCATGGATACGTATAACTGATCTGCCCGTATGCAAAAGGTAGGGTTTTGCATGCCCCTATAGCATCTCTGAAGAGTCAGGGGTTTCTAAGAAAGCATGAAATAAAGAGTCTCCCTTTTACTGCTAGAGTTGACCACCTCTCATTTCAACCTGACATTTCCCATGACACAACACATTCTTAAGGGTATTTTGACAGTGTAGGTACCTTTAAAGTACAATTCTTCAAAAAGAAAAGGTCTGAATTCATAGGAATCCCTTATAACAAACCCTTCACAGGATTAGCAATGGTTACCCTAATGTCTTAGCAGAACACAACCACTATAGAGTACTTTTCTTCCTTTACAAACCACAGTGCAGCACTATTTACTTGTGCTGCTATTTAATCCTCACACTTCAGCGCTGAATGACATTACTTACAAGTAGATGTGAGAAGTTTATACTTGTATGGCACTCTGTCTTTCCTGACATACTACTACAGTGTATGTCTTCATTTTTGCTAGATCCTTTGCTGAAAGGTGAGCAGCCTTTTCCACTGTTTAGCATGGCTCTCATATCATAGAAAGATAAGGGAGAAAAAAACCCTCAGAAAATACCAACAAGAAACCTCCTTATCTTTACTATACCTAGACCATTGGTACACCCAAAGCAGGAGAGAACCAAAGAAAAATGAAAAGAAATCAAGCAAAAGAATCCCAAGAAGAAGCACAAAGCCCAGGGTCGTTCACTGCCTCGTCCAGAAGGTGGAAGCAGCGATGCAGCTATCTCTGCCATGCAGGCGGGCACAGGGCTAGCAGCTCCTGCTGAGCTCTTAAGCACAGCTCTGATACCAAGAGCGATAAATTCTGGGATGAAACTCCAGATAGAAGAGAAAAATAAAAGCAATCACACACTCAGCACTAGGTAAGGCTTTCTTCTCCTCTGAAAAACTAACATTTACTTGCTGTGCAGCATGTTCTGTGCTGGGAAGGAACGAGTATGGCATTTATTAAACGTTTAGAGGCTACTCGCTGTTATTAGAGCCTGATTAAGTAATGGTACTTAAATAACTGAGATAAGGCCATTAGGTGAAATGATGTCACCCTCTCTTTGGCAATCAGTCCTCATGCTGTCACCACTGCTGCCTTGAGAACATTCAGCAGGATATCTCCGGGAAAAAAAGAAGACAAGACACCACATGAGACTAATGTTCATGTCCAACCTGATGTAAGTGCAGGAAGTAGTAAAAATACACATCCCAGACATTTTCATAGATGCAAATATTCCCAGAAGCCCCATTCTGTCCTCATTACGTGTTCAGGTGTCTAGTGATAATATTTGTGCTGCGAAGGTTGTTCAGGTTGCTGATATTGCATCAGAACTGACAAGGATCACTTGGCATTAGGACACCATTTGACAAGATGCTGCACAATCTGCAGGTAGAAAAGTTTATCATCTGACTGCTCCAGACTGGAAAGAGCTGGGGAAGGAAAATCAAGAGACAAGAGGTGAGATGATCCACCGAGAGTCACAAGCACTGTGTACAGCAGTGACTGTCAAAAGGTTCCATGCTGACAGTGGTTTATTGCTTTTGCCTGAGTAAAATAGACCTTTGAAAGCCACAGCAGCACTGTGCTATTGACAAACATCCCAGAAGGACTCTGTCCTCACTGTGCCTTTAACTCAATATCCCCCTTCTCTGTGCAGCTGCCTATTCACACAAAGCCAGAAAACACAGAGCTTCTACCACATTGAGTCAGAACTGGCTGTAGGTCCAGGTCCTCTTTGAAGGACAGATACTAAACATGCAAATCTCATTTTTTCAAGACACTAAGCTAAAAAAAGCCCCATTACAACTCCAGCATCACATGTGTGGGTGTTTTCTGTACAATTTGTTATTGTTTCACTGCTCCTTGGGAATGCTGGAAAAGGTCAGAACACCCAGAAATGATGATAAGAGGGTAAAAAAAACAATATAATGCGTAGGCAATTCCAAGTCTAAACTCAGCTTTGAAACAAATGTGGAAGTGCTGGTTGTGAACATGACTTAACAACATATTTGTTCCTTTGGGTCTGCTGTCTGAAACCTCAACCTTTACCCTGACACGAAATTGAACTTCAACAGCAAGTCTGACTGATGTTAAGGCATCTCAGGTAACTCTCCCACAAGCAGCACCAAATTAGATACCTAAGAAATGTTTCTCCACAACCCCCTGCCTGGATCAATGTGAACAACTGATACTCAGGTCAGTCGGACATTGCAGGAGCAAGCTTAACCATAACACTGCCACTAAATACACAGTAGTAAAAAGAAATAAATAATCTCTATTTCACATGGAATGAAGCAAAAACCTGATTAGCAGACAAAGCCCTAAATAAAACTCAGTTTGACAGCCTTACTTGCCTGCTCAGCTCAATTACAGATAGCAGACACAAAATGAGTAATAAAACATAATGGCTACTCTGGGTCAGCTGCCACCCAGTGACACCTTCAAACCTGCAATGACCCAAAATCAAGCCAAACTCTAACCAAGGGTGAAGATGACAGTGGATGAGAACAAACCTTTACATCAGCCGGCTGACTCCTTTTAAATACAGTGCAAACCTGATGGCACGAATGCCTACAAAAGCCTCAATCCCAACTCTGCCCTGATCCCAGCTGTACAAAGGCAACCCTGACACACCAGAAGTATTAGTAAGAGGGTAGCCACTAACCACAGCAGTCCTAAACTTAGTTCAGCAGCTTGCTCCATACCAAGTAAAAACCCAGGCTCTCCACCCAGCAATGGAACAGACTCCAACTCCAAATGATTCTCAACACTAGCGAGGCTGGGTTTTGCCAAACAGAGCTACATGCAACAAGATCACAGTCACAGCATTAGATCTAACTTACATTTCCTTCAAAAATCCTGAAAAACAGCCTTCCAAAACCCAAAGGGGGCCTACAAGAAATCTGGAGAGGATGTGTTTCTGATGATTTTGAAGCTGATGTAAAGCCACGTCAAGACTCTTACTAGTAAACTTTTCACCTGTCTATGACCTGGATGTATCTCTACCTTTATATGCAAAACTGTTTTCTTCTCTGCCTGTTAAAAACTGAATATAAAAAGGCAACGACCATTCACTTACAAAACCTTACCTCTATAAAGTCTCTGACAAAGAGCAGTTATCTAACATTCAATGATGCATAAATCCAGATAGGCTGAGAAAGTTGGGGCTGTTCAGCCTGGAGAAGAGAAGGCTGCGTGGAGACCTCATAGCAGCCTTCCAGTATCTGAAGGGGGCCTATAGGGATGCTGGGGAGGGACTCTTCATTAGGGACTGTAGCGACAGGACAAGGGGTAATGGGTTAAACTGAAACAGGGGAAGTTTAGATTGGATATAAGGAAAATTCTTTCCTGTTAGGGTGGTGAGGCACTGGAATGGGTTGCCCAAGGAAGTTGTGAATGCTCCATCCCTGGCAGTGTTCAAGGCCAGGTTGGGCAGAGCCCTAGGTGACATGGTTTAGTGTGAGGTGTCCCTGCCCATGGCAGGGGGGTTGGAACTGGATGATCTTAAGGTCCTTTCCAACCCTAACTATTCTGTGATTCTATGAAAAGAAATAAAAAACTATTAAAAATTGTTTAGAGGTGATGAAATAATGTGACTGTAAAAACATTTCCCCTTCTTTCCAAGAACAGAATTGCCCAAATGCTTGATTTCTGTGTATCACCACATAAAGTTGTTGCTGGCACTAGAAAACTGCTCACCACAAGTATATAGAATCACAGAATAGTTAGGGCTGGAAAGGACATTGACATCATCCAGTTCCAATCCCCTGCTGTAGATAGGGGCACCTCACACTAAACCATGTCACCCAAAGCTCTGTCCAACCTGGCCTTGAACACCACCAGGGATGGAGCATTCACAACCTCCCTGGGCAACCCATTCCATGTTTCACTTGCAGCCAGCTCCTGCTACAGACACTCGGAAAACAAGCTCAATAGCTCACATCCTTGACCTGTTTCTTACAACAGACCGTGTTAGCAGCACCTCACTAGTGCAGGGACAGGTTTCTTGTACAGCTGTCTCTACACAGGAGCACTTCACTGGCACTGCCATATTACGAATCCTGGCTTCTCACATCCAGTCAGAAAGAGAAATGCCATCAAAACCTACATGGTTTAGATATTGGGTATTTTTCTCTCAGTCAGAGCTCTTTTGTGCCTTACTTCATCTTGCTTTCATCACAGTACAAAATGAATTCACTCTCTGGATTCAAGTACACACTTCACATCTAATCCATCTCATGTCTGCATCCTGTTTGACATGAACGATAGTATTTAAATAGCTACTTAGAAACTGCCCCCAGAAGACAAGTGTACAGAAGCTCCTTGTATCAGCATAGCAGTCAAGGCAGTATCATCCTAAGAGGTGTAAACTATCTTTTACACTAATGTTTTTATTGATGATAAAGCCTATCTTCCTACAGTGCTGACACAGGTGAACTGAGTCCCTCAGACACATGGTAAGATCAGCATGTTATGAAAATATACATTGCTTCTGTCTTTCCCTGTAATTCAACTTTACCTTCACTTGGTGACAAACCTACTGCTCAAACCCCCTTTTTGGCAGCATGTTCTGCAAAACACTAAACCAACCAAGTGCTCAAGCCCTACCCAGAACAGCTGGGATAGCAGAGCTGGTCTTGGGCTTAGGAAGGAAAAATACAAGGAAAATAAAGGCAGAAGATCGGGACTGTCTAGCCCTGGGTGAGACCAGAAAGGACACGGAGTTACAGTTGGAAGATGCACTGCATCCACCACTAGTGGTTCATGTGGCACCAAGTGCTTTGCAATAGCCCCATCCGACGTTCCTAACTGTGCAGCTGAATTCCACACAGCTAAGGACAGCCCAGTGATTCCATAGTCATAACATGAAGAGAGTCATCCCTGCTCATAGCCCTGGGTCCCCTCAGGAAATGCCTTCCCTCAGGGTGCCCAGCCAGCCAGCGGGTCCCTTTCACCAGCCACCTCAGTGATGAGGAAACCCACGTTCCCCTGCTCCTGGGCTCTGCACAGCCCCAGCTCCAGCCGAGGGTCACACTGAGGGTGCGGACAGGCGGAGGTGGGCCGCCGGGGCAGAGGAACCCCTTCAGATACCGGTATCGATACAAACAACCACATCGACCCTCCCCGGGATCCACCACAGCCGCTTCCCGCCTCCTCCCCTCACGCCGGCCGCGCCCCTCCGCCCCCCAGCGGCCACCGCGCCGGGCGGGAAACCTCCCAAGGCCCCCGCGCAGCTCGTTCTACAAACGGCAGCGAGTTTCTAGGTGCCCGCGCCGTTCGCCTGCAGGCAAGGGATTGCCTTTCCGGGTAGAGCGCGCAGGCGCGCATGGGCAGCCTTCTTGGGTGACGACACGGTTGCGCCGGCCGGAAGGACCCGTCGCGTCCTGCTGAGGCGGCGGGTGGCTGCAGTGCCTTCTGGAAGGTTCCCGTTAGAGCAGCCGGTACCGCGGGGCTCATCCGCGTCCATCGGCGCGATGCCGGAGAACACGGGCGCCAAGGGCCATGGCGGCGGCGGGAACCGGGCCAGGGGCACCTACCAGGACCGGGACAAGCCCTCCCAGATCCGCTTCAGCAACATCGCTGCCGGCAAAGGTGAGGGGGGAGGCCTGAGCGGCCCGCGCCCGGCGCTGAGGGGAAGCGGCCACCAGCTTCCCGCAGGGTTCCCTTTGCTGCCCTGTGAGGGGCCTCTGGCACACCGAAGGGGTGCTGAGGGCTGGCATCGCCCGCCTGGTGTCCCCGCTGGGACGCAGACGCTCCCGTTGTGTTCCCCCCAGGCCATGCGATCCCGGTATTGTGTCAGTCGGAGGTGTTCCTGGGAGCTCTAACGGTAGGGAACTCCCCGGGATGGGGCCAAGGCGTGTTGAGGGTGCTGTGTTCGGCGTTTGACAGGAGCCGTGGTCGGGTTACTTGGTGTATAGCGCCGTTGTGTTATTGCTCCGTTTTAAAATGGCTGCAATCAAGTGATCGGGTGTTACTGTTTAAGAAAAGCCGTGTAAATCAGACCTGCTATTGCAATGCTTTGTGTCATTGTACTGTGAAGGATGTTGCAGTGCTGGTGGGATAACTGGGACATACTTACTGCTGGAGACACCTTCTCCTTAGAAGGAATGGCTCGAATGATGGAGCAAGTGACTGTAATTCTTTAGATCAACTTGCAGATGTGTTTTTTCTCTCTTCCTAGCTGTTGCTGATGCAATTAGAACAAGCCTTGGACCAAAGGGAATGGATAAAATGGTAAACTTTATACTTAGATTCTTAAAATGTTAAGGTTACTGTGCATAGAATCACAGAATGGTTTGGGTTGGAAAGGACCTTAAGATCATCCAGTTCCAGCCCCCTGCCATGGGCAGCGACACCTCACACTAAACCATGTCACCCAAGGCTCTGTCCAACCTGGCCTTGAACACTGCCAGGGATGGAGCATTTACCACTTCCCTGAGCACCCTGTGCCAGCTCCTCACCACCCTCATAGTAAAGAACTTACTCCTTAGACCTAACCTGAACTTCCCTTGTTTAGGTTTGAACCCATCACCCCTTGTCCTGTCATTATAGTCCCTAATGAAGAGTCCCTCCCCAGCATCCCTGTAGCTCCCTTCAGACACTGGAAGCTGCTCTGAGGTCTCCATGCAGCCTTCTCTTCTCCAGGCTGAACAGACCCAATGTTCTCAGCCTGTCTTCATATGGGAGGTGCTCCAGTCCCCTGATCATCCTCATGGCCTCCTCTGGACTAGCTCCAACAGCTCCATGTCCTTCTATATAATAGGCATCTTCTATAGGATGCTGTCTTTAGCCTTGAAGTTCTTTTCCAGACTTCATTTAAGGGAAAGTGGGAGCTAAAAGCACATCTGAGTTTGAGAAATAGTGTTGTCAGGAAACATATTTACATTGAATTTCAAATTAAATGAAAGTTTCATAGTTACTGATCAGAACTGTGTTTCTCTTCTCCTCGCTCAGATTCAGGATGCTAAAGGAGATGTAACAATCACTAATGATGGTGCTACAATCCTGAAACAAATGCAGGTCCTGCACCCTGCAGCCAAAATGGTGAGAGGCTTTTTTGTTTATTACTCAGAAGATGATACCTATTAGAGCTTAATTTCTGGGACAGGACCCCATAGTAACATTTTGTGTGGACTTGAGGAGCACTACCTCTAGTGATACAGAGCAAGAGCAGTGTGCTTCAGGAACATTTATTTTGATTGCAAGATTCTATGATCCTATGTGCTGAAGAGTTCCAGTATTCCTCATGCACGATTCCTCTGGCTGTGTTTTAAGACATAAAAGAATCTTCATCTCTCATTTAATAAACCTTCTCATTTAAGAACATCTTTCATTTAAGAAAGAAGTGTTAGCGATGTCCCAGAGCGCTAGGATAGAAGAGAATGAGTTCTGTTATGGTCAAGTGGTGTGAGGATACAGCAGCCTGATCTTCTGAGGTATTAAACATAGGCCTCTTAGATTTGATTGTGGTTGGAGATGGAAATGAACTTCCCATGACCCTCCTACAGGAAAGAAAAACCGTGTTAGTCATCATCAGTTTTAAGCATAGGAGAAAAGCTGCTTTGCTTCTGTTAGTGATTTGTTGCTGTAGCTGTGTTTCAGCCAAAATAGTATGGGAAGTTGCAAAAGGTACAGACTTCAAGTAAGAAAATCATAGACTCATACATAGAATCACAGAATGGTTTGGGTTGGAAGGGACCTTAGATCATCTAGTTCCAACCCCTGCCATGGGCAGGGACACCTTCCACTAGACTGTGCATGATCCGTCCTGTTAGTAAGGTTGGTGTCAGTACTGCTGCATTCTTGAATCTCTCTCGTTTTGGTAATGGTTAGTGTTTGCAGTTAAATAGTATATATAAACTTTTGTCATGATTTGTCCTTTAGTTGGTAGAGCTGTCGAAAGCACAAGATATTGAAGCTGGTGATGGCACTACATCTGTTGTTGTCATCGCTGGAGCTCTTTTGGATGCCTGTTCCAGACTTCTTCAGAAAGGTTAGTGTATATATTCAATATGGAAACAGGACTGGAGGTAATTAAATTCTCTTGTCTGCTTGCACGTGTATAATGGAGCCTAATGTAGCTGTTAACCAGTTGAAATGTGAAAGGTGACTTGAGTTTTCACATTCAGGTTGCACTTGTGTTCCACTTGGGAATAGAAGTCTGTTTAGCTGCTTATTTTAATTGACTGCATTGCTGTTGATACAGGACATAGTGCCTAGATGATAATGATTTGTGTACTCACTGTGATTATACCTGTACTTCCTGCATGGGCAGAAGGAGAATGTAAGAAGGTATCAGTTGAATTTGGGACCAGTGATTTTACAGGGTTGGTTTTTTTTACACTTTGCAAATTTATCCTTTCCCTTGAGAAAGTCTGTTGAGGGAAAGACATGAATTACAGACCACAGTGGTTAGTGTAGGTTCTGTTCCACTGGTTCAGGACATGCTTCCATGCGGTTCAGGAGCTTTGTTACCTGTACTGCCACATAATAATTAGGCGTCTGTGCGCACTGGAAATAGAGCAAGGATGACTGGACCTGCACAGGAATGCCAGTGGTGAAGAAAACGTTGAGGAAGTGTGGTGTTGCTGAGATGTCAGACACTGTGAGGAGATGTGCTGTGATTGTCTTTGAGGACAGGTTTTTAGGAACATTATAGCTTTTTTCCTCAGCTTTAACAGTGGAAAGTAATAACGGAGGTCATATACTCATGAAGAATGCATTTTGCTAAGATGTCTTCAGTTTATTCTGACATGAGAGTCTGTAATCTTAAAATAGAGAGGGTGAAGGAAACATGATAAAACCATTGGTTTGAAAGCACGAGTGTCTAACAGCCTTTTTGTATTCCCCACAGGAATTCACCCCACCATCATTTCAGAGTCATTCCAGAAAGCTCTGGATAAAGGTACTGAAGTCCTGACCAACATGGCGCAGCCAGTTGAACTGAGTGACAGGGAAACCTTGCTGAACAGTGCAACTACTGCTCTGAACTCAAAGGTATGGCTGATGCTGAACTTCAGACCGGCTGAGACCTTCAGCTTGCCCCACTTTATGCTGTTCTTGTTAAGAATATCCTGCACATCACAAACCCTGCTGGTTTTCAGACATTGGCTACCTTCTGTTAGACTTTCTCAGATTAAATTGAAACAGAGTGCATGTCAGTCTGAAGTGCTTGGTGAGCACAGCTGTGGACTGTCAGTGTAAAAGCAAGCTTTGACTGAAAACAGCAACAGAAGGCTTAGGTGGGATACTGAGAGCTTTTGCCAGCAGTTTGCATAAGGCAGTTTGTGTTCATGTCGCAGAAATTGCTAATACAGCCTCAATGCCTAGAGAAGTGTGCACTAACTGACCTTGTAGCATATTAATCTGGGAAGCTCTCAAAGGTCTTATTCCCAGAAAGCAAAGTCCAGTTTCCTTCCGTAAATCCCTAAGCATGGTGTTTGCCACCAGCATAGCCTCTCTTGCCTTTAAATGGAGCAGTCATTCCCAACATACCATGTTAAAGCATCTGGTTGATGGGCAGGGAGGGAAAACAAGCTTTGTTTCAAAATTCACAAGTCAAACACTGAAATGCAGGGACTGTTATTTTGCAGTAACTGTTTATCAGTGTTAAATCTCACTGTTTTTTCCTCTTTGCTGTTAAATCCCTTAGGTTGTGTGCCAGTATTCTAGTTTACTTTCTCCAATGAGTGTGGACGCAGTGATGAAGGTGATTGACCCAACTACAGCTAATAGTGTGGACCTCAGAGATATTAAAATTGTTAAGAAGTTGGGGTAAGAACAGTTTGTAGTTGGATGAATGTTGTCCCTGTGAAAGCAGCTTCCTAAAGTCATGGGTTGCTTTTGTTTCCAGAGGCACAATTGACGATTGTGAACTGGTTGAAGGACTAGTCCTGACTCAGAAGGTGGCAAATACTGGTGTAACCAGAGTGGAGAAAGCTAAAATTGGCCTTATTCAGTTCTGCTTGTCTGCTCCAAAGACAGATGTAAGTTAAATTTTGACTTTTGTTCCACTACTGGGGAGATGCAAACGTAGTAGCACACTTTATCAAGGTGCTGTGATGCCAGTTATGTTCCACAGCTGTAATGAAGTTCTGCTCAGTAAAACACGGATACTCATAACTCTTAAAGAACTTGGTAGTTGGTATAAGAAAGAGAACAGTTCAAAAGTCCAGTATTACCATTTAAATAACCTCTAACAAGACACATTTTACTGTTAATGCTTGTTTGCTTTGAGTCAGGGGCTCCTAAATTAAAGCATGTGGAACATCTTGACGCTTGTTTTTAAAGTCAGCAGTTGCTCATAACACTTTTGTCTTTATTTCTGTTTAAATAGATGGACAACCAAGTAGTTGTTTCTGACTATGCCCAAATGGACAGGGTGCTACGTGAAGAGAGAGTCTATATCCTAAATTTAGTTAAGCAGATTAAGAAGGCTGGATGCAACGTGCTGCTGATCCAGAAGTCTATTCTGAGGTATGTTAATACCAATGTACTGGCTTGCTGCATGTGTTGGGCGGAACAGCTGGAATTGTTTGGAATACCTGGAAAACTGAAGCCCGATACTAACAGCACCTTCAGAAAGCAGTGATGGTGTCTGTATGTTCAGTTTAATGACATCTCTACTTTGTAGTCTGAAGAATTTAGCACTGCTGGTAGACTAGCTACTAAAATAGGACTGTGGACTGACTATTTCCCTCTTGTTTGTAGGGATGCTCTCAGTGACCTAGCCCTTCATTTCCTGAACAAAATGAAGATCATGGTGGTTAAAGAAATTGAAAGAGATGACATTGAGTTTATATGTAAGGTAAAGTGAGTTATATGAGTGGCTGTTAAAGTTTACCCCAAAACTAAGTACTTGGCCAGTGCCAGTTTATTATGACAGTTTTACAGGTTTCATGTTCTGCCTATAACATTACAGCATACTTTTCCCTAAAACCCATTCCTGTTCCGTTGAGCAGTCACACTTCTGGAAAGATTCAGGACAGATGTAAAAGCCACAGTCCCAACTGCATTTGGGTCCAGTATGCAGGAGAACATTACACAGGTCATTTGCTGACTCTGCAGTCAAGTTCTCATTGCTGTTTCTCCCCTGTTTCAGACCATTGGAACTAAGCCTGTTGCTCACATTGACCAGTTCACTCCTGACATGCTGGGGTCTGCTGAGCTGGCAGAGGAGGTCAACTTGGACGGTTCTGGGAAGCTCGTAAAGGTGAGAGTGACAGTGTTAATGCCTGCTTAACATCTGCCAATTACTTTAATAACATCTGCTAACTTTTATGGGTTTTACTGCTGAAATCACTACACTGAATTACCTACTTCTAATCCCCAAGTAGCCACTGACTCAGGAAGCGCAGTGGTGGAGTGGTTTTGCACGTCCAGTCCTAACCCCCCACCACAGGCAGGGAAACCTTCCTGTGCCAGCGCCTCAGCACCCTCACAGGGAAGAGCTTCTAATGTCTAATCTAAATCTCCCCTCTCTCAGTTCAAAGCCATTCTCCATTGTCCTATCCTACAGGCCCTGGTAAGGAGCCTTCCCCAGATTTAGCCTTCAGAGTTCGTTTTATGTTTCAGATTACAGGCTGCACAAACCCTGGGAAAACCGTGACCATCGTGGTACGTGGATCCAACAAACTCGTTCTAGAAGAAGCCGAGCGTTCAATTCACGATGCCCTGTGTGTCATAAGATGCTTAGTTAAGAAAAGGTAACATCTGCATTTGATTAATCAGTAATTTAATAACACAGAAAGCTAATGAATGTGCGCTTACATGAGCTGAGGTTTGATTTTCACTCATGTCCACAGAGCTTTGATTGCAGGAGGCGGAGCCCCAGAGATTGAGCTAGCGCTGCGCTTGAACGAGTATGCTCGCACTCTGCGGGGCATGGATGCTTACTGCGTCCGTGCCTATGGAGAAGCACTGGAAGTCATCCCCTCAACACTGGCTGAAAACGCAGGTCTCAACCCTATCTCAACAGTAACAGAGCTGAGAAACAGGCATGCTCAAGGGGAGAAAACAGCTGGCATCAACGTCAGAAAGGTAACCAGGAGTTGTGTGTGCATGTGTGCCTACAGAACTACTTGGGTGTTAAAAGGAAAGTGCTCAGCACTGGGCCTGGACTGAGAGAGGCAGGTTTGGATCTCATTAATGGTGTTCTCCCCAAAATGAGCGTTGTGGGGGATCATAGATTGCTTTCTGAGGCTGTAACAGCTTATCGGAGGGTATTGGTAATAGAAGATATTTAAATGTTGTACCTGCGGAATAAGAAACCTGTCTCTCTTCAAAAGCATAGTTTCACCTATGAAAACAGATACATATTTGGAATGGATATAGAATCACAGGATAGTTTGGGTTGGAAGGGACCTTAAAGCTCATCCAGTTTTATGTGTGTGTTCTAGGAGGAAGACAGTGGTCTGGCTTCTTCCAAATTGCCACCATGTTTAAGCTGGCTTAACCATGTCTTTATTCTCGGCTGATTATGTCTGGCTGTCAAATGGCCGGGGAGAGAAGATGCATACCATAATGTACCCCTGTGTACGCATCTTCCATCCTCAACAGGAGTTGAGTAATTAAGCCCCTTGATACAAGTCTGATTTCAAGTTGGCTGTCTTTCTGGGGCTTCTACTAAAAGCAATGTCACTGCAGTGATTTGCAGACAGTAAAATCTGCCTGTTCTCGTAGGGTGGCATTTCCAACATCTTGGAGGAGCTGGTTGTGCAGCCACTGCTCGTGTCCCTCAGCGCCCTGACTCTGGCGACAGAAACCGTGCGCAGCATCCTGAAGATCGATGATGTGGTGAGGAGTGTTTGCATTGAGTTTTGTGTAATCACCAGAATAGTTATCTAATTCACTGTGCTTCAAAATAGATTTACTGTGTATTAGTCTTAGTTTATGTGCTGCTTAGAAGGCCAAATGGTCTAATAACTGCAATTGTAACAAAATGAAATGCATTATATATGCTGTGCCTTAAAATGAAGAGTTAAAGTGACTGAAAACCCAGGGTCTTCAGGCAGAGCAGCATTTGTTCCAGTTAACCCATGGTCTTCTCACTCCTGACTCTGAACTGTCCTTTGCAGGTGAACACTCGAGGCTAAGCTGAACGAGGAACGTGGGGTCTGTGTCCCGAGCTCCTTCCCTCTAGTCTGGAATATGGTTTCCTCACCACAAGCGCCTGTGTGAATGATCTTAAAGTCCACAAAGGCTTGTGTGCTTTCAGCAGGTTAACTTAAAACAGTAAGAATCTGGTTTGGAAGAGGAAATGCTGTTTGTCAATAAACATGCAGTAGTTTACCACAGGCTTTGCTTTATAATTTTGTCAGAAATAAGATAAATCTGTTAGATTTGGTTTTCTGTGCTACGTGGTCCTGCTTTAGCTCTGGAAAGTTTAACAGTGAGTAATTAGCTCTTGTAAAGACACCCTTGAACTTACACTCTGGTAACATGTACTGCAGGGGTCATTTCCTTTACCTATGCCTGGCTTGAACAAGGGAGTGTCTGCAGTGATGGCACTTCAGAACAGCATCACATTCCTTGCTCTGCTCACTGCTGAGGTCTGGAATGACCTTTGACAACCCAGAGCATCACAACAGGGCTGTCTTCACACCCAGCTCTTTGTACTGCATCAAGCAGCAGAGTGCAAGGGTCAAAACAGCCTGCTTCTGAAAAGACAAGGGTGGTATTACTGTAGTTACAGGGATTTATTTGAAATCAGTTTGGGATGATAATGGCTGCATCTCCCTTGAACAGCCCTAACTGCTCCTTTGATCGTTTCCAGCACCGTGGTGGTCAACTCCCAGTTCTGTTCGGGAAAAACTTAGGATTGAAACCTTTGGACAGCTTCAGTAATCCACACACATCTCCCCCTTGACTGCTTTTCCCCAGAGTCAGTTGTACCATTGTAGCACAGTGCAAATGACACTTTGCAAGCCAAGTTGTAAAACACATACTAAAATCTACTTATACCTGCAGTTAGCTGCACATAGCTGTTGGGTTCGCAGCTACCAGGAACATCCCAGCTGCCCCAGTACATTCAGTTTACAGCTATTTTCAATGTTACATTGCACAGTTTAGAATAAACATTTTTCAACCTGACATTCTTAGCCTGAAAGTTTGAATTGATTGGATCTGTGCGTTTTGAGTAAACTTCCACCACTTTGCTGACCAGCTACTGTTGAAGCACTTTCCTATGACTAATAAATAGTTGATTCAGGCATTCCTGCTGTGCATGAATTACCACACACTAGAGGCTGTTTACAATCACAGAATGGTTTGGGTTGGAAAGGACCTTAAAATTGTCCAGCTCCAACCCCCTGCCATGGGCAGGGACACCTTCCACTAGAGCAGGCTGCTCCAAGCCCCTGTGTCCAACCTGGCCTTGAACACTGCCAGGGATGGGGCAGCCACAGCTCCTCTGGGCACCCTGTGCCAGCGCCTCACCACCCTCACAGTAAAGAACTTCTCTGTATCTAACATGAGCATTCCAAATGCCACCTTACCCCACAGGATTACATTCAGTAGTGATCTCTTCTAGTTCAGGTGTTCACTTTGACTAAACTTCCAGTTCTTGACAAGATTTACAACCACCACTGTATGGGATTCAATCCTTCTCTCTGTGTCTTTACATAAGTATTTGCAATTTCAACACAATGAATAGGTGCACTGGTCATTAACACCTCTGCAGGGGCGGTGGAAATCTGCTGCTCCCAATTTACCTTTATCCCGTTGTCGTTTATGTGCAGCACACACGAAAACGGGAGAAGAGTCATAACCTGAGGGGGTAAAAACCGTGGGTTGTGAAGGAGAGGTGCGAGTTCCGATTAAACGACTTCCACCTAAAGCAGCGTAAATCCAGCCCAGTGTGCAGACGAGGACAGGAAGCCACAGCCGTGTCCCCGCAGACGGCCCGGAGATTACTGCGGCAAGGAGCCTGCGCTGCTGCCGCCTCCCCGCCGGCTCCCCCGGCTCGGAGCCGCGCTGCCCCGCGGAGGAGAGGGGCCGGATGAAGCGGCCCCGCTTCCGCCCAAGGGGCCGCCTCCATCGGGGCGGAGCGGGCGCAGCTGCGGCCGGCGCTGCCCGCGGGGATGGACGCGGGGCACCGCGCAGCGCTCCTGGCCGCCGCCTGCCTGCGCACCCCGCTGGACCCGCGCACCCGCGCCCCTGCCGCGCTCTACGAGCGGGAGCCGCCGCCCGCAGCCGCCGCGCAGGTACCGCCGGGCGCGGAAAGCGCCGTTACCGGTCGTGGAGCGAGGCGGGAGGCGGGGTGAGGGGCTCGCCGTAACCCGCCCTGCACCGGGGCTGCTGCGCCGGAGCCACGGGAGCCTTTGCAGCTCCTGGCAGCGGCAGAGACAGGCACAACCAGCCGGCAGCTGGTCCTGCCTGTGCGGCACCAATCCCTTAATGAGCTTGGAGCGGCCGGGGTTGGGAGAGCGGAGATAAGAAGTGGCGATGCCCAGGGCCGGGAAGAGCTTGGGATCGCTCTGCGGACGGAGGAGGGAGCCGGCAGGTTCACACGGGATGGGCTCAGGAGGAGGCGGATGGTGCCTTTGTAACGACTGTTGAAACTCGCTTCCTTGGTCGTGTGGCTCATCGTGCGTTAGGTCTCGATGCTGGGGAAGAAAGGTGGTTTGCAGTGAAAACCTGACAGAACATAAACGCGATGTTTTGTGGGAAGGTCAGAGCTTATTAAAACATCTCCATGTGGAAAAGCATTGATTTTGGGATAAAGAAAGTGCCCTGGATCTTTTTTAAACATGGTGTTTAAGGATAACAAAAGGGAGTCCTTGTATGCACACAAACCTGGGTTTAATGACTTCTCTAACGTGTAAGCTTTAAATGTACTTAACATGCTTGCTTGCACACAGCTGCAAGCTGCCTGACAGCAGTGCAACCATCAGCATCCCTGTTGTTCCACAGCAACTTATGGAAAGGGGAATAAACATTTACACACACAATACCTGATGGCTTCCCTTATGGGAACAGAAGGCAGGGAAGGTTCTGCTTTGGGTCTGTTTGCTTCTAAAGGAAGGCTTTCCTAGAGCTGCACAGTAATCAAAGGTAAAATGACACTTTACAACATAGTTACACTGGTTTCTTTGGTAAATCCTTTAGATAGCATTTCCTGGTGTAAATACAGTGATTACAGGGCAGATTTAGGGATCCTATGTGCTTTAAGTAGGACCTGTAGGGTATAAATTATCATACAGTAAGATTACTCCATGTAGCTCTGTGATAACATTTGCATCCTTGTATCTCTCTTTGGCATTACTGTACCATTCATTAGCATAACCAGGCTAAAGCAATATTAAGAACCTTGTTCCCCCTTGTAACAATCAGAACACTTTGCAAACATCCCTCTCTTGCAGGATGGTTTTGATTTGGATTCAAGCACCAACAGGGAGCAGCCCCTGGCTCTGAGTGGAGACTGTGACAAGCAGATAGACTTCTCCAAAATGCACCATTCAAACCAAGAGTATTACCTGAAGCTGGAGGAGCTGAAGAACGCGCACTTGGAGACCATGGCCAAACTGGAAAGTATGTACAGGAATAAACTGCATTTGAAAAGAGAGCAGCCCCTGGGCACGAAGAATGCTGCTGCTGGTATGTGCTGCAGGTAAGTCTGGTGGTGCCTTTTATCTAGTGAAGGTGTCCCTGCCTGTGGCAGGGGTTGGAACTGGATGAGCTTTAAGGTCCCTTCCAACCCAACCCAGGCTCTGATTGTATGATGAAACGCTTTGCAGAGATCTGTAAGCCAGGTTTGTGGGGTTTGTTTCCTGGGGCTGGAAAGTGTTACTGTCCCCATTTCCTCTAAGCAGGTAACACAGAGAAGTTTGTTTTAATAACAGAAATGCTTTTTCACCTTGCTAAAGGGCTGTGAGAGTTACAAGTGTGTGTGCAGCAGAGGCTGGGCAGCACGTTTAGTAAGGCACAGTGCCTTTCCTTAGGAAGTGCTGACTTGTTTGTGACCGGCATTGGCTTAAACCTATGATCAGGCCTGAGTGCCCCATGTGCTTCTCTTACCCTTTCCTTTCCCCAGCCAGCACTGTTGAGTTTTGTTTCTAACGATGATACCTCGCAGTGGAAGTTACTGGCTTTGTACCAGTGTTGGACTGACTCAGAACACCTTTTTCTTCCCTTTTTTAAAGGCCAACTTGGGAGAAGAGCTCGTATCAGCCTCTACATCTGCACAAATCCTTTTCAGACTCTGACTTAAGCGATCCCTTAAGCTTGAGTGTATCTGAGGGGTCTGACAGAGCCTTTGAAGAAAACAGGAGTGAAACTCCATCATCTGCACTTGCCAAGCAACGGATTGAAACCATGTGGGATGGGTTCTCTGTGGAAGATTACATCCCTCGCACCAAACCCAGCTCACCCGCCTACAGAACCAGGCAGAAGAAAGAGAAAGCATGGTCACCCAAAGTGACGGTGCCCAAGCCCTTCCAGATGACCATCAGAGAAGCCAGGAAGAAAGAGCAGAACATCAAGTCAAGATCGCTGGTTGAAATGGAGAACAACTTACTGAAGAAGCAGCTGGAGGAGGAAGCAGAGTGTCAGAAGCAGTTCCGAGCCAACCCGGTGCCCGCTGCTGTCTTCCTGCCGCTCTACCATGAAATCGTGCAGCGCAATGAGGAACGCAGGAGGTCTGTGAAAGAGAGGAGCAAACTGCAGCTCTTGGCTTGTCAGAAGCCGTTTAAATTCATTGAGCGAGAGAAGCAAAGGAACGAGATGAGGAAAATGCAACTGAGAGACCTTTCTGCGCCTGGAAAGAAAACAGGACTGTTCAAAGCAAAACCGGTTCCTAGATGTGTCTATAGCCCGGCTGTTAATGACAGGCTGAAGGAGGAGGAGCTCTACAGGGAGATCAGGATCAGAATGAGAGCTGAGGAGCTGCTACGTAATTCATCTCTCCCCAACAGCAGGCTGGCTTTGAAAGACACCAGCAAAAAGAAGAAGCCCAAGTGCAGTGAACCAAAGCAAACGGAGCATAAACCCAGGATCAAATCAAGTGTTCCAGACTTTGAACTGCTGCACCAGAGATTTCAGCAGCGGCTCCTGCAGCAGAAACAAGTGAAGCACCTGACGGTCTGTGAACCTTTTGGTCTCCGTACTCCATATATCCCCTCAAACAAGGGGAAGATATTGAAGGACATTGAAGAGGATGAAGAGAAGCTGAAGGAAACACGCTGGCCATATGTCTCTCCAAGACGTAAACCCCAGATGAGACATTCAAGGGTAAATTCACATCTTGGAGGAGCTAAATCACCAAAAATCACAGAATCCACAAGACGTCGCATACACGCCATAAGGTGACTACTGCAGTGGTGCTCTATGTTGTGGATGTACTTTAAGAGCAGTCTTCTCTGGTATTTCTATGTATCATAGAATTGTAGAATAGTTAGGGTTGGAAAGGACCTTAGGATCATCCAGTTCCAACCTCCCTGCCATGGGCAGGGACACCTCACACTAAACCCTCTCACCCAAGGCCTTGTCCAGCCTGGCCTTGAACACTGCCAGGGATGGAGCATTCACAACCTCCCTGGGCAACGCATTCCAGTGCCTCACCACCCTAACAGGAAAGAATTTCCTCCTTATATCCAATGTAAACTTCCCCTGTTTCAGTTTTAACCCATTACCCCTTGTCCTACCACTACAGTCCCTAATGAAAAGTCCCTCTCCAGCATCCCTATAGGCCCCCTTCAGATACTGGAAGGCTGCTATGAGGTCTCCACGCAGCCTTCTCTTCTCCAGGCTGAACAGCCCCAACTTTCTCAGCCTGTCTTCATACAGGAGGTGCTCCAGTCCCCTGATCATCCTCGTGGCCTCCTCTGGACTTGTTCCAACAGTTCCATGTCCTTTTTATGTTGAGGACACCAGAACTGCACACAATACTCCAGGTGAGGTCTCACGAGAGCAGAGCAGAGGGGCAGGATCACCTCCTTCGACCTGCTGGTCACGCTCCTTTTGATGCAGCTCAGGATACGGTTGCTTTCTGGGCTGAATATGTAGTGAATTTTTCCATGCAGTGGATATAGAACTTAATGTATATTAATATAAGGGCTTAATTATAATAGACAAAATACTTAAAAGTAGGACTTAAGATTGTTAAAGAAAGAATAGTACATTCTTGTCAGCATATGCACAGGAAAGGGATAAATGCCCACTGCTTCCCAGGATGCCCCTGAATCCCTTAAAATGGCACGTACCTTGTGTCCTCTTACACCTACCCTGTTTTCACCCTGCTTTCCTCTTTGCCAAAGCTTCCTTTGAGGTCTTGCTCTTGGTTCAAAGTGAATTCAGCCTTAGTTTATGTTTCCACCAGGAGTTCACTTGAGGAAAAGAGGAAGCTGGAAGAACAGCAGCAAAGGATCAGAACAAAGCAGAAACAAAGAACAAAAAGCCTCCAGAAACTTGTAACCATTCGGGCTGAGGCCAATGACCCCCATCAGAGCCTTGCTCAGGTGTCTGAATCCAAATTAAGAACATTCAGGTATCTTGTTGCATTCCCCTGATCCTGGAGATCTCATTCTACATTGTATGAGAGACATACAATGTAAAATATAGTGTAGTCCAAGTTTATGTAGTCACACGTTTGCTAAATCATACACTGTACAAGCAGGTAGGAAAGAAGTGGCCAAATGCAGTATTCCAGCCGGGAAATTGTTGCCTTTTCTCAGGATTTTGATCTTTATGATATTACAGCTTAGCTCCTATGTTTCCTCAATGCAGAAATCAAAAGGAAAAGGACCAGTGTAGTTACAGAATACCCTTGCACTGCTGGAATGCCAGGTGTTGGTACAACTTTGGTGCTCGCTGTCTCCTACAGTAATGAATAAGTCACAATTCATCACTTTGTCCCAGCAGGACCCCACTTAAGAGGGAAAATTAGAGCAGGAATATTAGTTCAATGTAGCACAGGTATCAGCAGCAAACCAGGAAGCTGCTGGTGCTTAGTGGGAATGGGATCCAAAACTCCCTTTAGTAGAGATAGAGACTGGAAGGCTGTTTCTATAGGACTTGAGGAAAAGTAGCACTCAAGGAATAAACATCAGAGCCTTCTCAGTGTGCTGTAAGCTACCAGTCCAGAGGGCTCCAGCTCTCCAATGCTGATCTGACTCCAGAACTGATGCTTGGCCTTGTTTCTGCTTTTCATTTCTGCTTCTTGTTCTTTGTAATTCCTAGGAAAAAACCTCCACAAATTAGTCCTGTTTGAATGAGTCTCTAGTGAGGTTTATATCTCTCTTGGCACCATGGCACTGCAGCAGTATCATCCATTTAAGGTGGGGTTACGTGGTGACAGTGAGAGGTACTGAGTGCTCTGCCTCTGTTGCTTCATGCATAGGCAGGATCCTGGGCAGCGACTCAAATCCTGATTTCCAGTAAGGAGGCAAACAGCCAGTAACTGACAGTGGTAGGGCAAAACAATACAAGGGTGAATGATGGAATGGTTTGGGTTGGAAAGGACCTTAAGATCATCCAGTTCCGACCCCCTGCCATGGGGAGGGACACCTCACACTCATGAATGCTCATGAGATAGGCCTGATTATGAGATTTGTAGCTTAGATTAGCAATTCTTAACTCTCCTACTAAACATTAAGACATTTAGAATATGGTTGAAGCCAGAGATCTGTCTGAAATGCAGGTGGAGGCAAGGGCTGTAGGCAAAGCACACAAGGGCAGAAGCAGGACTTACACATGGTCCTGGGCAGCAGAGATGCAGTGGTAGAGATGCAGGTCAAAGAGGGCAGTGCCTTCTGACTATTTGGGTAGAGTCAGAGCTCAAACACTATTGCTTTTGTAATGCAACCAGTAGATAATAACAGGAGCTTTCTAATGTCATTGTCCTTGGGTAGATGATCTGCTGACTGTAGGGCAGAAGCAGAAAGCAAGCTGAGTTACAGTAGCAGGGTGGAGAATCAAGAGGAGTAGTGGGTGTGTTTACAAGATGTGATTTGAGTTCATTCAACAGCAAACTTCAACATTGAAGTCTTCAGCTTAATCAGATTTGGTGCATATTGTAACACACTCGTCCTGCGTTCTTGTCTGCACATAAAATTATGCTGTTACAAAGCCAGATTACTTCCCTGGTGCTGATGCATTAAGGCTGGTACAAGTGCTTAACTTGATAATGCTTATTTCAGCATAGGCTGGGTAATAGGGTACATTAATGTAAGTGCTCTCCTAACAGATAATTAGGTTTGTAGAGAGCAAGCAAGGAGCAACAATGAAGTTCACTCCCTCCACGTGGTGAATAACTTGCTTTAATGCACAGCTGTTGTGCCTTGCAGAAGTTCAGAGGATAGTAAGGGAAGGAGGCAGGAGGAGATACAAGTGTAAATGTGCCAGAGCTCTCATGCCTGACCTTAAGTGACTTGGTAATGCTGGAGCTGGCCCAGCACAGAGGCAATACCACAGAGAGGTGTCTGTGTCACACACAGAGGATTACAGCCCATTACCTGGATTATCTGGTGCTTGCTGTGATCTGAGACATTTCCTCATCCTGCTGTATTGCCTGGGACCTTGACAAGCCAAGTAGGAGAACAGTGTCCTATGATGGCACTGGCACAGGGTGCCCAGAGAAGCTGTGGCTGCCCCATCCCTGGCAGTGTTCAAGGCCAGGTTGGACACAGGGGCTTGGAGCAACCTCCTCTAGTGGAAGGTGTCCCTGCCCATGGCAGGGGGTTGGAACTGGATGAGCTTTAAGGTCCCTTCCAACCCAAACCAGTCTGGGATTCTATGATCCAGAATGTGGCCACCCCTCTTGTGAGACAGACTGGAAAAGTAACAAGCTTCTTATCATCAAACTTTTACCTTAAAGTGCTGAGTTTTGTTTAATGATACTAATTTCCTATGTGTATTCTACTCAGTATTGCTTAGAAGAAGCAGAATATCTGTATGAAATCAGAGTTTAAAAAACTAAGTATCCTAAATAACCCTAAGAATCCAAACTCAGGCAAACTCTGTTTAAGCTCAGTGGCCAGGACCTCTCTCTGCTTCTCCAAAGTGACAGCTTCCCAGCCAGTTTTATTCAGTGCTTACAGAGAGGCAATTGCTGTGAAATGAGACAATAACCTCAGAGCCTGTAACCACTGTAAACTAATTTACTGTTGATACATCTTTAAGTAGGCGAATATTGAGTTTGTTAGGAGCAGTTTAACTGCGGTAGGAAATGGCTTCTTGTATTATAAATTCCTAATCATTTCTCTTGTCCTCTGTTTCCCTTAGGAATTATGAGAAGCAGAGAATGCAAGAATATCTGCAAGAGCTGCAAGAAATGGAAGAAAGAGTAAAACAAAGGCCACTGCTTTTCGAACGAGTCACTCAGGTTGTCTTGCTTCTGTGTTACTTCTTACCTTCAGATACTGCATTAAGACATGGGTAGTCAGACATTTTCAGAAGATAGCTTGAATACAGCTTTCAGGCCAGTATTTGTCCATTCTAACCATATAAATACTGCTAATTTTGGGGACTAGATATTCATGGCATGCTTGCACAGGGAACAGGGATGGCTGTAGTAAATGTTGTCCAAATCAGTTTCACCATGAGTTACAACATGAGGGATAGGACAAGGGGTAATGGGTTCAAAGTTAAACAGGGGAAGTTTAGATTGGATATAAGGAGGAAATTCTTTCCTGTTAGGGTGCTGAGGCACTGGAATGGGTTCCCCAGGGAAGTTGTGAATGCTCCATCCCTGGTGGTGTTCAAGGCCAGGCTGGACAGAGCCTTGGGTGACATGGTTTAGTGTGAGGTGTCCCTGCCCATGGCAGGGGGGTTGGAACTGAATAATCTTAAGGTCCTTTCCAACCCAAACCATTCTGTGATTCTATGAGTAATTTTAAACTCAACAAAGAATTACAGCAAAAATTTAGGAGGTTTAAGCTGGGAAAGAAGTGATAAGAAAATTCAAGTGTCCACTATAAAGCTCAGCTGCAGTATGTATTATTCTCTCTCCATTTCATTACAAGCACATGCTGTTAGTGTGGTCCCTGACCTGTTTGCAGACCCAGAGAGGCAGCAAGTCATAGATCACTGGTTCCCTGGTCCCTTGTCTGTGTGGGTTTCCTGGGTGCGGGGCAGGAGCATCCACGTAGGTTGGAGGACAAGTTCTCCTCACTCAGATGTTAGCTGGTGGAAGAGAATTTACACCCTCAGTGCCAGAAGGCAGAGATACACAACTGTGTAATCTGTTAAACAGCAGGTACGAAGGTGAACACTGATTTTTTTAGGGGAGTTCTACATGGCCACATCTTCCTCCTCCTCCCTCTAGAGCTATATACAGAACACAGAGCTCTTCATTAGCCAGTGGGTACAGGGAGCAAACCAGCTCAAACTAGTATAGAAAAGGAAAGTCTGGTGTAAAGTTTAAGTATTGTATTGCCATTTTTACCTGCAGTGAATAATCATTCCACTTGCCAGATGCAATGAATGAAATGGAATATTACTATCAATAAAGTATCAAAAGACAGGCATTGAATGCATTTAGATAACACGTAACCATTGTGGGTTTGCCTACAGAAAAATGCCAGAATAGCTGCAGAAAAGCGTTACTCCAACAGACTGAGAGCGCTGGGGATATGCCCTGAGTTTGTGTCAAGGAAAGGACAAGGAACCAAATTACTACAATATTCCAGTGCTGAAGATTTTAATTACTCCACTGATGCCAGAGAAAGGTAGAGATTAATGAAGGATTCCCCCCCCATACCTAGTAATTAGTGAGTTTTGATGTGTAGGTTTCTTTGTCTTACTTACTTGCAGTATTTCCCATGTAAATACCCAACTGTAGTTAGCATTAGTATGTATCCTGTTCTTTTACCCCAATTAAATGTGATTTTATAAAACACGGGAGAGCACTGGATATGGTTTGAAATGCCCTTCAAGGAAAACTGAAGGAAAACCTTCTTTATTTGTTCCTGTCACCAAAAACTGTGGCAGGTTGCTAGTAAGTCACTTCATTCTGAATTACCTTCACTGAATTGTGAAAGTAGGTCTTGTAAACCCCACTTTTCAATATCCATTAGGTATTATGATTCAAAAGAAAGCAGAAATGAAAGAATTGAATATATATAAGCAATACTGTTATTTTCAAGCATAACAGCAGACTCCAGTGTCCCCCCTTCCCTTTTCCTTCCCCATTTCCACCCCAGCCAAGGATTTGTCCTACATTACCTGCAGGTAGTTGAAATCCTGCTGGAGGGCATCTTACCTGCAAGTAAAATCACACGTTCAAATTGTCTTTTCAGAGCCATCGAGGATGAAGTGAAGGAAAGGGAATCCTTTGAGGCTGACAGCAGTGGGTCTGAGCAGTCCTGGGGGGAAGAGGAGGAGGAGAACAGAAAAGGTGTCACAACTCCCATCCAGGATGGCCAGTCCAGTGAGCTGGAGGATGAGGAAGAGGCAAGAGCCAGCTCTTATGCCCATCAGCATTGCCATGCAGCTGAGTTGAGCCCCCCCTCTGATCAGCATCATGAAGAAGAAGAGGAGGAGAAAGAGGAGGGGGAGAAGGAGGAAGATGAAGCACAAGCAAAAGCAGGCCGGTCACTTAGCCATTCCCAGGAAGAGGAGGAGGATGACCAGTCAAGACCCAGCTCTCGGTCTGATCAGCCCCATGAGCATGAAGAGGAAGGTCAGTCTGACCCTGAAGCTGAGGGTGCTTTTGGCTATGAGGATGAGGAGTATGAAAATGATGACTCGGAAGAGAAACCCAGCGATGGTGAAGCTGACTGAATGAAGGCAGGCAGATGGCCTGAGGCTCAGGAACCTATTTCATTGCTGGCAGTGAAATAGACACCAAACAAAGACTTGCTACTTTTCTACTGATACAAAATGCTGTGAATTTAAACCTTTCCAGCCTTTCCAGTGCAGAAATTTTGTCTATTTTCCAGTAGGAAAGATCCAGTTCGGAATTTCCACCAAAAAAAAGAATCTACTTTTGTATTAATCTTATTTATTCTAGTCTCATGTGATATCAGTTTGTAAGATGAACTGTGACCCCTGTTTAATAACAACAGCTTGCATGCTGCATTGGTAAGTACTGAGATCTTCTGTCCAGCTCTTTCTACATGCTGGCGAAGGCAGGTAAGATTCTGGAGCAGTGATTTGCCATCATCAGTGTCTTCTGGTCTCATGTAAATGTTTCAGTGCTTGTGGGGTGTGTTCATGCCATGTCTTGTAGGATGGCAATGAACAGACAAGGGTTTGTTGTGCGAGACCTCAGAGTGGTTTTAGCCAGGAGCACAATGTGTGCAGTTAGACCATATGGCCAGGTGAGCCTGTTCAGTTCCTCCCTCTTCTTCCCATGGGGTTTGTCTTCTGCCCACTTAAGCGAGCTGAACTGTGACAGGAAATAAGGTGCTTCATCACCTCAACTACTTTGTCTATCTAAAATATTAACAGTACTGCAGTTGCTCTCCCTATAGTGGAGAAGATGCCTCGAATACATGGCAGGGACCACTTAAAACTTCACAGACATTTTTAAGGCTTATAGGCAAGCAGAAGAGTGGCTCAGTAGAGCAAGTGACGCTGCAGATCTTGTATGTGTCGTGTAACCAAGCCCCAAAACTGCTCTTTCAACTCCATTTTAATTTGAAAAGCTCAAACCATGATCTTGTAAAATCATTCTTCATAAATTCTGGCAATCTTAAAAGGTCTTTATTGAGGCAGGAAATATACACTGTAAAGAGAGGATCTTACTAAGTCAGGTAAAAATGTAGCCCAACAGCTCTAGTTGATGCAAGTAGGGAAAGAAGGGCTTTAGGACCTTTTCCTACACTCTTGCCACTCAGGACTTCAGCTACTACTTCTGTTCAGAAAACAGAAGGTTTGGGGTTTGGATTTGATTGTCTTTCATTTAGTTTCTTCCATGCTGCATTCAATGCAGCATGGAAATTGCAGATTCCTGTTGTTGTTTCTTCCTCCTGGCTTTAAGAAACTGTGTAATGATGTTTGGAAGTTTAACATGACTACTTGTATTCATTTTTGAAGTGTGAGCGTAACAAACAGAAACTTGAAATTTGCTTCTTTACTTAAATAAAACAGACATTTATGTATGTTGTGCGTGACAGCATCAATCACTACTTCAGGAGGAAGATGACGGTTTACAATCCCTAGTTATACCTGAGGGTCCCACAGTACCAACTCAAGGCTGGTTTGCTTGTGCTTGTCAGTATTCTATAATCCTGAAGAGCTGTACAATATGTTGTTGAATTCATGGTCATGTATAAATGCTACTTGTCTCCTTAGGAACTAAGTTCTCTTGGAGGAAGGCAGAGGAGCTCTAAAGGAGTTTTTGCTCAATGATTATTTGAAGAGATTTCAAATCAGAAAAGATGCAAACCATTTCTAAGGTCTGGCAGCACTCAAATGTTCTAAAAGAATGAATCTAAAACTGTTGAACTGTTAAGATAGAGATTAAAAATATTGCTAGAAATTCCTTGAACTGAAATGAAGTAGCAAAACCAGTGGTTTATGTAAGGTTTTAGAAGAACGGAACCTGTGTATAATTCAGATTGAGCTTTTTGATGAATTCTTACTATATTAGCCTTAATAATAACAGAATTCATGAACACCGATAAAGAATCATAGAACAGTTAGGGTTGGAAAGGGCCTTAAGATCATCAAGTTCCAACCCCCCTGCCATGGGCAGGGACACCTCACACTAAACCATGTCACCCAAGGTTCTGTCCAACCTGGCCTTGAACAACATGCTGAAGGATGTTATGTCAATGATAGAACAGGAGATACAGTTCAGTTTTAATAATTGCAGATAAATGCAGGTGAGGGTAAAACATCTTTCTGTATTATATACTACTATACAGTGAAAAAAACAAAAGCAATTCCATCTTGAACACTGCATGAGCCCTGGTCCTCCCATCTCAAAAGGGATTTCTTGTGTAAGTGGAAGAAGGCAACAAGACTGATCAAAGATAAAGAATGGGTTTCATATGCCAAGCAGGTAGTTTGGGGTTTTGTATGACAATATATACAAGGATTCTTTAATTTGGGAAAGATATGAGAGATCAAACTGTGAGATGTGAAAGGAGCCATTTATGGAGATCGCTTTGAGCAGAGATTTTTCAAAGGGGAAGAATAATGAAATTTAGGTAAAAAAATCTGCTCAGAAATTGCATTACAAACGAGAAGGGGATGAGCTTTCCAACAAGGCATGCAAGAGGAGAGGAATAGCAAAGAAAAATCACAGATGACAGAACACAAATGGGGGAAGACTGGTCAGGATGAATTAAACCTCTTCAAACAAAGAACGAGGCACATACATACGCCATGCTGGCATGAGATGAACAGTAGCCCAGCCTAAAACCCAGGTCATTATTTGACCTTTGGGTTTTGTTGTGGGGATTTTGCTTGGGTTTTTGGCAAAGAAGGTGATTTAAAATGTAGAGAAAACAGGAAGGAAAAGGATGATGGCACTGCAATGAAAATGGTTACATTTAAAGAAACAACATGAAAATCCAAATCCAGGTAAGAGGTTTTTGCAAATGACCAAGAAGCAGAGTAGTACCATAGAAATGAGAATAGAAACTGTAGCACATGGAGTCATTTCAATGTCATTCGATTCACAAAAGATGATCTAATAGAAGCATTTTAAGTCAAGAAGCTCATTAAGTGGGAAATGCGGGTGCGTTATGCACTGAGGGAAGGTACTTAGCAGGAGGGAGATGAATAGAGAAGTTTCTCACAGCGTACTGAATATTCTGGCTTTAATGTTTTAATCAACAGCCACAGCACAGATGTAGAAACCTGTGCAGAAATTTGCAAAGAAAATGAGAAAGGTGTATCCAAAAAATGCAAGAATGACAGCTCTTTAATGGGAATTCGACACCTGAAGCTGCAAGGAGAAAGCCCCAGGTGACCTGTTGAGCAACAGATATTGTACCTCAAAATGTGATCATAGACGAGGCCATGGCATGGAAGGATATGGCAGGATATTTGCAGCAGGATGGGAAGAACACTACTTTTAAGTCCACAAACACTGCAGATCCCGTTCTGGTTTCCCAAAGGATTCTCATGGCACTGGATGTGAGCAACAGCCTTGGTTGTATCTGTTCACATTAACCACAGGTTCCCACTGAGATAAGCTGTAGCCATATCCATGGTGGTGGAGAAGGTCAGTGTTACAGGCAGTCTGAAGGGCCAGCATTAGCTCGTGGCTGCAAGGCAGTGGCTTGCAAGTGTATGTGATTTGTAGGGGATACACAATCCAGGAAAGGGATACAGATTCTGGAAGTTTAATGCTCACAGTTGCTATGGAACGGCTCTAATATCTGGTAAGCCCAGGCTGAAAATGGTTGTAAGGTTGTAGGACCTCCACTGTAATATCTGCTTTTACTGAAGTTTAGAGACACTGTATGGTTTTAGCAGCAGCAAATTCCACAGGAAAAGGGGTATCACTGCCAAGTGAACCAAATACAAGTACAAAGCCCACAAAGAAATGACTTTAAGTTGCAGCCAGATGCAGTGCCCCATGTAAGCGTTCAGCACCCACGTCCATCTGCCTTGCACTGAATGCAGTCCTGGAATGTTAATATTGACAAGTTGTGTATATAAAGCCTGTTTATAGCTGTTTCTAACTCTATACCTATCTATGTAATTACATATATTTCTGTGTTTTGAAGAAGCCAGAAGGTTTAGATATTGTGGGGTTTGTGGGTGTAATGCAACGTTGCGGTGTTGCTGAGGGAAGCCAGGGACAACTTTGAAAGCCAACATGAAAGTGCCACCTCAACACTTCCTCTAAAAACAGCGTCCAGCTTTGAAGAACAGGCTCCCAAAGCACAACACCCAGCTGGAGACTCCAGTGAGTCTCTATGGGAGCTGTTGCTGCTGTGGGACTGTTCTGTAACACCTTTAGCTTTGGCACACAGAGGGGTGTTTCTGTCTTATAGGTAAATGTTGGTTGCCCTCCAAATTTACTTGTATCTCAAGTGTTCTTTGTATGTGTGATACCACTTTCTCTAGAAATCATCTTCTCAAGTACATCGTGACCATAACAGCAAGCTGGAGGTTAGGTTGGCTTTTCCTGTAAGGGAAAAATGATTACATCAACAACTTCAAATGAACAGAATAACCAAAAAATGACCAACTTGCTGAAGAAAACATTTAAAGTCATCACTGGTTTTAAAGTCATTATAGCCCCATTTAGAATCCTCAGGCTGCTGGGATGGCAGAAAGCAAAATATGTGCCTGAGCTTAACAAATAATAGGCACTGTAGAGATCAAAATGTATATTACAATATGTATCTGAAAGTGTGTTTATACAGTTGCCAGCGAATTTAAGTGAGACATCAGGTACGTATTCAAAATAGATGTGGCTAGGAATACATTATCAGTTCATCATGAGACGATCTGGCAGCTGTGTGCTTACAAATGTTAACATGCAGGTGAAATCAGGCATGGTTTGAGACCTGCTGTCCTCACCCTTCAGTGGAATCTCAGCCTTACATCTCTGGTTGTGGATTTTGATAATTATGTGGCTTTAGGGGGGAAAAAAAGCCTTTGCATGTTCCAGCAAAACTCAAATTGCTTCTTTCTTCAATAGGAATTTCAGGTATTTGAGGAATGTCAGAGGAAACTGAGACTTACAGAGTACCAGAAATATTCTGATCCCTACTGTATACTAGGAAAGCCTAGCAGTCAGATGAAGCAGCAGAGAAACCAGGGCTCACAAGTAAGACAAACTGCACAAATATGAGGAAAGTTGTAGGACATGAGATAGTGCTTTAGATGTTAGGGTTGTATTAAGGAATAACAGCATTAGGAGGCTTCCACTGTGCTAAGTGTGCACAAACACACAGAACTAAACCTCCAATCCAGTCTTACCAGGCATCTCTGCATGCTTCAGAGGAAGCAGATCATGTTTGCTCACAGAGTAAAGCCTTCCATAGACAGCTGAAACACCTTCTTGTGCCTATAGAACACAAGCTCTGCCCTCCACCGTTCTTTTCTTTTCCTCCTTGTTTTTCAGACCCTTTCACTGTGTCAAAATAGCCCAGCCAAAAGGAGAGGGTGAGGTTAGGAGATGACAGGGACAAGCAGGACTTCACCCTTTTAGTGCTGGCCAGTGACTGTCGGTGTCTCACACAGCTGCATCCCAGGATTAGCCATATGAGAAGATCCCCTGCATGCTCAAGTGTCTGCAGTACAGAGAAACAGAGAAGGCAGATGTTTGTGGGAAAGAAATGCTGTTACTTTCTGATATTTAAGACTGTAAATGAGGCCATATTTAATTTCATGAACACAAAGGGTACTGTGGAAGCCAGTTGTCAACAGGACTAAAATCAGCCATATTTACACTTGCACAGCCCAATGTTTGCCACTAATAGTTAGAGCTTACTAACAATAAGCTGATTACTAACAATAGTTAGGCAGGTTAACAATAAGAAGGTTAGGAAGATTAAGCAGGTTACTAATTAACAGTAAGTAACCACTCTCCTAACAAACACAGCTAAGAAACCCCAGCTGCCAGCATAATAAACTGTTACAAACCATCCCATTACCGCATTATTCAGATCACCACTGTTCTCAGACATAGCCTTCCACACATAGAGATGCACATAGTTCTCATGAAGGGCTCCTGTTAACTTGCTACACTTTATAAAGTGTATTTCGTGCCATCCTGCATTTTCTAAAATGGATGAGAGATACCAAATTACATTTGTAGTTAAGTACAAAAGCAAACAAAGCAAAATCAGCTCCTGGAGCTGTTAATGTGGGTCTCATTCTGGTTAAATTCTGCTCTGGGGAGCTCAGTCCAGTAACACCTTTATCCCTGAAGGTCCTGGAACTGCCAAGGGGACCATCACAGCTTAATCTCAGATGTAATACTGAAGGGGCCACACAAGCAGCGAGGTGTGAGTTAACATATTGCTTATCACCAATTTGGGGGTTTAAACTCCAAGAGTTGGCCAAGGAAAGAAGCAACTCTAAACATTACACAGCAGAATCTCAGCACAGAGTGCTCAGGCTGCTCTGACTGGCACAAAGTGCCTGCTTATCACACCACTGCAAAGTAGCCATTGTTAAACCACACCTATCAATGGGTTGATAGAGCTTGTGGTAATGCAAAACTGTGATGCTTCCCAAGGCAGGCAGACCAGAAGCATGTGATGGTCAGAAAGGAGATACTGAGCAATTAAGACTTAAAATAAAACTCAGAAAATTGCCAAGTTGCCCACTTCAAGGACTAGAAAATACTGTTATTTCCTTTAAATCCTTGTCCATTTCATCTCCTCAGTGAGAACTTCCCAGATCCCTTGCTTGGTAACCAGATTCATACGTTATTCCTGGGTGAAACCTTCCTTCTCCTCTGTTACCTACTCTGTTAATGCTAATTTAATTCAGGCCTAGGAGGCTGAGGCCAAGTTTAGCTCTCCTTGTGTAGCTGGTTGGGTACCTTTTGCCTGCTCCAGCTTGTTTCTAACACTGAGAACGAGTACACTACCCTTGTAGCACACAGGCCCTCCTGTTCACACAGGTCCCTTTCCTCCCTTTCGCACTGAAAGGCAGCCCCACACTGCACAGAAATAACCTTCAGCTTTAAACCAGCTAAACAGCTTCTGAAAGGAGTATCCACACTTTTCTAATTGATCCTAATAGCTGGAGCTGCTGTGTACACCCTGGGTAATACAAGTGCATGCATAAAATAGTGAAGCTGTTTAAAAGAGAGGCAGCCAGGTTGCACTGCTGCTTTCAGAAGCCAGTAATCACCAACCACATGGCAACAGTATTGAGTGTGTTCTGGACGAATGAAGCTGTCTCAGTGATTGTACATGTTTCTGAACACGGGCACAGATGCTTCTACAATGGGCATACCTGACCCTGCATCCATCCAGTGGTCCCTGCTGGGAAGCTGGTGGTCTCATTGAATTCTCATGAGCAGCTGAGGCCAAGCTACATGAGAGAGACTCTTCCTCAAGGGCTTTCTGCAGCTCATCCACCTTCTCCAGAAGCAAACTGTTCTCTGCTCTTACCAGTCAAACAAGAGGTGCTAATACATTAACACAGTAAACACTATACACCAAGGTTGTCATTTCTGAAGTTACAGAGCACAGGGATCTTGCACAGTTATGCCACCTCACATTGGCTGGAGACATCATTATTTCCAAATGGGCGTACCTAAAGAATACTCACAGTCATTGACACATCCAGCACTGCTGAGGCAGTAAATAAAGTAATATTCAACTACATAGAAAGGGTAACTAGGGAAAAGTTGCTCGATTGAATCAACAGCAACTGCGGAGAAGGACTTGGGGTCTTGGTGGATAAGAAAATGAACATGAGCCAGCTTCAGTGTGCGCTTGCAGCCCAGAAAGCAACCGTATCCTGGGCTGCATCAAAAGGAGCATGACCAGCAGGGCGAAGGAGGTGATCCTGCCCCTTTATTCTGCTCTCGTGAGACCTCACCTGGAGCACTATGTGCAGTTCTGGTGTCCTCAACATAAAAAGGACATGGAACTGTTGGAACAAGTCCAGAGGAGGCCACGAGGATGTTCAGGGGACTGGAGCACCTCCTGTATGAAGATAGGCTGAGAAAGTTGGGGCTGTTCAGCCTGGAGAAGAGAAGGCTGCGTGGAGACCTCAGAGCAGCCTTCCAGTATCTGAAGGGGGGCTATAGGGATGCTGGTGAGGGATTCTTCCATTAGGGACTGTAGTGACAGGACAAGGGGTAATGGGTTAAAACTTAAACAGGGGAAGTTTAGATTGGATATAAGGAGGAAGTTCTTTACTGTGAGGGTGGTGAGGCACTGGAATGGATTGCCCAGGGAAGCTGTGAATGCTCCATCCCTGGCAGTGTTCAAGGCCAGGCTGGAAAGAGCCTTGGGTGATATGGTTTAGAGCGAGGTGTCCCTGCCCATGGCAGGGGGGTTGGAACTTGATGATCTTAAGGTCCTTTCCAACCCTAACCATTCTATGATTCTATTCTATGATTCTAACAGCTACTTCTCTTCTAGACACCTCACTGACAGTGCAATACCAAAGTGTACTGCTTGCCCTCCTCACGCTAATGAAGAACCAGCAATTCTAACCTGTGTGCCAAACCCCATCTTAGGCCACAGCTTAGGTCAGCACTGTTCACCTGTGAAGCATACTTAGTTTAAATGAAAAGAATATCCCCCCTGGAAGTTGTGTCTGTGGAATGAAATGAACGTTCAGTTTGTGAGGTGCTAACAACCAACCCAGCCTGCCCTCTGACACTGGTCAGAACCCTTTGGTGGACAGCATCCACCAAACCCAGACTGACAGAGGTGAACAGGAGTAAGAGGTTTTCTGTCTTCACCCACTCCTCAAATCAGTTTAAGCCTTCCAAATTTCTACAAGTTTCACTCAGTTTAGTTTCCTGATCTGCTCCCTTACTTACTGCACTGCCTGTGCCATCACAAGGGAGACATGAGAACAGTAGGAAAGAGAAAAGAACCTTTTTCAGCAGTAACACCGACCTAATATGTGCATGAAAACCTCCCTAAGATGAGGATGCTGCACAATCACAGGGTCCACTGGCTGTACAGGAGAGCAGGAAAAGGGAAACAGAAACCCTGCCAACCACCCACCATCAAAACACAAAACACCTTGCTAATGGCAGATCTTCTTTAAATGCCTTTTAAGAACCAAAATCAAGACCCTCAATTCTGGAGGGAGTCAGATTTTCCAAGAAGAAACTGCCCCTTTAAAGAAAGAATCCTAATAGAATAGATGCACAAGCTGCATTCCAAAGGATACAATAACATTCCCCATGGGAACCATGACAGTGTCTTTAAGGTTTTTTGTTTGGGTTTGGGGGTTTTTTGGGGGTGGGAGGAGATTGAGTGGGGGTTTTTTTAGCACTTCCTGCAGCACAAGCTCTTTAGGCTCTGTATCCCAGACGTTTTGCTGCAGAATGTCTGCTTAGGTCCCAGTCACACAAAGAGCAGTCATAACAAGAAGTATTGTACTCGGTACCATAAACACTGCTAGAATGGAATGGAAAGATTAAGGAGAAAATCATTAAAAATAGAACTCTTTTCTTTCCAAAGGAAATAACGTGATTTGTACCCCAGCAGCTGTTGTCACTGTTATAACAATGGGTCATTTTAGGCCATATCTCACTGCACTTAGAATCAGGAAACCCTGGGACAAACATACTACACTGTGTGTGGGACAGCGCTACAGACTTCAAGGCACTTGCTAAAGGTCAACACAGCTGCTCCATGTTTTCCTCGAGCACAGCTCTGATGATACCTGCAGCACTGGGGAGCTACAGGTAGGAAAGTGAAGCTGGCTTCTTTATGGAACTGTTGGAACAAGTCCAGAGGAGACCACGAGGATGATCAGGGGACTGGAGCACCTCCTGTATGAAGGCAGGCTGAGAAAGATGGGGCTGTTCAGCCTGGAGAAGAGAAGGCTGCGTGGAGACCTCAGAGCAGCCTTCCAGTATCTGAAGGGGAACCTATAGGGATGCTGGGGAGGGACTCTTCATTAGGGACTGTAGTGATAGGATAAGGGGTAATGGGTTCAAACTTAAACAGGGGAAATTTAGATTGGATATAAGGAGGAAATTCTTTCCTGTGAGGGTGGTGAGGCACTGGAATGGGTTGCCCAGGGAGGCTGTGAAAGCTCCATCCCTGTTCAAGGCCAGGTTGGACAGAGCCTTGGGTGACATGGTTTAGTGTGAGGTGTCCCTGCCCATGGCAGCGGGGTTGGAACTGGATGATCCTAAGGTCCTTTCCAACCCAAACCATTCTGTGATTCTATGATTCTTGGAACATCTCAACTAAAGCCATCCAGTTTGCAATGAGGCAGGTTCAGTGACCAACTGATGATTGGACCTGGATCCCAGCTTGATAAAAGAGGGATATGTGGCAGAAAAGTACTCAGCAACACATTGCCAAACACCTTTTTTCCCAGGTAGATCCTTACCTTTGACTTTACAGGAACAGCAAGAATTCAGCTCTCAGGATATGAGCAGTTAGGATGTCTTAACTGTTTCCCCCAGTGTTTTGCCAGAAAGACTGCATCTTCATTCCCAGCAACATAGTGATTCTCTTTACGCTGTAACAAATGCATTTCACAGTTGAGGTCCTATGCTTCTTTCCTAATAGAAATGCCAACAGATCACATTAGTTATTTTTATTAGACAAAGTTAAAGCTCTTTTTATTCAATTCTAATGGAAACTAAGGGAAGCCCCCTACCCTCTGCAGCTCCAGCAGTGCAAAACCTGCCCTTTTTCCCTTTTTCATCTCTCCCAAGTACAGGAAACAACCAACAAGCCACCTTTCTTTCATATGTTGTAAAAGTCTGAACACTTCAGAGCAAGCCTAGGGACCGGAAAGCAAACTGCTGTACACTGGCATACATCCACCAGCACATCCACATTTCCTTTGATAAGCACTTTCTCATTTTCCAGGGACGAGATTTTTGCTTTTTTCCTTTTCTTTGTCCTTTTGAGCTTGGATTTTCACTCTTCCATTTCAGACAGGCTCTTGAGTCCTCCACTTTAACTCCCAAGCTCCCCTGAAGCATGAAATCAGACTCTACAACTCAGAGAGTTATAAAGCAGGTACATTTACTACGGCACCGGGTGCAAGGGCGATCGCTCCTCCTAACTTGGGCACTGAGGGGTTAAGCTAGCAGATATTTATCACACACAAACATGCATATTCATTAGGTTCTTGAGAGAGCAGTGGGGCTATTACAATTAGTTTAGGTAATCATTATCATAACTCTCATCCCTTTTGGTGCTTGCGTGCTGCCCTCTGAGATGGTCGTGGGCAGGGGTCTTGAGGATGAAGTAAGCAGTCTTCCTCATGTGGGCAAAGGTCTTCAAGATGCAGTAAGCAGTCTTCCTCACGGTGTACTTTTCCCTTTGGCACTGTTGGATGCCCCAGTAATCACAAAACCACCTGAAACCAGCCCTATCTGTAAGCTTCTGATAGCTGGCAAAGATTTAGAACAGTGTGACCTTCGTGCAAAACTTACTGCAAGCAGAACAGGACGGGCAGACAAGGAGTATCCCAAGCTAGCAGATGTTCGGGAGGCACTGTCTCCAAACTAACTGATAAGGAGAAGGATGGTAAGGAATAATTCACCCATTAGAAGGATGGAAAGAAAGAATTGACTCATTAGAAAGATGGAAAGAAATAATACACTCATGTTAGTAAGGCTGCTAAATTCTGTTACCACACCGCAGACTTACAACACAAACATTGTTCTCTCTCTTAGACCCAAGTTAAGTTGAAAGTATTTTAACCCTATGTTTTGCAGACACTTGCTTTCCTTATATCACCCTCAGCAGGGCAGAAAAGACACCACATGCTCACTTGGAAAAAGCAGCTCAAATGTTCTCTACTCAGCCCCAAGAGCCTGAGCACCGATTTGGAATAGAGAGGTGGGAAGCTGGGTCCTAGTAAGAGCAGGGGGTGCTCTGAGTGAAACAAGGATCAGGATTTCACCTGCACCTCTCTGAGAAGTCATTTGAAACCCTGAAAATAGGTTTATAGCTGGGCATTTCTCACAAGGAAGACTCCAGGATCCCTGCCAGCTCTGGAAGGTGGCTGTAGCAAAGCTGTGCATTATCTTGTCAACATGCAGAGCTTTTCTTTAGAAACTTCATTAATATTAATGGAATCACATATATGTTCCCCCATCCCTGGATCTGTCCAAGCCCAATGCTAGTTACATTCTGGAGGAGGAAGCTGCTGGCAGACACCATGAACCATGCCAGAAAGCTGAGTGCTTCCCCTGTTTCCCAGCTATGCAGAATACAACAGACCCATCGTTCTCCAGATATACAGGAAGGTTTCATGCCCAGGGTGCTCTCCATCTCTCAGCTGCAGGTCACTGGAGACTGTAGCTCTTCACTAGTTCTCTTTTGTCTCTCCATTAGGATTCCTTCCCAACTTCCCTATTCCCCAGCACTGAAGGGGCATACTCTGGCCAAGAGGTATACTCATTTTCTGTATCATTTAAATACCATGACACTGGATCATCCTACTGTGATGATTTAAAAGTATCTGCAACCATCTGAATTCCTTTAAAATACGAAATTCCAAGCCTATGTTTAAAAATCCAAGACTGACTTTACGCTTGCTCAAGCCATTCCCTTAAGGAGCAACCACAATGTAAAGACTGGAGCTCACCTGCACTTAAATTCCTCCCAAATCCTTTAATGGCATAATCAGTTCTAGCAAATGCTTCCTAGACAAGGAGAGCCTGGAGTTCATTTTAGTGTGCGTGTCCCCACAATGGCATAAAGCTCATCAGCTTCTGAACAAATTAAGTTTGTGGTCAGAGGCAAAAAACATTGGTGAATATCCAAGACAGGCTGCCTTTATTCTCCTCATATATTTAGCCCATGGAAAAATAGAATATGGAATGGAATGGAATGGAATGCTGTTTAAGTGAACAGATGTCAGGGAGCTTTTAGGATGATGAAGAGAACTGGTTGCTTCAAAGCACCGATGGGCAGTGGCCGCACAGTGACAGCATTGTGAACAAAAGGGTTTTCTTCATCCCCTCTATCAAAGCTGTAATGTTATATGTCAGCCACCTCATCAGGAGGTGCAGGACAGTAGATGCATTAGCAGAGGAAGGAATCAATTCAGTCAATAGAGGAATTGATACCTGTCTATAGTTAGAAAACACCTTTTACAGAACAAGCTGTTCTCCTGGATCACTGAGAAAGAAAAGAATTCTATTGAGTTTCTAAATACACAGATACATGTATAATTAATATTGTCTAACTGCCAGACATTAAGAGTGTTGTTCCCTTCTTTTATTCTTTCCTTCTCAAGAGTGCATCTAACAGCTATGGGGAAAAGAACAGACACGTCAAAGAGTTATGAATTCTCTGTATGCTGAGCAGGGAGCTGGTATACAAAGCTTAAAGCAGCGAATATAGAGACTACTTACTCACAGAAGCTATTGAGCAGGAAAACAGGATTCAGTCTTCTCTTTCTGACCCACTGGTGGGTGGGCAGGACGGTGGCTTTCTCGCTTCTCCATCCATAAAGTGCAAATAATATTCATCCACATTCCCAATACTCCATGAAATACTGGGCAAAAAGGCCTCACATATGCAGAAGGAGGAACTAGGACATTCCTGGGGAGAGACAGGGCAGTGTTAGCAGAGTCTGGCTGTCTTCAGAGCAATCTTCACAAGACAGGCCTGGAGGACAGGCCAAGGGGAATGGCTTGAACCTGCCAGAGGGGAGACTGAGATGAGCTCTTAGGCAGAAGCTCTTCCCTGTGAGGGTGCTGAGGCGCTGGCACAGGGTGCCCAGAGAAGCTGTGGCTGCCCCATCCCTGGCAGTGTTCAAGGGGCTTGGAGCAAGCTGCTCTAGTGAAAGGTGTCCATCCCTGCCTGTGAAAGGGGGTTAGAACTGAATGAGCTTTAAGGCTGCTTCCACCCCAAACCATTCTGTGATTCTATGATTCCAATTGTCCATGCATCTTGCACTGTGGTTCATATCATTCAAAGAACCCACACTAGTAGATTCCTTTTGGACCAAGTCAACCAAAAGGTGCATCCCAGCCATCACTGAGTGGCTGGTCCTGAGGACTACAGGACTGGTCTAAAAGCAAAACCCTTGAAACATGCAATCAAACACGAGGTTGTTGCACTGAGCTCCCCTCACCAGTCTGCCACCACCGCTAATGGAGATGCAGGTAAAGCCTCCAAGTTCAGACCAAGGGCACTGTGGAGGGCATCCAGCAGGTGGCAATCTGCTGATAGCAGTGACAGCAAAGGGCGAGCAGGAGGTCCTGCTTCTGGCACAGGGCTCAAGGTCAAGAGTGTGGAAAAGAGGAAGACAGTGCAGGGAGAAAGAATGGTTAAGCTTTATGTTATATACTCGTTTTTCTGGGTTTGAGAAGTTCAAACAAAGCAGGCACCAACTGTGCAGAAAGACTTACTTGGTGGCATGGGTATTATCTTCATGGTGTAAAAGCACACAGTCACAACAGAACATCTAACTTTCACTTCATTTTCACTAACTTTCACCTATTCCTTGAGAAACGTTTGAAGATGGGATTTATAGCGTGAGACAGACTTAGTGGTATTATTCCAAGTAACAAATAATGAACTATGAGCCTTTTGTAACCACTAACATCATCAAGAAGTGAAAATGTTGACAAGCAGCTGTGTGTAATGCTTTGAGAGTATCCATTAAAACAGCAAAACAAAATGACCAGCAGACATAATCTACACTATCAATACTATAGGTTATTTCTTACCCCTTCTCCTTGCCTCAAAGTTAATTAGAAAAGATGTGGTTGTCACAGACAGGAGCATGACTCCATATAGAAGGGATGAATAACTTCACATAGAAGGGATGAGTGGCTCCATATAGAACTGAATATAGCCATTTCTGTTTAGAGTTCCCTGTCACGAAACACTCTGTAATGTACACTAACAACAGGTACAGGAAATTAAAGAGAGGCACAATCCTCTACATCTGAAAGGCAAAAGATTCACCTTAGAAAAGCACACCTCTTCATTCTCTTGGTCTAGAGATATCTCATGTTTGCATCTTTTGAGTTCAGCTTCCAGTTCCACAGCCTTTTTCTGCAAGGCATCTGGTCTCTTTTGCATTGTTGCTCCAGATCCTTCTATCCTCTTTGCAGTTTGGACAGTCTGAACCATGAAGTGCTTCAGCTGTGGGTCTTTTTAAGGGGACCTTTGAAGTGGGCAACTAACTTGGATTTGGTTTGCAGTTAGTCTCCTTAGTACTACCAGAAGTAGAACTTCTAAGCACTGAATTTTACAGATATACACGTAGTAGTAAGCCTTTTTCTCCACAAAGCATTCATGGAGTAACAGGGGAAAAAAAATCCAACAATCTTTTTCCTTTTATTTATAATGAAACAGACTTGGAAGCTGCATAGCTCCTGTGGTGCACAGATTCATAATCTATCCACCAAATCCATTGGTGCATTGGATTTTAATTGGGAACAAAAATCACAGCAGGGTTTCTAAACCATTTAGGTGGCTTATAGTCTGCAATTACCTGGAGTGTGACCAGTAGGTCAAAGG
The DNA here is from genome assembly GCF_033783945.1 of Neopsephotus bourkii. Classification (NCBI taxonomy): domain Eukaryota; kingdom Metazoa; phylum Chordata; class Aves; order Psittaciformes; family Psittacidae; genus Neopsephotus; species Neopsephotus bourkii. The sequence goes on from NW_026901735.1 coordinate 3,801,265, forward strand.
AGGTGATCCTGCCCCTTTATTCTGCTCTCATGAGACCTCACCTGGAGTATTGTGTGCAGTCCTGGTGTCCTCAACATAAAAAGGACATGGAACTGTTGGAACAAGTCCAGAGGAGGCCACGAGGATGATCAGGAGCTGGAGCACCTCCCATATGAAGATCGGCTGAGAAAGTTGGGGCTGTTCAGCCTGGAGAAGAGAAGGCTGCGTGGAGACCTCAGAGCAGCCTTCCAGTACCTGAAGGGGGCCTATAGGGATGCTGGGGAGGGACTCTTCATTAGGGACTGTAGTGATAGGACAAGGGGTAATGGGTTAAAACTTAAACGGGGAAGTTTAGATTGGATATAAGGAGGAAATTCTTTCCTGTTAGGGTGGTGAGGCACTGGAATGGGTTGCCCAAGGAGGCTGTGAATGCTCTGTCCCTGGCCATGTTCAAAGCCAGGTTGGATGAGGCCTTGGGTGATACAGTTTAGATTGAGGTGTCCCTGCCCATGGCAGGGGGTTGGAACTTGATGATCTTAAGGTCCTTTCCAACCCTAACTATTTTATGATTCTATGATTCTATATGCTTTCAAAAACTGCTCCCCAGCCTTTTCTAACATTCCACTAACATCTGCTCACCCAGAAGTAGGCGTGTGTGTGTAACTCTCCTCATTTCAGCAGGCCCTCAACACGATCCCTGCCCCATTACACTATGGGTAACCCTTCTGAGATCTTGGGCAAAAAATAAAAGCTTTAGTCCATAAGGCGGGGAGTGGACTTTCCCCTCCAGGCAACTCAAATGTTCAAAACACCTCCCTCACAACTGGGCATTTCTTACAGCCATATATGTCTCTATATCTCAAAATGCATTAAAGAACACAGTCAAAGGTCTCCTGAAACCAGCTCACAGAGAAAAGAGAGGTTTAGGTACTTCTCCGTTCTCTGCCTGCTGATCCCTCTATCAACTTGCCAGCATCTTCCACATCAACAGAAGACAGGTAGAAGAGCAAAAGAGGAAAATAACTCTTAATTTTTGAAGAGAAGGTGAGAGAAGCAGCAGGATTTTTGTAACAGATGCAGAGAGGCCATAGAAGCAAAGCAAACCAAAATGAAGGAGCATCAGCAGAATGAAGCTGACTTTTTATGCAGTCTTGTTTCTTGTGACTAACAAACAGCTTCAAATTACTTTGGTCTTATGGAGCTTTTATAGATTTCAGTTTGCACCAGTAAAAGTCAGAAGCATGAAATTAATAGAAGTACACTCTTCAAATGGAGCCCGAGCAGCATGTGAGTGCATGTCCCTGCTTGCTATTTCTCGGAAGAACACAAAGCATATTTACCAGCCACAATTCCATTGCAATTAGTTTAATGGAAAAAACTTTGGCTTTACCTTTCTTTCAAACTTCACCTTCCCTTTTGATCTTTGGATTTTCAAGTAACCTCTTTTTGTCTCCCTTGGATTCTTCTGAGCAGAAAGTGCACAGTTTGCCTTCAATTAAAACAGAAATAGCAGAAGATCAATAAAGATTTTAATCAGAAGGAGAATAATAAATCCAATGTGTCTCATGGAACCATAATTTATACTCTCCAGAGATGATTTTCTATTGATAAATGATCTAAAAGATCTTTTCCAACCTAAACAATTCGATGATTCTGTGATTTAAGGGCTTTAATTGATATTTAACATGTAGCCTCCAACCCAGGATGAGAAATACCCAGCACTGCTGGGTAGTTTCTGTGTTCAATCTAGTCACACTTCTTGCAACATACAAGGGAAGGAGAACATGTTATGCCTAGTTCAACATTATGCAACTACAGTAGCCTTTCTCTCATCTCCAAACCCTTAAATGGCAAACTATTACTTACTAGCTATAGGGCAATTAAAGGATGAGACTGGGATAGGAGAAAGCAACATCTCAAAATAGCACTTAGGTAAGAGAGCAAACTCCACCGAGCTGTAGAGAAAAGGAAGGATGCTAAGAGTCCTTCTGGCACACCATTTTTTACCTTGCTGATGGCTCTATCTATTCTTTAAATCAACAGTGACTTATTGATTGTGTCACAAATAGCAAACTCCCCTAGAACAGAGGGTTTGAGTAATTGTCCATGGGAGTTAACAATGCTGATGATTGGTTCTATTCATGTTTTCCCATGGAGCAGGCTCTGGTTTTTGCCACCTTTATCTATGCTTAATACAAGGTAAAAAATAGTAGCTGTAACTAACAGCAGAGACTCCAAGGCTGCCCTTTTGCAAACTCAGGAAGAAACTCCATCATATGCCTGCATATTGCCTAGATTTATCCACATGAGAAATACCCACCTAACTCACTTTTCACTTGTGATGTTTTACAATTAGAAATAAAAGCAGCAGGGGTTAGAGGAAGTTAGGAGGAGTCTTCATTTAAACTTAACTCATTTAGATCTACTCTGAATGAAATATTTTAGATTCCATAGAAGTTGAGTGGACTCACCTGGAAAAGCTACCTACTTACCGCAACTATATGAGTTTTCATAACCAGCTGCAAAGACATTGCCAGAAACAGGAAAAAACTACCCACATTATACCTGACAAGCACTGTCTTCAATTAGGGAGCCCTTCATAGTTTGAAGTTTGATCCATCTCACTGCAGAGACCTTGCTTCTCATACTCAAAAGAAATGATAAAAAGCAGTTTCCAGGCGAGCTGAGAAAAGAAAAGATGTAAATTTGATACTGACAAAGACTGCTCAACAGCATTTCAGGGAACAGAGAGCAAGGCACCTGCATTTTCTGTATATCCCTTCCAAGATTTTGGCTAGAGGTTCACCCACATTAGGAAAAGCAATGGCTGCAGTAATGCTCACAACATAAAACATTAGGATTAGCACACTAAGGGTATCATTTTGGAGCTGGGAATGCTAAAGTGGAGAAGTATGATTTATATTGTTATAAGCACTCCGTAGCAAAGTGTTAGCCAGCACAAGGAAAGGAGCACTTCTTCAGAGAACAAACCAAGTGGTTTGCCATGATCTTCAGTGGATCATCATCCAAGAACCAACTTCTGCTTCTTTAAATAAGATATCCCAGAAGGACTTGTACTTGTGACAGTCCCAAGTGGGACTGGGCTCCTGCTCACTTCTGTCCAGAAAAGATGCCAAATTACATTGTATTTCTGGACTCTGAATGCAAATTATCATTGCTGTATGGGAAAGGTTTGCATGTGACAAACTTACCATGATTAATTGCATCTACATAGCAGAAGTACCTCATGACCACTGAGCCTGAAGCTGTGCTGGGAACCATATAGCGTAGAACAGATCCCAAGAGTTTATAATCCAAGCAATTAAGGCAGAAAAAAATAGACTCTTATTACAAATAAGCCTTATAGGCACAGTATAATAGATTTTAATACAAATTTATCCATTATTCCACACTGATTTTATCAGTGATTTTACCTTCTGATCCAGAAAAATACTGCAGTGTGACTAATTCCTCCCAGTGAAGAAGAAAAGGAATTAAGAACAGCACCTTTTAATAGGAACAGTACCTCTTAATCAGAGCTTTATTAAAAGTCTTGCTATTAGGGAAATGCCAAAGTCCAGATTCAAAATATACCTGCAGCAACATGGTTTTCAATAAACAAATAGGCATTTGTAAGGCCAGCAATATCAAACCCTGTACCAAACACTGAGGGGTACACTTCTGTGCTTGTAAATCGGAGTTAATTTTCTCTTTAGCTGTCTGGCTTCAAAGACCTATGTGCAATTTAGTCCTTCAATGGGAAATTAAGGAATATGAATAGTTAAACGAACTGCTCTGCAATCAAGGAGGAAATCAATGCACCTAATGTCTGTAACATAATGTAAAGGATTTCTACAGTCACCAGTGGAAAGCTTGGAATTTCCTGGAATAAAAATTCCTCATAATGTCAAGCTTGTACCCTCAATAACAGAATAAAAAGTGTCCAGACCAAAAGGAATCAATAACCATGTTGGCAAAAAACACCCCAAATATGAGGTGTTCAGAAGGCACAGAGACATATTGATGCTAAAGTGATGTGTTTATGTCACTTAAAGTGATAAGGAAGTGTGATACTGAAAGACTTTCCAGCAGTAAAGATGGATTAGATCCCCCCAAGGCACCCTGAAAAGGAGACAGAAATATGTTCTTTGCACTTTTAATAGCTCAGTTCAAGGAAAGTAGATTGAAAGCAGGGTGGAGGGAACAGAACTAAGTAGAGAGCACAGATAAACAATGAAAGTAAAGAAAAACATGTTTCTAAATTAAGATAAAACTTTCAAATCCCACATGACCATCTATCTGAATATATGGATAATGGCAGTTAAGAGAGACAAAGGCAAGAGAGGGAACATATACCATGTCCCAGGCAGACACAAAACCTAAAGATCTTACACGCTTTTAAAAGCAAGCACTAGGCAATCTCCATCCCAGACTTCTAGAGCTGACACATGAACTTACAGATCCAGGAGTAACCAGTGACAATAACTGGCAGGTACTATAACGTGATGAGAGCTGCAAATTATTGCATCTATATTTAAGCAGCAAAGGAGAACATGACACAGTCAACTGTGGGCCTGTAAACCTAGCCTGGATGACATGCAAAGTTTAAAGGTATAGCTATAGATACACACTTCTGTGAAATCAAAGATACAAAGTTTAGCAAGAAAAATGAGATACAATGCAACACATTTGAAAAAAACAGACATTTGTCTTAGATTAGATCCATTTTATTGCCTGTATTTAGAGCAACCACTTTTCTTATTAGTCTGGACTTAAGAAAAGTACTTCATGTGAGGAGTTGGTTAAAAAAGGAAATAAGAATACTATTGTATTGTACAGCAAGCCAGGGAAGAGACAAAATAGGAAGCATTAGGCTAAGGGAAGGTTGAAAGTGGTTTCATTTCATAACCTTTCAAATAGAGGTGAGAGGGAGGAAAGAAAAGAGTGCAAACGGCACAGGTCTGGGAAGAGCCCAGAGCTAGAAGACAGCAGCTTTTAGATTTGATATGGAGTTGCCCAATATCACACAACCATTTAAGAAGAAAGGAAGAAAACAAAAGAAGAAAACACAATTCCCTGTCCCTTCTAAGTGAGATGAATTGTCAGGTTTTTAACAGCATGTAGATGCCTAACTTCCACACCCTCAAAACACAAAGCGTAACCATTTACAAAGCACTTTGGGGCCAAGGCTCCCATTACCTCTATGAAAGCAGACGTTTAAAAGGCTGCAAATATGCCTTACAGGCCACTGGTTATTAGGAGGTACAAGTATTTCCTATATTTATCATGTATTCAATCTGAACACATGGGAACCTGAAGGCCAGTGCTCCTAGATACTGCAATGCAGTGAGTGCAGTGAAAATCCTGCCCCTAGAACTGAAATAGGAGTCAGTGCTTATGAAGTCCTACCCAGCTTCAATGTGATAGTGTTAAAGTACATAATTACAGAGTTCTGTCCAACAGCTGAGATTCCTGATTTAAACAGCATCACAGACAAAATAGGATTTCAGTATTAATAGCAATAACTGCTTTTCTGGAAGGATGGAGTGTTAAAACACACACACACACACACCAAACTGGCATTTCAAAGTGCCATGAGAAGAGATTTTACATCGTTACTACAGCCCATCTGCTAAACACAGAGCAACAGATGATGAGCACAGATCACTCCTGACTTCAGGAAACTTATCCCAACGTTCCTGTATGTTACAGGTTAATGAGGTGACACGCATTACAGACTAGTAGAGGTGAAACGAGGTTAAACCCATGAAGATTGATGTAGCGTCCTCATTTAGAGCAATTTATTCTTTTCATTACAATTATATTTGTAGATGCTGAAAGTCCAGACTAGGGCAGGTACTCACATAAGTCAATACACTCAGAAAGTAGGGTATTTCTGCAGAGATAAGAAAGAACATATGGTCCTTCTTGCCAGCTAAGGGTCCCTTTTATACCAATTTCCCTCAATCTGATTTGCTTTACAATTACACTAAATCCTGCCATGATTGCTCTCGCAGAATTTGGCTTTCCTCAGAGACATGTTTTTTCCTTTCCCTGGTTACTGCCTTCATTATTGATTTTTAGATAATCCTTGCAGTTACTAGAGAAAGGTTTTGGCGAGTTTCCTTCGAGGCCTGCAGATGCCTCTTGCCCTTATCCATAGAGCATCCTTTCACCCCCTTAGCTACGGCCCTCAGTTACTGTTTGACTATGCATGTATTCTGCTCAGGGACCAGCAGGGAGAACATTCAATATCCTCTCTCTAAGAAACAAGAAAGGCAACAGCTGCTGGGCCTCAGCAGAGGGGCTGCTCAGGGAACCTGTCCCAGAGAGAAGTCTGCCTGGACCCACTGCACAGAACTAAGGACGTCCCCTGCCCCTGGCAAAACGCTGAGAGGAGGAATTTGGACCATTTCGTCCTCTCCTTACTGGAAGGAGATTATGTGAAAACCCCTTTTAACCAATGCAGAACTGCAATCAAAAAAGTGCTTTCATTGACATCTCTGACACAGAGAGGTCGTATCAGAGAAGGGGGGTGCTTTTGTTAGAGAAATAACATTAAATATTCTGTTAACTCACAGAAATCACAGCCCTGAAGACAGGGCTGCTGCTTCCTGAGAACTGACTGATGGGCTGAATTGAAAAGAGAAGCTTAGAGGAATTTGTTTGAGCTATCAGTGTGAAATTCAGAGCTAATACCTGGCAAGGGCTGCCTGGCTTGTGTGGGGCTTGGCCATGGCTGTTGCTCCAGCAACCGGGAGATCCAGGGGGGTACTTACCACAGGGGGTTGCTATGTGACCATCACTGCCAACTTTGTTAGGTGAGAACAGCCTAAATAAAACAAGTTAAATAACTTGGTTTAGTGTTTGCTGGTGGCTTTTTTCTTTTATTTCAGGTTTTGTTTGTGGGTTCTTTTGGGTTTTTTTCCCCCCATTTTTTGTTTGTTTGAAAAAAACATCAAGTCTAGATTTAATTTCATTTTGAAGACAAAGGAGGAAAAATTGAATTATAGCCCCCAAATTTTCCTCCAAGTGAATGCCAAATCTCAGAAACCACAAAGCAAATACAAGGATGCCAAGGCCCATTAAACAGAATTCAAACATCTTCCCTTTTCTGGGAGGGGGGCTGGCACTCATTGCCAGTGCAGTGTTAGGATTGGCAGCTCTAACATTGGCATCTCAGGAAAACGGGGTATAGACACTTCACAGTGAAGACAGGGAGACTGAATGGGTACAGAGCTCCTCTGAAGAAGGAGTTGTGCCTTATCTCCCAAACCGGGTAACAGGCCCCTTTAAAAGGAGCTGTGCTCCCCTTAGGCTCCAATTGCTCCAGCTGCCACTCAGGGAAAGGGACAGCAATGCTGAGGGTTAAAAGCTGCTCCCCTCCCTCCCTCCCTCCATCCCAAGCAATCAGGAGATGAGATGACACAAACTCAGACGATGGCCCCAAGCCAGCCCCTTAAAAGGAAGCCAGGAGTGTTTAAGGAAGATCGCTGGAGCTGGGATCTGGCTGGGGCCCATCTCCCCCCCCCAACAGCAGCCGCTGCAGTCCCAGGGCTGCAGGAGCTGCTCTGCACTGCAGGGAGAAGGGAATGCCGGGCTGTTCTCATGCTGGGCGGATCTAACACTTTCTACCGGTTATTTTGCTGGCTCTGTTCTTGTCCCAGCTTGCTCAGGTTCATCAAGGCCGGGACAGAGCTAGATTGGAGCTGAGCAAGTAAATACCCTTGCAATTCAGAGCTCCTTTGTGCCGAGATGAGGGAAACTGATGGTTTTCCACTAGCATGAGTACAGCCAAGTGTGGGCTGCTATCTGTCTGATCATGACTGATTAAAGTCGAGTGTAATGGAAAGTGGAAGCCTTTTGTTTTGGGGCTAATTGATTTATGATCATTAAATAGGTGCTAGTCACATAGAATCACAGAATGGTTTGGGTTGGAAAGGACCTTAGGATCATCCAGTCCCAACCCCCCTGCCATGGGCAGGGATGCCTCACCCTAGACCATGTCACCCAAGGTTTTTCCCTCTTCCTGCACAGTCACTCACTGTATGACAAACTCACATTACTCAATTGTTGCTACAACTGCATACAGTTACCTGGCAATAAGTATGTGCAAGTGGCCAAGGGCTCAGCAGAAGAACCTGAACTAGCTGGTTGCTGGGATGCTCTCATCAGGGATTGAACCAGCTGAGAAGATCAGTGGAATTCTGATTGCTGCTTCTTTGTGGATTCACATGAAAAAGGGAATAAAGAAAGTAAACCACAGAAAACAACCCAAACCAAAGCCAAAAAGAAAAGGAAATCAAGCAGGCATTTCCCCCATACTAAAAGTCTTTGTTAAATTGTATTTCAACAATTGAGCATTTCAAGCAATTGAAACAACAAAACAATCACTGGTGCATGGAGATGTGTTTGACTAAATCAAGTCGAGTTTTCTACCCAAGATACAAACCTCTGGCACCCTGGGGATCACAAACAGAAGGCTGACAGATTTAACTCTTGCAGCACAAGCGGTTTTCCTGGAACGTGATACCAGTAGGACTGAAACCTGATCACAGTGTGACTTTCATACACTAGAATGTGAATCCCGTTACTACCACAGACACTCTCAACACCAGTACTTAAAGTGACAATTCGTTTCTATGGCATATCTGTTAAAAAAGTCTCCTATGCGAAGAGGCTCTTGGTTTATTTATAGGCAAACCAGCTGGTTTTGGCATTCCATGATTGAGGCTGAGGTCTGCTCCGAGTCCTGCATGTACCGAGAGAGCCTGGTACAGAGTTACCTTGTGTGGAAGCAAACTGTGGAGCTCCTTTCCAAAGCAGTGAACAGCACCTTTGTCACTGCAGGCTGGCACCTCCTATGGAACACAGCTTTACTGGGGACTGGCTTTAACCACAAGAAGAGCGATAGTTTTTGATGGTGGTGGCAGACTAAGCCAGGGCTGGAACTCTGTTCTCCAAAATGAACTAACCCAAGTGAAGAGGGAGCTCTTGCAGCAGCTTTCCTCCCTGTTGCCCTCCTGAAATGCTCAATTATTATATAACAAGCAAATAATAGCCTCCAGTCAAACCAGTCCATTCATCGGGGTAAGATGAAGATAGGTTCCTGATGCACACACTGAAATGATTCTGCTTCTATCACCCATATACCCAAATGCAGTACTTTTCTACCACTGCTCGCTTTCGCCTATGCTATTACATTGTTAGGTGCAGCACATCCTTCTGTACATCTGCTACTTTATAACTTAAAGTATTCCATACTTCTGTTAAGATTGAGTACATGAATGTGTATTGGGATAAATAGGCAAAAAAACCCCATATTGTTGCATATATAAGTCTTTCCTTTGTAAAGACCCACAAGTGATGAGTACTTTTTCATGTTACCTATATTTGTTCTGAAGGGGTAATATTCATCGTGACTGGAAGTTTCCAGCTCTGTCTAAACATTCATTCCTACATGGATTCACTCTCTTAAAACATAGCATTGAAACAGCCTACACTTAAGCCCTCTTACATTTTTAAGTTAATATCCTTTTAGGTGAGTTTTTGCATCATTTATTTAGATTTATTATTGCTTTTTTCTCTTAAAAGCCACTTCATTTAACATAGCTACTCCTTAATTTATATATATATAGATACATAGGTAGATAGGTATATATTGATGGGGAGGTATGTCCTGTTCTGGGATCATTATCAACATTACCAGCAGCAGCCAATATTTGTGATCCCATGCTAGAGGAAAAATCAATGCCATTCTTACATTGTTTTGCTTTATATGCACACAGACAACAGAGAGTCAAATAAACATAAGCAAGCAATTCCTTCTCCCAGGAATTCCAGTCTTGTAGCTTTGCCTGGTTCCCAAGGGCCAAATGTCAATCAAGAACAGAGTCAAGACTGAGACAGAACAAGACTTCGTCCTCCTAACAGAGTTTCAGACTGAACCTCTGAGTTATGAATCATGGAATGGTTTGGGTTGGAAGGGATGAAATAATCCCAAATGAACGGTCAGCACAAAACATCTTCCCAACACGGGACTTTTACACAGATACTATATAAAAGAATTAAAGACTGGTTTCTGGTCATCACAAATTGGGCTCTCCAAATACATTTGGCAACACTCATCAATCCAGTTAAATCTGCCCTGAGTTTACAGGGGCACATAAAACACTTGCAAAGAACCACAGAATGATACATGCACACACTCTGGTATTAACATGGATTTAAAAGATCAGTTTAATGAAACCAGGCAAGTTTAAGCACAGACAAGCCTTGAAGTGTGTTTCTACTGAACACATATTAAAAAAAGACTGGGGGGGGGGGGAACCCACTGAGTTTTAACTCTTTTTTTCCCTCTGCAATGGCCAAACTCACTCATCCTGCTGCTCAGATGGTGTGTTTTGTGCTGAGCCATTCAAATATTGCACAGTAGCTGTTGAACAGGTTTGCTGTAGGCATTTTCCTATGACATGTAGTATCTTCCTACATGTATCCTTCACTGCTACTCATGGCCTTCTTGCTTTGAGAGCCAGCAGGTGCTTTAACTACTGGCTGAGCTAAGCCTGTATTGAGTCAAACTGTAGACTGAAGCAGTCTCCAGTTGGCTCCAGAACTGATAGAACAGGCATACAACTGACAGCCAGCTTTTCACAGCCCTCCCCTTATGTTCTGAGTGAACATAAGCCATGCAAAGTGTAGAATATGGCCCCAAGGTTTGTAAACCACAGCCTAATCATATGTAGTATATCCAAACGGGAGCTCTGTGTGTCGTTGTCTTCTCTTTGCTTTCTCAAAAGCTGTAACCAACTACTTGGCTCTATTTTCATGCAAGGCTGCCAGCTTCTATAAATGGACTCAAAACCTGGCAATCAGCATGCAGAATTCTGGTTGCAATATCTCTGCTTTGCTGTCTGGTTTTGTAGACACTCATTTCAACTGCTTGCAAGCCAAGGGTATTTTCCTTCGGTTAGCTATTCCATCTTAAACTGTATATAGGATAAATGCCTTCAGAAAAGATTCCAGCTATCCCTTAGGTGATTTGTGCAACATGAAAGAGACTTAAAAAGAGAGTTTTTCTCTCTGTCATTGCCAGATTTGCAAGTCAGTATTCTGCACACAGAAAACATGCTAATTTATTCAGTTCTCTTATCTTCCTCCTTTCACTCGGCTGATGCACGGCATGCCAAGTTCACAGTGCTTCCCTAATGATGCACTGCTGCTCACTTACTCTTCCAAAGGGAACATTCTCCACGTCTATTTAGCAAGATGGCTTTTAAAAATAGGAACACAAAATCTAGTGCTAAGATCAGGATAATTGCGGGGATAGAGCAGGTGCAAGTGTTCTCTTACGCAGCATTTTCTGATGATACGACAAAGAAAAAGTTTACTTGCAAAGGGCCCACAGGGAGTTTTCAGTGTACTTCTGTCATACAGCTTGTGAGAACAACAGCAAACAGCCTCCTGTAAACAGGCACAGCCAAGTAAGTGGAAGGGTGATTTCTGAGTGATGCTCAGTCCCCTTGATAACATCTTCACTCCAAAATCCACCAGGCTCCTGTCAGATGACAACTGAGATTTGCATCACACAGATCATGGCCCAAATTCAGAGCAAATAGGCTCCTAATTTCTCCCAGGTCTAGAAGTCAGGACCTTAATTCCTTCCTGAGGTTGTTGCTACAAGATCTTCAAAAGCTACTGCTTCAGTCACTACCTGAAGGGAACAGCCAGCCAGGAGCAATGCCACAAGCTTCTCTTTGGTATGACATAGCATAGGAGGGACTAAGAGTTCCCATGATGGATCTACCACTCAAAGGGAACCTTTCACCACCTTGCACTTGCCCGTGAGGTCTGTAAATTCACCCCAGTGGTTTCTGGATATGGCAAACAAAATCCCCTTCACCCTCTGAGTACTAGGAAATGTTTTTATTCCATTTCAAAAGGCCAAATTATACCAGACAAGACTGAGCTTTCTGAAGAGGCCCAGGAGGGTGCCTGTGCCTCCTTTGCTGCACATTGTCCCCAGATTTCCCACTTTAATCCATCTCTTGCTGTTACAGGATCCCCAGTTGAAGACAGGAAATTTAAAGACAGCAGAAGTGTGACAAGTGGGAATAAATGCAGAGAAAACACACCTCAATTTAATCTGTGATGTACTGAAATCTGGAGTGGGGACCAGACACATAACCTTGCATAGCTCTGTACTTTGATGGCATGATGATGCCAGAAGTCAGCTCACAGTGTTTATATGCTAAAATATCATGTATGAGAAATGTGTTACTGTTTAATTTGCATTTTTTCCCTCTTCCCTGGTGCTGCATACATAAGAGAGATTTGAAGATCAGCTTTCATTTAATGTCCCATCACAGGAATTTTGCCATATTACTGAATTCAACACATTAATGGGGTGGTTGGTTGGTCCTGTCGAATCCCACTAAAGTCGGTCTAAGGACTGAGGTTAGATATAAGGCAGAAGCTCTTCCCTGTGAGGGTGCTGAGGTGCTGGCACAGGGTGCCCAGAGAAGCTGTGGCTGCCCCATCCCTGGCAGTGTTCAAGGCCAGGTTGGACACAGGGGCTTGGAGCAAGCTGCTCTAGTGGAAGGTGTCCCTGCCCATGGCAGGGGTTGGAACTTCATGAGCTTTATGGTCCCTTCCAACCCAAACCAGTCTGTGACTCTAGGTTTCTTTTATGCAGGAACAGACACAGGTTTTTGACATAAGACAGGGATGCAACCTTCTCTTTTAATGAAAAGACAGGATCCAGTTTTATATTTAAGTTCTAGCCATTTGGTGAGTATACCAGTTCCATCAGAACTGGTTCAGTCCTGACAGGATTTCTGTCATACCCACCATCTTTGATCAGATACCCCTGCAACTCATTTCCAGTGCTGTAAAGCTGTAGCTCAACAAGCCATGCTTAAACCTCTCCCCTTCCAGGTGATGCTGTCTTGACTGGTAACTGGGTAACTAAATGATCTTAATCCTTTCCAGCCCCAACCATTCTGTGATTCTAACTCCATGCCATTCATCTTTCTCAGTCAGGAAAAACTCTCTCTTTGCTAAAGCAAGATGCAATCCAGCCCTAGCTGTATGCTAGCCTTTCTGCTGGCTGTACTGCTCACCTGATATCCCTCCAGGGACCTAGTTCAGGAAACTAAGTGATCAGAAACAAGTGCCACAAGAATCTTTCTTTCAGTTAGCTCACTAAACTGTCCCACTCTTCTTCCAGAGCTAGCACGAGGCAGGGGATGAGCCCTTTCAGGGGCACTCAGTCATCCACACATCCATACAGAGCTATCACGCAAAATGATATAATATAGCAGCACTCATACCTTGGACACTTCCAAGGTCATCTACCACTTTCAAAAGGCAATACACCAGATTAAGTTACCTTACAGCTTACTTTTGTCCTGTCTCGGTGTGCACTACAAACACCAATGCTGAAAGTGTTTGAGGGTGCTCCATAGGTGCTATTGAATTTGTTATGCTCCTCAAAAGGCTCACAGATCACAATAAAGAGCAAAAGGCTCCAGCAAAAGAAACCTGGGAAAAGGGAAAATTTTTGCCTATTGAAGTTGAAAGTATTTTACCATCAAATAATAAAGGTGTTATTTCCAAATTACAGTACAGTACTTCAGAAATCAGTATAAATGCCATAAAACACCACTAGAAAGAAAAAAACTAGAAGTTTTCCCCTTGTCAACAGTGGGTTGACACAGCTTTCCCTCCTAGCCTCTCCCTTACATTGTTATTTTCAAAGACCTCAAAAACCTTCTTGCTTCAGCATTCTAGGAACAGGCATCTCAGCTATTATATAGCACAATAAAACACCAAATCTAAATCAAGCTCAGCTCCATGTACTTTACTATCAGGAAGCCTTGGGCGACATGGCCTAGGGTGAGGCATCCCTCCCCATGGCAGGGAGTTGGAACTGGATGATCTTGAGGTCCTTTCCAACCCAAACCACTTTAGGATTCTCTGACAATGCTGCAAGCTAACACTGTAGAAGCAAGTTTTGGAACTAAGACAATGCCACTTGTGACCAATTAATAAATATAACCTAATTATTTGGAATACAATCTGTCTTGCTTGACTTTTTCCCTTGTATCAAGTACTAGATCCTAGTATCATTCAAGCTAAACAAAATGCTCTATAATGGTCTCAAGCTATATATTATTTGAAATGACAGAATGATTTAGGCACACCAGTGATTTTCTAATTCCTTGTGCTTAAAATATTCTGTTGAGCTCCCCAGAATGCAGGGAGTTTGAGAGATGCTGCATTTACTAATGCTGACAAAAAGGCAAAAAGCCAAAGCCACCGCCTCTAGACTGCAGAAGGTCAAACAAGAATACATGCAGCCAAGAGTTAGCCCAGAAATTTGGAACTAGATGATGTGCAATCTAGTCTTAGCCCCATTATAGTCACTATAACACAACTCTCGTTGTCTTCAGCAGGTACAGGGGGCTCACCTTTCCTCCAAACCCATCCTGCTTCAGGCACTAAACACTCCAATTCCAGAGCTGCAAAATACAGGATCTCAAGTCCAGCAAAGCAAATAGCTAAATACTTTTGCAGGACTGCTCTGCTTAATGTTGGCAGCCAGCATGCCTGGAGTATCAGCCACTTCTCACTCTCTTTCATTTCCTTATTTGACTTTGCTGACCCCAACTGTGATATGATGAATCGCGTCTTATCCCCAGGCACTTCAGTTCCACCCAGTCCTGCACACACAGACATCCCCATTGAGGCTGGTGGATTTACTTAGAGGCATAAGAGCTCAAAGAGGTTTTGCACCTTTCCAATAAGAAGAGATTGACGGTAACCTGCAGGTAATGTCTGATCAGCAAGACAATTCTGAAGTTCCTGGCCTGCTTCACAGATGCTGTGAACTAGATTGATCTTCTGTTGGCAACCTGGAAAGTTCGTAGAATTAGTTCTACTCAGCTGTGAAGACAGCCAATGGACAGAACTGACCCCAAGAACGTATCAGAGTCCAGTTTCAAGGGAACTCACAATTATTACTACATCAACAGCAAATACAGAACGTGAGTTTAACACACACGGCATGGAAATAACCTGTTAAACATCAGTAGGCAGGCAGTAATCAGAGGCTGGAAGTGATATTTTCTAATTCAAACACATCTAATGGAAGCTTGAAATTATTTTACTTTCTGGACAGTGTTTAAAAATAACAGTAAAGGAAAAATACCTTGATTCCTCAGCACCAAGTGCTTCAGGTTGTTTACAAATAACTGATAAAGGCCAACAAGCCAGCATGATACCTTCTGACTGCTTCCAAGCAGTTAATGCCAACACTTGCAGAAGCTGCTTCTTGCTGGGTTTTTTGGTCATATATAATCTGTTGTTGTTACTTGCTTTAGACACTCAGCCAGAAGTGCCATGTATGCAAGAAAGATTAGCCAAATAAATTGAGGTGTTCAAAGTGAGGGGATGCTGCTGAACGTTTGGGTGTAGAGGACCAGCACATGCTCACAGAGCTATTTAGTATCCTTCCTGTCACCTACAGCATTATTGTGCTCCTCTATTCTAGAGTGCCTGCTACACCATGAACACCCAAAAGAACAACTGACAGTATAAAGTATTTCCCCAAACAGGTGTTATTCCAACCATTCAGAATTCCTTCAAAGACCATCCAAATGCACCTCTCTGCTTTAAAACAAGAACTAATGTTTTCCAGAAGCGCTTCAGTTGACAAGAGGAGAATGATGTCCCTCCAAAGCGGCTTCAGCCTTTCAGCAGATGGTGTTCAGTTAAAACACAGCAGAAAGGACAACATAGGTAATGATTTTTACTTCGTTGCTGTTCTTCTTACAGAACATTGGTCCCATCTAAAAGGGAACAGTCAGGTTTGCACTAAAAGCTTAATACCTCGCATTAAATTAGGATAAATTACACTGCCTGCCAAGCAGCCACAGACAAAGGGAGTTTGAGCAATGGCTATCACCAAACAAACCCAAAAGGGCGTGCTGGCAAACTGCTGCCCTCGTTCAGGAAGGAGAGCAGTGGGGATGGCAGCTTCTCCAAACTCACTTCTATCAGAAGCCCAGTACAAAACACACCAAGGCTATGGGAAATGGTGCTGATGTTTTGGGGCTTGGGATCAACCCAGTGAGAATGAATTATGGAGGAGTTGTTGGACCATGACTTCAGTTAAACAGGGCCAGGTAAATGCTCCCAGGCTGTTGTGGTGATTCCTCACCTGCAAAAACCTCTGCCAGAGACAATAAAGAGAAGACTGGTCTGCTTCCACAGCCACATGTCATAGAATCATGGCATGGTTTGGGTTGGAAGGAACCTTAAAACTCATCCAGTTCCAACCCCTTACCACGGGCAGGGACACCTTCCACTAGAGCAGGTTGATCCAAGCCCCTGTGTCCAACCTGGGCTTGAACACTGCCAGGGATGGGGCACAAAGAGGGAATCCCTGTTGCTGTATAGATATCCTCATAGCCTACCCTAGCACTCAGAGAGCAAATACACCTTACTTGGTTATGCTGTTTAGAAACAAAATAACAACGTTCATGCAGCCTAAACTAAAGCAACACTTGTAATTTGTGGCATTCAACACAATGGACTTACTGCCAGGCCTTGAGCTCTATGACAGAGCTGGAGCCCAGCATCCCTGACACTCCAGTATGCAGCACCACAGGCGGAAGAAATCAGTGCAGGACAGCCCATCCCTCTATGCCAGAGCTGCTGTGGGTGAGAGGGAAGAATTTGCTAGGATGGTCCAGGGGAGTGAAGGGCAATTCAAAAGCAGAAAGATTAAATAGCTTGTTTGTGAGTTGACAACTCACTAGAGCAATCAGACCAGCATCAACCCATTATCCTATTCTGCAGCAACATCTGCTTGTGACAAGAAGATATATATTGCAAGCTATGATGAGCAGTGTTTGCATTATCCTTGCCAAATTAAAAATATAAGACAGAGAGCAAAGAAAGCAGTCCCTGATGAGAATAAATCTCTTAAAGATGGACATTTTAAGGCCTGCATTCTCCCATCACCACCCAGCATTCTGGAATAGATGTCATGGTGCATCAAAGAAGCATTTGCTTGAGACCAGCAGTCACCAGCATGTCTTGTATGTGACCACAATGCTGAGAAACGGGAGGTACTGCAGGCGAAAGAGAGTTCACATAGTTTTGCATGGAAGGCTAACAAATAAGAGCTGGGCACATCCTTGTCATGAATCAGGCAGGACCTTAAACTGCATTCGTCCTCAGTGTATATATATGCTTTTTAGGTCCAAAGAAAACAAGCAATATATATGCTTGTCAGCAGTTTTAAGGCTAGAAGACTTAAGAATAACTAAACCAGATGATACAGGGTGGATACTACTAATTGGTGTAAATGTCCAAATTCACATCTTTCTTCACCTGAACAAAGCCTGCCTAACAGTTAGTAATGAGTCAAAAACATTGCAAGGTTTGCTCCTCCCAAACGTTGCTTTAACAGTGGTTGACAAACACCCATTTAAGCTGTTGCTGGCAAATGTATTTTCTCCAGATGCTCCGCTTATTTTCTGAACAAGCTTTTAAAGACAAACAGAAAAGGCTATATTTTAAGGATGAATAAATAAGCCATTATTATTCTCATACAGTGTTCTTATATCCCACTGATGAGGGTAAAAGCCCAATAATTTCCACGGAGGAGGAAGAGAACTAATAATACACTTTTCAGCACTTACCATGAACATCATTTTTATTGTAGTGATGGAGAAAAGCAGCAGATTTCAGAGCACATAATGGAAGGCAATTTCAAAATCTGTTGAAAAAGGGCTGATGTACACAGATATTTGTAAGCACTTCCCCAGTAGCATCGAGCCATTCCACTCAAAAGAGCAGATCCCCCTTCCCTAGCAGATCCAATTCCCTAGATCATCTTCACTGTATGTCACATACTTGCTCTAAGGCCAGTAACCTTTCTACTGGGCATAGAGTTGTAAGTGAAAGTTTGTCTTATCTGTCCTAAGTTCACAAGTAAATTCAAGTAATGATTGTTGGAATCATCTCCTCATGAAACCACATGAAGATATACCCATTTGCTTTCAGATTTCACCAGGGATATTCTAAGACTGGCCCTGTTGCCACTGAGAAAGAAAATACACTGACTATCACTCTGCAGTTCAGATGCTACAAAGCTGAGCACTGAGAGCAGGAGTAATGTATCTGCAGGAAGAGCTGGAGGTCAGGTGCAACTAAAACTAGTTCTAACGCACCCGTTCCTCCCACGATTGCATCTTTCATGGAAGGTCCTGTGGAACGAGGAAGAAAACAACAGAGAAAAACAGGTGCCAAGAAAACAAAGCCATATGGGCATATTCTTACTTTTCAAGCATTCTACCACACATCAGACCTAAAAAGCTTTCCTCACCCCCACTGCAGCTCTTCCTACCAATGCAATCATAAGTTTTACCTTCCTAAAGACTAACTGTGCAGCACAGCTGCAGCCTGAACCCACAGCACCCTCCCAAACAGGGGTCTCTATGCTTACCGCTGAGCTATGCAACAGCTTGATTGTCCCGTCCCTCCTTTGGAGCAGACTGAAGGTAGCGAAGTTCTGTGTAAACTCCTACAGTGAACACAACTGCTCACTGCAGGCTTGGTAAATTATAGGTCAGTGAAATGGCAGAGACAGCAACAGAAGTAATAGCTATGGAAAAATGTCAGGGGAAACAAATCTTAAAGGCTACAGAAAAATGTTTTTTTTTTTTGCTTTTCTAATCTGAAATTTATCTATGAACATGCACAACTCAAAAATGAAACCACTCTGAACTAATTTCACATTTTCTCACCCAGGAATTTCTGTTACAGCTGTATCAGTGATAGCTGCAAATGTTCAGAGAATGAAAATCACGCAGCTTTCATCAAATTCCTACGCATGGGTACTCACCAAGGGACAATCCAAAGCACGTGGAAAGTAAAGAGTCTGTCTTTGTTGGATCTCTTCAGGTAAGGACAGCAGTGAACTAAGGACATACATCCCTCACTGCAATAGGGATTGCTCCCTGCAGACATAAACAGGGCTCACTGTGGACAAGATCCAATTGCTGCCAGCTGCAGGGTTTTGCAGGCAGGAAATGGGGCTGGGACACTGCAGCCCCCAAGAAAAGGTAAGGCCAGCAGCACCAGGTCTTTATGTGGAGAGGAGGGGAATTCACTCAGCAACACTGAGCCTCCCTCTCCAGTTATCATCCCTTCATTCCCCCTGTCTCACCAGGTCAGGGATATGTCGCTGGCACAGTGGGATAACTTATGGCTCTTCCTGGTATCCACCATATGCAGGGATAGGCAAAAGCACAGGGGCAGTGTCAGACTGAGATGGAATGAGATAACTAAGACAGACTGAGCAAGAAAAGAAGGAAAAAGGAAAACTTTGAAGAGGAAAACAGATGAAAGAGCAAAATCAAGAGTGCCCAAACTGAAGGGAGAGGGGAAGAAATACAAGGATGAGTGAAAAAGCAGGCTCTGGAAAACACTAGAGCACCACAAAAGGAAACAGTAGGTCAGAGAAAGAGCAGGCATGGGGAAGTCATGGTTTTGTTCAAGTTTTACTGAAACTTTGGTTTTCTACAATGACCTTGACTGCTGGTTTGGTCGCAGCAGCAAAACAAAAACAAAACAGGAAATTCCACAGCTGTCCGATTCAAAAATATACAGAAGAAAAGGGAAATGACAAAAAATTGAAATAATTTTGGCAGAAATTCAAGTGGAAAAACTGAGTCCAGTTGACATTTTCATTTTTAGAAACAATGATTTTCCTTTAAAATTCTCTTTGGGAGGTTTTTCTTCTTGGTCCTTTATGTTAATTATTGGGAGAACATCTTGTATTTACATGCCTGATCAAACACTAGGGCTTTCTATCACTTAAACCAGTTGTTAATATTGTAATAGTAGTTGTGTTTCAGTATTTGGTAACTTAAAACTTCAGAATCTCAGTGAACTCCATCCACACTGAATGCATGACAGCATCTGTCAGCCTGAATTAATTTAGACCCAGGCAACACTGACTTCAAGTTTATGCACAGGGCACGGTACACACTCAGGCAAACAGCATGGGACGTGCTTTCAGCTATATTTGACTGTAGAGGCACATAAAACACAATAACAATATTTTTCTTCCCCTTCATCTAAATCAAAGACAAAAGTCAATAAGATCATGCCTGAGGTTTTGCAAAAAGAAAATCCAGGGAAGTAAATGTTCTGAGTGTCTCAACATCAATCACACATTGTCTTTAATGAATGGATATAAGAAAATACGTGTCTTTATGCATGCACGTAGACACTGTTTCTGTGTATAACACCTAGTCCAAAACTATTCGAAGAAGGAAACAGCATCTTTATAAATACCAAACGTTTCAAATCTGAACTAGAGTGTTGTCTCTCACAACTGCTAGGATCATCTTGTATATATGCAGCTATCTCAGCAGTTGAATCCTGGGATCATGCTGACTGTAAGGTGCTAGCAAATGCACTGAAAAGCATCAAAGGAAAAGTAATT
Organism: Neopsephotus bourkii; assembly: GCF_033783945.1. NCBI lineage: Eukaryota > Metazoa > Chordata > Aves > Psittaciformes > Psittacidae > Neopsephotus > Neopsephotus bourkii. Next base: position 3,821,768 of record NW_026901735.1, read on the forward strand.
ACCTCTTACTAATGAGGCCTCTTCCCATCACCAGCTGCTGCTGTTTCCTTGAGGACTGGGCAGGTGGAAGCCCAGTTTGATTGCATAACATTCCAGGCTGCATTTTTTGTGCACTAAGAGCACCTATTGACTTCAGACAGGAACAACAGGACCTAAACCAGCATAAAACACAGAGCACGGAAGAATCAATACCTGAGCAAAACAGTGTTGTTGATTTAAACGTAACTAATAACATTACTGCATACTACTTGATGACTGGCAAGAGAGAAAATATGACTAAGAAAGCATCTTGTATTCTTCTTTGTGTGTAAACTCCTCAGTGAAGAGAATGAACTATGGATCTCTGCTCATGTGCACAGATCTGTCTTAACACTGTCATCATAGGGTTGGCTTTATATGAGTCAAAAATGTTAGGTGTGAGTTTAACAAGAGATACATTTCATGAGTATTCTGTTTTAAGCTTGCATGATGATCAGTCTGGCACACTGTGACCCCAGCAGTAGGGAATGGTGCCTTTTGTATTCTTGCCAATGAGAGATGCAAAAGAAAAACTGATTCTCTGTACATAAAATAGAAAAGAGGTAAAACGACCTAAAATACAGCAAAATAACAAAATCCTGTCTGCAGCTAAAAGATGAGATGAAGTCAAACAGCAAAAAAGTAGAAGAAAGCTAAACCTTTCTACTTGAGCAAGCAATCATGCCTGTACTTTTCACCTGCCAGCTCCAGCTGTGCACAGCAATTAAACACACTGTACTCACAGGCTGGCCCTATTGTCTTGTGGGATTTTTGTTTAGGCTGTGGGAGATGGCTGCATCTAAAAGTAATAATAAAAGAGAACTTTGTGTTATCAGAACTCATGCCAAGCAGCTATAAAGAATTTTGATGGCTCTTTCATTTCACATGGAGCTTTAATCTGCAACAACTACCTTCTTCCAGCATGTGTGTGTTCCCTCTTTGTGACTGACAGTGAATGGAAAAGCCAGGATAACTGATACTGGCTACAAGCCACTTTAATATGACCTTTTCACTTCACTATTTAAAGCTCTGGCCACTCCTGAGGTTTAAGCCTCAGTTCCTCACTTGGACTGAATGCTTATGGATCTGTGAGGTCTCTTTACAATGGCACTGGGATTTTTTCCACAATGGATTGACTCTCATTTATTTCTCCTGCCTTGATTCCCTAGGCAATATCACCACATCTGTAGTTGACGCCAGCACACACTTTAATGACAGCAACAGGAATAGTGAGAGCTACAGTTTGTGCTTGTGCATTGCTTTCTCTTCACAACCTGTGAATCAGTTATAGTGAAACACATCTGGAACAGAATTAACATGCTCCAAATAATGCAGGATTCCTTGCAAGAATATTCTTCTTATAGGAAGCCCCTATTTGTGCCCATCTTGAGGTTATTTGTATTTTACTGAGACAACTCAGAGCCCACTAAAACAAAGCAAATATTCAAGAATCACTTGTAACTGACTGCTGGGCACCAGTTTCAGTTTGACTGATTTGTGAATTTTATACCTCTTATCCACATGTTCCGAGATACCCTTGGCTTCTGAGAGAGCTGGAAACCACAGGATTACTTCAAAGATGGCGGTGATTCTTCCAAATCCCAGAGTGAAAACAAAACTCTTGGATCCAACCCCACAAAGTTCACATGGCAGTAGTTGGTACCAATTTCTGCAAAGGCAAATTCCACGTGAGCAATATCACAGCAAAACTAAAGTTGATGGGTTTATATATTACCAACAAACCTCCCCAAAGTACTCACACACACACACAGCCCCCCCAAACCAGTGCTACCAGTGAAAATCACCAGTGGGGAAAAAGCCCTGTGTACATTAAGTATTAGAAAAGAATTTAATCAATATGAGTTTATGATCACACCAAAACCTTTCCTTGGAGCTGTGACGGATCGTTCTAGAGCAGTACTTTCTGCCTGGATACATACAGCTATATGATCTGTTTTGCAAGGAAATGGATCTTCTCCAAATGGCTGCACTGAATATAATTTTCCATGCAGCTTTACCAGACTGCAATTACTGACACTGCTGCTGCAAGCAAAGAAGGGGAAAGTTAAGTGTTAGTTTGTAAGATGTGCTAAGCCGTTAACACAGTTGCCTTTTTGCAAAGGCACAGATCTTCAAGTCAACAGCAAGACACCTTACATTTTGCTGACAACTAAACTTCAACAACAAGGTAGATTAAAGATTAAAATATAAAAGCAGAATATTTCTTCCTATATAAAAGTTCTGTAACTTCAGTAGCTACCTATTTCTACTGGAAGATCCCAGCAATGAGGGGAGGGTAATGGGGTATGTAAAAAGCCAGAGGGATTAGATTAGGATAAGATTATTTAGTTCTTCAGTTTTAGAAGCAACTGGTGTGTCAGTGGAAACAGTCACTAGCAGAATAATGGTGAAAGTTTAACTTTATTAATGTCAGTAGTCACACTACAATGGGGTGAAAAGGGACTGTTCACAGCTACCCCAGCGCCACTACTGGATTGTCTCAGTCTTGACTCTTGATGAGGTAGTTGCTCTATAACAGATCAGCAGTTCTTTAGTGAGGCACTCACAGCTTCCCTGAAAAGCTTTAATAGTACAAACCTTTAAGAGATTTCTGAAAGCTCAGAGGTTGCTCTCAGTGGAATCTGTACTTTGGAATCACTGAGAGACCTTAACAAACTTCCCCAGGAATGACAGGGGAATTCTTTGCTCTCTTAGTGGCTCAGTGTGATTTTTAGTAGGAAAACTGTTCTCATCACAAGTCAGGTTTGCAGATTCAGACTGCTCAGTGTGAGTGACATCACCCAACTTTAGAGCAGCTGTTCCAACCTTAAACCTCTGTAGTCTTCAAATCTGTCTGAACTCCTACAGTCCACTGGAGGTGACAGCTTTGCACAAAGGCTTTACTATAACATAGTAATACAATTAAGCCTTAAAGCCCAGATCCTTTAAAGTGTTTCAGATGGACAGGCTGTCTGTCTGTACAAACATCTGTCACAGGAGCCTCCAACCCTGCATGTCCTTAGTGACATGATACAGCTCACAGGAGCCTACTTTTGAATTGCAGCAAAGAGACACTGAGGATGTTTTACATGCAACAAAGCATCAGTGGGCAAATTTCTGAGCTGATTCAAACCTGAATCTTGGAATTTCTCTAAATTTCTGTCTTCTGATGGTTTGCTATGGGACAAGCAGAGCAAGTATACAAAAGTCCCTCCTCAACAAAATACCATGAAGTCTTCATTACCTTTAATCAACCATTCTTGCCCTCACCCTTCTGTTGACTTATGCAGCTGTGTGTCTATGACACTGGCTGGCTTACTGGTTCAGCTGCAACATAAGCCCTCCTTAAGAGAAGTACTTCCCAGGGACTCAGCCTAAGGGGTGGTCCAAGTTATTGCACAGCTGCACATGAATCAGTATCACTGCAAGTGAAGGAATGAGAATACATAACCAGAGAAGAGAATCAGTTTGAGGTCAGTGTCTCTTGACCATAAAAATCACACCTCCAAATTAATGACAGTGCTAAATGGGCTATTTTGTAGGTAGTTGTCTGGCTGTGTAAGGCCTCATCTTATCATAGAATGGTTTAGGTTGGAAAGAACCTGAAAGATCATAAAGTTCCAACCCCCTGCCAAGGACAGGGACACCTTCCACTAGACCAGGTTGCTCCAAGCCCTGTCCAACCTGGCCTTGAACACTGCCAGGGATGGGGCATTTACCATTTCCTTGGGCAAAGAAGATTGTGATCAGCCATCAAGTTTATTCTAGTGTTAGAAGAGTTAGAAGGCTAAAAATGCTTCATGAATTATTAATACTGCCCATTTCTGTACAGATGCATTACTGTTCACAGATATTGTCACTATAAAAGGACAAGATGTACTCCTTAATGCACCATTTCCTATCACCTACTCCGTCAATGATCCACATGAAAGGAGCAAGAAAGATTCAATTAACACATACTTCAGGGGTGTCTGCTGAAACAGAACACTTATAGAGTAATCCATTTAATCTAATGTGGCTTTAGAGGCTGAATAATTGAACCCGCATTTATTTTTGTTTATGTTATTATAGTTACAGGCCTAGAAAACCAGAGATTTTATGTCAGTAGACTAATAATTAAATACTTAGATTCCTTTATTGCATCAATTCAGCTTCTCTCTGACTCTCTCTGAGACTCAACAAATCTATCAGTTCTAATTCACCCATTTTCAATCAATCCTCTGAAGTTCCCCCTCATTTCCTTCATAAAAGCTCACATTCACGTTTCTGTCCCATTCTCAGACACCCTCCATCCTTCGCTCTCCCATTTCTACACTATAATTCTGTGACAAATGCCAGGTACCTGGTTTGAGAAAATATAAAAGTAATTAAATCACCAAATTCCAGGAACTGCAGCTTTAATGTGAACTCTTAATATGGTTAGCCTAATAATAACAAAACCCCTCCCAAAACCTGGTAATATTTACAAAGACTTATTGTCTCTGGTCACACTAGGATTCATCAAAGCATTGCAATTAATCATCTTGATGGATATGAACAGGGCAAATGTGCATCTGTCAGACACACCCACGTACAGGGAAAGGAAATGTCTGCCAGTGTTTTCTTCACTTCTATAAGCAATCTTTCCTTACAAGTGTTTAACTTCTTTGCCTTGTACTGTCAGATACCACAGTAGTGTAGCAGCAAGCGAATTCACACTGTAAATCAGAGCCTTCAGTCTTTCCCATCATCAATAAGCTATATTGCTGACCCATATAGGCAACCTAAAACGTCACGTCCTAAAAGAGCTGTGAAAGATTTAAATTAACTAAACATGGTCTGTACAGTGAATAAAGTTAGCTCCCGGTTCTCAACATAACACTGAAAGATTCCAGGTTCGCATTTATCACAGACAAATGTCATTCTTTTCTGCCAAGGATTGATTTGGATGCTCAGAAGCAAAAAGGTGCTGCTGACTAAACGCAGGGAGTATCCCTGCATGGCACCTTCAATGAATTTGAGAGCTCCTCCATGATCTAAATAGCAGTTTTCTTGTCAATCTTGCTAAAAGGAGTAGGACTAGAGAGTGGTACTTGAATTACAAACATATTATGTGCTTTCTGCTCATGATTCTAAAGACCAGGGAAAGAAAACAATGAATTACTGAGCTGAAATTGAGAGCAAGTTCTAAGAGCCTCACACACTTAGCTAAATGTCTGCTAAGGAGTGAGAAAGTCGCTGGTATAAAGCACTTGAATCCATCTGCTCTTTTCTCTCAGCAGGGGTTGTTTTATGTGGCACAGAGAAGAGACTTGGATGTGGGAAAACATTGTATTCTAAATAGTAAGTACTTCTGAAACCTGCAGTGTCTTTCTGTGCCTAAATGCATCTCAAAATGTGACCACTGAATGTCAGTTTTAATTGGGCCTTTGACAAAATAAACCAGGAGAAATATATATATATATATTTAAGTGATATGAAATCCAGTTACACACAGATATTTAAAGGTTTAAGCTCAGAACACCACCACAGGCATGTCCCACGATGCTCTTTCCTCAAGGGGAACAGCCTGGCTATGTGGGAAACTTGGCATGGGACAGAGAACACAGCAGCTCCAACAACTGGTTCTCAGGTGCCAGGGCACCCATATGGGGAGTCTGAACTGGAACCTAGGCAAGAGAACTGGTGCTTTTACATGAATTAGAGCAGTGCTCATTCAGCCTCCAGTCCTGCACTGGCTTCATGGAGAAACAAGGGTGCTCAGCACCTGAGCAAGAAACTCTGTAAGGCCTCAAGCTGTGAATGATCATTAAAACAAATATCCTTACATGTGCAATCTCTGCAATACCAGCAGAACTTGTTGTCTGTATATGTTCCTTTAACTGCTGTTTAACTAAAAGATATTAGGAGTGGGAAATACTGGCAAATTTATATCCAGTTCTGGTCACAATAAAACGTGCTGGTGTTGGAAACAATACTCTGCCTCTGAGCACGTTCTCAAGAGCAATGCCCTGTATGTAATGATCACAGATATGCAACACTGGGTGTGCCTCTTCATACTACATTTTGATTTGCCCTTGACTGTCTGGGAAACAACATTCAATGCCCTTAGTCATTTCAGAGTGACATATCTGTTACCACAAGAAAACCGAAGCCAAAAACTACTACTAGTAAAAAGACCTGGAGTGAACCAACAATTCATGTTATGAAATATGTTTATAAATGACATGTGCTCCAGTTCTCCATGCGAAAGTAAACTTCTCATGAGGCTTGCAGGCCAATTCTTAGAATCACAGAAAAGGTAAATAAACCATCAGGCAGTTAATACAGTCTTATATATGTATAAAGGACACCTTACACCATCAGTATATTTTTCCCTCCACTGAACTTTATTCTCTTGTATCCTCTGCATGCTCTTTGAAAAGAACTAAAGCAGAAGGATTTAGAGTTGACACGCCACAAATTCACTTGTTCTTTCACCATAGACTTGTCTATAAATGAAGAGCTAGCAACAGACTGCACCTGTTTTGACAAAAGTAATTATAGTCTCATAGAACCAACTAGGTTGGAAAAGACCATTTAAGATCATCAAGTCCAACCTTCAATGTTGCTTCTCCTATGTTGATAATAACCCAGTTGCAAGGCTCAAAAACCAGTTAACTCCAACCTACAAAAAGGAGACTGGAAATTCTATAGTTCTGTCCTTACCATGAATGCAGTTTCCTTGTGCCATCACCACTCCTGTGGGAATCAGTAAAATCTTCATTGCAACACCCCATTTTCAGGTCCAAAACCCCTCTACACTCATTCCCCTCACAGCATGCAAAGCAGGGAAACAGCTTCCAGAATTGCCCTTACTGCCAGCAGAAGGATCTGTAAGGGGCCTAGGAGTTAAGATTTGGATGAACTGTGCTGGTTGGTGACATCTGAAAATACTTGTTTCTTACCCTGGCTGAGATGCAAGCAATTGTGTCAGAACTGTGCTGCTCTGAGTCAAGCACAAGAGCAAAGTAAATGAATTGCAGGATATTATGAACAAGCAGCAACATTTAAAGCTGGGTGGCATAAGCACTACAGCGCTATCACAGTAGTAATTACCCATCTACATTCTCAATGCTGTGCAAGGCCTTAACCTTATAACAGATAAACTACCAGAGAAGGAAGATCCAAGCAGCTGATGACACAAAGTACATCTATTCCACAAGAAATACATGGAATGACACAATTGCCTCAAAACCCACTTCACCTACTAGGTCACAACATTATTTTGATGTTCAAGCAGCAGACAACCCCCTAACCTACTTTTAAAGTACCTAATGGAGCATGTGTTCCAGTTCTACAGGGAACAGAAGAGAATGGAAATCAGAGGTCTGCTTTACCTAAGAGAATGCAGGAGGTCAAAGGTAGCACACAACAAGAGGTAAAAATAAGGCCATACATCTTGCATGCTCCAAGGGCATTCATACAGCCATAGCTCCAGCCATGTGTACACTTGCAGCTCACACTGAGCAAAAGAATGCTTCTTGTCTTTCTTACTACTGCAGAAAAGGTGCTGCTCAAATACCTTTTAAACCCAGGAGACCCTCAGGACTCTGATTCCCTTCCATTTCCCAGTCCTATCCTAATGCTAGCACTAAGAGCAGTGAGCGCAACATCATCATATCCATCACTCAGCAAAACCAAACCTTCTTACACGATCTGGAGCCTTGAGGGCTAAGGGGAAGATGTTGAAAAGTTCATTGTGCTCTGCTTCGTTCTGTGTTAACCATCAGGCCCCAATCTCCCAGTCATTTTCCCTGAAGGCTGAATTCAGCAGCATGTAATCATTATTTAAGGTTTAACACCAGTGATGGCTTTCAGACCCTAGGTTGGATATAAGCATATTTCAACTTGGTCAGTACTTTCCACCGCAAATTTGACAGGATTTTGCTTCATGCTAAAAAAGGAACCCTTTTTTTTTCCTCTTCTTCTCAGTAATATCCACATATGCCAGGCAGTTTCCAAACACCCTGTTCTTGCCTTGAAAACTTGACAATGTGTGCAATAAAAGGACATGGGGTAGGCACACCCATACCACTGGCCTCGACAAAAAACATGCACACACAAAGTTTGTCTGGATCTTGTGGAATCCTTTTCCACTGCATGGAGTGGTACCACTATTGTATCCCACTCCCTTGAGCAGAGGATTCTCATCTCTCATAGATAAGAAAATAAGATGGGAGAGTTCTGTTGTGACTTCAGCAAAGATGATAATTACTCACAAGTTTCAGTCATCATAGGTCAGGATTCTCACCTTCAGTAACGCCACTAAAATAGTAACTTCACTAAAATGTGAAGAAGTACTCTCATAAGTCATCAGCTACAAATTGTACTATACTCCACATCATCAGGATTAAGTTAATGTAGTTTTGATCCTTCCCCTGCTCCAAGTATCATGTTTGTGTTGCAGAGGGATCTGAATTAAAATGCCTGCCACTTATCCAAGGAAGCCTTCCTCTTCACTAGCACAGGTAAGTTTATGCAGTGAACTGAGACTGATCTGCAGAGTCTTGCCATAATTCCCTCATCATTCAGGACAGTCCATAAAGAAAGAGGATGAGACATTTCCCAAGAAAAACATTTTTACTGCTCTTTGGAAAGGATGTGAAATATTATATGTTTATCCAAATAAATGAAGCCTCCAAGCCTTTAGAAAGAGGTTCCTTGCTAGTGAAGTATTAATAATGCTGAAACAGAGGATCAAGTAGCTGCCCAAATAACCATATCAAGATGCACTCATGTTTACTTAACTAACACTGCACAAAAGTCTGAATCAACACACCATGAGGCAAGAACCTGGCATACATCTCTTCTATGTGGGTAATATAAAACACTGCCTCAGTTCTAATCAGGTTATCATGTGAAAAGGAAAAGCTTTACAAGCAAGTTACACGTCAGTTTAATCTGGACTCTTCTTTCAGGATTAGATCAGGATTTCATTCCAGATGCAAAGGCGCGATCCTGACAATCCCAGAAGACCAAAAACTGAGCACTAACAATTTCAAGCTGGAAACATGATTTCTTCATGTGTTTGGATGAAGGAGGTGGATCACAATGTGATCATCAGAAACTGTCTGATGATTTTAGGCCAAGAATAACAATTTGTTCCAAGGGAATTCTTTTCCTTATTCCAGAGGGAAAACGCATCATATGACAATACCAGGGTAGAGCTTGGACTTCTCTGCCTGCCAGCAGATAGATCACAGCTGTAACTACAAAGAAAGTCACCTTGAAGTGTAATGCAACTCCCAGACCATCAAGGTCCAGAAGAAATCCATTTACAGCTAAGAACTATATAAATATCACATGCAAGAGAATGCCAGGACAGTAATGTGAGAAGGTGAGAAAGGAAAACGGCCTATTGAGAGAAGGGAAGTGAGGAAATACAGCTTAGGGATTCTCTGTTTAGAACAAAAAGAAGTCATGAATGAGCCTGATGGGGAGCACTGCACTTTGAGATGTTCCTCAGAGGGCCAGGGAAGAGACTGCAGCATTGCCTGGAATAAAAGGGGGAAGAAAATTATTGCTTTTGGTACTTTATGATTTCAAATGGAAATCAGATCTAATATAGAAGGCATAGTAAATTTAGTCTTAAACAAGGCAGGCAAAACTATAACTGGTGGTATAAATGAGAACAAAAGCTTTTCTCAAATAACTAGACATTTAGATGGATAATCCCTAAGGATTCCTGCAATCCCAGATAACATCTTGCCTGGCCCAAATCAGAGTACCCTTCAAGCTTTATTTGTACCCTCCAAACCTTATTTATACCCTCCTCAAAAGTGCCAAAGGGCCGCTGCAGCTGCTACAGGTTTCTGAGACCTTCATTAGTGCTCTATTTTGATTGAACCTCACCTGGCACTCATGAAAAAGGGGAAAACAAGAACAGGGAAAAGAGGAAAAATACAGGATATTCTGAGAGAACAATACATCAGTTCCTACACTATCTCAAGACTGATTACTGATAACTTTTGCCCACTGCCAGAAGTGGATGCAAAACTAGATGTCAGCTGAGAACTGGATGTGTACAGCAATCCCTAAACCCATAGTATGCAAAAAGCATCCTCCAAAGTCAAGGTAGAGCAGTGTTAGCAATTACTATATGGGGAAGCACCTCTTAATAGAGCATGCCTCCTAAGCCACTTCTAAACCTGCGTGCAGGCATTTGAGGTTCTTCAGTGTTCCTGAGCCAACAACTCTGGTTCATCCAGTGGTAAAGTGGTACGAGGTAGACAAGCAGCTTCACTCACAGCTAGAAGAAACCAAAGCAAGGTGACTGGCTGATTTTGTACCAACTACCAGCAAGTACTTCTCTACCTGCAAGCCACAGAAACACATGTACTCATATGGTAAATATATAACAACAGACAACTTATAAGACCTCTTCCATGCTAGGAAGGGTAGCAAAAGTCTTTATAAGATCTTATAAAAAGGAAGATAGCATTTATTAATAATCTCTGACTACACAGACTTTATTCTCTCGTACTTTCACATATCCATAAGCACCAGCTTTTCTTTATCAGAATGTTTTATGGCTCTAATTCAGTTCCACATCTTCTTGGCACCTTATCTTTAGGTCAGTTCCTCCTCTTCATTTGAATGAAATCACACACCTGGCATTTCATAGCCAATAACATACCTTTCCTTTTAACTCTTGTTCTCCTGTTTTCTTTGGAGCCACCACAAATACTTTTTCTTCCCCATGCTGGTCATTTTATAGCTTAACACCTTTTTAATAAAGAAAGATAATATCTACATATTAAGCTCCAGAAGCAGTTCTAGTATTAGAGCCACAAGAAATTGTAGCTACAAATAAGAAATTGGTATATACCAAACCCATCAAATAAATTCTTAAAGCAGTATTGGTGATGTGATCATAAAAAGCACCAAACTGCTCCCTGTTGAAGAAAAGTCTTATCTACTAAACTCATGTGGCCTTTGGAACAATTCTGGACATGTAACACTGTGCATAGAAAAGAAGCATGAATAGTACCTACCAAGGCTAACCCCACGTTTATAAAGTGTTCTAATGAGCACCAATTGGACAAAACGAGAGATCCTCAGTTTCTTATTGGGGGGGAAAAAGTCAGGTTTGTTCAAAGAACGCACTTCTGCACATAAATTATTTGAGCCAAGCTATACATAATACAGTGTGTTGCATCTGCATAATGGTGTTTAATTCATTTGCTCAGTCCAGATCTTTGTTTTGGTGGAAAGAACTACAAACTAATTCTCTATGAAGAATAAATCCATAAGAACACTAAATCACCAGCAGAGCCAGGAGACACAAGGTGTACACAACAGCCCAACACTTTGTCCCAGTAAGGATACCTGACATACAGATCAGACACAACAGGCATGTTTATTGATTATAGCCTGTCATATGACAGTCCCTCTGCTATTTATGTACAATTAGCATCAGGTTTCATCCTGGGCTGTTACCACTTTGGATTGAATTTTACTTGGATCTGACTACACACAAATACACCTTCTATGGTCACATCCCTTGGTGCGAGAGGTTTTTCTCTTTCTAAAGTGATGGGATACATTCTCAATGCGGGCATAAAAATGCTGCAATAATTGTGCTTTTAATCCACTGCTTTCAAAATGTACACATTATTAACCTCAAACTCAAAACCATTTCAGGCAAGGACATGGACAGGAGCTCAGATAAAGGCTGTCCAGCTTTTCAATCACGAAATGAGCTGAAGTTAATACTTTACAGTGTTAATTTGCACCTGCCTTATGGCCAGCTCAGGAGAACTCTGCCAAAAGCATGAGTAATCTCGACACAAGATGACATGGGTCGGTCAGCCAGCTCTGTTAAAATGCAGGGACCAGATTCCCTGACTATTAAAGCATTTGCTCAGAGGATGCTCTGTTACTCTATGTCTGAGAACACTTGAGAGCTGCAGAACACTGCTGTGCTGAAAAGAGAGGGGCAGTGAAGCCCCACGGGTAGTCACTTGGATTTCTTCGCCATTCCAACGTTTTGTAGTGTCCTCTAACAATAATAATACAAAACCTGACCTTAATCCTATGGGACTGTATTTTGATGCAGCCGTTTTTAGGTTCATTAAAAGGTGGCATGCAATACAAACATGAAACTCCATAGATGTGCGGGTACCAAATACTACAATTAACAGAAAGGCTTCAGCTGGCACTGACAGTTAAAGAAGAGGCAGAAACCTAAAGGAAATCCAGGCTTTGCTGCTTCCCAGACCCATCACAGTGCCTTGCAGAGCTAACCAAGCTACTGTCTCTTCCTTTGTGTTGGGTTTATCAATGCAGAGCATGTCCAATCTAGCTCTAACTCCTTCACTGCCCTGCTGTCACCACAGTGCTGAGTTTGAGGGCATTTAGAATATTATTGGAGACACTGTGACATAATAGGCCCAGCAGACAATCTATTGTATTGTAATATAATACTACATTAGTATGCTAGCAGTAGAGTGTACTAATATTATTATAGGAAACACAAAGATTATGAAACAACTTTCAATTTCAGGGTCTTTCACATCGCTGTGATAAAATCCTTAAAGCACTAAGGAGATGTAGGTAGGGAAGAAGATAAACCTGAAACGTGATCACACAGGAAGGCAACTGCATTGGTTTACAAGGTTCCTGGCTCCAAGTACACATATACTAACTGTTTAAAAACAATTAGAGTTAAGTATTCATTTTTGACCCAAATGAAATCACAGTTACCAGCTCCTGATACAGTAATATGTAAGAAAATACAAAGTGTGAGTTATCCTCAAGTGGGGATCCAGTTTAAAAGACTGGAAGTCTTCCATCCAAATACATACAGTTTTTTACCTTCAGACAATCTGTTACCCTATGTAAGATTTCTGACTATGAAGATAACTGACTGTGGAGATAAATTCAACACAGTCTTTACAGTTTCCAGCTGAGACTGATGGTGAATCCCTTCCACCTCTCCCAGGGAGGTCACAGAGCACTCCTAATCAGTACCACAGTGTTATATTTTTTCACCTGTGGCCGTTTATAGGCCAGGAATGGGTTTTAAGTAAAATCCATAGCCAAAACAGTGTTGTAAAGTGAACAGCAGCAATGTTACTACTAGGGATGACCTTCTGCCATCCCAAGGAAAGCTAAACAAACAAACAAACCCCTGCGAGTCATTACCACTCTGCCAGGCTCACACTAAACAACCTCATGTACACAGATAGTATCCAAGTTACTCCGAGAGCAGCCTGTGCTAATATTGGCAACTGAAGCCCCATTGAAACAGTCATGACACAGGTCACAAATCGTGCCTGGCAGCATGCAGAGCCTGCTCAGAATCAGGGAAGCCACACTCATTAACATGCTGCTTGTTTCTTGTGTTGCCTTGAAGGTATCTGGCACTGTTTAAGCTTTAAGAAACAGACTTTGCCTTCAAACATCCTCAGAGCTTGCCCAAGGTTCTAAAGAGCACCAAAAGACCATTCTCCCATCTATCTTTATTGATGGGAGCTGTGCATTCAGCTAAGCAGCATGTTTCAATATCACCTCTAAGTGTTCTACACTGCAAGTCTGACATACCTTTCTGTAGTAAGCTTGTACTACAGTAGATTTGTGGTGATGCTGTCAAGGCCAGCCCAGAACTGAGAAGCAGGTTTTCAAATCTAACAATAATTTGCATGTAAGGCTCACGAAAGAGAAGGATCGAGAAGGGGATTCTTCTCCTTGTGTTTTAGCCATCTGGTTGCTGGGCAAAGTTATCTTTCCACTTGATGTAAGTCTAAGAGAGAATGGGCTTCCCCACACAGCAAGGAAGGAGTTAAATGGCATCATTTGTGCCTGGAATGTTTTTGCCCTGGGGGTTTCTCAGATAGCAGGCTTCCCTGCATGTACTGAGGCTTCACAATGAGTGTTAAATGTTGTCTTTACTTCAGCCTTCATGGAAAAGTGTATGATTAGATATTTACCTAAGTAAATGGGGACAGAGACTGAGTTCAGAATACTTTTATCTGTCTCACTGATATGGGAATAGAGCTCATGACAAGCAGTCAGGATGCATTCAAATGGTCAGAAACAAGACTATGAGGTAGGTTTCAGCTCTTTTCCCACTTGCTCAGCTGGTGGTCACCCACAGACTTTACCACTGTGGTATTTTATGGAGCAGTTCAAGAGGAAGACCTAAGGCCAAGAATCACAGGTAGCACAGATTATGAATATAAAAGCCTGGAGCTGGATTGATGTCTAAAAGTTCTCTTGCTCCCTTTACCACAAAGCTGGGTAGCCATTTAAATTAGCCAGAACTGGTCTGTCTAAAGCTGCCTGTGTAAACAGCAGATCAGAAGCATTGTATAAAGGCATTGAAGTAATGCTTGAAATGGGGCAGTTATTGCATAAGGTTGTCATTAGTGAGTCAAGTAATTCTTTCCTAGACTCAGTGGTAACACACTGCTGCTCACAAAGCAGTGGGGTGTAAAACAGTAGCAAGTGATAAATGCTACTTTCCAATAGTTTGCAAGACATTTGTGGAGTATATGCCCAAAGCCTGTCTATATGGTTTAATTTAATGTCTGCTATCAGCTTACTCTGCTTAGTACTGTAAATCACATCTGTGGTGAAAACTTAGAGTGCTGTAGTTTGAATTGTGTCTGCTGCATCAGAGTTTAGTCATCAGCGATGTACTTTACATAGACTTATAACCATAGTGGTTGCCCTGTACTTTAAAATCACCCTGAACTGACAAAGTGCCCTGTCAGACTGAAACTTTGGATTGCTCCAACTCTTACCTTTTTTAGTAAGAGAGTTTCTACAAAGATGCAGGTATTTAAAACCTTCATAAAATATGTCAATATTATTGGGTGTATGTAAGCACAACAGCCACACTACTTTCAGGTTCATGAAAGAACAGATTACTGCTGGTTTAGGGCTTCCAGGGCTCCCAAGATCAGCAAGTTTCTGATCCCTTCCATGTCTTATCACTCCCTCTGTAAATTACCAGAGATTCATCACCGGGAGAACAGATTGGGGTGGGTGGGTTAAGCTTGTGTTATTTGCTAAAGAACCATATGGATCACTACAAGGTGTGCAAAGAGGAAAAGCTACATTTATCAGGAATTAAATTAACATACTTCGCAGGAAGGTCTTTGGTATTGACTATGGCAAAGGCTCCATTTTGTGAACACTTTGAAAGTGTTTCTGAAGAAGGCAAATGATAGAATAAGGACAGATAAATGTAACCCTTTACTACTAAGTCATCTAAATAAAGAGCTCAGCCTATGCCATCAGGTCTTTCTCCACTGGAAAGTATTTTCCAGGTTGATTTTCTGCAGGCATAGATATATAGAGGGTATAGATGCAGTGAGAAATGTCTAGCATCCGTGCACCTCACACAGCAGCTACACCTCTGAGCCACATGACATGGCTGTGGATGACCATTTTCAACTAGAAGAAGAGGGGCAGGGAAGCCGAGGGTCTTGCAGCTGAGGAACCAGAGCAAAGCCCAGAGCTTGCTTCTATCAGACCCCTTCATGATGCTGATTACAAGTCACTTGGTATGTCTGACCCTTAGGTCCTCACACCCTCAAAATGGGAGTAAGGACATTGTATTCATTAAAGTACATACATTTAATGACAGAAAAATATGCTTGTCACAGGGCAAGAATGAGAGTTCAGCCTTAAGGCACTACTGAAATATAGGCAACAGCAGTCAGTTTACAGTAAGGAGAACCCCATCTTTTCCAAAGAACCAGCCCCCCTGCATGACCCACAGCTCCAGCTCCAGCTGTAACATGCATTTCACAGGGTTTTCTTTCTGTACTTCCTTTTCATTTTGGAGGTTCCCACTGGTTAATGCAACTGCTTTGGAGCACATTCATTCAGAACGCATTGGGGAATTATTACTTCACGCTGGTCAAACAATTCAGTGATTTGTTGACAGAGAAT
The DNA here is from genome assembly GCF_033783945.1 of Neopsephotus bourkii. NCBI lineage: Eukaryota > Metazoa > Chordata > Aves > Psittaciformes > Psittacidae > Neopsephotus > Neopsephotus bourkii. Next base: position 3,837,710 of record NW_026901735.1, read on the forward strand.
CTGTGCTAAATAGCTGGCCTGTTGTCATGACCCTTCACCCACATCTTGCCATAGTGCTTACCAGAATGTCATGTAGGGATAAATTCAGCAGCATTGAACGGGTGCCTCCTAAGAGCAGTTAGTGTAAGGAGAAAGAGGAATTCCATATCATGTATAGTAAGTGAAGCTGTTTGACAAACAGCCCTTGCTTGTGGATGAATGAGTGGTTTACGCTAGTGTTCACTACTGATTACCACTCCATAGCCTTATGAAACACAAATAGCTACAAGCAAATATTCTTGCATAACTGCCTATGTACGCTCCAATACAATACATCATAAAGGAATAAAGACTGAAGCCAGCTCTTAACAAAGCCCATTCCTGCTTCTGTAGATCACTTTTCTCATTGTGCTATCATTTGTCTGCACAATTACCGTGCTTAAAAACAGCTTTCAGTGGTAAACCACAAATGTTTGCAGATGCTGACACTATAAGGAGTAGATTTAGATCAGGTTGATTAAAGCAAGTTTCCTTTACCAAAAGGATCTGGTAGATAACCCCAAACTCTCCTCCTCTCCTCAAATAAATACAGCCTCTTACAACCACAGTCTTTCCTACACTGAATCTCTTCAGCAGGTATCATGTTTCCGAAGGAGTAGAGCAGTTCTTGCAGAAGGGATCTGCAGCCCAGCTAAAGGGCTGTAAATTTCCATTGCCCAGCCTGCTCCTCATTGTGTGCCACAGGCTGGCCTGACCTTTCCACAGTGCAGCCCCTGTCTTTGTGCCCTGTTCATGTGCATTCCAGCAGCCCTCGGTGCTCCCAGCACACGGTTACAACTGGAGGAAGAGGAAAGTCCACAAGACAAAAAGTGAAAGAATTCCAATAGGAGATGAAATGTGGGAGGGGCTTTGCTGCACAGCTCCTGCTGCAAATAAATGAGACCCTGCTCCAGCTTCCCATGAGATTTGTGTTGCAGTTACCGTAAAACAAGGAGAATTGAGCTCTTTGCCAGTTATTTTGTCATAATCACAGAGCATGCTGAGAACCTGCATCTTTGGAGTCAAACCTCTTCCCGTAACTGGCACATGTGGATTTGTGATTGATTTTGCAAATTAGGGCCCCAAATACAGAGCCATGTGCTGAAGGGTGCAGAAATGTCTGAAATCCACAAATCTGTTTCATAATAACCCTGCATGTTTTAAGGCAACTTTAGAAGGAAGGATACACACACTTGTCCCTTTCCTATCACCAAACCTTTGCTTTTGATACATGGAAAATCCAGCTCCTCCTCGCTATCCTGTCAGACCCCCAGGGAGGGCAGGCAGTGTCTGCTTGGCTGTGTTATTAACCCCCCCATAAACAGAGGGGAGGCAGAAGAGGGGCAGAGCCATGGAAACAGCAGGGCTGCACCCACTGTTCAGACCATGCAGTGTGCTCTGCTCTGAAGTCCAAACTAGAAGAATCAGATGCCTGCTTTGAACAATGCTCGCTCCTTTATCACCCTTTCCCTTTCCTTCTCTTTCCTTCTAACATAAGCCTTTCTCAAAGGGCTGGACCATGTGCTAAGCTCCTTTTAGCTCCCTGATCAAGGTTATAAGTTGTAGGAGCAGCAAGCAGCCCGTCTCTGAGTTAGCTGGGCTTTAAAATCCAGCCATCTGCTCCCTGTTGTCCTGGAACATACCAGGCATGTGAAGGACCTGGCTGTAAAAGCAGTACCAGAAGCCATATGAGGTCAAAGGAGGAGCTTGGGATCACTGTTTTGGACTGCTGGTAAGGGCAGGGCTGCACAGTCAGTACCGAAGGTGGTAAAGCACACAAAATGCAGGTTTCATGCAGTGGGCTGGGGAAGTTTCCCTCCTAATGTGCACAATCTCAGGGAAGACATGAGACTGAGAAGGGTTTGATGCAAGATTTGGGGAGGCTGTCCCTAGCTTGTTAGACCCTAGAGACTCAGCCATTGTAATGCTTAGGTTTAATGACAGTAGAAATATAAGACATTTTATTGCCTTACCACATCCAGTGTTCTGCCTCCACTGTGCTTTCAGATACAAAACACAGTCCCAAGAGATTAACTCCATTTGATTTCAGTACAGCAGTGAATATTTTACTCACAGGGAACAGCACAAGACTTCTTGGAATCCATCCCTTCTCTGGTCAGCAGAACTCCCTTAGGATGAACAGCACCTACCAAAGCCCAGATAGAGTTATGTCCATGGTGGAACCATTGCTTCCAGAACAACTTTCCTATTTATTAGTGATCCACAATAATTAATGGACTCTCCCAAAACCAAGCATTCCCATAAAGCCCACAACTACTCTCTTGCCTTTGAGTGCTCTCACCAGTGCAAAACCAGGAGCACTTCCATGTGTTTGACCCCCTTTCTGAAATCTGGTCCAGTATTTGGGAGTTGGGCATCATACTGCACTACCATGCGAGTTGGGAGCATAGCTCCCTTTTCACCATTTTACTAATCCTCAAAGGCCCTATAGCCTCAGGAGGTCTGCACTCACAGCTGATGCTCTTCTAAGGGCATATTTTTCCACTGACACTGATTTCTATGATTAATTCTGAGATTAATTCTTAGATTCTATGATTAATTCTTACACCAGTATTATCCTACGACCTCTCCTCCCAAAGAGCATATAACTTGCCTTTTAAACTTGTCACTAAATGATAGAAGGTATTAAAATTCACTGCAACTGGCTCTTCATAGCCTTCTGCGTCTCCTAGCTGGCCTTCATCATGTTAGACACTTTCATAGAATCACAGAATAGTTTGGGTTGGAAAGGACCTTAAGATCATCCAGTTCCAACCCCCCTGCCACGGGCAGGGACACCTCACACTAAACCACGTCACTCAAGGCTCTGTCCAACCTGGCCTTTGAACACCACCAGGGATGGAGCATTCACCACTTCTTTGGGCAGCCTGTTCCAGTGCCTCACCACCCTCATAGTAAAGAGCTTCTCCCTTATATCTAACCAGAACTTCGCCTGTTTAAATTTGAACCCATCACTCTTTGTCCTATCATTATAGTCCCTGATGAAAAGTCCCTCTGCAGCACCCTTGAGTACCTCCCCAGCATCATTGGATACCCCGCCAATACAAAATAAGCTGTGTGCTGACATATCTGGGTCAGGAATTGGTGGTTGTTGCTTCTTTTCTTGTCTCTATAAAAAGAAAGCCTGCTATGTGTCAGGAATCTTTCTGCAGATGTTTTTACAGCAGTAGCAGACCTTGGGACCCTGCTGCTGAGATTAATGAGAACTTGTCAGTTCCTGTATCAAAGGCAGCCTGTCTGCAGACAGGTACCACTTTTATATCTCTTTGCTAAAAAAGTAAGACCCATCACTGAAACAATGAAGTAAAAGATGCCATCAGAAAACAAGGACGTGAGGGTAGGGTTAAATGTGAACATAAAAGCAAGACATTTACTAACACATTGTCTTGAAATGGATGGACTTGCTAGAAACATCCTACCTATAGTTTAGTGTTCAGACAGTGCAACTCAGTAGTGTCTGGACTGGAAGGAGCCCAGGTCCTATGCAAAGATGTTAGCAGCTGGCCGGGTCAGCAGGCTACATTGTGGCTTATTTCAACCCTTGTGAACCACTTTGCACCTCTGAAATTAGACATGGGGGGTTCTGTTTGGGTTCTGTTGGATAGTTATTCTTTTTGGGAATACAAAACTTAGTCAGCAAAGCTTCCAAGATATGCCCACCCAGAAGGAAGGATCAGAAGGTACCTAGCAGAAGATGACCGCTGTCTCCTCATTCCTGGAATTCCATCACAATGGTCTAGGGATATGTCCTGCTTTAATTCCTGGCTTTTTTAATACTACCGAAATCACTATCAAGCCACCTAAGCTGGGGGCACATGCAATAACAGCCCATACAGTAAGGAATTAAGGCATTTCACTCAGAAGGAAACTTGGTTCATGCTGTATTAAATATATGTACTTATCAGTATATGTACCCGTAGGGTAAGTAAGCTGGGGGGACTTTTGCCAATGAAATGCAGAGGAACAGAAAATACATTTGTAATTTAGGAAGAAGAAACAAAATAACTAGTGAAAAAGCACTCTCCATCGGACATGAATTCACTGGAAACTAGGTAAAGAATGGTTCCTGTTAAACTAAGGGTCTTGCAACAGATAGGTGCATGTGTACTGTGTAGGTATGTGTAAATCCACAGAATTAGACTGAGCTGCACACCCTTTGAAACTCAGGCCAGCAACACCCTTGTGTAAATATGTAGAAAACCACTACTTTCAAATAATTGTGATTTTCTTTTATCTACAAGAGAAGGTTTGTATAAACCTGCACATTCTGGATCACCTATAGCTGTTTTCTCCTAGTTTGCTGCAGTAAGCCAGGAACTCCTGAACTAAAATGTTAACAGTTAAAGCATCTTGATTTTTCCTCTGCTCCAGTATAACTGCAGAGATTGCAGACAAAGCATGTTTAGTATGTTAAAGAAAGTGAAAGTTTGCTTCAAAACTAGGAAGTGGGTTTGAACTTGCCTAGAGAAAAAGCACATTCTCCTCTTCCAGCAATACAAAGTAGGTTAGATGGAGATTTCTGCCCCAAACTGCTGTCTGTAATACTTCCCAGTGTAGCAAATCTAACCCAGATTTATAGCCTTTTATGTATGACAAAGAGGAGAAGAGTATTAAGAAAAGCCATTAAAGAGGGGATAAGGAGGAAGGTAGGAATTAGGAGTTTCTTGACAGAAGTGAGATGTGTCAGAGTCCTACTGGATATACAGTGTCAGCCCTGCTACTGTTTCAGTTGGCGACATGGAGCTGCAGCATTCTTGCCTCTCTCAGGCTCTTAGATACAATTTGGTATCTTCTCCCCTAACATATCTAATACCCTTACTAGCAAATTCCAGCAGACTTTGAAGGGAAAATATACAAAGAATAATTAAGAAGAGTTGTACACAGAAACAAGAATGTTGGAACCCAACTGACTTGAAACAAGTTACATGGGCAATTATACACTTGAATGAGTCATTGCTCTGATTATAGTAGCTATAATGTCACAACAATTACCTGTTTTGTTTTCCCCCCATGAAAATTCATGTTAACTGTGCACTTGCTGTAGTTCATTTTCCCAGGCAGAGCAATCTGTCACAAAGAAGCAGAGATGACTCTTTTAGGCATCCACCTGCAAGAAGGCAAAAATGGAAAAGCTGAATATTTTAATACCTTTCTCCATCACGGCATTCAATCCGCATTTCCATGCTTAGATAAAATCCTGCCCGGCTGAAATCAATACTATTTTCGCTTAAATTGCTATTTAGTCTTTAAAGTACAACCTAGCATCAACTAATTTACTGTGTATTTTTTTTACCTGTGTTTGTAGCAGGTAATGTGTTTCTATTAATACATAGATATGCATTTAGGTAATTTCATATTAACTAGAAACTGAAGGATTTGAATCTTCTACCCCTCCAACTTTTCAAATTAGTGCAGTTAGATCAACTATAATTTATAGCAAAACCAGCTGCAAAATGTATTATTAGCTGGTTACACAGTCTTTTTTAATCAACAAAGCTAAAAGCTCTTTGCAAGTGAGGTAAATACAGGTCTTATGGACAGGGTAAGCTGAAGCAATGTGAAGGGAAGTGTTTTACTAGAAGCAGGCCCAGAGCTTCCACATTTCCAGGCTACACTCCATCTGAAAGTGAGTCTTTGCCCATGTAAGTAAGTGACTATCTGGACCCCTGAACATGATACTGAAGCATATAGTTATCTTATTTGTAAAGTTTGGGGGTTTACTTACCACTAATACTTTCTTGGATTGACTCCCGTTGTACAGAACCTTAACTAGAGGGACACTGGAGCATCTGTGGATCCCCTGTTTATGCCCTTGAGAGATAAGTAAGTAAAAACCAACAGTGAAAGGAACAAAGCTCATTGCAGAGTGATATTTATAACCAGAAGTATTACACAGAGTGATAACCCTGATGATACTGAAACAATTAAGAATTGAATGTGGCATCCAAGCTTCATAAAAATCACAGGAAACACAATAGCCTATTATTAGGCTGTAGGATACAAAGAGGTTTCAGCTAAAAGGCCTTATGTAACACTGCACTGTGCTATAGTGAAGGTCTCCCCATCCTGACAGACTTAACACTGACGTAAACATCAGAGAAAATCCATAAGAGAGAATGTGGGGGGGTTTAAATACTCTATTATAAATAAAAGTGAGAATGGAGTATACTGTAATTATGAATTAGTATAGAAATGTCTAACTTTCTCTAACATGTCTAGACAAACCATGTTCATGTGCACAGCACAGTCCACTCCACACCAGCAACTTCAGCCATTAAATTCTGTTAGGATACAGCTGACCCACCTGTAAGAAACGTTTCCAGGCTCTATGAGAATTGGGATAAAGAAGTTGCAGGGCATGGTTGGGAAGGGAGGGGTGGGAAAGGGATTCATGTACTAATTCAAACTTTCCATTATCATGTTTACTGCTATTTAGCACTTAATACAGAGAAGACATAATAATAAAACACGTGCTATTTATGGTGAGTTTCCTTCTTTTATCACACAGTACCTACACTTTAAAGACACAAGTCAGGTTCTGAACTGCAATGCAGATCCTATCCAGACCAGTAGATGGCACAAACCATTTATTTCACTATATTCATCACAATATTTATTGTAATGTCACAGAATCAGAGAATCACCTATTCTCTTCACATAGTGTTGTTATACATCCCTCTAACCTAAAAGCAGTCAATCCTAAAACACTGTAATCTTTAAATGAATTAATAGTGTGCTCTAAAAAAAATAATATATAGCATTGAAAAAATCTATTATATACATGCCAACAGCAAATAATCCTATGATGAAGTTAGGATATACATATAGTCAACCTTTTGTTTTAAGCTTCTTGTATACTTGTAACAACTGGTTACAAATACCAGATAGAAGTTGTTCAACACTGCAAAATTGAATCCAATGTGAAAAGGCCCCACAGTGTCAGATGCAAGCTATAAACCTGGTGCTGAAACTTAACTTTGCCAGGTAGATCTATGACAATGAAATGCCAGGAAACACAATTACAGCAGTTGTGGAAATACCTTGTGCCTTAGAAAGCAGCAGAAGGTAGAAGTACCACAACTCAGGTTAGCCTCACAAGGGAGAAAGTAACACTTTATTTTAGAACAAGATTGAAAAGAAACAGAAAATAATCAGAGCTTTAAAGCAAGTTTGACACGGGAAAACCCAAGAGCTCTAAATATTTGCCTAAAGCAAAAAAACCCTAATAGCTTACAACCAATCTTCCAATAGCATCTATGAAATGCACATCCTTTCAGTGCCGAGTCAAACAGACATACCCAGCATACAAGAGGTTTTAAAGGCCAAAAACACTTAAATATTTGCAACTGAATCAGTTCATCTACAGGCATACTTCAGAGCATACTTCTGTAAATCATTTATGACAGAGACAGTTGTGGGTTATCAGGTTCTAGAAAGCATCTTTCTAAACAACCAGAAACATAGGCACTAAATATGGATAAATTGGGTTCACTATTTCAAGCATACACACTCTTGAAACATAGCAGTTGTTTGCTTTCCTATTACAAAGCTGTTGGAAAACCTTAGTTCTTGGAAAGAAAAGAGAACAAAGGAAGTATATGACACTGAAATACAGCACTAGGGAGATCTTTCTTGTGTTCTTGCAAAGCATGATGGTGCTCTTGTACAATTCTGACAGAGTTCTTGGAATACTACAGAAAGAAAGAATCAAGCTACCCAACTCCATTTCTGAAGTTCCAAAGATAACCTATAGCTACATAATTATGGGATTTAATGAGACTTAATTTTAGATTTTCAAAGAAAAATTATGACATCATGTCACTTTACAGGGCAAACCACTTCTTTTTATAGCTGTTACTCACTGCAGAAGCACATATTAAAAGTTGAGCAATCTTAGGGTAAATTATGCTCATATCTGTTGGTCAAACTACAGCTTAATAACATGAGAAAAATGGTAAATAATGCAAATATAAAGTTTCATTATTTTAATAACAAGTAATTAACAAATAATTATGAAAAATAAAGCAGCAGCCAGGTCTAATGGGCTGGGATACAGAAGCAGTTTTCCTGCACTAAGTCGTGAACTCCTGAAATAAAATGTTCAAAGTAAGAGCATCTTGATTATTCCTCTAATCCAGAACAACTGCAGGCAAAGCCTCAGGTAGCGCTTGACTCTGCCAGCCCTCAGGAGATCTACTGATCATGCAGATCAGTTCAAGAGGTTGATCTGAAAGGAAAACTGATTTGGTTTCTACTGTCACGTGCTGGCTCCACTGCAAGGGGAGAATAGGGAATATGCAGCCAGCAATGGAAGTGCTTTTCCACACAAACCCTAGTTATAGCAGCTGAGGTATGAAGTCCAACTAAGGACTCTGATTAAAAAGTGGGACAGTTTAGTCTGGGACATTTCACAACAGAATATTTTGAAGGAAACACAATTTTACAGAGAAAACCACAAATAACAGGTATTTGCTCACTGCTGCAAAGAAACAGATCAGCATAACTAAAGGACTTAATGAAATTCAGTTCCATGTTTCCAAAGCTATAGCATGATAACACCATTTTGTAGGGTGAATATCCTAGGTTTATCACAGGAATGGATAGCTGGGCTGTTTGCCTTAATTCCTGAACAGCACAGGCAGCCACAAAGCACTTCCAGGTTGACATGGACAACAGTAATATGGTGAACAGTCACAGGAGACAATTTCCCACTTGTCACTAACAACCATCAGGCTCTAAATTCACTGATCTCAGCTTACCTGGCAGTACATATTTGACCCTGATGACCACAACTACTCCTGTTGCATTAGCCTGAACACGTGATGGGGTGTTTCTGCCTGCTGCAGGAAGACATGCTATGTTCAGCATAGCAAAATGTTAGTAATAATACATTTGGTCTGGCAGAGTGAACTCGAATAAAGCCCTGCTTAGCATCATGAGTCTGCTCTGGTTTGACTCAGTCCTAGGTGCACTAAAACCAGCTTTATTGTCCTGTGAAGCCACGGTTCATTCAAATCCCCCTCTCAAAGCAGGCTGCAGGCAAGCACATGTTGCTAAACAGTGCCTTTTGAAAGTCATACACCTTCAAATTGACTGATCCGATCTCATGTCAAGTAATGGTCTTTGAAGATATGCCAGAGGATTTGGTTTACCTGTTGGTATAGCTTCTGAGAGCCAGCAACTCCTGCTCAGCTGATTTCTGAAAATACAGAAGAAAAGGACTGGACACTGTATTTCTCTGGAAATGGAGCTTGATGCTCCACTGTCAAAGTCTAGACTACATGTGGTGGTAGCAAATAGCACAGATACATTCTTTATACACAAACCTTTTTAAATCCTTGTCTTCTGCACATCTCCACCTTCTCACTGCACATCTCCACCTTCTCATTGCACATCATCTTAAAACTCAACCAAGGTGGCACAGACTCATTGAAACGTAACTGCTCCTCCTCTGAAGAGCTGCTTTGCTGAGGAAGGCAATTTGAAGGCAGCCTTCACAATTCTGATCAGCCCACAAAGGGCTGAGGAGGGAATCAGAGATGTCAGGGAGTTAATGGGCAGCTGAGGCAGAAGCATCTATCTCCAGGACATACAAATTCATCCTGTGTCTCCACCTAACTCACACAGTTTCTCCAACACATTCTGCTGAGGTGAGCTGCACTGGTGCATACCTGCTGCTGGAGTTGTTTATAGTAACTCGCCTCATTTTGATTTAAACGGATTAGTGAATGATCATAGAAAAAGCTTAGTTGGCAGCTCTGAAAAAAGTAGTACCAGGGATTAGCAATGCCTTTAAGTGACATGTAACAGTACTGATAGGGCTGCATAGTGGAAACAGACCACGGTCACTGCACTTGCCCTCTAGATAAGAGACATTTGTATCCTGCTGAGTAAACTGTCAGTGTTCCACTCTAAGGAAGCAGAAGTTACCTGGTGTTGAGGTTCTGCTTCTCACAAGGTATTCCGTCAGTGGTGATCTCCTGATGTTGACAGAAAGCAGAGCATAAGAAAAGACAAACTGGGTATCTTCAGGAGTCAACTAAAAGGAAAGCAGTAGCATGGGACATTTCTCCAATGACTGCACCGAGAGAGTATCTTTGTATCTCATGAAGGATGACCATATAAACACAGAAACGAACTGATGCTGGCTAACCTTGCCACACTACTGAGAGAAACCCTGGGCCAAAAGCAGCTGGTGGAAAACAGTCTTTGAGCTCTGGTAGCACAAGTGTGAGATCAGGTGTGACAGTAGATCTCATTCTACTAGGACCAGATTACTTTATGGCTAATCCCATCTCCCCACAACTTCTGAGACAAGAAGATTCAGTGGATTTCTCCTTAAATTACACACACAGAATACAGCAATGCCTTTGCTAAGCCTACACTGGGATGATAAGCCCACAGGTACAGGACATGCTTGGAATTTCATGGGACATGAATTTTACCATAACATGGTTGACAGAGTACTGAACTGTAAAACAGCAGCATACTTACTATTAGTGTACAAACACTCACCTTTTACTTCAAAGAGCAATTTGTAATTTCACATTGGTAGTAATCTGAGAGTAGACTTGTAGTAGGTGAACCTCTATAAACCAGAAATTCTGGTGGTTTTTAACGACACAGAGAGGGAAATGGGAAAAGATGTGTTCAAAGTTCAAATCCCATGGTCTCTAAATAAGAGGGAAAGGGACGGATCAGAAACAGACCAAGAAGTTTAACTCAGCAGGAGATAGGAGGAGGATCTACAAGTGAAATTGCTCTTTGGCAATGAGTATTGCTAAAATGGAAAGCACAAAGTACTGGCTGACAAGAAGAATAATGATGGTTAGAGTTACAAGTGTTTCAGAAACAAGATAGAGCTGAACAGTAAAATACCCTTGTTACTGGGTATTTCCTTATATACCTGGCTGACCATTCCCCTCCAGGCTATAGAAACCTATACAGGAACAGTTGGTGGAAAGTTTTCTTCCAGTACAAGTAACATAATACTGTACTTCCAAAACATCACTAAAAATCTCTGTATTAACAAAGGGAGCATGAAGTGCATTACAAAGATAAGGTAGTAAAATAGGCAGCACTGTGACAGAAACAGGAGGCATTTTGAGTTTGCAGACTGGTCAGCAGCAAGTTCCAAGGACTTTCCAAGGTCCTCCATTATATTTTCTTAAGGGACAAAAGAAACAGCATTTATAGTTGTTCAGCCTGGAGAAGAGAAGTCTGCATGGAGACCTCACAGCAGGCTTCCAGTATTGGAAGGGGGCCTATAAGGATGCTGGGGAGGGACTCTTCATTAGGGACTGTAGTGATAGGACAAGGGGTAATGGGTTCAAACTGAAACAGGGGAAGTTTAGATTGGATATAAGGAAGAAGTTCTTTACTGTGAGGGTGGTGAGGCACTGGAATGGGTTGCCCAAGGAAGTTGTGAATGCTCCATCCCTGGCAGTGTTCAAGGCCAGCTCAGACAGGGTGACATGGTTTAGTGTGAGGTGTCCCTGCCCATGGGAGGGGGGTTGGAACTGGATGATCTTAAGGTCCTTTCCAACCCAAACTATTCTATGATTCTATTATAGTTGTTGAAATTAGGTTCCTTGGGTCAGAGACTACTATTCAAAGGGTTTTTCTGTAGCCAAGGAAGGGAAACAAATGCTATACTTCAGTATTTTAGCAACTCTTGCCACAGAGATGACTTATTTTCTCAGAACAATGAGCATAAATACAAAATGAAATTAACTCTATTGATAAATGCTCGGTACAATCTCCAGAGAGGAAAAAAAACCCAGCCCAAACCCAGAACAAAAACTGCTCCTTTGGAGCCTTGTCAGCTTCTCTCAACTATGCTGATTGTAGTGATAGGACAAGAGGTAATGGGCTCAAACTTACACAGGGGAAGTTCAGGTTAGATATAAGGAACAGGTTCTTTACTGTGAGGGTGGTGAGGCACTGGAACAGGTTGCCCAAAGAAGTGGTGAATGCTTCATCCCTGGCAGTGCTCAAGGCCAGGCTGGACAGAGCTTTGGGTGACATGGTCTAGTGTGAGGCATCCCTGCCCATGGCAGGGGGTTTGGAACTGGATGAGCTCAAGGTCCTTTCCAGCCCTAACTATTCTGTGAGTCCATGAATGCCTTCCAAGGCTGGTATCTCACCTGTTGTGACAGTCATCTTCTAGCTAACATGTTTGACTTCACAGTTTCAGGTCAAAGATACTTCCTCTGCAAACATGGAGAACCCAACATTCACAGACTTCTCAACTCTCACTTTGTGTGAATGTTGTGAGACTTCTTTCCTACATTATTTTCAGACTGAGTAATTTTTTGGGGGATAGCATCATCTTTGGCTGTGTGGGGGTGCACTGTCCCTTGAACTGCTAAAACTGAGGGTACTTTCTTAGTGAAAACTTATAATTTAAGTAGTATAGCTCAGAGGTAGAAACACTTTTTTTCCTCCCCTCTTGTGGGTAGCTACTGCAAAGCTACAATTAACCTCAATTAATAGGAAGGGTAAACCTTATACAAAGAATATGCTGTTCAGGTGTTCTTAATGAGAGCAGCACTTGGCACTGTTTAATCTGTCTGTAACAGGGAGCTCTACTGAGGTGAAAATTAAAGTGGCTAAAGCTTAATCCAAGAGGAAAGTAGGGGTTTTTTCCCCCCCATATAAAATGCAATTCTTCTAATAGAAGTTACCTAGAAAAGTGAAGAGTATTTGGACTCTGAGTGCATCAATGGGCCTGAATTGCCCTGAACAGCCTCATCTGAGACCCACACCCACACACACTGTGCTCTGACCCATTTAAACTCAGGCTGAAGCCCTTAGTCCTTTCCTGAGCTGTGTAGGTAGGTCTGTGCATGGTCTTGTCCCCTGCTCTCCCCAACTAAAGTGGACTTCCCTGATTCCTGACCTCCAGCCTGTCTCATCACACGTTTGTGTCCTTTCTGATGCAGTCATCGCATTTCTGATGATCACTGGGCTGCACCCAGACTCTGTCAGTGTCACCAATCTCAACCAGCTACCAGGAAACTGAGGTTCTGCAAATGTTACCTTAGAACAATCAGGATCTTTTCCACTGCTCTCCCTGTTCCTTCCTCCTATTAAAATAAGAAGTATGTGAAGTACCACCTTTCACTCTACCTACATTTCCCTAAAGAGAGTCATTTCACTAAAGATAAAAAAAGAGGGAGAAATGACCAAATCTGTACAGAACTGTCCCCCTTACAGTTTCTACTGTATTAAGATTTACATTTCCAAGTAATGAAATTTCCCTCACGTGAATCCCTTGAGATACATTTTATATTCCACACACAAGAACTACTTCCTATTGGCTTTCTCAGTGCTGGCACAGTTCTAGTAACCTCTTGTGGACTATGCAAAATCCAGCATTATCTGCATGGTATTTGTATGAATTTGCTATCACATACACCAGCAATATTTACCTATATAGTTTAATCTTTATGCCACCAATACAGGCTGCTAAACATTTCCATCTACTAATGAGTTTTTAAATAATGGTGATGCCCAAGGAATATGTTGAACAATGCACTGAGAAAATAAAAACATTCCCCTAAAGTCAAAGAATTCTGACTTCTGAATTTTAGGGTTTTTTTTAACTGAAAACCTCCCTGTGTATCCAAAATGACTTTATTTGTATTTCTATGTCAGTTGGTTTTTCAGTTGTAGCCTTTTGAGGGGAGTTATAGTGCATTATATTTCAAACATCAAACTAGCACAGTATGAAGGAAGAAGGGCAAACATCACTACCTGCTCAGATGGTTGTTGAGCTGGGAATGTCCTCATTTGATCTAAACAGGCAGGTACAGCAGAAGATCTGAGTAAAAGTTTGGATAAAGTAAGAGTTTAAGTGAAGTAAAAAGCTTCAAAACCAACAGAATACATTTCATTGTCTTATTCCTCCTTAGGCTTTTGTATTCCAAACTCATGGATTTATACAGTTTAAGTCATTACAAACCTGCACTGCTGAAAGACAATTCTGTCACCCCTTTCTTCCCACTTAATCATAGCTACATGCCCATCTCTACTGGAAAAAATGCTTTCTACAGCCTCAGTGATCCATATGCAGGGTAAAACTAATCACTTTTGTCAGGTTAGATTTCAGTGCTGGCTGAAAGCGTATGTGAAACTATGGCCTCATTAATCAGTGAATTTTCTCTAATTACCAGAAGTCACAAGGGATGACCCTGCTACTGTAACATTTCACAGCTTCCATTCCCAAACCTGATGGGTTGTGTTCTTCCCTTTCATCGAGCTTGTGACCCAAATACCAGCACACATGAACAAATTCCTGTCACCCTTGAGACCCAGTTTGTACCTGCAACAGTCCCTGGCTCACAAATTACTCCTGTAATGCATAGCATTAAGTTCTTAATCGAAATCTCTCACCTGATTCTGCAGACTTTGCCTCACATGCATCTTGTTCCACCCAGTGTCAGGAGGTAGAGGAAGTTGTAGTGTCAGGCTGGGAAGATTCAAACAAATCCTTCCTCCAGGCCCTGCTTGTAAAGCTGTTCCCTGATCCCCACCACAGGCAACACAGCATCAGCCAAGGAGATGTCTTTGTTTGCCACTTTGAAAAGCTGTTCCATTCAGGATTTCAGAAATTGGAATCCTTTCATTCCAGCTAAACTAGACAGCTTGGCTTGTGTTTCTGTGACAAACTATTAATCTCTCCCATAGAGGACAAGCATACATGTTGGAGAGAAGAAAAGCTTTGCTTCTGGACTACTTCTGTAATAACACAGGGCTTTTACAAGCTCTTATCACCACCCCAGCAGAAAAGGACTAACAATAGCACATTTTCTTCTAGAACAATTTATTGTATCCCCCTTTCTTTGTGCTTTCCAAAAAGCAACTAAACTATTCTAAAAGGTTATAGATTATAACACTTACTTAAAGTAGATGAAACATTCCAGTCTTTCCATTATCTATTTCCATGAGAAAATCTCCACTCTTTCCCTTGAGTTCCCCTTTTGTGAGCAGTCTAGACTACCATAATAGATTTGACTATTATTTTTATGACATAACTCTGAAAACCAGACTCTCATAGAATTTGGTTGTTGGAAAAATTCCGCTCTGAATAAGATAGGACAATGTGTGGCTTTAAAAAAAAGAAATCATGAATTCCTCTATTGTTGGTTTGCTTTCAGAGTTGATTTCTCAGTCTAGAAAAGCTAAAACCACTAAATGTATCTCAGGTTGTGCCAAATACAGCAGTATTCACAGGAACATTTCCTTTTCCTACACTTCCTCCTGTGCACAGGGAAGTAGTGGAACTCCTCATGCAAATAAAAATACAGTTTGGCCATAATTCACTATTCATAGAATCATAGAATGGTTTGGGTAGGAAAGGACCTTAAGATCTAGTTCCAATCCCTCCGCCACGGCAGGGATGCCTCACACTAGACCATGTCGCCCAAAGCTCTGTGCAACCTGGCCCTGAACACTGCCAGAGATGGGGCACCCTGTTCCAGTGCCTCACCACCCTCACAGTAAAGAACTTCTTCCTTAGATCTAACCTGAACTTCCCCTGTTTCAGTTTGAACCCATCACCCCTTGTCCTATCACTCTAGTCCCTAATGAAGAGTCCCTCCCCAGCATCCTTGTAGGCCCCCTTCCTATACTGGAAGGTGCTCCAAGGTCTCCACACAGCTTCTCTTCTCCAGGCTGAACAGCCTATTCCAAATGGTAGTAAAGTGATCATCCCAAACCAAGATGAAATACAATCCGTAGTCACCAGTTCACTGAGCTCTATGCTCTGCTGGTCAGAAACTGCTAAAAATTCTGAAGTAAAAGCACTTTTTTCATTCTTTCTCACTCTTTACTCCTACAAGCAGGACACATTTCCTCCTGCTCTGAGCAATGAGCTCTAATAAACATTTGGAAAGAAATTCATTAATGGCCATGGTACTACTACAGTATTTACTGAAGGCCTCTCAACTAGCCAGGACAGACATGCTTACACGGCACTACAGTTCTGTATTAAAAATAAGGTTGCTTTAGATGTGGTTTCTGCTGAGTACCTTTATATTAAACTATTTTGGGTGTTATTTTGACCTTCTCCACCATTCAACTTCCTGGACTACTTCTTGGTACCTTATTACAGTTGGAAAATATAAACTTGTTAGTGGTGTTAAATGGAATGGAGATTGCTGCTAATGAATTATTGACCACACTTGAGTGATCTATTGAGGATCGCATGCAGGATACCCTTCTTCCCTTCAGGTTTATGAATCTATTACAAATATTAACATTACATGCTAATTATTTTCATGTGGGGAAACATTAAACTGGGATGTACATCTCTGCTGGAAGAGGAAGTAGCAGCTCTATTTAACCATGGATTTTATGGAGTGTTTTACCAAACTCAGAGAACCCCTTTACTAAGAAAAGACATCACTAAAAAAATCATTATTCTGCAATAACCGCAACCTTGCTCAGCTGAAACACTCCACATAAAATAATTGTCCAACTCCCTGCAACCTTCAAACTAGCAATTTTAAACAAAGCAAAACACCTAGCAGATGAAAAGTGCAATTTTATTTCATGTACACTGCCCTAGAAATCCTTTTTCAGTTTTGTAGGTTGTATGCTGACATGCGACTTAGAACTGAGATTCAGAACCAAAAGTCCTTTTCCACTTACAATCTAGGACATATTAGATAGATTTGGGTTTAAGGCTAATTGCTATTAGGTGACACTTAGCTAAATCACTATATTTCCTTCCTATAGCTGCAGTTGCAAAGGCCAGTATTTTATTTTTTAAGGCAAGACTAAGAAGTTTGACTTTATCAAAACTACAAAAAGGCTTCTCAGAAACAACTTGTCCAACAGATGGGGCAGAAAAAGTTGCCTTCATATAAAATCCTGGAAGGGGAAAAAGAATCAAACTAGAGACCCTGCGAATACACTTATGTTCCAACCAAGTCTGCAATGAGGTTAAAACAGTTAAAGGCACACCAGGTTTGCATCTGTACAACACTGTCACACTGCGATAATCCAGGCTTTCATTCGGCTCCAGACAATTCACTGGAACACTTACAGCAGAACACATGCTTCTCATTACCAATTTTCTCTGCACAGACAGTTCTTAAGACCTGCATTTCCCAAATTAGTGAAATCTAATTCCATGGTAAGAAAACACATCCAGGCATCTTTCCTGCAGTCCCGTAAGGAAAGAGGCAATTATAAACAGCCTGTCCATCAAGGTGTATGCATTGGCCATCTATAGCTGCTAGCACCTTCTTGCGCATGTCACATTTTGGGAAGTAACTGGATTTATTTTGACAATGGTTGCTTATGGGGAGAAGTGAAGTTCTCCCTGTTAACTTTTGACTTTGAAGGTGTCACTGACATCCCCATTGGAAGTGTAGTGCCCTCTGTCACAAAAGGGATGTGGGGCGGTTTCTGTTGCAGTACTGTTACCCAGTCGTAGCAAGAGGTTCACACAGTGTCTCCTCTTTAATTCATTCTTTGGAGGACTTGAACTCTTCTTGCCCACAAACCACCCTAAACCAATAGCAAGCTTCTGCTTTCCAAAGTTTCTGAAAGGTTGTACCTTTTCCTTCTTGTAGAGCTGTCCTTAGCTATCATCACTGATAATGGGGGAGTCTCATCTACCACATAACTGTGCACTAACAGCCTCTAACCTATTGCTTTTTCAGAGCAGGAAATTCCCAAGAGTTTCAGCCCCACAACACTTCCATTTGCTTTGGGGTAGGATTATTTTGCTCAGTGTCCTTTTTAGTCTGGGATGACAAGTTCCTCATTCTATCCTGCCTACAAAATAAACTGCTTCTTGGTACCCTGGACACATAGGAACACAGCTTGCAGGAATATTCCCTTAAACTAAAGCTGTCCAGAGGATTCTCACAAGGGAAAAAGAATTCTAAGGATAGAATTTCTGCTTCTTTTTTAGTCCTAATTCTCCCTCCAGAGTGGAAAATGCCAGCCACAAAGAAGCGCGACCAAAGACCAAGTTTAGTCACAGGTATGACAGGAAAAGGCAATTAAATTAAGTAGCATTTAAAAAATATAGTTTGCCAAAGGCTGAACATTAATCTATGGTGAACTAAAAAAGAGGAGTGAAAAGACAGTAAAGCTTACAACAGAAAAAACATCTCTAAATCAAGGAATTGACTGTGAAAACCTGGAAGAAAACAAAAATCAAGAGCTTTAATGAACTGGACCAAATTGCTTACACATTAATCATTTACAGCAGACAGAATCCGGAAGTTACAAGCTTGTCCTTAAAAAACTTTTACTTTACACAGAATGCCATTTGCCTAAAACCAAAAGCTGCATTTTCCTACAAACTGCTTCATAATATCACCTCTCCAAGAAAAGCTAAATAGCAATTGGGTTTCTACTCCTTTCCTTTTCCCTTTAGTTTATTGCTTTCCAAGATGAGCAAGAAAAAGAAACTTGTTTTGGAATTAGTCCTCTGTTCATCACTTGGGGAATACATTTTTTTATTTCCCAGGCTGTTCAACATAGAACTAGGAAAGTGTCCTGACATAAGGATAGCCAAGTTGTATGTATGACAGCATGAAAGGTAAAACCAATGCATTTAAAACATGTGGAACTGCCTACAGGCAGTTTAGAATTTAGGCTTGGCTGTAATACTGTCACTGCACTGAGATAAATCAAAGATACATACCAGTCTCACTTGGAGGTAGAATCTGTATTTTATCCTGATATTGGTCACATTAATACCCTTGCATTCATATTCTGTAATCCACAAGCCCAGTTACAGAAGGATGCAAGAGACTGACTGTTGTTCCAGAAGGGGTTTTACTGTTATCTCTGGATATAAAGTGGCTGGGGTTTTTTCAGATATCCCTCTCTGGTGGCAGTTTAAATCAGATTAATGACTGAAAGACACATATGGTGAAACTGAAAAGAGATAACTGGAAAGATTAGCCTAAGGAGATGGAAAATCAGCATTATTAACATTTAAAATAAAAATAAAGCACTGTAAAGTTTCAGGCAGAGTTCTTATATCCCCACTGAAATCAAAAAGGACATAGAGCTTCACCAGTCTTGTAAATACCAAGAATTTACTAAAGACACAGCCATGATCTTTGTTCTATCTATTCTTAAGTTGCAATTTGAAGTTATTTTACTTGTTTGAGAGAAAAGATTGTCTCAAAAGTTAATTCTACTACATAAGAGCAGGTAATACCCAAAATCAATACGTTAACACAAATATTAGCTGCTCTATTTAGAAAGTGGACTTCAGGAACAGGCAATTGCCAGAGGCAACTGTAAGATCTAACATTGTGAAAAGTTTATTGGGTAGGATCAAGTCCATGCTGATGACACTGAGAGCACTAAACACTATGGACTATTTTGTCTCAGATTTCCAAACCAGCTTTACAACTCTGTTCTTATTTTACAACACAAACCCTATTTCCTTACCTTTTCGTAATCCTTAAGGCGCTTTCAAAGTTGCAGTAGGTTAGAGCAGAAAACAAGGCTAAGAAATGGTATCAAAAGCAGATAAGCCACCCGCCCTTCCACTTCTAGAACTAGTGAATGTTTTAAAGCTTACCAGATCTGGTTTAACAGAAGGGTGACACCTTTGGGTTCACCTCCTTACAAGATTTTATTACCATGGCTTTATATTAGTCACTGTGTTAGCAGAACAGCTCCATCCTGGGGCTTACACCTCAGACTTCATACCAGCTTCCTAACATGGGTCACAGCTGCAGATACTGGAATTGTTCATACAGCTTATGGGTAAGGTCTATTATAGTTTAATAGTTCTTGCAGAACTTAATTTAGTTAAAGAATTATTTAAGTTCCTGTTACTATATATAAATATTTCTTTCACATTACATACATTATCTCACTGTTTTCACTTGGGTGTTTACAAACTGGGTTCCATTTGAAAGGCTTGCAGTAAAAAATTTGTAAACTCGCATATCTGAAGGATGTGACTGAGGGAAGGAGGAAAGTTTCTTATCTTCCCCTTTGCCTTCTGACCACATTTGGGCATCAGCACTGTCCACATGAATATGGCAAGCAAGATTTGGCTAGCAAAAGAATTCCGTTATCAGTGAAACAACCACAAAGATTACATCTTAAAGAGTGCAGATGGAGAATTTCTCCATTGTAATATGCAGTCATTTTCCCCAGTGTTTTGTTTGGTTCCTTCTTAGGATCTGTTTTTAATGGATTTGTACTTATGGCAGAGAGTCATTTTACAATTTTAAGTTAGTCTGTAAGTGATCTCAAAATTACTTAGACATGGCCACTACCTTGCTGCTGTTGTGATGTTCACAGATACTCTATTGTCCTTTCCTTTGCCCTGTCACTGAGCAAAGGCCTATCTAATTCAATCTCCATTCTCTCCCTCAGCTATTACTATTTTCCAAGTTTTCCCTCATACTGAACTTCTCATTTTTTCCCAAGGACACATCAGTTTACATTTTTCCTCTCCACTCAGTTACATTCAATTTCCTGTTTCCAAGATTTTTAGATTCTGTTCTATTATTTCTTCCTACTCGGTGTTTGTAACATCTAACTTAAGATCATCTGCAAACGCCTTTAATATTCTTATTACAGCCTCTCTGATCTGGGACATGCATCAAAACAGACGAGTTGCTTTCTTCTATGCAAGAAGAAATTAAAGTAAATGCAAAATGAGTTCAAGCCAAACTTAAACAGTACAAGCAGAGTTGTCATTGAAGAATAAATAATGTACATTAGAAGCTCTCCCAAAAGAAAAAAAAAACATAAAACAATTAAGAACAGCAGCAGATGCTCAATGAGAAGAGGGACGCTTAGGCAGGATTTGTTCTGCCATTTCTAGGATGTCATGAAGTAAGAGTGTAAGGACAGAACAAGTTCTCTACATTCCTTTCATTAGCCAAACATATCTCCTGGTCCTATCATGTCAATAATCCTAGAACTAAGCTGGACAGCTGCATGGGAAAGTGGGAACTACAAGGCTTCTTTCCCTGCTTTCAGGAGAAAGCTTTTGCAATGGACACTGCATGGTAACATAAAAACTCTGCAGTCATTACACCCCCCCTCCCCAAAATGAATAGTTTGGGGAAAGGACCTTTACTGAAGAATGAGGTAGAAGCTGAAGTCCTTTACAATGAGACTCAGGACATTAATAGATTGTTTCAGTTGTGTGTTGCCCAGACATCCTTGGAAATTT
Organism: Neopsephotus bourkii; assembly: GCF_033783945.1. Classification (NCBI taxonomy): domain Eukaryota; kingdom Metazoa; phylum Chordata; class Aves; order Psittaciformes; family Psittacidae; genus Neopsephotus; species Neopsephotus bourkii. Next base: position 3,858,930 of record NW_026901735.1, read on the forward strand.
ACAGCTGGCAATTTCCTCTGAATGCCTCTTTCCTTTCACTTCAGCCCCACTCAACATCTGCCTTCTCTTTTCCTTTGCCTTATTTTCCTTAGCTGTACTTTTCTCCATTCCTTAGTCTGTTTACTAGTCCTAGTTTACGCAGCAAAGAAATTATGATACTAACTTGATGTTCTTATTCATATGACTCCTATTTTCTGAACATCAGCTTTCCTATGTGCACACCACCTAGTGCTAGTACACAGTCCAAGGAAATAAGATTCTGCTTCTGAAAAGCCTTAGAAGACTAAATTAACTGTAGCTAAAGATGGTCTTCTCTTAAACTGCTGAAGAAAATCTACAGAAAGGGTATTAAAACAAACAAACAGCTTTCAATGGTAAAAATATTCTTTGCATAAAAGATAAAAGGAAGGAAATGTGAGTGCTACACTGCTCTCCAGTTTCATAGTGCTAGTAAGCACTATGCCCAGCCACATAATCTTTATTTTGTGACGGGCTCAGACAACAGTGGCCCATCCCATCACCCATGAACAGCATGTGCAGGGATTAGACAAGCATTCAAAATATATCAGCTACCACAAATTGTAGGGCCCTTGTGAAGAACAAGCAGACTACAAAAGCTTATTTACTTAATTGTGCCCATATGCTTCCCACATTCCCCCTTGGGTTTGTGGCTTTCATGGAAAGCAAAGATTTCCTCAGAAAAGGTAGCAAATAGCTTCTTGAAGTCTCTAAAGCAGTTGTATAATATTGCACAGGATTATTTCCACACACTTCAGTTTTCCTTTTGCAAAGGAAAACTAAAGCTAAATATTCTTATTGATTTCCAACTTCAGTATATGCTATACATTTCCTCCTCTGCCTTGGGAGTAGCATCAGCAATACGGGCTGATATTCATATATAATATTCATACACACCTGCAAAAAATCATCTCGGAGCACCTACTAAAGTAACAAAGGTTTGAATGTAAAAGATCAGTGTATTAGATCTGTCAGCACTTCTCCAATATGACTCCACAATACAATATGTAGTAGAAGGGTAGTAGTAGGGTACAAGACAGCTGATCATTTCAGCATTTATTTCCTAGGCCACAAAACATTCCTGATAGCATTTATTTAGGCTAAAATCAGTGATGTATGTCAAAGGAAGAAAACTGTGATTTGATCACATCAGGAGTTAAACCATTGAAAGAGACCAGAAGTAAACAACGATTTAACTTACAAAATTATTAGTGAAGAATGTCATGCATCCAAGTTTCTTCAAACTACTCAAGTTGTAAGGTACCTTAGGACATCTCTTGGCCAAGCGCCTACTCAAGGTAGGATCCACACTAAATTCAGACCAAGATGCTCAGGGCTTTGTTGGGCCTAATTACCTTCACAGTGAAAAACAGCCTCCTCATCTCCAGTAGCAGAGAGCCCTTCAATTTACACCTTTCACTCTTGCTGCCCTTACCATGCTCTCCATAATGCTCACTATACGTACTGGGGCTGCTGGTAGGTCTCCCTTCACTCTTCTCCAGGCTGAAGCAGCCCAGCTCCCTCAGTCTCTCCTCCATCTTGGTGGCTGGCCTCATACAGAGTTTTCAATATCCATCCTGTATTGACGGACCCAAAACCAGGCACAGTGTTCCAGATGCAGCTACTGAATGCCAAATAGAGGAATACTCACTTCACTTAATCTACTGTTTATGCTCCTTTTGATACAGCCTAGTATGCAGTTAGCTTTTATCTCTACCAGGGCACACTGCTGACCTGAAACCCAAGCAAAATTTTCCTATTGATTTCAGCAAGGCCTAAATACCAGACTGACCATCTAATAAAGGAGCCAACAGACAGGGAGCTGCGGTAACAAAACAGCAAGCATAAGCTTACAACAACTACCAAAAGTATGTGTGTCAGAAAAGCTGAGCTCCAGATATACTCACCATACTAAAATGGCTGCTTTTTGCATGACACCCTTCAGCTTCTGAACCAGTCTTTACCTAACTCCTTACAGAAAAGAGATCAGAAGTATTCTGTCTTCACAGACTACAGCATGTTCAGCCACAGCTTGCATAAAGATAGGAGGGTCATTTCTAAAAGAGATGAAAATGTTATATGAGATAAGCAGAGTCAGTGATACTGCTTCCCACTACAGGAGAGCTAGGAACCATCTCCCTCCTCAAGCACAGGATTTAGCTAGCACACTTGCAAAACTAAGCCCTGTTGTGTTGGTTACTATTGCAGTTTATTACAAACACATTTCACTCTGGGGCATTATCCACACCTGATGACCATGTGAAAAGCTGCATCTACTCTTTTGCCTCACAGAAGTAGTTAACATTCAGTTTAACAAACCAATGTCAAGGATTTTAACTCCTTTCTCATGCATAAACCAAAAAACCCCACAACCCCCCAAAAAAAGCAAAAGAAGAAAACAAACAGAAGTGAACGTTCACCTCAAGAGGAAGGAGTTAAAAAAGAATCTGACTTTTTGGTCTCTTACATTGGTTTGTTTTGAACACCAGGGCTAGCTAGAACATCAAAACACGCAGACACACTGTTTATTCTAAGTGCTAGAGTTACAGCGCTGTTTTTAACCCATCAGCAGCTTGCTGTTTCTATCCAATCTATTTGAACCACTTACAAATGCAATCCCACCAACTACAATGACACCTTCAATTATGTTACACTGCAAAACCTCCAGATTTGTTAATTCTTACACAAGAGCAAGATAAACAAGGCACGAAAAGCACTTTGGTACCATCGTGACAGAAATGTTACAGGATGCAGTTACTTTTACACATGATAAAAAAAGTGAGTGTTCTTATTCCAGCTCTTCAAATCCTTAAATGCTGCAAAACTTATCCCAAGAAATTTGATTTATGCAGCCCTCTGCTGTGACTGCTTTAAGACAACTGTGGCTGGTAAGGAGAAAAGTCTCAAAGTTACAGTTCCCATTTATAAAAAGCAGAATAACTCACAGCTTGTGAACTTACAGACTACAGAGGCTTCTCATAAACATGGGTCACAGCTTCTACAAACACCTTCTTGAACTGAGGCAAGCCCAGATGAGACACAGCTCTCAGTCACACCTCCTGCCCTCACCTCTCCAGTTGACCTGTGACTGTACCAGTGGCACAGCTCTGTCCCTCAGCAATATATCACACAGGACCTAAATTTGGTATCAGATGGTCTTGCATCTCCTCAGCTTCTGCTGAAACATACGTGTGTATTTGGATAGCAGTGTTGTTTCCCTGGCCGTCCCAGAACTGTATGTAACAAAACCACATAACACAAAGCCACAAAATGAAGTTTGAAGAATCGGAATCCTCACAGCACTTCCGGAACGTGTAAGGCAGTGGAGAACCATAGTTATCAGAATAGTGTAAGTAGATGTATTTATAGTTTATGTATCAAAGTATGTTCTGATTTCCAAACTACTAGAAATCTTTTAGGGATCACTACAGTGCTAAATTGTTACATTTCACAGAAGGAATGGATTAAAAAAGGTCATATGGAAAAAAATACAGGTTTTGACCATAATCCAGCAGTTTCATGGCTGAACCCACACTGTAAAGCAGAAAGCTAAGAGAAAGACTTCAGAAACATACAACTAAGTTTATTTTCTTTGATTTAGCATCAACAGCACAGTCCCTGAGTGCTGAGAACCTTCCTGCTAGGATACAAACCTCACACCAATGGTAATTTAGGAGTGACCTTCATTTGTATCAGCTGAGATTTTCTGCATGATCATGCCCCATGTCCTACAGAACCAGCATTAGGGAAGGCAAATACACTGAACCTAAGTTTCCTATGTAAAAGGAGCCTGGTGTTTCCAGGCTAAACTTTGATTTACTGGATTTAGTTCTGACAAGCTTTCTCTGTGGTGACTCTCTACCAGTGAGGAAATGCCTGTTCAAATAGGAAACACATCGCACCACTGCTTTATATCTAGTATTAATTCTGTAAAATATCCTCCTTTTTTGGACTGTGATCTCAAAAGCAGCTTCAGCTAAAGAAACAAATGCACTGGGGAAAAATAACCTTCTGAGAGGGGATCCTTCATCGGTTCAGTTCTGAACTACTGCACATACTTTGCCACATCATACGTTCACATAGTATTTTTGAGCTTATTTAACACAACAGAGCAAGCTCCCAGCACCAGTAAATATACACTTGTTGATGGATTCTTGGTTGAAAGAGTTAACTCCCACATTTAACACTTTTGTAGAAGCTACTGATTTTTAAAGAAGCATGAAGCTTTATTTAAAGGTTTCCAGCAGGTAGTCTATTGTTATATACCTAACTATCATCTATAATGCCACAAAAATTAAATGAAAATCATGTAAATTGTAGAGAATCAATTGTTAGGACAAGTTAACAACATTCTCTGATAAAACTTCTAACATTCATGTAGAAGAACTTGAGGAAAAAGCTTTATTAAGTTGGTGCTGTAATTATCCCTCAACTTACTAAAACAAATGCTGAAATGTCTTTGCTAACACACACACTTTATAGGATGTTTAAAAAGTAAAAGAAAATAAGATTAAGACAACTTGAACAATAATCATACTAATGCTACTGGACACTTTATGTTGGCATTCATAGATTATAGAAATATCCCAAAGCCCTTTCTGAGATTACTTTTCTCTCTCTGAAATGGGGTCTCACAGGTGCCCCAGCCTGCCCATTACTATCCCAAGCGTGTATGGCAGAGTATTTCTTTCTATAATCATTCCATTCAGTTCTGCTACAGATTTTTAAGCCTTGAGAACTTATCCAAGCAGGCTCGACCAAAAGCTTCTTAGAGCCTTCAGATGAAAAACAAACAGTAATTGAGAGGCTTATATTTCACATGCCAGGCGCTCAGACAACTACCAGGGCAAACCACTTAAAACCATAACGGATAAAGAAATTAAACACGTTGATATAGGAGTACCACTTAATTTTTTCCATTTTCCAATTCATTTTCGTAACTTCTATTTTAAATAACTCACTGGTCAGGAATCAAAGGGATTGTTTTTGTTAAGCCAGCCTGTTAACTTCTTTGAGTGATGTTTTATTTTACAGGTTGCTATAGTTCACAGTGTAACAAAGTCGTGTGGTGAACAAGATCAATACGAACTTGAACTTCTCTATATGCCACTGAACACTCTGAAGTGGTCTATAGGACTGCTAAGGACAATTCAAACCTTTTCCAAGAGATCAATACTAGTAATTGCAGATCTTCGCTGTGCTTCTATTTCACACCCCCTGAAAAAACCCCCAAAACCCCACTAACTCACAACCCCAAACAACCCCCAAAAACCTGCCAGAGCAAAACCAAAGGATTTTCCCAGTTTCTCAGATACAACTCCATGGCTAGTTTTTACAGTCCAGAACAGAGATTAGGACAATGTAAAAAGGCTTTGTGAGCAAGTCAGCATTCTGAAAGGATAGGCTACTTTGCGAAGGCTCAAGCTGAACACATACACAAGAAAGCACTATATTTTTTTCCTTTTAAATTGTGCAAAAGGGTTTAAGAATAAGCTTCCCTCCTATACACCTGGGCATAGCACACCCTGCCATGAAGCAAAATTCCTTTGGATACCCCGAAGAGGACATGGCATTCTGCAGATCAAAAGTACCACTTCTGTAAAGAATGTCACTGACCATGTACCGTTGTCCCAAAACCATAATCAAAGGGGAAGTTTTGCTTCAGACTAAGGAATGAAAACTGCAGAACTTGTTCTTAGAAGGATATTTAAATACTTTATAATATCATCAAATGGCTTGGTTTGAAAGAGACCTTAAAGATCATCTAGTATCCTCCTCATAGAAATTAGCTTTAAGTTTTCTACAGCTGTATTTTTTTTTCTTAAATAAGGAAATAACGTTTTGAAGAAATGCATATATAGGTACTGAGTATCTTCACTGCATAAGGGTTTTCCATATGGAAGTTGGCATGAACATTCTCCCACTCTTTCAGGTAGCAACAAGACTGGCAACTATAGCCTGCTGCGTTTGTGCCACTACTGGAAAGCCAGTCTCTGCCCCGAGATCACCCCTGTTCACACCTGGCAGATGGGCATTCCTCCTCAAACATTTCAAGATTTCTCTTACTGTTGCCCAAAACAACAATAAAGAAATCTCTCAACACATAATTTTAACCGTTAAGAAGAGAGAGTCGTGTCCTCCAAGCTCACCAAGAGACTGCATAAATACAATGCAGTTTAAACATACATATTTATTCTTTTTTCCTGGAAAGTTATACATAGTAAGAGATTTCTGTGACCTCACCATCACAGAGTCCTTCACCCTTGTGCTGGCACACGAGTGTCTTCTGGTGGTCTTTGAGGGTCTCCAAGACCCTTGGTGGTCATTCTCCTGCTGTCCGCTAGTTCACCTTTCTTTGTTCTCTTTCTTGATTCCTTGCCAGAGGTCACAAGCTGCTTAATCCTCAAGAATGAGCCTGTTTGAACTGGGTTTTCTATACATTTTGGTTGCCCTGGCTCGTAGTTGTCACAATTCTCGGGATTTTCAGTTCCTGTTATCTTGGCTTGCTATTGTTTGTCTGCAGCTGCACTGAGTTACATATAAGCTAAAACCAAGCATATAGCTGGTGGCTCGTAACACTTCTATTCTGAAACTAAAAAGCCAACAACTAAACAAGCCCCAAGCAACCCACTCCCCAAAAACCCACCAGAGAAAACCCAAATGTTTTCCCAGTTTCTCAAAGAGAACTGCTTGTTTCGCTTTTCCAGGTTTAGAACAGAGATTAGGGCAATGTAAAAAAGCCTTTGCTAGCAAACCTCAGCATTTCTGAAAGGACAGACTTCTCTGTGAAGTCTAAACAAGAAAGCACTATTTGTTTCCCTTTTAAACTCTGCAGAAGGGTTTAAGCATAAGCTTCTCCCCTGTACCTCACTCTGCAAGATTCTTTTGGATATCACCAAGAGGACATGGCATTCTAAAGATGAAAAATATCACTTCTATAACCAGTTTCACTGACAGTGTTCTGCTGTCCCAAAACCATAACCAAAGAGGAAGTTTTGCTTCAGACTAGGGGATGAAAACTGCAAAGCTTTTTCCTAGAAGGTAATTTAAATACTTTATAACATCATCATAGAACGGTTTGGGTTGGAATGGACCTTAAAGATCATTCAGTATCCTCCTCATAGAAATTATTTTCATAATTAAGCTGTCTACAGTTATCATTTTTTAAAATGAGGGGATGAGATTTTCCAGAAATGCATACACAAGTACCGAGTACCTTCACTGCATAAGGGTTTTTCCATATGGAAGTTGGCAAGCACATTCTTCCACTCTTTCAGGTAGCAACAAGACGTGCAGCCATATCCTGTTGAGTTTGTGTCACCACTGAAAAGCCAGTCTCTGCCCTGAGATCACCCCCATTCACATCTGACAGATGGGCATTCCTCTGCACACAGTTCAAGGTTTCTCTCATGCGCAGGCAAACCAACCTGAACCACACGCTGGCAGGCAGCTGTAAGAGCCTGAGGAATGCAGGTTTATATCCATGAATACAGGTAACATAGAGAACAGGGCACATACCATCCTTCAGACCCATGCAGGTCTTGGTGGAGGGAAAAGGACTGTCTGGGTAAGGGGTAAGCCAGCACCCACCCTTCACTGATGCCTCTCCTGCTCACACAGCCCAATCTACAGCCAAGGATTTAACCACCCACTGGCCTCAGGACACAAAAGCAGTTCCCATCCATAGGCTCATCACCCACCTCACTGCTTGCCCCAGCTCCAGAGAATCAGAGAATCAACTGGGTTGGAAAAGACCTTTAAAATGAAGTTCAACCGTTCTCCAGCCCTGCCAAGGCCACCACTAACCCATGGCACTGAGGCCTCATCTCCACGGGGTGTGAACACTTGCAGGGACGGTGCCTGCAGCCCTGCCCTGGGCAGCCTGTTCCAATGCCTGAGCACCCTCTGGGGCAGGAACTGTTCCTCAGCTCCATCTAAACCTGCCCTGGTGCAGCTTGAGGCCGGTTCCTCTTGTCCCATCCCTTGTTCCTTGGGAGCAGAGCCCAGCCCCTCCTGGCTCCTTCCTCCTGTCAGGCAGTTGTAGGCAGCAATCAGGTCCCCCCGAGCCTTCTCCAGACTGAACCCCTCAGGTCCCTCAGCCATTCCCCACCACACCTGTGCTCCAGGCCCTGTACCAGCTCTGTTGCCCTTCTCTGACCCTGCTCCAGCACCTCCATGTCTCTCTTGTAGTGAGGAACCCAGAACTGAACTCAGGATTCAAGGTACGGCCTCACCAGTGCCCAGTGCAGGGTCATTTTATATAAAGATACTAAGGAATACTGACCCCAGTACTGAACCGTGAGGAAGACCACTATCAGCCAACTCAATGTAACATCATCCACCACCACATTTTGGGCTCTGCCACCCAGCCAGCCTGCAACCCAGCGAAGAATACCCCTACCGAAGCGATAGGACCCGTGAGGTAACGCAAAGCCCGCCATCGCCACACGGCCCCCTCGCCTCAGAGCTCTCCCTCATATCCTTGCGCTCCCACAGACACAGCACCTCGGGGACACCGGAACGCGGCCCGAGAGGCACCCGGAGCCCTCCCTCGGGAGGGAGGTAAAGCTCGCTGAGGTAAAGCCCCTCCTCGCCCTCAGGGGCAACCCCCGCACCCCACTCCCCTCAGGAACAAGCCCTCAGCTCCAAACGGCCACCGCCGCCCCTCCCCCCCACCCGCTCTCTCTCCTCAGCAGCCCCAAAAGCCGCGCTCAGACACGCGCGTCACGCCGAGCCGCCAGCCAATCAGAGCGCGGCGACACCTGCGCCCGCCGTTTGCCACCCGGAGGCGCGTCCGCCTTTTGAGTGACAGCTCACCTCGGCCAATCAGCGAGCAGCGTCCCGCCCCCTGCCCCCCCCTCTGCGCACAAAACGCTGCTGGAGAGGGGGCGGATCCCCTCGATCTTACCCCCCCCGCGGCCGCTCGCTCCCTCCGCCCCTCCGAGGACAGCAGCTGATTGACAGGCCTCCCAGCCAATGAGCGTGGAGGCCGCTTGCGCGGCGGCACGGCTCGGGACCAATGGGAGCGCCAGCTGGGCGGAGGCCCGAGGTTTCCAAACGCTCCGCGGCGCCATGGGCTGAAAACTAAACCGAGATGGAATCTCCCAGTCTGAACCGGTTTGAGCCGGTTCCGAGCCTGTGGCATTAGGAGGGGGAGACGCGCCGCGCTCAGTCCCTGCTACCACCGCCGCCTCCGCCGCTGTGCGTGTGACCTGCTCGTAGGGGGGGGAGCCGCCGGCGCAGCTGAGGGGGCAAAGTTTAGTGCGAGCCCGGGGGGGGGTGGGCATGGGGCTGAACTGAGCGCTCCGCCGGGCCTCGGGGAAAGGCGGCAGCCGCAGCAGCACCGACAGACCCGGCCACGCGGGCCCGGGCCTGGGCAGCCAGCGACGCGGGAGGCAGCGCCAGGGGCCCGCCGGGCCGCTACTGGGGCAGCCAGGGCCGCCGGGAAGGTAGAAGTTCCCTCCGCCCTACCAGCGGCCTCTGGAGGCCGACCCCCCTTCCCCTCCCCAGTTCCCCCCCCTCTCCTCCCCCCTCCCCGAGCAAGAGGAGGGGAGCGCGGCCCTTCTGTCGGGAGCGCGGGCGGCCGAGCGCCGGAGCTGAGCGGAAGGCGCCGAGGGGAGCGCCCGCCCGGGGGCCGCGGGCTTGTGCTGGGAGCTCAGTGCAGTCAGGCCAGGGCACGCTGCTTGCAGGGGTAGTGTGGGGAGGAGTGGCGCTCCTCGTCCATAGCCGGCAGGGAGGAGGGTGCGCTCGTCTTCCCCCCCACACCCCTTCGGTGGTTCTTTTTTTGGAGGGGGGGAAGGGTTATTTTTAGTGGCCTTTTTTTATTTTCGTATTATTTTTTTTGGCGTGTGGTTAGAAACTTCCCTCACCCACCCCTACTTTTTGAAGGAAGAGGCTGTAAGAAACACCTAGGTAAGTCCGCGCTCAGGCTGCAGGGAATGGTCGGGGGGTGAGGGGGGGAATGCCGCGATGAGGAACGTGGTGAGGGGCAATGGGGGGGAGCGCTCGGGAGGAGGTGCGGGGCAGCGGGAGGGGTACGGCCGCAAGTGTGTGTGCATGAAGGGCGCGAAGTGGAAGGAGAGAAACCCTTGAGGGGGCCGGGGTGGGGGGTGTGTGTGTGTGTGCTTAAAATGGGGTTTGGGGTCTGAGCATCCTCGGCCTGGCCGAGCGGAGCGCTGATGCTGCGGGAAAGGCGGCAGCGGGGCCGCACGGCGGGGGCTTTGCCCGTCGTTACGAAGGGGATGGAGCGGGCTCGGGTGGGGGGGTTGGGCTCGGGTACGGGCACGAAGCAGGGACATAATCTGTAAATTATTAGGAGTGGAAGTTTCCAGAAATATTTTTGTGTGTCTGTGCAGCAGTATTGAAACGTCCGCCTGGATCACGTGGGGGGCCCTGTATAGAGCGCAGGGCTGGAGCGGAGGGAGGGAGAGGAGGAGAGAAGGGAGGGAGGGGCCGCGCCGCCGCCGGCCCGCCGCGCTCCGCAGGGCCCCGGCCCGCCCGCTCTCCGCGCCTTGCTCCGCCGCACCGGGCCTGCTGCCCCCCCCCCTTCCCCGCATTCCCCTTCGTGAGCCGGGCAGCGGCGCGGCCGTGCGGAGGGAGCAGGGGGAAGGCCGCCGCGCTGGGGTGAGGAGGTGATTTCGGGCGCGGCCGTGCCCGAAAATGAATGCTCCGAGGTGCCGGGAGGATGGTGGTGGATGGAGCGGTGTGATTGCATCTCGTACATTCATTCACGTGTGTGTGAAGTGGGGAGGGGAGGGATCGTCTCGTTGCGGGTGCGTTTGAAGTGTAATGCGGCTGCGGTGTGCTCCCCTCCATGCGGTGCAGCTGGAGGAATTCACAAGTGATGCAACTAATTCGTTGGAAGAGGGTCTTGGGGCGGTAATTCACTTGGTGTTCAGTAGAGGAACTGCATGCTGAGGAATGGGGCTGAGTGACTCTCCCAGGTTGTCTTTTTGGGTTTTGTTTGCTTTTAATTGCTGCCCCCAGTGAGCTTTAAGGTTGAAGGTGCTCTGAGCGTTCACTGTGAATACTCAACGTTTCTCACTGCTTAAATGTATGCTGCTGTTCCCGTGCACGACATGCTTAAATGAGTATATCAAGTATATCATAATCAACTGTTGTGTTAAAGGTCCAGGGTCATTGGAAGTTGGGATAACTATGTAAACAGTGCTGCAAATGCAGTTCTTTTGACCTTCGGTAGATGTCAGATTCTTGCTATGTTGTAGTTCAGACATTCAACTTTTTGTTTCTATTTCCCCAGCAGTACTGAAGAATTGGTTAGTGGTGATTCTTGGAGCCGAGGTTTAAACCTGTTCTGAGTTCAGGCATGATGGGGAACGAAGTATAGGAGGGTAGTCAATCAAAGATCAGAAGCTTCATGTGGGTGCAGCTTGATGAGTAGGGAACAGTTGATTGCAGTTGGTATTGACCACAAAGCCGCCATTTCTGTGTTTCAGTTTGCCAGTAGGTAGGTCATTTTGAAGATAATGCTGGGAGTGGCAGAGGGCCCTATTCAAAACATTTCCTTTCTGCTTCCATGTGGTTAATAACTTCTCTGCATCACGTGGCTCCTCGTTTGTGCTCTTAGGGCCTAAAAACCACCCAAAGAGGCTTAAATCAGAAATGAATGGCCCTACCTGAGGAACGACTGCTTTACGACGCTTGTTGTAGTTTGAAAAGAGCTTTCCCCGCTCGCGGTAGAGGCCAGATGTGAACAAAAAGGGGCGTGTCTGGTGGGAGAATTAACTGCTCTGAGCTTCAGAGCTTATTCATGGGTGCAGCTCCCTTCTAGTAGTGCTGCTTACTGCCCCTCTGCCAGAGGAGCTGTGATTTCAAGTGGCCTGTTAAGTTAAAAGAATTAAATAGGTCCTCCCTGCTGCTTTGTTTTGGTTCTTGCTTCTATACTTAACACTGGATTTTGTAAACTTCAGGGGCTGTGGGGGAAGGACAGAAGTGGAGTGTTAGTTTTGATTTATTTATTCTACTTGATGTTTATTTCCCTCTGTCTTGCCAGGTGGATGGCTGACTGGATGCTGAGATGGAGCTCTCAAAATGATTACGTTAGTGTAGTAATACTGAGTGGTTTACTTCAAAATACAATGAAAACGATTGGGTTTTGAAGTTAATATCTTTCTTTATAGAAGTAGATGAAGTTCCTTGACACTGCTTGCAAATAAGCGTTTATAACCAAAAGATTTTCCTTGTCCTTACGCTTCTGTAGGGTTTTCACTTAATTAGTAATTACTTGGGTTGAGGCACAGGTTTGTCTTGCTCTTAACTTTTGAGCATGACTTAAACATGCAAGGCATCAAAAGAATTCTTATTTTCACATGAGGTTATTTAGTAAGAGCAAATCTGACTTCTAGCTTACTCTAAAGGGGTTGGCTGGGTGTATGGGGGTGTTTCTGGAAGTTTCAGGTGGTATCTTCCTGAGTATGCACATATCCCTGAAAAAGTTACAGTAGAGCTCTTGCAGTGTCCAGACTTCTGGCTGATTCTCAAGTGAAGCTTTATGGAAGATTCTGAAAAGAGTGGTGAATGGCAGAGAGCTGCTGTGGAGGAGAGGGTAGGAATCTGTGTTGCGATTGCCAGTGACTGTGAGAAGGCAGCAATGAACTTGATCAGATGCTTCCAGCATGGGCTGGGGTGTGTGTGGCTTGGAAAGGGTTGAGTATAACTTAACCATCCACAGTTCTGTGGCTTCTGGCTAATTTTCTGGCTTTTCACAGTTGCCCTGTACCAGTCTCCAGTGGGAAAGCATCCCAGATGCACACCCACAATCACACACACACCCCACCTGACTTCCTTTGCATAATATTGAGGCCGTAGTATCTAGGACAAAGAGTTAATGCATGTGTGGCTGGATTTATGGGGCCTGAAAGCTCCAGTAGAATTCCATTTCAGTTTCAAGTGGTCTAATGTGGTACGTGGAGTAACCTGCTGACTTCACAGTCCTCTTACTTCATCCTCTCAAAGTGCCTTCAAACAGTCAACTGCCTTAGTCTCAGTGCTGATTTTTTACTTGTATGTAGTTTTTGTTTCCCCCCCAAGTATTTGAAGAGCATCCTCTGGCTAATTTCTTACTGTGTATGTAGATCACATTCACTTACTTCCATAACCAACTGTTTAAAAGCTCTTTATAATTGATCTTTTAAACGTGCATGTTGGGCTTGGAAACTAAACATCTGTCTGATATTTCCAGTATGGGTTTTGGTTGTAATGACACCAGGTGTTTGTGCCAGCAAACTTGGTGGCTTATGTGTGTTTAGGGGCTGGTAGAGGTTTGTAGTTGCTTTGAAATCAGTTTTAGCTTGCTCATAATGCAGCTGGTAGACTAGTATGTCTTACATGCTCTTACCTGCTGAAGACCCTGAGAATTTGGCAATCCTGGAGTAGTGGTTGGATCTGTCTTGATGATCTTAATGGTCTTTTCCAACATAAGTTGATTCTGTGAGTTTAGTTGGGGCAATGATGGGTGAATTCTTCAGAAAGACTTTGTCCTACTCCTCACTAGCAATTGCAGGAGTGTTTTGTTCAGTGCTGTCCAGTACTGCTAACATAGCTCGCCTCATTCAAATGAGATGCTGAAGTTGAAGCACTTGCTTTGTAACTACATAGAATAATAATTTCTTAATGTTTGTTTCTTTTGCAGTAATCTATGCCAGCAATTATGACAATGTTAGCAGACCATGCAGCTCGCCAGCTGCTGGATTTTAACCAGAAACTGGATATCAACCTCTTGGACAATGTGGTGAACTGCTTGTACCATGGAGAAGGCGCACAGGTAATGTGGACTTAGAACCTATGTTTCTTGGCTATGTTTCACCTTACCACAAATCAGTTGAGCAAAATGAATTCAGTAAGAATAAGTAATGTTAGTGAATTTACTCTGCTAGTGACTGGAATCTCACTGGTAACTGACATGCCCTGATGTTATAAACATTGGAATGAGCTTGGAACAATGTTAGTTTAGTGTGTGTTCATTTCTAGCATGCCTCCTGCTGTTGAAAGGTGTTGCCAAGGAGAATTTTGTTAAGGGCACTTCTGCTTGCAGCTTGCCTTCTCTGACTTAGTTCTTGAGAAGGGTCTGAATTACCTGGAGTTTATTATGATGGGTGGGATTGTGAAGCTGTAAATTTAATGTTGGCTTCACTGAAGGATTGTATTTAAAAGAAAAATGTTAATGCCATTATTGCTGTATTTGCACTTGGAATCGTAGAATCAGAAAACCATGAAAATCAAAGAACCATGTCATGCACATGAGAATTTGTTCTTTCTTGTGTCTTCTCCCATCCCCATTATTGTTTGTGTGATGGTTCTTCACTCTTTGGCCTTAGAGCAGATTGTGAAGTCTAAGTTCAAACTGGGGGAATGTGCATTTGTGGGCTTGCATATATTGTCTTGAAAGTGAATCTTGTATTGCTTTGATGTATTTCTTGAGCTACTTCGGAAATAAGACTTAAATGTTGAAAGCAAGTGCTGCCACAAGGGTGTTGGCACAAGTCCTGTTCTGGCAAATGTTAATTGTTTGTGCTTAACAAATTGGGAGTTTCAGTGTCGGGCATCTCTGCCTAGGATACTCTTGCACAACAATAAGTGAATTAAAATGAGACAAAGTAGCTGATGCTTTTCTATTCCTTCCAGCTGTTAGAATAAACAGTAATATACTTGCTTATACTTGTTTTGCTTGTGTCTTAAGAGAAAAGAAGCTTTTGTAAGACTTAATGTGAATTCCTATGGGTTTTTAAAAATACTTTGCACTTTCATGAAGTATTTGCATTTTGAGTGTCTGGAATTCAAACAGTTACTAGCTTTAACTAGATGATCTTAAGGTCCTTTCCAACCGTAACTATTCTATGATTCTGTGACAGAAAACTGCTTGTAGCTTTTGCCTTCCGAGTATGAACTTCTGAGTTCTTGTTCTGTGGTAGGTTTGTGTACTGTGCTGCCTTACAGAGTAGGCGGTGCTTAAAGTATTGTTTGATTTGAATGGAGTTTAAAAAGTTGGGAAGGTTTGTGAGGAGAATAGGGGATTAACACTAAATGCAGTGATCAAATTGCCATTGTTCTGGTGTTGTGAGAAGTTTCTTCACTTGAAACAGCTGGGGTTAGTCTCTGGTGTTCAGAAGACTAATGTAACAAGCAGAAATTCAAGAGGTGGCACTTAACTGGCAAAAGTGAATCAGGACAGAAACCTCTTTTTAAGTGCATGTGTTGCTTCGATGAGAGTTTGGTTTCCTACTGTAGTACGCTCTCAAAGGTGGAGACATATTTCAGTGAGTCTGAGCTCTTACCTCTTGCAAGAGTTCAGAAGTCACTACTTCTCTGTATATCCTATCAGCTCAAATCATGTCTTAAAGGGTGACAGGAATAAGAGAAGCTTAGGAAAATAAGTATTAAAATTGGGAGATTAACAGTAGTTTGTCTGGAATAGATGAGTGTGTGCTGGGGTAAGGAAGGTTTAGGATGCGGCCTGGATGGCCCATGCTGAACTTGCCTTCAAATTCACCTGTGTCTTCCGCTTAATTCTTATCTCTGCTTGCACAAAAGCCTTTATCTGCTGGTATCTGTTAGGCAAGAAAGAAGCTCTTTTCTGTCCTAACTTCTCGTTGCTTTTTTTTCTGTTCTTGGGGCTTTTTTTGTTGGTGTATGACCCTGGAAAGGATAAATATCCCTAATCCCACCCCAGTGCACCAGACTTGAGACAACTCATAGGTGTTTACCTGGGCTCACCCCAGGCTCTTAATTCTACTGGTCTGTTAGATCTTCACATGTTCAGAAGGATTATTTGTTACTTGATACCCTTTTTTTGGTAGCAACAAAACAGTGAGGCTTCTCTCTTGATTCAGTATTACTGTTCGGTTTATACGGGTTTTAAGAAACTACAGAAATTGATGTCCAGAAAAGGGGTTAGTGGTTATGAGAGCAGACTCTTCAGGGCTTGGGAGAGGAATACTGAGCTGTATGTGTGCTGTTGGTGCTGAAACTTGACCCTGTGGTATGTCAGCAGTATTGGAAGGGCTAAGGAGGCCACTATAAAAACACACCCAGGCTGAACCTGGAAGTAATAGTTATTCTTTCCCCTTTATTTGTTTTATTGTAAAGCACTGATGTCATACTGTGACAATATGGTTGTACTGCTTTTGGACTTAAAAGGAATATGGGTGTGGTACTTCTCCATATCAAATCTACAGGGGTTTCCTTTCTGGTCATTGTCAGGCAGGGAACTATAGGCTCAGTTGTATGAAGTAGGGATGCCAGTGTTGTACAGGTGTTTTAGAGATCCTTGTGCCTTACTGTTGTAGCTTTTAATTTTTATCTGGTAAATCCCATGCCCAATTTGTGTTTCTTGCATGATGACTATATAGAATTTAGGTCTTGATGGGGTTTCTTTCTTACTGAAGAACATTATTTTCTTACATCAGTTGGTGATTAGCCCAAGTATGTTCTTGGAGCAAACTAGAAATCTGCACACCTGTAGTAATTTCTGTTGAAGTTAATCCTAAAGTGAAGCTTTAACTGCTTTGTAATGCCATTGAATTGGCTCTACAGAGAAAGATTGAGCTAAGTTTTGATGATTGTGATGCAAAATGTTCATCTTGTTGGTAAGGCAGTGTCTGATGGTGGAGATGACGCAATTTGCAGCAAGATTTGTCAGCACACTGCATTTTTGAAAGTAGCTGTCATTTGGCTCCTTAAAAAATGCTTATGGGCACGCAGGCTTTTGAAAGGATAGCTAAAACAAACTCGGCTCTTTCAGTGTGTAACTGCTTCGGATGAGGTTGTGCAAGTTACTGAAGCCATAGTATCTAGCACAAGAATTGGTAAGGTCAGTCCCAAGTAAGAACAAACCATTAGCATGATCAGCTCCCTTCCGCCCCCTCAACCAGTTTCTATTGCTGTTTTGTAAGCTGTTAGATATACCAAGGGATTCCTCAAAAGTAGGGATTGAAGATCTCTAATGCTCTGCTCCCTGGCTCTTCAAAAGAAAATCAACAACTTCACAGCATGATACAGTACTCCTTAAAGCTGGCACTTTATATGAATGACTACAGTAGAACTAGAAAGATTGGGTGCCCTTGAGTACAGTTATACCTGGATGACTTTCTTGAAGGGAAGAAAACCTCATTCTCTGATATTTTTCTCCTGTAATGTGTGTTGTTTTCGCATGTTCACTGCTGCTCTTGATGAACTATTCTGTATGGAAGAATGGAAGTAAGTAAAGGGCTGTTGCATCAATGCACTTGTGCAGTTTGGTCGTTGACACTTCAGCTGTCACACAGAAGGAGGCTTAAGGGGCTTGTTGCGCCTGATTGAGTTCTGTAACTCTTGGATAAGTGGTTTAAAGATGTGTTATATATTAATGTCATCACTGAGAGTATATAATTTCTTAAGTAATGCTAATACTTTTTCTATTAAACTTGATTTTAGCAAAGAATGGCACAGGAAGTCTTGACTCATTTAAAAGAACATCCTGATGCGTGGACAAGAGTTGATACTATTTTGGAGTTCTCTCAGAACATGAATACCAAAGTAAGCAAATCAACTTTTATTTATTTGGATTTCCTCTTTCTTCCATTCATAAACTTTGAGGAAGGTATCTCAGTTTTAGCCATAGACTTTCTTGATTCAAGCCACATTTTTCTTATTGTCTTGTTTCCCAAGTTGGCTTTAAACAAGAACTGTAAATGGACAAAAGGGCAAACCTCCTTTTATATTGGCAAGAGCTTTTCTTCCTTTTTGTAAAAAAGGAAGAGCTAAATTGGAAATACAAGGGTTTTTTTCAAGGCACATGCAAGCATAGTGCCAGTTCCAAAGACTGGTGTGTGTCTGTATACATCTGAGTAATGAAAAGTCTCCTAGAGCCACATTTTGTCCTTGGATAAGTGCTTGTCTGCTCTTGATCGTCATGAGAGCTGTATGCACATAACTGAGGAGAGAATTTGTCCCTAGGTACAAAAAAGACAAAATAGACACCTTTTTAGGCCAAGATTTTGAGCAATCAATGAAAGTTAAACACCCCAAACTCTTTGTAGTAGGAAATTAGTCTTTACTAATGTGCAGAACACATTTACTTTGTACTGCTGGTTTAAATCCATCCATTGTGGTAGAGACTAAAAGGGGCAGCATTCAGGTGTTTTTTTTTCTACAACTTTAAATGCTATACCAAAGACTTTTAAGTTTGAAGCGAAAAGTTGATGGAAATGTGTTTTCACTGTCTTTTATTATCTCAGATAACTGACATGCATGTTTTTCTGCTTGATACACGCTGTGTTCGAACAGAAAATAACCGTGTTTGGCTGGTTTCTGAAATCAGGGCTACTCATGAAGCAGTTCCATTCTCTGAAGTTCAGGGGAAAAGAGTTTAAAGAACTTCCTCAAAGTGCTAACCTTTAAGTAACAGTGTTTGCCTGTTTGCTTGCCTGGTAAACTTTGCTTTTTATACTGACAGACATTACTAATGTTTAAGTTGATTTATCAACAGTATTTTTAAAAACTCAAAATTTGTCTTGTGAAAAATGAGATGATTAAAGGAACAGAAAGAAAGCAACAGGTAAAGAATTCTTCAATTTACATAAATTGCAAATGATTTGGTGCTAAATTTATGCACTATGACATTTGGCTTTTATGCAATCATATTTTTTCTTTAATTAAAGCTGTTAACACTACCTGATATTAATCATAATGTTCCATTATGTTGATTGCTTGTAATAGGAAGAAAAGGGGTGTCTTCCTGTGCAACTGACACAGCTAGGCTTTGACGGCAGGCCTCCACAAGGTCTACCCTTTTGATTCCCTTTAACTGAATTCTGTTCATCAATTGTTTTTGTTTCTTGGGAGGCGGGAGGGAAAGGGATTCGGTGCATAGAATAAGTAATAAGGGTACCACAGGCATTTCTACCATAGGGATCATTTCATGCCTTTTTCTTCAGTCTTTGTTGTTACCTGTCCCTCATCTACATAACTGGGTAGTGAATTTCTATTGGTTAGAAATAGGCAAACTAAGAGCAAATGAACTTTGAAAGGTTTGTTCTATGAGCAGTTGATTGTGTTTGTTTTGTCTTCTATTGGAAGAGTTGATTTTACACACTTCCAACAGTACAAACAGCAAACCTTCTAACTGGTGTCAGTGACTTCTTTCTGGATGTAGTGTAGCTGATTATCAGGGAAATAAGGAAAAATCAGAACCATCAAACCAAGGGAAGCTAAAAACCAAGATGAAAACCCCAGAAAGCCCATTGCGGAGTGTTCAGGCAGGCTGAGGAAGCCTTCAAACATGGTATGGCAAGAAGAAAGAATGTGTAGGTGAAGACTGCATACAGTGATTTCATTTCTGCTGCAGTTTAATTTCATATGCAAGTGTTAGGAAAAATGAATAGTACTGAGGAAGAGAGGAACAAGACACTAGCAGAGAGCAGAATTGAAGTCACATCTATACAAAGGAATGAATAGAACTCTATAGATAGCATGGACCTCTTCACAGTTTAAGGTGTGTGAATCTGAGTTAGGTATTTGGGCAGGTAATGCAGAATTAAGTGTGGCAAATTGCTAGAAGTGTCTGTCCTTTTCTTTGACTTGGGAGGAAATCCTAAGCAGGGAACATGAAAAGACCAAAGCTGAGGTCTGTCCTTCGTTTAGGTCAGGATTTTCATTTAAGTGGTAGCTGGTATTCCAGTGCTTTTGTAAGTGAAAGTAAACTTGCCATTCTGGTCTTAAAGGCTAAGTAAGTTGACTGGTAGAGAAAAGTCTGGAAGCAAAACATCTGTGGTTAGCTGTTACCTGAAAGGGTAAGTGATGCAGGTGCCTGTAGAATCTAGGCATTTAACTGGTGTTTAGATCTGCTTCAGGAGTGTTAGCACTGTCTGATACCAATGAGTGTATTTTCAACATTGTTAGAAGCTTTTGTAAGGATGTCTTGTGAGCATGGATCAGTTGCAGATGGTGTCTGTGAATCTGTAGCAGTGTCTGAAATCACTTCCCGTGAAGTGAAGCATTTTACTGAAGAATGTCTCCATACATTTCCTTCTATGAACATCCCTTGATTTCATTTAGGTTTTTATGTTAAGTAATTAAGTAAATTCAGATTTAAAATCTCATTGATAAACTTTTGCTGCTGACCGTGCAGAAGAAAAATACCATTGCTAGTCTGTTAATGCATACTTTTTCTTGGTACCCAAGAGTTTTGCAAGATGACAGAATGCAAATGCAGGATGTATACGTGAAGCTTGTAGAAACCTGGTCGGATGGAGGAGCAAAGGGATGTAGGTTGTTTTAAGATGAGAACAGCAAAAGTAGTATTTTAATACAATGTCGGATGGAGAAGCAAAGGGATGTAGGTTATGTTAAGATGAGAACAGCAAAAGTGGTATTTTAATACAATGTAGTTTGGGACAGTCGACACTGTGTTTTTTAATGAAACGGAAGTGTTCGTGATCCCTTTGGTTGAAATGCTCATGATCCTACTTTGTGTAACAACTAACCGTTTTAAAGAGGAACTCTTATTCTCAGCCAAACTTTGAACTGTGAAAACTTGAGTTTTACCTTTCAGGCATTGATGTCATGATGATTTTTGTTTTTTCTTCCTAATCCACTGCAGATAAAATAACAACAAACCTCCTCGTCCCCTTTTCTCTCCTGTCTATTCATGCTAATGGGGTTTTACATATTAAAGTTCTTCCATCATAGTACCACAAACTTCTTTCCCTGTTACTGTGAGTTGGCAGTAGGGACAAATGGGCAGAGGGACTGTGGCCTTACCGATTACTTTGCAAGCCTAACGGTTTCGGGTAAGAACATAGGAAGGAATTCCTGAAAGGTAAAAGGATTTCCAAGAGTTTATTCACATTTCTATGATTCTTTGACTGAGCACAAAAGTTCATCTTTAAACAGTAGAAATAGCTGCCATATTGGGGGGGGTATTGAAATTAAATAAACCTTGTGGGTTGTCTTGCTGTTCCTAAAGTAACAGTCCAGGGAAGCTTGGGAAGTCCTTCTTTAGGAAGTGCCAGTGTCAGGACATGTGATGCTAAGACAAGACCTTTTTTTTTCAGCTCTTAGAAGAACGATAGGAAGCTTGAGACCATCCAAGCTGCTAAATATTTTAGGAGCCTGGTTGTGTTAATACTTGAACATATGAGCAGTCATTTATGATAGAAACTCATATCTGGCTGCTACTTCTCCAGATAGCCAAAATTGTCTGCCAGAGTGAGGGCTTTTCATTAGTGTTATTTCCCACCCCCCCTCCCCTCCTGGTGTGAGCATGATCAAACAGCAGGACTTAGAGTAGTGAAGAATAAAGCAAGAAAAGAAAAATGCATGAAACCTCAGTAAATGGGTGAATAGACATGTATATTATATATATATATTTAATAAAATTGTTAGCTTAATAATCTTGAAGTCTTAGATGTTAAGTGTGAATGTCTGATTGAATGAGAGTCCTGAAAGTTAGTTAGTCCTACAGTAATGTGCTCACATTTTGTTCTTCTCCAATTTCAGTATTATGGACTGCAAATCTTGGAAAATGTGATAAAAACAAGATGGAAGATTCTACCAAGGAACCAGTGTGAAGGTAGGGAGGGATTTTTGTCTTTTCCTCTTTGTGTATTAACCGAGATTTAGACTGTCAGTCCCCAGTGAAGTCATTTTTAGCTTCAAATCCAATTAGGCTAGTAACTTTTTGTTGTGTAGTAAGGCCATCTGTGCTTTTCTGGATGTTGCAACCACAGCTTTCCCTTTTGTGACTGTGGTCCAGGTGGGGTGGTGGGCACCTGAAACTCTGTGAAGGTAAAACCTGTGATAGTTTTGGAACATCATTGCTTAGGTGTTGTACTGACTTACCTGAAGAGGTCTAACCGTAGGCAGCTTCTAAGGTCAGCTCCTGGCTTTGAGGTGGAGGTTTTGGCTCTCTGTAGTTGGCACAGGAGTGTACACGGCCTCACCAGTATCCTGTCATGTTTCTGGGAGGCTACATGGTCCATCTGGTAGCACGTGTAGATTTATGTAACTTGGAGGTTGTAAACTGTTGTGATTCTTTTAAGACAGAAACATAAGGAAGTGCATAGTCTTACCTACTAATGGTAATTCATTCTTCTAGGTAGTGAAATACTGTAAAGTCTGCTTTAATTCATGCAAGTGTGTCTGCAGCTACAGTACTGTAATTGGCAGCACAGTGTAGGGAAAATCCGCAGTCTTATTCCATTGCAGAGTCTGGAAGTGTTAACATGAATCCTGTACTTTTTAATGTGTTTCTATTTTTTCCCCTCTTCCAGCTTGTAATGTCTGCTGAGTTTTAGATGTTACCTATGGTAAAGGGAGGTACCTCTGGTACAGGATTAGTGCTTGTTCATGTAGCTTTCTGTCAAGCCATTGCCACTTGGACTTCTTTACAAAGAAGCATCAGGACAAAGTGTAGTACAACTGCTTTCAATTTTTAACATTGAATGTTGTTCCGTACTTGACTTTATACTGAAGGCTGGTCTTGGAACTCATTAAAGCTAATACAGTTTTATGAGTTACGCTGTGAGTTCACATTAACAGTGTTTAGATGTGTTTCGCATTGTTACTCAGTGCTTTGGTTTGGAAACTATATTGATTGGAATGTAAGTGTCGATGGAAAAAAGTGTGTTGAGGGAGACTTCCACATTTCTGTGGTTATTCTTACCTTCCCTCCCCCATGCCTTCCACCTGTACGTTGACAGATAAAGCAAAGCTCTCTGAAAGTGAAACTAAGGTTTCACATTCAGTTTGCTCTTGCAAACACACTTGCAGGTTTCTAGGAAGCGGGTTCAACTGAGGCTCAGGCACAGCTATGTCCTTCTGAGAAATCAAGGGAGCACCCTGAAGTTCAGTTTTCTGTGCGCCTTTAGAGTATCTCAGCTTGTATCTTGTTATATGAGCCCTTAGTTTCAGCATTTGGAAGTTGCTCTCCTAATGTTTTTGGCTGTGGCAGCAGAGCAGGAAGAAAGTAAAGAGTCAGTAGCTTGCAGCAGTTACTCAGCTTACTACTGCCCGCTGGTGAAGGGAGATGTAGTAGAATAGATGACACGAAGTTAGGCTTACTTGATAGTTTGGAACTGAACCAAATACAGTGCCAAATACAGAATGTAACTCAGTAATTCCAAGTCTTAAAAAGGCATGCTCTAAATGCATGGAATAGGTGAGAAACCATGGTGGTAGGGTGAAGTGGTTGGCTGTGTTTTGGATCATGCTACCTCATTTAGTCTCAAGATGCCAAGATAATATTGGATACATGGGTTAAATGAATTGTGGAACTGATATATTTGAGTTGGTGCTTTAGATTTGTTACTTTACTGTTTGCAGGCATGAGAGCACGGTTTGACTGGTTTCTGTCACTTGAGAAGACACAGTGTCTGTAGCTCAGTACACTGCAATGCAAAATAAAGTTACTGTCAGTAGCCATGCAGTCAGTTTTAAGTATTCTTACTTTTTTTTCCGACTTTTGTACTTTTTTTCTGAGGATTTTGAGCAGGGAGAATCCCTTTATCATAATGAATAAGAAAGAAGCTCATGACTGTGAGGGTGCTGAGGCACTGGAACAGGCTGACCAAATAAGTGGTTAAAGCTCCATCCCTGGTGGTGTTCAAGACCAGGTTGGACAGAGCCTTGGGTGACATGGTTTAGTGTGAGGTGTCCCTGCCCATGGCAGAGGGTTGGAACTGGGTAATCTTAAGGTCCTTTCCAACCCCTGCCATTCTGTGATTCTACAGTGTGTGCCTTTAGTTCAACCTTATAAAATACTTCTCCCTCTCACAGAGCCAAACTGATATTTGTGAAGTGACTTCGTATTTTTGGGGGAACTGGGTTAGTTGGTTTTTACTTGCCTGGTTTTTCCTGTACATCAGTAGAAGAGGAACTAAATATATTTAGCTACCGTGGCATCTTGACCTCAGTGGTTTAGGAAGGAGAATCAATGTTTCCTCTCTAATCCAGTTTCATTTGGTCTGTAGTGGTAGTTGGTGTTCTATTTTTTTGGTGGATGGTGCTGACTGGTACAAAAGAACTGTGCCAGAACTCATTCAGGTGCTTTGATTACCTGGGAGATAGGAAAACTGGTTAAATTGAGGGGTTTTTCATCCTGGCTCCAGTTGTTCCTTTAGTTGACAGGATTTTCTGGTTTGAAGTAACTAGTGAAGTATCGGTGCAGGAAACAAAAAGCAATGCTTAGTGACAATTCCTGCAGGTCATAAATCAGTTAATTTTATCTTATATCTTACTTTATCTTATATACTTACTTAGCTTAACATGTCTAACTTGATTTGTGTAGTAAATACAGCTGACAGATCTTAATGTTTGATTAAGATGAAGCTAAATCCATTTATGAGACAATACTGTTCTCCCTTTGTAGCAATAGCAGTGCTTAAGAATTGACATGAAGAGAGGCCTGAATTGAGCTGTCAGCAAATGGAAAAGTTGTATTTCTCCCAGAATTTTCAGGGAGGTTGTTTCCAAAACTGTCATTAATTATAGAGCCTGAACTGTAACCTTTTAATTGTGTGTCTTTTGCTAGCTGTACCTCCAGTTGTACATCAGAATGACTTACTGGGTCTTGAGGTTAGCCAGGGCTTTGTTACTGCTGCAGTCAGAATGCCTGGGAGGTTTTAGCTCCCAAATGCAAGTAGGAAACTGTGTTCTTTAGCCTTGAAACTCCATGCTTAAGTTTGCTCTTATTTTAAAATAGCTTTTAGTTGAACTCTTCTGGCCATGGTACCTTTTGATTTGTAATCATGGTGTAAGCCCAGCTGGTAACTCAGCACCATGCAGCTGCTCACTCACTCTGGGTGTGGGATGGGGAGGAGAATGGAAAGAATATAAACCCCATGGGTTGAGATAAGAACAGTCCAATAACTGTATAATACAAAACAGCCACTACTGATGATAATAATGATAAGGGAAGTAAGAAGGGGAGAGAGCATAAAACTGAAAGAGAAAGGAAAAAACAACCCAGTAAACATAAGCAATGCACAATACAGTTGCTCACCACCTGCCAGCTGATACCCAGCCCAACCTGAGCAGTGATTTGGGTTTTCTGGGTGACTTCTCCCCCATTTATATACTGGGCATGATGTGCTGTGGTATGGAATACCCCTTTGGCTAGTTTGGGTCAGGTGTCCTGTCTCTGCTTCCTCCCAGCTTCTCATGCTCCTCCTCACTGGCAGAGCATGAGAGACTGAAAGTCCTTGGTTGGGGTGAGCATTACTTAGCAATAACTAAACCATCGGTGTGTTATCAGCACTGTCCTCAGAGTAAAACCGAGACACAGCACTGCATCAGCTACTAGGAAGGAGAAAAATTACTATTACAACTGAACCCAGGACACTCATAGAAGGTTTTTCTGTTCCTGAGGTGTCACTGGTTTTGAAGGTTGAGGATTGTGAGCACATTTGGAGAGCTTGTCTGTATCCTCCCAGAGTTCTACAGTGGGCATTGGGCAAAACAATGGATTTACTTTTCAGAAATGCTCAGTGATGACTCTGCTTTGTCTTGGTTTTAGAGTTCATAGTTTGAACCAATGGGTTATCTAGACAGGAGTGGATTTTATGGGGCACAGAACTGGTAAAATGAGGTTAAATCTGGTGCCTGGCCTGCATGTTCAGCTTTGAGACATGTTTAGTCATAAACCATAGCAATGGGTTAGATTTGTTCTTTGTAATGCATTTAATCCCTAAGAGAATGTTTTGGATTGCTTACACATACACAAATGGTGTAATGTGGTTTTCATTCAAACCTTACTGATGCTGCTTTAGTGAAAGGTGGGTGGCATATCCCAGAACATCTCATAGTGAACATGGCTTATGTGCAGAGGATTGTACTACCATTGTCAAGCAAAGTTTGCAGTTCATAGAGTTGATAATAAATTGCTTTAAACTCTGATATTGTTTAGTTGATTGCTTAATAATACTTACAAAGGATGTAATTTGATTAAAGTGCTGTGGTCTCAGAAGGATTTTCTCTTACAGTGCGAAAACCTGGTTAGAAATAGGGGCTTCTTGGTCTTAAATTCAATGATACGTGTCATTAATCCTGCAATAGGTAATGAAATTCAGTTCCTGTGAATAGAGTGAGCTTGTCTGGAGTGTTTCGAGCTGGAATGGATAAGCATTTCTTCATTATGAAACCTGAATTGCTTGTACAACTTCCCTCAAAGTGAAGTGTTCAGAGAGACGCAGTTTAGTGGCTCACAGGAAGGCTCTGGAGTTGGGTGTAAAGCTTTTGATGCGGTTTAAGCTGCTGTAAAGAGTGTGGAATGATGAGATATTTTAATGGAAATTTCTGGCCTGCTTCAGGAAGAGATGGTTTTTGATTCTGTGTAATGAAGGGGGAATCAATTCCAGTATCTGAAGGGGGCCTATAAGGATGCTGGGGAGGGACTCTTCATTAGGGACTGTAGTGATAGGACAAGGGGTAATGGGTTCAAACTTAAACAGGGGGAGTTTAGATTGGATATAAAGAGGAAATTCTTTCCTGTAAGGGTGGTGAGGCACTGGAATGGGTTGCCCAGGGAAGCTGTGAATGCTCCATCCCTGGCACTGTTTAAGGCCAGTTTGGACAGAGCCTTGGGTGCCATGGTTTAGTGTGAGGTGTCGCTGCCCATGGCAGGGGGTTGGAGCAGGATGATCTTAAGGTCCTTTCCAACCCTAACTGTTCTGTGAACTGCATGGCACTTATGTGTGCAAGACAAGCTCTGTGCCCTTTATCAGGGTTTTCGTGATGCATCCTGTTCTATTGAAAAGGAAACACATAATCGACTGGGTTCACTAGTGGGAATAGATGATTTTTAGGACAATATGGGAAAGCACTGTTTATTAAGACTAAAAGTAAGATGGCGTTTTGGAACTACAACAGTTCAGTACAAGTGTGTATGCATACAACCATCCCTGGAGGGGACGTCTCAGCTTTAGGGTTTGACATCCCCATTTACTGATGTTAATTGGCTGAGTTACAGTGTCCGCCTGCTTTATTTATGCCTCTTATTCTTTGATGTAAGCAGACAATGTCTGAATTTTAGTGCATTAGTGTAAACTTGCATCTGCAGCACCAGCTAGAATAGCTTTCAACACTTGCTGGATGCTTGTGCTCTAACTGCATAAAGGAATGCGCTTGCATGTCTTAAGTGCTTTTGTCTGCTTACTGACTGTGCATTCATGGTAACATGCTGCGTTTGGTCATGATAGGAGCTCAGGTTAAACAGTTGATGGGATGTACTTGCTTCTGAAAGCATGTTCAGAGATTAAACTCCAGGGTATTTCACACTGTTCAAGTTTAGACTGCAGAATTTACCAGTTTTGCATAATGGGAGTTCCTCAGTGTCCCAGTTCAGCTCCAACTATTGCATAGCTTGGGTCGCTTGTGAAAACACTTCCCTTTGGAAAGTGTTTCAGTGTTGCTTATGTTTGCCTGCGTAGCGGAGCAACTTTCACAGAAGGACTGTGTTCTGATGTTCATCCAGATAAGTGATGCTTGTCCAGGCCTTCTAACAGTGATGATGGCCATCATTTGTGATAACTGGAACATATTTTGATGTTGCAGCTGGGCTGATCTACTGCTAAGCTGCTCTAGGGTAGGAGTGTTCCTCACCTGAGCGCTTTGTGATGTCTTGGAGCTAGCACTGGTGCTTCTCTGCCCCTTTGAATTCGTTCATGGAACTGAGCTGGCAGGAGATCATTGCAGAACAGTTTTAAGATGACTGACCCTTGTGATAACTGTTTTTCTGCTAGTTCAGACTGAACAAGTTCCTGAGCAGGTGCTAGGACTGTCAGTGCTGTCTCAATGGAAAACGGGATCTGCCTCCCTTTGGTCACAGGTTGTCATGAGCTCAGTGTAGTAGTTGTAATGTTGTCTGGTCCTTGAAGAATGCTGCATACCCCAGGTGGTGGTGTTGGGTTTTCCTTTTGTTCCATTGGAAGGTTTGTCTTTTCCCATTTGTCTCAGTGAAGGGTCTGAACTTGGCAGTTGTGTTGTTGCCATCTTCAAGACTTGTTCAGCTGCTGGGCAGTGGTTGTGTGGCTTGTGCATGCCCTCTGCTGCCTCCTTAAAATAACCCTTCCTTTAAGTTCTTGAAGCACTGATTTTAGTAAACCCAATGGACTACATCCCTTGAGCAGCTTCTTGAGTGTGGTGTTTACAGTACTGAAATATGGTTGTTCTACTTTCCTTGGAGTAAAATCACAGAATGAGTAGGGTTGGAAGGAACTTCCGGAGATCATCTTAGATCATCACCCACCAAGCAGGGCCACCAGGAATGCGCTGTTAAATACTAAAACCCCATGATTCTTCAGTAGTTTCAGGTAGAAAATGCCATTTAAGCCAAAAAAGGTATTGAGAATTGGAGAGCTGCTGCTTTTCAGGCCTTGAGAATACGACTTTTTCACTGAATGGAAGACCTTCAATGCCTGCAGTTTGTGTGTGTGGAAAGGAGCAAACTTCTTAGGTTGTCTTTTGACAATTGCTTTAATAGTAATTAAGTTTTATTTAGGTTATTTTTTTTTTCTCCCCTCAATGGAGAAGCTTTGGAGCAGAACAACTCGCTTTATCTTCGAGATTGCTGGTAGCACAACATTGAAGTTATAACCAGACTACATAGTACTACTGATGCAGTAAGATGGAAGATATGTAGCTTTGGAGTCTAATAAGAACAAGGCTCACTCTCTAATTCCATTTGGAAATGCAGAGTTGCAACAGGCTTCCCTTAGTGGCTTGGCAGACAGTTACAATAGTTGAGTTTCTGGCACTGCAAACCTATTTCCATACTATTTTGGGGGGCTTTCATGTTTCATTTGTGAATGACTGTAATGCCATAGCAAGAGTGTGGGTTTTTTAGCCTTAAAATAGTAGGACAGGCCTGTGATGTCAGCGTAATGCTAGTGCTTGGTAAGAGCTCTTACCCAGTGACTGACAGTGGTGTTTACTTTGTTAATGACCGTTCTTCTGGAGCAGTGGGGATTGATCCCAGTTGAGAGTGATGAATAGTTTCATTTATCAGAAGTGCCTGTAGAGCAGCCCCTGTATCTAATGGCTCCAAGTCTAGACCTGTTTTTTCCAGGTTTCATGAGAATGCAGTTACCAAACGGTTGATTTTGTTGCTCAGGCTTGAAATGCAAAAACCCCCAAGACTAATTCTAGTAAAGCCTTAGAAATGTCTTAACGTATAGAATAGTGGCTATGGGAAAACGAAAGCCTTCAATGTAAGGCATCCTCCCCAATGAAGTGACAGCTTGCTCTAAGCCTTCAACGTATGCTTCTATCTCCATGAGTCAGGTGATTGGCTTTGTCCAAGAACTGATTGAAACCAGGGTTTGGGTTCATGGATTTGAGTAGCAAAACATTCACCTATTGTAATGCTTCCCTGTGACAAGAAGACACTTGCCTTGTTAGACTTGTTTAATCCCCGCTGTGCTCAGGTCCATCATCCACTCCAAGCTGTGTTTAAGTAGAACTATTAGTTATGTTCACCTAATTCATCATGTCAGATCCTCTGTGCATGCCTCTTCTTGGAGTCAGATGGATTTGTACAGAATGGCTTTAGATATGGATATTGTGTTGAAAAGTCACTTGGAAAGCCATTGTTTGCTTGTCTTTAGTGAGTGGTGAGGAAGGAGCTGAGGATTAGATGGCAAAACAAAGCTTTAAGGAGTACAGCTTGCTACAGTGTTTTGCTATGGGTTTTTTGGGGGCTGTTTTTCCCTGTGGTGGAGCTGAAAACTCTCAAGTCCTTTAAAAACATTTGTAGCAGAAACAGAACAATTGATTTAAATACAGTCTGTGCCCCCAGTTAACACATTGTCACTTTAAGCAAAACCGAAATCAATAAACCAGAAATCGAGAGCTTTATACTCCATAGCACTCACATGTGCCGTAAAAGCACAGTAGTTCAAATCCAAGTGCATTGAGCTGTATTGGTGAGTGAAGTTTCAGTTTCATTCTTGTAAGGTGATGCAAAGAAAACGTCCCTAAGCTCTGGCACAGTGTTTCACTTTGAAATGCTGTGTGTGCTGTGTTTAAAATGGATCACCTGGAGCAGCTCTGGACTTCCGTATACAGTCAAGGTGATGTTATCAAAGCTTCCTGTGCAGTTCTGGCTAACTTGATGTTAAAACTGGAGTCATGCTTAAAACGCTCTGTTTAATCTTGGAGTTCCCTTCCTATTTCTATGGGTGGACTCCAGTTTGTAGTTTGGCTTGCCCTTGTAAACACATGGCTGGGGCAGCAAGAGTGAATCTGCCAAGTTGGAGTTGTTAGGCATGGTCTGAAACACATGATGGGTAGAAACACGTTTCTCTGAGGGAGCTCTACAGTGGCATTCGTAAGTACCTACTGCAACGTATTTCAGGGTCTGGGCAGTGCTCAATTCCATCTTTCCAGAGTTGTGCAGTCCAACCAGTGCAATGTTCCTCAATTTCTTGCAGCCTTTAGGAAGCTGATACATTGATCTGTTGCAAATTACTACAAGTACACTCTTACCCTTGGTCTGTTTTCCTTTTGTTTCACTGGAATAGCTTCTCCTTAAAGCCATTTTGTACATTTGAAATGATACTCTTGCAGAATAGACAACAGAGGTGGGTTTTTCTATCTAGCACTAAAGTCAAGAGGGATGCTCACTGAGAAACGCATGTATGCTCCTTGGCAGTGTTTCTTTTTAAAACCATGTGAGCAGTCTGACTTCACAAATACTCATGACTGTATTCGTGATGTGTGGCAGAGCTGACAATAAATTCCTACCCCTTCTGCAGGCATTAAAAAATACGTTGTTGGCCTAATTATCAAGACCTCATCTGACCCAACGTGTGTAGAAGTAAGTGAGTTCTCTTCAGGGGAGGAAGAGGGAGGGGAATATTATGCACAACCTGACTCTGCTCTTCTCTTCTCCAGAAAGAGAAAGTGTATATTGGGAAACTGAATATGATTCTCGTTCAGGTAAGGTAGAGCTCATGAAGTCCTAAATACCGTTGCAGTCTTTGGTTTTGCGTGTGTATCTAACACAAGGATGCTTCGCTTTACAGATACTGAAACAGGAATGGCCAAAGCACTGGCCAACTTTCATAAGTGATATTGTGGGAGCAAGCAGGACTAGTGAAAGCCTTTGTCAGAACAATATGGTGATCCTTAAGCTATTGAGTGAAGAAGTGTTTGATTTCTCCAGTGGCCAGATTACTCAAGTGAAAGCTAAGCATTTGAAAGACAGGCAAGTATCTATATTTACATCTTAATAAGTAGGGCAGACTTTGTGCTTGCTGCTGAATAGTTGCTCTCACTTTCAAGTGCACACCTACAGCTGTCTGATTTGATTTAGGAGGCTGGGTGGGTTACTGATTCTTTAGCAGTACTGTCAGGCAATAACAAACTTCTTTGTGCACACATTCCTACCTCACTGCAAGTAGTTATGTGTTGACTGATGGTTCCTACCCTTTTAGGTTCAGCATTGCTTATATTTCCAAGGTAGACCTTTAAGGTCTTCAGACCCTGTTCTGTGAGCACAGATACCGTGATTAAAGCAGATATTGTGGAATGTGGAGGTGCTTAATTATTTTTATCTTTTACAGCATGTGCAATGAATTCTCTCAGATATTTCAGCTGTGTCAGTTTGTAATGGTAAGTCTTGCTTCTTTAATGCTCTTTTTAAAGGTTCCCCCATCGTGCCCAACAGTGGTATAAACATTAATGTTCCTTTGCAGGAAAACTCCCAAAATGCTCCTTTAGTTCAAGCAACTTTGGAGACTTTGTTGCGATTTCTGAACTGGATTCCTCTGGGATATATATTTGAGACCAAGTTAATCAGCACACTAATATACAAGGTACTCATGCCAGAACTGACAGCCCTTGACTTCAAATAGAAGTTGGAAATAAGCTTAGCGTGTAACACGATATCCTTTTCTTCTCTCATCAGTTCCTAAATGTCCCCATGTTTCGAAACGTCTCTTTGAAGTGCCTCACAGAGATTGCAGGTGTCAGTGTAAGCCAGTATGAAGAACAGTTTGTAACGCTTTTCACACTGACCATGATGCAGTTAAAACAGGTAATGCTTTTTGTAAGCCGCCTCCTGGCTCTTCTCATCTCACAAAATCCATTTCTGTAGAACCTTGTTGGGTTTATGCATTTATATTCATCATAGAGGTCTTGATAGGACAAATACTGTTCTTCAGTGGTATTTATGGCTTGGTCAGAAGATGTTCAGTGTATTTTTCTGACTCTGGATCACAGCTACATTTCTGTTGCATTGATCTGATTAATTTAAGAGGCATTTTGAGCACTAAGGCTGTGTCTGGTGGGGAAAGTTGAGAGTTGCAACAAAATGTGCACTGTGAGACTTGAAAGACCTGAACTGACCTGACTTCTGTGAGTTTGTTTCATGTTTGAAACTGATAGATGTGTTTTTGTCATACAAAGCCCTGCTTTATATAGATTGATGATTACCCTCTGAGCAGTTCAAATTCAGGTACATGGGTTTGTAGCTTTCCTCATTGTATTTGCGTGTTTGTGACAGTTGAAGGTTTGGTGGTTTTGGTGTTGGTTTTTCCTCTGTTCGCAATGTTAGAACAGGCATGCTGCTTTTGATGCTCTCTTTGTCCCCCAGCTTAAGTGGAGCTAAAGGGTTTTGATTTATAGTTAGGTTTAACCTGGCCTAAATTGGGGTGTTTTGCGTGTTTTGTGACCTACAGGGTTTTAGGATGACCATTGTTGTGTGTGGATTGGATGCAAACTGTTGCATTCATTGCAAATATTAGACTCTTGGCTTTGTAAAATGAACATGGAGAACAATCACAACCACACAAAACCGGGCAGCAGCAAAAGTGTTAAACTTTGTTCTCTGTATAGCTTAATAGTGTTTTTAACTACATAACTACTTTATGACAGTTTTGAACCTGTTTCATGTATATGATGATAGAATTTAAAAGCCAGTGCATCTAAGAGGTGCCATAGATCTTTACAAGTTTACTGAAATCCATATTCCAGTGTCCTTCAGAGCCTTCCCTGCTCATTTCTGAGTGTTAAGGAGGAGGCATTTCGTGTTATTCTAACATTATGATGATGTAATGTTTTGAAACTTAAATGTTACTGGGGCAGGTAACAAACACAGTTTTGGAACATCTTTGCCCAAAGCCAGTTGGAAATGTCTGTGATAGAGTAAATACTCCCCTTGTTTACAGCTGCTGTTCCAAGGGGTGGATAAAGGTTTAGTTCATTGGAACTTCTTGTGTCTGGTTGCATTTTCCACTTGCTGTCCACTTTAGGATGAAGTGAGGGAGCTGTAAGACCTTAAAGCTCTGTAAAGAGGGGCTTCCATGAACAACAGAAAGGCTTTCTTGTAAAAAAACGAGCATATTTGCTAAAATATAGCAGCTGTACATCTTTATTAAAAAGGAAATCCTTGCTAAATGCTCATTCTTTTTATTAGATGCTTCCTTTAAATACCAATATCCGACTTGCGTACTCGAATGGAAAAGATGATGAGCAGAACTTCATCCAGAATCTCAGCTTGTTTCTCTGCACGTTCCTCAAAGAACACGGCCAGCTTATAGAGAAAAGATTAAATCTGAGGGAGACATTAATGGAGGTACGTTGCTCAGTTTATCAGCTTTAAAGATGTACAAGTGTGTCCTTGTACTCAAAGGATGTGATACTAACATGATCTCTAGATCGTTGTACTTAAAGTGGGTGGGGGGAAAAAAAAACCCTATTTTCTTCATAGTTAGTAAATCATAAATACAAAAAGCATTTCAGATTTGCTTCCTAACATGCTTCAGTGGCTTTCTGTTTTCAGTGATCCTATATGTCTGAAGACATACATCTGTCCCCCCCTCCTCTTACTCTTTTCTCCTTTATAGTGTTAAATGCTGCTTTAGAATAAATCCATGGGTCCTGACTTTCCTTTTTAGCTGTTTAGCTCTCCTGGAGAAAGTGTTGCTATGACTTCAATCAGTCTGCATGGAGCAGCTCACTTAGGTTTCTGTGTTACACACATGCTGTGGTTCGGTGCTTCCGTCCTGGTGTAGCTTGTTGCCTCACTTCCTGGAGATTAACCGAAAGGCTTTGAATGTCATCCTCAAGGATGATGCTCTGTTTCGATGTAGTAAAAGCTGTGTGTAATGGCAGAGCTCTACGAAGTGACTCCACGTGCTTTGCTGTAGTATTACTGGCCTTGGAGGAGGACCTGCTGGCCTCATTTACAGGTTCTACAGTTGTCCTTCTTTGCTTGTTCCCTTCTTGGAGACTGCTGCATACTTTGCAATTTTGACACTGAAGCGCAACTTCCCTGTCAAAAACACTGGGATCTGTGGAAATTTAGCCTGGAATGAAGGGTGGAAAGGCTTAAATTCTAGGTGACTGCTAAACACTGAAGGTACTACCTCATATGGTAGTGGGGCTGGATCACAAAATCAGGGAGTATCAGTTGTTTTGGTAATCTTTGGGAAGTGAGGTTATCCCTGTCCCACTGCTGAGCTCCAAGGGGATGAAACTGGCCCCACAGCCCCTTGAAGTACCATTTCCTGTGCCCAGAACCAAGCCATGTGCAGGTATGGAGGCGAGATAGGCTGAGCAACTGCCCTGAGACAGAAGAACAATACCACAGTTCAGACCTGGAGACCAGGGTCCAGTGAGGGGGGAGTACACCGTGCAGTTAGATGAGGTGTTATCCAGCATGTCCATCTTAATTCTAGTCTGTTTTCCAGCTAGGGATCTCAATAGGTTTCTTCTAGAGGTCTTCTACAGAAAAAGTGTATCAGTGTAACTCAGTTGCAAATATCAGACTGCAGCTCATGTAGAAGATGGACTAAACTTTACTGATTTAAAAAGAACAACTGTCAACAGTTCCCAGATAATTCCTGAACTTGCAAAGAGTCAGCTTTCAAAATAGCTGTGGATTGGGGGAGTGCAGCAAAAGTTTCTGCTTATGTTGAGGCTTCATTAGGAAGAGCTGTGTAAAAGGCTGAAGCTGTTTCTTGTCACTGTGTGTAGGCTGGAGTGCAGTTGTTAGGTGTTGGCCTCTTCTCTTGTCCAGCAGAGCTATGTTAAATTCTTCTTTGAAACATATAATGGGGCAGGAGCTTGTAAGTTCATCAGGTCCAGCCATTACCCCAGGACTGCCAAGACTAGCACTAAACCATGTCACTTCAGGGGCAGCATAGCAACTGTTCTGCTTCTTGTTCTCTAACTTTCATGTTAATTTGGCATTTTATCAGTATTTTGATAACTGAACTTGATGTGGTGCGCTTTAACTGCTGAAGTTACTGATCAGATGTTTCAACCACCCTTTTCCAGGCCCTTCACTATATGTTGTTGGTATCAGAAGTTGAAGAAACTGAAATCTTCAAGATCTGTCTGGAGTACTGGAACCATCTAGCTGCTGAGCTCTACAGGGAAAGCCCGTTCTCAACATCCGCTTCTCCATTGCTTTCAGGAAGTCAACACTTCGATGTTCCTCCAAGGAGACAGCTTTATTTACCTGTATTGTCCAAGGTAATCCGTGCTTAAGTAAAGGAACTGTAAAGATTTGGGGTCCTGTTCCTGCACTGAAGACTTTGCTTCATGTATGGAGTGACATAAGAAAACTTGCTTTGAGTAGCTGGTAATTGGTTCAACTCTAGGCATTTCATGTGCAAAAATACATGGAGATGACAGCAGTTGGCATTAATGTGATGGTTTAGTTTAAGATATTTATTACAAAATAGAAGATGTAATTTAAAAGAGAAATAAGCCCATAGTGAACTGTTTCTTTAAACATATAAAGGTTGGAATGTTAGAAGAAAAAAGTGTATGTGTGGAAAAAGTGGTCTTCAAAAGGATCCCATGTGCACTATTTTGAAGCTCTAGAAAGCATGTTTCATAGGTTAGTTGTTTTTACCTACTCAGGTTGTTCTTGGGCAGAGAGAAATCAGCAGGCTCTGTTCTTAACAGCTTTTCAGTTAACGTAGGTCTGTTGAATCTTAATGGGAGCTAATCTCATGAGGTGCTGTATAGACCCTTCCTACGGGTCAGGCTGCTGGACCAGAGTGCTCTGACAATGTCTGTGGCACTCTGGGGGTGCTTTCATGTGAGATTTGATTCCATTTTACCTGTCCTTTGCACCACACAGGTTCGATTGCTAATGGTGAGCCGCATGGCTAAGCCTGAGGAAGTCCTAGTTGTGGAAAATGATCAAGGGGAAGTAGTACGAGAATTCATGAAGGATACAGATTCCATAAACTTGTATAAAAATATGAGAGAAACACTGGGTAAGTTTCCTGGCTGGTGTTCCTGGGCTCTAGGTCATGTTACAGAACGTTAGCTTAGGGTCTGATTCACTGGGTGTGTAAAAAGTGTATCAGTGAGGAGTAGTACACAGACTTGAAAGAGGGGCTTGAAGTTCTGTTTTAAGTATGTAGTGTTGTGTAACTTGGTGAAGTAGTAATACACTGCTTAGTTTTTGTCCCTTTTAAATCCCCTTTTGATAGTTCCTTATGAGGATGTTTCAGATCCAGGGGAACTTCAGAAAGCTGTTAAAGTGGAAGGATTCTTCTGCAGTGGGCTTGCTGGTTATTACTGTAGTTGTCTGGTGCAGACCAACTGCACCTCAGCCAAAATGGTTCCTCCTTCAATAGGTCTTGTGAATGCTTCAACATCTTTTTATAGCTTTCTTAGGCACAGCACAAAATTCCAGCCTGAACCAAAGCTTCCAGGGTCTTTTCCAGAGTTAGTGCTGAGGTCTTGTAATGACCTTGCTTGACAGTGCAAAAGCTGCAGTTAATTATAGCTCCTGTAGGAATGAAAAATGGGAAGCTGTGAGCACACTGAAGAACACCAGAACCACTATTTTTATAGCATTTAATATAGCAAGCATGTTTTATATTTAGTGTGTGTATACTAGTGTGCTGCTATGTTTAGGAGTCTCATGTTCAGCTGTGACTGAACCTTGCATTCACTGTCCCTGTGTATTGTAGTGATAGGGAGTCACGTATTCAGGACATCAAGTCTTCAGTACTGAATATTCTATCAAGTGCCTGTGCTTTAAGGGAGGGCACTGGGTGTTAGAAGAGGTTCCTGAACTAGGAGTTGAGGGGAGGCTGTGATGCCAAGTGTTTGTGGAAACATTCTCACTTTTTACTGGAGGTGTAGGTACAGCCAGCTTTAAGGAATTCTTCTCATACCTTTTCACATGGAACATAAAGAATTGTTTTATAAACTGTTTATTGTATTAAAATTATTATGTCCTGAGCCTTAGTCCTATTTCCAGATATGGGATGATTTATGTGGAAGTGCAGATTTAGTTGGTGTCTGATTTCTGGTGTTAACTATTGTTTATAGTGTATTACCTTTAAGACTCATTTAAAAGCAAGAATACGGTGGAAGCTGTGTGCTGTGGCACAGTAAAAACCTGTATCTGAATCTGGCCTTCAATTGCTTTTGAGTTGCTGGAATTTCAGTTATGATATTAGAGACACTAACCCTGCTAGAGGCTGATGCAAGTGTCTGCATTGTGATACTTGAATCTTCCCATCTAGACTTGTTCAGGAGTACCATCTCCATTGCAGTGGTGATTATTGCAACCAGCAGACTTAATGACACCGAAATAAGGAGTGAAAGAAAATTGACTGACTTATACATGGCCCCATAGGCAGCCAATCCTGTATTCCCTGTAGACCATCGCTATGTATGCCTTTGGTTAATAATTCAGCCTACCAGCCAAATGAGTTAAGGTGCTAAGTGAGACGTGCATTGCTTTAGACTCTTCACATCACTTGTATGTGGTGTTTTCCTGATATCTCTTGGAACAAAAGTAAGTTCTTAATAAAACTTACTGTCTTTAAAACACAGTTTTAACCAGTTTGTGACTGCTCATTTGGTCGTGAGTTCAGGCAAGAAGCATTGCCCTTGCCTAACAATTTGGTTGTCTTAAAACGAGCATAACTTTGCCTATGGAGCTGTGATCCATGTTGAAGCTTTCAAACGTGCATGTTCAACCTTGCTGTCTTCCAGTTTACCTTACACATCTGGATTATGCCGACACAGAACGAATTATGACTGAAAAGCTTCACAATCAAGTGAACGGAACAGAATGGTCCTGGAAGAATCTGAATACCCTGTGCTGGGCTATAGGCTCCATCAGTGGTGCAATGCATGAAGAAGATGAAAAAAGGTTCCTTGTTACAGTAATCAAGGTACTGTGGCGCAAAACAAACAGCTTTGTCACACTCAGTGGTTTACACTCAAGAAGCTAAGGTTACACAAACACTGCTCTATGGTCTTATGGTATGGTCAGATACCTTGTGTGGCCAGAGAGTTGAGAGGAATAAATGAATAGGAAATCTTACATCCTGATGAGTTCACTGGCCACGAACAAGGAATTATTCTAAATAGTCTTTTTGCAGTGAAAATGTTGGGGGTAAAATGGAGTTGATGGGGAAATGTTTTTCTTGGAGGATACAGAAATAATGAAACAAAGGAAAATAACCCACATTTGTGAACTAGCCTGCACCCTGGTGCTTGGTTTTCTGTATATTCATGATCAAAGCTTTTGGTAAATACGTGCATTGAAAGAGTGCAGGAACAAAACAATTGTACAAGAGGAATGGCCCTTACTTGAAGTCATCCAAGTTCATACAGAACACTTACTTTAATTTCTTCTATTTGATGTGGAGTTCATATTGATGTCAACTGCACTATTCCGTACTGTGCGGCTGTGGAAATCCCACTTGCAGAAATCCTTAGTTCTGTTTTAATATGGAGATTCCATAGCTGAATCCATTCTAAGCTGTTCCTGGTTTGGCTGAAACTTCACCCCAGTCTTAATCCATTCTTTGTTTATTTGGACTTGCACCTTAATTATGGCAACCCCTTTCCTTTAATATAACTTCTTGTGGGATTTTATACTTGCAGTGCTTTAAATTGAAGTGGACAAACTTGGGAGAGCAGCCTAAGAATGTGTTTTGTTGTAGGATCTCCTGGGACTCTGTGAACAAAAGCGAGGAAAAGACAACAAAGCCATTATTGCATCCAACATAATGTACATAGTAGGTCAATACCCACGGTTTCTGAGAGCTCACTGGAAGTTCCTGAAGACAGTGGTCAACAAGCTGTTTGAGTTCATGCATGGTAAGTAGATGGGTTTAACTAAAGAGTGATAATAGGGATGCTGGGGAGGAACTCTTAATTTGGGACTGTAGGGATAGGACAAGGGGTAATGGGTTAAAACTGAAACAGGGGAAGTTTAGATTGAATATAAGGAAGAAGTTCTTTACCGTAAGGGTGGTGAGGCACTGGAATGGGTTGCCCAGGGAGGTTGTGAAAGCTCCATCCCTGGCAGTGTTCAAGGCCAGGCTGGACAGAGCCTTGGGTGAGATGGTTTAGTGTGAGGTGTCCCTGCCCATGGCAGGGGGGTTGGAACTGGATGATCTTAAGGTCCTTTCCAACACTAAGTATTCTATTCCATGATTCTATAACAAGTGCTTATATAGGGACATGCACAGGGGGGAAATACAGAGCACAAAGCAGTGACTGCCTTGTTTTAATCCAGAAACCCACGATGGTGTCCAGGACATGGCTTGTGATACCTTCATAAAGATAGCACAAAAATGCCGCCGGCATTTTGTTCAGGTCCAAGTGGGAGAGGTGATGCCATTTATTGATGAAATCTTGAACAACATTAATACAATCATCTGTGACCTTCAGCCACAGCAGGTACGTTTCATCCAGTGTTGTGGGTTGTTCTAAACACCAATCAGAGTTACTTCATAGTGAAATGTAGTAGTGATTTTCAAGGCTTCAATGGTATGCATTAGCTTTTGTTAGTGCTAGTGTTCTGGTATAAATAGCATGATCAGGTTGCATCGCTGAGATCTCGGTTGGAAAGCTTGGAAGGAGAATTGGAGTGTGTTTAGTTGGAATTTTGATTTCTGGAATGTTTCAGTGAAGAAATGAGATGCTGTATCTCATGGTTCTACTTCAGGAAAGAGCGAAAGAGCAATACCTATAACACCTAGAGCTATTTGGGCAACAATCCCATAAGTGCCTGGCACATGTCAAGGTGTGAGAGTTTGGTGCACAGTGTGGCACGCATGGAGATGTTGCAGTAGTGCCCTTTGGGCAGAGTGAATCTGGCATCTGGAAGAAGGTACTTAAAGGAGTGATGTAATCCAGTCCACAATATAAATGTGTCTGGGAATACTTAAGTGGGATACGTCTGCGTTTCCTCACTTCAAGATGTGATGGCAAAATGAAGTACTCTGGGATGTACATAGTGACATTTGAAGGGAAGGGGATGGAGGTTTGGTTTACAAACCAAAGGATCTTACAAGTCACAAGGGGGAAAAAAAAACATTTAGACAGCGAAACCCACTTTCAGCCTTCACTCTATCTTCAGACAAGTGTAAAGTTTCCTCGCTCATTTTTAACCTCCCTGTTTGATTTCCTGTTGTTGTTCCCATCAGGTGCATACATTCTATGAAGCAGTAGGATACATGATTGGGGCACAGACAGACCAGACTGTCCAGGAGCATCTGATAGAAAAATACATGTTGTTGCCTAATCAAGTATGGGACAGCATAATCCAACAGGCAACAAAAGTAAGCTCATAAATTTTAAGTGTATTCTGTGTTCTCTTACCCTGGGTTTATTCTTCACATGGCATGACATAAGGCGTGCATGGTGGGTGTAATAGTGATGGCAGTTACTGCTGTAACAATAAAGGTGCTGTTGTGAGAGAGGAGACTTAAATGACCTCAGAGCAGCCTTCCAGTATCTGAAGGGGACCCACAGGGATGTTGGGGAGGGACGCTTCATTAGGGACTGTAGCGATAGGACAAGGGGTAATGGGTTAAAACTGAAACAGGGGAAGTTTAGATTGGATATAAGGAAGAAGTTCTTTACTGTGAGGGTGGTGAGGCACTGGAATGGGTTGCCCAGGGAAGCTG
Organism: Neopsephotus bourkii; assembly: GCF_033783945.1. Classification (NCBI taxonomy): domain Eukaryota; kingdom Metazoa; phylum Chordata; class Aves; order Psittaciformes; family Psittacidae; genus Neopsephotus; species Neopsephotus bourkii. Next base: position 3,899,849 of record NW_026901735.1, read on the forward strand.
TGAATGTTCCATCCCTGGTGGTGTTCAAGGCCAGGTTGGACAGAGCCTTGGGTGAGATGGTTTAGTGTGAGGTGTCCCTGCCCCATGGCAGGGGGGTTGGAACTGGATGATCTTAAGGTCCTTTCCAACCCAAACCATTCTGTGATTCTATGACAAAACAAATACTGGTTTTAATCTGATTTAAAGGGCAATGCTCTGATACTGTACAGAACGTTTCAGTAGTTTTTTTCCAAGGCTCCGTATTATGTGATTTAGAATTGGGTTTTCTGAATAGCTGGGAAGTTAAAATGTTAAGAACCGAGTTCACTCTTCCTCCTTGCTCTTCCATTGTTCTCTGAAAGTATGCCTTTAATTTCCACTTCTTTCAGTCATTTCTCCACATATTAAAAGTCCAGCAGTCCTGTGTGGCACAAGAGAACACTCCATTGGGAGTTTATCTGATCCCAGACCTTAAGAAAGCTTGAATTCCATTTCTTACTCTGGCCTCCCTCTTAAAACAGCAACATATCCCCTTTCGTTTGGGCCACTGCTGCCTGTTTCTACCTGCTTTATCCTGCCCTTTTGATTAGAGTAGTGCATGTACCACTGCAGCAGAAATACTTCTGCAGAAGAGCAGAATTCAGTGAACTGAAGCTGTACCGTGGCTCTGAGGTAGTGGCAAGTGCCATTGAATTCAGTTATATATAGTCTGTAAACTACAGTGATACATTCTTTAATGCAGTGTGGAAGGTAAATGCCTTAAGCTTACTCTTTCATATTGAAAGCCTAAGGGTGGTTTTACTCTCTAAACAACATGGACTTTTGTTTCTACCAGAATGTTGATATTCTGAAGGATCCGGAAACAGTGAAGCAGCTCGGTAGCATCCTCAAGACCAACGTCCGAGCGTGTAAAGCAGTTGGCCACCCCTTTGTGATTCAGCTCGGGAGGATTTATTTAGATATGCTGAATGTGTACAAGTGCCTAAGTGAAAATATTTCTGCAGCTATTCAGGCTAATGGTAAGGAATTCCTGTTCTTCTGGGAAGTAGGGGCTACCTGGGTGTGTGTCACAGGGCTCAGTATGTTCCAGTCAGGCTGATGTTGCTGTGTTCGTTTAATGTTGCTGTCTTTGCTGTATGGTTTGGGCAAATGGACAACGTTAGGTTGGGGTTTTTGTTAACCAGATCTTTCTTTGCAATAAAGAACTAAGGAGAAGCACCTGTAAATGAGAGCTTAGGAGAGATGCAAACCACCAGAGATGCTTAGAATTAATAGGCGCCTTGCTGAGAGAGTTGTAGCGTGTATTCTTTTAGCTTACTCTGATTTTGACTATTAAAAGACTATCTTTAAATAGAATCTCATTCAAAAGCTGTTGGCAGAGTATTGGTACGATACTGTGGTATGAAGTAGCTTTATTACGGCAGTGTAACTGTAGTGAGGATGCCTGAAAGTCACAATAAGCCAGGCTTGCAGAAGGAATCATCAATTGCCCAGACAGTTATTACTAGATAAATTAGGGCCTGTGCTGTCTCGGTACAATGTGCTTCTGTAGTAGTTCATTACAAGACTAAATGAGTTGGTTGCTGAGTTGTGTAGTGATCAGTTCTCTTGCCAGTGCAATGATACTGGGAGATGTAGGTGTTCAGTAACACGTGGTAAATGAGCAGCTGGTTTACCTTGAAGTGACTTCTCAGAGCTCTGAATAAAGCTGGCTGAGACATCAATAACTTTTGGTTCTGCAGCTCTGACAGCAAGGATTTATCCTTGTTGGAAGCAGGGAAGTTTAGGAAGCAGTTGTTAGGGCAGAAGTCCTGATGTGCTACTTGTGATTTGTGACTGGTGCTTTGGAGTCTGTTTTTACAACTGTCTCTACCTTGCCAGAGATGGCTCTGGTGCCAACAAGTGATCCTGCCCTTTTCCTGGCTGCAGGTTTTCCTGTGCATGTAGTGTAATGGTTGTATGGCTGTACAGTTAATTAAATTGGGGCTTGCTGGTGAGACTATGTTGATTTTTGGGCTAAGAAACTGAACTACGGATAGGGCTTCTTAAGGATAAGTGCAGGCTTCACACACAGATGTGGAAAGATTCATTCTCTGAGATGAAATCAGGAACTTTATTGTTCTCCTCCCCATCGCTTAATGAGAACCAGATGTAAGCTCAGTCCATGTGGTTCAGTGGACATGTGCTGGTTTCCCTTACTTGAGAAGTAGGTTGCAGCTTTGTTTTTGAGGCCTGTAGCAGGGTACTGTCAGTAGTGGTTTTGTAATGCTAAATGGCAACTCGGACCTGTGGAGCTGCAGTGGGGAGGTATCTTATTTGCTCAATACATACAAGTAGTCTTCAACAGTCATTAAGATACAAAAATGAAGCATTCTCTCTCTCATTCTAAGTTAATCTTTTTGTTACACCTTACCTGGTAACTGAAGATTCACAACTTTTTCAGGTGAAATGGTAACAAAGCAGCCCTTGATTAGAAGTATGAGGACTGTGAAAAGGGAAACCTTAAAACTCATTTCTGGCTGGGTGAGCAGGTCCAATGATCCGCAGATGGTAAGTAGGTTCATTCTATACAGATAACTCCTAAGACAAAAGTAGGAACAGCTCTGGGTTTTGTTCTGTTGTTGACTGAATCATCGGGTCACAAGAAATTGCCTCAGGATGTCTGTAAGATAAAAGGGGAAAGTATGATCACACAGAGGTAAGCCTGGGCTACAGAACTTCAGTTAGTTTTAGCTGAGAGTAATCTTAAAGAGAATCAAGGAGGAGTGAGGAAACCCCATTGGAAGCCTGGATGGATACAAGGGGCAGTTTATGGAAGTGTATTTCAACTTTGTTGGGAACAATACCACTTGTAACTAAACAGTGAACTTTGCAATAGGCTATGTGCTGGAGACTGTTCAATAACTGCACTGTTACAACCATGGCTTCCTCTTTCAATCAGGTAGCTGAAAACTTTGTCCCTCCCTTGTTGGATGCAGTTCTCATTGACTACCAGAGAAATGTTCCAGCTGCTAGAGAACCTGAAGTACTCAGTACTATGGCCATCATTGTCAACAAGCTGGGTGGACACATTACTGCTGAAATACCTCAGATATTTGATGCTGTTTTTGAGTGCACATTAAATATGATCAACAAGGTAAGCATCTCCCTAGGAACTGAAGGCAAATGGGGTGTTAGGAAAGCATCAGTCTTGGCTTGTTGGTACATCTCTTGGCTGTGTTGCTACATCTGTAAGTGAAAGATAACCTATTCTTGCAGTGAAGGGAGGCAGATTGTGGTAAAGGTAGAGTTTTTAGACAGCTTTCATCTTAGAGGAATTAAATGGCGGGGTCCTGCCTTGTTTCATTGAGTATCATTTCCACATGTGGTGTCTTGTGGATTGTCTCCCTGTTCTTTTTGCAGTCCCAAAGTGCATTTGTGGCACTTGGAAGTGGTCTCTGACCAGACCATGATACTTGTTTTGTTGTCTGTCCAGTGAGATGTTTAATCTCATTACCTTAAATTTGTCTAATTAAGTAATGAGTGATCTTTCTGTTCTGGGAACTTGTGATGTTGTGTTTCTGGAAGCAGAAATGTTCCTGAGTCCAATACAAGTGTAGAATTCATAAATACTTGAAATGTATGGCTGTAAGTACTGATCAGTCACTTTGAGTATTTCCTCACTAATGCAGTTCTTACGCCATAGTGTGCAATATGTATTTGCATAATACCTGAGTGCTACCAGCTGAATCAGTGCTGCTTTGCAATAGGGTGTAACCACCACTTGTATCCCTGTAGCAACATAGGTGTTTAGCTAGTGTTGAGACCATCTGCCTGTTTATCTGGAGACAGAGTAGTACTGAAGGCTGGGCATTGACAAAGCGGGGCTCAGTCTGTGTTGTGTAACTGCAGATGGTCTTAAGCTTTGGTTGGGAAAACTGGGAGGAAAAGCTCACTGAGAAATGTAATCTTTGCTTTGTCTAAGGCTATTTTACACCTGGGTCTAAATGCTGTTCTGTGTCTATGGTGGACCTTTAGGAAATGTAACTTCATCTCCCCCTCCTCCTAGGACTTTGAAGAATATCCTGAACATAGAACAAACTTCTTCCTGCTACTCCAGGCTGTAAATTCTCATTGCTTCCCAGCGTTCCTGGCCATTCCACCTGCACAGTTCAAACTCGTTCTGGATTCCATCATTTGGGCTTTCAAGCATACAATGAGAAATGTTGCAGATACAGGTAAACGGAAGGGTTTAATATGCAGTATTGGTGGAATGGTGTTTTCCTGCATCTTCTGTAGTCAAACTGAACATTCCAGTCACCTGAATCTGTACTGCATTAGCACAAGAATAGCACTTCTGTCTCAGCTTCAAGCTGTTGGCCAGGCACACATTAATAGGCTGAAATGTTTGGACACCTTTCACTCTCATCTGTTAAGAACACACCTTTATGGTTTCAACTTTCTATTCCGTGTGAGGGTTGGCACTTCTCTGAAATGGCAGCTTCTCTGAAGTGATGCAACAGCTCTGCCTGGTGTTCCAGCTCCTCTGTAGTGCTGCCTGTGGGGCTTAGTACCTCAGTAAGATGGTTGAGAAACCACTGAAAAGCCCAGCAAAGTGAATGATTGTGGTAGGGGCTGAACTCGAGTCTGGGAGTAAGGAAGGAGAAGCACCTTAGATTAAGAAGGTGGAGTATTCTTCCTTTGGACAAGAGCAAGCTGTTGAAACATGGGGTGAAATTTCATGGAGTAGCTGGATGTGTCACTTCATTTAACAGGCTTGAGGAATTAAAAAGCCTTTCAGAATGACACCAAGGGAAACTATAGGGGAGGCTGTTTAAAAGTCCTAAATTCTATATATTATATAGAATCTATGTAATATATATAGATTATATTATTGTGCTTACTGCACTGTCTTGACTATTGGATAAAATACTTGCTGTGAAGCCACTTGGTTTTTAGCAAGCTGCCTTGTGTTGGTGTTTGGAAGGGATGGGAATGAAAACATTCCTTTCAGTTGCATTTTCACCCAGTAAAGTAATTGAAGCTTTCATGTAATTCTGACCATTAAAACGTCTCCCTTTATTAGAAAATGCTTGTTGTAGTGGAGGGTTCTTCTCACCTTCACTAGTACCACTAAAGTGATGCAATTGGGTCATTATGCTTTTGTCATCTGATAATGCAGAGAAAAATCAGTGTGCTGTGTAAATGTGGCCCTCTGGGGGCTACTGGAGGAAGTGCCTGAGACAGCCCTTACGTGTGTAACGCTTGTCTATTCCAGGCCTCTCGGTTTCTTGGGATATTTGTATCCTTTTGGAAAGGCAGAGATACACACAGATGTTTTAGTGGTGTTCTCTTAGTAACTTGGGGGGTTTTAATGTGTATTTTGCAGGTCTTCAGATACTTTATACTCTACTACAGAACGTTGCACAAGAGGAGACAGCTGCCCAGAGTTTCTATCAGACATACTTCTGTGATATCCTGCAGCACATATTCTCAGTTGTAACAGACACCTCGCACACTGCTGGTAAGAATGCACAGATGTGAGCTGCTTGATGAAAACAATCCTTTTATACACCAAAATGATGTTCCACATCTGTTTATGAGTAATAACAGCGTATGTATAACTTTGATTTGTTCAGGTTTGACAATGCATGCATCAATCCTTGCATACATGTTCAACTTAGTAGAAGAAGGAAAGATAAGTACTCCATTAAACCCTGGGAACCCAGTGAACAACCAAATGTTTATTCAGGAGTATGTTGCTAACCTTCTCAAATCTGCGTTTCCACACCTGCAAGAGTAAGTCTGCCACCATTCTTTACAACATTCAAGTGGGTTCCTATAGCTGGACATACTAACTGGTGTGTTTCCTCTTAGTGCCCAGGTGAAGCTGTTTGTAACAGGGCTCTTCAGTTTAAACCAGGATATTCCTGCCTTCAAGGAACACCTAAGGGATTTCCTTGTCCAAATCAAGGTATGTTTGCTTCAAGAATGAAATGGATGGTACAGGGTCTTGGGGACATAGTTTAGTGTGAGGTGTCCCTGCCCATGGCAGCGGGGTTGGAACTGGATGATCTTAGGGTCCTTTCCAACCCGGACCAACCTATGGTTGTTGGAAAGTACTTGGGCAGTGTTTCTTATTCAGTGTTTCTTTAGGAGATAGAAGTTATTTTGCAGCTGTTTAAAATGCAGTGGGAACTCTTGTCAAATGGCTTGCATGACTCTGGTGGATCATGGGATCTATCCCAATGTCATTCAATGTATAAACTGGGGTTAAATGCCACCACTTGTGCTTTACACAGTGCATACAATTTGTTACGTCTAAAATGGCTGCAAAACTTACTCCAGTGGGAAATACAAGTTGATTTTTAACCAGATTTTGTTTCAGTCCCGATTGGGATTGGGATGTGCTTTGAAACTTGGTGAAGTGATGCTATGCTTTTGTTTTTCTAAAGATGGTAGGATTCAGAAAGTCTGTAGGAAAGAACTGGTTCAGTAGTTTTGAGGCTGCAATCACCAGGTATTTAAGGCCAGGTTGGACAGAGCCTTGGGTGATGTGGTCTAGTGTGAGGTATCCCTGCCCATGGCAAGGGGTTGGAACTGGTATCTTGAGGTCCTTTACAGCCCAAACCATTCTATGATTCTATTCCATCATTGTTCATGATGCTTCTTTAATGGTGGTGTGCTCCAAACACTGGGTTACTATAGCACCCTGTTCTATGATGCACAGTGAACATCCTACAGTGTGTTCCACTCCTTTGTATGAATTCTGACATTGGGAACAGAAAGCAAAACAAGACAATAGGCTGGCAGGGAACGCAAAGGGAAGATGTTTTCTGTGTCATTTTGAAAGCTCATTACTCTGCCTTAAAGCACTTGCCAGTAAACTCATGATCTTATGTGGATCCCACAGGAATTTGCAGGTGAAGACACATCAGACTTATTCTTGGAGGAACGAGAAACAGCCCTTCGGCAGGCTCAAGAGGAGAAGCATAAACTTCAGATGTCTGTACCTGGCATCCTTAATCCACATGAAATTCCTGAGGAGATGTGCGATTAAAACAAACAAACAAAATAAAACAAGTTTTGCAGTTTTCTTTCTGTACAGCTACTTTGTTGTGATAGAAGAAAACAGCGCTTGGATATTTGTTGACCAAAATGATGCCAATTTGTAAATTAAAATGTCACCTAGTGGCCCTTTTTCTTATGTGTTTTTTGTATAAGAAATTTTCTGTGAAATATCCTTCCATTGTTTAAGCTTTTGTTTGGTCATCTTTCTTTAGATTTGCATGAAGTTGAAAACTAAGGCATTTTCAAAGTAATTACTTCATGCCCATTTTGTGGCTAAGGGGAAAAATAGGCAAAAAACATAACTTGTAAAAGACTCTATTGCAAAAATCCCACCATTTTCCTGGAAGAGTATTGGTTTTTAATTCGGGATCATTTTCTTTCTAGCCTGTCCTGCAGCCTAGGAGGAAAGGGAATGAGTAAAAACGGATTGACTTCATTGTTAAGCAGAGGATTATAGCGCTGCGTTTGTTCGGAGCAGTTAGCAGCTTTTTGGACTGAGTGGTAAGGCTAGGCTACGTGTATTTGCAAGTTGTATGGCAAGTTTGCAGCAAGATCATGTGCATATCATCATCCCATTGTAAAGCAACTTGGAAAGAGTATGGGAACACAGTACAGTTAGTTATTTTTACACAGTTCTTTTGTTTTTGTGTGTGTGCTGTCGCTTTGTCGACAACAGCTTTTTGTTTTCCTCAATGAGGAGTGTTGCTCATTTGTGAGCCTTCATTAACTCGAAGTGAAATGGTTAAAATATTTATCCTGTTAGAATAGGCTGCATCTTTTTAACAACTCATAAAATAAAAAAAAAAAACAACCAAACCTCTGGCTTTTGAGATGACTTATACTAATTTACATTGTTTACCATGCTGTAGTGCTTAAAGAACACTACTTAAAAGCAAAATAAACTTGGTTTACATTTATTTTTCTTTCTTCGGCTTATTCTTTTCTTGGATGAAAATGCTGTGATCATACTTCAGCTTTGTATCCTGAAGGAGAAGTTCCTTGAGGGCTTAGCTAACTGTTGCTTCTGGCTTGCCTCATTTCAAGGACTGCTTGAAGTTAACCTCAATTCAGTTGGGTTCCATTTGGAAGTACAGTAGCTGTTCTGACTTACCTCCACAAACACCCCATACTATAAATGCCAGGAATAAGGTACTCTTGCGCTCTCTCCACAAGGACTCTTTGCAATTGATTCCAAAGAGGTATTGCACTGTAACTTAACTAAACAATTGATACTTGTATGTGTTAATAACACATGTAGATGAGATCTACAGTTATTTTTCTATCTAAAGTTTTGTAGTTAAACGATTTTCACAGATCTATGAAGTATGGATACAAAAAGCAGTATGAACACTATGTGCAGTCTCTGCTTCCCTGTCTTTGTTATGTATTGTCTCTGTTTACTAGCAGTTGATGTTAAGCTCTCCCAAAGTTTATGTGTTTATTTGGCCTCCAACTGTAAGTTCATCACTATGATGGGAGGTAGAGCCGTTCACACAGAGCTGTAAACCAGGGCTGGACAGCTGTGGAGGTGGTGTGTGTAAGCTTGGATACTGTAGTTAACTTTGTGATGTATATTCTGTTCGAGGTAGAAGTGCATGAGTTAGCAGTGTTTGTGTAGAGTTTAGCTGTGACCGGGATGTTCCTGGTCTCAAGTATTGGCCCCTTTGTGTTACTGAACATCTCTCCAGTTGTTTTACTTGGCTGGCACTAAGAAAGCACAGCTGCTCCTGTGTGAGGATCAGTTGGCAATGCGGATGTTGTGAGCTGGCAGTTGGTACTCCTTGGAGAGAAGGTTCCTCAAACCCTTTAAGGCTAGGACTTAGAGCCTACCCAAACTGTTAATTTGATAGATACAGAGCTCGTTCCTTTCTCTCCTTAAAGCTCCTGATTTAAACTCGTTCATGTCTTCCTGTCCTGTTGATGTATGGCTCTGTTCTGTGTGAGGGCGGGAGCTTCTTTAATAGGCAGCTTGATGTATTTGAAATACTGTTGAAGGGCGCATCTGGAATGGACATTAAATGGCTTGTGAGCAGGCTGAGGTACAGCATTATAGACCTGCAGATTATGAAAAACTGGATGGAGAAGTAAGAAGGTCTTATTAAAATAGAAAGAAAATATTACTGATAGCATGCCATCGGAATAATCGCATCCCATGAGCCACAGAGCTAATACTGAATTGGTTCTGACACACAGTGGCATTAACAGTGCATTTGGTTGTGAACAAAAAAATGCTCGTATGCTTTTATGCTTGTTACTTTGGGTTAAGATTGAGCTTGTTCTGAGGCTCATGGTCTGCTTGGTTACTGAAGAATTAAATCCGACCCAAACTCAAACAACAAATCCAAAATGTGTTTTTTAAGGTTGATGCAGAGAAGAGTTGTTCCCTTATTTTGCTGACTTGGATTATCTAGTACCACGTTAATCTCAGTTCTTGCTTCCCTTTTAGAGCTGAAATCTTAACTGTGGTCTTCTTATCTTAAAAATTGGTGCCTTTCACTGAGCTCTGCAGATGCTATAAAACTACAGCTTATGTAGAGCTCTGGATACCACTGAAGATATGTGACGTGTGTGTGCGCATACTTCTAGTGCAGTTACCCTGAATGTGGACAATACAATGTACGTTAAGAAAGTTCTAGTTCTAATGCACACTTTGTAAATGAAAATATACAGATAAAAAGCATGAACCGTCATATAAACATCTACCTAACTTGTACTTACATGTAAACCAATGTTTGTGCTATTTCTATACAGATTTTCCACCCCCCCCTCCAGTTCTGTGTACTCCAGGTACATTCATACCTACAGATATTAAGGGTGTTTTCTGTGTTTACATGAATTGATTGCCTGTTAGCTGATGAAGACACCCCAAGTACTTGTTTCAGGCTACCATGATGTGTTTGCTACTGTAACCGAAGCAGATGATTTTCCAAAGCGTTTTAGGATAGTTTGGTTTTTCCTTTTTTCCTTTTTTTTTTAAACTAGAACAGTTTGGTGTGTGTTAATCTGGTTTAAGTGAACTATTTTCCAATAAAGCTAATATTTATGCAAAAAAAGCTTTAGAAATGCTCATCTCTCAAGGAAGCTTTAAGAGTTCTGATAGTCTTTAGCACTGGCAATAAGACTTCAGCTGTGGGTTTCTTAATGGTATAAAAGATCAGGAAAAGATGCTGGAAATCATGCATTAAAATGTAGAGGCATTGACTGAAGTGAGGAACTGGTATTTGCTGGAAGGTATGTCTGACCTTTTCCCCTTTCTCCCACTTAGTAGCTTTGTCTCCAAATGTTACGGAGCAAAATGGAAATGTTGGAGATGGCCTTTTAGAAACCATATTGGTGCCAAATACGAGTAAAAGAATACATCTCTCCCCTTGGCTGCCCTTCATGAATGCACCTCTGCACTGCATTTCTTGAGACTGAAGGTATCTTTAGGCTTTCAGATTTAGCAGATCTTTGCTTCATTGTCCAAAGTTGATTCCTTTGAGATTCATTTTTCAGGTAAGATTTCACATAAAATGCACCTTAAAGCAGAGGAAGTCACTGATTTCCTACACGCACACGTGCTCTGTGTGCTGCTCTTGGTCTTGGTGCACTTTTCTTGCTACCTTCAAGTGCTTTTTTGTGCTGTAAGTGGGTACAAGAAAACAGCCAAGAAAGGATGGGTTTGAGGAGGAACGTTTTGGACCTGAAAAGTAGGGTTGGGAATGACAGAATTCAGATGAAAACAAGACACTTACATTGTCACTTTTATTTAGCCCTTGTAAGTTAAAAGTTAAACAGCACTTTTTCCTTGGCAGTGCATGGGGTAGTCTTTTCCAAGTCCCCCATTAAAGTACATCAAGGGGCCTGGGTTTTTATTGTGAACACCTTTTCAATCTTGGGTCTTTTTCAGAGTCTTGAAGTCTGCAGTGTGTCAGGGAGTCTAACTTCAGACTCATGAAGAATTGGCCAGTTTAGGTTGGAGGATGGGAGGAGGAGTGAAAACAGTTTGCTGTGACTGCTGAGTGTGTATGTGCTGCAGAGAGCTGACTGCAGCCCGCTTATTGCCACTGCTGGTTATTTTACATGTATATTGGTAACCAGGTAGTCATGACCAGAATTCTCTTGTGGCTTCTCTTCAGCATTAGATGTAGCTTGAGGGGTTTTGCATCAACCTTCAGAACCGGTTTTAGGAACTTCTCAGATCTTTGCAATTAGCTTGTGAGTTGGCCATTAGCTCTCCCCAGAGCTTTTACCTATGAGCAGTTTACTTTCACGGTTAATGTGACAATTGCCATCAGGAAAAGAACATTGCAACCACAGGCTTTACCAGTAGAAAGTCCAAAAGAGGTCCAAGTTTACAACAAAAGAAGTTGTTTGCACTCTTTGCTAAGATGGTTCAGTGGCTGATGGAACTCGCACATGTTCGGACATGTAGCTGTTGCCTTGCTTTCAAATCAGACGGGTAAGATGACCAGTCACTTGACAACTACTTTATAGATAGAAGTAATTGAAATGAAAATTGAAACAAACTGAGGGATATTATGCCAAAATGAGGTTGAGAATGTGGGTATAATCCACAGGCTCTCATCTGGAAACAGGAACGGTTAGACCAGCAGCATTGAATCTCAAGGTGGTACAGTCAGCTCTGCACCAGTCCTTTACTTTGAGTACTAGGGAAGTACTCAGAGAAAAAGCCTTCCAACTGAATTGCTACCCAAGATTACAACTTCAGAAGCAGGCTGTAGGATGCAGTCTGAAATGGCTCTAAAATGGGAGCTTCTCATGCTTACTGGTCTGTACAGCATGATTCTTCCTAGACCCAACATTGGTAATAGCATTCATAAGCATGCAGATTACTCTCCTACCAAAATGCTGAGTTAGCTGATTTAGGAGCAGACTGTTCAATGTAACTTAATAGTATATTGAGCATTATCTATTATTACAGGATATTTCTGGCCTAATAAACAGGGCTATGAATTATTTTGAGTGTATTCTCTAATGGGGTAAGTCAAAGTAACTGTGTCTTCACAGGGTGCTGTGATACCAAAGTCTAGTTAGAAGTGAACCTGCTTATAAAAGGGTTAAAATGCCAATAGGGCAACAAAAGTGAAGTGCTGGGACTTGGAATGTGTAAATTTAAACTGATTCTGTTGCACTTCAGCCAACTTTTGTTGGTAACTTTACAAAGACTGCCTTCCTTTAGTTAAACAAAGGATTTCCTAGGCAATGGATTCCAACTATTTCCAGCATCATTCCAGACCAGAGGTCACAAACAGAACTGGACTGGCTGGAATTGACCTTTTTGACACTACTCTCTGTATAGCAGATATTAATTTCTTACTTCCCAGCTGTCTCAGTTCCCATCTCGTAGCATCTGCTGATATCAGTGGTAGTTTGCCTTTCATTGTAAATCATGGCAGCAGTCCATTTGGCTGTCATTGTGACAGGAAGGGGGGAACCTAGAGCAGAGCAACAGCAAGTTCAAACGGAAGATAATTCAGTCATCCCATGTCAGACAAAGCTCTGGTTAAAGCAGTTGATGTGACAAATGTAAGAAAAATGTTTCAGTGAAGTCTTTCACATTCCACAATTACTATTCTGAGGTCAAATGACAAATATCTATGTTCACACAGAAAATGAAGGCTTCAAAATACAATGTGTGAGGCAGGCTAGGAAAGGATGAATGAAGTATGTCAAAGGGGCAGTGACACGTCTTGCTACCTCAACCCCTAATCCACCTGAGGGTTATTCTGGTTTTGCCTTTTGGTAATGGTTAATTCCATCTTTACATTCAAGACAACCAGGATTACAGTATCGGTTCAGTGCCGGGACACAGTGGGATGTTGATCTTGCAAAGTATACTCTGAATCTACTCCTAAATTTGGATTTAGGATTTTAGTTTTGCTCAGGTCTTGCATTTATCCCAGTCACTCCTCTGAAAGAACTGTGCTGGCAGTCTACCAGAGCAAATATTTCCAGATGAGGAGCATTGTTGTCCACGGAAGGGCCTCCTAGGGAACAAACAACCTTGCAAGGATGGCATGAGGAGAGAATAAAGCTCGAGAGAAGGAAAAGCACGAGGCTGGTGATCACTGCAACCAGGCCAGTTATAGCTCCTGTCTTCTGCTTGGAAGCCAACGTTTAATTTAAACAAATTCAATTTCATCTCTATTAAAGAAAAATAATAAATTCTTGTGTGCAGTAAAAAATAATTGGGCAGCATTCCTGTCTGCACACAAGGAGTGACTCAAGGTCACCCACACTTCTGTTGTATTCAATGAACTTGGCATGTGACACCATGCTTCAAAAGGCCCCTTCCTGGTGCTGACTCGGGTGTTTGTGTGGAGCTGCAATCACATCAAATAGCTGATTTGTCAGGAAAACTATCTTTTAAGGTGTTTTGGCTGTCAATTTTGGTTTTATTCTAAAGTAAACTGCAAGGTCTATAAGGAAGGAAAAGGGGAAAGAAAAGTGCAAATTCAAATCAGATTGTGCAGATTATATAGAACTATGATTCTATCAAAAAATGTGGTCTTCCAGATGTAGACAGCTCATATCATATAGCAAATGATTCCATGCTAGCAGAAATACCTGGGTAATATGATGTTAAAGCTTAAGGAAGGGAATAAGCATGACTTCTTGGAGATACAGGGTTTATTTTATCTTGGTATGACAAAGTTAAGACGCTTTCTAATCTCCTTGTACAGCTTCAGCTTCCAACTTCAGTAACTTTGATTTTGATAATGGTCGGAAGTAAAGGGTATTCCAGGAAATGCAGGCTGATACGACTCAGAAAGCAGCAACTGGCACATTGCAAAGACAAGTCATGAGAGCTGTGAAAAACCTGACATACAGAAGAAAGATCATTGATCTTGGACACAGCAAAGACAGCGCAACACCAAATGAAATGTAACTATGTATACAGACAACACAGAAGCCTCTGACCACCTTTGACAGAGGTGTCATGAGACCTCACCTGGAGCATTGTGTGCGGTTCTGGTGTCCTCAACATAAAAAGGACATGGAACTGTTGGAACAAGTCCAGAGGAGGCCACGAGGATGATCAGGGGCTGGAGCACCTCCTGTATGAAGACAGGCTGAGAAAGTTGGGGCTGTGCAGCCTGGAGAAGAGAAGGTGTGTGGGGACCTCACAGCGGCCCTCCAGTATCTGAAAGGGGCCTATAGGGATGCTGGGGAGGGACTCTTCATTAGGGACTGTACTGATAAGACAAGGGGTAACGGGTTAAAACTTAAACAGGGGAAGTTTAGATTGGATATAAAGAGGAAATTCTTTCCTGTTAGGGTGATGAGGCACTGGAATGGGTTGCCCAGGGAGGTTGTGAATGCTCCATCCCTGGCAGTGTTCAAGGTCAGGTTGGACAGAGCCTTGGGTGCCATGGTTTAGAGTGAGGTGTCCCTGCCCATGGCAGTGGGTTTGGAACTGGATGATCTTAAGGTCCTTTCCAACCCTAATTATGATTCTATAAATCAACCACTGAGCAACTCAAAACGGGTTTGTTTTTCCTTTCCCTAGTTTGGCAGTTTGGGTTTATTTTACTTTCTACCAAACTACCGCATCTGCATTGCGGCTATTAATAGATTTGTTCCCTTAATCCTATGGACGCCCTGTTGGAGGCATTCAGGATAATGCACTCACTCACCGCTGGGTGGTACTACAGAAACAGAAACCGCTTCACAGCGCTAGGGAAGAGCCAAGATCCATCATGTGATCCCTATTCCCAATTCCGTGTACCTGGGAAAGGGAGCTAACTGTAACAGACGGCAGGAAGGTGGGGGGTTTGTATGGAAAACCGCCCTTTGCCTGAAAACTTACCTTGCAGGGGTCTGAAATCTTGTTCAATGTAAGCAAAGTAGAGTTAACTGAAGGGCTGGTTGTCATCCGCGTAAATTATGTAACCGAAAGTTAATTTTAAGTAAGACTCCGTATTTTCATGAAAATATGTTATTTCCAGGCCTTCGCATGCTGTAGTTGCCATTAAACATTTATTATGGAGAATAAATCACTTTCCGGGGGGGGGAAACGAAGTCAAAAACTTGTGAGGTAAAAATGATGTATTTTTTTGCACAAAACGCTACCGTAGTACTTTAAAAGTGTGTTACGGGGATGCCGGGATCGGAGCTGCCCTCACCCGGCCTCGCCTCCCCTCAGCCGCGTTGGGCGCGAAGGAGATGGCGCCGACTCCTCCGTCCTGCGCCAGCTGGGAACGCCAGTAACCACCTGGAACACCCGCCGGGAAGGAGACCGCTTCCCGCTGCCCTTCAGGCACCCGGCGCCGCGGGCCAAGCGCTCCCTTCAGGCGGCCGCTCGCTTTTAAAGCGGCGGATAGGCGGCTCCTCCATCCCTGTCACAGCGCCGTGTGCGCGGCATTGGAGGAGAGGATTCCCCCCTCACGGGAGGCGGGAAGAGGGCAGGGAAACAGCGCTTCCCGCCCTTCCCAGCCCGGGCGCGCGCCGAGCCTCAACCGCCGCCGCCGCCCGCCGCCATTTTACCCTCCCTGCCCCGGCTGCCGGCCCGCCCCTTTCCTCCTTCTCCTCCTCCTCCCCGCTCGCCAGCCCGCCGCTCGGCCCTGGGGTGGGATAGGCGGAGCGAAAAGGAAAGGGAGGAGGAGGGACTCCGCCACCTTCGCCTGCTGCCTGGTCGGAAACTGCCGAGCTGAGCCCGAGCGCCCTGGCCCCCCTCCGCCTCCTTCCCCCTCAGCAAAATGGCGGCGCGTGGAGTCACTGGGAGCCAGTGAGTGACTCGGCTTCTCCTCCCCGCCGCTACCGCCGCCGCCACAGGCTCATTTGCATTGATCAGCCACCCCATCCCCCCCTTCCCCCGGATCCCAGACCGGTCCCTGCCTCTTCCCCCCCCTTCCCTTCTCTTCCTATTCCTTCCCGCCCCCTCCTTCCCCTCCCCCCCCCCCGGCTGACCCCCGCCCCGGCCCCCATCAATCATCAATCAGCAGCACCGAGTGGATCAATCAATGGTCGGGAGGAGGCGGCGGCGGCGGCTGCTGCTGTTAATGAACAATGTGTGAGAGCTGCGCCGAGCTGCTGGAGGTGTTAAATGAGAGTAAGTGCGGCCGCCCTCCCCCGCTACCCTCCCCCCCAGCGCTCCTCGCCCCGGGCCGGGACCCCACGTACCCTCCTCTACACGGGCTGGGTTATAACCCTGCTTCATCTCCTTCCTTAGTCTTCCCTGCCCTGCTCGCCGTCTGGCTTGGGCCTCCTGGGCGCGGGGTTACCTCTCTCCCTCTCTGCGGGGTGGCCATAGAGGGAGAGCCTGCTCTGCGGCTTCCTTCTTCCCCTTCTCCTCCTCTCCACACCGGGGCCGGGCGACTTGCGGCCTGGGGCGGGTGCGCTGAGGGGCTGTCCCCGCCGGGCCTTTTCCCAGTCTCCCCCCCTCCCTTCCTTCCTCCCTCCGCCACCTTTCCCTCTTTCCCGCCTGCCCCCCGGGTGTCTGCGTGTGGGGCCGGGCGGGGACGTGACCCTGCCGCCGGCGTGAGGAGCCCGCTCCTCGCTCCCCATCCCCGGGAAGCCGCGGCGGGGCCTAGCTGGCTCCTCTCGGCTTGAGGAGGTGCCCAGGAGCCGCTCCGGTGGCTGCTGAGCAGCTGGAGGCCGGGCCTGGGCTGGGTCCCTTTTAAGCAGCAGACAAGGCGGCTCTGAGTGATCCTGCCTCCCCCCTCCCCCTCGCCTGTCCGCGGTGTGGTGGTGGTGGTGGTGGTGGGGGTGTGGGAATGGGGGACGCGGTGGAGATGGTTTTCGGGTACCTATTTCTCCGAAGAAACTGCTTGGATGTGAGGGAGCCGGCGCCTGAAGGAGCCTGGCCCGGCTTTGCGATGGCCGGGCTGCCGGAGGGGGGGAGGTGGAGGGAGAAGGAGCTCCCGAGTGTTTCGCTTTGGGGGTGGTCTCTTGCTTCCTTCCGAAGTTTCCTCTTTACGAGCATTAGCAGAGCGGCCAGGAGGGTCTGAGGGTTGGTAGGGCAGGTATTCCCCCCGCTACGGCTAAAACCGGTCTTCATTTTGGGCACGGGATCCTCTTTACCCTTCTGCAGTAGGCCTCGTGTGGAACCTGCTCCCAGTTCCCCGCGGCAGGCAAGGTACCGTCCCGACCTTTCCGAGGCTTGTCTCCGTGCACTGCTTCATGAACAAAGACCAAAACCCAACGTTTGTAGAGATGCTAAGGAATTTAATGAGCTGAAGTTGTGATTAGCGGGAAGTTTGGCTATCTCGAATCGGAGCCATTTTTCCTGGTTGCACACTGCGGTCTGCGTAGAGGCAAATAATCTTCCAGTAAAGTGAAGCACAGAATACTTCCTAGAACAGGATTTGGGGAGAGTTTTCTTTTCCTTAACTCTTGTGAGGCCTAGTTGCATGTAATGGTTGCTTATTCCTAAAATGTATCAGTGCATACTGTGGTAGTCCAGTGTTGGCCTCTTTCTTGCTGGGGAAATAACGATATTCAGTGGTGGCCAGAGTGTTATTTGAAAAACAAAAATGTATGTATAGAGCTAACTTTCAGGAGAGCCAAGAGGCTGGAATAAATCAGACTGAATGTGAAAGAGATCTGTGGGGTTGTTCAAAATGTTTGACAAGTTTGAGTAAGCTTGTCATTCCAGCATCTTGTTTTGAACAATCGTTGTGATGTTTACTTAATTTACATCTTGTATCTTATCTTTCTCAAGTGGAGAATGTGTTGGTATTAGAGACTGAATGCTTATTTAAACAGTAGGTTCAAAATGAGACTGAACTGTCAATGATGCATTGATGACAACTGTTGTTTGAAGAGAGAACTTTGGTTTTGATGGATGGGTAAATAATCATTGCTCAGATGTGATCAAGATGATTGGTATGATGAATGATAGCGGAATAGACTCCACAACTTGGTTAAAGTTGTAAAGTAGGTATGCTTTATTCAGCTGAAGACGCACGGGGGATTGGTCCTCCAAAAGGCATGCGTGCCTCAGTGCCGTTTTCCTTTTACATTTATCCTGTAAAGTCATACATAGGTATTAGGTCGCACAATACGCCTATACATATTCATATTCTATCCCCGCTTCGTATTTTTTGACAACCCCCCTGTACATTTTGACAACCCCCTTGTACACAATAGGCCACATCAGTTTCAATGAAACAGGGAAAAGTTGTAATGTTAAATATGGTATTTCAGGAAATCTCTATAATTCTAGTATGGACTTATTTTTAGAACCATTTTAAGATAATTGGGATTTAGGCTGCTAGATATTCCCCTACAGATAAAGTAATATCTTAAATCACTTTAACTGTTTCTTTTTTAAATCTATAGGTAGGGTATGGATAGTTTAATGGTTCTGTATAATTTAAGATATAAAACTGCTACTTATGTTTGGGAAATCTGGCTTTGCAGTCAAATTTATTAGGGAGATTATGCACTGGTATTGCTATATACTTATCTGACCAGCTACTGTCAGGTTTGGCTTTCCATTCAGAGAACCAAGCACATAAATAAACATAACTACTTGGCATGTGTTTTTGGAGGTGAAGGTATATATGATGGTGCCCTGTGTGCCACCTACCTTCTCACTGCATGAGAACGAGTTGCAAGGGAGGTATACTTCCTTTTCTGGCTTGAAGTTGTGTTCTTTGCGTTTCTGAAGCAGTCATTAAGAGTAATGCACAAAAATAATGTCAAGCCTTAGGTTTTGAAATGCTGCAGTGAAAATGAAAACTGGTAGTAAAGAATGAGGTCATGCCCAGAATGTGTGAGCCAGAGACTGCCAGCAGCTTCCTTTGCTGCCCACCGAGCATTTGGGATCGCCTCTTCACTGGGACTACTGAAACAGTGTTTTGAAAGAGGTCCAGGAAACATAATCTAGATTGTTTTAGAGATTTCTTCCTAAACCAAACATTTTTAGGTGGAACACATACTGCCCTTTGTCTTCATTTACCCTAATGTTTACAAAATAGTTATTTGGTACCAGTTGTAGGACAGGTCATGTAGAAAGTGAATTGACTAACAACTCTTGATGGATTGTTTTGAAAAGGACACATGGGAAGCTCCAGTTTTCTTCAGCAGAAAATACTGATTTATGGATGACAGGAGGATGGGATTTAACAATTCTGCAAGCAGCCAGGCATATTTTTATTATAAGCATATTAGTCCCACTATAAACTGGTGCAGTATTAATCCACACCTCAGAACAGCATGCAGAGCTGGAGCTTTTGTCTAGCAGTGGCCTTTGTGTAGGCCCAGGGTTAGGTCTTGCTAAAGCTCAGTACAAGACTCCAGGTCCTTAGGCCTCATTTTGTAACAGGTAGTCAAGAGTCAGTAGATCTGCTTCTGTGGCACTCCTAAGGGCCATCTGAGATCTGCGGGACTGGAAACCTGTAGCTTGAAGGACTTAGTTTTTGGTCACATGTATGCGTGTGTGTGTGTGTGTGTGTGTGTGTGTGTGTGTGTGTGTGTGTATAATCATAGAATCATAGAATAGTTAGGGTTGGAAAGGACCTTAAGATCATCAAGTTCCAACCCCCCTGCCGTGGGGGGGTTGGAACACCTCGCACTAAGCCATATCACCCAAGCCGTATCACCCAAGGCCTCGTCCAACACAAAACTTCATTGCTGTGCTTAAGCATGAGAAGTGGGCAATGTTTTATGGACGAAAGCAGCAGTGTTGCTTCTGTTGGTGTTCTTTTGTTGCTTCCCCCCCCCCCCTCCCCCTTTTTTCATCTTGCAGCATGTTTATTTTCAGCATGAAACCCAGTGAACTCCTTGGTCTTGAGGTTATTTCCTGAGTAGTAGTAGTAGTTTCAAAGTTATGATTTGATCCAGGAACTCCGTAAAACACAAGTTCCTCAATGAAATGCCCAGGCTACAAAGTAGTTTCTTGCATTTCAAGACAACCTGTTGTCCACTCAGAGTAAACAGTCTTAATTTCTCTTGAGTGCTGGAAGTATGTTGGCATCACTTACCTCTTCCTATGCAGGGCTTTAATAGGAATAAAGCCTGTAAAAACTCTGGTCTGATTTCTCAAGTGATCTTCCACAACATAAACCTTTTTAGTAGCCTTAAATAGAAAGAAAAAAGAAAAGAAGACACAATAGTTTACTATTTAAGATAAGGGCACTTGATTCACAAAAGACTTTAGAACAGATTCTCATGTCATGAATTACAGGGGCTTGCTTAAATGTACATGGTTTTTGCAGGAAAAAAAAGTGTGGAGAACATAATGTGCTTTCATGTTAATTTACAGCATTCTGTATCCCAGAATGAACCCTGCTATCGACACACTGCACATTCCTTGGTTTCTCTGGATGCCAGCTCTTGTCAGTCTAGGAGGGATTATATTGAGTTTCATTTGTTCTTTAGTAGTATTTACATTACTGTGCTGTCCAGGGGCCCTGATCAGGATACTTCTGTTTTGGTAGGCACTGCACAGGCACCCAGATAGTCTTAACCCTAAAGTAAGCCAGAAAATACAGAAATATAACCTGAAACAGGGATTTTGCTGCCTCGAGTCTTTCACACCACAGTTTTGCAGGTTGCTCTGTCACACCTGAAGCCAGGGTAATAGTTTGAACTACCTATAGAACCAGGCTATCTCTGGACATTTACGCAGGCTTTGCTTGAAAGTGTAGAGTATGTGATGCTCCATGGTAAGCGTTTGTGTGCAAGATCATTGTCATGTGCCTGGGAGTGCTGCCTGTTAGTTTGAAGTGGAAATCTTATCTCAGGATGGGCCTGGAGTCCTGGCTGTGATGTGTCCCAGAGAGCCCAACTGGGCTTGGTTACCTACAAGGCTTCCCTTTGGGATTGCAGCTGGTGCTGATGTCTGTTGACTTAAAACCCCGTAGACAATTTTGGTTTAGGTTTGTTTTGTTCTTGGTGTTTAGTTTGGTTTTTATAAAAGTAAGGAAAAAAAAAGTGCAACATGGAAAAATGAGGTTTCATTATACAGTGGCTATTGTGGGTTTAGGTAGCTTTGGTAGGCCAGGGTTATTCCTGGATCTTGGTTTCTGGGAACTAAGGTTTTCTTCCCAGCATTCTGCTTTGCTTTCTTTAGTGATCTCCTTTCTAGTCCATTTTTTTTCCTAGCAGCTCTGAAACTTTATGAAATCAGCCTACATTGATGAATAGAGTCTCCCAGGTATCATTCTATTACACAAGCTTGCAGGCCATTTTTCTTGTTTTCTGTTAAACCTTTAGTAAAATTTACAGTAAAACCCAAACCAAAATGGACACAGTTTAGTCAAGCACAGGAGATGGATGTACACTAATATTTGTTGGTTTGTGTCTGTTACCACTGTCAGCTGGCCTGCAGAACCACTCCCAGTATGATCAGGTCCATAAAACACTTGAGATTCAGGAGTGTTTACTGTTTGTATAGCTTCAGGATAGCCCTGTATTTGGATGCTGAAGATGCTGGACTTCTTGTCATGTAGTTCTGGCATTTAGGAAGTATGAAAAGTAGATGTAGAGGTTGAGTGAGGCAGTGCTTATGTTGAGGTAGGTTAGAAATTGAAGTATTCCTGAACACTGCAGCATTTAGTTTGCTCTTTGGGGCTTGGAGAAGATGAATATTTTATGCTGTGAATATTCATGTATAATTTTAGATATTGAGTATATGTTATAGTAAGATTATTACAAATACTGCATAATTAATATCACTTGGTCTCCAACAGCTGCTGTCACTTGTTTAGTGGTTGCCTATAAGCTTCAGTATTGATTTTTTGGCTATCCCTAGTGTTTTGTGCAGATCTAGGGTTTCACTTGACTGATGATTCCTCTTGTGCATAACCATAAAGCAGTTGTCTGTGTTTCATGGCTTTTTCTTTTTTCTATTTTTTTTTTTTAGAGAATAGTGTTTTCACTTGCATCATATTTCCATGTTCAGAATCTCTGCAGAGACTATTATACAACTTCATTACACTAACCTAAATCTTTACTGTCTCCTGTTGAAGAAAAGATCAGTTACTTATAGAAATGAATTCAGTAATTGTTTCATGCTTATTTTTGTCTTCGCCCCTTTCTAAGGGGATGATCAGCCAGACTTAAAGGAAAATGAAAATAACTTTTCCTTTATAGTAGTATTGCCAAATTACAGCTATCATGGACTGTGGTGAAGAGATACTCCAAATGAATCCCAGTAACCAGAGGAAAAAATATGGAACTTGTATCCTTTCTAATTGTGAACTTTCTAAAGCAAAAGGAAAGATGACCCTAAAATGAAGTTCCTTTAACTTGTGTGTAATTGCAAAGCAGTGAAGGAAAAACTCCGTGACTTTAATAGCTAAAAGGCTTCTATTTTTAGAAAGATATTTCAGCTTTTGTTCTGTGCAACGATTTTGGTTCATGTTATTTGATGTGATCAAAAATGATTGTGTCCTGAACCTTTTCCTGTTCAGGCTGCTTGAGACCGGGTCTTTCTCATTGCTCAAGCCTCTTGATCACTGATGCTGAAGATGAGGTTACATAAACCCCATTCTGCTGAGTTTTGCTGTGAGTTATGGACCGTTGAAATGTATTTTCTGAGGTCTTTCTCTTGTGTTTAGGGAAATCTGTTGGGTAAGTACTTGTTACATTGTCTTTAAGGCTTAAGAAAGCCACAGAAACAAACATTCTTACATTTCTTACCAAAGTGTACCTGCCCATGGCAGGGGGGTTGGAACTAGACGGTATTAAGGTCCTTTCCAACCAAAACCATTGTGACTCTCTGTAATATTAAGGAAATTATTTATAGTAAAGCTTCTCAGGTTTTATGCTGCAGATGCTCTCAGCCTTCCTTGTAATGGGCCTGCGCAGGCTCTCTGGCTATATTCCTACTTAGTTATGTGAATAATTTCAAGGAAAATCAAGAAAGAAAAAAAAAGATCCCTTGCTTTATTGATTTTGTGCTTTGTTTTTTTTTTTTTTTTAAGATCTTTGACTAGTGTAGAACTTAAAGTCATCTTGCTTCCTGTGTGGGAAAACTTCCTGTTAGATACATTCTTTTCTGTGCCATTTGGCACTGTATGGCTTTTACTGTAAAGGTAGTTTTCAAGTTACAGAACACCCGAGCAATTCCTGGGACATGCACTAGCTGATGTGGTTTAGTGTAACCTGGATGTTATCAGTGTCAGTTCTTGGGGGAGACTCACTGTTAAAATTGTCCTTAGATGCTCAAGTGATGTGGGGTAATTGGCAGTAAAAAGGTGCTTGGGCTGGGAATTCTGAGCTGTGGCTGGAGGGGCAGTACCTTGGAGAGCAGACACTGGGCCTGTTCCCCTCTGCCTGCCTGGGAGGCGATGCTTTGGCTTCTGGAGGACCAGCAGTTCTGCCTTCCATGGAGGGACTTTTGTGGCTTCAGGGGGTTATGAGATTTACCCTTTCTTTTCATTTGTGGAATTCCTTTTTCCTTATTTTTCTCCCATGTTAAACAGGAAAACCTATTTCTTCATTGTTAATACTGACTTTTTACTTTGGGGCTTTTAATTCCTTGCTGCTTTGATTTCTCTGTGTCACTGCAGTTTGTGTCTGCCTTCCTGTGTTCTAGTAACACTGAGTCAGAAAAGCTGATCTTGCTTCCTGGAATCATGTTCTGTGGACAAGTGATGAGCAGTCTGCAATTTGGTGTTTTAGAGATTGGAAGGAGAATGCAGTGTTTACTTCTTGGTTCCTTTAATTTCTTGTGTTTCTTCTTTCATTATTTAGTTTAATCTAAATACCTGACAATCATACTCTGTCCTGTACCCCATCTTTCTTGCAACTCTTCTGTTAACTTTCAGAGTTATTTTTCTGTGCTCATAATCTTTTCCATTTCTCAGTTTCTGTTCTGCTTACCCATATGCTCTTTCTGCTTTTCCCTGTCTCTTTCATCCTGCTTAATTCTTAGGTGTTGATGTATGTATAATCCTGCATCTTCATATTACTGTTTCCTTTAACAGGCTTCCATAATAGATTTTTTCTTTTCCATTCCAGTGTTCTCTGTAGGACTATTTTGGTCCGATTCAGAAAAGATGAGAAATGGCACAGACAGATGTTGCCTATGGATGATGGCAGTGCTACGCGGGCATCCTGGTGCTTCCAACAAGTCCTTTAAAGGCTCCCGCTGTACAGAAGGTTGTTTCCTAGCGAAGGAGAGAAAGTTTCTCTGTATAGAGTGGGGTTTATGATGTACTTTTAATTTTTTTAATTCCTTGCTTAAATGTCGCTCATCTGTTAGTTTTACCAGCTCAGGTAGCCAGTAAGTCAGGAGTTCTGCAAGCTAAGCTCTGCATTTGTAGTCATCAGGATGCTGGGACAGCATGAAAAGTAATCTTGCCATCTTCAGGAGCAAATGGTTGTGATGATTACTCAATGCTGCAATTAAGCATAGTTGTGGCCTTTTAATTTCTGTTGTTTAAGCACATGTTGGGGTAATTCCTATTTTTCATTTTGTGTAGCAAATCAGTTTCTAGAATCTAATGTGTGAAAAGGTGAGAAGCCATTCTTAACCTCTTTTCTTGTATAGGAATCGATTTGTAATCTGAATGCTAACCCTGGATGTGCAACTGTGCAAATCTCTGTGGTTTTCTCAACAGTTGGTAAAAATACTCAGCTTATTTGTAATTTTCCAAAGTTTTACTTTTGGAATTCTCCAGATCTGGCATGTATGGTAAGGGTGGACTTCTTGAGGAAATGTGGTGCAAGTGCTTTACAGCTGTATGCGTATGTATAGAGCTCCTCAGGGAGGTTTAGTGCTGGAACAACTTGTTGAAGAAGTTGAAACTTGTCAGAAAAGCCCTTGTGGAAAAAGCACCTTTGGGTGTTTACCTTTATTTAGTGAAATTGTCGAAGGTCTGTAAATAAGACTTCAAAGCTACACAACAGTTGAGGCACAGTTTCTAGACCAGCATCCATCAGCAGATCATTGATTCCCATCTAAGAAGCGAACAGCAGAGCTTTTTGTTGCCTTTTTCACACTAGGCTGAAGAAGGCTCAGATTTATTGCACTATTTGATTCATTGACTTCTACTTGAGAACTTTTAATCTGTGTAATTGTATACAGAAACAGAGAAAAGTTCAGGGTGAACACTAAAGGAAGGCAGGGCACTGTGGTCATTAAATATGTTAGTCAAAAGGCTTACTGTATACACTGCTCTTTCTGTATAGATCCCTTAATAGCTGTGAATGTGCTACTTCCATACCTGCTGTGCTATTGAGCAGGCAGGGATATTTTTTGTAGCTCCTTTTTGGCAGGTTCATGAAGAATAACTGGAGCTTTCTGCAAGCCTTGGAAAAATTGTCTGGTGTTTTTTTTTTCTTCCAGCTATAGAAGTGCATCAGTTCTAATTTCTGACTTGTGTAAAACCAGTGCCCTCAAAACATGAAGTATTTCTCTTCACTTAACAAGAGTAGACATCCCATTTTTAAACTGCAGGTGGATTTTTCTGGGGAAGTGTCCTGGGTTTAGCAATAGCAGTCATTTTTCTCTTTCTTGGTAGCTGGTGCAATGCTGTGTTTTGATTTTCGGACTACGAACAGAGCTGATAACAATGATATTTTGGTTTGGCCAAGGACTTGGTGAGCCTCATGCTCTGCCAAGGAGGAGGGGAAGCCGGGAGGAAGCAGAGACAGGACACCTGACCCAAACTAGCCAAAAAGGTATTCCATACCACAGCACGTCATGCCCAGGAGGTAACGGAGAGTTACCCGGAAGGGCTAAGTGGACTGCAGGGTTGGAGGAGGTATCGGTTGGTGCTTGGTTGGGCTGGGGGGGCAAGTTATCGGTCGCCTGGTGATGAGGTGGTGTATTCTCTTCCCTTGTTATTTCCTTTATCATTACTATTATTGGTGGTAGCAGTAGTGATTTGTGTTATACCTTAGTTACTAAATTGTTCTTATCTCAACCCATGCGAGTTGCATTCTTTCTGATTCTCCTCTCTGTCCCTCCAGGAGTAGGGGGAGGGCAAGAAGAGGGGGGGATTGGGTGAACAAGCTGTCTGGCTGGGATTAAACCACGACAAGAAGGTAGTTTTCCATTCGCCTCCTACATGTTCTTTGTAGGAAACCATAGGTACATGTACAGATGGTGTGGTATTAATGTGTGTGTTATAGGCTGTGTTGTGCAATGTTCATTGTCTTTGTCTCCATTGCACTTCTTAACTCATTTTAGGGGGATTTGGTAACTTTTAATGAGAGCTTAACTTCATTTTCAAGAAGGGGTCAGTTGCTGTTTGTTAGTCACTGACATGTAACGATTAAATTCTTCATCATTTAAGTTGCAATACAACCCCCTTTGTTTTTACCACTAGTGAATTTTTGGTTAAGTGTATGTGAACTGAAACCCCCATGTTTTTCAGAATCCCCTTGTGCTGTGGGTCTGCTTCTTGCAAATCTCGTGATCAGTTTTCATTCTGAACTCTCTGGGCATCAACAAAACCACCACTGCTTTCACTTGTGTACTTTTTCTGTTTGGAGAACCTGTGAACAGTGCTGGAAATGGACAGTGGCATCTTTGCAGGGGAGGACAACTCCAGGAAAGCTGTAGAAGCACCAGAATATCAGAGTTTACTGGGGAATTTGGGAAACGGCCTATCTGTGAAGGGCTTACATATAGCAGTTTATTCCACCCTTTTCAGTCACCTAGTGTTTTGACAGGAAGTATATGGTGGAATTACATCCTTGGCTAACATCACCAGTTGATACAAGCATCTGAACAACTTTTATTTTCCTTCTTGGAACTAGTATAGGATTACACTGTGGAGTGTGAGCTCAGGAGCCCATGGAAAGTAGGTTGTTTTTCTTGGTTTAAGGATGGTCAGTGCAGTAAATTGTTTGCTGCATTGGCCAGTCTCTGACTTCTTTCACAGTTAAAAATTGCTATTGGTAGTTAACTTATGGTTGAAATAATTGTGTTTTCTTTCTTTTCTGACCTACTGTTTTTCTTAATCTTTAAAATTAAACTTTTACCACAAAGTATTTCAAGTATTAAGTCTCAATATTTGATCTGCGGATGTAATACTTAAAGTAATACAGTCTGATCAAGTTGATCAGATTTGAGATCAGTTTTCATCACAATCTTGGAAACTTCCTAAGTCTTAACAGTGCTAGTCTCAATCTTTCCGAAGTGAGTTGGCTTTGTGCATTGTGTTTAGCCATAGTTACAGCTCCTGACCCATGTGTCCTTGCTGATAAGGGACTAACAAAACAAGAATGACATCTGTAAATATGTTTTTCTTTCTTGGGGTGGGATGCTTGTTATGAAGCTTCACTGCATCTTGGAGATACTTGTGTATATATAGGCCATAGGCTTTGCTTTCAGCCAGCTCTTACTTTTAGTCTCCAAGCTTTCAGGAAAAGTCAATCTATAATTATGCTTTAGCCAATAAGTTACTGCACTGTTTCAGTGGATTAGTAAATACAGATTATCTATCAAAAGTTGAGTGCAGTGGAGCCTCTGTGTGAAAGTTGAGGGACAATGCAGCTTTCCTGCTTGCCTATCCTTAATATTCTTACTGTTTTATTCTCCCTTTTCAATGGTGGTTGCTTGTCTCTGTTGATGGAAACAAATAATACTTCAGAGTTCAGATGCTCAGCAAGCTCCTGTTGGAGTTGCCTGAAGCTCCATTTAGTATAATGACCCACTGCCCATTTATCTGCCTTATCTGCTTGCTTGAACAGGCTTACATATACTTTGTAAGAAATAAATGAATCATATATTCCTCTCACAGATTTTTGTCCTTAAAATCTGGAGCGCATTCATTAGGTGTTTGTCTTGTACATCTACTGGTAATCTGTTGCTTCTTACTGGCTGTGGTGGTTCAGTCCTGGGCCTTTTCTTTCTGGTAGTGGGAGGAAAGCTGCTGTTGTTTTCTGTAACTGATTCACAGTGTGCCAAGTGGTGCAACTGAACTCATTTGCAAGGTTCTCTCTTGAAAATAGAATGCTTCCTGGAGTACCTAGTTTAATTTTTGTGTTCCTTGCTACTTTTAATTAAGAGAAAGCCTCTTTTTAGCTTTTGGAACCTCATTCATGCAGTTAAATCTTTGTTCTGCTTTTGAAATAGTTTGATAAACTTTGAGGTTTATGTTCTCACCTTAAAGTAGTTTATTAAAAGTTCAGAGCTGGAGTATTTAAAGAACAAGAATTCAAACCGAGAGTTGCTCAAGTAGTGGTGTTGTTGGTTTTGAAGTTAATATGCTATTTAAAAGAAAGAATGTAAAACAGGCTGAGAAAGTTGGGGCTGTTCAGTGGGGAGAAGAGAAACTTTGTGGAGACCCCAGAGCAGCTTCCAGTATCTGAAGGGGGCCTACAAGGATGCTGGAGAGGGACTCTTCATCAGGGACTATAGTGACAGGACAAAGAGTGATGGGTTCAAACTGAAACCATTTGGTTTCAGGAGAAGTTCAGGTTAGTTATGAGGAAGAAGTTCCCTACTGTGAGGGTGGTGAAGCACTGTCACAGGTTGCCCAGGGAGGTTGTGAATGCTCCATCCCTGGCAGTATTCAAGGCCAGGTTGGACAGAGCCTTGGGTGACATGGTTTAGTGTGAGGTGTCCCTGGCCATGGCAGGGGGGTTGGAACTGGCTGATTCTTAAGGTCCTTTCCAACCCAAACCATTCTGTGATTCTGTGGTTCTATTTTAAACGGAAGGTAAGCAATCCTCTATCAGAGCAGTAGATTTTGCATTGACAGTCTCAGTGCTAGCTTTGAAATGTACCTTGGAGTAGTTAGTGCTACGCTTGGAAATTTTGGTTTTATGTAGTGCTTGTCCAATCCTGGATCGATTCCTTAAGAAACTTGTGGTGGTCATTGTCAAAATATTATGATGGGCAGCCTGACTCTCCACATGTAGTGCAAGTTTTGGAGCTGTCAAGCAGACTTCACTGTATGGAAATACTACTTAAATTGAGCCGATTTATTTTCTTTTTATTGAAAGAGGAACTATAACAAGTTTAATATAAAGATGAAAATGCAGCCTTCCTGGAATTGTAATGTCTTATCTTGGAGTCAAAGGCAATTTACGATACTGAGTTAAAATAGGACTCTGAAATAAGACTAGTACTTTTTTGGGGTTTTGAACTCCAGTGAGTGGCACAAATGCTTTGAAATTGCTTTATAGGACTTTTCCTTAGTAATATATAACTTGCTTTTCCCTGGTGAGGGAAAGCTGCAGGATCTTTGCTGCTGAAAATCCCAAGATAACAGAAGCATTAGGAGGTACAGTACAAAGATACCACAGATCTTGTCACAAACACCTTCCATCTGACATGGCTACCAGTGACGCAGAACTGATACACCCCACCAGAGCCAGGCTCACCCTTGCTGTACCTGTAGGCTGCTTCTCCCCTCACTCAGGCTTCCATGGAAATACAACACCCTACACACTGTGCTGGTCTTGAGTGGCCTCTGCATTCCTGCTGTGTGGTGCTGGGGGGCAGTGAGCCCTTTCAGAAGCTGAGGGGCTGGGAAAGGACAACGCTGAGACATCTGGTGAGTCGTCTTGGACCAGCAAAGCCAGAACGATATGCAGTTTAGTTCATCTTATTCCAACCATATACTCCACAGGCTCATCTTACACCATTTCCTCTAACATTTGATCAAAAAAGCTATATCCATGTTACACAGTATTTAGCTGATGAAGCTCATTCTGCTCCTTTAACTTTTGATGAGTGGTCTTATGCCACTCAGTATCTGTGCCCCTCCATGCTGGATGTGATACTGCTTGTTCTCTCACCGTTGGCATAACCCAGCCTGAATGGTGTATTTAACATTCCCATCTAGTCCAGACCAAATTTCTGCTGCTGAGTAGTACTGCATAGTTACGAAGTGTTTGTGGGCTTTGAGCTGTGGATAACTGTGTGAACAGTGTTGAGTTTACACAGCATAGTAACTTTGGTTTGCTTTGTCTGAAAGCTGCAGTGCTGCTTCTGGACCCAAGCTGGTTAATGAAGCAGCACAGTTGCATTTTGTGTTTGAGATGGTGTATCTGAGAGTTTATTCAGATTATAACTCATCTGGATAGTTCTCGGTAGAACCAGCACTACTGTTCTGCATAAATTATCAGCTGGTAACAGATTTGACTGCATTTAAATTATGTGAACTGTTCTCCTTGGAAGCAGTTGCTGTGGCATGTTCTATTTGGGAAGGTGAAAGGCAAAAGATCTTAATATTATTCAGGACAACTCTTGACTGAGGTAGATGTCTATGGCCATTCTAAAGGTGGTGTTTTAACCCAAAGCAATCCGTGACCTAATGCTGAAAACTTTAGGATGGCTTCACTTTTGGAAGATGACAATTCTTACATTTCATACAGCTTTTCAGAGTCAGCTTCTGCTGTTCTGCTTCAGACTGCATTAGCATATCATGGCAAATAGGTGTTTGCTGGAGCAAAAGAGAGAGATAGGATGGAAAGGGAAATGTGGAGATTCAAATAGAGAACTTGGTGGTGTTTGCAGGGGAACAGGGAGGTAGTTGAAGGTAGCACTTACCTGAGATCAGCAGATTTGCCCTGTTCAGGTGAAGTTGTACCTTCAAAGTGCTGTCTAGCTGATGAGCATACCAGAACTTGTGCTACTCCTAGCTGTGTGACTATGCTATGCACTGGAAAACTGAATTAAAACTCTTCAGGCTGTTCTGATCTGGTGGTGGCTATGAGGAAGCAGGTGACTGATCTGGGGGATAGTTAGAGGACTAGTTGGAACTGCTTTTTCCGTACTCTTCTGAATAGTCTCTGTATTGCCGTTCATAAGAACATAGTAGTGTTTAGATGTGCAGATCTGTCAAATCTGTTGAAATTGCTTTGATATTCAAAACTTCAAGTGTCTGAGAGAGGCCAGTAATATGTTCACAGTTTGGTTTTCTAAAGAAATGAGACTTTAAGAGGGTTTCTAATTCCTGTCTGTAAATTTTTATGTTGTCTCTCTAATATTTGTTTTGTAATCTCTGTATACTTTGTTGTAATCAAAAGCTTGCAGGAAAGCAATGAATTTACCAAGTTGGAATATTTATAGAGACATTTAGAGTTTGATTTAGACTTCACATAAATTCAGGTGTGTTGTGGGCTGGAAGCAGGTGTAGTTATCCATAGTTCTGTGCTGTAGTGGTATGGTGAGGGTGGGCATTGACAACTCAGTATCGTAAAGATAACATGAAGGTGCCCCAGAAGCACCTTACGATAGCTTTATAGAATTTTAATTCTATATTATTTTGGGTTACAGACCTGATTTTCCTACATTAACCTGACATTAGAATGATGTGTCTAATACTGAAGAATTAACTTGCTTTTTTATTTGACAGTACATTCTGCCATAGTGCTTCAGCACTCTTTAGTTATGTGGGTCTAGTCAGTATTCTGGGGTGTGTTTGTTTTATGGAGACTGAAGAGTGAAGAGGAGACTTTTTTTTCTCACTAAAAAGTTATAGGGAAGCTTGGACAGTTAACTGTCACCATTGAACTTCAAGTTGACACTCTCCTTTTAGATCCTGGTCAAAGATGGCTTTGTAAAGGCTTAGAAGAGCCCTGGTGAGTCAATCTGAGGCAGTCATGAATTCTTTATAATAAAACAGTAATTCTAATAAATGGAAGTAGAAGGAATGGGAGATGCTAAACTCTGTGGCTATCATTTCACTTATTAATCATAAGCAAAAAAACCACCCCTCCCTACAAATAGCAGAAAACGTCTCAATGCATAAAAAAATACTAACTTGCTGGTTCTCTATGTGAGCAGTGGTACTTATACAGGAGAGGGTGTATATATTTCTTTCAAGATTAGTATTATTGTCCCTAATACTGTTTCTTTCAGTGTATGGCTCTTGTCTCCTGTATTTAGTCAGTGTCAGGGAACAAATTCTGAGCAGAATGTCCATTTTGACAGTGATCTAGTCTTTCCCATGAGAAGCTGCTACCAGAGGAGGTTTGGGGGAGGAGAGGAAGCGTACTCTGTATGCAACTGTACCTTGTTACACTTTGGAATATGCAGAAATTAGTTAAATCTATTAAAGTTATCTGTTGTTGACTTTTTAACTATATTATGTTTCTGAAAGGAGAGAAAATGTGCTTTGGAAAATGATTCTTTTTACTCGTCATTTTGTACTTAGTGTGATAAGTGACCTTTGGATATAAGATATTCCCCACAAGTCTAGCATGATAGTTGTCCTTGAGGTCTAATTACAGTCTGTTCCTGTAGCTTGTTCTTGCTAAAAATGCACTTAGGACCTGAGCTTCGTTTGTTCACAGTTGAAATGATATTGCCCCTTCTTTGCAGTTGACTTATATTTTGTGTCTTTTTCTTGGGTTAGTAACTGTGTTAATAGTTGGGGGTTTTTCTTAGCTTGGGAGATCTTGTTGGTTCTAGTACTATAATAAGCTTTTAGTAAATCACCCTTTTGTGGAACATGAGGTAAATTGCCCAAGTTTTCATTTAAAGCAAGCCAAGTAAAACGGGAGAGTAAGGAAAATACTCTTTTAATCCCAAAATGTTTAAATCTTCACTTGGACCATTGTGTGTTTTGGCTTCTTGTCAGCTACTTGAATAAGCAATTGCATTTTTGAGTCTGTCCTTTTTTAAAGAGCGTCAGAAAACTTGCACACCAGAAGATGTTAACAATCAAGTAATAAAGAATTATTACTTTGGGGTTTTAAGCAGCTCAGCTCTTTCTGTATGGTGTTACTGTGTCCAGAAAGATCTCTAAACCATCTTCTTGTAAAGAGTTGGTGAGATAAGACATTACTAGTATGCAGAAAGACCCCATTACCTATCTTGTGTATTTGTAGAGTATATTTGGCTGGAATTTACATACTGTCTTTCTGCTTGTCTCTGTCTTGGATGCTGTTTAAGGCCTTCAACATTTCTTTTTTCCCGTACTCTGATAGTAACCGTATATTTTCTTTCTTTGCATATAGATGAGCAGCATTAGGGTGAAATTACTGCGGATAGGATGGAGCAGGTTTACATCTGTAGTGACTATAAAGGCATTTGTAGTGTCTTCTCTCTGCCTCACACTTTGCTTCCCAGCCCTTACACAGCTCCCACCCTGAGTATTCAGTGGCTTACAAAGCCAGCTGAAATGGCTTTTGGTTAGATTCGTAAGTTGGATTTGCTCAGTTCCCAGTCTGGCTTTCAGGGTTCCTGCAGGAGCAGTAGCAGTTATTGAAATACATGTCTACAGATGCTGTTAGTAGTGTTGGCTTGAAGTGGGTTATGTGGTTTTGAAACTGGATCTAGTGCAGGATGAAGGTGTTTGTGTGCATGGAAAGTAAGAGGAAAAGAAGGATTGGAGGGTGAGAAGGTCTAAGGGGCTTTAATGGAGAAGACAAATTTGCTAGAACAGTTTTAAGGAAGAAGAGGGTTGAGCCCAGAGAGCTCAGGTATGAGTTACTGAAGGCATCGCTGGTTGTAAGTGCCTGGAGAAAGAAGCAGCTGCTGGAGCCAGGGTGAAGGAGCTGAGCCTAGTGTTAGAGTACCACTGCTGAGAGAGCTCATGGAATGTCTGGCTGTAAAGCTCCGTAGCACTTACTGTCAGTTCTTACTGATTAGAACACACAGGCGGCACTTGGATGTGCTTCAGATGCTCTCGGAGCACCTAAGCATGCCTTAGCACACCCTGTGGGAATTGCTGCCTTAGGTATGAAACTGGGGGTAGTCAGATCCGTTGCTAGAAGGAGGCTTGTCACAGGAAAGTTTCTGGAAAAGTTTGACACGGTGGTTATTGCCAAGTTGTAGGAACACTGGAAGTGTGACAGTCTGAGAAGCAACAGAACAGGTTAAGAAGGAGGATCTAAGGCATGCAGGGTGCTTGAATATGAGCGAGAATAAAGGCAGCTGCTTTACTTACGTGTGAATGAGTCTGTTTTAACTACTGGCCCATTCAAGTTTGAAGAAAACTACTTTGAAAGGAGAGAGACATCATCAATATCAATTGGAAGTGAAATCATATGCAGCAAGGGAGTCCTTCCAGAACTGACTGAAATCAACAGATGCATAGGAATGATGATGTGTTTGATTCTATCACTTTTCTCTCTGTACTTAATTAAATAATAGGCTTCATAACCTATTGTTGGTGTACTTCGAACAGCTGTGTCCCTGAAGAGAGGTGCTATAAATCAAGTGTCCACAAAGTTGGTATTCTGAATAAGACAAGTATGCAAAAGCCTAAGATTTAAATTCTGGTTCGAGGACATAAATTAGTTGAGTGAAAAATACCCTTTGTGCTAAGGAGCAAAAGAGAGCTTCAACTGAGGTTCAGTAGGAGAGTCATTGCCAGATGTGTCAGTACCCTTAGAGTGGCACAGACTTCTGCAGCCTCTGTTGGTGCTGCTGTTTTGTGCTCCCTGAGTATATCAGGAACAACAACAATATTATATCTTACAGAAGACGGAAGGGAAATGGTGTATGTAGCCACTGTATTAATTAGAATGATTAGTGAATAAGACCAGTTGAAGCTGCTCTACATGTGAGATGTCGAGTGTATAAACAGGAGCATAACAGGTTTCTCCAACGAGTGCATATACCTCCTGATTTTTTCTGACCTGAGGAATTAACTTCGGTATTTCCATAACTTCTCCCTTTCGTACACTTTATGTGGAATTGCAGCTTTTAAAGTACCAGTTTACTTTGGGTTATGCAGATTTTCTTATCCTTATAGAGGGAAATTTGGGATCACTTCAAGCTATTGCAGTGAAAAGGCTGCTCTGGAAGTTGAGTTACTGTCCTACTTGTTCGTGTGTTTTAAGTAGGGTGATGTGGGGATGAAAGAAATTTTACAAAGTATATGTAAGATCCTGCAAGTTAGATTTAGGTTTGCTACTAAATGACTGTCAGTGGTGGTTGTGTCAAGTTTGAAACAATGCTCACAACATGCACAAATGAAGGTTTTATGAACCTTTTATGCTGGACATTTTTAGTTTTACTAAACATTTTTAGATACTATCTATAGTTGAGGATCTGTCTTTTTGTGGTGAGCTTGACCTGAATTGTTTGACAGTTGTTGGTTTCTTCAGGGCTGTGCTTTGGCCTTAAGAGAGTGAAGTGCCATGGTAATTTGTGTTGCTTAAAATAAAAAGTATTATCAAGTGATATCTATCTTCTAGTCTGCTTGTCACTTCTGGACTGTGCCAGTGTTAGGTAGGGATCTTCAGAGCCCTCCAGGAGTGAGACAGCAAAGCAATGTTTAAAGTTTAATGGTATCTTACTAAGAGACTGCTTTTTGTGTATTTTTGTATTTGTATGTGTGCATATGTATGAAAATCTGTACGTATGTGCATATGTAATGCTGTTATTTCAAAGAAATCATAAGTGTTTGGTTTTTGGGATTATCCTCTGAAGTGATATTCCTCTAGCTTCACTTTGTGACCTGTGCCAGCAGGATTTCTCATTAGCTTTAGTTTCTGGAAACCTGCAATAATAGATGCTGGAGAGGGACTCTTCTTCAGGGCCTGTAGCAATAGGACAAGGGGTGATGGGTTCAAACTACAGCAGGGGAAGTTCAGGTTAGATATAAGGAAGAAATTCTTTACTGTGAGGGTGCTGAGGCACTGGAACAGGCTGCCCAAAAAAGTGGTGAATGCTCCAACCCTTGCAGTGTTCAAGGCCAGGTTGGACAGAGCCTTGGGTGGCACGGTTTAGTGTGAGGTGTCCCTGCCCATGGCAGGGGGTTGGAACTGGATGATCTTGAGGTCCTTTCCAACCCAAACCATTCTGTGATTGTATGATCACATAGTGCCTCACAAGGCTGGGGCGGGATAAAGAGGTTAAGTTTTGGATTCTGATGAGCTTGCGTCTGTTGGAGAACCTTTGCCACAAAGCTTGCTTGGGAAGTGGATTTGTGAGCATGTAATACTTGAAATTCCATGTGAAATACGGAAATGATTCCTTATTTTTGTTAGAAATGAAACGGTCAAAAGGAATGCTGACATTCTCCATCTGAGTAGCAATTAAATAATTGGACACGTGTATGGAAATTTAGAACAGAGCGGAAATGATAATTGTGCCTTGAGAGGAATGTGGCCAGTAGACAAAATACAGTGCCCTAATATATAATCAGCTGGTGCGTAAGTGGAGATGTGGACTGTTACTGATAGTTGGGTTATTACAGTGTATAAGCACTTTTTAGATGGAAGTGGGACATTTGATAACACCTCATTGAAATAGTTGGGTTCTGAATTCAGTACATGACTGTTCTAGTTTCTGGCTGTAATACATGTGGTAAGCATTTATCACATTTCCAATTAGTAACGGTTAAATGTCAGTATAAATGTGTGTATATATAAAAGTAACAAGCATCAATATAGCTGGTCTGAAATAACTCACAGTCATCCCAAAATGCAGATATCTAACAAAAACAGCAATTGCATGAGGTTTTTCTGCTACTAACACATTTGTGGTTTTGTTTTCTTTAGTATCAGACATTGAAGGTGCTGATGGGTTGCAGCTCAGAAAGGAACATGCCCTCAAGATATTTGCTTACATCAATTCCTGGACACAAAGGTAATTTTGGATGGAGATTGAGTGTTGATAATGCTGGATCTCAAGAGTAGTTTTCCAGTCTTAAAAAGTAGAGTGAATTAGAATAGGCAGGTTACTAATGTGTAGGTAAGTGATACTTGGAGAGTAAAGGGCATTTTGCTTCTTATAAAAATAAACATGTTAGTGCATTTTGGGCAAGTTGTATTTTGAATCTGATTGGCATTCTGATGCTGTAATAATTGTGTAGCAGTAAATACAGCTATACTGCAAAGATAAATGTGTTGCTGCTTTAACGTGAAATTCCCTGAGCAGCTCCTGTGGAAGCAGTGTAGGGTAAGAAGAATTTAAAAGAAGATCACTCTGAATGGGGCCATCATATTAAATTTTTCTCTGTGTCTGGATGCTCTGAGTCAGGATGATGAATGATTGCAGCCCATAGCTACTAAACTGATAACGAAAACCCTTTGCACATGGTTCTATTAAATCAACTTTATTATTCTTTCTAATCTATTTACTGTTGTTGTTGTTGATTTGGTTTTAAAGAAGCTATATCAGCTCTCCTGCTTACCTCACAGCTACGTATTTTTTTCCAGCACAAGGAATTGTATGAATATTACTTTTTATAAAGGTTCTACAGAAAGGATATTTGGAATTCAGTGTTCAGCAGTGGTCACAGGACCAAACTGGGTTGTCAGAAATATTGGGAAAAGCATAGAGAATAAGTTGGAAAACATTATTGTGGTATTTAGGAGATACCCAAAAATAAAGAGAAGGTCACATTTTGGGTACCTGCAAAAGGAGAATCCTCTTTTTCTCATCCTACCCAAAGAAGGCACTCGGAGCAAATTCATCATCTTGTGCAATATGCTTTTAGACACAGAGAAGGAATTTTACATCAAAATAAAGAGCAGCAACAGAAAACAGAATAGTGTCATTTCTGGACAGGGCCTAGGTCCCAAGTTTGTCTCAGAACAACTGCAACATGGTAGTTTTCCAGGTCATCATCTGCCTAGAGTTTTGTTCTGTTCAAGAGCTATAACATGACAAATGCAACCTAAGGAAAAATTGAAGACTGGATAGCATTTAACTCTTTATCTTCTGATTTCTTTTTACTTTCCATATGTATGGTCTCATACTATTGAAGAGTATGGAAACCAGTCCTTAACATAGTCAAGGCAGAGTCTAGCGAAGAGGCCACAAGGAGTTTTGCTTTACATTTCAATCTCATGTCCTGTTTCTACTCAACTAAATTCTCTGCATTTGAGAGTTGTGCTTGTTGGTTTGTGTTTGGAGCCCTCCTTAAGAACTACTTTTTGTTACTTGTCCTTCAGATCTCTGCTTTCCCTCAGAAGAGCAGCCGGCAACTCGGTCTGAAGCATACCTTTTGATTTGTAGCACACTGATAGATCACAGTAGATAGATCTGTAGCACACGCATTCATAGATCATCAGTTTTAGGTGGAGTTCTTCTGTGAACACATTCAGATACATGAAGACCTAAAGGTTTTGCACAAACCTCTATCTTGGGAAAAACCAAAGTGCCTTTGTCCAAAAGGGAATTTTCCACTATTGGTTGGCATTCAGATACAGATACATGAGAAGGAGTCACCAGACTGTTTTTGTTATTATTGAGAATAATTTATTACAATCAAGTGGGGTAGTAATTTGCAGGCATAAATGATGGACCTGTTGTACATAGCTTTCCTCAAATATGAATGCTTGAGGATACACTTAGTAGTTTTGCCTGCAATTGCTATTGTCATTTGTTACTATGAAAATACATTTACAAGTAAATTGCAAGGATATTTTTAAAATGAGTGAAGGCAGAATCCACTTGCACACTGTTAAAAGGTATTTTTTTCTTCCTGCATAGATGGAACAAAATGTTTTAGATGCTTCCTTCACTGTTAATCTGTGTTGGAATTAGGGAATACTGAATGTTATCTTTGAGTCTAACCCACTGAAAGGAGATACCTGGATTCAGAGCATAGCCGCTTTAAGAGCTGTAGCTCAAAGGTATGTTAGTATTCTATTGAGAGAGGCAGCACCCTCTACCTGCCATAGTTCTGAGCCCTCTGTCTTGGTTTTTTTCTTACAAATTATAATTTATTAAGCCCAGTTTCTAGATTAAATGATGTGCTTTGCAGAAGAACTTTTTAATCACTTATTGCTGACTTCTTGCCCTATCTCTTACCTGCTGTTTCTTTCAGAAATGGTATGTGTAATTTTCATATTACTTTAGTATCTGAGAACTCTCATCATGACCCTTGTTCTCCATCTCACAGGAGAAAGGCCTCTACTGGAAGTAGACCGGTTTATGTAGCAGTTACATCATTAAGTAGAGTTTGAGTGACAAAGAGCTGAGCCCATCTCAAGGTTTCTATTGCAAGCATGTAGTCTTCAGTGTCAGTCTTCATTGAAGCACCCTTGCTTATTGACTGCTTTCTCCTCTACATTCTTCAGGATTTAGAGCCTTTTAGGGGAATAACCTTCCACCTTTTGCTCATAATGAGGCAGATGCTTGTTTGTATGCAAGAAGCAAACGTTTCCAGACAGTAGGTTGCAGGGCATCTACCTTGAGGGGTTTATGCACCAAGAATCAATTTGGCATATATTTGCCCACAACTAGAGCTATATCTCAGTTCCCTAACTTGATAATTATTATATTGATAAAGGGGTGATGCACAGTTTTTCCCCTTGTTCTTTTCATTTTAAGTGTGTCAATAAATACTCAGAGGGATAATCTCCGAGCCTACAAAGTGGAGAAAGTCACAAAGATACTTCATCCTGCTTTTTCCCACATGGGTAAAGGGTGCCATTGTGCATGGGGTTTCTATCCAAATGCAGATAAATGAGCTGAAATACCCAAAACAAAATAATTTTGCAGCCCTGTTGACTTAAAAATAGCCATAATGTGTTCTTACAGGGTGACCAGCAGGTGAGGTGTTTATTGCAGCGAGTATCACTAGAGACAGCCAGGCAAGAAACAGTTCAGACACATTCTGAGGAACATCGCTGCTGTAGTAGTACAGTGACCTTGCTCCTAAGATTTATCTTGTGTATTTTACTCCCAGTGGCAGCTGCTGAATGATAACAGGAACTTTATAGTTTTGGTAAGCATTTGGAAGTAATGAGATGTTCGCAGGGTTTAAGGAAGGCTCTGTGATTCCCACTTGCTACTGAGTAGAGCCTGTTTCATTTGAATTGCCCTACTTTTATAGGTCTGTCAAACATTTTATTGTTAAAAGCATTTTAATGTGAAGAGTTCTTTTGGCCAGTTACTTGTTCTGCTGTTTAGCTGCTTCGGGAGTCTTTATGTCTGTTTTTTTTCTGTTCTCTTGCAGACAATGTCTGTGCTGTTTCAAGGAGTATAAACATTTGGAGATCTTTAACCAAGTAGTCTGTGCGCTTATTAACTTAGTGATTGCTCAAGTTCAAGCTCTGCGGGACCAGCTCTGTAAACGTTGCACTATTAATCTCGATTCAACATGGCAAGATCAGAGTAATCATGCTGATGAGCCCCTGAATGTAGAAAGAGAATCTCATGAAGGAGAAAATGGAGAACGGCAAAAATCTATAGAGAAAAAATTAGATGCTGCAAGAACTTGTATCCTGACAGAGGAGGAGTCTGCAAAGAGCACCGATGCTTTTAGCTTATGGAGCACTGATGAGAAGGAAAAGTTGTTGCTGTGTGTGGCAAAAATCTTTCAGATTCAGTTTCCTCTGTACACTGCTTATAAGCATAATACTCATCCCACAATAGAGGTATATCTTCTCTTTATCTGTATGTTGAATTGTTTTGTTCTCTTTACTGAGTAGACTGTGTGTTTGGTAATAGTCGATTTTACGCAGGAGGGGCAAATTCAGCTCTCCTATTGACTGCAGTAGAACTTTTCAGAGTAACTTGTTAAATGACACATACTCTTACACTTTCTTTAAAATATGCTTAATTGTTATAGGTAATATATTGATAAGTGTTGGATGGAACTGTACACTGAATTATTGTACTGTTTAAATAACAGGAAGGCAAAAAGGGGACTATAGCGAAGCCTTTCTTCCAGAAGGTAACCCATTAATAGTTTACTAA
Organism: Neopsephotus bourkii; assembly: GCF_033783945.1. Taxonomy (NCBI): domain Eukaryota; kingdom Metazoa; phylum Chordata; class Aves; order Psittaciformes; family Psittacidae; genus Neopsephotus; species Neopsephotus bourkii. The sequence continues at coordinate 3,940,350 of NW_026901735.1, forward strand.
TTTCTTTTCATTACAGTCTGTGATGCTAGCGAAGCAAAGCTTCATAAACTAAACTTTGTGCAAGACCAAACGTACTTGTTGGAAGTGCTGTTTAATTGACTGGAATAACTGAGCTCTACACAAGTAGCTTTGTTCTCTGGTGTTGATTTTCCTCTGTGGTATTTGTTATGGCTACCACTCACATTTTCCATCTTTTCTTCTAAAAAGAAGAAAAACACCAAACAAAGAAAAAGCTCAAACATCCTTCTATGTTTAATTCAGTTTCTGAAATGAAATATGATGGTGTTAGCATTTCCTAATTGAAACAGTGCAGTTCTATGAAAGGTTGGACTTTGATCCAACTTGTGGTAGTCTAATAACAAATAAAGAGTTCTTGTACAGTATTTGTATGCAAAGAAGATGTGTATTTAGCTGTTAAAAAAAAGCTTCTATCCAACAAACTGTTGAGCAAGTCAAAGTGGAGAGTTAAGCTATGGTTAACTCAGTTTTTATTTTGCAAGTTTGGGGAATTCTGTTGGAGTGGTTAAGTTTGCTTTTCAAGCTTAAGTCCAAAACCAGAAGTTACCAAGTTGTATATCTTTTTTGGTTATGTATGCTAAGCTTGTCACAAGATGTAATCAGTTCTTGAATCCTGTCATACCCAACAATAAATCTAGTTAAAACCCATAACACAGGGAGGGGTTTGGGTGGGCTGGATTTTGGTTTCTGGTTTTATCCCAAAATACAGACTCATGTAATGCTTTGGGTTGAAGGGACCTTAAAACTCATCCAGTTCCACCCCCCTGCCATGGGCAGGGACACCTTCCACTAGACCAGGTTGCTCCAAGCCCCTGTGTCCAACCTGGCCTTGAACACTGTCAGCGATGGGGCAGCCACAGCTTCTCTGGGCAGCTTGTGCCAGTGCCTCACCACCCTCACAGTGAAGAACTTCCTTATCCCAAAATACATGTTAATAGAGATTGTCTCACAAATATGCATGTATAGAAAAATGAGGCAAAGTCAGGATTTGTGGATTTCATGTTACCCATTGTTCATTCTGGCCTGCCTTTTAAACTTCCAGCAGACATAAATAAATCTGTAGTTCAGCCTCTGCAAATAGGAACTGGGGAGGGTAGATCCATCTTGTCAGTTAAGTAGTCATTGATTTATGTCTTTTAAGTGCTTTATCTTTTGTGCTCCCATGGGACGCCTACTGAAACGAGCTTCATAGGAATATGCAATGAACAATTCTGGAGCAGCTTTTCTATGTATAGGCACATTTGCTTCTTTTAAATGACAATTTCATATATTTTTTTTTTCTTCTCTTTCAATTTCACATCCAAATGATAAAAGAAGATCTCAGAGTGCCTGCTGGGATTTCTCTTTTCACTTGATGTGCAGCCATAAAGTGATTTGGACACAGATGTGGTGCAGATTGCTGTACTCTGACTGGCTATCACTCTAGACATACTAGTCTGTCTAATTTGAATTATTGAATACATTCATTAGCTATCCTAAAAACATCATTTAAAGGAAGCTGAGATGGAAAAATACTTTGCTGACGTAACAGAGAAGCGAGGGAAATGTTCTTTTACCTTTTTGCTAGACTTTTTGTTTTGCCAGGTATGGATTACAGAGGTATCTGCCAGATTTGTGGTGTATCTCTTCCCTCTTTGGGGGGGACTTTTTTAATTTGTATTTAAAAGGTCTTAATGTCCATCATTTTTCTCACAAACTGAGCTTTTCTGTATCTAGGGCACACCAGGATTCTGTTATTCTAAAGCAGTAACATCAGCTGTTTTAATGTCAAAACTTTCTGCTACCATGAGTAACTCATTTACTGAGGTTTAGAATTCAATTTTGTGTTTCAGGCTAGAGCACATCTTAGTTAAATTGAAGCGGTTATTAGTCCCAGTAATGGGAGCACTTTTTGGTTTAGATCAGGCTGGAACTCAGTCCTCAAGGGATCATAAAAGAATCCCTGGTTTAAGTGTCTCTATACTTGTAAGCTCCACAGATTCCTGAACGGAGCAAAACTGACAAGAATTCATTAGGAGAAGCTGGTGTAGCTCTTCCCCCTCTCTCTAAGCATTTCTTTTGCCCTGGAAAAAGGGATATCTTCTGATGCAAAACAAACTCCAATCCCCAGTCTCACAGTCTTCAGAAATTCCAGATTATTGGGATGAATTTATGCAATTCCATTGAGTCATCACATCCAGTAAGGTTTTATTTTGCCTAGAAATGACCAGCTAGGCTTTCACAGGGTATTACTACCTCCTGGTAAGGATTAGCAGTCAATATTGCTGTTAGCCTTTGCTCTGTAGGCACCTCCAAGATCATTGTTGTTGAGGACAGCAGACAAAGCTTGAAGTCTAATCCTCTTATCAGGTGCTTGTCAAAGCCGTTTTACACTTGACCATCTAGTGGAGAAGAAAAACATTGGTGTGCAAGTAGGAGGTTTTCCCTAGTTTAGGAGTTCATGAAGTTGCATGAAAATGAACAACAGACCAATGTTTGTTGGTAGTCAAAGGGTGTCTGACTGTTTATGATCCTATACATTCTTTCCTTAATGTGGGTGAAGAATTATTTCTGTCCCTTAGCACACTTCTAAAGTGAGAATGTGAAGACCATGGAAGCCTGATTGGTAGCTGGAAGGACTGTGGACTCAATAGCAGATGCTGCCTTGAACAAGTAGCCTTGCAGAGGGCAGAAATTAACCAGAAAGATGCTGTATATGAGGACAGTGAAACTACATCATGTGGAAGTAACTCAAGCATACTGATTAGTATATAGTCTTGACCTGTGTAGCATGAACATGAGTCTGTATAGACTTAAAGTTTGTCTCAGTGTTGCTTAAACTGATGAGAAGCCTAATGAAGAATGTCTTTCTGCTAAGGTTGGGTTTCTAAATCATCACAATTAGTTGCAGCCAGCGACAGGTCAGCTCACTTCAGGACATAAATACTGAAACAATCTGTAAAGATAACATCTTGAAACACACCATTTGCTTCTGTTGAAATCTACCACTGTTTTTTTGTGCTGGGAGAGGCCTTTGTGTTTATTTTTCATCCCAAATAATTAACTAAAAATACTCTTATAGCAAGATTGTCGTTGTACCTCAGCTAGTACATTTTATCATAGAATCAGGGCATGGTTTGGGTTGGAAGGGACCTTAAAGGTCCTCCAGCTCCAACCCCTGCCACGGGCAGGGACACCTTCCACTAGAGCAGTTTGCTCCAAGCCCCTGTGTCCAACCTGGCCTTGAACATTGCCAGGGATGGGGCAGCCACAGCTTCTCTGGGCACCCTGTGCCAGCACCTCAGCAGCCTCACAGGGAAGAGCTTCTTTCTTGTATGTAATCTGAATATCCCCTCTGTCAGCTCTGTAAAAGGCCCCCCTCCACATTTATAGGCCCCCTTTACGTGCTAGAAGGCTACTTCCAAGTATCCTGATGCAACGGTGTTTTTTAATGCCATATTAGATTCCTTTGAGGGATTTACATATTTTCTTATAAACTTGATCTTAAGGCATTCTCAGTGTCTTTTCTGTTTCACAGCTGCAAGACCCAAACTCATGATTCCAGACTCAGTCTCTGAATTGCCACACTTCTGGTGTGCTTTCCAGGACTCATGTAACAGACTTTTGTGAGGTTTTGATTTCTGGATGCTCAGAACTGTAGTTCACTTGGCAACAAATCTCTATTTTATTTAAGAAAACTAATAAAATTTCTCACATTATTCCTGCCGAAGTTTTCATGAGCAGAGTTCTCAACACCTTTTCTTGCTACTTGAAAACATACCACCTACTGGCTTCAAAGCTGGTTTAAAAATAACAGAGTATCACGAGTTCAGGCATGACTTAGAGTTCAGCAGAAGATAAAAAAGAGAAGAAATGCTTAGCTAGAATATGAGCACATTGAATAATTCAAACTTGTATCACACTTAATCCATCCAAAATTGCTTGCCTCCAGCATCCCCTGGTACAGTTTTAAGCAGCTTACTCCTACATAGCTATTTGAAATATAGTCAAGGAACTTCATTTGAAAAATGAACTTTACATTAAACTTACATTTGATGTGTGAATACGAGACCTGGGTGTTTGGCATGGAGAGATGGGAAGGAGAAGAATGTGTGCTGTAACTTCCTGCAAGTAGCCATGGCAATGTTGTGGTTTTACATCCACACTTAATGATACCTTCAGCGCCCTTCTGCCCTCAGCCCATGTGCAAGATGCACACAAATACATGTTACAACCCCAGTAAAGAAAATTCCTGCTTTATACTGCCCAGCGAGTGGATGTTATGAGCACTAAAAAGAAAAGCTATTTTTTTCAAACCCTTTCAGTTTAGTACTTCTAGAGAATAGATTTCTTGTTCCAGCAAATAGCTGGCAGATTGATAGGGTGATACAATTCCTTCCCCCTCTTCAGTTAGCTTAATTCAGTATGAAGTATGACATTTATTTCTTATGATGTGTTTTGTTGTACATGAAAGAATATAGTAGTGATGGTGAAGAGTTTTAATATTCTAATGGGAATTAATAGTTTGACAGTTTAGTCCCATAATATGTTAAAAGTGGGGTTGTAAAACATCCTACACTTCATCTAAATGCAGCTGTTTGGATAGATGTCTTTATGCAAGAATTGCATTAAAAGTACCTAGATTGGGTCTGTTCTGTAATTCTCAGGCTGGTGTGCAGCCAGACTATCCCCTTGCAGTATTCCTGTTGAAGAAATTGGTGATCCGAAGGGGAGGTGGGATTTAGGAATAATCTGTTCATCCAGCCACTGAAAGCTACTGCTGAGATACTATTCTAAGTGTATATTTGTGTGCTTATAAATACGTCTTAACAAAGGTAAAATGGTGATCTGGAAAAGTACGTTTAGCGGTGTGAAAATGGAGCAAAGCTTCAGCTTTTGTCTTCCTCTAAATTAGGGTTTGGTTCTTCTGTTAGTTGACTGTAACATTTGTTAAAGGTTATTTGTTTTTATTCTATAAACACGGGTTTATTGCTTCAGTTAATTGTACTCTTTTTCTTTTTAAACAGGATATTTCTGCTCAAGAAAGCAATATATTAGGGGCGTTCTGTGATATGAATGTAAGTTCCCCATTTCTAAGTAGGTTCACATTCCTTAGACACTTCTGTAGCCACATTCACTCCTCCTCATAGCTTTGTGTTGTACTAATGTATCTTTTCAACTTCCTCTGTGTTTGATCCAGTATTAATTTTTAAATTCTTCCTTCTTTTTTCCTCTTTCTAGGATGTAGAAGTACCATTGCACTTGCTTCGTTACGTTTGTCTCTTTTGTGGCAAAAATGGCCTTTCCCTCATGAAGGATTGTTTTGAATATGGAACCCCCGAGACACTGCCGTTTCTTATAGCACATGCATTTATTACAGTGGTATCTAATGTAAGTATTGTCTTTAAATTAGTTAACCTTAAACAACAAAAAGTAAAAGGACTGAAGTCTGCCAGAATTCTGTAGGATCAGGGAGGGAGAAAAACACTGGATTTTCCTTGTTAGGAGGGTGAAGTTTGCTGGACCACCGAGCACTTTGTCATTTAAATCCTGTATATCTCCTATACTTAGATACGAAGATTATAACAGCCTAAGAAAATACCTACAAGAACATTGTCAGAGGTCATTTCTGTCCCTGAAATTGTGTCATGGAAATGTTTTAAGCTTTCTCAGGTTATATTAACTGTGATTTTATATCGTTACGCATGTTTGCAGCACAGAGGTAACTATCTTTTATTTTCCCTTGGCTTTAGAATACATATCCTTCATCACTTTTCCACTTTGAAATACTGGTGATTTTGGACTAGCAGAATTGTGAATTGATTTTAGTGGAGATTTGAAGGAGGTTGGTGCTACAAATGAAAACCAGGCTCTGAAGGACATATGAAGACACAGTGTAGTGTGAGAATGTGAAGTCGCTGACCTGTCTTGTAGTTGTTACATATGGCCAAAAAGGAGAATAACAGTTTGTTACACCTTGTGGGAATTGAGTTTAACAAATTTTTTACATTGATTGCAATTTTAAATACTTAAAATCAGATTCTTCCTTCCACACATCTTCCCTCCTTCCTTGTTCTAAATAAGTATTGTAATATGTTTGCATGGAGGGAACCAGTGATTGAACTAAAGCTAGTGCTGGTGTTGTGTATCAGTCACTCACTCCTGATCCTTGCAGCATAATGGTACTTAGCTTGTAGGTTAGAGAACAAATGAGTAAGGCCATGGGATGCTCCCTTCCTGTAAGCTTGCACAGGAGCACTGTTGCAGGACCTCTGCATGTTAAATAGCAGGGCTGTGTACCTTCTGGCTCTTTCTGTATGATGCGATGAGCTTTCAAGTGATGATCTGATGAGCTCTTCATCTCTAGCTGTTGTCAGTGCATCTTAGAGTCTTCATCAAACCATCTGCTGAAAATGTGTAGTCTTGTAGGTTATTCTGGTATAGATTTTAGTCATGGAATCAAATGTTTTTGCATGCTGGATTTTGGTTTACTTTCTTGTGAGGATGGGCTGAACTGCTCTGAACAATGAGTGGCAGCTCCCTGTCACACCAGCATTTGTTTGCAGCAGGCGTTCTGACTGCAAATCCCATTTCTTAGTTATCCCATAGATACCCCAAATCCTAGATATCCCATACCAGTGCGTGGTTACAAACTGCATCTGCTTTTCTTCTTTGTCCCTTTTCAAGTCTGTTTTTCTCCACATAGATTACCTTCTTTATTCACAGTGATGTGCTCTAACCCAGAATACTTCTCGGCAAAGTTTCTCCTTCCATATAATTACTTAGCAACTTTGCATTTATCTTTTGTTCTAGTAGGTAATACATTTAGCTGTCTCTTGCAGCTATTTGAGATGAATGCAGTGCTTAATCCTGCCAGATAAAATTAAATTCAACCCAAGCCATAGCCAGTAGAAATCCTGTTTCTTCAGCCTCTTCCAGCATTAGATCTTTTACCGTTCAACTAGAATCTTTCTTTTGAGTTCTGCCTGGCTTTGCTGGCAAATCCATGTGGGTTAGAGGAAAACTGGTTTAAAAAAATCACCATCTTTAGATTTTTCCTGTCAGTTCACTACAGAATAAGGGAATGTTTTATGTGTTCTGTGCTTTATTCATCCGCTTCCTGCATTTTGGTGTCACTCAGTGAACTTGCTAGCAGTGCTTCTGCCATTCAGATGCAACAAGTTCATTAATGCCAAACAAAGCAGCTAATTTTTTTTTACTAACTACATTTTACGTTGCTGATATTAAAAAGGAGTTTTCTCTTGCTCCACAATGGTACATAAGCTTCTGATGTTGATGTAATATTTCTCTTTCCCTGTTTCTTTTTGTATCATCTCATTCCTACAACTTAGGTGAATATAAATAATGAATAAATGTTTTTGATTGCCTGTCAAATGATACACGAGACTCTGCTAAAACAAAGCGCTGTATTTTTGTAGAGAAATATATTGGTGATCACGGTAAGAGCTCCACAAATCTGACTTGGGTTTATCCCAGTGCATTTGAATTGATGAGATTTCTAGATAGTGTGAGGCTTATGGATGACCCTGTCAGGAACAGCTCCGTGAACAGCTCTGCAGTGTCAACTCTTAACTGGTTCACAGTGTGTTAAGCCAGAACCATAGTGTATAGTAACTCTTAAGTACATTTTCACAGTTATACTAACTCTTGGGAATGGCAGTTAAGTAGCCATTATTGTAATGAATCCTAGCAATATCCGTGCTGGAATGTAAAGACTGTGAAATGAATGATTTGTTTAACCACTACCTTAAATGTTCCAAAAACATTTTCAGAGAGGTTTTAGTGTGGCTGAACCAATCCATTTCTCATTAGAAAGTTAAGCTTAGTAGTAAGCCTCAGGAAGTAGAGCAGGTGAAGAAGCTGGAAATAAGTCAATTGAAGTCAAAGAAATCATTTGCTATTAACCAGTAACATTTAACTTTAGTGGTGTGGAAAACATGTGCTCTGTTTCTTCCACAAAGGAAGGTGAATATCTCAATTAAGGTGAATATCTCTACAGGTGTGTGTAAGAGAAGACCATTACCACAAATCAGTAAAGCCTGTGGGGAGCTCAGCCACTTGTATGTGATTACTGGTGTCTCCTTTGTATAGAGGACATTACAGTTATTGAAAAGGTGTTTCCTTGAACTTTTTTATCCAGCAGATCTCATTTGAGTAAATGCATTTGTCAGACAAACTTAACGTTTGTAGTAATAAAGCCAACAAATGTAATACAATGCAATTTACTTCACACGGGGAGTGTGTGAAATTGGCACACGCTTGTTTTTCTCCAGCTCAGGGCTCTGCAAGATGCTTTCTTAGCAGCCTGTATGGTGGTAGGACTGCCTGTTCCTTCTTAGGGTATCTCTTTGCTGTATTTTTTAGTTACATACTTAGATAGATCCTCCTTTCTTCTCCATTTCTTATTCTGCAATATTTACTCAGCCTAGCTACCTCTTGTTCTGTTGGTCTTCTTAGAAGCAGATGCAGAGAAATCAGTGACCTACAGCTTGTTCTGTGGAGGGTTTAAACCTCACTGGAAAACCTGTCATTACTTCATCCATACCATTTCAGTTTTGTGGATGCTGTGGAGGAACAACCGCCCTCTCAGCGGAGATGAATGAATTGAAATAACGCTGATGGTTTCCAGAATATTGGTTTCATTTTACTCTATGAGGCTTCAAAACTTAAGTCAGAAGTAAAACCTGTTGAGAAATGCTTTCCCTTGTAGAAATTAAATACCTGTGATAAAGAGCAAGTCATACAAAACCCCAGAAGCTCTGAAGCTTGAGACCAGAACAGATGCAGGAAAGACTTTGTCTTAAGAGCAGGGAGAGACAAAACAAAAGTATGTGAAAGGTGTGGATTTTTAATGTAATACTAATTATGTTATTTTAATGTGGTTTTATATGCTATTTTATGTCATTTTATTTAAATAATTTAGTGTATTTAGGTTCATGGTGAAAATTACATTTTCATGTGTAATGTGTGAAATTATCCATTAATTCAATTCAGAGGATGAAGGTTGTATTATTAAATACAAGGATACAGGTGAACAAAATGGCTTTAGAAGTTTGAGTTAATACAAAATGAAAAATTACTATGAACCATGAAAGCTATACAAAAAAGATTATAAACCCATTTCCTCCTTCTGTTTCACAGAGAAATGTATTTGCTTTTGTGCTTCGTACTGCATAGGAAAAAAAGCACATCGTGTTAAAAATCAAATCGTGTAAATACAATGGTATCGTTGTCATCCTTGCAATTCATTGTCAAAATGTTACTTAATTCCTCCTTCTAGAAGCATCTTCTAGTTGCACCTTCTCTCTTTGGGGTGTTAGCACTTTTTTCTCCTCGACACTGCCAGTTGGATCAGAAGCTTATTCCAAATGTGTTCTATTTTGCAATGTGAAGATTTGGCTGGTTTCTTTTCAAAGCATTGAAACTGAGTGAGAATTTAGTCCTTGGCCAGGATTTATTGCATCAGTTGCAAAGATTAAGCCATCCTTTTAAGAATAAACACAGCGATGTAAATTACCGTGACCGCTTTGAGTGACTGAGGGCGTTAGGTAGTCACCCGACTTGTGTGCACATGATTAAACTTATGTGGGTAGTAGTAACAGCTGCTAATGTTTCATCCACACTAGATCCCTTACCTGGCAAGTAGTTGTCTTTCTGTAACAGGTTTAACAGGCTCAGCATTCCTTTTTGAAATGCAGATGGAACTTGTAACTGCCTAAGTAGTTTGGTTGGTTGTCTTTTCCCCACAGCGGTGCTAAATAGCTGGTTCAGGGCTTTTTTTCTCTGCATACCATTTTCTTCTTGCATACAGTTTTGCAAAGGTGGTAAAAGGCAGACTGGTAAATATGAGAATGCAAATGTGGTAGTGAAAATGCTGTGCTTAACCACTGGTTATAAAACATTATTTCATTGGACGTAGAAGGACTAAGAAGCAAAACATCCACACAAGTCAAATAATTTTACTTGATTTAGGAGAGATGTGCAAGGAACAGAAAGAGTGGAATCATTTTCTTGTAGGCTTTAAAAGCAAAAGGAAAAAGAACCCCCATGAGGCTGAGTAGCAGCTTTTTCTACTGAGGAAACTGCAGAAAATATGAAAATGAGACATCTGGGCAGTATGATTCTATTTATACAAAGTTTATGTTTTCCAGTTGACTAGAAGGACAGATGCAACTCCTGTTGATAAGTCACAGAAGCATTTCTCAGATAGCAGTTTTGAAAGTTAAGAACTGGAAAGAATTGAGGTTGAATGAGAAACAACAACGCCTTTTTTAAAGTGGGGTTGCACGTGGAAATGTACCATTCTCATTAAATGTCATTAATGAATTTTCTATCTATTTCTGTTTTTGCATTATAGATCAGAATATGGCTACACATCCCTGCTGTCATGCAGCACATTATACCCTTTAGGACTTATGTTATCAGGTAAATTTTTACTTTTAAGAATTTTTCTTGTGGCACTGTTTGGCAGCACCTGTGAATGATTTCAGCTGATAACACTTTTAATTGTTCAAGTTGTTGCTCTGGCTGTACCATTTCAACAAGGAGAGTGAAGGTAATGTTTAGAAGTAGTTTGGGCAGCTCCTTCCATCTATCTGGTTTCAGTATCAATCAGATCAATCTTGTTAATAGCATTTTCAGTGTGACATCCAGCCCCATCCTGACATGTTGTGTCAGGTTCAATTGTAATACAGTTCCACTTACTGGAGTATCTTCAGAAAACTTTACATTACATTCACAATGGGACAATGTAAGTAGAAGGGCAATATGTAGTCACTGAGATTTCATATACTGAGTTTTAACACTTCTTCACATTTTGATGTTCTGTATTTCCAGCTGGCAGGAACTGAAGTGTGATCAGAAGTCTACTCGCACTTTTATGTATCTAAATATATCCAGTCCCAAAGATCTTTATATCAAGCTGCCTATCAGGAAAAATACTTTAAAATGAAAGTATTTGTAAAGATACTTCATTATATGAGTTATGTACTTTTATTGAGTTTCTCAGGACAATAGAAGAAATCCAGTGAGCTGCTGATGAAGTGGTCTTGTGTATGTGTATCTGTCTGCCTGGAGGTGGAGGGTTGTGTTCACACCTAATTCCCCTTCTGGTGGCCCAATGTTAAACATCTGGTGCAGACAACCTAAAAGGCCACTGCTCTTGCATGGACACACAGCTCCTCAAGGCTCTGGATTTCCTGTAACTGTAATGTTAGAAATGGGCTTATATTGGTTGTAGCTGACTTCCCTAATAGCAGTAAATGTGCCTTTATTGTCTTAACTATACCCTTATAAAATGAGGCTTTTGACAAAAGTAATTACATTAGCAACAAAGAATTGCATGGAACAATGAGGCTCAAGAACTGTGTTTCATATTATAAAATGCTATGGTTTTAATTGTAAATAATTTTGATTGTAGATTGTAAAAGTTTTAAGTACTGGTTTGGCTGTGAGTCTGTCTTGCTATAATATGGCCTCTACTAAATGATACCAGCAGACAGAAGAGTATTCTGATCTTTCATTAAAACATATCACTCTTGAGTTATAGGCCAGCCAAGTGCACTCCTTTAGTGCTGATGTGTTATCTTTGAAATCTTATAAAGGTAATTATTAATCATGGAGCAGCCTAGGAAAGATAGGCAGAGAGAAGATCTTCAAGTTCTTGTCTCCGTACATATTCTGTTAATGGTTGTTGCTGTACCTGGGGATTTGGGTCATGAGCCTTACCTGTCTTCTTGCAGTCTATGGAAATTAAAGAGCATTGAAGGATCAACAATTAGAGATAGGCTGATAAGAAGGAACTTGAGTGAGACAGAATAACACAACCTGCAGTCTTTACTATTAATCCTCACTTGCTTGTCAAACTCTAATTCTTGTCAAACTCTAATTCTTAAAGCATTTTCTATTGTATAACTGTAGATGTGATTACAGTCACTGGAATGAATAGATATTTTTTCCTGTGTTCTCCTCGTCTCTTCCTCTTTACCCATAGAATATTTGCATCTGATTTGAAATGCAATTTGTCAGCAGCTTGATGCGTGTTCTTAGCATTTACAATACATTCATGTCAGTCTGAACAGTAATATTGCCACAGGGTACATCTATGGAAAACACTAGCACTTCAGAGAAGGAAGGGAATGTTCCCCCAGTTTCCTTTTTTTCACAACTGGATCCTGATGGGAGATCTGGGGGTTTCTCAGCATCATGAAATCCAAAGCTTTTTTTGTGAAGATGCACTTACAGAATGAGACATGAAGCATGGAGGCCATATAACAAAAATCATCTCTAGTGCTGTACCTATATATGGGACAGAAGTTAACACAGATGCCTTTGGTGAAGGATGACTTCCTTGATGTATGCAGCTCACCCCATGTGGTTGTCAAGCTTACAGATCTTGTCTTAGCAGCTTGGGTCTCTAGGTCTCCATCTGCTTTTTACTTTAGTAAAAAGAAAAAGGCAAACATGATCCTGGGCACACAGCACAGCACCTTTGAGACAAATCCTGCCATTGCTTCTGCTGCTTGGGGAGGGTTTTAGTTTAGAATGAGCTCTCAGTGCTCTAACTGACTGTTAGTCCAAATTGCTGCTCGTGTAGGTGCCTTGCAAGAACTGATCAGCATAAGCAGAGAGATCACCTGACTGACATCTTAGCAGCATCTTTTGTCAGATGAGGTCATCCTTTATGTTCCTGTTCTGTGGTTATTTTCACTAGGGGTGGATGAAATGAAGAGCAGAGTGTGTATTTGGGTAGAGGAGGCCGCTGCTGGAATTTGCAAAGATTATGGACACAATCCTGCCATTATTGCAGCTGCTAAGAAAAGTAGCAATAAGAAAAGACCAATACATGATATTTTCTGCCTGGGGAATGGAGCATTAGCATTCAGATCTTGCCTCTGAAGGGCCTATGTTTTTAAGCAGTTTAGGAAACAAATAAAGGACCTTAATTAAATATTGCACCTTTTAATAAGGAAACAAAGTGGGTTTGACCCTCCTCAAGCTTTTATTGATGCTCATACCTTAGAATTCTGCATTTCAAATTGCAGCGTTCTCATGGAAAAAAGAAGAGACTGATTGACAAGGTGACTCAAGAAAGTCCTAACTTCCTGCAGTTATAAATGAGGGCAAGTTGTTGATGGTGCCTCTTTGTAAAGAGACATTGGTTCCATCTGACATCCACCTCAAGATCAGAGATGAGCGATGCTCTGCATGGTTCCACATACTGAATGCCTCAAGAGAGCAGTAGCTATAAACAGCAGTGTTTTGGAGGCAGTGTTTCTCCAGTGGCAGGACTGTTGATTGAAAGTGTCATGGGTAATTCTGTCCTTTAGAAAGAAGAAGACTAGCAATGAAGCCCAGTTTTATGAGAAGAGATAAAACTGTATGTCTGATATTGTAAGTGCCTCTATAAACCATTGATAGTGCTGGATAGGATGAAGGAAAAGACCTAAAATTCTTCTTTCTTTGACAGCACAGTTGGTATCACCTGCTTAATGTTCCTCTGGTAAAATCCGAGAGCTGTGTAGCATTAGCACTGACCAGTATCATAGTTCTAACCTTTTCTTCTCCCATCCCTTTTTCCTTTCTCCTGTTTCAAGATGGAGATTGAGAGATTTTTTCGGGAAGGATTCATGTCTCTGCCCCAGTTAGCTCTGCTCAAGCACATGGAGAGGAAGTTGCAGTGGCAGTTGCTCCTGTGTTAGCCATGTAGTCTTGGCACAGGGCACGACCATGGCACTGGTATATGCAGAGGAAGTGGAAGCTCCAAACTGTTAATCCATGATGCTTCCTGTGGGATACAGAGAGAGAGAACGCAGCTGGAGGAATTCAAATTACTCTTCTGCTTAAAAATACTTCTCTTAAGAATTTGGGATTTATGGGAGTGCCCAAGACCACTCCTTCCTACTAAATATTGTGAAAAACACTTATAATAAACCTTGAAGTTTTCAATTGCAAAAAATACTGAACTCCTCCAAAACCCGAGCATTTATGCTGTAGATACAGTCAGGAGACAACGGCCAAGAGCTTAAGTGAATTCTTCTTATCACTGAGGAGCTCTGACTCATTTTGCTCGATATCCCTTTTGCAGCTGTGCTCCAGAGGAGTCATATTAAGGGGAAAATGATTATTTCACGCTTGAGTAGCTGAAGTCCTGGAGCATAAGATGTGATTGTGAGCATTACATTAATGTGTAACTGCATGTTTTAAAGTGAACTCTCTCTGTCCCTAAATACAGCAACTTAAATAGCTTCAGTAGACTAAACCTGAGTTTTAAAGAAGATGATATACGTGTGTTGGTTAATGTAGATAATATATATACTCACTGATTATTACAAGTATGCCAAGCTGGTAGGACATGTCCTGTACATATATAGGCTATCCTTCAAGTATATTATAAAAAGAGGTGCATTTATTTTCAGGAGTCTCATTTAGGTAAGAATTGTTCATTCATTCTTTTAAGACTTTAATGCTCATCAGAATCAAATAGATAAAAATTTAGGGATTAAAAAAAACAATGCAGGACAGAATGGAAGCTGTTATTAAGCCATTATATGAGTCAGTCACATTCACATTTATTTACTATATACGGTTCTGATCGTTCCATGTCACAGTGGTAGTAACAGAACTATGCAGGTTAATAGTACGTTATTCTAATACATTGATAGGAGGAGGGACATAGGCTAGGACTCTCTTCTTTTAGACATGGAGATGGCTATTACAGGAGTGAAGACCATAGATCGGGAATGATAATTCACAGGTTTCAAAACCAAGACATGGAGAACATGCAAGACAACTGCCGGGTTGCAGACTTAAGAAACATGAAGGGAGATTGTTTTTCATGCAAGCATAATGGTGAAACTAAGAGGCTTAGATTAATGAGAGAGCATAAAGTATAGAGATAAATGAATTTACAGTACTAGGTAGGTTCATCCATTATTTTATATATGGGATAACTCTTTCATCTGCTTTTGGACTGGCTATTTTGGGCTAAACAGAACTTTTGCCTTGCTCCAGTATCACTGTTTTTCTAACGCAGTGTGGCAGATGTAGTTAGTCACTGTAAAGGAATATGAGTTAATTGCCCATGCTAGCAAAAAGATGTCTTTTTTTTTTAATAGTAGCATTCTACTAGTAAAAGCATAAAGCAGACCCAGTGTACTGATACAGATGGGTTTAGGCCACTGTATCCTTCCACAGTAAAAATGAGGCTTGGCCTGCTCTGACAGTTTCTATAGCTTTAATCCTAGTAGTAAAGATATGATCGTATGTGATTTATGACCAGTGTAGTAATGGAAATAGATTTTCTTGTGTAGATGCAGTTGCACTTGTAAAGACAAGTATAAAATCTTCTACATTGATACAGGATTAAAAAAACCTAGCATGCAGGGTAATGAATTAAAAGTGCTCTTTGTAGCTTTCTTTAGCGCCTTGGCAAAACAAGTTATGCTTTTGAAGCACTTCTGTAGCTGTGAAAATGCATCTACATAGTGGGTTCAATTATTATAAAGTGGGTTTTTTTTAAAAAACACTGTCTTAATGATATTATAATACAACAAACATGACACAAGTCTGATTTGGGCTTGGAATAAATGTAAATGGGCTGAAAGAACCTTAAAAATGTGGTTGTAATATGAATTTATGAAAGAAAGTAGGTTTATACTGAGGCGGTTGCATTGAAATAAGCAAGCTTTCGTTATATACACTAGGTCAGTATAGTTGCTTCACCGAACTTTGTAGTGGGAGGAAGATTTCAGATGAATGTCCTGTTGCAGAAATCTAGTGAAACCACAAAAGCACCCTTGTTCCTGTATGTGTAGATATGTCCATTCCCACCAGGCTGTTGCGTACAATCATTCTTTATCTGCCCTATCTAGGATGATAAAACTCGTATCGTTTATTTGAACAGCTTTGAGATCTTTAGCAATCCTTCACAAAACAGAGCGTTCCCTTCTTGTTGCTACTTCCCTTTAGAAATCAGAGCACAGAAGCATGGCATTTTCTTGCCATCGTCTTGTTTCTTGTGCTCCACCTGAGAAGGCAGATTTCACGGTTCATGACGCTGAAGGATCTCATTGCCTTGGCCTTCAATGATCCTTCTTGTGTTCTACTGTTAACTTATCTGTTATTTGTATCATAAATCTACAGTCTCTGTTATTATTTGCACTGAAGTCTTTTCTGTTTGACAATGTTAAGTATCATTCGAGTGTGTTTATTTTATGGCCTCTACATAAGAGCTGTGAAAAGGCCTCAATCTAAATAAGTATCAGGGCCTGTATTTTTGCTTTTTAAGAAAAATTTACTGATGTTTATATGATGTAAATGCAAAGGAATGGTGCATAAATCTGGTTAAGTGTACTTTAATATCTCTTGTGTTTCTTAAAAGATTCATGCATCTATTTGGCTGGCCTCCAAGGATAGATCCAGGCTTAGGCTGTCAAACAAATGGATTTTTAACACTTCTGTGTAGTTAAAGCTAGTTTGGATGCAGTTGAAACTTCAGAATGCTCAAGTACAGCAAGAAAAAACTATGCCAACCTTGTGTGTGTGTCCCTTTCACTGGGCAATCTTTAATTCAAAGTCCTTAAATCAAAATAAGCCCATGAAAGATTGTTTCTAAACATTCTTCTCTTACGCATTCAGCTCAGAAGAAATCCTCAGCTGCATCAGTGTTTTGTATAGATGTTCTTGGTATGTCTTGATCTTGTAGTTGCTTAGGTAAGACCAGAGTTGGGCTAACTTCTGAAAGTTAGTGTTTATAAATTATTATCATTAATAATTTTATTAATAATTATTTTAAATGTATTGGGGTTTCTGCCTTCCATTTGAAGAGCATACTTGTATTGTGACTCATTGCACAGGATTAGATGACTTTTTATGATGAACCTGTTGTATGTATTGTATCAGAATGTGATTGCACCATTTTAATGTGTTTCTGTTCTGGGTCTGAGACCACAAACAGGGATATATTAAACTTGAGAGTATCCTCACTGTCAGAGCATGCTGTTTGTGATCCACTATTTCCAGAAATTCACTTTTAAAGTGTATTAATATCACAGAATGGTTTGGGTTGGAAGGGACCTTAAAGCTCATCCAGTTCCAGCCCCCTGCCATGGGCAGGGACACCTTCCACTAGAGCAGGTTGCTCCAAGCCCCATCCAGCCTGGCCTGTTTAAGCAGATTGTGACACTTCAGTTTTAAATCAAGTAAATAAACATGATGCAGCTACCCAGAGAGGGCACCTTCCCATGAAATAGATGCGAAGTTTAGGATTCCAGCCTCCATTTCTGAAGAACTCCATGGGTTTCTGTCATTTTATGGAATGAAATAATCTGAAGAGGTTTAAAACAAGCAGTTTGTTTAGTTTTTAAAATATGTGTAATTCTGGTTTTCCCCATTTTTTGTTGCCAACTTTTGATTGTGGTACATTAAGGCTTAGTACTCTTACAGCTATTGGAAATATCTCTTTGTTCTAATCAAGAAGGTGTTCCAGGAATGTTCTAGTTTGAATCATACTCTCTTTTTTCCCTTCCCTTTGTAATTTATTCCAGGTATTTATGTAAACTGTCAGACCAGGAGTTGCGACAGAGTGCAGCCCGGAACATGGCAGATTTAATGTGGAGCACAGTTAAAGAACCATTGGATACAGCCTTGTGTTTTGATAAAGAAAGTCTCGATCTTGCATTCAAGTACTTTATGTCTCCAACTCTGACAATGCGATTGGCTGGGCTGAGTCAAATAACAGTAAGAACTTTTTAAAAACCTTAATAATACTTAGGAGAAAAAAGTTTCTTTTTGTGGTTTATGAGTTTCAGACTTGTTTTGGGGCTCTTGTAATGTGTGAAAATGCAGAATCCTCTTATATCTGCAGTCTTAGGAAATTATAGCCATGGTTGCGAACATAGGATTCACTGAGCGAGAACTCCAAGTGATGGTTATGTTCTGCAGCATATGGAATGGAACTGTTGCACATTTCCTGAGCAATTTACCATGCTAAAAATCCCTCTTAGAACCATGTTTTGTGACAGCTATGTTGAAATCAAGTCCCTTGACATCGTTATATTTGTTGTTTACACAGGCTTTCAATCTGTTTTCATTTTTACCTTTGCAGTGTCTTGACTCTACTATAATTAGCTGCTTCTTTGTATTGTACATACCTCTTTTTCCTGTTTGTTTAATAGTCTGTTTCTCAAGAGAGAGCATTTTTGCATTAATTAGCAGAAGACTGAAGAGGTAAATATATATAGCATCGAATAGAAATAGATAAAAACCAAAGCCCCACTCCTCCTTTTCCTATAGAAATTCTCCACCTTGTCAAGCTCTGTTGTGCATCCTCTGAAAGTCTGAAAATAAGAATCCAGCAATTTGAGGTTTTTTTCAGGCATGTAGTTCATTTAGGCCTGGGAAATGGTGTCATTTTATGTAGTTCTGTGTTTTGACCTGTCATGATTGATAAATCTGACTCTAAAAGTGAGATTTTAATCACAGGACATATATTACCAGAAGCAAAATTTTGCACCCTCACAGTAAAGAATTTCTTCCTTATACCTGACCTGAACTTCCCTTGTTTCAGTTTGAACCCATCACCCCTTGTCCTGTCACTACAGTCCCTGATGAAAAGCCCCTCTCCAGCATCCTTGTAGCCTCCTTCAGATGCTGGAAGCTGCTCTGGGGTCTCCATGCAGCCTTCTCTTCTCCAGGCTGAACAGCCCCAACTTTCTCAGCCGGAAGCTTTATTTTTGTTGTTACCTTGTTTCACTTTGATTTTATCTCCCAACTGTCTGATGAAGTGGTTCGGCTCCAAAATACGCTCTTCTGTCTCTCTTAGTCCCTCACAAATAGGATTCTCTGTTTTCCTGTCCTTCTAGTTACAGATGAACTGAAGTAGGTGGAAATGAGTACTCAACTGATGTGGCCATCCTTCCTGTTTCAGTTTTTCAACCCCTTTTTATCTGGTTTTGTGCATTAGTGAAAATGCAACCTTGTTGGGTGTTTTCCTGAGCAGATTCAGTGCAAAACTTGAACAGTGCACATTTCATAGAATCTCAGGCTGTTTTGGGTTGGAAAGGAGTTTAAAGCTCATCCATGTCCAATCCCCTGCCACGGGCAGGGACACCTTCAAAGTTCCTCCAAGCCCCTGTGTCCAACCTGGCCTTGAACACTGCCAGGGATGGGGCAGCCACAGCTTCTCTGGGCACCCTGTGCCAGCGCCTCAGCACCCTCACAGGGAAGAACTTCTGCCTTATATCTAACCTAAATCTACCTTCTCTTCCTGCATTGGTTTCCTATGTATAAAGTTTAATTACCTTTGATGCCCGAGTCTTCAGACAAGGTTAGCTGTGGAGATGCCTTTTAATTCTCACCTTCCTTTGCTGAAGACTTCGTATCTTTGCTGACTTCACAACTAACACATTTGTATTACATTAATCAAGTACAGGCATCTTTAGCTCCTTTAATGTTTCATATATGTTAAAACATTGTAAAAGTATTTTATTGGCTCTGGCATTTCACCATAAGGCAACATGAAGTGAATTAAATTGTTAGGAGCTGAGTGAGAATAATGTGGTGCAACACTGTTCCAAATGTATTTTGTTTTGCAAGGTTGTGCCAGAATTCTACAACTTTAGTTGAAATTACTGTTAAAACTGTTTCAGAATTCTAATATCAAAAAGAACACCTTTTGTCAAAATCCCTTTGGATAAGGATTTCAGATGGGAAATTTGGATCAACGTGTGCCCATGGATTTAAAATTGAGGATAGGTGCACTACAGTACTGTTTCACTTTTAGATCCCTTTCAAAACAGTCTTGGTTGGGGCACAAGTGTTCAGAAAAGCCAGTGAACTCTCACTTCTTCATTTGACCCAATTTTAACAGCTTATAATGATTTCTTCATGAAGTTCTGTTCACATGTTTTTCCACTCTGAAATAGGCTTCATTTGAAAGTATCTATTAATAACCTATCTATTAATAATTGTATAACCAGGCTCTCATCTCTCACTAATTTCTTCAAAAACACTTTTTCCCCTGAAATTTGTTGAGATCAGACATGAATAAATCTCTGTGTAGAGGCTGCAGGACATTAGCTGTCACCCAGATTGGAGAGTGCATGTACCAGGCTTGTTTCAAGAAAGGAAAGAGTAAATATTTCGATAAAGATAAGCAACAAGTTGAATTGGAATTTCAAAAATTCACTTCACTTTGTCTTTTGTATTTTTGAAAGCCAGATGAGAAGTAAGTTTTATAGCTTAGTTTTCAATGTTTAAAAACCTATTATGTACAGGTAAAGAACTGGGTGCAAAGCCACCTGTGTAGCTGGAAAGTTGATGCTGAGGAAAAGGGTGGTAAAGAGGTGGAAACCTTTAGCAGGCTTTTCTGTTTTGCTGAGATCACTTGAATTTATCAGTTCATATACCTTTGAAAGCTTCATTTCATATAAAAATACATAATTCTCACTCTCCACTTTTGCAGACTTTCACACTGATAATGTGACAAAAGAAATCTTTGCTGTTGTAGTAAACATTACAGTAATGGGGAGACTCATCCTAAAACATCAGTTTCCAGAGTGTGTGTTTCATTCCTCATGAAAACCTGGGTGCAAAGTGACTGCCTCACACCTTGCTTTGATTCCTGGAGTGGGTGGAGTTTTGTAACATCACTTAATTGCTTTAGTGAAAGAAAGGTCAATTAAAAAGGAAAAGTGATGCCTCTTGCTACTGGAATGCCTGTTCAAAGTTTTGTCAAAGCAGTGTATTTAAAAGCATTGAAAAGTACTGGAAGAAATTGTTTACAGTCGCTGATACTGTTTATAAATGTAAGAAAGCTACCTCACAAGATGTCTAGACAAAATGTTAACTTTCTTCTTCCTTTTTCTAACTGTAGAACCAACTTCATACCTTCAATGATGTGTGTAATAATGAGTCATTAGTTTCAGACACAGAAACGTAAGTAGGAACATTACTATGAATACTTTCAGTGTGCTATATGATCGTGGTTCTCCTGTATTGTTGTTGTGGATTATGCACAGTGGGGAGTGGTGGTAATCTGAGGCATTTATTAGAAATATTCTAAGCAGAGGTTTAATAAATGGTTTTAAGTGGTTATATTGAAAATATTTCTAAATGTCTCTGGTTTTTGTATTGTCATAAAGCATAAAAGTCAAAGTAACCTTTAGAAAAAAGCAGATGCTGAAGTAATAAGTACCTGTAACAGGCCATTATCACCATTATGATGTATAAATAAGAACCAGCTAATTTGTATCCAAGTAGTATTTTTGCCATATTCTTATTTTCTTGATTACTTAGTTAACAAAACTTGTGCCAACACTGGCTCTCAGCCTTGTTATTAGTTTTCCACTGAGTCTAGGAGCCTGTGCTATTGGTTTTCTTCAGAGTCCTCATTTGTGTAATTCAGGTGTCTTTAACAGTTCTAAAAGGGACTCCCATAATCTTTGAGAAGATGCATGTGTGAGATTGTATTCCAGTGAGGAAATGTACTGATTTTTGTAGTAACTGTAATCTTACTGGTAGAACCCTACAAATTAGGCAAAAGTATGTCTTTCAGTAGTTGCAATAACTGTTCTTTGGAAAACATAGGCAAAGTAGGTAAAATCTAGGCTATTACTTGTGAAATACTCTTTATGTGTATCTTGGAGGTTGTATCCAAGTGTGGATCTGTCTCACTGCAGACACACTCCACTGTCTTTTGCTCATCAATGAGAAGTCTGTTGCAGCAGCAGTTGGCTTACTTTTTTATCTGGGTATTTTTATTATAGCTGGTTTTATTTGAACACCTGCTCATTGAAATCTGGCAGCAGTCAGGACCACAACCCTGTAGATTTCATGTAAATAACTTGAATACTTGAAGGGAAATTTAGGGGACTAGGTCGACAAGACAACTTTGTCTTGTCCTTTGTTGCTAAATCAATAGGTGAACATGAAGCCATGCTATCTGTTTATTGCAAAGCAAGCTCTGATACATAGTGCCAGGAAAAAAATAAGGTGTTATTATTAACTATGCCATAAGTATCTTACTGTGATCTGATGAGACCAGAATGTCATGTCATTAAGCTCATATACATGTCAAAATATTTTCATTACTGTAATAAATGTAATCACACATGTATTATATTAATATATACATAAGATTATTATTTATTATCTTATATATATTATCTTACATATTTTGTGGCCTAGGAGAGGTGTTGGGTTTTTTCCAAAGCTTCTAGTTCTGTAGCAGTGGAAGTACATACTACAGGAGTATAACACCTTGGGTATGTGAGGTGGTTTTTGTTGGCTGGGGTATTTTCAATGTTGTACTGACAGTTTATGGTGTATTCTTACACTGGGACTGCCAAACCTCAGTTTTACCCCTTTTTTCTCTTCCTTCCTTCACATTGAATATCTGAAACTGAGGTGTTTCTTGGTTAGTTCATCTTCTGAAACATACTGTGAATGAAGTAATTTGTAACGAGTAGTAACTAATTAAAGAACATTAACAAGAAGTTATTCCACCAGTTAAACCTATTAAAAAGCTGTTTGATTTTCTATCTCAAATGTAAAAAAGGAAACTTATCAAGAAGGGGAAGAGGAGGCTGCTGAAATTTCCCTGCAGAAGAGCAGATGTACTGTGCGGGAACATCAGTTATTTTAAAGCTGAAGGAAATTGTCAAATTCTCATTTGGGCTGTTACTTTCTTGGCAAGGGCATCTGTAAACAGGCTGTCATTTGAAAGGAATGCAGCATGAACAGAAGACCTTCTTTTCCACTTTTGTAGTGCGTGGCTTTTTTAAATGTGAATTCCAGTCATTCTGGTGTTCTACCTGGAAAGCTGGGTACAAATCAGAATTGAGTATTGCTGCTCACCTTCAGATGTCTTTTGGAATTGCTGATTTCTTCCAGCCAAATCATGAGGAATGGCTGGTGCAGAAGGACGGGGAAAACATCTCACTTCTACAGTTTGTTCAGTACAAAGCTTCCTTCTCATTAAAGACTGTTCATGAGGAATTTTTGGATGAGAAGGCACTTATGGAGTTGGCAGTAATTGAATGAGCAGCAAAAGGGAAGCTTTTCATTCCTATATTCTTTCCTTAGTGGAGAAAGGAAGTCTAAGATTTATTATGTACCTTTGTAGCCTCTGCAGATTTATCAAAGGAAGATGTTTTGCTCTATGCCTGGTCATCCCCATTATGTGTTTTGACTTTTCCAGATGCGTTTGGAACTGTCAACCTTTGGGATTTCTCCTTCTGTATCTTGATAAGGTGGGTTTGCGGGAGGTATCTTCTCTTTTTAAGAAAGAGCTATCAGTTCTAGTTCTTCCCTTTTGTTTGGGAGAATCATCAGGATTTTGCAGCAAGTATTTTGCAAGAGTAGTCTCCCGCCTTTATCTGTATGGTTGTAGATTTTTCCAGGGTAAGATAAGCTAAAGCATCTTTTGGCTAGGAAGTCACTGAATTTCACAATTTGCACTTGAAAACAGCGGAAAGGCAAGGGAGAGAAACCTGTTTTCTCTCTGTAGGTATTTGTATGTCTTTTTAGCTTTAGTTTATTTGTCTGTCTTCTCTAGGTGTGTGGTGACTGAGTATATGTATTGTCAGGACATGTGCAGTGTCTCAGTGACTCAACTTCATAATATCTCTCAGAGAGATACTTTTAATTTAGCTATTCCTGGCTCTTAAGATAGAGGTAGTGAAGATTATGAAATCTATTGAAGCTAAAAATAACGGGACTGAGTAGAAGAGTCTGCAGGTCTTTGATTAGTGATTCCTCAAACTAGTTTGCTGATGTTGGCCAGTGAAAAACGATCATGTCTTTCAGGGAGGGAAAGATGTTTTTATGCTGTTTGGACCACAAGCAGAAAAACTTGTTTTTTCCTTAAGGAGGACACCACCAGCTGGTGGAAATAACACGTGTAAAGAGATATTTGTTTTGCTCCTCGAGTGGAAGGCAGCCAAGAACTTGAGTTTCAGGTTTCAGGTTGATGCTGCCATGACCTCCTGCCTCACTTACAAAACTCGATTACCCTCCCTTAAAAATCTCCTCACAGAGCCATTTCAGGTGTGCAAAATCCCTTCCACCTGTGAGCAGAAAGGTCTGGATTATTTCTTCTCCTTTCTTTTCCCTCTCTTATTTATTGGGATATTAATCTGCAAGTTTTATATTGCTTTTTCTGTTCTCTTAGCTCATGCTAACTCTTGCTTTCTCAGTTTTTTGTCTAAGCTCACCAACTGAATTAATGGCAACATCGTTCAAACGCCTCTTCCCATCTCCTGTTCCACATTCCAGGGATCTTCTCAGCTTTTCTTTGAAAACAAATAGTAGTGAAGTTTTTTACCCAGCTCACTGATGTTTCTGTCTAATGGCATAAACCTTTCTAGTGGCACACACAGTGGTTTAATAAATACTCAGGATGATGTCAGAGTGGTGGTTTTGAAGCCTGCAAAGCATCTCATAAGAAAATGGATGCTCACAAAAACGTGTGCTTGAATGTGTGTTTGGAGGGTGTCCGCTTTATCCTTTTCACATTTCTGAGCCTAAATAGTTGAGATCAGTATTCTACATCTGTTGTTGTGTTGTAGATGCTATTTCAGTGATTTTGTCTTCATCCCTTGCAAGCTGCTCGTTCTATTGCTACATCTTCCCTGTTGAGGTTTCACATGGTATTTTTCAGTGACGTTACTGACTTGCTGTTGTATTTCATCCAGCTTTGTAGCTGCGTGCTGAACTGTGTTGGGAATTGGCTGGTTGGATAAATAAGGTTTTCTTTGGGGAGGCTTATTTTGATGTGGGATTTGTTCCTGAATCTGGGTTATCATGTGGCTACCAAGTATTGCACCACAGCCTTAGATTAAAGTGTTTCTAGGACTTTAACCCAGTCCTCTTATAGAGAAGCGTGCTTTGACCTACCAGGAGAATGCATAAACTGTACTTTCCTTCCGGATAGTTTTATTTACAATAACAAACAAAATTCAAGCTGTGGTACTTGCCTTTTGTAAGTACAGTTCACAAACATCAGGTTATATCACAGCTGCATAGCTGCCACTCACTTCCCTGCAGGCTCGTGGAGTGCCTGGGGAAACTAATGTCAGAAGTGCTTGAATTTCATTTCTTGGAAGTATACCAGTTATTTTTGACAGATATGAACTGTCAGTGAACTTAAATTAAAAGTGTAAGGAGAAATTAAGTTTAGGGGTCATCTAGCCCAGTATCTTGTGGAGATTTCCAGTTTGAGAAAGATTTAGAGCCAGCTAAACCAGAGTAGATACTGCTTTTACTTTTTCATTCTCTTCTCCTCCTCCCTCGCCCATAATGCAGACCCAGAGAGAGTATCAGGTTCTTTAAATGACTTGTCCCTTGCTATCCCAATTACCAAATCCATGAGAAATAGCTAATACGTGTTATTACCAAGGTGAATGCTATTACTACAAAGGTCTGTATGACGTAGATGCCTAATTTGTAAAACCATTCTTTCTACAGCTACATTCATGTTAGAGGGAAAAGCATATCTGTGCTTTGATCATAATGCATGTTTTTCACTTGCACTGTTTCCTTCCTGAAATGGAAGTGTTCAGGACGTAAGTCAGAGATCCTTCATTTACACTGAAATCTGCTTTCCTTGGTGAATCCTTCAATCTGCTGTCGTAATTTCTTAGTGTATCAGAGAACAGAACACTTGGTGCTGGTAGTGATGTCGTCCTTTCGAAAGGCAGTGTATATAGTGATGGGTGTGCCTTCAGCAGAACTTTCTGGGAGGATCAATTCTCTCTGGGAAACACAAAGGCAGCATTCTGCCTTTCACCACAAGGACCCTCTTGTTTGTGGTCATCCTCAACAAATCCATATCAAATGAATGTTTACCTTCAGAAATCTGAGATGTCATTTTATCACAGTTGAGCTCACCAGTAGGATAAAGAGGTTTTTACTGCTGAGAATACATCCAGTAAAAAAAAAAAGGCAGTCCTGCAAAAGAATTATCCATTATTTCTCAGAGAAAAATGTTGCAGATTAGAGAACTGCCATACTGGTTCAATACAATGTGAAGGAACACACTCTCTAAGGGAGGTTTTGTTCTTTCCTTTAGAGTAGCTAAAATGCAACATATGACTCTGGATACAATGCCTAATGGACATTGTGCTACTAGCAGAAGTACATGGTTTAAGGAGATGCACTGAGGAGCATGTCCTTTCATATTAACATCACCTAGTGAATCTAGCTGTGTTTAGCTGGGATTAATTCTGAAAGCTACAGGTTTAAAAATTGAGATCCAAGAAGAAATTAAATGGTCCTGGAACAAAAAGACCTCCACTGACTTATTATTCTGGTATTAAGGCTTTTTCCCTCTCACAGAGGACCATATGCAATGATTTTCTTCACGTTTCATAGCCAGAAGTGCATCCATTCAGGCCTCCTGCATCTAATGGGTGTATGGTCACTCATGTCACCAGATCCATCTACCTTCTGTATGTGCAAAATGCAAGCTATGAGGCTTTCTGCTTTGCTTTTGGTCATGTAGCAGGAGCACTTGTGCATGCCCACAGCAAAGAGAATCAGTCTAAAAGCCGTGAGAAGGAGCTAAACAGACTGCTAAGTTCAAGGAACTCGTTTTACAGGCTGCATTCAAAGTGTGAGTTGGGCACCTGTGCTTTAAGGTGAATTAGTAATATCAGGTCCACCAGCTGCCTGACAAAACAGTAGCAGTGCTGTAGTCTCTTGAGCTCCATCTCCATGGGCAGTGCCACTGTGGGCATTGGGTTTAACAGTGTGGAGGTGGGTGGATAAGAGCATTTTTTAGAGCCATACTTGTTCCTAAAGGAGACTGGTAGCATATATTCAAAGGAGTAATACGTTCCTTTAGCTGTAAAATCTACAAAGCTGCAGCTTGCATGTGAAAAGGCCTTCCTTCAGTCTTTGTTAGACAGAAATTGAAGCCCTAAATGAGTCTGTAATGTCCATGCTCCAAAGTTTGATCCTGGGGTAGACATCTTTGGGGTGTTGCGGTGGTGTTTGGATGTTGGTTTGGTTTTGAAATGAGCTTGTAGGAAGTAAATAGACTTGGATTTCAGAGAACAGATCTGGCTTATTTTTGTCATCCCTCTTTGAGCAGATACCCCCAGAAACTGACTTTAACAGTATGAGAACTAAGTTACTAGTAAGCCCTAAGTGATATTGTTGGTAAATTGTTGTACCTTGCAAGCCAGTTATTACTTAAATATTAGGAGACATTTTCTTTTTTGAACAATATAAGAATATTTGATTCCTGATATCCTGGAATTAGACTAGAGGATGAAAAGAATAGTGTTGAGTAAAAGGTTCTTTGCTTCTTGAGTTCATCCATATGGATCAGGCAGTTCAGGACAACTAAAGAACTGTCAGGATACCCCAGGAAAGTGAATCCTGTTTGGAAAACCTAAAAGGCATCTCCTTTTACCTAACGATTCTTGTTCTCTTATTGCAATTGATCCAAGATTGGCAATCCTGGAACTTTAACAGTGACCATAAATGTGACACAGAATCGCAGAATGGTTTGGGTTGGAAGAGACCTTAAAGACCATCTAGTTCCAATAGCAGCAGTAAAAATACTTCTTCCTGTAGTCCTCCAAGACACCCACTCCCTCCCATCCTCTCCTCCTTGAGAAACAGAGCGCTTTTATTCCAGGCCCATTTAAACTACAGGCTGTGCTTTAAATACTGTGATGTCCTCTAATTGCTTCTGGTGCCAAAATCTGGATAAACAAACCTTTGCTTGAAAAGAAGGAATAAAAAGGAGCTTATGCACTAGTTTCCAGACAGGGCAGTCCTTTCTGGAAGTTCAGCTTTTGTTTTGGAAAATTTGGATTCCTTGTCCTGTTCTGTTGGAATGTTTGCTTATGGATTGCCAGTGGGTGAAGTTCCCTCTTCTTGTGGATGAAACAAAATGAGAATTTTGAAGTATCTTTATGCTACATGTGTGTAAGTATGACCATGTAAAACATAGGGGTTTAAAGCTACATGAGCTGCTCTTTGTGCAAGAGAATCTAAAAGTATTTCAGTGGGTTTCTTTAAAAACCGATTTGCAGCAGTCCCACCTTGAGCTGCATTTGTGAACTCAGTAGTTCTGGAATTCCATCATAAACTTGGTTTAAACAGCAGTGTTTATCAAAATCTTACCCGTGAGGACTTTGAAAGTGGTCTCTTGAACTCTATTAATGGGTAGAGTTGTTGGTTACAGGTTTGCTAATGATCCAGAGGGGTGAGTGGGAAATGGTGGTGTTTGGCATTAGTCTTCCAGATAAGGAAAAAAATAGAGGAATCATTTTCTTCTTTCTTGAATGAATGACCATTGACTATGCTTTGTATTCAACAAAGTTTTCATATGCTTACTACAATTACAGGTATGAATTTAAAAGACATGGTGTGTGTATATTGTAGGCAGATAATTTCACATGTTCCCACTATTCTTCCTCTCCAGGTCAATTGCAAAAGAGCTTGCAGACTGGCTTATCAGCAACAATGTAGTTGAGCACATTTTTGGACCAAATTTACACATTGAGGTTTGTGTAAAATTACTATTTTTAGTATAAACATGGAGGAGTAACTAATTGTTCTAGTAAACCTTTCCTCAATATGTTCTCACTTTGCAGATCATCAAACAGTGCCAAGTGATCCTGAATTTTCTTGCAGCAGAAGGGAGACTTAGTACTCAACATATAGACTGTATTTGGGCTGCGGCACAGGTAGCTATAATACTGTCATGATTGCAGGAGTGATAAAAAAATCCAAAGAGAAAATGTCAAGTTGGTTTTGGTTTAGATTTTTAAAGTTGAGTTTCTTTCTTCTTCTTGTCCGTTTTGCTGAGCAAAATTGTGAGTTAGGTAACTGCCACAGTTACTGGGTTTTTATTAGATGCAAAAATCCACCTAGGCTACTTTTATACAAGAGGAAAACAAGGCAGTTGTATAGCAAGGCCATAGTATTTCCCCTAAGAACAGGAATGAAGATTGTAGGGTAGATGTAATATATTTACTGTTGTGCTAAATCGCCTTGCTGCTATGTATTGTAGTTGCCATTTCTGGTACTCCTGGTGGGTACAGTCAGGTGACAGTTGTGGCAGTGAAGTTTACAGCTGTGCTACAGTGCTGGTGTTCAAGTATATAGAAGGTACTGAGGTTTTATTTTTAGCTTGGTAAACCTGGAAGCTCTTTTTTTCCTTCAGGAAGATGTATTTGTTTGCTCCTTCTCAGGGATGGATATGCTTTTTATTTTAGGTTGTGAAATGTTTTATTTAGGGGCTTTGAAGGCAGGAGACATGTTGATTTCCTGTTGTGGAAACTGTTATTCTGTGGTTTCGTTCTGCTTTTATTATTGAAAAAAGCCACTCAACAAACAAACAAATCCCAGGAAAAATCCCTCAAGGTTTTCAGTGTCAGTTTTTCTGAAAATATACACGCAAGATGAAGGCCAGAGAAATAAAATTGATCTTTAGAACAGGTACAGAGAGAACACTTTTATACAGGTTAGCATTTAAAGGGGGTTATTTTTTATGTGTTCAGTATTTCTCTGTGATTTCTCTCAGTCAAATACTACTGTACACACATGCTGAACCCTCTGTATTCCATTCTCATTATAACATGTAGCTGCTCCCTGTAACACCATTCCCTCTTAAAAGGCTCCAACAGTTCTCTTTATCAAAGTAATTAATAATTATTTATTGCACTTACATTTTTAAAGCAGTATTTTACCTTCCTTAATGTTTTCACACTTAGAGTAACTCACTCTAGCATTAGACATCTGGATTTTTTCTTTCACCCTATAATTGAATATAGTTACCCAAATGAGCTAATTCTTTTACAGTTCACAAGTTCATTTTGACATACTGTTATATATTATTGAATATAACAACACTGTTATATTCAATGTATATTTTTTGATATCAGAATGAAGTTTGTGAAGTTTGTCCTAATAACTTCCTCTAATAGGTTTAAACCTGCAATGTTTAAAATGCCAACACCTTTAGACTAAAAGAATAGAAGAGCTTAAAAAATATATTTTCCACTATTTGAACTAACTTCTGGGCAAAAAATTTATCTCCTCTGAATTGAAGCAAGTATCTCAAGATGTTTAGATGGATCCTTGTATAGAATCCATGTAATTTCAATCCAGTTTGAATCCTGTGAAAGGCAGCCTGTACCCCAATAACTGCTGACACATATTTTATATGCTAGGAAGGCAAAATAGTGACAAAACCCACCCCTTTTGAGGTACATTTGTGGTAACCAACATTAAAAATGTTTTTTCTATAAGATCCTTGTAACTGTTACTTAGTTTTTGAGTATCAGCATCCTTACAGACATGATGAAACCCTTTGAATGACTATGAGGAGCAGCATTTAACCTAAGAGGAAACGTCTAGGAGCACTGTCACTTTAATGTGTAAATAGAGTGTACTCTTAGCTAAACACATTGTCATATTTCTTGACATCCATTACTGGAAAGACAAAAGAATTGTAAATAATCCTCACACAGTTCACACAGTCTGTTCTCTCAGTCTCACATTAGCCTGTAATGACTTCAGTTGTATTTACCACCTCACTGCAAGTATTATTTCGCTCAAGCTTTAGCATATACACTATATTGTAGAAGTTCTGTTTAAGTTAAAATCCAGTTGTTTGTTTCACCACATCTCTTAGAACTGGAACAAAGGAAGACACTCTCACATTCGGTTTCACTAAACTTTGTATGTTCTACACATAAAAATTAAGTTTATTCAGAATTATAAGGCTGATGTAGTTCGGAATTATTGGACAAATACTTCCTGAGAATTTGTGCAAATATGTTGTTTAATAATTAATTTTATCAATATTTGAATTATTTTTGTGCTTATTTTGCTGTTCCCGTTACCTTCTCTGTTTGTACTTTGTAGCTAAAGCATTGCAGTCGTTACATACATGACTTGTTTCCTTCCTTGATCAAAAACTTGGACCCTGTCCCACTTAGACATCTTCTTAACCTAGTCTCAACTCTTCATCCAAGTGCTCACACTGAACAGGTAAATAGACAAGGCAAACAAAACCACTGTAACAAGAGAAATTCTGTTAGTATATTAGACAAGCATTACGGATTTGTATTTCTAAAGGAGTGCATGCAGAAGTAATATTCACTAATGCATAAGAGCGAAACTTTACGAGTAAAGTCATGTTTCTTCAAGTAGGCATTTTCTGGCTTCGGAATTATAAACTTTCTGAGACATTTTTTAAGACTGCATAAGCACTGATAGAAGATTTTAACTATGTCTGAAGTCAGAAAGTGTTTCACACATTATTTTTGTGCATTGATTTATTCTGATGAGTTTATGTTGGTGAACTGTAGTATTGCCATATAGAAAGATTAGTACATTCTTGCAAACAGAGCCTACTGCTCCTTAATGGCACTGTTACCTGTTTCTGTTTATAGACCTTGTATTTGGCCTCAATGCTTATAAAAGCACTGTGGAATAATGCACTAGCAGCTAAGGCTCAGCTGTCAAAACAAAGCTCTTTTGCATCTTTACTGAGTACCAATCTACCCATGGGAAACAAAAAAGGTACGTGGTTTTCCAATAGATCCAGTAGTTAAATGTTTAATTTTCCTAGTCTCCTTGTTGCCTTTGGACCAAAAGGATGTTTAGAACTTTTTACTTGCAGTATTTTTAGGCATGTCATGCTGACATTTTTCAAGCAGAAGTTGAGGATAAAGACAAAAGCATTAAAACTTTGGGAGGCCATTTGGAAAGCTTTCTATTTCCAATCAATTCTGTTTGTAATATCTAAAGTAGCATGTATTTTTGTATTACTTCTTTTTCTTTTTTAATTCAGAGGATGGTCCATAACTCACCACTTAACTTTTCTTGTTCTGCTGAACATCTGTAACTTACATAGCTCCATAAAATCGTACAAAGGTTTATCTAATTTTTACCTAGTTTTTGATATTCCATGCTGTTTCTGGGGTTTTTTGGCTTTTATTTTTCCTTGGCTGTGTATTTCCCCACAGTCAGTCCTAAAGATGCTGCCAAGCCCTTTTACTGTAGTTTCCCTTTCTTTTCCTACTGCTGATTTTTATGAATCGTGGACAACTATATGCTGACAAAAAAGATTTTTAGTCACTTATTTTTCCATCCTGCTTTTTTCCTTCAGAAGAAGAGGAGCTCAGAAGAGCAGCCCCTTCACCTTGTAAGTATAGTTCTAGAAGTACACCACAATCTGATACATTTGATACTACAGTGGTTTTCTACAGCTGTGGAATTTTAATACTGAGGAAGAACTGGTAGAAGTTTGAAGTTACACTTTTATGGGAACTTATATTTCATGTAGAATGTAGGATATTCATATAGCTGTGCTGTGTACTGGCAAGAAGTATCTTGTAGTAAATTGCTGAGTGTTCTAAAGGGAGATTTTAGTGTATAGGTACACAGACTATTTGCGTTATCTCCCTTGTTTGACTGTTTGCAGGAAGAATGCTGTTGAGTTCAGCATTTGAGGCAGACTTGCAAACTTTATGTAATGCTGTTACATTCTAATTAATACATAACACAAAGTAACTGGGAAGTGTGGTTTTGAACTAGGGTCACCAGCAGCCAGCCCTCAAAGTAGTGACAACAGTGACACCCATCAAAGTGGAGGCAGTGATATTGAAATGGAGGAACAGCTTATTAACAGAACAAAACATGTACAGCAGCGTCTTTCAGATACAGAGGTAAGAGCTTAAATCTTAGTCTGTGAATGTTGTTACTGAGTTGCTTATTAAGTTATGGAAATAAATTATTATGTTAGAATCTTGCTTAGAGCATTTTGTCATTCGCAACCATATTGAGAAAGAATGAATGCAAACTTGAAGATTCGACACATTTCCTTATAATGAAGAATAGTGTTTGGGTGATGATGTTGTTGATTACGTGTTTTCATTGTTGTTTTATTTTGTCATCAATCTTACAATAACAATTACAGGAATCCATGCAAGGAAGCTCTGATGAAACAGCCAACAGCGGTGAGGATGGCAGCAGTGGTCCTGGTAGTAGCAGCGGCCACAGTGATGGATCCAGTAATGAGGCCAACTCCAGTCATGCAAGCCAGTCTGCTGGAAGCCCTGGCAGCGAGGTGCAGTCTGAAGACATTGCAGATATTGAAGCTCTCAAAGAGGAGGAGGATGAAGAGGAAGAAGATAGGAGTCATAATCCCCAGAAAAGCAATAGAAGCACAGATCTACGAAGCAGGAAACTGGAATCACAAACAGGCATTTGCCTGGGAGATTCACAAGGGGCATCGGAGAGGAGTGGTGCAAATAATGGGGCAGGAAAGGACCACGTTTTTAACACTGACTCTGTGACACCAGTGGATAATCGGATTAGAATGCTAGATGCTTGTTCTCATGCTGAGGATGCAGAGCATGACATGACAGGGGAAATGAGCACTGCTCACATTTCACAAGGGTCTCAAGATTCTTGTATAACTCACACAGGGGACTTCCTTGGGGAAACTATTGGAAATGAATTATTTAACTGTCGACAGTTCATTGGGCCACAGCATCACCACCACCACCATCACCACCATCATCACCATGATGGGTAGGTGTTTCTTCTGATTCCTCTATAACAGAAATAAAAGTGGTAGCAAAATACTCCATTTGGGCAGAAATTTATGTGGACATTTTGGAGTAGTTCAGGATAATGTCTGGCTACTAATAGTTATAGCAGATAATTACACAGTGATCTGTTTTGTTAAGGTATGATTAAAGTCTTTTATAAAGATTTTCAATTGAATAAATAAGACAACATTTAAGAAGATGTTAACATTGTTCTGGGAAATTCTGTATTTAATTAACATCAAAGAAATCAACACAGTCATCATGATAGTGAGACTTTCAATTCATCTGTTCCTGTTTCCCAAATTCACATGCAGGTCTGCTGTTCAGACAGACAGTTCATCCTGACTTTAGCTTTAGGGAGATGTCTTCTCGCTTGTAGTCTACTAAAATCAACTTTCTCTTTGATATTGCCCATTCTAATATTCTTTTGCAGGCACATGGTTGATGATATGCTAAGTGCAGATGATGTCAGCTGCAGTAGTTCCCAGGTCAGTGCCAAATCAGAGAAAAATATGGCTGATTTTGATGGGGAAGAGTCTGGCTGTGAAGAAGAGCTTGTACAGATCAATTCACATGCTGAGCTAACATCTCATCTTCAGCAGCACCTTCCCAATCTTGCCTCTATCTATCATGAGCATCTTAGTCAAGGTAAGAAAAGAGAAAAACACATATCTTCTAACTCAGTTCTATATAATTTTGAATTAGTTTCCAATAATTAAAATAAACGAATTATTTCAACCATGCTTATGTATTTTCCCAAAGAAACCATGGTGACTTGGGGCCTACAAGGATGCTGGGAAGGGGCTGTTCATTAGGGATTGTAGTGGTAGAACAAGGGGTAATGACTTCAAACCTAAACAGGGGAAGTTTAGATTGGATATAAGGAGGAAATTCTTTCCTGTTAGGGTGGTGAGGCACAGGAATGGGTTGCCCAGGGAAGCTGTGAATGCTCCATCCCTGGCTGTGTTCAAGGCCAGGTTGAGCAGAGCCTTGGGTGATATGGTTTAGTGTGAGGTGTCCCTGCCCGTGGCAGGGGGGTTGGAACTGGATGATCTTAAGGTCCCTTCCAGCCTAAACCATTCTGTGATTCTTTACTTCTATGACTACTGAGTTTTTGCTGTTTCTCCAAGAGATCCACGTTTGCATGACATAAGGTATAGGTGTGTTTGCCTTTATAATTCCCTATCCCACTCCCAGATTTCTACTAGAACTTTTAGTGCAAGTTAGAACAAATCAAGGCACTAAAGAGCAAATGTTTTTGTTTGAGAAGTTATTAAAGCAAAAAGAAAGGTGGTACTGAAATGCAAGGGTGTTTTTTCCTCTCTGAAACCTTGTATGATTTTTATTCTAGTGGGTGGATCTTCCTGTGATTCTGTACATTTGTCAGCTTAAATGAATTAACCATAATGGACTGTAAAGAGGATAGGTTTTGAATAATGAGTTAAAATATAACTTGATATCTTCGGGAGCTTGTTGTAAAGGGCATTTTATGCTATCTCATCTTACACTGCTGAATCTTCGAGTTGACTTCAGGGTGCAATTTTAGATGCTTCTAAAACGCTCCTCAAGAATTGTATCATCTTTCCATATGCTATTGTGGCAGCTTTATTTTCTGTTTTATCCTCCTTTTAAATATAATGGAGGGTATGGTTTCTGAAGGTTTGACATTTTGATTCACTGGTCTGGCAGAACCAAGTTTGCTATCTTCCACAGACAGTAAAACCAGTATTATTTATATCTTTCCTTGATGAAACACAGTTGAGTAAGAAGTTTCTTTTTCTTTAGGCTTAACATTCCTTGTTATGTGGAACTGAATTACAATTCCAGCCTGACACTGAAAATTTGGAAGGATTGTTTCTTTCCACTCCAGAGTTGAATAAACTACTAAAACTGCAGTTAAAACATGCTATAAATCAGCATCTTTTGTCACTGTTTTGCATAGATATTACACATTTTAATGAAGATCCAAATTGCACAAGACCTTCAGTGCAGATTATTTTTGACACCCCTGGTTTTGCATTTGCAAGCAACTACAATGTCTTGCACACAGTCCACATTTTCTACTTGACTTTGCTGTTATGTGAAAACAGTATCAAGCAGTAGATAAATGAGTGGTGCCAGCTGTGGCCACAGAAGAAGGAAGATGTCTATCAGTGTTTATGAAAACATGATGGGTTTCTATATAAAAGAATGGTGTTTGTTTTCCCTGGTTTTTAGTCAGTTACAGGAGATCGTGGAGGCAATTTATTGCAGTGTGCTGCTTTCTTGCTTGCCAGCAGTGGTAGTTATAAAGATATCTCCCTTTGGACCGCAGAACTACAGAAAGACTTAAGAAATACTTTAATTACACTATGAGTTGAATCTTACTGAATTAAAAAGCAATTGCACCTACATCTGCAGTTCCTAAATACCGGTTTTATTGAGCCTTTCCATGAGCCAAGACCAGTGTCAATATTGGCTTGGCTGCCCTGTTGATTTCTTGTATGGTCATAATGGTTTTGCCCTCTTTAAGAACCCATGTGTGAAAAAAGGCTGCAATTACAATGTTGGTTTAGGCACTTTAAAATAGCCAAGTTTACAGATAAAGCATCTTGTTCATGCACTTAGGGAATAATGTTCAAACTAGATGGTTCCTTTTATTTATTCAGTAATGGTCTTTATCTTTTATTCAGGACCAGCAGTTCATAAGCATCAATATAACAGCAATGCAGTGACGGACATTAATTTGGATAATGTGTGTAAGAAAGGAAATACCCTTTTGTGGGATCTGGTCCAGGACGAAGATGCAGTAAGTTGAATACCAGAAAAGAATGTTTTTTAGAGAAAACGAATACATACTCCTCAGTAACCTTTCTTTCTGCTTGATGTAGATTCATCTCTCTGAAGGGTTAATAAATGAAGCAGAGAAGCTGCTCTGTTCTTTAGTGTGCTGGTTCACTGACAGACAGATTCGAATGAGATTTATTGAAGGCTGCTTAGAAAATTTAGCAAACAACAGGTAACTCCAGTCATAATTTATCTGTTTTTACGTGTATCTATTTTGTGACATACAGGAAATCCAAGTTGACTATAATGATTATTTCATTTTACAGGAAGACAAGTTAAACCAGACACAAGCAAAAGTATAAACGTAGTTTTCAAGGTGTCATAGATGTATCTGAGCTGCAGTATTTCTGTTCTATCAGTGCCCTGAATTTCTCATCTTGTTGCATTTGTCTGTTCTCCCTTCTGCCAGAGGTTACTTCCTACCCTTTGGTAAAATCTGGACCACATCTTAGCCAGTTGAGTGCAAGGTCAAGTACCTTAGCATAAGCATTTGGAGCTGAATCTTTAGATTTAACATACAAGTGGCTGAGGAGCAAACAAGCTGTTTTCCACCAAATCTCTTATGGGATCTGTTCTGAAGTAGCCCCTGAGGGTAGAAGTAGTACCTCAAGCTCAGATAACTTGTTTTAATACCCACCGAAGCTGTGAGATGTATGGTTAGAAGACTGGCAGAGGTGGAATTGATTTGGTTGATAGAGCTAATCAACTGCTGGACATCACCTGCAGTGTTACATTGTTACATTCTGGCTAAGAACTGTATTTGTGAGATGAGTTATATGTATACAGAGGTATTAATAAAATAAATGTGAAGATACTTAGCATCATAGATGTTCTGTTACATGCAGTTTAAGCACTGAAGTTTTTGTAGATAACAGTCTTGCAATACACACCTGTGGGTGTCTGTAATGAGTTTGAAGCAGATTTAGTTCTGCTGTGTCATCCAGTTGTAGAAAAATGTTGCTGAAATGTCAAGATAAGTTTTATGAAACTCAAAAATAAGATTTCATCTTCTGAAATGTAAATAACTTTTAATAAAACATACATACTGTTTTATTCTTATACTCATCCCACAGCTGGTGTCCCAGGTTATTACTTGTAAAGAATTTGAAGTACTTGTAGTTCAGATTGAGAAAACCAAGTTACTGGCATGATGGTGAAATTCACATGATACAGACAGTGCTTTCAGCTGCTCAGTGAACCTGAGCTGCTCAAAGTAATTTGAAAATCAACTATTTTAATCTTGTAGCCATCATATTGTCATCATTTCTCTCTGTCTCCTTCAGATCAGTAGTAGTTTCACTTCGTCTTCTTCCAAAGCTCTTTGGTACCTTTCAACAATTTGGGAGCAGTTATGATACACATTGGATAACAATGTAAGTAGCTTCCTGTCCCCAGCAGACTGAACCACCAGAAGTGATGACATTTAGAGGACTGCTGCGAGGCTTGTTCCTTTAGTGTGGTCCAAATTAATAGTGACCTAAGGTTATCATCTCCCTGTTGTCTGGCCTAGATGTATAGGCTAATCACTCAGGCCTAGATTCCTTCATAATACACATTACATCCCCCCAGTCCCAAAGGACTTGCAGGGCAGTAGTAGACATCCACTAATAATATGTTGTAAAAGGTTGTAATAACTTGATATTACACCAGTCTGTTTTGATGTATATCAGATACTTCTCAGTAATAAAAAATATGATTTGTAAGAAAACCTTTGAAATGTGAAGCCATCTAGAACAAACTATATAACTAGCTGTTCTGACTACAGAGAATGGACTACTAGAACATCTGGGAAAGATTACAATGAGAATCAGCAATTTAACTTGGCCTTTTGGACATGACACTTAAATATATGCCCTGTTCTGAGTTTTGGCTTGGACTTTTTCTGAATTAGGGCCTTTAGCAACAGTTTTCATGATCTCAAAAGGGAATGTTCTGTCAGTCCTGAAAATAACAACATTGTGGACCCTTATGGATGACAAGGAAGAAGAAAGTGCTGTTCTGGAAAATACTCCTGAATTCATGGTAGATGGAAAATGGAATGTTTACTTTGGGTTTATGTGTCTGCAGTTTTCCTGTCATAACTGTCTAATTTCTGTTCCTTTTCTGATCTTTTTAAACAAACCATAAATCTTTCTGCCCTTTCAATTGACACAGGTGGGCAGAAAAGGAACTGAATATGATGAAACTTTTCTTTGATAATTTGGTACACTACATTCAGGCAGTCAGGGAAGGACGACATAAACATGCGTTGTAAGTACACAACTGAGTGTTTGATCTTTTATGTCTTTAAATGTTTCTTTTTTGCTTTTCTTCTGGTGCTTCTGATGTGTTCTTAGATGTAAATACTTTCTATAGGGACATTATATGCTTAGGGAGGCAAAGGTCTGTAAAAACAATGACATCTTAAGTAGCTTCCTTTCCCTTTCCAATCTGTAGGATTAAAATTAGGTATATAGATAATGGGTTCAAACTTAAACAGGGGAAGTTCAGGTTAGGTATAGGGAAGAAGTTCTTTACTGTGAGGGTGGTGAGGCACTGGAGTGGGTTGCTAAAGGAAGCTGTGAATGCTCCATCCCTGGCAGTGTTCAGGGCCAGGTCTGACTGAGCTTTGGGTAACATGGTTTAGTGTGAGGTGTCCCTGCCCATGGCAGGGGGGTGGAACTGGGTGATCTTAAGGTCCTTTCCAACCCTAGCTATTCTATGATTCTGTATACAGAAACAATAAAATTCCTAACTTCCCAATCCCAGGTGAATAAACTGTTCATGTTTTGACAGGTGTCAAAGTCAATATATAAATATAGGCATCCACAGTGGAAAAATGTTGCTATTTTATGGGTCATTTTTTCACTTTATCATACTCCGTTATATTGGACACTGCTGTAGTGACAAGTGACTTCAAAAGCTGTTTGGAAGTGGGACGAATTGCTTTAAATTCAGGCAAAATGATACATTCTTCTATTCCTTTGACCATTAGGCTTCTACCTTAAAAATAAAGTAAATATTTTAATGTAAGTTCTGAAAATACTTTATTAAAGAACATGCATCAGCTGGGATAAGAAATTCAGAGTAGAAATATCAGCATTTTACAAGTCAGGGAAAAAATTAAGGTCAGGTCCTGCAAGGTGCTAATGACAAAATGATGCACTTGATGCCGAAAAACCCCCACTTCCACCTCCCCAAAACCAGCAGAAGTACCTTATCTGGTAGTGACTAGTGTGTCATTCCACGCGTTTGGTGTGGTTCTGTAGTGGGTGTAATTGGAGTCTGGACTGTATTCTGAACTAGAAGTTCAAAAAGAAACCTTTAAGAAGAAGTTACTTATGCTTTAAGAGGTGCAGGTGTGAGTGGGGAGATGGTTTGTGACAATAAACAACAACATAAACTTCTGTTTCTATATAAATTTAAATTTTAGATACAGCCACAGTGCAGAGGTTCAGGTTCGTCTTCAATTCCTGACATGTGTGTTTTCAACTCTAGGATCCCCAGATCATTTCAGTAAGTATTTGAGGTTACCTTACCACAGAAGCACCTCATAATAAGGCGGGTGTAGTTACAATAATCAATGTTAGCTTAAATAAGTCTATTTTATTTTAAACACACAGTTTACATAATCTCTGGTACTGTTTCAAAAGAAGGAAGATTTTCTGATGAGTGCACAGAATTAGTGTTTTAATTCTGTTGCAGTTCTGTGAGAACAGATTTTTATGTTCTCCATGTTTCAGTTTTTCTAAGTATTAAGGTTGTAGCAATTACTGAAATGAAGATAATAGATTCTGTATTTGTGTGGTTTGGTTCTTGTCCATAGTGTTCTCAGAGATCTCTACTGGAGTGCACTCTAAGTTGTGCACCAAAAAGGAATAAATCTTGGTATTTTAATACTGTCAGAAATTGGTTTCCACTTTGCAAAAGTAGTGTTCTGTGTGATAGCTGATCTGCACAGATGCTGAAATCTTTTTGCTCTAAAAGTTAAAAATAGAAATGTAGCTGATGGTGTTCAAAGTTGAGCATAATTCCGTGGTTTCAGTAACCCATGGTGGCTTTCCCTTCCATAAATTCTTTGGGCTGCTCTCTTCTTAGTCCTTTCTAAACTAGTAACTTTCAGTGTTGTGTCAGCATCAGGTCTGTACAGAATTCCAGTTGCTTGTATGTTGAGGTCTGTTATCAGAATGATTGAAGGGAAGAGTTAATTTGGGTAGTCTCAGTACCGGTCGTCAGAGTTGGCATACAACACATGGCTTGTCCCTCTTGTCGTCATTAGAGCAGAGTACAGGAAGGAGTAAGAATATCTGTAGCCAAGGGACAGCAAACTTACACCACCATACTTGCTGATGTTGATAGGACAGATAGCCACAATTCTTCTTAAAGAAATGTGTTGAGATATTACCATATGCCAGCTAAGAAAATAAACCTACTGTTCTCTTGAAAACAGAAACAATGAAATCATTACAGAGGTACTGTTTTCAGCCACGGTCTAAATACCCAGCTTAAAGCTGGACTCAGTTGTGTCCAGTACTTACTTACAGAGAAACAGCCTGCTGCTGTTTGGTTTGAGATTCCAGGTCAGCTCATGCTACTCATTGTTTTAGTAACATCTGAGAGCACTAATGGCCAAAACCTCTAGCTGATGGCCAGCTCTAAGAGGAAGAAGTATGATTCCTACTGGGCAGATGGTGCATTTTTCTTTTGTTGTTTCCAAAAACTTCTTGTCCTGACAAGTCACAGCTACAGGCTGGGCAGAGAAGAGATTCAGAGCAGCCCTGGGGAGAAGGACTTGGGGGTGTTGGTCAGTGAGAAACTTAACATGAGCCAGCTTCAGTGTGGGCTCGCAGCCCAGAAAGCCAACCGTATCCTGGGCTGCATCAAAAGGAGCATGACCAGCAGGTCGAAGGAGGTGATCCTGCCCCTCTGCTCTCATGAGACCTCACCTGGAGTATTGTGTGCAGTTCTGGTGTCCTCAACATAAAAAGGACATGGAACTGTTGGAACAAGTCCAGAGGAGGCCACGAGGATGATCAGGGGACTGGAGCACCTCCCATATGAAGATAGCCTGAGAAAGTTGGGGCTGTTCAGCCTGGAGAAGAGAAGGCTGCGTGGAGACCTCAGAGCAGCTTCCAGTATCTGAAGGGGGCCTATAGGGATGCTGGGGAGGGACTCTTCATTAGGGACTGTAGTGATAGAACAAGGGGTAATGGGTTAAAACTTAAACGGGAAGTTTAGATTGGATATAAGGAAGAAGTTCTTTCCTGTGAGGGTGGTGAGGCACTGGAATGGGTTGCCCAGGGAGGTTGTGAATGCTCCATCCCTGGCAGTGTTCAAGGCCAGGATGGACAGAGCCTTGGGTGAGATGGTTTAGTGTGAGATGTCCCTGCCCATGGCAGGGGGGTTGGAACTTCATGATCTTAAGGTCCTTTCCAACCCTAACTATTCTGTGATTCGAAGAACTATGCTGATTTTTCTGCATGTCTTCTTGCGGTTTTTAGAATATTGCTGTATACTTAATGTTATAAAGGAGTAGTTAAAAATTCTTCCCTAATTGTAGGGTTGAGTTTAGAGCAAGTGGACATACTGTGGCACTGCTTAGTAGAAGATTCTGAATGTTACGACGATGCACTACACTGGTTCTTAAATCAAGTACGAAGTAAAGATCAGCACGCTATGGGTATGGAGACTTACAAGCATCTTTTTTTGGAAAAGGTATGTAGGAGAGTTAATTGCAAGCTTATAATTAGGGTTAAAGTGTTTCCATATTGGCGATATTTAACATATTTACAGTTGTTTCTATGTAAAATATGTATGCACTACTCTAGGAGGGCTCCGCTTGTCATAATCTTGTAATAATTCTCTACTTGGAAAAAAAAGGCCACCTAAAACTATACTTTAATGATATATATGATATAGCCTACTTGACTAAAAAAATCTCTGTCCTTTTGGGGTTGGGGCATAGAAATCTCATCAGTGCATCCTCTGAAAATATGAACATGCAGCAGTGGAGGTTTTTTGCAAGTGGTCTTATCCATTTCAACAGATGCCATGACAAAATGGGTAGATTGGGCAGTAATTAGTGTGGTCTGGTTCTTTTTCAAGGTTACATGTTTTTTTAATCTGTTTTTGTAAGCATATGGGTGTTTTGAATAGGCATGGCATGTATGCTACAAAGTGTCCTGCTGTTGATAAGGAGGTAATGTTACAGCATTGAGTTTTGTTCCTTCTGCAATTTCTGTGGCTCTACTACATTTAAATATGATGGGTAGTAACAATGACGCTTTTTTGTGCTAATGAAATAATGACCCTGTAATAGGTACCTGTTCCATCATAGAGTATTCTTTTTCATACTAAAGCGATTCATTTTATTTAGATGCCACAACTAAAACCTGAAACTATCAGTATGACTGGCCTAAACCTCTTCCAGCATTTGTGTAATTTGGCTCGATTAGCAACTAGTGCGTACGATGGTGGCTCAAACTCCGAGGTAAGTCTTGATTCTGTGCTCATGTTTACCTACTTTCTGAGGGAAGGGGAAAGTTAAATTACTTCTCTGCAATGGTGTATCTGTTGAGAATTTATTGGCTTGAATATTGCTTACTGGTTTGAGGTAGTAATGCCACAGCCCGTAGTGGTGGTGGGGTCTGTACAGATCACTGCCTTGAGGAAAGCCCTGGGAACTCAGAAGTGGGACAGTGAAATGGAAATGAAAGAGGGCAATGATCCTGACCTTCCATCATGACTTGGAGTTTATGTGGCTTTTGTCTCTAGAGGCAGCATTAGGAAACCACAAAGAAAGTGATGCCTGTTGCCTGCGTATCTTTGTGCAGTTGATCGTATCCTAACATAACTGATCTTTATTCACTATTGTGTTTAAAGCGTGGGTTTGTAACATTCACTTTTCTAAATAAGTAGATTCAGATGACATTGCATTAGGCATATTTAATTCTGACTACAAATCTGTTGTAAAATGTGTCTCAGTTTACATATTATGTACTTTAGAGGTTTTTCGTCTGTAGTGTTTTCTACAGAGAAACCATCTCAGAGATTTTATTTTAACCACAATTATAGCTGTGGTTTTAAGGCTTTGTTTAAAAGTATTTCTGTTTCTCAGAAATGAAAATTCACTCCTGAATTTAACCCGTTCTCCTCATGCTTCAAAGTATAAAAATGTTTCAATGAAACAGGATTGTATAGTATTTGTGTGCAGTGCTGAGAGCCCAAGCAGAGGAAA
Source organism: Neopsephotus bourkii (assembly GCF_033783945.1). Taxonomy (NCBI): domain Eukaryota; kingdom Metazoa; phylum Chordata; class Aves; order Psittaciformes; family Psittacidae; genus Neopsephotus; species Neopsephotus bourkii. The sequence goes on from NW_026901735.1 coordinate 3,983,994, forward strand.
AACCGAGATATATTTAGTGATTGCATCAAGAAGCAAAGAAAATGTCTCAGGTCAGAAAAACATCACTCCCAGTAAAATAATGGTTTTGTTTCTGTGTTCATTTTCCTTTTGTCAAAACAGTTGTGTGGCATGGACCAGTTCTGGGGTATTGCTTTAAGAGCACAGTCTGGTGATGTCAGTCGAGCAGCCATCCAGTATATCAACTCTTACTACATCAATGGTAAGAGTTTTCACTTTTAGTTTTGGTTTCTGTTTAAAGTGTTTTATATATATATACATATATATAATATCCTCTTTTTATTCTTAGTATTAGAGTGCATAGTCCCAAAGTTGTGCATATGTAATTTACTTTAACTGCTATTACAGGTAAAACTGGACTGGAAAAAGAACAGGAATTTATTAGCAAGTGTATGGAGAGTCTGATGATAGCTTCTAGTAACCTTGAGCAAGACTCTCATTCGAGTCTGACCATTATTGAAAGAGGACTCTTAATGCTGAAGACACACCTGGAAGCTTTTAGGAGAAGGTAAATAGCTCTACTGATATATTTGGATGCGAACTTTAGTTCCATTCCTCTTATCATTATGACAAATGAGTAATGAATTATTTATTTAAGTAATAATGTCTTTGTTTTTCTTTGTGTGAAGACAGTAGTGAATAATTCTAGAAGGTAATATATCAGATTTAAAGAGTTACCAGTGTTGGCCCTTGTCCTTGTATAGATATATATGGATGTGGCTCATGTTTCCCTTCCCTCACCAAAGAAGCTTCTTCAAAGTTATTTTAGTTTTGCTTGAAAAATAGTGAGAATATCAGTAACTTCCTTTTATTTCGAAAAAAACCACCAGTGAGTAAAGGTGCAGGTTTTTTAATATGTCTCATCTGTCAAACATTTGTGTGAAATAGGCTTTGACAAAAATACTCTTTCAATGTTTTCACCTGTTTCTTAAGGTTTGCGTATCACCTGAGACAGTGGCAGATTGAAGGCACTGGGATCAGCAGCCACTTGAAAGCCCTGAGTGACAAACAGTCACTACCACTGAGAATTGTATGTCAACCAGCTGGGCTTCCCGACAAGGTAAGTCAAAAACCCTTCTCCAGGCACATCCTACATGGTTAAATTCAGGAAGTCCGTTGTGTGCTCTGAAAAATAAGATACCTGTTTTATTTCAGATGACTATAGAAATGTATCCGAGTGATCAGGTGGCTGATCTACGGGCAGAAGTCACCCACTGGTATGAAAACTTGCAGAAGGAGCAGATAAATCAACAAGCACAGCTTCAGGAGTTTGGCCAAAGCAGCCGCAAAGGGGAATTCCCTGGTAAGCTGTAGGACTTAGATCTGCAATTCTTTGCCCTTACAAGGGTTCATCCATTTAGAACTTTGGAGATTATGGTCTTTTTCTTCCCCAGATGGCCTAAATAAGCAGGCATTATGGTTTATTTTCTTCTAGCTGTAGTTATAATAGGCATCACCCTCACTTTTAATTGTTTTTTAAGTGCTGTGTCATTTATTTGAAATAACAAAGAAAATGAAGATCTGCCAAAAGTCCATAGATCTAGCCAAGATCTAAGAGACTTTTCCCCGTATTAATTTTCTTCTCGTTGTTTTAATTAATTGTATTGTTTTCTGTGATTTGGAGATTCTGTTACATAGAACCTGATTCTGTGTTTCCTGAAACTCAGACATTTCTGGCTCTGCCATTGATTCAGAGTTTGGTGTTATAATTCAGATTTATTATACCCCACATACATGTATTCCAGTCAGGTGTAAGATTTTCCTTACTCTTACAACTGCTTTTTAATTTATGATCACCCTGTAACAAAAATGATCATTCATCTTGGTTTGATGCTCTTAAATTTGTAATGTCACCTTGCTCCTGAGATGGTCATTGCTTACTTAGAGTGTGATGAGTATGCATCCTGCTGTTGTTCCCTTTCTTAATGTGTTTTTGAGCAAAGTGTTTATCCTTTAGGAGAAGGACATTTGCTACATCCTACTTACAGCATTCTTACCAGTTATTGCTGTTTAGAACGTTACTGTTTTCTGAATTATCTTCTCCTCAAGGTTTTCTTGTTCTTTCCCATTGCAAGCAAGAGTTAACATGTAATCTGAACAAATTCTGTCATCGTGTTGGAAAGGACCTTAAGATCATCTAGTTTCTACCCCCCACAAGTATCTTTTCCTAACATCATTGACCATTAGTATACGTGTACACATGAATCTGACTTTTCAAAGTTTAACAACATGCAAGAATATGTTTTAGTGAGATACACTGTCATTAAACCAGACTGAATTTTGGACATGTTAATTACTTCTTTGTGAAATCCTTTTCCAGCCACTCCTCAGAAGCTGTTGTAGTGAAGAAACTATCTTGTTTTCCACCAAGCATAGCCACATAGCAGGAATATTGATGTTTGTGGTAGCTGGGATTTCAGAAACACGTGATTCAGACAGTTCAGGGTTGCAGTCCTACAGCACCTGTAGTTCAGTCGCATTATGTATGCACAAAATCTTTTGTCTGTGCTGGAACTCATAACTTTATACACTTTGTGGATAAACACAGTTTTTTTCTGTGTTTGTTACACTAACGATTAACATACCATAACTATGGGAAACTGGAGAACTGTAACATTTATATCCATTGATTCATAAACCCAGTGTCCTTTGCTAGGTTTAAAACCTATTCTAATGACTCTGAGTGGTTTGTCGTGTAATTGATACCTGTGCTGGCTGATAAATGCATAAAACCCAGTAAGAGGCTAAATCTCTCATTAATCAAACTCCTGAAGGAGTGTCTCTGCATTGTTCTCTGCATGCCACCCTATGTTTGGAATAGTCTACTTTATTTTTCAACTGCTTTTGAAGAAACAGGATTGAAACTGAGATTTGTGGTTAAAATCTGCAGTTTTACTCATCCACACCCGATTTGGGGGACTGTTTTGTATAGATTCTTTTTGATAAAGCACCTTTTAATAACGTTTTGTTGGTCACAAAGATCCCTCTGAATTATGGTTCAGTGTATTGACTGTTTACACTTAACTTGGGTCATTCTGCATCATTGGAGACGTGTACTGTAAGGTACGTAGTGCACACTTCTGTCTCAGTGACCTTTACTATGTCCATTTTAATATACCTGGATTAGTTAATCTACAACAGAAAAACAATCCCTGTTTAAGAACCTGAAATGGTGATAAATGCTAAAGGCTCATGACAATAGAGCACCATTTTTTCTTTTCCTTACAGAGCTAAATTACATTGTCCTCAATTGATTTGTAGTTCTTTTCTCAGGTGGGTTTTCAGTTTCACAGAACAGAAGTTTTGTGTCAACTTTTGACTCTCAGAATTCTAGGCTTGCACTTATTTTTAACTTCTTACTTGTTTCATCTGTTGTTAATTGGACCTGGCACTTTCTTAGGCTGCTGGGCCTCCTTCAGCCCTTCGCTTAGCCTCCCTTTTTATCATCATGTAGTTGACTGTTTCCTTTCCAGCAGCTTTGCATAAAGGGTCATTATTGTTTTCCTGCTCTTGGGATTCCTGAAGTAATGACATGTCTGAAGTGGCACCAGTCACATCTAACAGTTGTTGTCTTAAAAACTAAGACTTGTTGTCTGAGTTTGAGAAGACAAAGACACTGAAAGTTAAACAGATTGTTACAGAGATGGGATAGCTATTTTGGAAAATGAAGCTGCAGGTTCTGAAATGGGCTTAAGAACCTTAAAGCATTTATTAGTTACAGATACATTTTTGAGGCTTTTATCATCATGCTTCTGTTAAGAGACTATACAAGGACCCTAGCCAAAACTTTGGGAATGTATCTGTAAGCAGTAGACTCAGTCACACTTATTAAATGTTCCTTTTAATTCTTATTCACCACAATGAACTAACTCTTTTTTCCATTTACCCCATAATTCTTTTGAGGTTCCAGTACCTTTTGTAACATCTTTTGCTCATTTAATATCTGCATTGTTCAGCAAAACGTGACATTACATTTGCTTCTCCCTCAGGTTGTTTGTTGTATTCTCTCTTCTGAAACCTCTTACCAGTTTGCTGAGGTGCACAGGATGCTGTGTTATTTTTGCAGATGATGTTTTTGCCTGCCTTTATCTCTTGGAAGTTATTTTGTCTGACCACAGTGATAAGTTTCAAAGCAGCCTGTTAGGGAGGATGGGAACAGCGATAGATAGGTGAAATTATTCCCAACTCCATGTAAAACCTCCATGGTTTTATTGCTAACTGACAAATGTCTTTGGAGGGCTGCTGTCTATCCAGTTTTTCCCAAGAATATCCTGGGAATTTTGTTTGGGCAGTATTTGAGGATCATATATACATAGACATGTATATGTGTATATATATATAAATATATACAAATATATATGTATTTGCCGTATACCTCCATTTATCTGGCAGTCCCATCAAAGTTTCTGTGTGTACATCTCGCTGGATTGCTCTAGTTTGGAAAGACATCACTTGTGTGTATATCTCAGCTGGTTTGGGAAAGCACTACAGTGTGCGTGTCTTTATGATAGTGAAAGAACGGAGTGTACATAGGCTTTTTGTTTTAACCCACATCTTTGAATACTGCGTTCCCATAGCCAGGTAATAGACTGGTTTGAAGCATTTTCAGCTTACAGAACTCAGAACTTCCTAAGATTTCTGCAAAAGGTTAAAAAATCAGGCTTTTCTGAAGAAGCTTCACTGAAATCCCAGTGTTGAGGTATAGTGGGATAGCATATATATGCTTTTCACTGGTGTGGAGGAGCAGGGCCTAATGTTGGAAGAGTGTACTTGTAAGAATGGCTGAAATGCACAGTAAATTTCAATCCAGGACAAATATCTTTGTGCACCACAAATGGTGGTTAGAACTATATGAGTATTCTGAGTTACAGAGTCATTGTGCATTCTGATGCTTGCTTACTGCTTGATTCTCTGCATCAAATGAAATTTAATTCTCCATCTTTCAGTTGTTCAGATTTCTTGTTCAGTGTTGAGAATTCTTGGTTCTCAGCTTCTCTTTTCTGAAGTAGATGACATCTTTACTTCAAACTTACTTTTAAGTAGCTTTAATCATTGCTGCTTTGCCTTTGCGGTCTTTATCACAGGTGTGTAAAACAAAGGGATTTTGTTGATGATCACAGTCATTTTCCATTATCCTTCTCTGGCATAGCATAAATTACTACAAAATATGGAAGGTGTTTTAATCTGTGTTGTGAACACTTTTTGCTAGAAGATTGGGTGGACTGTTATGGGAAATGTTATTTCTGAATGCGTGCAAGTAAATCTAATTTAATGTAATGTAATTTCTTAAGGAAATCACATTAAGTTTTTACCATGATTCCAGAAATTTACTGAAGTATGTTTTTGTCCTAGGCGGCCTCATGGGACCCGTGAGAATGATTTCATCTGGGCATGAACTGACAACTGATTATGATGAAAAAACACTTCATGAATTGGGTTTTAAGGATATGCAGGTACTACCAGCATATAGATAGCAGTCACTGAACAAGATTGGTTGAGAGGCTGCTTTTGTCTTGTGCAGCTGATAGATATAGTGGTGGTGGAAGATAAGCTTATCTTTGAGAGCATCCTATAGTTTTCTGATACCAGTTGTTCCATGCTGTCCAATACATGCCTCCTGGAAGCTCAAACTAATGCTGTTGGTCCTTGCTGCTGTCAGTGTTTACTTAGTAATTTTAAAAGCCTAATTCTGGTTATGTCAGCAGATGTGAAAAATCGAGGAATAGTAGAAAAATACCAGGATTTTCATTCGTCAAGGAAAAGAAGGGACCAGTGAAAACAGAGTCAAATGTGCATGTTTTGTGTTAATTATTGAGTGCATGCTACTCCCATAGAAGCAGTGACTAGCTTTCTCCTTTCACAGGAGCTTTTTTTAGTGCTCATCTGTAACTTTCTGCCTCAATTCAGAGCTCCTGTTGGAGTGGTCTGCTCATAAGTTTGCTGAAATCAACTATGGAAAAGCCTCATTAGACTTGTATACATGTCAGTGACACCACAACTGTTAAGGGGGGGTGGAACTGTAACAAAACCTACTGGCAGACCATCGGGCACGTTCTTTCTATCTAAAGGAAAACTAAACTCATGCTGTACACCCTCAGTATCTGCTAACATCCTTTTAGAAGGATTATTACTGACTGTGACACTTAACATACGCCATGGCTGGCTGCTGGTAAGTGTGGCAGTTAGTCTGTCTTGACTGTTGCAGTTACCTGTTGGATGATCTGTTGAACTAGGTCTTCAACTGTTAGTAGGTTCATTTTGATAAATGAATTAGGTTAATTCAGAAGTAAAACTACTTTTAAAGGTTTTTTTTCTTGCTAACATAATTTTTACAGGATTGAACTAAAGTGCAATCACATGAATTCTTATGTTTGCAGAACTTGGAGGAGCAGTAGCATTCAGTTTGAATGGCTGGGTGTGATCAATATATGGAGGAGATAACTAAGAGCAGCACAAACGGTTCATCTGAGAATGGCCTTCCACAACGTAGTTATGCCAGTTACAAATGTCTGCTTTTCCAGCCACACTGCTGTTTATGTTGCTGTGCCCTCAATAGTGTTCTGGTTCTTTAAGCTGATTTCTCTGACTTTAACTCTGGATCAGTTTTTGTGCCATCTCATTAATGTACTGAGAAGTCAGACAAGTACTAGAGTCTCCCCAGCCTGAATGGCAAAATAATGGAGTGACAAGAAACCAGGACCTTTTACTGTAGCAGCAGCAAAAGTACATGCAACCAGGAATGTCTTAAGTGAAAGCAGAACCAAGCTTTAATTATGGCAGTTGCTCAAAATGCTGCTCAGTAAAGATTTGACCACAAAGAGATTAATGTAGTCTTTAAGTTCTTAATTATGATCCTGTTGAAAGCATTCCATCTGCATTTTTAAAGTTGTCTCTCTCCTTGTTGTTTCCCTCTCTTTCTAGATGGTATTTGTATCTCTTGGTGCACCAAGGAGAGAACGTAAAGGTGAAGGTGTTCAGCTTCCAGCATCCTGCCTACCTCCTCCTCAGAAGGACAACATTCCAATGCTTTTACTCCTGCAAGAACCTCATCTTACCACCCTTTTTGATTTGTTAGAGATGCTTGCCTCTTTCAAGCCTCCTTCTGGAGAAGTGGCTATGGAAGATAGTGAGGTAAATTAGTTTTATTAGAATAATTACATTTAAGAATTATTGCAGCTGTTTTTCTTATCTAGCCTAAGTCTTGTGTGCTCTGTCCATTCACTAGATGTGTTTATTGCCTGTAGATTCACATTTCACATATGGTATAACCATCACTATGATTTTTCTGATTTTCTTAACAACATTGTTCTGGTATATTTTAAATGTTCTAAGTGGTAGAAGCTATAAAAAAAATAATTCTTAAGAAAGAATCTTGATTATTTAAATAGATATGGTGAGTAATAATGGGAATTGGCTTGAAGAAAGGTTTGTAAAGTTTTTACTGTAAAAAATCAAGCTTCATGTCTTATGTGCCATCATTAGCTTGTGGAAGATTAAATAATGGTTTATTTGGACCAGTAGTTTATATTTAAGTTTTATTTACACTCCAGTATTTCAGAATGTAAAGGTGTCACTTAGTTTCTTGCAGGTTCAGTGAGACTTCAGTTCTTCATGTTCTATTTAAAGATTTGCATTAGATAGGAAACAGCTTCTTCATTAAGAGTAAATGCATTTTGTGACTTTGAAATCTGACTTTCATACTGAAGCTCACAATAAAAATGGTTGTTCTGTGGTTTGTCAGAGTGCAAGGTGTGAGGAACTCCATCTCCACGCAGAAAACTTATCCAGACGAGTCTGGGAGCTGTTAATGCTTCTGCCAACGTGCCCTAATATGTTGCAGGCATTCCAGAATATTTCAGATGAGCAGGTGAACAAAGAATGCTTGTTTTATATATTTATGTTATGTGGATGTTTTAGTGTCTAGTGGTTTAGTTGACTTGTCCCCATATAGGAATGTTAAATAGTATGTATGCTAAGCATGCCGAGACCTACGTAAACCTAATAGACAAACCTAATTATTCGTATGAAATTAAAGAGATGTCATTTAGCTCCCAAAGTTTGTTTTCATGATTTATTTTAAAAACCTATTGAATAAATGAATAGTCAATACTAATTGTCACAGTATTTTGTCTGGAATTGAAACAGCAGTTTTCTTCATCTATGGCCTTGCTTTAACATTATGACTCTTGTGATAGCAACCCTTTTGTGCTGTCCTCTGTAAGTTCAAAGCATGGCTTCTTACTTAATTGAAGAACATTTTGCCTCTTTTGAAGTTGCTGCAATTATATATTAACAGTTTTTAGCTATTGCTGATCTTAATGGACACGTCTCTAAATAGGGGGGGAAATAGAGCATAACATTTGGCTTCCTCTTCTTTAAAATTGCATGTAGCTTAACTTATAATAATGTTGGAAGCGTACTCACATTTCATTGTGGAACGCACATTATTCAAACCATTCATCATGTATAGATTATTGTCTCTATTTCAAACAATAAATGAAATTAAAAACCACATTATTTGTCTATGTCACTTTAAAAATCCTCTCTTTGCATTTTTCAGATAGCTCAGCATTGCATAAAATTCTGCTAATTGTTTTCTGTCTTTTGTAAGGGTAATGATGGCTTTAGCTGGAAGGATCTTCTGCGAATAAAAAGTGCCCATAAACTTTTGTATGCCCTGGAAATTATTGAAGCTTTGGGAAAGCCCAACAGGAGAATACGACGTGAATCTACGGTAATAGAGCTTCTTGCACTGAATATGTGTTTTTCTCTCTGAACCACAATGTATATTAATGAGTTGATTTTTAGTGTTTTAATTCCTTAACTATTTCTACAACAAATTGTACTTATTTCTCTTTAGGGAAGTTACAGTGATCTTTATCCAGACTCTGATGACTCGAGTGAAGATCAGATAGAAAACAGTAAAAACACATGGAGCTGCAAGGTTTGATTTTCCTACAATATTCTGTGATACCTAATAGAGTTCTTCAAATAGGATATAAATGGAAACCCATTTAAAACATTATCTATCTTAAAGTTTTTTATCTTAAATAGGTATAACATTTTAAACTTTTCTGTGTTATCAGGCCTGTAAATTTGTCATAGGTGTGTAGAACTATTTCTTTTGTTTTTCGTGTAGTGATAGGACAAGGGGTAATGGGCTAAACTGAAACAGGGGAAGTTTAGATTGGATATAAGGAGGAAATTCTTTCCTGTTAGGGTGGTGAGGCACTGGAATGGGTTGCCCAGGGAGGCTGTGAATGCTTCAGCCCTGGCAGTGTTCAAGTCCAGGTTGGACGAGGCCTTGGGTGATATGGTTTAGTGTGAGGTGTCCCTGCCCATGGCAGGGGGGTTGGAACTTGATGATCTTAAGGTCCTTTCCAACCCAAACTATTCTGTGATTCTATGTAATATGCCCAGGTGAATAGTTTGTCATTCATGTATTTATAAAGCTCAGGTTGGTATCTAACTGAACTTTGTGATATTTCTGTACTTGCTTTTTCTCACATTGGTTCCATACTGTATTCACAGTTCGTTGCTGCTGGAGGGCTCCAACAGTTGCTGGAAATTTTCAATTCTGGAATCTTAGAGCCCAAAGAACAAGAATCATGGACTGTGGTAGGTGTTCATTCCAGAATAACAGAGCTGTCATTTGCAAAGGCTTTCATTTCTTTCTGCCTTTGTTACAGTTACTTTTCTGTAGTAAGTGAAATAAATGAATTCTGTAATTGAAGCCACCAGACCCTATGCAATGGGGTCATTTTCTTGAATATTTTCTACTCCCAGAAGAATTTATTTTCTTTAAAAAAAACAACTTCATATTTCTGCTTTTGAATTTTTAAAACCACCCTTTGTATTTCTGTACTTTTTATTGAATTTTTTGTTCAGTCTTAAAAAATCCTAGTTCATAGAATGTAAAATTGCAGATCATGGGAACATCTTAGAGCAAAAACTGGGCTCCATCTTTAGCAATGATTGCAGCTGCATTGATAATTCTGTTGCATCTCCCACTTCTTTAGCAAAGTCAGAATCTGCAAAACAAGAAGTGGATGCTTTATTTTGCCTTTTTTCTGCTTGTTTCAGGGAAGGTTGTTATTTGGAAACTTTTATCATAGTCTCTTTTAAAAGCAGTACTCCCTTAATTATCTGTCTTTTTGAAGAGGCCAAAGAAATACCATTTCCCCTCTTTGGCATTGGGACAAAAGTGGTAGCATTGTGGCTGGGGTGTCAATAAAGGCACATTTCAATAATGAATGTTATTAGTCATTCTTATATAATGCCTTTTTCATCATTATTCTTTTAATTAGTTTGAGCTAAATTCATACCATAATGAAAACTTTTTAATATTAGAGTTAATTTTTCTCTTTTATTTTCAATTCTATGGCATTTAATTACCAAAAATTCTCTCTCTCAAGCTCTGAGTCAGGTATGTAAAAAGATGTCAATGAACAAGCATACCCACATATGTATAAAACTGGTGACAGGTACTGAACTGCTGCAAAGAAGGCAGGTATAATCTTTATCAAAAATTTGATAGTTTCTAACTGGTTTTGATGTATTTGTTCTAAATTAATTATTTCATTACTCTATAACAAATGCTCTGACGTGGTGCTCTATTGCATTATCCCTGGCAGTGTTCAGAGTCAGGTTGCATGTGGGCTTGGAGCAACCTGGTCTAGTGGAAGCTGTCCCTGCCTGTGGCAGGGGGTTGGAACTGTATAAGCTTAAAGCCCCTTTTCAACCCAAACCATTCTATGATTCTCTGATTATTATTAATTTTACTATCATAATACACCTTCTTCTGAGGAGCTGAGGAGGTGCTTGTTTGGTCATAGCCTCACAGCTGAGCACCGTGAAAATTGATCTCAAGAGTTATTAAACGAGTGAGTGGTTTTCATCTAACAAGAGATGTTACAATACAAAATAGTAGTTTTGTCTCTATGTGGTTCAGCAATATTCAGCTTGAAAGCACTTCTGTGTGCCATACTTTAAACCCTGTGCTATAGTTGACTATAGTGCTGGAAAGGCTCTTAGCTATTGAGCTTATCTCCTCTGTGTTGTATCATGCACTGAATAACAGAATGTCTTGAATGCACCTGTTAATAGAGTAGGTCATGAAAATGTTTTCATTATAACTAAGCTTTTTCAATATCCTTCCACTTTGGGGTCTATTCTGATGAGGTTTTGCCACTTATTTCTAGCTGTTTATACCTCACTTAAGCTTTTCATTTCAAATCTGTAGTAGGCACAGGATTATTTGTAAAATAAATCCCTGAAAAAATAGCATTTCATTTTCTTCTTATCCACAGTGGCAGCTAGACTGTCTTGCTTGCTTGCTGAAGCTGATATGCCAGTTTGCAGTTGATCCTTCGGATCTCGATTTAGCTTACCATGATGTCTTTGCCTGGTCTGGTGTAGCGGAGAGTCACAGGAAGAGAACATGGCCAGGCAAATCAAGGAAGACTGCAAGTGACCATGCAAAGGGCCTTCACATACCTCGTTTAACAGAGGTAAGAGAGAAAAAGTGTGTCCAGTTTGTGAACCTTAGGAAAAATGACTGCTTTGGTGTGTGAAGCCTTTATTCTAGTGGTAAAATAATTTAATGGAAAAATTACTTCTGTTCATCTATATCCTACATGTTATTCTCTTCTAAAAAGTATTTTAATTGCTTTAAACGTGGCAGTTTTAAAAGCTGCAGCCAAAAGGGGTTTTGGTGATTGGGGAGCACGTGAATTGGTAATTCAGAATTGCACTGCTTTATCGCTATTTCTTAGAGTTTGTTTTCTAAATTATTTACTCCTTTTTTTTCCTATGGTAACCTCTTCTATGGGCTGTCCCCATCCTCACTACATCTATTTTAGATTCCTTTAGTAAACCCTAAAATAGCTTTCTCTACTATGAGTGAGTGTGAGGTAAAATTACCTAAACTGCAAACTTTCCTACCACATCCCTGCATGCTAATTTTCTAATGTAGACCAGGCAAGTGTAGTATTTTGGCATCAGAAATACGTTCACTGTAAATCCATTGCTCCTTGGGCACAGGACCAGCTGTGGTTGCCAGAAAGGGTAGATCTGAACTGTGAGCTGCAGCCAAGCGTTGCGTTCATCATTGTCCTACATGGAAAGATCTTAACTATTCTCTAAGTATTAGGATCTGGTTCTGACAAAACAGATCCCTAAATTGCCAAAGCTACGATGATACAGGGAATTTATTAAATGCATGAAATATTTTAACATTGTCTGTAAGTGCTGCTACTGGTTTTCAACTTTTAATTGTCAATTGAATATTTTTGAGTGCAGTAGATTTGTTACTGAAATGCTTTAAAAGGCCTTCTTTTTTGAATTGAAAATGCTGTGTAGCCTGAGAGGCTCTCTAAAGATGAAGAATGTAAGTGTATGTATAGTCAGTAAGATGTGTTGATCACAGAGACAGGTGAAATGTATACGTCCAACCTCACCCTCAACCCTGTCTCCTCAAGCCTAAGATTTTTAGAAGTAAATAGCCTCTGCTTTCTTAAAAAATGCTGTGTTTTTACTAAAAGGAAGGAAGAAATGCTCGCTTTTTCTATTCAGTTAAATTGTCTTTCTTAGAGAACTAGAATTACATTTAATATCTAGACTTAGTCAATGAAACACAGCATTTTAGATCTGCTTTAATAAAAAACAATCCATGGCGTAACTATGGAGATGCTGTGATTTGTCTTCCTCTCTTCCTCCCTCTAGACAGGTGGGTTTGTTTTAGATTCACAGTGTGTATAATTTAAAAACAGATCAAAAAGCTTGTTGTTATATTAACTGTTGTTTTTTTTTTTTTTCTTTCTTTTGACTTCAATTTTTAAAGGTGTTTCTTGTACTTGTCCAGGGAACCAGTCTGATTCAGCGACTTATGTCAGTTGCTTACACATATGACAACTTGGCACCTAGGTACAATATCTTCTTTTTGTAATCAAGCTAATCAAGTGTGCACATTTTCATCCCTGCTTTCAATACAGTAAACAGCTCTTTCAGTTGTAGTCCCTATTAACACCCATATCTCTAGGCATTAGACTTGCTTTTCTTAGTCGCCTCGTCTGGTAGTTATCCTACCCTTACAGGGGTGAGAGAGGAGAGTGGTGGGTGAGAACTCTCACTGGTCAGTGGCTAAGACACAGAGCAACAGCCTATATACATGGTATGCTCTCATAAATTCTCACGCAAAGCTGTTCCTTTGTTCTCTCTGTAGCAATTAGCATTCTCAGTTTCAAAGTAATGTAAAGGAGAAATTCAAATAAAGTAACTTTTAAGTTGCTTCTTTGTCTGCTGGTTTCGAGTTATTTTCCCATCCTAATAACATTAGCTAATTACTGCTGAAATTACCCTCATTGCTTTAGTGAGTGTTCGTGTACTGAAGGCACAATTTTACCTTCAGAATTGGGCTGTTAGAGATTTTTGTCCTGAGAAAAGCAATTCTGTGTAAAACTGCATCGTGACAGTCAGCCTGATGGTAGGGAGGTCAGGGGGTCTGCTGCATTTGATGTTGTAGAATTACTTGATTCCAAGTAACAGATAGTTTCTTTTTACCATATTTTTAAGACTATTAAGGGCATTCAAAGCATTTCCAGTCAAGCCTGCAAGTGTGCCTAACGTTAATCTCTAGTTGAGTTGCAGGTGTAATTTTAGATATATACAGTATGGTTTTGGTTTCATAAACTTAAGTTTGTTTAAAGTTTACAAATGCTTGCTCAACATGCAGTTCTTTATGAAGAATACTAGCTTTCTTCTGTATTGGTCAGTTCTTGGGTCTGGTTTACATTTATTTTTGGATAAAATAATGGAGTTGTGGCTGTTTTTTCTTGACTTTTAGTCAGTAGAGCTTTAAGGGGGTGATTGAAGGTTTTCATAGTTCTGTTATTGTTGCTTATTTTGAATATTGCAAGAAATGAATCTTTTTTTGAAGGTTTTAGTTTTCTCAGTGAGTACTTCAGAGTAACTGTGTTGTTACTTGTGGGTACTTGTATTTCTAAGTGATACTGTTACATTCTGTGACAAAGTTCAAATGGCTCTATCTTCTTCCTGTTCAGGGTGCTGAAGGCTCAGTCTGATCACAGATCAAGACATGAAGGTTAGTGCTGCAAAACAGCTATATGTTATGAACTAATAGTAGTGAAAACATACTGAAGACAACAAGTTGTGTGTTTGATGTATTCCACTATTAAAATGCTGTAAAGTTGTGTTCCTTGGTAGTGTGGGGGCTGCTGCATGCTAGGTGGGAATACATGGAGAAGTCCCAGAAGACCTGCCTGGCTTTCCTTTTCTAGCAATTGTTTTATATGAGCTGCAGTTTTATACTGTAGTAGCCTTCATCTCCAGAAGAGCTGGTTTTGGCAGGAAAACCAGCTCTCGACTTACCTCTCAAAGAGCAGCGTATAAAACTCCGTAATGGAGTCACCAATAGTCACCTTCATTCTGGTTTATAAAAATGATTCTGGGCCTAGAATTCCTTGGATTCCTCCCTCATCTGTTCCTTTTGTGGAGGTTGTTTAAGAAAGGTCTGGGTGACCTCTGTCAGATTAAGTCTGTATCAAAGTATTAGAGCAAGGTGTCCCTGCCCATGGCAGGGGGGTTGGAACTCGATGATCTTAAGGTCCTTTCCAGCCCTAACTATTCTATGATTCTATGTGTCAAAAATACATCATTGGTGTGTATAAATGCAGGTATGTCCTGCTAGGCTTGTGTGTTGTCTTCTTTTTTCCACTTTGTTGTGCCCTACGGATGCTAATGTCTATGAACTTGAATTCTCAGTAAATGCTATGTATCACCTACTAAAGTCTTACTTTTAGCTCTTAAGAAGAAAGGAGCAGATATACTAGTTAGTCCAGGGAAATGTTCCTGTTAAGACATGATGCAACACATCAGCAAAGGACCAACTCACTGCATAAGAAGGAGAGATGCAGGAAAGTTTTGTGCCTCAGATTGGTAATAGTTAATCTAATTTAATTGCTGTCGGTAGTACAATGGTCAGTATTTAGTGAGCATATAGGTAAAATTCTAACTTTAGGTCATATCTGATGTTCCAGTAAGTTCTAAGAAAGGATTTAATCTTGTACGTTTTTATGGCGGAATTAAGTGTCATATGTGCTGTAACTATGCAACTCTTCAACCTAAAAAGCCTGTTCTGTTAGTGACAGTGTGATTTACTCTCACTTTCTTTCAGTCACTCATTATTCAATGTGGCTTTTGGTGAGCTGGGCTCACTGCTGTTCCCTGGTGAAATCCAGTCTGGCAGACAGCGATCATTTGCAAGACTGGCTGAAGAAACTTACCCTTCTTATTCCAGAGGTAGGTTAAGGGAGAGGTTATTGCGTTACTAATTAGTGCATAATATGGAACAAGCTTACCTTCAGTTTCAGGTTGCCATTAAATTCAAAACATGTTGTTTCCTGCTAAAAGTAGGCAGGACCTGACTCAATGACTTGCAATCCCATATAAGAAGTAATCTTTTGGAGTTGAAACACCATGTAAGAAGGCACATTTGTGGTTGATTGCAAACCAGTTTATAAACTCCTGTCTTTGTTCTTGGCTTCTGTATGAGGGTAATTTTTTCATGGTAATTTGTTGAAATTCATGGGTGATGCCATCTAATGTGCATTAGTCTAAATATACTTCCCCCATTATATATTCTTTTTTCACGTTTATTTTTTATCACAAAAGGAGATGAATGAGAGTTAATATAAAAATGTTTATTACCAAAATCTTTGCCTGGCTTGATGTAATTCTTTCTGATGTAAGAAAAAACTTGAATTGCATGAAGATATGCACAGCATAAAATGTTTGTCTTTACTAGTGATTGCTTAAAGGTGCAATATGGACATGATGTGGTAATTATTATCTGCTGCTTTATTGCTCAAGCACAGAAAAAGCTTACACGCTGACTCCGCTTAAAAACCCTAGAAGACAAAGAGTGCAAAGTTCCCAAACTGGATTAGAGATAGCCTGTGGGTACATTTCTTTGAAAAAGAATAAAAGAAAGAAGAAAATAATTCTTGTAGGGAAATTAAACCAAGTAACTATGTAGTTAGGAATGAGTAAGTGCTACGTTCCTTCATCACATAGATTGCCCCAATTTGCCCAGATGTGATACTTTGCATTTTAGTAACTATTTGGTTTTCTATTTAGTAACTGGCTGTTATCTTTACTCATACATAACTCAGGAGACGAGGGGCACAGGCAGGTCAGCTTTTTTGTTAAGAACAGCATCTTTGGTGTGTTCATGCAAGTAATTTAAATGTATGTTATTTGTAATAGCATTTTTAGAAAGACACATTCTACCCTGCATAACATGCTAGATTTTGAGAGGAAGTTCCTATGTACATATGAAAGAAACATCAAGAAGAAAAAAACCTTCTGATTTAATGTAGTTAATCATTGAATTCTTTGGTTTTTCATGAAGACTGCTGTTCGCCACGAGTCTTGCAATGGTTTGTACAAGTTATCTCTCTCTGGACTGGATGGAGGAGACTCAATTAATCGATCTTTTCTGCTGCTGGCTGCATCAACGTTATTAAAGTTTCTCCCTGATGCTCAAGCTCTGAAACCAATCCGGGTGAGGATTTCAGGAATTACAAGACTTTATCACAGATCTATTTAAACTTCCTTTTGTTAATACACAGAGAAAAAATAATAGCGTTATCACGTCAGACAAATTACCTGACTACGTCTGACATAGTGTTTCTGATACACTGAGATATTAAGTCTTTTGTTCTTTTGTCTGATGTGCTTCAGACCAAAAGCAATTTCTTTTCACAGATAGAGGATTATGAAGAAGAAACAGTGCTGCGACCAGGTTGTAAGGAATATTTTTGGCTGCTGTGCAAACTGATTGATAACATACACGTCAAAGATGCAAGTCAGGTAGGGCTTGCTTTGTATTCATATGAATGTTTGCTTTGTATTCATATAAATGTGAGTATTCAAAGCACTTTTATGCAGCATGAGACATTTTTACTGAAGATCTGGTGAACTGTGAACAGCTCTTGGATCTTTCCCATCTCACAGCTTTCCCTAATCTCTGATATGTACTTAGTAGCTCTTGGCCAAAGGAAGCTTCAGTTACTGAACTGGAGAATCAAGAAGGGGGAAGGGTATACTACACAAAGAGTGTGATCTTAAGTGAAGGTGACAGACATTGGGAGTACTGTATCTGTGAGATTCACTGTTCATAATTCCAGTGTGGTCTAAGGAGGAGGTAATCAAGTATTAGACTAAAGCTGAAAAAGGAACAAATGTCAATTAACAGCCACTTAACACAGGTTAGAAAACTCACTCACAACTCTTGAAACATCTCAAGAGGGTTAAATTACTTTAGGGGCAAACTCTGCAACTGCTTGTACTGGCTCATGGCCTTGCATAGGTCTTTCTAATTCATTCTTAGAGTTGTGGCAGGAGTGTGGAAAGGGAAGTCAGATAAAGCCTTGTCTTGGTTTCTCTGGAATGGAAGAGTCTTGTCCTCTCCTGACTCTGAATGTTCTCAGTAGAGGCAAAAGTTTTGCTCCTTTGTTCCCTATCACTCTCTTCCTCTGCTCTGTTTCCTTCCATTTCCTTCCATCCAATCCTAACTATTCTATGATTTCTGTTTTATTGAATCTCTTAGCTATAGGCTGCAGTTAGGCCTGCTTCTTCTCTGTGTTGCTCAAGGAAGACATGCTAATGGGACTTGTAAAACTTCTGATGACAAACTGTGTGTTCCTGTGAGAATAGCAAGGAAACATTTCTCTTTAAAATAATGCTTTTCCATTTTTGGGGGGTATGGTATTATATTTGTGGGATCTGGAATTGAAGAATAAGCATTACTTAATTTGAACTATCACATTGATCTTAAAAAACAGTTTCTGTATAAAAATGCATTAAAATATTGTTGCAGGCATGCTTGAAAGATGAGTTTTAATTGTCCCTTTGTGCAATAACAAAATTTCATCCAAAAGCATAGCCATAGTTTTAGACTGGGCTTATAAATTGTAATTCATGGAGTTCATCATTATTTTCCATTTATATTCCATTTTCTTTATTTTTAATCAGACAACACTGCTTGATTTAGATGCACTAGCAAGACATCTTGCTGACTGCATTCGGAGGTAAGGTTTGATAACTAATTTCTCTTGTAAAGTGCGTCATATTTAGTGGGATAGAGCTTTAACATTTCTTTTATATGTATATGTACATATAGCAGAGAAATCCTGGATCATCAGGATGGCAACATCGAAGATGATGGACTTACAGGACTACTTCGCCTTGCAACAAGTGTCATTAAGCACAAACCACCATTTAAATTTTCTCGTGAAGGCCAGGTAAGAAAAGACCACAAAGAGATCTAAATCATGTCATCTCTTGCTGCTGTACTTCTTCATTTCACCTGTTTTTCCACCATTTTGATTGCAGGCATCAGTATATCATGTTTCTAGTGTTAGGATGATCGATAAAAGCACACATACAATCATGGAATAGTTTGGGTTGGAAAGGACCTTAAGATCATTCAGTTCCAACTCCCTGCCATGGCCAGGGACACCTCACACTAAACCATGGCACCCAAGGCTCTGTCCAGCCTAGCCTTGAGCACTGCCAGGGATGGAGCATTCACCACTTCTGTGGGCAGCCTGTGCCAGTGCCTCACCACCTTTGCAATAAAGAACTTCTTCCTTATATCTAACCATATTAAAAAGTAATACATACAGTCCCTTTCCTTTGTAACCATACTAAATTTCAAAGTAGAGTTCTTGCATCCTTGAAATGTAATTTATTTTCATTCATAGCCTTTAAATGATTTCAGTATTGATCAGCATCAACTGATTTAAGTCATTAACAACAGCTGCTTTTTGACCATATCCTGGATCAGCTTGTGATCTAAAAGCAGCATTTAAGCTCTACATCTGCACAGTGGTATACACCTCTGAAAAGAATATTACATTTCACCTGTGCTTGTTAGATGGGACAGGAGCCAAGCAGGGGAAATTGCTGAAAAATTCCTACTTTGTGTTTCAAGGACACATTGTCTATTAAATAAAAACCTTGTGGTGATGTTTTCACCTGGTATAAAACCTGATTTAAACTGATGGGTTTTCCTACAGGCTGCTCAGAGCTTATGATTCAACCTTTAGTGAGGTTTCACCAAGACAACAGTCCTCTGTATCTAACTAGGTTGTATCTATCCTATGGATTTACTCTGTTATCATAAAATGGTCCTGAAGGTAGTTTTCCTCACCAAAAGTTTCAACAGTGTCCACGTTGTACAGTACCTAATGGAAAATTGCACTGCTAATGGCATTTTAACATACTGATACTATGTAATTCTCCTGGAATAAGTGCCTTTTAAGTATGGAGAGCTTACAGATTAAATTAGAGGAAGAATTCAATTCACAGAGTGCAGCGTGGAGGATGATGCAGAAATCTAAGTAGTGGAGGTACCCAAAGATCAGGTTTATGTAACTTGGATATGTGGAAAGTATAAGAAGAAAACAAAAGGGAAGCTTAAGTAGAGAGGAGTGACACTATACAGAACAGTAAAATATGGGGCATGTATGTAGTATATCACAGGGAGGCCAGGAATTTGATTGGAAAAATGGATGAATGTGAGCAGAGCAGTATCCACACAAAGTACTCACAAGGAATTTGGCTTTGCTCAGAGAGAAGGGCTTAGTACATGTTCTGAGACCAAGTCATGATCTAGTATTGATTTTTTTAATTCTATGTACAATTAACACTTACTAATTGCACATTATAAAGCGCATTAGTGAAAAGCTTTGTATTGTGTTCAGTGTAATAGGGTTGTGAAACCACACATTCTGAGCAAAAGCTGGGGAAAAAAACAGCCAGGAAAATACACTGTCAAACACTAAAGATAGATTAGGCTTGCCTAGAGGATTCTGGTGCTCTGCTGGGCCTTTTCTTCCCTACTAATTCCTTCTCTTAGCAAAATCATTTCTGAAGCTACCTCTTTTCTGGTCTGGGATGGGGCTGGTGTGTTAACAAACCTGTTTGAAGAAGGCTGCAGCACAGCACTAGGCTGCAGCTGAGAGCACAGTCTAAAACTTGGCTTAGTAGATGCAGCTGCTCTGCTGCCAAGCTGTAATCATCTAAACCTGACCCGTATAGTTAGGAATGAAAAGGAAGCAGGCTCCTGCCCCTGTAAGCATTCCTGGCACAGATCAGCTACCAAGTAACCAGGTATATAAAATCATTAATTTTGCATGTTTTCTTTCTACAAAGTGTGGAAAAATGTGAAGGATATTTAACCATATTGACAGGGGAAGACCTTACCTTATTATTCATTCATAACCATAAGACCCTGCTTGTAAGATTTTTCTATGATTCTATGATTTTGCATTAAAACTGTGGGAATTTCCCTGCACTCTGGAGCAAAGCTTTTCATGGTGATTTTGCTGTGTACTCTGCAGAAGTCCATTTGTTGAAATTTGTTAAATTTTATAGCACAGCCTGCCTTTTAACATCTAGAGGCTTCATAAGTGAATATTCCTGAGCAGGGAAATACAGGAAGAACAGTTATTAATTGCAGTGTAGAAACTGTAGAATGAAATGTAATAGCTGGATTGGCATCCGGTGCTCAACAAATGGGGAGGAATTTTGTCCCTAAAAAAAACCCAAGATGACATCTTTGGAGGGGGAAAGAGTAATGAAACTTCTGCAGAGGTAGAGGATTTATTGTCTGATTATATGGGCAACTAAAGTGATACACTATTAATATGATTTAATGATTGAATAGAGTTTGGTAAGATTGCAGACATTTTATAAGAAGCAACAGAGTGCAGGTGATGGATCGTGTCACCAGCCCTAGACATAAAGTGTGCACATGAATTGCTGGTTGCTTATGGGTATTTGTTGAAATACAGCTTTATAAATCCTGCTGAGTTTTTTCTTTCATGGTCTGTCATTAGACCACTGAAATTAGTAATTATTAATGTTCACTTTGTAGCTGAAAGTTGGCTTTTTCACCATTCTGCACTTATTTGAAGGTGCTGTAGTTGTGGAAGAAGGTGCTGAAGTTTAGACAGATCAGTCTCTTTTTAGTGTAGTATTATTAGAGTAATTAATAATTAATATTAATCTGGGACAGTATAGGTAAATAAGTGTGTAATAAGTATTTATCATCCAAAGGCAGCCTGACTTGGAACAATTATCACGTCTTTTGTAGCTCAGTTAATACTCCAAACATGAAACATTACAAAGATACACTTACAGCACCCATGGTACATAATTTAGGATGTGTTTTAAGGTTGATTAGCAATTCATAAAACTCAAATCGAGTTATTAAGGTTATGTGCTGTCTTTCACTAGGAGAAACTGGTCCTAACGTTACTAAAATGTGTGTGGTTTGTGAAATCAATTGTGAATCAAGCATAATTCATCATTCTTTTCCACTGGACATGCTTCTCTTTAGGCTCTAGTATGGTTATATTGCACTTTATCTAGTATAAAGTAAGTTGTTGAATTCCCTAATTCAGAACCTGTATACAAGTCAGAAAGTTCTAGAGGTCTAGAAGGTCTGTAGACGTTTCTGTAAGATTGTTAATACATTACTTGTCCTTTAGGAATGTGTTCAAAGTGCTAAATGTGCCAACTGAACTGTTTTACAGGAGTTTCTGAGAGACATCTTCAATCTCCTCTTCTTGCTGCCAAGCTTGAAAGATAGACAACAGCCAAAATGCAAGTCACATTCTTCAAGGGCTGCTGCTTATGACTTGCTGGTAGAAATGGTAAAGGGGTCCGTGGAAAACTACAGGCTGCTCCACAACTGGGTTATGGCACAACACATGCAGTGTAAGAACCTTTATTCATATGCAGATTTTGAGTATTTTGTGGAAAACTAGTCCATTTTTCCACAGTAAACATTCTCTGTTCATTTTGGGTTTGTTTTGAATTTTTGGATTTATAAAGTTCAGTAAAGAAAGTATCAGTGTACTTGTCATAAGGACTTTCATTATACTGAGTAGTCCCACTTTCCAAAAGTAGTGATGATGAAGTAAGACACTGTTGCCACTAACACTGCACTTACAATTCCACTTTGTAGCTCTACTGTTTGTCCACCGTCACTTACAGCAGTGTCACAGAGCAGATGTTGGCATCTTTTGCTCACTTAGCAAATGAGTGGCTTTACCCCCGTGTATGATTTTCAGATCATCTGTTCTTACCTGTGGGTTATTTATAGTGTGTGGTCCTGTTAAATGATACCAACACACAGATAACATTGTGAAAGTGGATTTTCTATGTTTCATTATGCTTGTGGTGGATTTAAATTTCTGTTTTCCCCTTCTAATATGAAGAAACATGGTACATAAACCAAAGTCTATAAACCACACTGAGGTGTAGTGGCTACCAACAGCAGTGTCATGTTTCCAGAGTCTCTAGTATCTCTGCAGTTGACTACAGTCTGTACCCACATGTCTGCATACAGTGCTAATACAGTTTTGTTCTGCCTCTTGGCTTTCATGCTTCCTGTGTTTTGGAAACACAATCCCTATGCATAATATGTAAATTACCAGAATTTGAAGTTACTTAATATTTGATCTTTGATTTGCAAATTCTCAGTGTGCATTTTTAGCTTGATAGATTTCCTTCCACATGCCTGGTTTAAATTCCTGTCACCTGAGGATCTGTAATTTATTATAATCTATGGAATTGATTTAGCACCTCACAATTCAGGAAGCAAAAGAGAAATCTGATCATATTAATGTTTTGTGTTCTGCACTCCGAAGTCTCCTGTGCTCAGGGAAAATACTATGAAGGTTGGATATTTCTGTTTGCTGGGAGTACACCTTCTGCTGCTGAGGTTGTAGCTCTCCAGGTGCAATCATTCATTTTCCACAATTAATATTTTTCTCACTCCCAATCCCAGTAATTCCTGCATGCTGGAGTTTTCTGTCACATCTACCACAGTTGTTACTTCCTTCCAAATACTCTAGATTCTTATGTTCCTTCCTGAGTTCTCCAGAGCCATCTGGTCTGTGCTCCTGCTTCATATTCAGTGTATCTCAGTTTCATGAATGCTAATTTTGTTGCAACTGGCAGAGTGCCATTGTCTCTTCCTGATGTGTGACTTGACGTAGGACTTCTGATACCTCATTTGTTTAAAGTCTTGTTATTCCACTGATGTGATCCAAAGATGCTTAAAACTGGATTTTTCCACTTATCTCTGTAATCTTATTAGTCTTTAAAAATCTTAGTTGTAGTCGTGTCTCCCTGTTCTTCTTAGGAGAAATGTTAAGGAAAATAGCATCAATTTCCTTCCTGTCTTTGCTTTAACATTTTAGTTTTGTGATTCATTATACAAGTGGCTCCTGCCACTTGTGCAGTTGTTGTCCTCTATTCTACCATGTTTTCCTCCTTACTGATTGAAGCCAGGATGCTCTTATGAGACTGCCTTAATTTAATGCATCAAAATGAAGTCTCAAAAGGAAAACATTTTATTAAAGGATCTCTAGTCTATTTTCCTTGGGACAAAAAAAAAGACAATTAAATAGGGTTCCAATTAAAAATACTGTTACTAAGACTCTATTCTGGCAGTCATTAAAATGTACACTGTATACTGTTTTTCAGACTTATAGTAGCATGAATAACGTAAAGTAGTTGTTGTAAAGTTTCAATTCCAGCAGCATTTTGCTTCTTCATTTCCGCCAATGGAGCTTCCTTCATTGATGGGTGAAAGAAGAGAATGACATGGGTGCTTTTTGCTACTTCACAGGTGGTTTTCACTGAAGACCTTTGTGTGTTTTCAGCAGGTGATACTCTAGGAAATGAACTGCTAAGTAGCTGAGTCAGTGGACTTCTTTCCTCCTTTTCTCAGCAGGGCTAGCAATTAATGCAGACTCTGAGCTTCTTAAAGAGGGTATTTAGGTAACCTCTGTTGTTGCTCATAAAATTGCAGTTTTGGAGTTTTGCTTTCTTCAAAGACCAAGACTAATAAAAGCATTCAGTTCAAAGTAGGAAACAAGACCAGCCGCTTTGCTTCCTGGAAGTTTCATATAGTGTCTGATGTTAAGTTTGGAGCAGAAGCATGATGAGAAGGTGGAGTAGGGAGACATACACAGTCATTCCAAGAGGAAGAAATTAAGATTTCTTTTGCTTAAAATAGAATGTAAATATTACAAGTTTGGGTACAGGTTTCCCTACCTGAGAAAAGGCTGTTTTCTGTTGCGACAGTGAGGAACAAAGAAGATAGGCTCAAATTTACCTTTCTGCTGAAGATCCATATGGAAGAAGGAAAGCTTTTACTATGAAAATGAATACAAGTCGCTTAAAATCCCAGGGTGGAGAAAACAAGATCTTCCTGATCCTTTCCTTGTCAAATTCCTGAAAGCCCTTTCTCAGACTGAAGTAGGAGGAAGATGCTCCCGACTGTTCTCATGAAGTACAAAGTAGTAATCTGGGTTTTTTGTAATTACAACTTGATGAGCTGTAAGCAGCATGATAGATGCTGAGTCCTTAGATCAGAAAGGGTGAATTGAGATGTTGCAATTTAAGGATTTCAATTAAAGGAGGGAATTCTGTGGTGTTCCACCATGCTTATTACTTTGTTAGGAGGTTAAACATGGAGGAGAGCTTTGTTTCAACTGACTGATCAGCCCAATGTAACCAGGTAACATGAGGTCACCCTGCTGAGATTTGTTGAAATAGAAGTTAAACTTTTCCCTTCCCTACTTAAAGCTGCAGGGCTAATAGTTGTTTTGATGCTAGTGCCAAAATGAAGATTACAACAGTTATTTGTTGTGCAACAGAACATCTTGTGGCTCTGGTCTCTGAAGACGTGAGGATCTGTTCAGAGGATGCCAAATAGTTTCCTGAATTTATAGCTGGTAGTATGAATTGAGAATAATCCTTAATGAGCCTTTAATCTGTGACAAAATAATTAAGGATTTAAAATCCAAATCTTGAATCCATGTGGTTTTCGTGGATTGTAAAATGAATCCAGACTCCTTTTTTTTTCCTTTTTCTCTGTATATCTGAACATAGACTTCAATAGAAGTGCTGAATTACTTATGGGGACACTGTCTTTTTGGAGAATGGTATCTTTGGGTAGGAATAGCAAAGCTAGATGTAAGTTCTTGTGCCAAACTTCTTGCATACCAAGGAAAACGGGCTGCAGAATTTCTTTGGATGCTGGATTAGTTCCTCTCTAATTCAGTGCTTGTGTCATCAGGTTGCCTCTGCAGCTCAAAGGAATAATTGCCCATTCCATTCTCCAGCGTGGGATGCTAGAAAGAGAAGCTTGTCAGTGTCTAGAAGCACTGTTAATCACTTACAAATGGTTTGTCTAGTCTGGTTACCATCTTCTTGACTGGCAGATGAGGAGAACTTTCCCATTCTTCCAATTTCTTGGCAGCCATATCAGAACAAGGCTTATTAAGAAGACTGTCTAGTGCCACGCTGTAAGAAACAGATTGCTACATCTGGTCTGAAATATAAAGGAATATAAAGCTTATAGGGAAAGAAAATGTATTTCCAACCTGATTCTCTAGGCAATTCACTTCTTGCTCACCCCTATTTTTCTCGTAGATTGCACATTTCTTTGGTATGTATGGCTTTGAAATGCAGTAAAAAAACATTCCTTCTCTTCCTGTAAAAACTGTTCCCAAATTTATTCCATCTTGTATATAGCCAACCACTTTATTTCACTGCGCTTTTGTGTCTTACCTCTGATAAGCTGCTGTCCATCTTCTATAGAATCATAGAATAGTTAGGGCTGGAAAGGACCTTAAGATCATCCAGTTCCAACCCCCCTGCCATGGACAGGGACACCTCACACTACATCATGTCACCCAAGGCTCTGTCCAACCTAGTCTTGAACACCACCAGGGATGAAGCATTCCCAACTTCCCTGAGCAACCCATTCCAGTGCCTCACCACCCTCACAGGAAAGAATTTCCTCCTTATATCCAATCTAAACTTCCCCTGTTTAAGTTTTAACCCGTTACCCCTTGTCCTATCACTACAGTCCCTAATGAAGAGTCCCTTCCCAGCATCCCTATAGGCCCCCTTCAGATACTGGAAGGCTGCTATGCTGGTCAAAAAGATCTTTTGCTAGTATGGCATCCTTTATAGTAGATGTCTTTCTGAAACCAGCTTCTCTTCTGAAAAAGGAGGTCTCACTTGGTGTGTGATTGTCTCTGATACTAAATTTGTACTGTTACATGAAGGGATGGCTCCCAAGCTTGTCTCTGTGGGTGCAGAGG
The DNA here is from genome assembly GCF_033783945.1 of Neopsephotus bourkii. Lineage (NCBI taxonomy): Eukaryota > Metazoa > Chordata > Aves > Psittaciformes > Psittacidae > Neopsephotus > Neopsephotus bourkii. The sequence continues at coordinate 4,010,228 of NW_026901735.1, forward strand.
CTTACTTTGCTCTACTGCAGTGTTACACAGGGGTGTGTGAGAATGGGTAGTGGAAACTGAGTAATTTTTGTGCTGGAGGAATGACTGGTGTATGTTTGGGAGCTCCTAAGTGTAGTATGTGATGAGATAGAAGTATGTGCCCAGTGGTTTAGGCAGTGCAAGTGTTAAGGGAGCTATGACTGGCTTGTATAGAATCACAGAACGATTTGGCTTGTAAAGGACCTTAAGATCATCCAGTTCCAACCACCTTGCCATGGGCAGGGATACATCACACTAGACCATGTTGCCCAAGGCTCTGTTTAACCTGGCCCTGAAAAACAAATTATAAGAACAAATTTCATGTGTTTATTATGTTTAGAGTTTATGGATGCTCTTGATAATAATGTTATGTTGTGGTTTTACCAAGATTCAGTTTAAAGGAAGAGATTGGAAGACCATTGCTATGTGTAAAACTACCACCAAAACAAGTGTGAGAGATGATGCTTGCCATGAGCAATGCTTTGGAGAGCACAGCACATCACTTGCAGCCCATAGTGTGGCACCTGGAAGGGCTCACTGCTGTATCAAGCGATTTTCCCAATGTACCTGTAGTGCATTAGGTACCGTCTAGCTCATGTCTGTAAATGTAAACTGCAGAAACAGGATGCATCTTACTAAAGTAAGCATGAAGTTTTAATTGTATTTATGCTTTTTTAATTGGACTTTTAATTGATTTCTTTCTGCATGTGTGATGTATGTGTTTTACAGCTTCCCATGCACCTTACAAGTGGGATTATTGGCCACACGACGACGTTCGTGCTGAATGCAGATTTGTGGGTCTAACTAATCTTGGAGCAACGTGTTACTTGGCATCCACCATTCAGCAGCTGTACATGATACCAGAGGCCAGACAAGCAATATTTACTGCAAAGGTGTGCTTCTGATAGAAGTTTAAATTTAGAATTGATGCAAATGCTGATAAAGTATAAATTTTGAGACATCTTGATAAAGGATATTTATGCAGGATTTAGTTTGCTTTTTCTTCAGTTGGATTATTCTGCTGATGTCTGAAGAGTTGTCTTTTTTAATATATTTGTAATGCAGTAGGATATTAAGGTGGCATTATGATAAGACGTTCTCAAACTCTTACTTCTGTTGCTATCAACTAGATAAATTCAAGTTTGGGTTTATGTGAATTGTCTGTTGTTTCTTAACTCCTAATTTGTCATTTTGTTAAGGTAAATGTCATTCTCATTCAATGTTTATGAAGGCCCACAGCATAGACTCATAGAATAGTTTGGGTTGGAAAGGACCTTAAGATCATCCTGTTCCAACCCCTGCCATGAGCAGGAACACCTCACACTAGAGCAGGTTACTCCAAGCCGCGTCCAACCTGGCCTTGAACACTGCCAGGGATGGGGCAGCCACATCTTCTCTGGGCACCCTGTGCCAGCACCTCAGCACCCTTGCAGTAAAGAACTTCTTTATATCCAACCTGAACTTCCCCTGTTTCAGTTTGAACCCCTTGTCCTATCACTACAGTCCCTGATGAAGACTGTCTCCAGTCTCCAGCATCCTTGTAGGCACCCTTCAGATATTGGAAGGCATCTATCTCATGCTACCAGAAGTACACCAAGTCCTGTAAATTACCATACATTCATGAGATAACAATATTACTTCTAGCTATTCATTTTAAAAGAGAAAGCTTCGTTTTGGTCCCTGTCATCACCAGGGCATGTATAATGTGTGAAACACCCTCATTGCAGTGACCTCATCATTTTTTATCATTGTATTAGTGGAAGTATTCCCTTAACTTCATTTAGAATTAGCCATTTATAAAGAAACAAAACAAATTCAATACAGCTGCTGTTGTGTGTGAAATGCATTATATAGGGGGTGGATCAAAACTCCCACAGAAGCGAATTGATAAAAATTACCCCAAAATTACTGCAGTCTTTGTAATACCTTCACAAAAGCTCCCAGCTGCAGTAAATTTTTAGCAGATAGAGTCATTATTTGACTTTGGTTTTATGTTGACATGCCAAAAAATTGAGTAGGTGGTGCTTTGTATACAAGTGTAAAATAGTGCACTGTATGTTCTTGTACACAAGCGTTTTCTGTAATTGTCCATAATAAAGTGGTTGGAGTTTTCCTTCAAAAGATGGTTATTTCATCTGTTTAAGGGCTGTTTGGGGAAAGTTACAAGCCAAAAGATAAAAGTCTTCTTTTATGGATTTCTTTTAGTATTCAGAAGATATGAAACACAAGACCACTCTACTAGAGCTCCAGAAAATGTTTACATACTTAATGGTAGGTGCAAATAGAGGATATTTTATAAAGTATCTTATTTTGGGGGGGGGTGGAGAGGGAGACATGGGCAAGAAAAATGTTACTATTCTATATGTCAGCATCTTAAGTCCTTTATGTCTTAGTTCTGTAAATGAGCGTCTTAACTGAAATACCTTTTACTTACTTGAAAACTATTACTTAGCAAATCATTTAAGCAAATGTAATGGTTTCCATGAAGGGACAATGTAATCCTAATCTAAGATAGGTTTTGATATTGGGCACCAACTGTCAAGCTAGGAACCAATTAGCAAGCACTCAGGCATTACTGACTGTCTAATGTGTTCTTAAAAGATGTTTGTGAAGTTAATGGGAACATGAGGATCAGGTGCCACAGTCTGAACATCCTTCATTTAAACCTTTCACCCCCAGCACATTAATGCTCAAGTGATAACAGAATGTTACCATAGTTATGGGACACTAGCTACAAGTCTGAAAATCAAGCTGGTTTTTAGTTACTTGCTGTGGCTGGGCTGTGCCCTGTGTGGACACCCTGTGCACTTTCATTGCTAAATGTCCGAGCGGCCCAGGAGCTCCCCGGCCAGCCGTCTGCTTGGATGCAGTAACAGGGTGGATTCAGACAGCAGGCCAGGTTGAAACTGGGTAATTGACTGTGCCTTCCTAATGAAGTATTTGATTGTTACAGGAGCCCTCCAGGTAAGAATCTGGGACAGTTCTATTATTACACTGCTGTGTCTAGTCCAGTTTCCAAACTGACTTTGTGAATGGTCAATAGAAACTGTTCCAGCAGAAATGACTGCATCAGTCTTCTGTATGGATTTAAGATATTTAGAGATATTTTGTATGTAATAAGGTGAATAAATAGTCGTGAATTACACAGATGCTGGGGAGATCACAGTGGGCTTCCAGCTGGATTATAAGAATTTAGCAAAATGGTGCTTCAAGGAGCCTCCCCAGTTCTAGCTGAAGATAACCACTGGAAGGACCCTAACAGCAGAGTTCCATCACCACCAAATGCAGCCTGGCTGTCCTGTTAGGATGTTTTGATTCCATATGTGAGCACCATGCCAAGATCCCAATAAATTATTTGTTCTTTTTAACAAACACCTTGCCATGAGGGACTGTCCAGCACTGTTGCCATTCACCTTGTTTCACACAGACCTTGATGTAAAGGGTTCTGAGCCTGATTCTTTGTATTTGTGAAACAACTTGTTTGCCCCAGTTCCCTGGTGATAAACTATATTATTTTATTCATTGCATTTTCCTTGCTCCAGTATTTTAAAGGCTGATCTAATGAAATAAAGCATTAAAAAGCCACTAAAAACTTTGAGATTCCAGAACCAAACAAAATGAGGCAGGTCAGAAGTGTTCACTGTTGTTAAAATAGTGAGACATTCCTGAAATAATGAAAAACCTGAGGAGAGCTGAGTGGTTTTGTTCTTGGCGTTGGCTTTTGTGGAAGAAATTCATGACCACTTTGAAGACAAAATAGAGGAAAGGAATTTAGGCGGGTAGTGCTGCCATAAATCATAATAAAAATAAATCCATGTATTTATATAAGCATAAAATAATACAGGAACATAAAATCTTGGGATGATTTACCATTATTAAATGTTGGAGAAAGACTTTTTCCAAACAAGGTAATACTTACAGGAAGCACTGTCTTAACACACATCCTTAAAAGAAAACATTATGTACGTTGTTATTTACAACAACAAAGTTCCTTCTGCTATAAGTAAATTCTGCATTCCCAGTGTGCAAGGCAGTGGAACAGGGGATGTATTCTGAAGAACTGCTTTATATGGCACATTCTGTTCTCTGACTAAACACATACATGAGAGCTAGGTGATAAGTTTATACCATAGAGAAGTCTGAAAGAGAATGAAGCAGTTGTCAAGATTTAAATCAATAAGGTCCGGAAATACATAAACACAGGCTGACATCCTTCATCTTGTTTTGTATCTGAGCAGCTATGCAGAAAATGAATGTGACACACTTTCAGCCAAGTTACTGTCTTTTATTGAGTCACTTTATGAAGTGTTTATTAAACATTATTTAATATTTTACTGATGAGTTTCATAATAATCTGTTAAAAATGGGTTTACATTTCATCTGAAGCATTTAAACACTTAACTGTAACACCCCAAGTATGTCCCTTTTTAAATAGGCATTTATATGTTACATATGTTTGATGTATCTGTGTAACATAAAATATAAGGATTGCTGTTGATATGCTTTGCTTGGTATTTTTGCCTTCAAGGAAAGTGAGTGTAAGGCATACAATCCAAGGCCTTTCTGTAAAACCTACACCATGGATAAGCAGCCGCTGAACACTGGAGAGCAGAAAGATATGACAGAGTTCTTCACTGACCTAATAACAAAAATAGAAGAAATGTCTCCAGAACTGGTGAGTTATTAAGAGGGGGTAAAAGGGAACTTGAAAACTTACAGATTTGCTCAAATTTCCTTGACAGAATTTATTAATTCATTCACAGAAAAATACAGTGAAAAGTTTGTTTGGAGGTGTTATCACAAACAATGTTGTTTCTTTGGTAAGTATTCATCCCTCATGCTTGCCTGTTAAAGATTAGTGGGTTTTTAACTTCTCAGAACAGTTACTTCATTGCTTTCCTCTCTCATTGCTGTGATTCAGGACTGTGAGCATGTCAGTCAGACTGCTGAGGAGTTCTATACAGTAAGATGCCAGGTGGCAGATATGAAGAATATTTATGTAAGTACTGCCAGGCTGAGATGTGTACCATAGATCACAATCATAACCAGGTGCAGTCGAGTATAAAAGACTGTACCATACACTGTTGAATGTGTTGGTGCTTTCTGTATCTAATTTTGGTGTATTACTAGGTTTATATTACTGGGTGATTTGATTGAATTGTTTGATCTTTTCAATGCAACATGCTATCAGCTGGTGCCATTTGGAATGGAGTAAGGATTGTGTTACAGTCAGTAATTGCTACTTGCTTCTGTGCTTTAAAAATACCATGGCCATTTTTATATAAGAGAATTGTAAATGTCAGAAGGTTTTACAGATACATGCACTATTGCTTATTAAGTTAATTTAAAACTTACACCAGCATAATTTTAGGTTTTAAACAAGTATTAATCCCCACACTTGGAATTTGAATTTTAAGTACTTAAATTCTTTGGGACAGCTTGGAATATTGAGTGCCACTTTTCTGAATTGGCTCCTAAATTTTGTGTTTGGGTTAGGAAGTGGTTTTCCTGTCAAACTCTGCTCTTAGTTCAGGTGCGTGTACTTCTTGCAACCTTTTTGATGCCTTTGTCCACCTTTACTTCCATAACTTAATGGCAGTGTGAAATTTACTGTAAGATTGCAAGAGAGGGGTTTGTAAAGCGAGCCATGCAAGCACAAGATATAAATACCTAGGAAAAATCTAAGTTCCTTCTTTGTTTCTTCTGTTAGGAATCTCTTGATGAAGTAACTATTAAAGATACCTTGGAAGGTGACAACATGTATACGTGTTCGCATTGTGGGAAGAAAGTGAGGGCTGAAAAAAGGTATGATTAAGAAGAAGTAAAGTTTCCTCATGTGTCTTTTTAGTAAATTACTGAAATTACCACTGGAGTGAGAGTAATCCTGTAGATGTGGTTTCATTTGGTTTGCCACTGTGTACGCCTGTGAGGATGTGGTCCCTGTGCAAGTGAGCACATAAGTAGGAAATCAAATTGCCAAAACAAAGAATATAAGGTAACTTAGCAAAAGACCACCTAGAGAATAAAATGGTTGTGACCTTTTTCAATGTAAATAAAAGTAAATTTGGAGAAATTAGTGCCTTTTGAAATCTGTTGCTTCTCCTGGTATTAATTCTTTCAGAGATTATTCGGACTTGTGTTACTCATTATGCTGTGTAATTGCTTAGGGTTTCATGCATAGCTCCAAAGTTCTTAACTGAAATTCATAGTTCTAGAAATCATAGAATCCCAGAATGGTTTGGTTGGAAAGGACCTGAAGCTCATCCCGTTCCGACCCCTGCCACAAGCAGGACACCTTCCACTAGAGCAGCTTGCTCCAAGCCCCTGTGTCCAACCTGGCCTTGAACACTGCCAGGGATGGGCAGCCACAGCTTCTCTGGGCACCCTGTGCCAGCGCCTCAGCACCCTCACAGGGAAGAACTTCTAATTAATATCTTACCTAAATCTCCCCTGTTTAAACCCATCACCCCTTGTCCTAACATTCCAGTCCCTGATGAAGAGGCGCTTTCCAGCAGCCTTGTAGGCCCCCTTCAGACACTGGAAGCTGCTCCATGTAGCGAAAATGTTTTGATATTTTAAAAAGTCTGCTAATAAAAAGAAAGCTGAATATAAAAGGTGTATTGGCTTTATGTCACAGCTAAGAAATTTCTGTTTTAGAGATGACAAACCTAATAGTTTTTGTAGCTGTTAAAACAACATGGGTGAAAGAGAAACCTACTTTAAAGTCAGTATTGTGACGTTTATGAGATTTAATACACAATATGTTCTGCATTGAAACTCATCAGTTACAGGAGAGTAACTCCATATAATGAGGGGATTTGCATTGTTAAATACGTTCAGGACTCATTTTATGGTATCAGTTTACAAGACTGTCATTCAAGCCATAAGTAAGTTCGATGTTTCTTCCAAGACATGATGGTAGGCTAGATAGAATTGCTCAGGAGGCTGAGTTTAACCTTCTTGCTGCCCTGCTTCAGGGCATTCTGATAGCTGAATTTTATATTCATCTGTCTTAGCAATTCCACTTTTATGTTTGAAATAAATGTGTTTAAAATCTTTGTGAAAATACAGTTCAACCTGCTAAGCTTTTGTAAATCATGATTATTTTTAATCCTTCAGGGCATGTTTTAAGAAACTACCTCGAATCTTAAGCTTCAACACAATGAGATACACATTTAATATGGTAACCATGATGAAGGAGAAGGTCAATACACATTTTTCATTCCCGTTGCGTTTGGATATGACACCTTACACTGAAGATTTCCTCATGGGAAAAAGTGACAGAAAAGAAGGTATGCTTCATAAAACAAATTCAGCAAGCTTTGCCTCTTTCATCTGTACCACTTCATGTGTGCATAACATAAGCAAACAATTCATTTTAAACAAGTAAAATCAAAGATCGTTTTAATCAACCTATTACACAATTTAATATGAGAAAACTGGCCAGTTATTTCTGCTTTCATTTACTATTCAGTTTGAATTATTCTTACATTTGTTTTTAAAATATGAGAGAAATTACACATAATTACCTACAGTTTGTTGCTGGCTTATTTTGATTTTCAGAGTAATATTTGACTTCGGCTAATGGCTGACAAACTGCCATCATAAATAGGATGTGCTAACTAGGCCTAACTTCGTTATTAGTCCTCATCTCTGCAGTAGTGATGTTCTGCAGTGATTGTTTCACAAGGGTTGGGGTCTGTGCTCCTTGTTCTGGGTATGGAGTTTCTGTCTGTCATCATTGTACTGTGCTGAAAAGAAGTGCAGCTATAGGAAACATATATATAGGAATCATATATGGGAGTCATATATAGGAAATGTGTACGTAAGGCATACTCATGTTGGAGTTCAGGTGTTTAGATAATAACATTAAATATTGCATTCCATTCTTGCAGGGTTTAAGGAAGATGGTGGATATCTGAAAGAAACTGAAAGTTATGAATACGATCTGATAGGCGTCACGGTTCACACAGGAACAGCAGATGGTGGGCATTACTACAGTTTTATCAGAGATATAGTCAATCCGCATGCTTACAAAAACAACAAATGGTGAGTTATGCCAAACAGCATCTTGTAATTTCTTATTTTAACATAACTACTATTATTTGGCTTTGTCCAACACAGTTGTTTAGGAGATAAGTGCTGTCGGTTCCTCTCAAAAGCACAAGAGGTTGGGATTTGATAGGTGTAAGCATGTTAATTTACCAGCATATGGATTTCTGTGCTATAGCTGTAACAGTTGGGGCGTGCCTTGGATGCAGGAGTAGCAGAACACCCCACCAGCCTCACATTACAGCCAGTGCTTGTTTCTTGACAGGACTGTTAATGACTATAAATCTATTCCAGTCAAAAATGAACAGTCAGATTTAATAGATTGTCAGAAAATCTGGTTATTAACCTTTGACAAGCGTACTGCTACATTTATGGTTGTGGAATTCAGTCCTTTTAATTTTGTCCATTTTCAGTGGCACAGCAGCTTGAATTTTTCTTCACTTTGCCACACAGGATGCAGTGAGTTTAGAAACGCTGCTGCAATAGCTGGGTTATCTAAATCTGTTCTTACTGTGCTTTTTATATATGGAATTGTTTTCACATTCGATTTCCAATTTGATCTAGCTGGTGATCTTCTATTGCCAGCTCCTTCTAGATGCACTTTAGTGACATACTGAAATGTTAGACAGCGTTTGCTTTTCTATCTCTTCTTTTCAAAGATTAAAAAAAGATTCAGGATCTTCTTAAGCATCAGTGATAGATGAATAAATAACTTTGTGACATCCCACTTCTGATGGGGAAAATTCTACATACATTGGGCATATCATCTTTGTGAAGAGGAAGAAAAAGTTGGGAGAAGTAACCTTGGAAAGGGATGAGATATGTGCGTGGAAAGGAGGAGGGTCTTTTTAGGTGACGTAAAGCAGGGAACACTCTCCGCCTGTCATTTCTGGATGCCACATCTTGGATTCTTAGCTGAGGCCTTGGCATAGGAGACAAGATTTCCTCTATTCCCATTCCTCAGAATAGCTAGCTGGAGCATTTTTTAACAGTTCAACTTGTGACCCAGTCCCTTCTGCAGAGGAAAACTACCACAGTTGTACCATCTTCTCTGCCTCCTTCCGCTTTGAGTTCTACTGCTTTATGGAATGATTCTGTATTTAATTTTGATTTCCGTGTCACTCATATTGAAAAAGAAAAGGCAAATGTTCTTGACTGCATTAAAACCCTGCCTGTATGAGAGTCAGGCTGGAAAAATGAGGGAAGTAATGTGTCTCTTGATAAGAAAAACCAAGAACTATTAAATGCTGACTTCTTGCTCTTACTGAAAGGAAGGATCCCTTTTTGGGATCAATTAGTTTAGTTTGCTGTGTTTCAAACAAGGTAGTAGAACTTAATAGGAATACTTAAATCTGAAGAATTGTTTTAAGTGCTTGTTATGCTATGTTTGCCCTTAGGGACAAACAGCAGTTGTTTCAAAAGCTTTCTGTTTTACAGGTATCTTTTCAATGATGCCGAAGTGAAACCATTTGATTCTGCCCAGCTTGCTTCAGAATGTTTTGGTGGAGAAATGACTGTAAGTTCTGACTTCTATTTTTGTCATGTTCAACCATCACCATAACTGTTGTCAGAAGAATTCCATAGGGCTTACGTTTGGTTTGCCATCTGTTGTGAATGTGTATGAAACAAAAGTGTTAGCTGGGTTTTATTAAGCCTTTGACACCGTTGTTGGGCTGTGAACTTTTATCCTGTGTTCATTTAGTAGATGGTTGCTCTTCCACCATTGATCTCTTCAAAAGGTCTCCCTCTCCTTTGGGGGCTGAAAGATTTGACCAAGTGGAAGTGCTTCCAGCTGCTGATGCAGCTTTCTGGTTTTTCTACACTTGCTGTAGTAATAAAGTGTAGAGTAACAAGTGTAGTTAGGACAGTAAAGGAGAAAGGTTTTAATTTCTCCTGTAACAACTCTCATATCATTTAATTTGTGAATATGAATACAGGTATTTTTATGTGGTTTTGAAAGACAGGTATCAGAAGTACAGCGTAGGTATTGTTAATGAATCAAAATGAATTAGGGGAATTAGTCTCTCTCCAAAGTAGAGGTATTTCTTCACTCTGCCTGATTTTATCACCATATTATACATATTGAAAAGTGAGTATGTAACTAATTTAGGAAGCTTTTGCTTGGATGGCTTCTTTGCTCAGACCATTGACTGAAGGAGTAATTACTTCAAGCTTCTGCCTCAAAATAGGGCTTTTTGATCTTCGTCTATGCCTTGTGTCAGTGATTTCCAGATTCTGGTCTGTAAATCTCTTGTGGCCAGATCCTTTTTCATTGGTGACACACCTGAACTAGGAACTTGTCAGATCTGTGAACAGCTTATGCTGTGGTTCAGCGGGAAAGATTGAGCTCTCATATTAGTAAGTGGTTGTCAGGCTAACAGACCTAAAGGATTTCCAGGCTTAGTTTTGCTTTTACTGTAAGGAGATAAAGTTTCTTAAGTTGATGTTTGCTTGCTTTCGGCAGGGCAGGGTTTTGTAATACAATAACTGCTTTATCTTTTGGGTCAGCCCACTGTCCTGTGACATCAGTCTGAATATTTTTGTATGGTATTAATACAGATAATAGTTGAATGACACTCAAATGTTCTCAGGTTATGCTTGAATTGATCATGTTTTATAGTTCTGTATCATTGCATAAAACACACAGTGAATAATGCAGGATCTTACTAGAACAGTCCTGTGAGTAAGAAAACCCCTCTTGTCTGATAAAGACAATAAAACAATATCATATTTTATCTGTCAAATGGATAAAAGACCTTCAGGTGTCTAAAAGGAAGAGGTGTCAATGAGATGGGTGAGGCAGGAAATTGCATGAGATACAGATCACAATATTGCATGGCAACTGTGAAAAATCAAAAAAAGGAGAAAAAAAGAAAGAAAACTACTTTAAACAAGAAACAAATTGTCAGCAGCCTCTCTGCAAGTGTCCTGGTATCATTCACTTGCACATTTGTCACAAACTGTCCATAACCAGACCATTAACAAACTTGTAATGAACGGTTTTACTTTCTTCTTGACAGACAAAAACTTACGATTCTGTTACTGATAAATTTATGGACTTCTCCTTTGAAAAGGTATTTCTCTTCCAAACACTTGTTACATGATTATATTTCTACTTTTATGATTTATCTCTCAAAGCAAAAATGATACAGATGTTTTTCTCTTAAAGACACACAGCGCTTACATGCTGTTTTATAAGCGGATGGAACCAGAGGAGGAAAATGGCAAAGACTACAAATTTGATGTTTCATCAGAATTGCTGGAGGTACAAGTTGATTTGTTTTAACATCATTTTTAAAATGCCATAGGAAATACTAAACAAATCAGGAATCTCCATGACCACAGGAAAGCAAATACAATTTAAATCAATAAGATGACAATTCTTTCATTGAGTTGCTTGAGTTAGGTCAATGTTCTCTTATAGGAAGTAAATTCAGATTTCCATTGAATGCAAGTTTTAGAAATTTTCTCATTCTTTAATTTAATTCTGCATCATTCTGCTTCATATTTATACAAATTGGTAGAACATTGGTTGGTTGGGTTTTGGGAGCACTTACCAGCATTTTGTGAACAGTTGCAGTACTACATGAAGTAGTAGTACCTGTTAACCTCCATCCTTTTCATGCTTTAGTTCCTCAACATCTTCTTGCTTTGAGGTGGGACAAGATAAGAGAATAGTTCCAGCTGTTTGTTTGCACTTTTGCTAGTGGGTTGTGAAATTCCAAGTGAAAGCATCAGTCAGAAAAGGATCCCTTCTTCCCCATAGGCATAGGGTAGCCCAGGTGTTAGGAAAAGGAGTAGGGGAAAAAAGCCCCAGTAACAGCTAAGCCTCCCTGTTCTCCACAGTGATGGGGCTGTTTTCAGGACACTTGGCTGTTTATATAAAGACACTATTTAAGCCGTGTATGGCCTAAAAAATTGGGAAAGGTAGAGCACAGGAGCAGAGTGTTTCACTAGGGATCCCCCTGTGCTAGATACATCCCTGATATGGGATTTGTAAGACATTCTCCTTTTTTATCTCCTGAAAAACCTGTTTCCCTGCTCCCTCTAGGTTATTGCTTTATCACCAATCATGTGTTAGGTTCATAAGTTAAAAGACTCATCGCTAGCCAGCAAAGCAAATTGTGCTTTTCATCCTTCTCTTAAAAATAATAACAGATTTTATCAAGGTTAAACTTTTAAATTATTTTTCTGTGAAAACACTACAGATGTGGTCAAAACCATCATTTTGTAGAGAGGAACGGGGAAACCTGGCATGAAATCCTTTTCTGGTTAATGATGGAGAGACAAATATTCCTATTTGAGAATTTATTGGAAGTTCACAGAGCTCACCAGGCTTTAGGTCAGAACTTAAGCCATACCAGGCTGGGCTGCTGGAAGGTCTGACTGATTGCAGTTAGTGAAGCTGTTTAGAGAGGTTTGGGGGGTTTTAAATTACTACACTATCACAGACAGCACAATAAGGTCTGAAACTGCAGTTCCTTTTTAACCTGTTGGATCAGTTCTCAAAAATCTCAGCCTAAAAATGTAATGAAGTTGTAAAAATGAGATCACAGAAAGAAGATTCTGAGCTCTGTTTCGCAGTCATAAGACAGGCAAAACCAATATTCACTCTGATGTAAATAGCACAACTTTGAGCTAATCCTTTAAAATAAAGAAAATGCTTCCACACATAATTTTTCATAAGAAAAAATGCTACTTTCTTAGCCATGGCAAGCGTTTAAATATTCTTAAAATCATGCTTATGTAGTGAAATAAACTGCTTTCTTGTATCTGATGTTAGCATTTTTTCTTCAGTGGATATGGCATGATAACATGCAGTTTCTTCAAGACAAGAACATTTTTGAACATACATATTTTGGGTAAGTTTTCCTTTAAAACTGTAATATTAATACATCTTTTCTTGCTGATTTTCATCATTTATTTTAATTAACAAATAAAATTACTGACTCTAGGTTTATGTGGCAGTTGTGTAGTAGCATCCCAAGCACACTACCAGACCCAAAAGCAGTTTCCCTGATGACAGCAAAAGTAAGTACTTTGAAAATATGTCATGCTTATTCTATATTTTTTACCTTTTTTACATTTTATTTCAGGCATTTCTATAATTAATGGTGCAATATTATTATTTTTTTCTTTTCAGTTAAGCACTTCCTTTGTGCTAGAGACATTTATTCATTCAAAGGAAAAGGTATTCCATTTACTTGTGAATTCTCATTAAGTAGCTGCATGAATACAGTGGGAAGGATGTCTGTACTTTTTCATTTTAAAAGCCTGATTTTGAGGTGCAGTAAGCACCACAGATGATACAAAGTTAACAAAATAGTGTTATTTAAACACATTTAAAAGCACTGCTCAATGGTAAAAGTGTGGGTTCTGTTTTTAACACATAATAAAATGTGTATTTATATATATAAAATACGTGTAAATACTCCCATGACCAGCAGGAAAGTTCTGTTCCATCTGAACCATCTTTATTCTTAGTCAGATGTTACTTCTTTCTTGTCTGTGGTGGCACGCTACTAATTCTAGATGGTCTGGGATTAGTAAGAATTACGTTTGGGTAGAATTACATGAGTAGCTACTACACATCATGTGCAACTTGCACTGATTTCAAATGTATGTACTGTTATTTTTGTGTAGGTACAACCAGTTCATAAAGTATTTATTATCTGTATGCTCAAGATTTGTTGTTCTGACTGTTTAGAAACGTTTAAGGATTAAGGAGCAATTTATTATTCTAAGTTATAGTTTTTTCTGTATTTCTTTTTGCAGCCTACAATGCTTCAGTGGATTGAACTGTTAACAAAACAGTTTAATAACAGTCAGGCAGCTTGTGAAGTAAGTGACTTAGGAACTCAGCAAAGTACAAACCAACTTTCTATATATTGTTTAACTTTCCTGGAGGTTCGTATCCCTGGAATATTTTGGAACTACTGTATTTGGCATATTTGTGCACTGTGAGATGAAATTCATCCTCTCTGATTACTGCAGATTCTGGGGAATGACTTGACTTTTGTTTGCAGAAACCTGTGGTGAGACCACAGCCCCAAAGCATTTTGACACTGGATAAGACAGAGTGTCACCACCTCTTTATTTGATTATTGCATACTGATTTATGTCATTAAGAGGTGTTCATATGAAATCACACAAGATAAATGGAAAGACAGACTAATGTTTAAGGAGTAGCAGGGCCTGGAGTTGGATCAGAGGGCAGTGGGTTAAAAGGCTGTGATTCAATGAAGAAGCTTAGGGGAGTAAGAGCAGCTGAAGTCGGATTTGGCTGAAAACAAATCAGTATGGCACCTTGCTTGTGAAGCTGTGGACCTTGAACCCAATGTGTAGAAAGACTTAAAAGGCCTAGAAGGAGGAGTTAAAAGATGGAGGAAAGTTTTTATATAAAGCTTTTACAGATTCTGACTGAAGGGAGTCTGGGACAAAATGGAGAGGACTGAGAAACACCAAAGAATTCACTGCGGTGTTAGCCAAAACAATACTGGGATACTGTGATTGGCTTTCTGTGATAGCTTAAATGCACAAGGATCCCAATACATCCTTTATCCTGCCCTAGACCTTTTTCAGCAGAATTAAATGGATTATCCTTTTATAAATTAATTCTGTATTGCTTAATTATTCTATAACATTCCGTATGTGGGTGATACAGTTTGGTTTGTGTAGTGTAGTCTTAAAGATGTGTAGAACAAGTGAAGACATTGAATATAGTAAAGAATACTCAGGTCCAATTACAATAAAAGAGAGAACATCTTGGATTCTTCATATTAAACCATTTTCCCTTGTGACTAAAACAAAATCCTGGGAAACTCAGCTGTATTATTTGCTGAGTCTTAACTTAAATCATTCTCTGTTACTTTTGTATCTTTTCTGTGTCTGGAGGTGATAAGGCTTTTCTAATTCTTAAAATGAATAGAGATTAATTCAGGAACTCCATTCTTGTTTAAGCCTATCCCTATTCTACAAGATTCATTGTAAGCATTGTTTTTTATTCTGTTGACGTCACTTTTCAGGATGAGCATGTTCTTCCAGATAATTGAACAATGACATGCAGAACACAGAAGAAACTGGATATAAGTTAATGTTGATGTTTCCTGCTGTTGATCTTTATTCCTTTCTTCTCACGCACAGAAGACATTTAGATTTCCCTTGGATTAAAACTCACTTATTCCTTAATAATAGTTACATCAATTTCTCTTCAGACTTTAATATCATGCAAAAAGAAGATTGGACTAGAACAAGTTTGGAACAAAACTAACAAAGTATGTATCTTCTGCAGTGGTTTTTGGATCGTATGGCTGATGATGATTGGTGGCCAATGCAGATTCTAATAAAGTGTCCCAAT
Source organism: Neopsephotus bourkii (assembly GCF_033783945.1). Taxonomy (NCBI): domain Eukaryota; kingdom Metazoa; phylum Chordata; class Aves; order Psittaciformes; family Psittacidae; genus Neopsephotus; species Neopsephotus bourkii. The sequence goes on from NW_026901735.1 coordinate 4,025,655, forward strand.
CAGATTGTGAGACAGGTAAGGAAGAATGTTCCTTTCTAAGTCAGGTGACTGCTTGACCCATGAACAGAAACGGACAGTTATTATGACACATACAATGATTCTGAAAGTTTTTGTTCCTTCCTGTAATTGTCTTATTCTTTTCCATTCTTGCATATAACTTAGAGAATATATTTGGCCATGGGAGCATTATTGTTGTTGGAAACAAAATCGATATTAATATAGTGCCATAGTCACACAATGACACAACAGATGCAAATTAAGTTTCCTACAACTGCCTCATGATCTCTAAATTTGAACACATTACATAAAAAGATCTTATTTTCTGAATTAATTCAACAATAATATGTCAGGATACACATTCATCAAACAGAATAGGTTATGTACATTCGGTACTCCTCAAGGCTTCAGTTCTTCTGCATTTGGTTTTTGTGGGTAGATCTGATTTTATATTATGCTACAAAGTTTTGTTAATACCCTTTTCTGGAAATAGTTCAAACCGGAAAATAAACCCAAACCTATATTAGGAGCATTTGATATTCATAAATACAAGTACCATTAATAGTTTCACTTACACTTTGTTTGCAAGTTGGTTAGGTAAAAACCTTAGCATTTACTTTCTCGCCTGAATACCTCAGTTGGGTTTCTGATTATTGAAGTAACACTTAGATACAGAAGCCTACGTAGTTCCTGTATGCAGCATTTCATTAAAGGAATATATTCCTTTAATGGGAAAACTCTATGCCAGATTTCAGGCAAAGCTGATGAATGTTTTACAAATTCTAAGTTACTGAAAGGAATTTCCTTAAAATTTACCCATAAATTCTTATAGCCAGAGGCAAAATAAGAAATACCTTGCAAAAAATATCTAAGCATTCAAAAAAATAGAGGTTGAAGAAACAATAATGTTTATGAGCAGCAGTCTTGAGTCATGTTTCACTAGTGAACAATGCACACCAATATTAAAAGCACTTTTTAGGGCTCCTCTGTCAGATGTGTGTATAAATACCAGGTTTGTTAAGATACGATGTGTCAGTGCAGTAAGAAATGGAATTTAGGTGTCTCAGTCCCAGTTTTAGCTTTGAATTCCACAGAGCTCAACAACAGAATAGTCTTTGCTTAGGAAATCAGTGTTGACATCTATGTAAAAGAATGAACATGTGGAGTTCATTTGCTTGTCCATTTGCAGATGTTCCAGCGTTTGTGTATTCACGTGATACAGAGACTGAGGCCAGTGCATGCACATCTCTATCTTCAGCCAGGAATGGAAGACTGGTAAAATCAAAGCACCTCAGCACTTCTACTTGCTACATGCATTACCCTAACTGCTTGTGTTCAATGAATTATTCAGAATGGGCTCATAAAAATCACTCTGGTTTAGTTTTCTTTATTATTCTACCCAAAGTGCTCTGATGTGTTTAAAAAACACTACTATGGTTGCAGAAGCCAGTGTCTAAAAAGACATTGTTTGAAACATTTGTTCCCTTAGCCTGGGTTTTCAGTATGGCTTTTTCAATGCCAGTAACATGCTGCAAGTGTAAATCTCACTGCTTGCACATGACAATCTGACTGTAGATTGGATACAGGTGCAAATTTTGAGTTTAAGTCTGGTAGAAGAGGTTAGAGATGAGAGGCTTGTCCTGTATCTTGTAACTAAATCACAGGCTTTGTCAAAAAGTAGGAAAAAACGGTTGGATCCCATTTTTTCTGCCAATTGTCTGGAAACCTGTCGCTTTGTCTCCAGTTATGAAATCCTTATCCTTTTTGATACATCATGAGAAGAAAAAGAAAGTGTTTTTTCTTTCATTTATTGGGTTAAGTTTGTAAATCCTGATAATAACTTTTTTTCCAGAGCAAAAATGGCAGAGTTTGTAATAAACACATTGCCAGGACAAAATTCAGGGCCTGAAGATACAGTTTTCATGGCAATAAATAGAATTTTTCTCTGGAAACCTTACTTTAAAAACCCCTGTCACTTGTCAGTGTTAAGGTCCAATTTCCAGTAGATGAGTAAGATCCCCTTCATCAAGGGGACAATTTGAAATAGGAGATCCCCTAATACTGTTTTTATAAGAATTCTTTTCCTGACTGGAATACTGACTCAGAATATTGATTTTGTTGCCCTTTGAACATTTTGACTGACAGATGCTACTTTATGTTAAGCCACATCGTTATGTAGGTTATACTTGACATAAGGGGAAGTGTGAGAGAGCTGCATGTGATAGCAGGACAGAGTAGAAAACTGCAAGTTTGTCTGAATATTTTACTGTGTTCCAGGTTCTAGATGATTTTATGCTCTATGTATTGTGTGACATAACCTAAACTGGGTTTTGTTTTCAGTTCGGATGACATGGATGGGCCTGTGGAGGACATCGGCAGTCGCTCTTGTGTGACGCGCTTTGTGAAGACGCTCTTGTCAATCATGGAGCATGGTGTGAAGCCTCACAGTAAACATCTCACAGAATACTTTGCCTTTCTTTATGAATTTGCCAAAATGGGAGAAGAAGAAGTGAGTATAACCTGGTAGTTTGGAGAACGAGTTGTGTTTAAGCATGTATATATGTATTTTCAAGTAATTCAACTTCTGCTTGTTCCAGAGCCAGTTCTTGCTTTCACTGCAAGCCATATCTACAATGGTCCATTTCTACATGGGAACTAAAGGACCTGAAAATGTAAGTTTGAATATCTTGTGTAACAAGAACCACTTTCCTATTTTACGTATGTCATCATTTGTGCTGTGTCTCTTGAACCACCTTTCAGCTGTTAAATTTAAATTGCTTCACTCGTGTTATCTTTTTCAATGTTTAAGTGAATATAATATTCAAGAAAGATGCTGAATTAGCTATTTCTATTTACTATAGAAATAGATATTAAGAAGAAACAATTAAAGTTGCCGTTACCATGCTATTAATGGTAATAGCAATTGATTGCTTACTTCTGTTTTACAACCTGAGATTTTTAAATGCATTTGCTTTTTTATTAACTAGACCAGTATATCAGGCTGTGTAGTGCCTTCAACCAACCCACCTCTTGTACCTGTAAATACAATTTAGCTTGTGCAAACTGAATATTTCAATGTGAAAATCAAGTGATGAGGTATTCACCTGGTTTGATTCACGCAAGTTTATTAGGTTGCTCTGGATGAATGACGAAGCCCACATACAGGCCCTTTGAAATTAAGGCACAAAACGTCCACAGTGAAGTTATCTTATTTCTTCCTTCAGCCACAGGTTGAAGTACTTTCTGAGGAAGAAGGGGAGGAAGAGGAGGAAGAGGAAGACATACTTTCTCTGGCAGAAGAAAAATACAGACCTGCTGCACTGGAGAAGATGATTGCCCTGATTGCTCTTCTGGTGGAACAGTCTCGCTCAGAAAGGCAAGAGCTTCTGAAAACCCAAAGTAAATTCTAATCTGAGCTAGGGCAGAAAGAAATTACAGATGGTATGGATTTGTTGGAGTGGGTTTTTTTCTGGTGTGCTTTTTTAACAGTCTAAATGAGATTGTGTATGGGCCCATTATATTTTTAACCATTTAAAAGATAAGCTCGTTTAGTTGCCCACATTTGTATTTCTTTTATTTATTTGGTTTAAGTAGACTGTATTTATCACTTTTGTTCAGTTTTATATCACTACCTTTATTTTATTTTATATATTGTGATACAGAGAATATAAGCTACCACTCAGTCCTTTTTCCTTTACCTTAATTACTGAAGTGATAAAGGTTTTCTTTTGTATTTTAGACATTTGACCCTGTCACAAAACGACATGGCAGCCTTAACAGGAGGAAAGGTAATTCCTTCAAATATGACTGTATAAGCCTCATAGAAAAGCTGAGATGCATGTGTACGTACATAACTGTAGACAGTGTGCTAGTATCTCGTTGTTTGTTGCAGGGTTTCCCTTTTTTGTTTCAACATATCCGTGATGGTATCAACATCAGGCAAACTTGCAATCTCATTTTCAGTTTGTGTCGGTACAATAATCGACTCGCAGAACATGTAAGTATCAGAGACTGTAACTGGTTGTTGAAAACCTTATCTGATAAGTGTAAGAGGGTAATTTGTATTCTTTTAACTGAATAAGCACAAGTCTTAAGTGAGTTTTGTTTGTTCTTGTTTTCAGATTGTGTCCATGCTTTTCACATCTATAGCGAAGTTGACTCCTGAGGTATGTGAGCATCCTACTTGTATATTAAATCATCTGTGTTAATATTTTTCTGTTCTAATTTACTTAAATAATCCTTCCCTAACCAAAAATCATTCATGGAAGATGATCCATGGAAGTTTTTGTGACATTAAATGAAGTCTAACTGCACTGTGTATTAAGTTTTCTAAACCTGGTATGCAATTTAAGATGAAGGTTTTATTCAAAGACAATGTATTTCTAGCTTCTCCACCTACATGAATTAAAAGAATTGGTAACAATAATCGTAATTGTCATCTTGTTGTTCAAGTTTTGGGGCACTACTTTGCAGTTCTGTGCATGCAAACGTTTTTCTCAAGTCAGAATAAATTCCTGCCCTGGTAATAACAAAAATGCTGAGAGTTCCAGATGGATTCCACATATGAAACATGGAGCGGAGAAGTTTATGCTCACATAAGGAAGTTCTTATATAGTGCTGTCAGGAAAGGAAAAATAATCAGGAAAAATTGAGGGCTTGTCAAGCAGAGGAGTTATGACTGGCAAAGAGGCATGTCCAAAATTGCTCTCATGACAGCTTTGCTTTGTGTGAGGGAATGGACACTGTCGGGTGACAGTGTACTTCCCTCCTCATGCTAACATATGCTATGTTTTTATGCTTTCTTTGCTTTGCACGCACACACACGTGTACCAGAGATGTTTTTGGTGAGGTGCAAAATACATAACAGCAGTAGTAAGCACTTTTCTGGAAGCATTGTTAAAAGCTGGGCGAGTCTTAGCAAACTTAAACAATAAAATTCATAGTAGAGCCAACGCGTTAGTGTAGAACTGTTAGTTATTTCAGGGGAAAACAGTGTAACCCTCAGAATGTGCTGCTTTAGGATAAACTATTCAGGATCCATCTTGTGTGTTATGCAAATACCTAAGAATAATACCTTTTCTGAGGCAGGGAAATCTTGTATGTGTATAAACCAGGGTAAATTGGTGAATTCTTTAGCACCGTACAGTTTGATCCCCCTTCTTTGTGACAAAGTGTGAACTGTTATTTCCTTGTACCTATATACTTCTATGCTGATCCTAGGTAGTGTGATTGTGTTGTCTGGCACTAGCTATAACCAGTGGCTTTAATTCTATTGTACCCACATGTGGATATCAACAGAGATGGATTATTTGGAGATTAAATAATAAGGGATTAAAACTAATAAAAATGTTCATGTCTGAAGTTTGTAGAAATCTGTTCTTATACAAACAGTTGGGCTGTTTTACAAAGACTATACAAAAATTAGTGAGTGAAATAGATCAAATGGACATTCTTCTTCCTTATGCGTTCCAGGCAGCCAATCCTTTCTTCAAATTGCTGACCATGCTCATGGAGTTTGCCGGTGGGCCACCGGGAATGCCACCCTTCGCTTCTTACATTCTGCAGAGGATATGGGAGGTACAACATGAAAAAGCAGACAGAAGCCAAATTTGTTTTCTCTTGTTTCTTTTATGTCTATGAAAAAGTTTTACCTTTCCTTGTCATTATTGCTGCATTAATTCCTGATTTTCTTTTTCATTATTTTGCGATCATTTCTCTCCCAAATAAAGAGCAACAGCTAATAGACGTTTAGAAGTTCTGGTGTAACTTTGATTTTAACAGTTTTGGGGTTAATTGGTGTTTTAATTTAAATTGCAGTCTAATGAGACATTACTGGATTCATAATAAGGGTCTAAAATGCTGCTTCTAGGCAAATTCCACTGATTTTTCTCAGTTGCTCTTTTGCAAGGACTGTAAAGCATTTTGGGGGGGGTGTCCATTATATGCTGGGTCTTTGAGTGTTTGTTTGACATTTTTTTGTTCTCTGTAAAATGCTCATTAACATTTTTCACCCCTCAAGTGGTGTTAAATTGAATGTAGTGGATAATTGCTATGGTGCAGGACCATTCTTCCTCCCATTTCAAACTCTAGTAAGAGACTTTTTAACCAAGTTGGCAGCTAGAGGAATTCCTTGCTCTGAGCAATAGGTTAGGAATTAAGCTATCACTTCAGGTAGCTCCTCTTTAAGTTCCCAGGACAAATTTACTGTCTTTATCACTGCCTGAGCACAGTGAGTCCAGCCTGAAGACTGCCGAGCACAAGCTGCTGAGCACTCACTACCTTTAATACTGTCCATAAAGTGGGGCTGGGGCTTGTAGCAGGTTATTACTGTGCAGTACCGAGCCCTCTGGTAAGACACAAACCTGTCTTACCCACTCAAGCACTTCAGGATAAAATATCCAAGAGTATTTTATGCCTGGTTAGGAGCAGTTAAGGATAGGAACCACTAGGTAATCTGGGAAAGCGCATACTACAGTGTTTGCTAGGTGTCTGAGTATAAGATGTATTAACTATAACTGCTGTACCTCAGGTAAAGAGAGTTCAAACAGCAGATCTCAAGGTCAAGAATTACATCTAGCTGCTTTCTGTATACAAGGAAGTGGTGGATTATGAATGTCTCTTGTTTTCCAAGAGAGTTTTAGTAATTAAACTTTCTATGACACTACGCAAGCTGTGACATGAAGTGAGTACCCCTGCTATAAAGCTTCTGTTAGCCACAGAGTTTAGGTATGTAATTTGTTAAGTAATCCTCTTTTATTTTCCTCTTTATTCTTACTACACAAACTGAACCTACAGAGGAAGCGAGTCGGTGACAGGTTTCTGAAGGGAAGTCACACTTTCAGCTGTAGAAGTCATGGGTTCAGTCTCTGGTGTTGCCAGCATCTTTATCCTTCCCTTGGTGACACAGGTCTAGAGATACCAGTTGTGCAGGCAGGGACTAGGGGCTCACTAGTTCATGCAGAGACAGGTTTGGGATGTAGAACCTACTTTTGCAGCCACTCCAGCTTCTGGAATGCATTAAAAAGTGCTTGAGCTGTGAAGACAGTGAACAATGACAGTCTCTTTTCTTGGAGAGACCCTCCAGCTATTACAAAGGAAACTTGACAGATCCATTTGTCATTTCTAAAATTAAAAAAAAAGGAGATTATTCTTAATGTGTATATTTTTAAAGTGTCATTAATATTTTATAAGCAGAGGTTTGGTCATTTCAGCTGCTCATACTCTTCAGGTGGATTGGAGTATTTGGGAACAGCTTCAGCAGCCCAGTTCCTGACTATGGTTCTTTAGGTAGATAGAGTTCCTTTTTCCTTGTCCAGGCACCTGGGAATCAAGGTAAAAAGAAAACAGCTTTTTGACACTAGCACATGAATGAACTACATTTATTGGCCTGATGTTAGCAAATTTTCAACTATAGAGAGCCAGAAAGGCAAGGAAGCTCCATTTGGCCTTGTTATTTGTAAGGCTTTGGTAACTGCACAACAGCACTATATTGTGCTTGTAACATTGGGCTTGTCATTACCTATGGAAATCACCAGATGAATTTATTTCTTGAAATTGTCTTTTCATAAAAATCATAATGGTTACCCTCAGCATGAAGCTATATGCACACATTTGCATACCGTTTGTGTTCTTTTGGTAGAATATATATCAGAATACTGATTCGATATTAAGGTTTTGTGTTAGTTATTTAAAATACAGAAAGCTTTGTTCCTTTCTAAAGACAAGATTGTTTGTTTTCCAAGTGCCAAACATTGCCTTAACAAACAGGGATTGGGTTGGAAGGGACCCTAAGCTCATCCATTTCTAACCCCTGAAACAGGTAGGGACACCTGCCACTGGAGCAGCTTGCTCCAAGCCCCTGTGTCCAACCTGGCCTTGAACACTGCCAGGGATGGGGCAGCCACAGCTTCTCTGGGCACCCTGTGCCAGCGCCTCAGCACCCTCACAGGGAAGAGCTTCTGCCTAATGTCAGTTAAAGCCATTCCCCCTTGTCCTGTCACTGCAGGCCCTTGCAAAAAGCCCCTCTCCAAATTTCTTTAGGTATTGGAAGACTTGTTACAACGTCTCCCCTGAACCTTCTCTTCTCTTAGGGTGCAGAAAGGATTCACATGCAGAACATTTGGCAAGTAACTTTGTGGACTGACCTTTCAGAAGCTCTGAACTTTGATTCAGAGAAGATTCAGAAGGCCAAAACAGGGAAATTTAACAAGGATTTTCTTTGCCTGCCAGAGCCACCTCGTTCTTGTCAGTGCTTTGATAGCCCTAGGTGTTTCAGAAATGTATTTTGCAAGTCTTAGCAGTTATTTTTAGGGTTGTGGGGGGCATTTTATACATATGCAATCAGTACCTAGTATCAAGGTTAATGTATTCTTCTTGATTTTTCCCCTCCTCTTTCAGGTCATCGAATACAACCCTTCTCAGTGCCTGGATTGGCTGGCTGTGCAAACACCTCGAAACAAACTAGCTCACAGCTGGGTGCTGCAAAACATGGAAAACTGGGTGGAACGTTTCCTTCTGGCACACAACTATCCTAGAGTCAGAACTTGTAAGTTAATTTAAATTGAAGAGAATGATTCTCATGCTGTAGCACGTTACTATGCATGGTGCATTCCTGTCATGCTCTCATGCTTGGCTTTTCTTTAGAATTGCTGTATTTTAGCTGTGGTGCCTCATCAAGACATGCTACCTTGTGTTAATGAAGACTAGGTTTTGATTTCATAACTTGAATGACATATTAGTAGGTTCTTTATCTGGTGTGGTTAACGTACAAGATCCAGGAGAACCCATTTAAGGAAAAGAGCCAAGAGATTCTCCCTAATGTCCATCACAGAGTTGTGCTGTAGGTAGTAGTTCATAGAACTGTAGAATGGTTTGGGTTGGAAAGAACCTTAAGATCATCCAGTTCCAACCCCCCTGCCATGGGCAGGGACACCTCACACTAAACCATGCCACCCAAGGCTCTGTCCAACCTGGCCTTGAACACTGCCAGGGATGGAGCATTCACAGCTTCCTTGGGCAGCTTGTTAGATGCCTCACCTTTCTTACAGTAAAGAACTTCTTCCTTATATCTAATTCATGTTCTTCTTTCACCTCTCAAAGAGTAATTGTCAGTTGAGGCCTTTGAACTGTGGGTCAGGGAGAAGCAGCCTGTTCTCCCTAGCTCCAGGGTGTCCTGGCTCTAGTTTGTTCTGCCAGGGGTCACGCTCTCAGATTGCCAGATCCCATTCTCAGCCTTTCCTGATCCTACAGTAACAGGCCACAGGGAACTTTGGTAGGTTTTCTGTGATTGAGGGAAACTGGAGGTACAGCTTTACACCAGACTGATTATAAACGTCTCTGAGGAGGTAATGAGATCTTGATCAAGCAGTAGACAGTTTAGTCATTGAAAACTGGGTTTGTATTTCTGTGTTGGATACACTGTTTTAGAACTGTTAGAACCAAGCAGCAGGTGGGAGCATGGGGGAAGAGGCCCTAAAGCAAATCTCAGCACCACTTTCAGCAGGCTTTGTGCTAGTCTTACCCACTCTGGTTATTTTTATTTTGGCTCTAGTGTGAATGTAGTAATACCAGATCCTGTAAAATGCTTTGAAATCTGTGAATGAAACATATGATGTAACTTGTGTTTAAATGGCTCTTAAGCCTGTGTGTCACTTTCAAAGGTGTAACAAATTTGTTTTCATTTGAAGCTGCAGCCTATCTCTTGGTGTCGCTTATTCCAAGCAATTCCTTCCGTCAGATGTTCCGATCGACCCGCTCTTTGCACATCCCTACCCGCGACCTTCCCCTCAGCCCAGATATTACGGTAGTTCTGCATCAAGTCTACAACGTGCTCCTTGGCCTTCTTTCAAGAGCTAAGCTATATGTTGATGCTGCTGTTCATGGCACCACAAAACTTGTGCCCTACTTCAGTTTCATGACGTACTGTTTGATCTCCAAAACTGAGAAACTCATGTTTTCTACTTACTTCATGGACTTATGGAACCTTTTCCAGCCTAAACTTTCTGAGCCGGCTATAGCCACCAACCACAACAAACAGGCTTTGCTGTCTTTTTGGTACAACGTGTGTGTCGACTGTCCGGAGAACGTCCGCCTTATTGTACAGAACCCCGTGGTGACAAAGAACATTGCCTTCAATTACATCCTCGCAGACCATGATGATCAGGATGTGGTGCTCTTCAACCGGGGGATGCTGCCTGCCTACTACGGCATCCTGCGCCTCTGCTGCGAGCAGTCCCCTGCGTTCACAAGGCAGCTGGCTTCACACCAGAATATCCAGTGGGCCTTCAAGAACCTCACGCCACACGCCAGTCAGTACCCAGGGGTAAGTACATGGATACCAAAATGTACCTTTAATGTGGTCTCAGCAGAGGAGTGTGTTGCATTCTAACATGCTAAGCTGGAGGAATTCCCAGTGAGTTTCTTCTTGGCTTTCAGCTTTTGGAATAGCACTAGTATTGAGCTGCTGGCATGAAAATAGAGAATGGCCTGGGGTTCACCTTGGGAACACTCCTGTACAATGTTTGCAGAACATTGGTACACCAGGAGTTGCACTGTCTCTGCAACATTATGACACTTGCAGTAGAGAGATGCCAGTTAAAATGGTCCGTGTGTAACAGGCTTACAAGGTTTTTAAGAGACAAAGTATGTGAATTTGAGTGATTACTCAGCAAATGTTGCCTTGGGGTCCTTTATGGATGTGCAAGAACAAACACTACCAGGTTTTCCTTCACTGTGAAGAGGAGGAGGAACAGGTTGCCCAGAGGAGCTGTGGCTGCCCCATCCTTGGCAGTGTTCAAGGCCAAGTTGGACACAGGGGCTTGAAGCAACCTGGTCTAGTGGAAGGTGTCACTGCCCATGGCAAGGGATTGGAACTGAATGAGCTTTAAGGTCTCTCCCAGCCCACACCAGTCTGGGATTCTCTGATGAACTTTGGTCTCATTCAGCTCACAGAGTAGTTGCACTCTGACAGTCCTGTGAGTAGTCCTGCTGCTTTCATTGTTTGCATCTCCCCTTGGAAGGCTCGGATTGTCTAGTAGAGCCCTTTAGTTACCCCACTGGTGTTTAGTGTTTCCCATGCATAGGCAGCTTCAGCAAGTTTTAGTATAAGCAACCTTCTTAATTCTGTTACTTAGAATGTAATATTGTCATCATCAGAGAATGGTGAAGATGACCCCCTGCATTCTTTAAGGAGATCTGGGAAGTTCATCACGCGGATCAGGATTTCAGATACAATTTTTTAATATAGGTATATGGACAATGGGTTCTGCTCTTAAGAAGCCTCAAAACATCCATTTCAGGTTCAGAAGGGTTATATCTCCAATATCTGTGTCCTAATCCACACAGTAAGCAAACTACGGTTGAGATAGGTGAGAAATATCCATGTCACAATTTTAGCTTGTAAGAACCATTTAGTTTTAATTACTTAAGTTTAAAATGTTGTCTGCTGATTTTAGAGCTTTGTAGTAATGCGTAAGAATGTCTTCCCATCTAAATTTGCTTCTACATGCTTAGTTCTACATGCTCTCAGCAGAAGCAATACACAGTGTGTAATGTGAGATAGATATAAACCATAACACACTGAGAGAGGTTACTCTAACCTAATGTTCTGTGTGTTTCAGGCAGTAGAAGAGCTGTTTAACCTCATGCAGCTGTTTGTAGCTCAGAGACCAGACATGAGAGAGGAGGAGATAGAAGACATCAAGCAATTTAAGAAAACAACCATAAGCTGTTACCTGCGCTGCTTGGACGGACGGTCTTGTTGGACAACTTTAATAAGGTATGGTCGAGGTGAACTTGGACTGAAATAACCAGTTCTGTTTCAATAAGAACTGTATTTTACCCAGTGCAAAGTGCCATAAAAACTAGTGTTGGCATTTTGGGAAATACATCTATTCTTTTGGAAAAAAATTGGGGGACACTTTTATTCAGAAGTAAGCAAACAGAATGTTACAATTATAGGTTTGGGTTTTTTTCCCAAAACCATTGTTTGTGAATATAATTTATTTGAGAATATTTCATCAGCTGAAATTTGAGAAACTAAGCGAATATTTTACCACAAAAGATGTAAACCAAGATGTATATTGTTGGAGTCAAAAAGAAACACAATAACAAAATTGCATCAGTAGAGCCCTTGGGAAGAACCTGAAACCAAATCAGTCAATGTCCTACTTCAGCATTTAAGCTGAAATTCCATTCTCAGCCTACCATGACCAGTCTAAGATGGGCAAAGCAGTAATTTGAGCTGCTGTCGTTGACATTTGTTATTTGGGGGCAGAAACGTTTTTTAGGAGTTGTGCCTGTGGGATAGTCTCATTGTGTTGTATCTTCAAGCAGTGTCTCATTTTTAGCCTTAGTTGTACATCTGAAACTGGTGTTTGGGTATTTTCAGTATGACTGTAAATTGATCAAAATTGGGGGTATAAGTGCAACTGTCGAGGTATTGAAATAATTGTGAAAAGGAAAATGAGCCTGTATTACCTGAAGGGATTATAGTCCCAACCAGGTTTTTCCAGATGCTCGGGAGGAATTGAGAGGAACTATTCAGTAGCATAATCCTTTATTTTCTGTTCTGCTGTAAGCATCAGATCTTCTGTTATAAATGTTTTTATACATTTGAAAGTCCAAATATGTGCTTAACTGAAGCCATTTAAGCAGATCATTTCACAAGCATAAATTTCCATCTTTTGAAGTATGTTATTTTCCTTCATTTTTAGCATTTTTTCAGACTTTATTTGGGAAATCACAGAATTATAGAATGGTTTGCGTTGGAAAGGACCTTAAGATCATCCAGTTCCAACCCCCCTGCCATGGGCAGGGACACCTCACACTAAACCATGGCACCCAAGGCTCTGTCCAACCTGGCCTTGAACACTGCCAGGGATGGAGCATTCACAACCTCCCTGGGCAACCCATTCCAGTGCCTCACCACCCTCACAGGAAAGAATTTCCTCCTTATATCCAGTCTAAACTCCCCCTGTTTCAGTTTGAACCCATTACCCCTTGTCCTGTCACTGCAGTCCCTGATGAAGAGTCCCTGCCCAGCATCCTTACAATATTTCTGTAAAGGTTGTTCATAAATTACTTCGGCTAATGGGAAGTTGACCTCAGAGGCATTTTAAAATGAATTCTGAATTATGACAAGATGATTTGTAATTTTCAGTGTTCTCAATATTTGGATTTTTTTCCTAGTGCCTTCAGAATATTATTAGAATCTGATGAAGACAGACTTCTTGTTGTGTTCAATAGAGGATTGATCCTGATGACTGAGGTAAGTCGTTATTTAATCATAATAAACATCTCGCTTTCTCATCAAGTCATCCCTTCTTTCCCAACAACTTGGTTGCTTTAAATTCATAGAATCAGTTGTTTTAGTATGGTATCATATGGAATGCAAGTTAAGCCTATGGAAAAAGGTGCAACTAGTAAGAGGTGTCATGAATAGAAAGTAATCAGTCTTGGCCTTCTTCACGTTGATACTTCTCCTGTTGCCTTCAGTAAGATTTCTTTAGTAGTTAAAGAAGATCAGGACAATGTTTGTCTGGTTCTCAAGACACAGGGAAAGCCACCAACAGATGGTGTTGAGAGGAGTGAGTTAATGCTGGTTTTGTGTCATTCTCTGTTACAGATCAGCTGAGCACAGGCACACAATTATTACTACTTATGAAGTGTTAAGGGAACAGGTTAAAATACAGAAATAAATGATCCTCAAATGCAGTTGTGATTAATGTTTCTGGGCACTTCTGAGGCATTTCTCCTCACTCTTCCTACCTATTGTGCTTTTGTTTGCAAGGAGGAGTGGTCTCAGAACAGACAAGCTGGAATTCTTTCTGATGAGACGAAACCTAAAATGTGTTTCTGGAGCACATACAGTGTATTTCAGTTGTATATGGGTATTTGGGCCATGAAACCAGACTAGAGTTAGTTCAAAATAGAGGGGAAAAAAAATATATCTTGGATTCTATTCAACACTTCCATTATGGAGCTGATGGATGAGAGCACATGTTTATTAAATATACTGGCAGTGCAAAATGGGGAAGGACACAGCTCCTTTTGAGTACAAGGATAAAAATGAAGATTGTCTGGATGTGTTGGATGAGACAAAGGGGCACAAAATCACAACATGGAATATAGAAATCCTTAGAATTAGTTTTAAGTGAGGTTAAGTTTGATGGCTTTGTAACAGTAGCAATGGAAAATTACTAAGGTGCATGATACATAGAGAAAAAAAATAGAGTACAGCTAGAGAACATACTGAGAATTCTCAGTGTATAAATGAGGTGCAGCTCCTTCTCGTCACGTAGAATGGTGTGGTCAGGGAGACATGATAAACTGGTGGGAGTCCATGGTGCAAGGCCAGTGGGAAGCTGTGGCCATTGGAACAGATTGCATCAGAAGGTGCCAGCCAGCACAACTGGAAGTTGTCAGGAGGTCTTGATGCAAACACCTGTCAAGGCTATAAAGATATTTAGTCTGCCTTAAGGCACGTGGATGCACTAGGTGATGCTTGGAGATTTATTCCAATCCCATTTTTATATGATTTATATACAAAATTCTCTTTAACTTTTTTTACGTCACTGGTTTGTATTTTCTGGGGAAAAGTGTGACAGAGGAGGCTGGAGTTACAAAATAATCAGGTAGAAAGATGAAGACACTGCAGTGCTATCTGAAAATTTCTCAGGAGCTTGTTACCAGTGTCAGGCTATTGATTACTTAAGTGTAGTTAATGGCTGCAGAATATCTGTTCCTCTTTGTCTTGTAAATGCTTACATTCAAAAAGCACGGGCTGAAAAGTTAGGAACTGAGCTATAACTTGACCCATGCATGAAATTCATAAGTAGATTAAGGTACATATATATGTATAAAAAGAACTTCTTTAACAGCTTAATTAAGCCTGATCCATACCGACAGAGGGTAGTAAGATTTATGTGTAACATAAGATGCCATTTATCCTATGTAAAACATTTTGAGAAATTGAATAAAACTGGTGCTGCCTTAGAGCTTGAAATAACCAGGACTCATATTTTCACTTGCTCACTAGAAGTGAACACTGGATCAAGGACTTGGACCATCCAGAGGAGTTTTCCACTTAGCAGGGTTGGCCACATGTCTTAGTGTCGCTGTAATATGAAAATGACATGTCAAGATTTTGTGTTACAGGGAGTGAGGTTACTGTTCTCTTGTCTTTAAAATATCAGCAGATTAAATATCTTCTCTCACATCTTGTGCTGGAATTTCTGCAGTTCAGAAACAAGCTGCTTTTCTTTCCCAATATTTCTGTAAATCACAGATGCCCAGAAGATACTTCAGTTATAAAGGAAAAATCATCTGTCTGATGTACAGTCACACAGTGTGGGTTCTTAAGCAGCACTTTCAAAAATGGCTAGCATCTATATTAATCTTAGTTTTTTCCCCCCAAATTCACATGCCTATGTCTGTCTTTACATCCCTAGTATCTCTTTGTATGTTGGCACAGAAAGATTGGGATTACAGGTGTATAAAAAGACTCAAATAATGCTTTGCTTATTGGGTCTTAGATAAATGTGTGAAAACCTTGTCATTCTTTTCAGCCACTGATATAAAGCTTTTACCTTGAAAACAAACTGAGGCTGGTATTAAATGTCTCTCAGCTGTATTGGCTGTGCTCACCAAAACACCCATTTCCTGAGCTGAGATGGGTGGTAGC
Organism: Neopsephotus bourkii; assembly: GCF_033783945.1. Classification (NCBI taxonomy): domain Eukaryota; kingdom Metazoa; phylum Chordata; class Aves; order Psittaciformes; family Psittacidae; genus Neopsephotus; species Neopsephotus bourkii. The sequence goes on from NW_026901735.1 coordinate 4,041,334, forward strand.
TACTTGTAGGGGTTTTCTCTAATACAGATTAAACCAGTAAATGTATGGTTGATGTTACCATACATTTTATGAATGCAGTTTCCCTCTGGCCTGCACATGATAAAGATCTGATATGACTCTGTATGGGTCAGATGAGAAGAGCAAAAAGGGAAGTTTCAATTTAACCCCTCATGCAAGGTTGCCCAGTGTTCATCATTACCAGAACCACATGTCCAGGTCAACAGTTGTATTTGGTTGTTAACAAAAGATACCTGATTATTCATCTGTTCTCTCTCTTTTCTCCTCCCTTTCTGTTCCTTTTCCCTGTTCCCCACTCTTTATTGGTAAATATCCTAATTCTGTACTCACAATTATTCTCTTTTAAAACATCGTTATCTTTGAGCAATTTTGTGATTGCATGTGGCACCATACATTTTGGTACATCTTGTTTGAGCATAAAATAAATGTCAGAGTGGTCTCTGTAGGATAGGAGGAGAAATGGTAACAAGTAAAACAAGTCTGTTAATGTATCAACAAAAGGCTTTGTCTATTTTCTCTTTGCAGTCCTTCAACACGTTGCACATGATGTACCACGAGGCCACAGCTTGCCATGTGACTGGAGACCTGGTAGAACTTCTGTCTATTTTCCTTTCAGTTCTTAAGTCCACACGTCCATATCTTCAAAGAAAAGGTTTGATTCTAACTCTTCAAATGAGCCAAACCCCAGTATTTTATCTTGGTTATTGTCTGTGTTTAAAAACTTCCCATACAGTGGGGGATATGATTGTTAGAAGTTGTTCAGTTGGTGCTTAATTACTTGTTAGCAGAATATGAAAGTAGATTAAGCAAATTTAAGAGCAGTAGACAAGTGAGAGATAACAGATTCCTAGATGGATTAAAATCGTGCTGGAAGGAAAAGATGCTTCAGCAGTAAAATTCTCTGCTCAGAAATGAACTCAAGGAATTGCTCTGGGTTTTGTCCCTGCAGATGTGAAACAAGCTCTCATTCAGTGGCAGGAGCGAATTGAATTTGCCCATAAGCTTTTAACTCTGCTGAATTCCTACAGTCCTCCGGAGCTTCGGAATGCTTGTATCGGTAAGTTGGAGCAGTGTAACTGCAGCCAGGGAGAACTCGCTCTGTGCAGTTACCCACTCTGAGATTGAAATCACGTTTTTGCAACTGCACATGTTCCTAGATACTCTGTAGATTGGGGTTGGTTTTGTCAATATGTCCCCGTTTCCATTGTCCCAAATAATCCTGGTTTTGTCAGGTTAAAATTAGTATTCCCACTTCCCTGGGCATGTAGACATGCACAAAAATCATAGCCAAAAACATAGAATGGTTCAGTTGGAAAGGACCTTAAGATCGTGTAGTTCCAACCCCCAACAAGTCAGCCGTAAGGGGCGTGTTAAGGGATCATAACTCCTGAATTCAGGTGTCAGTGAGTTTGGAGTCAAATCCCAAATCTGACATTAAAAGACTAACGCTCCACTCAGAAGGGTGCATGGTGACTGAGTTGGTCTGAATAACAGCTTTTATGTGCTTTATGATCTGTTACTGGGAGGTATAAGAACAGTAAAGCTTAAATAGCTTGTAGAATGGAATGGATTTGCCTTTCTAAGTTGTAGGTGTAGACATTAGATGTGTCTCTTGCATTACAAGGTCGAGTTCACAAAGATCTAGTTTTGTTCTACTTTGAGCTTTTTTGATACTATTTAATAGATACAATCTGCATTTTTATGCTTGCTGACAAAGGCCTAAAACTGTGTCCAAATCACTTTTTGTGTTTGATTTTTGTGCATTTCCCCCTTGTTTTGAGTGCCTTCCTCATTGCCCTCCTGACCGCTGCCAGTTGACAGTTTAGAGGCATCAAACCCAATACGTTTAAGAAGAAAAGAGGGTAATTTACTGAGCTTCTACTTTCTGCAAGCTGGCACCCCTCTCACTGGTGTTTGCTCTACCACTGAGCAGGTCTTCCCCCCCGTGGCAGAGGTGAAGGGAATCTTGACTTAAGGGTGTTCACGCCACACTAGAGCCTACCTCCATGGTGCACACTAAGTGCAGCAAGAGTGATACAAAAACGAGTTTGCGAATGCATGAGCCTGAAGTTAAACTGTTTGCTGTTAAAGAAATAACAATATGTAATAGCAAAAACAACTTTTTGTTTGTAGATGTCCTCAAGGAGCTTGTACTTTTAAGTCCTCATGATTTCCTACATACTCTGGTTCCATTTCTACAGCACAATCATTGTACATACCACCACAGTAATATCCCAAGTAGGTATTTCAGTGATTGTATTTTGAAGTTCTCTTACGCTATTATTACTCTGTCGTGTTCCCTTGCTGATGCCAAATATTGACCTTTTGAATATATCCCTGTTTTATCCTAACTTATACTACAGTGTCTCTTGGACCTTATTTTCCATGTCGTGAAAATTTGAAATTAATAGGGGGAAAAAGCAATATTCGTCCTCCACGTCCTGAACTTAACATGTGCCTCTTGCCCACCATGGTGGAAGCCAGCAAGGTAAGTAAAGCTTTGGGCTCATCAGTAGCCATTTCTCTATTGTTTTCCCGTATCTTCTAGAAGTATAACAAGAATCCAGTAGCATGATGCATTTATATTTTCTTTGTAAGCAAAGCGTAATTCTTCTTCAAGATGTGTTGTCCTCATATACTCCATTCTAGATGTGCACTCCAGAAGCACCATTTCCCTGCCCTTACACAGCTTCATATTCCAGACATGATAAGGGGTTGGACCTTGTATTCAGGAAAACTCTCCCAGTCTGCTTGTGGCATTTATAAAGACAATTCAGGAGCTGCCCAGGGACTGTCCAGATGGGTTTCAAGCTGTGTTAAGGTTTATTACCAGGCACCAGAGTAGATCCTTCAGGTTTCAGTACAGTCCATTCAGCAGGACTGAAGTGGGATCTGCTCTTTGTTTGGGTGAAATACCAGCACCTGAAGTAGGGTACAGGGCTTTCAGTATGTCCCTGTCACATCTGTGGGCTTCCTGATGGGGTGCCAGCTCTAGTGAGGCTACTTTGTAGTCGCCTCACAACATCCCATTACTACAGGTGCAGCAATGGTGGGATTCAGCTCACATAACTTTGCCTATCTAAAAGGTTGGTGTCTGGCTCTTTCTGTGGTTAATGGTGCTAAACAGTTACCTGTGGAAGGAGACAAATAGTCCCTCTCCTTCCTAACCTAGGCCCCCAAGTGTGATGGGGTGACTCTTTCTCCAGAGGAGTCTGCCTCTCCACTGACTGCAGGGAATACTGAAATGACTAGATTTTAGATAGCTAAAGTCAGGTAAGGTGAATCCCACCCTAAAAGGAATATGTATGGACAATCATTTGAAGAAGGAGAACTGGTTACTTGCTGTACAGTAACTGTGGTTCTTCAAGATGCTTTGTCCACACAGATTCTGTGGTCCTCCTCCTCCTGTGCTGACTCCAAGTCCTGTCATAGGGGATTCTTATGGGTGAAGGAATTGAGTGGTGGTTGAAGCCGCCATACCCCTTATGCCCTCAGGTACAGTGGTCGCAAGGACACACTGGGTGCAGGCACAGCCCCAGTGGACACTGCTATTCAGAAAGAATCCAATCTCCTGCACATGGGGCCTATGTGCACGTAGATGGGAATCTGTGTGGGCAACACATTTCGAAGAAGCACGGTTACTGTAGGGTAAGTAACCCTTCTTTTTTAAAGCTTTCAGAACGATGCTGTGTATATTCGTGCACCATCAAGTCTACTGTGTAACCAAAGCTTTTAAAACATGCATAGAGCCAGAAATTGTCTGTAGTGGTATTTTTCTGTTGTGTATCCAGAGGTCGTGGATGCAGCGCTAAATAATGTAAATTTTGGAACTTAAAAACTCAGGAATGGTTTGGGTTGGAAGGGATCTTAAAGCTCATCCAGCTCCAACCCCCTGCCATGGGCAGGGACACCTTCCTCTAGAGCAGCTTGCTCCAGGCCCCTGTGTCCAGCCTGGCCTTGAACACTGCCAGGGAGGAGGCAGCCACAACTTCCTCGGTGCAGTATTTGTAATGAATTCAGATACATAAGGAACCAGGAGGTTTTTAAGCCCCTCACACCACATCCATGATTACAGCTTCCTGTGGTTGTGCATGCTTATTTATCATTCATTTTGTATGAGGCTGCATTCATTTGCTTGAGTTTTTGAGATTTCCTTTTGGCTGTCTGCTCTACAGAATCTGATGCCATTTTAAGTGTATACATCCAAGATACACGACAGTTATTGGCAAACGAAACCCATGGCATATATTTATCATTTGGTTTGAGGCATTCCTGAAAAAGCTGCTTTGAAAGCTTGTGAAGCTTGGCCTTAAGAAAATCCTGACTTCCACAGCTCATAACTGACAAGCGATGATTTAAAAAGCAGTCATGTGTATGTATCTAAGTATCTGTATGGGATATAAAATCACTGCGTCCTTGTCATCTCCAAGATGTGGGATTCACACAGCTTGGCACCTTCTCAGTCTGTCGATTCAGAATCCTACACTGAAAGTTTTCACTGGTGGGAGAATCGCTTTGCCATCCCTCCTCCAGTCTCTCTGTTGTGCTTGCCAAAGCAAAGAGACAGAGGTTACACCTGGAAACACCCATTGGGGTTTCCTCTAGTACGTGAGCAAACAAGTGCAGTGACATTAATCTGGATGCTTAGGAAACCTGGTTGCTGTCCAGTTGCTTATGTAGTTTAAATGAAGCTCTCTTAAATCTTCAGGGCAAAGATGATGTTTACGATCGTATGCTGCTAGACTACTTCTTTTCTTACCATCAGTTCATCCACCTACTCTGTCGAGTTGCAATCAACTGTGAAAAGTTTACTGAAACTTTAGTTAAAATGAGTAAGTATGAAGGTGAAACAGCCGAAGGATTTTGTTCTGTGATAACTGTGAGCACTTCTCCACTACGTTTTATGTTCAGAATCTGTATTGTTCTGGACATTATTTTGTACCCACAAATAGTGTGGCTTGGTGTGTATGATGTATTTAGTGTCTGGAGCTGAGGCAACCAGTGAGAATTCAGTCTCCTTCCACATTTAGAGGTTAATACAGGGCTCACTGAAGCCACATTATTTTTTGGTTGGCAGTTTAAATGGCTTTGGATCAGATCCTGAATCCTCAACAGTGACAAGCAATTAATGGCACTTATTTGCAGCCTACCCAGAGGGATGTATGTGATCATCCAGACAATGCTAGTTCTGTTCATACCAACCTGGGTTGATTTTACCCCGTAGTTTTTTGAACCATCACAGCATTCAGTTACAGTTACAACCATTCAGTCCTGTAGTTTGTACCCAATACTTGTTTCAGCTCTGCCAGTCGAGACCACCAGTATTTGGGTTTCCTCGTGTCGCAATGTAAACCTGTTTTTGGGGTGTGAACAAGGTGTTTGTGGCTTTATGTGATGACTCCAGCCATTCAGCTGGCTCTGCAGCACCACATCCTGCCCCGTTACATCCATGTGTTACTCCAATGGGATAGTATGGGGGGTTTAAATTCCTTCCACCGCAGACCCAGGATGAGCTAAGTTACCCAGCGTGGTAAGTGCAGGGGCACAGACCCCAGTGCTACACAAACAGTTACTACAGGGACAGAGACACTGGGATCATCTCACTTCAGTTGTCTAAAAGGTAGCTGTATAGCCAGGTCTTCCTCTGATCTGTGTGGAGAGATGGGGATTGCTTCCAAGAGAAACTCAGTCTTCTGATGTTTAAATAGCTAAAGGAGAATGAACCACTTCCTGCAAATACCTGCTGCTTTTGTTTACTCTGCCTGTAGAAGCTGTTGACTATGATTAAATACCACTTCTAGACAAAATTAATCTTGCCCAAAGAGCAGTGATAGTAGCAATGTTCTTTTGATCCCCTGAACCATCCATCTGCTCATTGTTTGTCACGCTCTTCTGGTTGTCACTCTAGCATTATTAATACTTTCTATGTAGGAAGAGTTAATGATAAAGATAATACTTCCTATGTAGGAAGTGTTAATGATAAAGATAACAGTGGTAATAGGGCTAGTAAAGATTGCCCTTTTACATGCTGTTTTAAAAAGAAAGCTATTAGAATCATAGAACAGAATCATAGAATGGTTCGAGTTAGAAAGGACCTTAAGCTCACCCAGTTACAACCCCCTACCATTTAAAACCTTTAAGTTCTGTACTGACCAGGTGAAATTGTGAGGCAGTAATAACCTGATGACAAACCCAGAACTAAAGCCAGCTCTTCAGCTTTTTACATTTCATAGGATAATGGATACCTATACTTATTAAATGCCCTATAAAAACTTCACATACACATACACACTGGGTCTTTCTGATTGTAAAACCTGCTTAGAACGTGGTGTTATGAAATGATACGGTGCCTTGGTACTGCTGCTACCAAGAGGTGAGTATGTCCAAGTGAATTCTCACAGGCTATCTTATTTTCTCCTGAAATTGCAGGTGTGCTAGTTGCATATGAAGGTTTGCCACTTCACCTTGCGCTATTCCCCAAGCTTTGGACTGAGCTTTGTCAGACTCAGGTAAGAGTCAGTGAGTTTGAGAGCTAACGGGATGGAAACACAGGCAGAATACAATGAATGGGAGACAGAGATCAACCTGTAACTAGTGGGTATTGTTTAATCATTCCGACTAGCAGTATTTTGAATAGAAAATACCTCTGCTGATGCTTTCTGTCATGTGATAAAACCTGATAAATCAAGTAAATACAACCTGTAACGTTGGTTATGTGGTGGTCTGTGCAGTGCACAAAAGCTGCTGCATCCTGCCTCGGTGAGCTCCCAGCTTTTTATGTAGTTTAAACACTGATCTGATGAAATAAAAACTGGGAGATCTCCAAGTTTGGACATCACTGTGTGCCCAGTGCATGTTGGCTCACAGATGAGGAGACGTTGGCCCTTCAGATACATACTGACTGCGATAAACTGGCATTCCCACAGAACAAATGTCATAAAGGAGAATGTGAAATAGTAGTTGACAGTAATTAACTCGTACCACTTTCTGGTACCTGATTGACCTGAAATACAGTTATCAGTAAGAGCAGTCCAATACCGCAGTGCTGTACCTCCAGGGATGACTTTGCCATCTCCTCTCTGTCTCTTCACCAGTCCCCAATGTCCAAGAACTGTGTGAAGCTCCTCTGTGAAGACCCCGTTTTTGCAGAGTATATAAAATGCATTCTGATGGATGAAAGGACCTTTCTTAACAACAACATTGTGTACACCTTCCTGACCCACTTCCTTCTCAAGGTACGTGGCTTTTAGCAGTCATTCCTATTTCAAGGAATGCATTCCAGTGTTTGTTGCTGTTTAAACAACATACATCCTTTTCACAGGTCCAGGGGCAGGTGTTTTCTGAAGCAAACTGTGCCAACTTAATCAACACTCTAATTACAAACCTAATTAATCAGTATCAAAGCCTAGAATCTGACTTCAGCAACCAGAGAGTTGAAATTTCCAAAGCAAGCTCTACTTTAAATGGGGTAAGTCATTTCTAAGCCCTTCAAGCATTGGCATGGATTAGGAGACAGCAGCATATTTGCCCTTGGAAACTCCTCGGTGCTATGTGCCAAGCTCTAATCAAAGAGGGGGCTGTTGTTCCCCTCACCTGTCTGGTGGGAAATGTGACCCCTGCCAACAAGGTAGTTAATGGTAGAAACATTCTAACCCAGCAACAGATTTCATCCTACATTAAGCAGCACACTGTTGTCTACTTAGAACAGATCTACGTTAGAGTCAGCACATTAGTAATGAGTGGGAAATGTCAGTAGTGTAAGTATATTTAGAACTTGATCTTGTGGATGTTCAGAACATGAAGCCTCTGCTCGTTGCACAGATCTCTGTGTAGGATTAATCAAACAGGAGTTTGAAATAAGGCTGGTGAAATCAGTTTGCTTCTGTATTTTTAGGACCTCCGAGCACTTGCCTTGCTGCTTTCGGTGCACACTCCCAAACAGCTCAACTCAGCCCTGATTCCAACCTTACAAGAGCTTTTAAGCAAATGTAGAACTTGTCAGCAACAGAGGAACTCACTACAAGAGCAAGAAGCCAAAGAAAGAAAAACTAAAGGTTTGCTTTCTCTTATAAATGCCACTCCCACTAAGGTTTTACAAACTTCCACAAGATTAATGTGCACATTGTTGTCTCACCACAGAGGATTGGGCCATTTCTTGGCTTCAATGCCCAGTGCTACACAAGAAGTATTATTTTATTATGGAGCTAAAATTCTAGGCAATTCCATGCCTAAAAATGTAATACATTTGGGTGTATGTATCGCATGAAAAACATAGAGCCATAGAATGGTTTGGGTTGGAAAGGACCTTAAGATCATCCAGTTCCAACCCACTGCCATGGGCAGGGACACCTCACACTAAACCATGGCACCCAAGGCTCTGTCCAACCTGGCCTTGAACACTGCCAGGGATGGAGCATTCACAACCTCCCTGGGCAACCCATTCCAGTGCCTCACCACCCTCACAGGAAAGAACTTCTTCCTTAGATCCAATCTAAACTTCCCCTGTTTCAGTTTTAACCCATTACCCCTTGTCCTATCACTACAGTCCCTAATGAAGAGTCCCTCCCCAGCATTCCTATAGGCCCCCTTCAGATACTGGAAGCTGCTCTGAGGTCTCCACACAGCCTTCTCTTCTCCAGGCTGAACAGCCCCAACTTTCTCAGCCTGTCTCCATACAGGAGGTGCTCCAGTCCCTGAGCATCCTCATGGCCTCCTCTGGACTTGCTCCAACAGTTCCATGTCATTTCCCTAAGCGAGTTTCCCTGTTCCTTGCAGATGATGAAGGAGCTACCCCTGTGAAGAGGCGGCGGGTGAGCAGCGACGAGGAGCACACTGTAGATAGCTGTATCAGTGACATTAAAACTGAACCCCGGGAGGCCTTGACCCCGACGAGCACTTCGGATAACGAGACACGGGACTCTTCCATCATCGACCCTGGCACCGAGCAGGATCCTCCTTCCCCCGAGAACAGTTCTGTCAAGGAGTACAGAATGGAAGTTCCATCTTCGTTTTCCGAAGACATCATGTTAGCGACGCGGCCGCAGCACGTGGACGAGCAGGCAGGGAACGGTAAATTTGAAGAGTGCAAAGAGTTTAAAGACCTGCAGACTCCCAAGGATCCCATTGGGGCCGAGGAGGACTCGGAGTTTCCCTCCACGTCGATTTCAGCGGTTTTATCCGACCTCGCAGATCTGAGAGGCTGTGATGGCCAAGCCTTACCATCCCAGGACCCCGAATCTAGTTTATCAATCAGCTGTGGCCATTCCAGAGGACTCTTCAGTCACATGCCGCAGCATGACATTTTAGACATCCTGTGTAGGACCATTGAGTCTACGATTCACGTGGTCACAAGGATATCTGGAAAAGGAAACCAAGCTGCTTCTTGACATTAGATGGAGCATGTCTGCTTTTAAGTCTTTTATTTTTCTCTCCTTCCTTCCTTCCTTCCCCTCCACCCCCAAAAAACGCTGTTTGTATAAGTTTTGCTTATTTCTGGTTTTGTGCTTCAGTTTGTCCAGTGCTCTCTGCTTGAATGGCAAGATAGATTTATTATGCTTCCTTCTTGGTCAGGCAGAACTCAAGATTTGGGTTGGTTTTTCTTTTGTTTCCATTTGATTTTCTGTTTTCTTTTGCATCTACCGTACACTTTCTTAAAGGGCAATCAGATAATGGGTATGTTTTATGTAATTAAGAGTTCACTGTAGTGGCTTTCATTTAATATTGGCTGTCTGGGAGAACAGGGCCTCCTGGCCCTGGATGATGTAATTTAAACTTATGGCATTTTTACTGTGTATAATATGGTGTCCTCTGTGCCAGTTTTGTACCTTATAATAGAGGCAGATTGCCTCAGATCGCTGTGGTTCTTATTATCAAAAATTAAGTTTACTTGTATACTAAACAACCACAAGAAATTTGATTCTGTAAAGAATCCTCTTTAGCTGTGGCCTGGCAGTATATATATGGTGCTTTATTTAACAGAATACCTGTGGAGGAAATAAAGCACACTTGATGTAAAATTAATTGTTTTATTTTTATTGACATGATCAATTGCTATTCTGTGCACTTCATTAAACTGATTGTGATGACTTTTCATTTGTTTATAATATGTGGCTTCAGTCTTTGGATTTCCCTGCAAAGACAACTTGCTCACTGCAACGGCTGCAGAGAGGAACGATGATCCCTTGTATATAATCGATGTAAAGCTTGGGCCTCTTCTGGTTTACTTTGCATGGATGTTCAGTCACACAGTCGAGAGGGCCTGGTGGTTGTTGACTTTCTCACTGCTATGTTGGAACATAGAGGTGCAGAAGCCAGTGGAACTTCTCATTTCCCTAACTCTGACCTGTGTCAGCCCTGTTTTATTCCTGTACCATCCATAGATTTGCTTCCTTTTCCCCTCCGCCTGCTGCCCAGGGGCCTGCTCCCTCTGGCTGTTGCTTTCTTGATGGCTTCTGCACCCCTCAAATGCTGGAATGACTTTATCATCTTTCCCTGTCCCTCTTCCTCCTGTGATTTCCGAGCAATATCCATTATTTCCTATGTGACTTTTCAGACTGTCAATGATACTGGTTTTAATATCTGATTAAACTCCATTTTCAGCTTCATTTTCCAGTTGCTTAGCTCATTTGTTTCTCTATTGTCTTCATGATGCATCTATCTGGGCCTTTTTTCTTCCAAATTCCTTCATTCTACCATTTAATGTAGTTGAGCATCATTTGCTTCTCCACGATTCTATTATGTGATGCTTTTGTGGCTCCTCTTACTCTCCTTGACTCTACTCTCAGTATTTTCAACCTACAAGCAATAATTTGTCTTTAAAGTTTACACTTTATATTCCCCTTACCCAGCTCTTTTACTCCTGCAATTAGACACTGTGTTGATGCTGGTGAGTGCTTAAGTTGGTCTCCTTATTATTCAGACATGAAGTAATGATGGTTTCACTCCCTTTAGGAGTAATTTTATTGCTGTTTTCTGATCAACTTCTCCATAGATTGTAACTTCAGAGAAAGAACTCAAAGCCTCTCCCTAGCAAGTATCAGAGTTAATCTGTCAGCTTCCACCCAAGCCTACTATTTGTGGTTGGATTACGATGTGTGCAGGAAGATACCTTCAAGATACACCTTCAAGAGCTGGAGCAGCCATTCTGACCCTTGGGTGAGTAACCTCAGTTAATTCCTCCTGTTACAAATGTGCATCTGATCCTTGGGCCGCTGTTGGATAGTGCCCTTTGGTGGCTTTCAGCTTCACATAGAGGATGACATCACATCGTAATTCTGGTATGAAAGCAAGGAATTCTGTCTTTTGTGATGTTTCTTTCTCATTATTTCAACCCCTCTTTGTGAAGTGTGCCAAGTACAAACAGTATTTAAGTGCTGCATCCTTCTTGCTCTCCTGTGCTCCCAGATGAACGTCAGCACTTTGATGTTCAGCTGGTCACTGACCTGGGCCTGTGTTTGCTCCTGCAGACCCATACATGTCATTTGCCAGTGCTGTCAGTAGTTACATTGCATTGTCAATTATTCTCTCACAAATACGGGTGTCTAGTGGCATTTGGAATGCCAGCAGAAGTCCATTTATAATGATTTTCCATTAACAAGGACTCCTGAAAGTTACAGTTCCATATGATGTCTCAGGGTTGTGGGGTGTTAGGATTTGGTGGCTCCTTAAGCCAAGCACCTTTACCCAGTTAAGACACATCTCAGTTATGTTAGGCCAACAGCTCCTTTGCAGCCTCTTCAGAAAGCCTGAGCAAACGTTACAAGATGCTATGGAGCATGTTGTGAGCTGTAATTGTTTATCCTGTAGGTCTCAACTGACTGAATTTAATGGCACCTTTTCTATTGTTTTGCCAGGCTTCCAGCAGTGTAACTGTCCTTCCTGCTCCTCCCTCATCACCTTCCCATTGCCCCCCTGCAATATTCTTCCCCACTACTCATCTCTTCCCTACCCTTGTCTGCCCCTGCTGCTTTATCTTCCTGTGGGTCCCTCGTGTCCCATGCCCTCTAAGTGACCATTTCTTCCACAATATTCCTCTTCTTTAAATCATTTTCTGATTTGCATTCCTTTGCATTCCAGGATGCTTTTTTATCCCTGTCTTTGACAGCCCCATCTTTAACCGACATCCTCATCTCTTAAAGCTCTTACTGTCCAGTTCACTGTTCTCTCCTTGGCCCTCCCAGCAGCCACTGCTGCAGTTCTCTGGGGTCCCACCTCTGAAGTGAGTGGTGCAACACTGGACATGCAAGTCAGTCAGCAGCTGGTGCAGCTGAATGCTCCTGCTTGTGGCAGGACACAAGAAAACTGAGACTTGTAAAACACGAGGGGTGGGCACTTGTGGCCCTATGGAGGAAGGGCTTTCTTAGGAGGGAGAACTGGTGAGGAAGTACAAGGGCTGTAGAGCACTTGTAATCACATGGAACAGCCCACTCAGATACTGAATTGTCACAAACAGGTCATTACACAAAAAGCTGTTCAGCCTCATCTGTCTTAAACCTGGATTTTCTATTTAAAGGTTCCTTCCATCAACCAAGACTAAATCATTTCTGTATTCCAGCTGGTAGGCTCTTTGTCCTCAAATGTTTACTACAAAAGGCTACTACATTCTGAGCATGCAGAAAGATGCTAAACCAGGACACTTCTCAAGAGGTTGTTCTCCACCCTCCATCTGGACACCTGGAACACCAGCACCACCACGCTTAGTAACCAGTTTGTACATCTACTTGTTTTACTACAACAAACCTCACTGAAGTGCAAAGGGGATGATAACTGACTGCAAACTCCAGGGAAGACCTTGCCTGTGGGAAAGAGCAGCACATTTCTATTAGCTCCTGGATGATGTGAGGTTAAGGCTGCCCTAGGTTGGTGGAGGGTAAAGATGAAGTATGTAGGACTTAACTTCCACACAGACTCATTTAGTTTGGCAGTATCAGTTAATGGAGAAAACAAACTGCATGTAAAATAACCTTTTATTGAGTCAACCAAAGGCATTTTGCCCTTTTTGTGGTCAATTTGTTTCAAATTGCGTACTTAATTCATACACTTTTTATAAAACATGTAAGTTCTCCTTGCTAACCTCAACGTAAGAGTAACAGTTCTTTACCTTCAACAGCCCAGCTTTGCTCCTGTCACGTTTCTCTAACAAACAGTTGCTCTCCTCAGTCTGAGCTACAGCACTGCAGAGGCCCATAAATGATTGGAGGGGAAGGGGCAGAGGATTGCAGAGAGAAAGCGTTATTACTGTTGGTTTCTTCCAAAGGGAATTTCACGCTGAGGTCAAGTAAGTGCATGCAAGCTTACCAGTGGTAACTGTTGTACCACCCAGAATGTGGATTGGTAATGATCTTTCCCTAAAATTGGCTACAGAGTTAGAAACAAGTTCAGTCTGCAGTTAAAGCCATTTTAACAAGTATTTAAAGATGCTGTAAGTGAAATCCCTCCCACTTCTTACAAGATTTAATGTATCAAATAGTTTTATAATCCCTTTTAGTTCACCTCTGATGGGAACCCCGTGTCCTTGAGGGATTTAGGTTTTCCACTGGATACACTGAATATTTAAGAACAGCAAATGCTTCCTACTGATTCATGTCGCTTACCTACCTATGATGGTGCTTCACTGCAGCTGAATCGTTACTACCTTAGATTTAATTGCAAGCAAGCAGAAGAGAGAGCAGTTTCCCCCAGTAAAGCTGTTTATAGCCAGAGTCTGCATTACGTGCCTCCTCATTCCCTAAAAATCCATAAATAATGCTGAAATATATACAGTATCAGATGTGGGCCTTTATTCCTCCCACAAATAAATTACTTCTTTAAAAAAACAAAAACAAATGTTAACAGAGTATAAAAAGTAATGCCCTGACAAAAGGATGGCGCTGGCATCATTCCATGGTGTCTTTGGACTGCTGGAGCAAAACATGGATTTCTTCAAAATACTGCTGCTTCCAACATTGCCTCGTGCTGTCTTCACTGGAGTCGGGAACTCCTTTGCACTCTACCTGCAGTTCTGTTTGAGCAGCCATATCCTTGAAACTCAAGGCAACCACTGCATAATGTTCTGGGGGAAGAAAAGAAGACATTTCAATAGAGTGGGTTTTAAAGGATCATGTCTGTTGTCGCCAATTTCCTGTCTGCTGCTGCCTGGGAGCAAAGCTGCTTTTCACAGCCCACAGCAGCTGTGGTTGTGAGGCTGTCCCCAAATACAGGCACCAGTCATGGTTGCTCCTTCTTTTCCTGCCAAGTGTAGGTGCTATCAGAGGTGCTCAGAAAGACTCACCATCGGGCCAGCTTCTACACCTCCACTTGAGGACAATTCTTTGGCTTGGCACCTGGAAGAAGAGCAGGAGGTTCTCCCCGTTAGCGTTGGAGACACTTCACATTACAACTACTCAGTGCTAATTCTCCCTTGAGAAGCCAGAGGAGCAGTGGTCTATGTAAGAGGTAACACAGAGATTGGGGGTTGGTTTGTAAATAAACTCTTTTCATCAAGGTCTCTGCTTCCTGCCTTCCACTGTTCTGTTTTCTGGATGGGTTAAGGTCAGGCTCATCAGTTACTAAACATCTAACACTGCTTTTCTTGCAGACCTTGATATGGGCATTGGGCATGGTTTCTCTCTCTCATGGTTTCTGAAATCTATAAGCATGCCAGAGCCTGCCCATGACTTTCTGTTAAGCGGCTGGGCCTGCCTGAATGTCCAGGTTAGGCTGCACTGCATGAAAACAATTTACAGCCTGCACCAGCTCATGTGCAAAGGGAGGCACCGCTTCAGTGTCAGCATTCAGTCAGCTGGAGGCTGGCCTAAACCAGCTCAGTGTTTTCACTAAGCCATTGAGTTTACTTTGATCTTGACTGTTTCACCTAAATAGTTCCTCATCCAACTGCAAAGGCTGATGACTGCAACTGACCTCCCTCATGGGCTGTCACTACTGAAGCCAAGCTCAGGCGTTAATGGTTCTGCAGTGTCTGTGTTCCAGACCCTTTCTGGTGTCAGCAACAGATTTTACTAGGCTGGACCAAGAATCCAGTTCTCCAAGTCCTGTTATCAGTGATGCTCACTGCCTGCCATCCATACAGATGTAAGATACCAAGTCCAAGCTCAGCAACTGTGAAAGCCACGTTGGACAAGGCCTTGGGTGAGATGGTTTAGTGTGAGGTGTCCCTGCCCATGGCAGGGGGGTTGGAACTGGATGATCTTACGGTCCTTTCCAACCCTAACTATTCTATGATTCTATGATTTTTACCTCAAAGGCACCACTGCCAGCCCCCCCCCCCCCCATTTTTAAAGTGCAAAGCAGGAACGTTTTACCAGTTCTGTGTATTCACCGCTGACAGAGCCATCAAACATCTGAAGTTTGCCTCCTTTCTCGGCTTCAATCACAGCAGGGCACTTAGAAAACTTCTCTACCAGCTATCAAAACCAGAACACAGCACAAGTCACCTCTCTGCACCTCTGTACTGATGCATAATGCACACTGGGTGAGAGAAGGGAGGTCTGCTGAAGAAATTAACTAATACACGTAAGAGTCATTAAGCACTAACTGCATGGTTCATTTTATGCAGCAGTCGTGGTGGGCCCAGTGAGGTGACAACACTGTATTGGCAAATATAAAGGCTAATACAGGCTGTAGCCACCTGCAAGGGGCATGGACAAAGCACCCAGAGAGCTATACATCGACATGACTGGCTGTTGCTAGGTTTGGGAATGACTGAGACCTAGCAGCAGCTCCAGGAAGGTGCAGGAGAGCTGCTGAGAGCCACTGCTGTTTCCCACTGGAGGCACTGGGATTGTGGTTCAGAGTTCTCTGATGCCACCCAGGCTCTTCTGAATGATGAGTAATTTTCTGTTTCATACCCTGTAAGGGACAGCATCATCTCATCCAACAGTTAATCTAATTAACCTGCAAGCTCTGGATCACAGCAGCACCATTACTGAGCACTTGAGGCTCATTTATTGCTTACACAGCTCTTCAGCTCTAACAGCATCCACACCATGTTATACTGCCCACTGAAAGCATCACTTACTTCCTTAGTTGTGAAGATGCTGTAAAGTTCATGTGCTGGGGAGTTGAAGATTTCTCTCATCAGTATCTTCACTGTTGGGATTTTTACACCAACTGTATCCTGTGGTGAAACAGAATCCTGCAAGGAAAAGACCACTCATGTCAATGCATGCAGGGTCAAACACAAGTCTGGCATGACAGGAATGGTGGTACCTGTGCATTCTTTAACATACTGTGTTGTGACTACATGTCAATTATACTTGATAGTATTCTTAATTAGGATTCACTACATTACATTAAGTGTGTGTGATGTGCTCTAAAGCCACCTGAAGCTAACTTTAGCCTGGGGGAAGGGATCTGTGCAGGTGGATTCCAGCTTCACCCTGCTGGAGCCACAACCATCACAGAACAAAGCCCTGAGGGGCACATAAATGCTATGATTCCTTCCATCCCTGGCAAGCCCATGCCCAGGAGCCGTGATGGGTCCTTTCTGCATTGCAGGCCCTGCTCATAGCAGTGAGAAGGGAGTTCCACCCCAAGCCTTTCACTTCTGCAGGTAGCCACAGGAATACACAGTTGTGACCATAGCAATAGCTGGAGGCGCTCCATTGATGGCAAACTTAAGCTTTAACACACAAAGCCAACGTACTTGCATGGTGTGCCCACTTAGTTTTCGCTCAGTGGCCAGCTCCTGACCACCAGTAGCTTTTGTTGGCAGAATCATTCCCAAGGTAAACTCTGGAATAAAGAAAAGCACTTTTCAGCATGAAACTGAGATGTAAAGAGCACCCTGCCATTTAGATACCTAAGAAAGACTGCTAGAATGGGAGCACAGAATGGGACATACAGCTCCAGTCCAGCTTCCTTGCCTCACCTCTATGTTTTATACTAGTAACAGAGCCTAACAGTGATGCCTAAAAACACAGCTTTTCCAAAGCTACCCCAAATTCCTACCATCTGCCCATTAAGTAGTGCACCATCTCCACAACGCTCTGACCAGTCTGTCAGAGAACCAACAAGCTGAGGGTCAGGCACTGCTTTGCCATGGGGCTGACAGGGATGGCTGTGGGCAGTGTGTAACACAACCCAGGCTGGGTCACTGCAGAAGCTTCTGGACACTGCCACGTTTGACAGCAGTAATGGTTTTGACTGGTAGGGTTAACTTCTGTCAGCTCAGCTGGTGGCAATTAAAACCAATAGAAACCCAAGGACCTGTCAATGTATCACCAATCTGTTCAAGAAAGTAGCCTGCATAAAACCATCCTTAACACAAAGGTTGGATTTACCTGTTTTAAGTGCTTTCAGATAATCTCTCAAGGCCTCTCTGACTTTCGTGGTTCCTTCAGTTCTCATAAGCTCCTTCAGGACATCACCTTCCCCCTTCTTTTTGCTAACATTTATCTAGAAACAGAAAAATGCCAAGATCTAAGAGGCGTCTGAACACGAGCCTGCTGGGTTCTGGCAACAGAAGAAAGTATTCTGGCTCTGTTTACTACATTCAGAGGACAGCTTCACCTTCATTATCCTCTCAGCTTATCCTACCTTTGCTAAAAACACATTCTCTTGGGTTTAGACTTAAATAAATGTTGTATCTCACCTCCACAATAGCTTAGGCAAGTTCATCAAGTATAAGCAGAGTTGCCTCCTACAGAGCCGAGGCTGAGGAACCTGTGGAAGCCACAGTACCGATGCTGCTACACAACCAACAAGGAGGGTCCTTAAGTTCTTAGGGTTTGAGTGTTTTAAGGCTACAATGAGCAAAGTTCTTCTCAACCTTGTGGTTAATACATTGTCACAAGCAATAATTAGCAGAGTAAGTTGTGCACATTCCTAGCAGGTAAATTTGAGAACAGACATAAGTCATTAGCCTCAGGATAAGAAACAAAAGCATGAAATAAACTATCCAAGTGTCATTATCCCACTTAATCACAGGATAAAGCAAAACATGATGCCTCTGTGTTCATTAATGATTTAAGAATTCTGAACCTATACAGCCATATCAGTATTTCACACCTACCTCTGTATCATCTACCTCATTTTCTTCTGACAGGTTAGGAATTTCAACAGATCCCTTATGTTTCTCACCAGACTCTTTCACTGTACCTGTATTAACATAATGAATTCTTAAATGCATTATTAGAAACTATTTCCCCCGTAGCAAGACTTTTAGGCTTGGCAATCAGTGGTACAAAAGCGTTACTGGAAGCAAGCTGCCTGGAACGCCATTTACAGGAACTGAACAGCAACCCACAGTCTCAGCAGTAAAGTTTCACACTGAACTCTTCCCAGGACTGTACGTTCCTGTATGGATGCAGTCAGATCATTACACACACACAGGTACTCGTTTTGCCACTGCTCTCACCTTCAGCTGTCAGTTGTTCTGATACTCTACACTTACATCAGCTTCTTGTGTTGTGTCTGCCAACACAGGACGTGTATCTAGAAGGGGGTAGGGGAAAAATAACTTCTTCCCTGAACATGTCTGCCCTTCATTTGGATGCTCCCCAGAATGCTCTTATCTCCTTCCTGAATGTCCAAAAAGCTTCCAACATGCAGGCATGTTACTGTAAAACACATGTATGTGCAACAGGTATGTAATGGAGGCTTTGTACAACACTCGCTCTTCTGCTCACAGCTTCACTGCAAACTGCCTGTGATCACTGCACACACCAGAAAGACTCTGCAAGAAGTCCAGGGTTGTCTCCAAGGCCAGGCTGGACGAGGCCTTGGGTGAGATGGTTTAGAGCGAGGTGTCCCTGCCCATGGCAGGGGGGTGGAACTGGGTGATCTTAAGGTCCTTTCCAACCCAAACTATTCTAACAGAAGTTACACTCTGCTCCCACACCCTCCTGGGCAGAGGCCCACCATCACTTACTGACTGGTAATGGATACGGGGTATGACCCTGCACTGCCCTTTCTTACCTCATGCCTGACAGTGAAAAGGCTGAATTTAAGGACTGATGCTTTATTTTTATCTTATATTCAAGACTCTTCCCCCTGGCCATGCAAAAGCATGTAGTTATTTAAATTAATCCACTGTTTAGATCACGTCAAGGTCTCTTTAGAAAGCAGCAGCAGAACATGCAGTCCTACCCCAAATCCAGTTATCTGCACACTGTTTTATCAGCTTAGTTGTCAAAACACAAGCTTTAGCAGTCTATCAGCAGAACTCTAAACACACAAACAACCCAGTGTCAAGCATGACTGCAGGAGGGGAATTACCAGGAAGGAGATGTAATACTTCTTTGGATTCTCTCAGCCTCAAAGGAGCTACTTAGATCCAGCTTCTGCTTAACATCACTCTCCTTCCATTGTTTTTAATTACTAGCCTGAAACAACCCACACAGGGGTAACCTCTGCATGAATATAACCTGACCTGCTACTGGTCCAGTACATGAACAAACCCTCAGATCCTCCTTGGCAAGATGAAGAGCACACGATGGTTACTAACACCAAGTGGAGCACGGAGCAAAGATCCCTTCCTAGTTGGGACCCAATGAAGCACAGGGCACTATGCAAAGTCTGCTAACCCAGACACAGGCAACCACATCCATGCAGGGAAAAGCTAAGCTAAAAGACCTCTCTTGGGCACCTCCAAGTGTCCCGGGAGAACCTGTTAGCTCAAGTATGAAGCCATGAGAACTAGTCCAATTATACCAGTAAAACACTTCTGGTATATAGAAAATCACACACATCCATCTCAGTTTGCTCTCTGCTGCTTTCTCCCAGCTCCAGGAGAAAACCACACAACACTACCTTTGCAGATAGCAAAGCAAATCTTCTTTCCAGCCACTCGCCCCGAGAAGGAAGTGCAAGCATGCAGGAAGCAGATTTTAGGCACAAAACACAAACCTGACTTACACCCGCTCAACTCATTTTACTAACAATTTTCACAACTCTTACAATAAAGAATCCCAAATGACACAGGCCACAGAACAGCTTTAAATTCATTAAGCCAGTAAATAGATGGGGTTCTTCCCTTTCAGAAGGCTGCTTGTCCAAGGGGTTAATGCAGATGGTACCGTGCTGGACAGCAGCACAGGCAGAACCTGAGTACAGCTCTGCATTTTCAGCATCACTGCAATGTAGGCAAAACTCTTACCTATTTATTAAGGAAGCAATCACATTGTTGGCTGGAAGCCCACAGGACTCCAGTAACAGACCTAAGAATACATCATTCTTTTGTGTCCTGCCAGTTCAGCACTTCAGAAAATGAACAGTGAAGGCCCATGTCTCAGCAACACCTACCCATAACCCCACTGCTGGAATACCCAAGTTTTAACAGGACACATACGTTTTCACCAAGTTTCTACCACAGCATAGAATAAGCCATAAAACCCCTCACTACACCTTCAAACAAACTGCAGAAGAGCCGTTTTGCCCAACTTTAGTGCCATGAATTACCCTTCCTTCCTCACTTTCTTGCTGCTCTGGAATCTAAATTGCTGCAGGAAACGTTTTTCCAACGTTAGCCTTTGCAAGCTGCCTGCAGATTCCAGCTTGTCCTTATGTACCCACATCTTAATCATAGCTTGAACTCCCAGCTATGCCACAAGACTTGTAGCAGGATCTGATTACAGCAATTAGTGTTTTTACCGGTTCAGTTTAAACTCTCATGTCTAATTCAGACCTCGCAGAAAACACTGAGAACCATCAGCCCCTGCTCTTACAGCATTCCACTGTGTAGCAGCAAACTCCTTTAAACTGAGCTCCCAAAGACCTTATCCACTCACCACAGCACTAAGCACAGTGCCTGATCAAAACAGAGTTCTCTAAACTCCAAAAAGCAGAAAGACCAAGCAGAGGAAAAAGAACGCAGAAAGGACCTGTATAGAAATACAAACCAAATACTCCTTCTGCCAGTTTCTAAGCTTTGCTCACAGAAATAAACCCAACAAACTAAGCAGTGTTTAACGCTTAACCTTCAACCACCCAAACAAATGGAACATCAAAAAGCTCATTTATCTTATTTAAACTGCACTGGTACAAACTGCAGGCCAGAGGATAACGTTTGCCTTCCTCCCTGCTAATGCTTAGCTCAGCTCACAACTCTGTGTTGGTAGGTTATAACACACTTGTAACATTTAAAACAGAACTCTCAATGTGAACTTGGAGCCCCTGTTACTGTGGGAGCAGACCTCAACTGCAAATCTGTTCCAACAGGAGCACTGGCCTCAGCATCCAAAGGAACATTATAAAGTTCCAGTCAGGAAAACTGGAAGCAAACAGGAAACAGTCTTCAGGAACTGCATTGGAGAGGGCACCATGAAACAGAGAAGTGCAAACCACAAGCACCCACTGCAACAGCATCACCTCAAACACTGATCCAGAGACTACCGAACTGCTCTGGGGCACTGGTAGTGCTGTATGGCCCCTGGTGTTCCCACCTCCTACAGTAACAACTGAGGCCTGAGAAGTGCAGTATTCTGGGGGGGGACAGCTGTCATTTGCCATTACAATTTACTGTGCAGGCAGGCTCTTTTTACCAGCTCTTCCTGCCTTTCGCTGCAACGTAAGAGGTGGTCCGCAGCCTGCCAGCAGGTTTTAGGCATCTCATACATGAATATAATCCCTTGATACTACTAAAAGATACGTTACCAGGTCAGACTGCAGACAGAGATGCCACAGGACAAGCACAGCAGAGGATGAACCTCCAGCAAGGGGATGCAGCACAGCCCCTTTATCCCCAATAATCAAGACGTGCAGCTTCCTTATTCCTGCTGCATGTTGCTTCCTCATGCAACTCATCCTCCTCCACGTAAAGGACACGGGATTTCTAGGAGCACACTTCCTCGGATCTCCCTCCTGCCACCGGCACAGCTGCCATTCGCACACCGCAGGCACCAGGCCAGCTCAAGGCCGCTGCTAGGAGCAATCCGGCTCCCAGCACAGCACAAGTATTTACTTCCTGCAAAGCAGAACTCCGGGGCCTGGAGCGACCTGCTCTAGGGGAAGGTGTCCCTGCCAGGGACCGGGGCTGGAACCGGATGAGCTTTAGGGCCCCTTCCAACCTCTTCCGTGTCTCTATGAATACCGTGCTGGTAAAACAACCCTAAAACACAGGTGTAGCACAAAACAAACTACATGAAGGGCAGAGAAAGAGAAGGTGGGGTTTTCACGTTACTTAAACACAAGCAGAGTTCAGGCCCACGCATCTCCTGAGTCAGTTTACTACAGCATTCCCAACCCCAAGCAGAGCTCCCTTCCCAAAGCCATCTCTCCCACACCAGGCTCAACTCCAGGCCACCCCGCACCAGGCCCCCAACCCCTGCCCTCCTACCCGCGGCAATGGCGGTGCCCCCCCCCCCGTACCTCTCCAGCTGAGGCGCAGGTTCCACTCGTAGAAGAAGATGAGTTTCCCCTTGCGGCTGTTGCAGGACGCTTCGCCTTCCACGTGCTTCAGGTCACTGATCTCGCAGCGCCCGGCCTCGCTCTCCACCACCAGCCCCACCAGCACCTCCTTCAGCTTGCTCTTGGACCAGCTGGTCGCGTCCCGCTCCGTCCTGCCCCGGGGAGCGCCGCCGTTAACCGCGAACCCCTGGGTCCCGTTCCCTCCCCTCCCCTCTCCTCAGGGGCCGCCCCTCACCAGTGCCAGTTGTTGACGTTGGTGCCGTCCGCCCGCTCCTCCACGATCCACCGCGGGTCCCCCTGGCCCCACTTGGCCATGGCGCAGCCCCGGCCCCGCGCCACAACCGCTCCCGCCGCCCGCACCGAAGGTGCCAGAACCTTCCCCGCCCCCGCTCCGCGCGCCGGAGGAAGAGGAAGGCGAGGCCGCGCCGCCCTTCCCCTGCACCCCCCCCGCGCCTCAGCGCGCCTCAGGCGGCAGCGGGGAGGAGGCAGGGCCGCGCCGCCGGACGCGGGCGGGGAAGGAGGGGACCCGGGCACAGGGAGCGGCTCCGGAACCGCCCCCCCCCCCCGGGGAAGGTGGGCGGGGCAGGACGGGGCGGGAGCGTCCCGGTCATAGATCAACGGGGGGGGGAAAACTGCTGAGGTCCGGTCCAAGTGCCAAGGCCACCACTAACCCATGGCACTGGGGCCTCGTCTCCACAGTGTGTGAACACTTGCAGGGACGGTGCCTGCAGCCCTGCCCTGGGCAGCCTGTTCCAATGCCTCTGGGGCAGGAATTGTTCCTCAGCTCCATCTAAACCTGCCCTGGTGCAGCTTGAGGCCGGTTCCTCTTGTCCCATCCCTTGTTCTTGGTGTGAACTAACCCTGAGGAGGAGTCAGTGCAGAGGAGCAGCAGAACCCGCACCCGAGCTGTGCTCCCCCTCGGGTAAGGACACGGCAGCGCAGGGAGAAGCGGTTTTATTGTCTCGCCATTGAAATCAATGCGCGGTGAGGGAGCACCTTGTGTTACAGCCACCCTGCAGCCCTAGGGCTTAGGTTGTTGCTTGTCCATCTCTTGCACCACAAGAGCAGCAGAAGGAATGAGAACCTGGATAGCATCCCCTTATCCCTATGGCTCGTTTCACTCTGTACTGGCCCCGTGTTCTTGCCAACAGCTTGCTGCTTCAGGCATTGGCGGTGGTGCAGAGCCCGTCGGTCGTGTCAGGCTCGTCCTCTTCAGGCTCTGCCTCCAGAATAATGGCCACTTCCGAGAACTTGACTCCTTTCAGGTCTTTCTCAGGGCGAGGCGTGGCGGGGTGCGGGGTTAAGGAAGGAACTGGCTCCTGGTTCCCGTCTGTCAGGAAGCCATCCTGCAAGAGACCGTAGCACAGGTAAGGCAGAAAGCGGTGAGTGCTGGAGCGTGATGCGTTATGAACGGGACTGTAACGTTACATAGACAAATGTTTTATACTTTGTACTGTCTTATGGAGAGGAGAGGCTGTGAGGAGAGCTCAGAGCAGCTGCCAGAGTCTGAAGGGGGCTACAAGGGTGCCGGAGAGGGGCTCTGCATCAGGGACGGTAGTGACAGGACAGGGGGTAACGGGTTCAAACTGAAACAGGGGAAGTTCAGGTTAGATCTGAGGCAGAAGCTCTTCCCTGTGAGGGTGCTGAGGCGCTGGCACAGGGTGCCCAGAGAAGCTGCGGCTGCCCCATCCCTGGCAGTGCTCAAGGCCAGGCTGGACACAGGGGCTTGGAGCAAGCTGCTCCAGTGGAAGGGGTCCTTGTTTGTGGCCGGGGGTTGGAACTGGATGAGCTTTAAGATCCCTCCCAACCCAAACAACTCCATGATTCTATATTCTGTCTCCAAAGCTTGCAATGAAAGCATTCGTTTTAAGGCTGCAGGTTTTAGGAGCAGCCCATGAATACCATTTACTGTTCACATTCTATAACAGAAGAAAATCATCATTTCTGGATCACAAAGCTATTGTCCTCGTCCTAAGCAGGACAAACAGCCCTTCCTCAATAACTCATCATTACTTCAGGTAAGATGTTATTACTGTTATTTCTATTTCCATCTCTAGGTTACTTGTTTTTTGATAATGCTGTCGGTTATTTGATGGAGAGTGATAAAATCTCACCTCACTCTTAGCAATTGGAAGGCTGGTTACCTGCTTGGCTGTGAAATCTGCACTGTGCTGGGCTTCCCCATTTCTGGGCTCAGCAGCTTGTTCAGATGCTCCATTATCTTCGTGTTTGCTGCTGAAATCTAACAGCAGCGTCTCAAGGTAAGTGCATGTTTCATCAGCCTGAATCAGGTCTTTGTCGGAGTCTCCTCCTTTGGTGTTTCCCATGTTGCTAAACGCTACCATTTCCTTTTCCCTGGAGGAGTGAAGAGAATTCCCAACACCTTGAGCTGGCAAATAGTTAAGTGAGAAGAATCTCAGCCTCTCTAAAACTGAGAGCAACGTGTATGCTCATCTCAAAATGAATGGGATTTAACATTCAGGCGAACATTAAGTGGCTTCTTGTACCCTGAAGGGGGGTTTTTTGTGCATAAGGCTAAAGAGTAAATAGGAGTTTGCACTTGTAATTTTGGATATAAGATTAAAAGGCATTAGCACCCTTCATTCATTGAGTTTTTACTTGTAACTGTAAGGGTTCTTAAGAATTGACCTGTACACCACTGAAAGATACAAGGAAAATGCTCTGTCACCAGAATAAAGGAGAGCTGAACCTTTTGATACCCTATTTTTTTATCAGTTTGGGGTATCACCACTCAACTTACACATTATTGACGTGCTCGAGCTTCTCTAAGCTTTTCACACTTCCATTTTTGTCAGTTGCCCATGGATTATCAATGCCCTCCACAGTTTCAGCTTGCTGCTTAACCAAATACTGCTGCTCCCGCTTCCTGCAAGAGATGAGTACATTCAAATAGAATGGTTAGTTCATGTTGGAGATTGGCTTTACAACTGCTTTTAAAACAGAGCTCGAAGTACTTGTGTCAGGACTTTAATGCACCATGTTTCAGGGTAAGTTTGGAGTATTTCCTGTTTTCCCATAATGGCAGCAGGGTAAATACCTGCTGCCCTCTTGGAAATGTGGATTCGTTTTCCCATACAATGCAGTCCTGCTGCCGCTGAAGTTTGCAGCAAAACCTGCTCTGATTTCAGCATTTGTGGAGCTAGAAGAAATGTTTGTGGGTATATTACAGCTCCTTGTGCCCCCCTTCACAGCTGAAATGTCTGCTGTCCACATTTCTGGTCTTAAATCTGTTTGTTTCTGCTGTCGCTGCGTGACACACACAAGGAGACTCCAAGGTTCAGTTACACACAGTGTCTCTAATACCTACAGTACACCAGGCATTTTGATTTGCAGCAATGCTCCAGTAAATCATCAGCTAAGTATTTTTTAGCTTGACATTTAAAGTGAACTTATTAGTTGTAAGGTCTTACTGTTAGAGTAGTTGTACCTTTTCCTTTTTATGGTAAAAGCTACATATACCAGGAAGCCAATGAGGCTGCAGGCCAGCAGAACACTGAGCACTATCGTTGCAATGAGTTCAGGACTTGCTGAGTCAGCAGGAGCTGCTTCTATGCTGGTGGTAACAGGCCTTGAAAATATTTTCTCCAGTTCTGTCTCAATGTTACTCTTCTGCTCCTGCAGTTTTCTGAAGACAGAGGAGTAAACTGCTCATTACTTATCAGACCTTCACTTTGGCTTGAAGACTAGTGAAGAAAACAACAGAAATAGCACCCCTTGGTCCACCCAGACCTGTTCCAGCGATTCAGACGTGTCTTTAGTTCAAGAAAAACTCTGCTTTCTAGCAACAAACCCTGCTGCTTATGAGCTAAAGTGGTGCAACACTGGGAAAAATGGAACTTGAGAGGTCGGTATCCTTTAAAGCTACATCAGGGCAGCCGCATGTACTGTTATAGATACCAATAGCACTTTCCTCAGAGGAAAAGCGGCCTCACAGTAGCTTTCCAATGCCTAAAGGGGCCTGCAAGAAGTCTTGAAGAGGGGCTTTTTGCAAGGGCACATAGGGACAGGACAAGGGGCAATGGCTTTAAACTCACAGAGGGGAGATTGAGCTGAGCTCTTAGGCAGAAGCTTTTCCCTGTGAGGGTGCTGAGGCGCTGGCACAGGGTGCCCAGAGAAGCTGTGGCTGCCCCATCCCTGGCAGTGCTCAAGGCCAGGTTGGACACAGGGGCTTGGAGCAAGCTGCTCCAGTGGAAGGGGTCCCTGCCCATGGCAGGGGTTGGAACTGGATGAGCTTTAAGGACGCTTCCAACCCAAACCATTCCATGATTCTATGAAATAAACAACATCATTCATGTTTTTGACAAACTTTGAAAACTACTTTTCAGGAAATAATATTGAAAGCTTTCTGAATTCTAAACCCCCCCTTTAAACCTTGAGATAAACCTCAGATAAACTGTTACTTGATCTGAACCTGCCCTGTCCAGGACATTAATAATTGTCATGGAAACAGACCCCAGCTGCACAGCTCTGACACCCCAAACACAGACTGTGCCATACTGACCTTCTCACTTCTTCTGCAGGTACCTCCTGGTTTGCCTCATCAAAGGCAATAATTTTCACATAGGTTACATCAGTGCTGCTTCTTGCTTGTCTTTCAGCCTCATTGGAATAAACATCAACGATGTAGACATTCCATGCAAGTTTATCTTCCAGGACCCTGCCATCATATGAAGAACTCAACTGAATTAACTGGGTAATGACAAATTGTTTTAGTCTGGAAATTAAATGATATCAACTTGGCAGATATTAGGATTTTAATCTAAGCCTGTGAAAATGCAGGATTATCATCAGCAAAAGAGTTAAGCTCTTTGCCCAGTATCATTGAGTGAGTAGCAGGGGGGAAAAGAAATCCAGTCCTTGTGTCTGATAAGCAAAGATACTTTTCATTAGTAGTGCTACATAACTTGTGCATATAGCCTGAAAATTCTTAGTTAGGTGCCATTAGCTTCACTGAATAATTAATTAGGGAAAGGCAGGGTTAAAACCCCTTATTACCTAGATTTCATAACCAATATTGTATAGTAGATCATATATTTAGTCATGCTTTTCAAAGGGGCATATGTCTCATTTCGTGCTTG
Source organism: Neopsephotus bourkii (assembly GCF_033783945.1). Classification (NCBI taxonomy): domain Eukaryota; kingdom Metazoa; phylum Chordata; class Aves; order Psittaciformes; family Psittacidae; genus Neopsephotus; species Neopsephotus bourkii. Next base: position 4,068,795 of record NW_026901735.1, read on the forward strand.
GCATTATAAATACAGTTTGTAATACCATTAGAGTATTATAAACAGTAAAGGTGGGGAGGAGGGAAATTTGGTCTCATAATGAACCATCCCTGGAGACATTCAAAGCCAGGCTGGACGTGTTCTGAGCAGCCTGATCTAGTTGAAGATGCCCCTGCTGATTGCAGGGGGTTGGACTACATGGCCTCTGAAGGTCCCTTCCAGCCCAGACTGTTCTATGAAGCTCTTTCCAACCCTAACCATTCTGTGATTCTCATTGTTTTCTCCTTTTTCATAGGGAGGTTTTCACACAGGATCAGAGCTGTGGCCCATCTGATGCATTTAATTTTTACCAACCAGAAAGTGGTGCCGTAATAATTTCGCCATCACAAACTCATGTTTCCAGCCTTCAAAGTGATTTCGCCTCAAAAGCACAAGACTCAATATTTCCCATGTAAATCCATGTTTATGTACAATCAAACAAAAGACCTCGTGTCTTCATTAACATACCCAAAAGGCCAAAATATGTTTGTAATCGTGGCCATCCACATACCACTAGCTAATCCCTTAGCACAGTATGTCTGAGACCTCCTTGAGGAGCTCTGCTGCTGCACCACAGGGGGTTTTTGATGTGTAGTGAAGGTGGGTTTGGTTTGTGGCTTCTGCCTGTTTCCACATGTGCATCTTCGCCTGCTGTCAATGAAAGCTGTACCCTAGGCTGTTAAAAATCACAGAAACATTGAGGTGGGAGGAGACCTCTTGAAATTGTCTCATCCAGTGACCACTCTGGCACTCGTCAGCCTAAGCCAAAGCCTTACCAGGTAAAAACTGGTGCATTCCTCTGAATTCCCTCAAATTACCCTCAACTGCAACAAGCTGAAGGCCTCGTTTCTTCATGGGCACTGGCTGCATCGCCTCCCCTCAAACAGGCTGTCAGGCCCCTGTATCTCAAAGGGACCCTAAACTTGTCATTAGGTATTACATCGCAATAAGCTTTGCAGTTTCAGAAATACCTTTTTACTTCAATAATGTTTCTTTCAACAATATTGATCATCTCACTAAGTACCACCACCACAAGGTTGTTACTGGAACTGGAATCCACAGTTACCTAAGAAAGAAAGCAAGCACATGTAAGGTTTTCTCAAGCATTTGTACCTTGCTTAAATTGACTTTCAAAGAAAAGCCCAACAAATAAACCCCCAAGGTCCTCTCTGATGTAAAATGATCATCTTGTAAAAGCCAGCCTTCATGGCAGCATATTTTTATGTCAGTGGGAACGGTAGCCACGTAATTATGGCCTGAAAGTACACGGTGAATACTGGTGTATCACATACTCTCACTGTGTGATGTTAAGTGTCAATACCAAACCCTTCTTGTATACAGAGTGTGGACACAGAAGCAAATCAGGACTGTAAATAACCTTTCTTACATTGACTGTTGTCCGGGCTGTGAGTCTGCTTGTGCCTTGGTCTGCAGCTTGGACTTCCAGATAAAATATTCCAGCCTTTCCTGCTACAGACACGGTGAAAACCTGCCCTGTGTTTTCATCGATGTCAAATGCATTGCTTTGACTGTTCACTAGGCTGTACAGCAGGCGTCCGTTGTCTCCTGAATCTGGATCCGTGGCCTGGGTTTAGAAAAGGCGATTTGTGAAACCCAGCTTGTGGCTTTGGGGCTGACATGGCTCTTCAGTCATTAAACTGCAGTTGCTGTTTGTAAGACCAGGTATTCTAGGGTGGTGCTGTCATGTTTTTCTCTTTGCACTGAACACATAGTGGGGCACAGACTAGCAGAGTCAGAGCAAGGGTATAAAAGAGGAAAGACATTTACCATAGTAAGGTCTGGAGGATCCTACAGCCAGATGCATAAAAGGAGCAGGCTAGAACTGAGTGACAGCACCAAACTTGGAAATTGCTCCATTTGGTAACTCATTTCCCTTTTGGGTCTGATAGGTAACAAAGTGGTTAACAGTGCCAAAGAAAGAACAATAGGCTGTGCAGTATGTAATCCATAATGGCAGCATGGGTCAGAACAGAGTATCTAGCTCTTCTGACAGACACACCGGTAGGATGAGTATGAACCAGTTACCTGAACACCCCATCTTTCACCAGCATTATGTTAAACCTGGATGATGGGCTGAATCTGTCTCAAGCTTTGAAGAGCGGGTAGAAGAGCTCCTTTAAACCAGTTTAACTATGGAAGAAATCCAAATCTTAACAAAAGATTCCGTCCTCGTGAAGAGCAGAGGAGGATGTAATTACCTGCACTGTAATAACAGGGTACTTGTATGGTACAGAGTTGGGTATCCGAGCAGAGTAGGCATCACTCAAAAATACTGGCTCTTCATTTACATCCTGCACTGAGACTCTCAGCATTGCCACGTTTTCAGCAAACAGGCCTGTCAAAGAAACACAGGTTAACTGCAGCAACAGACAGCATCAAAGTACAGCTTTCAAAGGCTGGGTCAGGCTGTGGCTTTGCAGCCATACCTGTGCTGCATGGGAGGAGGAGAGAGAAGAAAGGGAATGCAGCAGGGATGTGCCCAGAGGAGCTGTGAACTCACTCCTCCTGAGGCCTCAGTGAGAGCCTATATTGGGTTGCAAATACAGAAGACATGTTCTTTGCCCCTGATTTAAGTTGGAATGTCCTCCATAAACTTACTTGCATACTGGACTTGTCTGGCAGATGGGAGATTTTCATTTGCTTCAACTAAAAGCACATACTCAGAAACTTCCTCATAGTTCAAATTAACTGCTGTTCTCAGCTGACCGCTTTTTGGATCCAATCTAAAATGACCTGAAAGGTAAAGCATGCACCTTCATTGTTAGAGCTACCATTTCACTTGTATCCCTCCTACTTTTTAGTTGCCCTTAAGATGTTCCCATGGGTCCTTTGCTCTCAAGAATGTGAAATGCAACACTTCCCATGGCTGAGCAGAGGAGGCATCACAGCAAGCAGGCCTTAAACATGTCAAGGAGCAATATACTCGGGAAACAGAATTGCAGCTTCTGGTTGCACAGCTCCATTTGCACAGATTTCCAAGTTTTTTTCTCTCAGTTTCCATGTGTATATTTCTCCTTTTCTGTGCACCATATGGAGAGCAGCACAGCTGCAAGAGCTGGAGGAGGCAGATGCCCTAACATAGGTGGCAGTGCAAGGAAATGATAGACTAAGTGATTGGCAGGGAGGAAGCTGCTTGCTAACAACAACTTCTATTTTAGCTCCCTCAGCCTGCAGATTACCCTAATTTAAGACTACAGGAACCCATTTTCTAGCAAGTTACTACCCCTTTTTTAGCCGAAGAGGATGAACAAAGTCCATGCTGAAAACAAAAAAGCTCAGAAAAAGAAATTCTGTGTATTTTCTTTTTAAAATAAGATACAAATTTCTATCCTTGCTTTCCATCTCCTCATTTACATCCAGCAACATCTGCCACACAAAAGACAGGTTATTCTGTTACCTGTTTTAACTCGTAGGGGAAATGGTACTCACCTTTTTCATTGCCAGATGCAATCGTGTAGGCAAGCTGTTTTCCTGAAGTTTCAATCCCAGTAAAATCATAAATTAAATAATCCACTCCTGTGTTTTCCAGAATGGAAACGCTGATACAGGAAATAAATGAGAAACCATAATGGTAAACTCCCCGGCAGTTGTTGCACTGCCAGGCTTTGCAATTTAACTCTTTAATAGCAAGTTCTCTGTGGGAAGCCCTGCTCCCTCCCCTCTAGCTGTTTGCTAGAGTTCCATGACTTTCAGAGTACAAGCACTACTTTCCTGGGCAGGCGTTGTTTATCCTTGAGTAAAGGCTAAGGAAAAATGCTTCATTAGTGTGCAAGAGGAAAGGGACAAAGAGCCTGGCTTATACAAGCTGCACGATAAAGAAAAGGTGATGCCTCGGATCACATTCACAGAACCAGTGGTATAGCAGAATTTCTTGGATGTGTTGTTTAAAGAAACCCCAATGTCCTTTCTTCTGCATGGAAGAATGCAAAAATGAGCTTCAACTGTGCTATGTTTTCAACTACCTGGAGAATATGTACTAGTTATAGAATCATAGAATCACAGAATGGTTTGGGTTAGAAAGGACCTTAAGATCATCCAGTTCCAACCCCCTTGCCACGGGCAGGGACACCTCACACTAAACCATCCCACCCAAGGCTTCGTCCAACCTGGCCTTGAACACTGCCAGGGATGGAGCATTCACAGCTTCCCTGGGCAACCCATTCCAGTGCCTCACCACCCTCACAGTAAATAAGTTCTTCCTTATATCCAATCTAAACTTCCCCTGTTTTAGTTTTAACCCATTACCCCTTGTCCTATCACTACAGTCCCTGATGAAAAGTCTCTCCCCAGCATCCCTATAGGCCCCCTTCAGATACTGGAAGGCTGCTCTGAGGTCTCCACGCAGCTTCTCTTCTCCAGGCTGAACAGCCCCAACTTTCTCATCCTATCTCCATACAGGAGGTGCTCCAGCCCCTGATCATCCTCGTGGCCTCCTCTGGACTTGTTCCAACAGTTCCATGTCCTTTTTATGTTGAGGACACCAGAACTGCACACAATACTCCAGGTGGGGTCTCGCTAGAGCAGAGTACTAACTTAATATGAAAGCCTCACCTGATTTCACTCCTGTTAAACTGAGGAACAAATGGGCTGTTGTCAAACACGTCGAGAGTAATCACAGCAGTGGCATTTAAAGAGGGAGAGCCTTTGTCCCTTGCCATCACTGTTAAACGCATCTCCCCAGACCGAGGCAGGCTTCCAGTTGTAATTATCTTCCCCTCACTCATATCTTCTATCAGGAAGAACGGGATGAAGTTTTGATCAGGGAGGATGTAGTACTCAACAAGGCCATTTAACCCCTGCCATGAAAAGAGCACAGCTTCAGGAAACTCTTGCTTGCAGGACCACATTACTTCAGTGCCCCAAGTTCCATAGGCTGACTGGAATCTCAATATTTCCATGCTTAAAGGACAGAATGTCAAAGGCATTATAAGGAATTAGAGAGAACCAGGCTCACAGCTACTTTGGGCTTAAGCTGTAACAGAAGAGCTGCAGCAAGGGAAAGGGCCAGTGGGCAGAACCCTTCTAACTGTCCCCAAATTAACTTTCATGTTCTAAGAGCCAAAATATAGCCATAGCAAGGCTAAAGAGAACTACATGCTTTGGGAGCACATTCTGAAGGGTAGGATACGCATTGAAACAAGACTTGACCATGTCTGAATGACGCTAGTGAATTTGAGAATGAGAAGCTGGGGTTAGCTATGGTAGGTGGGTGATGATAGAAACACAAAGCAAAGGAAAAATCAGAAGCAGTTGGCCAGTTACACAGTAAAAGCATGGAGTAAAAGGTTCTCTAAAGGAAGTAAGTTAAGGACACGTGTAGAGTGGGACAGTCAGAGTAGTGAAAGAGTCATCTAAAGGTGTCAATGAGAATAAGCCAAAGTCCCTTGGATCCTTTTGGCACCTTGAGGAGAAGCACAGCCTGTCCACTGCTATGAGGGTAAGCCCCACTCTTGCCCACCACAGGAGAGCCAGGCACGTTTTACTCTGTGCACATCACTTCACTTTCCTGAAACAAGCCACTTTGACAAACCCTTAGGGTTTGCTCTGTTGCACTTTGCTCTTGTTTCTGAAAAGCACTGGGTTCTGTTCTTCCATGGCTCTGTAGCAGCAGGAGCAAACCCTGCCAGGAATGCCTGTTAGTACCAGGGAATCTGCATAGTTAGAATTATTTCAGGAAGAGGGAGGAAGAGAGAGAGACGTTGTCCAGTACTTTCAGTGCTGAATTCTGCCCCAGAATCCTCCAGGTGCAGCAGAGGACCAGGTAGACTATCTGAAGGATGAGTTTCATCAGGATCTCGGTGCAGATCTCGCAGGGTCCACCAATCTTTATAAGCAATTTCACTTCTAATATTAAATCATAGAATCCCAGACTGGCTTGGGTTGAAGGGACCTTAAAGCTCATCTGGTTCCAGCCCCCTGCCACACGCAGGGACACCTTCCACTAGAGCAGCATGCTCCAAGCCCCTGTGTCCAACCTGGCCTTGAACACTGCCAGGGATGGGGCAGCCACAGCTTCTCTGGGCACCCTCACAGGGAAGAGCTTCTGCCTAAGAGCTCATCTCAGTCTCCTCTCGGTCAGGTTAAAGCCATTCTCCTTGTCCTGTCCCTGCAGGCCCTTGTCCAAAGCCCCTCTCCAGATTTCTCACATCAGAGAAGGATGACATAAAGGGGCCATTGGATTATCTGCAGCAATGTACCACAGTTGCTGCTGTTTTAACCAAAATTATGCGTGAAGAACTAGGAAGGCACCTGCTAGACCTATTTTGTTGTCACTGCTCAATGCTTCGTCTCTTAAATGACATAATTAGTGCTGATGTTGTCATGGTGATCTGGTTGACTACTGCATATCTCTGCCAGTGCTTGGGTACTATTTGATGGGTGCAGTACAGATGTAGCAAACAAAATTACTTTAAACAATGGGAACAAAGAGAATGAGCTGCAGTGCCAACTTCAGAGGTGTTTGGTAAGCAGGCATCTCCATGTCCAAGTCAGCTATATGATGTTCATAGCTATATACAGCTATAGAATCTGTTTTACAAGTTCTTCCACTTCAGAAGTTCAAATAACTTTGCAGACACTACATTGCTTCAGTCCTTGTATACTCCTGACAGACTGGCACAACTCCATGTAGGAAGGGGAAAAATCAAGGCAAATATAGCTGAAGAAACATGGCCAAAGACAGCGAGTACATCAGCATCAAGGCAGAAACATCAACAGTCCTAACTTCCAATTCCCAGTGCGGTTAGTCAAATAGAGTTCACTTTCTGCTACATTTGGTATTTCATGCTTAATGGAGAGTAACACATTCAGGCTGCAGCCTCAAGCAGGGTCAAACAAGCGTAGTTACCTGATCTTTGTCGGTAGCACTCACGGTTATGACATGAGCACCTACAGGATTAATCATGTTTATAGAAGCAGAATAAGAATCCTGAGTGAACACTGGAACATTATCATTCACATCCATCACCAGAACACTGACATGAGTAGTTGCCTAGAAAACAAAATGGTTTCATGCAGTTTAGAATGTCTCAGTGATATTTTTCCATTCTTTTTGTATGTAACAAAGTGTAAATCAGGCTTTGAAAAGGCTGTAGTAAAACATTGTGTTAGGTTTGATTTTGTGAGATCACTACAGGGCTTTAATGCAGGAGAGGAAGGAACTCAGTGTTGCAGTAGATTCTGCTTCTTGAAAGGTGTCTGAATGAGTAAGACCAGGATGCCAGCATGTCCTACTGCTGCTGCTGCTGCTGCTAGATGCAGGTAAGGGAACCACACGTGTTCTCATTCTGTTAAACGAGCGTTCAGTACCTTTCCAAATACATACACCACAGCTAGAGCAATTTGCTGAAAATTACCTTTTCTCCCATGAAAAATTGTCACGGCACTTACAGTACTAACAGCAGCAGGCAAGAAATCCAGTTCCCCAGCACAGGTTTGTCTGCAAACAATTCAGGGTCAAATTCTACCATGATTTTCAAGTATTTCAACTAATTATGGTGTATAATACTACTCAGCATGGACAAAGGGCACAGAAGTCTGAACCATGATTAGGTGACTAATTTATTCTGCACAATAAATGTCTTTGATAGCTCCCCTCCTACTAGTGCCAAATCCACTCTGAATAGAAGAGTCACTGTTCGTTACAATAATGGTCTTTTACCTGAAAGAAAGGGGCAGATTTATTGTTGACTGCATTCACTGTAAGGTTGTATTTATTCATGGTTTCATAGTCTGGAGAGTTCTTTATCTTAATGTTGCCATTTATTTCATCTATTTCAAATACATTTTCTGCACCACCTAAGATACATTTAAAGAAGCATTATCAATGAATACATCTTAGAAGCACATGAATATATCTTAGAAACACATAATTAACTACAGTCTTAAATTATATGTAAATTATATGTTCACCTGAGTCTTAGAGCTCATTAAAACCACTTTTTAAGTATCATATAGATAATGTAGAAGAAACCCAGATATACTTTGATGAATGTTTGAAATGTGAGCCCACAGAATGGGTTAAGAAGACAGTGCTGCTGCCAAGACCTCTAAGAGATGTCACTGAATTTATTCTAACACAGGTGGATGGAGTGGCACACACTTCTCTAAATGAAATCAGTTTGACTGTCAAAAGACCTGGCAGTGACTTTTGCTGGTTTTGGCCACCCATGTCCAAAGCCACCCCAAAGTCTATATACATACTGGAAATAAAAGACTCTAAAAACATATAAGCTGTACACATATCACTCTTGATGGTCCCTACAGCAAAACCAGCTATTTCAACTCCTGCAGCCTTTGGTCCAGAGAAGTCTAGATCTCCATCTCTGTCAGATATAGGGGCAGTGGCCAAAGGGGTGCTCCTCCCAACTGTAATGCCGTCAGCTACCACAGTTAAATGTGACAGGAAGCAGAACTTAGAGCTGTCAGTCACAGCAGTTCACAAGCTGGCACATTAATGTACAATGAAATTGCAGCCTGGGCAGAGATCTGAGGCACAAGAGTAGGTGACCTGCTGTCTGTTGTAGCACTTGTGCTGCGGAGGTAAGGTGTCAAGCACAAGGGTGAAGAACACAGCTCTCCAACAGCCCTTGATAGTGACTCAAGTCCCTGACATGCTTGTGATACCATTTACCTCAGCTCCTAGTAGCTGTGAAGTGCTCACAGTCCATAGCATGAGGAGAGGCATAATTTAGCAGCATTTATTACCTGGTGCAAGCACAATGGGTTCTACAAGGCCCTAGACCCTTAAGCCTTGTTCAAGAAAGCCATGAGCACCTTTCTTATCAAACTTACTCCTGCTGATTGCAGCTGTGGCAGCCACAGAACTAAAGACTTTTTAAAAAGCTGATTTTTGACAGAAGTAAGAGTACAATTTAAAGCACAAGTTATAGTTTCTGCAAAAGAAGTTCCTATTCAATCAGCTTGAAAGCTGTGTGAGCATCAATTAGTAAAATACCAAACCAGGTTAAAAAGGATCTTATGTAGAAGGGGGTGAGGAGGTAACACACATAAATGCTATTTATACTTGTAACGGTATAGACCACAAAGTGACAGTTGTTCCAGTGCAGTGAGAGAATTCCTTGTTACCTGTAAGGTTATATACAACAAAGGCATTGTCTCCTGTGTCTCTGTCCGTTGCTGTGATTTTCCCAACTATGAATCCCACAGGCACATTCTCATTTACACTGAATTCAGTCACTGGATCAAACACAGGTGGCCAGTCGTTAACATCAATGATCTCTATGACAACTGTGCAGTAACCTCTCTTCTTCTCGGGGATTCCATCATCTTCAGCATATATCACAACCTGTAAGTTGCACAGTTGTGAGAAATCATACAAATAGGCACTTGCAGAAGGATTAAAACACCTTGATGAATTTTAAACTTTGGAGTATTCTTAGAAATGTTAAGTCAAATTCCGGATTCACCTCAAAATTATTAATGAAAGCTTATGGAGTACTTTGTCAATAGATGAAGTCTTTCTATATAGGGCAAACAAATTCACTAATCTTTTTGCTTGAAGCAAAATAAGATCGTACAAAATAACCAGCAGTTGCAGCAACAGTAAAGAAGGTTAACTGAGAATCAAATTGATTCTCAGATATATATATATAACTGATATATATCTGCAAGATATCAGTTCAGTATGGATTCAATCAAGCAGGCAGCTTTGAATACATGAGCTGTCATTGCAAAGTTAGTTGTTCATGTGCTGAAGTGTTTGAGAGTTTGTTGGACATGTGAACAATGAACCTTGCTTGAATTTCCTTATAGTTTTGAGTCAGTATCTTCCTTTAATAATGCATCACATCTCGAGATGCTCATATCCTAAAAGAGTGCATAAAATGTTCAGGCAATATCAAGCTAAACAAAAAATTGGGACCTGTTATCAAAGGGAAAGGTTTCGGAAGAGTTAAGACTTAAAGCAAACCTGATACTCTGTAGGTTCCTCTTCATAATCAAAGGAGGTGGTGGAATAAAGAATTCCAGTTGCTTCATCTATCCTGAACTTTAGTCTGTCTCCACTAAGAATGCCATATGTCAGGAAACCGTTTCTATCTGTATCATTGTCCTGAGCTTCCAGCTGGATGATCTGAGTGGCAGGTAAATTCTGTGGATGGAGAATCGGTTGAGGCTGTCAGAGACTGGTTAGCTGCAGTTTCTTAAGTGATGTAAAAGGGAGGATGTGACAAATAGTGCCTAAACTTATGAGAGTATAGACATTTTAAAATCAAAAGTATACAACTTGTAGGGCACAATAAGAGAATATCTTGTTCTCTCTAATTTCCAGAAAAGAACTATTTGCCCCCACCATGTCTCTACCTACAGCAGCAACCTTCAGAAAGAAAATTCAGGGTGATTTCAAACAGACCTGGTAACCTTGAGCATCTGATCTGTTGAGGAATTACTCATGTTTAAGAGCTTCTACTTCCATGAAACTCAATAGATGTTCTCAACTTCAAACTCATTTTTCTTTCTGAACACTGTTTGGCTAATAATGAATAAATAATACATTTATTCCTCTTTCAAAACATTGTTTGAATCAAGATGGACAGTAAATATCAGTGCTTCACTTGCACAGCTATTTGAGACCTGCTCTGAAGTTACTTGATCCAACAGGGCATCCAGCAATTCCTACTCTCTAAATATTTCACATGCAAATCAATTTTTAAGGTCAGGAAATGTGATTCCAACTCTTCTCCACTAAACTAACTGGGAACATTAAAAATAGGTGCAGTAATGAAGCCTATATTCAGCTCAGTGTTAGGAATGGACTGGATTTTAAATCAGTTGTGGCTGTTGGAGAGAATGTGTGGGAATCAGCTGGGAAATTCAGTGTGCTTGTTTTTAAGATGTAGCTAGCAGATTGAAGTGTGAAAAGTGCTGTTTGAAAATTGAGGAGTGAAACGCTGAGCTAGATGCTTTTGCATAATGAAATCCTGTGGCTTCTTTTGCAGGCTTATCATAACAGAGCAGCCCCAGACTGAAATCTGGCTTGCTTTCCGCCACTGATGTCTTTGTGTCAGGAAGAATCACAACAGATTGTACAGGAGAAAGAGGAGAAATGTTGCTAAATGAGAGCATTTTGCCTGTTACTTCTCTGTAGGGAGCTCCCTTCCAAAAGGCTGAGTGAGAGTCTGTGAGGTGCCCAGCACATCCACTGGATTTTGAATGCACACCAATATTCTGTGTACAGATATGCGAAACCAGGTGGCTGCTTTTCCTTCATGGAGCCCCTTATTAGTAAAAGATTTGCTTTTCCTTCAATATATCCACGCTTCCAGAACCATTCTCCTTATGCATTGGGATTTTCAGCTTGAACTAAACCTTAAAAGACCATATGGCGGAACAGAATGGCAAGCCTGTCCAGTTCCAGAATGTTTATTCACATGCTCACCAAAAGAGTTTTAGGATTGTTATTCTAAGGACTTATTTTTGTGGTTCAGTTTTGATGGCGTTTTCTTACCTCTTCCAATCTTGCTTCTAGTAGAGAGGATGGGAAAACCGGAGGGAAATCATTTTCATCAATAACTGTCACATTCACAGAAACTTCATTAAATATGCTAGGGGTAGAAGAATCTGTTGCTCGCACATTGAAAATGGCTGGGAAATCTTTCAGTTCCAAATTCTTCCTTGTTCTTACAATGCCAGTGGATGAATCGATAATGAAATAACCTGTTTAAAAAACAAACACACAGAGAAATTGTTCTGTTTATGATTTTAATAGTAAATTTGATTATATGAACCCTTCAATGGATATGATGCATTATGTGTATGAATATTGTGTTACAGGATTCTTCAAAGAACAAAGCAAGATTTGTGAGAATGTCAGAGATATCCAGGTCTGTAATTAACAAAACAAGTAATTTAGAAGGTCAGATAGAAACCAAAAGGTAGAAGTTCTCTCTACCACTCTATTCAGAAGGTCTCCACCTTCCTCTGAAACAAAGATTATTTGTCCCTGTTCAGTCAGAAGCTGTTTTATTTCCCTTAAGTCCTGTTCTTACTGAATTCTGCAAATAACTTCAAGGAGACCACAACTTCATACAAAACACTTCACAAAAAAGAAATGCTAAGAGATGCTAAGCTTGGTGATACAATAAAATCAGCTCTATGTTTAGTAGAAAAAGGCACACAACAAAGCACGGTGTACTCCATCCCATGTAAACTTATTCCACACATTCACATTCATTAAGAGGACATTGCTGAGTTAGTTTTTCAACCAGCAGCCTCTGTACTGAATTGGGTATTCTTTTCCAGTCACTGCAATGTTATGCCTCGTGAGGCACCACCTGATCTTCCTGTAGCAGGCACAGAAAAGCATACGCCAGCTCTGTATCATGTATCTGTATCAACCCTAATCTGACAGAAATTCAATCATGTGCCCACACCCGCTCCATATCACATGTGTACATCTGGATGATACACATCCAGTATTAATGGCTGTGGAGCTGAGACAAGTGAGAGCAAAGAGAGAGAAGAAACAAGCCAAAAGCTAACGCCCTGCAGCACCAGTTGTTTAACACACCCTCCTTGTTACTTCACATAAAGAGCTTACCCTTTTCATCCCCAGACACAATACTGTATATCACAGGGTCCCTATACAGCACATCAATGTGGACAACGAACGTATCTGGCAGCGTCTTCTCACTCAGAGGGGCAGGCTGATAGACTTCTTCAGAGAACACCGGGAATGACACGTTGATGGGAGCTATGGTTACTGACACCTGCAGAGAAAAGGAGATGACCACAGGGATTCTGTTGTCAGGTGTACCAGGCTTGTCTACTGAGGTGTGCAACAGCACAAGTCCAGAACTTTGTCAATAAGAAGCTGATGGTTGCTATGTGCTGAGCTTGAGACATTAGTGCCTTGTAGGCAGTGAAGGTCAGTGAAAATGCCTCCTCAGTTTAGGTTCACCTGTATGCTTTCCTAAATACAGAGAGGGATTCCAGCTTGGCACATACACCACATTTCAGATGACTTTTCTAATTAGACCACTCCTGGAGGGAGGTACTGACCTGTATTTGCAACTGATTCTTCCACTGTAGAATGCATGACCAGAGCAGGAGCTCCTAAGTGTTTTGAATTATAACAGCTGACTTTATAGATGAATAAAGGTGACAGGCAGTACACAAATAATGCCTACTGCTTCACAAAAATAAAGGTGATTCATTTATAAATGATGCCAGACAGCTGCTCCCCAAAGCTTGGAAGAATAATGCCTCGGAAGTCTACATTTTAAGGTTCTATTGAATATCATTTTCTGTATGTCCTTAGCCATATACTTTTCTAGTCCTGTTTTTCAGTTCTGCTAAGCTGTGATATTTAGTGGCAGAAGATCACCAACAAGTCATAAGCACTGTATTAAAAAAGTTTTCTTTTATTATATTTACATTCCTCAGTCTTCAGTTTAGATATTTTTGCCTTCTAATATAGGCAAATAAACAGGAACATCCTATTTGCTGTCTCCTGTTTATTCTCTCACATACTTCCCTTACACCCCCTGTGACTGTCGCGCTTTTTGACCTTACACAGAAGTCTCCACTTCTCTCATCTTCTTCCCTTACAGAGTCTAGAACTCCCGACTTTCTTTTCTGAAATGGAATGACCATTATGTAGTGCTATAACTTTGTAATCATCCTGTATCTTGTTCCCAACACAGAAATGGGACTCTGACATTCTGATTCACATTTTGCATAGTTTTGCCTCACTAATACCCATTTCCTGGCGTAGTTACACTCAGTTTAGAATAAAACAACCTGGGGAATAAACTGCACAAGTAAACATTTCAGTACCTTTACAGAAGTTGAAAGAGGTGGCAGACCTGAATCTGTAGCAGTGACTATCAAGGAGTAATACACAGGAGCAGTCAGTTTGGATAAGTCTCTTGTTAACCTGAGTTCTCCTGTGGTGCTGGAAAGACTGAAGAGGCCTTCTGAGTTTCCACCTAAAAAAAGAAAAACAAGTGTTGGAGATGTTTAACAGGGCCAGCAGAGACAAGAGACTGAATTATGCGTGCAGGACTTCAGAGACATGGGTTGAAATCATAATCTCTGTACATGTGACTTGGAGCAAGATACATGGCCTCTCTTTACTCTGTGTCTGCATCTCAGAATCACTTGCGCTCAAAAACCCTTGTGAGGCCTCTAGTCCAACCTCTTGCCTCAAAGCAGAGTCATGAATGAATCCAGAATAGAAAGCTCAAGGCCTTGATCCATCAGGAGCTGAAAACCTCTGAGGACAGCCTCTCTGGGCTACCTGTTCCAGTACTTAGTTATGCTCACAGAGGACTTGTTTTCCCCTTATTTTCATTCAGAACCTGCCATTTCAATTTACTACCATTACTTCTCATTCTTGTGTCATGCAGCTCAGTTTAGCATCATGCAAGTACCCCACTAATAAATAGCATGAGATTTTTTCCTAACATACCTGAAATGCTGTAGAAAATGCCTGCATCATAATCCTTGTTTTCATCTCTTGCATTGATATCTACTACCAGCGTGCCAGCTGTAGAATTGTCTAGAAGGATCTGGTGGTATGAGGGCTTGTCAAATATGGGTCCTTCTTCATTAACATCTTCCACGGTAACTAATAAAAGAAGGTCCATATCTGAGTGTAAACAGGAATTGCACCTAAACGATTACAAGCTATTTCTTCAGAAAATATAAACCAGCACAGCTCCTCTGAGTTGGAGCTCTTCCAGTTTAAACCAGATGGAAATCTTGTTTTCTGTACTTCAAAACACTCGCCTTTGTGGATTAACTATTACTGTTGAAGCAATAGATCCCCTACAATAGGAAAACTTCTAGCTGGCATGTTGGTATTATTTATGACAGATAGTAGTGGCATCTTATTGTTGTCGCTACTATCTGTCATAAATGATACCATCTTATTGTTTCACTGGGCTCCCATCTGTGTCCGTATTCATCTGGTATCTCTAGTCTTTGGCTCAGATTGCAAACCCTGTGAGACAGGATTGCTTAGTGTTATATTTGTACATGACCTGGCACAATAAGGGTCCACAATTAGTGAAGCGGCTGTACAGTAACATAAATAACACAGCATAGGAAGTAGTAAGTCAATACTTCCAGTCATACTGATCAAAAGTAGGGCTGGCCAAAAACTAGGATACCAACTTCACAGAAATCTTTTATGTTGTGTTCAAAAGATACAGACAGATAGATGGACGGACGGATGGATGGATGGATGGATGGATAGATACGTAGATATAGATAGATTAGATAGATAGATAGATATGTAGGTAGATAGGTAGGTAGACAGGTAGATAGGTAGACAGGCAGATATAGATAGATTAGATATATAGATAGGTAGATAGGTAGGTAGATAGATTAGATAGATTGATTTAAGGAAAAACATGAATAATCAAGTACTGTTATTTTAACAACACTAAAAATCATGGTCAACATTTTTTTAGCAGCCTTTCTGTAAACAAGCAGAAAAAGACTGAATTATGGTTTTGGAAACCTTTTCAATCAAGATGTCAATAGGTACTGCAAAAAGGCCATAGAAAACATTGTGAATACACTGAAGAAAGTAATGTCAGTTTGTCAAAAATGAAGATTTTCACACAAACATTTTCTGAGGGAAACTTCATCTGGCTGCAGTGAAAAGGTCGCATCATCATTTCTGATGATTTACTTGAGCAGACTGTGTTACTACTGAAGGCTATCCTTATGCCTCATAATTACACATGGTGAAATATTCCCTGAGGGAAACGAAGTTAAATCTTATGTGGTAAACTGGGGCTACCTGTAATGTTTGCTGTGTCCTGGAGGCTGGGCTCTCCAGGATTGAAAGCTCTCAGAAGAAATGCATACTCAGAACAACTTTCATAGTCCAGAGGTTGAAGAGTTGTAATGTTTCCAGAAAGTTCTCCAACAAGAAATGAAGAGGTCTCTCCAATTATAGCATAATGAATAATGGCATTGTACCCTATATCTGCATCTGTGGCTGCTGCACTCAGAATCTGAATGAGAAAAACAGCAACAAAACAAACACCAAAGCCATCAGGTTCAGAGGAGAACAAAGAAGTGGCAAGACACACACAAAACTGGTATTTAACAACATAGTGTTTACTGATAAGATTGCTCATATGGCCATTAATTGTATTGCTAGAATACTGACATATCATACACAGCAGGGCAGGTAACAGATGTTACAGATTCCTAGGTGGTACTTCTTGATTGCTGTAAATCACTAGTTCACATCTGCAAAGTGGATACGGAGCCAGAAATGGATACACTGGAAGAAGAGAAGGAAGAACAAGCGGGGTGCTGGATACATGCACAACACGTACAGTATCTTTAAAACACATTGCTGTGAAAAGCTATATCCATGCACTGTGCCATCACTGCTGGGGACAGGAGAGAAAGGGTGCTTTAGGAAAAGTCAGTGAGATAGGCACTCTGCTGTCATACGAATTGAATATGCTGTGTGGTTGTAGAGGCTCCACAAAGTAAAAGAAATATGTTCACCATTGGATTACTGCCACTTCCAAGTGTACACACAGAAAACAATCACAGAACAGCCTGCTTATTGCTCAGTACCACATACCACATGTGGAGGCTCATTCTCTTTCACAGTCACAGAGTATGACCTTTGAGGGAACACTGGTGGGTTGTCATTCTCATCTTCCACAGTGATGCTTAGAACTAAGCTTGCAGATTGGGGTGGTTTGCCAGAATCGGTGGCCTGTGTAGAAACAATTTGTCATTAAACGCAGCACTATGTTGATAAAAAACCCTATTTTACCAGTTCAATTTTGGGCCAAAAAATGTGAAGCTTTGTCTCAGAAGACTTTCTGCTGGACCAGTTGTCACCCCATGACATTGCTCTAGCTCCAGGTGAAGTGTTGCATATCCTCCTTCAGCTGCTATCCTCACCATATCACATGCTCTGCCTCATTTAGTGACCAACTAATCAAAGTGCAAGCCTGGATCCAGATCAGGTGTGTTGTGTGATTAGACACAGCACTAATCAACATGAAACTATAGTAAACAGGTACATATTCGTGACGGGGCATTTAAAAGAATAAGAAAATCCCTTACATTCTGAGGGCTTTAAGTGTCTACAAAGCAAGCTGTGAAGAGTAGATGGCACATTCACGGTCAGTTTTACATGAACATCTACCATAGGAAAGGGCTGATCTGTAGATACACATACACTCTTTTCAATTAGTCTGAAAAAGTGTCCACTTTTATTAATTCTAAAACTTTCAGAAGACACTGTTTGATTTTTAGGATGATTACTTTGCTGTCCTCATCACATTCCACAAGCTCCTTGACCTGTTAAAATGCTTGTTAGCAGTAAAGAGCTCCTTAAAGTACATTTGTACATGATGGCCAGTGCTGGATCACTTCTTTGTATGCCCAATAATTTATCGGAATAAATAGATCCCTACATGAATGTTGGATGAAACTTTATGCTTCTACTTTTTAACTTGGAAATTTGTTTTTCAAGTGCTTTAAAAATATCTAAGTCTATATAATTTGAAAAAAGACAAAAAATAAGGGAAAGGGACAAACTATGGAATGGCGAAGCAGTAAAAGCAATACAGCAGCAACCTCATGGTCTAAAATGGACTCAGGAACACTTTGCAGGTTTCACAGTAAGCTATTATGTGACCGTGTCCTTTAAGATCTGGTGTTAGAGGTCATTTACTGACTAATAGCAATTTACACAGCAGAAAACAAAGCTGTGGGCGCAAAACATAATAAACAGTCAAAATTCACTAGTGGATTCCAATGGAATTCACTGAGATTAAGTGGTTTTCCTGTGATGACTCAATATTTTTTCCTTTTTATGTTGAGAAAACATCAAATTTGTCTACTTACTGTTATTTTCAGCTCATAGCTGTCCACCATCTCTCTGTCTAAGGAGTTTTTTGTCATCAGCTTGCCAGTAGAGCTGTCAATATGGAATGTCCCAGCAAAATCATCTTGCAGAGAGTAGCTTATAAGTGCATTAACTCCTATATCCAGATCAGTAGCAGAAAATACACCCAAGTCTAGACTAGCTGCATTCTCAGGAACTGATAGTTTAGTTTGAATCAGTGTTGAGAAAACTGGAGGATTGTCATTGACATCATTAACTCTCACAGTCACCTGTGTGTTTTATAAAAAAGAAAGAACAGAAAGAAAAAGAGACACATTTGAAATATAGAAACAGCATTGAAAGGGGAATTTTGGTCAATTTTACCCTATAGAATTATATAGGGGAAAAAAAACCAACCAACCAAATGCACACACCCAAAAAACCAAAGGGAGACATAAAAAGTGCAGCATCTTTAAACATTTTTACAACTTCAGCATCTTAGCATTTTTATTGTTCTCAACTGCTATAAGTGAGATAACATGCACTCTAACACTTTATCTTGCATGTTGTCTCTATGTTAGATAACATCTTAAGACATGAGCAGGATTAATAACCTGGGGGTTTGGGGCTCATCTCCCTCATGCATTTGACAGAACTATGCACAGAATCAGTTCTAGTGTTGATCAGTTTCTCTGGTTATGGGTTGTTCACAGAGGCACTTTCAGGAAATGATGTGATTTGTGTGGTTTAAAGTATTGCAAGATGGTAGCATCTCCTTGGAGAAAAAAGGGAAATGGAATAAAAGGCTCTCAAACCCATCATGCTTGAATGACAGATGATACTTGTCTGGATATTGCTTGATTTAAAATATATATATATACACTTAATATTTTATATTCCCTTTTAAAATGCAATATACTGTACCAAAGCAACAGCTGTATTGGGTGGCACCACAGAATCAACAGCTTCTACAACGATGCTGTATAGGTCCCTTTCTTCTCGATCTAACATGGCCAGAGCCGCAATGTCTCCTTGTTCACTAACAGAGAACTTGTCACTGTGAGATTTGAGGGAGTACATCACTTGGATAGCGATGCTGCCAGTCAGAGCCTTCACTGAGCCAACAGCAGTCCCTGCGGGTTCGTTCTCTTGAATGCTGAACTCGTAGCTGGAGCTTTCAAAGGTCAGTCCGAAGCTGGTGTCGTTGACCAGCAAGTAGACAGTGACAGAGGCTAATGAGAGAAAACAAGTTAAAATGGTGAAGTCGCTGCGAAAATCATCATGAGCTGTGCTCTGTTTGCCTAAATGATGAGGAACTGAGAAAATGACAGAAAGAGGAATGAGAAGAAAAATAAATAACAGCAATAAGGATTGATATGTAATATATGATGTTGTGTATGTATGTGTTGATATGTAATATATGATGTATTTTATACCTGATGTTTCAGGTATAAAACCCCACTTCTCTGATCTCAGCAGTGTTGCTTCAATATGATAGGAGAGCAACGATCACAAATTGGAAGTCAATGGGATAAAGCAGGTGTTTGCTACTTGTTAATAATCTCATGCTAAGCTCTTTTGTAACAACAGAGAAGGGAGAGATGTCAAACCATCCGAGTGCAAATTCTGTCATGGGCACTCTCCCTATATTAAGAAAATCAGTTGTTTCTCCTGCTCATGATAACTCAAAGCTAATCCCTAAGATGAAGTTACCAAAAATTCCACGGGACTGAATATTTTTTTGCAAGAGCAGGGTTATTTGCCAGTTTCTAATTCTTTTAAATGTTTCTAATTCTAAGAAAACGGAGGAAAACTGAAAAAGAAACACACATTATTTATGTTATTTTATACATCTATTTAGAGTGGCTGCTACTACGAAGTCCTGGGCTCTGTACCATGAGCATCAAGGCATGATACACAGAAAATTTCTTTCTAACCAGGATTATTAAACCAAACTTCCTGTTAATGTGATCAGCCAGGAAGGGAATCAAGGGGTAAAAAGCAAATATTCCTCATTGCTGAGATGTAACATGGATTCCAGCCCTAATTCACTTTGACTTGGCATGATGGGATTCATTTAACATTTCAGTGTTTGCAAAGGTTATGTTTATGTAGGGAAAATAAGAAAAGAAGGTAAAAGACATCATTTACCATTTGATGTAAGCTGAGGAACTCCATGGTCAGTAGCAATAACTATCAGTGTCACAACCCTGTCAGCTGTGATATGGTCCAAGTTACGGCTGATGGTGATTTCTCCGGTGTGGTTATTTATACGGAAATCATCAGAATGGTTCAGGAGGCTGAATAAAGAGAAGCCAATATACCAATTGTATTAATGACCTTGGAAGTGTCATCCACTTACTGTCACTTCTGTAGCAAGCACTCAACAGATGGTATTTGCCTTCTTATAAAGAATGGCTAAGCAACAGATTTTAATTGCTGTGTCATTAGCCTAAATGTATTGGCCTTTTGATTTCCAAGTAAGTCTTCCTTCATCAAAACCAGCAGCATTCATGCCTTCAGCTCCCATTATACCCCAAGCCTTTGATCTTCCCATGAAAAGAAGGCAGATACTGCACTCGGATTCATCTCCTTCCAACTCAGAAGGAAGATAATTGGGGATATGGTTTAGAGTGAGGTGTCCCTGCACATGGCAGGGGGGGTTGGAACTTGATGATCCTAAGGTCTTTTCCAAGCCTAACTATTCTATGATTCTATGATTCTATGATAATTGCAGAAGAAGCTCCAATATATGATTCAATATTGCAGAGATTCAAACAAATCTTGGCTTTCAGTCCTTGTTGCTAAGTTTACCATTTGATTGCATTCTCCTCCTTATGGCGTAACCATGATTTGATAATCTCTAAACCATGCAGTAATGTCCTTTGCCCCAGGTTTAAAAATAACTGGCAATTATAGCCCTTGGAAAGCATCTGTGAACAGGTCTTATCTTCTTAATGACCATAAAGAGTTTGTGAGAAATAAAACCTCCCTTCTGCTTCTTTAACAGAAGATACTTATTAACCTCACAGAGATTTACCTGTATGAAATAAGGGAATTATTCCCAATGTCAGGATCAGTAGCAGACACGAAGAGTACAGACACTCCTTCTTTTGCTGTTGCTACACGTACACTGGCTGAGTATTGAGCTCTGGTAAACTGAGGAGGGTTATCATTCACATCTAATACTTGAATGCTGACATAGGTGAAATTCTGGCATGCAAGAGAAGGAAACCATGGTTCAGAAAATGCACAGACAATTCAATTTATGAATAAAAAGAGATGAAAAAAAAGAATGATGTGTTCCCCTCTCTTACCTGCCTTTGAGGTACTCCATTATCAGATGCCACCAACAGCAGCTCATACTTGTCTTTAGTTTCTCGATCTACGTAGCCAGTGACTAAAATGGTTCCATCCTAGAGAAGACAATATGGTTCAATGCACAGATCATTTTGATAACTTTTGTACACTGAGTTCTCAAAAAAGATGAGGGATTGAAATCATCTCCTTTGGACAAATATAGTACAGATATCAAGCAAAATCTGATCAGTATACCTTCGTTTTTAAACATCAGCTTGTACTTCCAAACTAGAGAGCACACACTGGCTTTAATGCATACTAGAATGGTTACTGTCTGCTCCTTTTACCTGATGTATCTTCTTACTGTGTCAAGCAACTTCACAGAATGGTTTGGGTTGAAGGGACCTTAAAGCTCATCCAGCTCCAACCCCTGCCATGGGCAGGGACACCTTCCACTAGAGCAGCTTGCTCCAAGCCCCTGTGTCCAACCTGGCCTTGAACACTGCCAGGGATGGGGCAGCCACAGCTTCTCTGGGCACCCTGTGCCAGCGCCTCAGCACCCTCACAGGGAAGAGCTTCTTCCTAATGGATAATCTCAGTCTCCCCTCTGTCAGTCTAAAGCCATTCCCCCTTGTCCTGTCACTACACGTCCTTGTAAAAAGTCCCTCTCCAGATTCCATGTAGGCCCCTTTAGATACTGAAAGGCCACAATAAGGTCCCCACAAAGTCTTCTCTTCCCCAGGCTGAACAAGCCCAGCTCCTGAAAAGCAGTATCTAAATACTGTTTTCTGCATATCCAAACCCCTACCTGTTGGATGCTATATGGATTATCCCCATCCTCAGCTGACAAGTGATAAGTAATTCGTGCATTCTCTCCCTCATCCAGATCAGTAGCAGTCACTTGTCCAGCGGGAGTACCCAACATGTAATCTCCTTCCAGGATCTCAAAACTGTATGGCTGCATCTGAAACTCTGGGTTATTATCATTCACATCCAGAACAGTGATGTGGAACAAGGCGCTTGAACTAAGCCCATTCGTTGCAGCATCAACTGCCCATACCTGCCAAAGCAAGAAACAACAATGGAATTTTAGTTGACTGTATTGGCATTTTAACCGTCTCATGGAGATACAAGAAAGGGTTCAAGGGAATGAAGCCAAAGCTGCAATGTTTGTCCCCAGATTTACTTGTAAAGTGAAGCCAGGTGTAGTCTCCCTGTCCAGTTCTGTGTCACTCAATGAAAGGATCCCAGGGATGTCCACAGTAAACAAAGTACTGTTATGAATAAAGTGTCCCTGGGAAAAGCCAGCCTAAAGAGAAAACACATTTCAGTTAAGATTAAAATGATTAATATTAAAATTTAAAATGATTAAAATTTGACATTTTATAGGACTTCTCATTACAGAAGTACGAGTGCTGTGCAAGGCTTAATACATGAAATGTTGCACCCTGAGCTATGGGAATAATGGGCTTCTTTGGCAAACAGAAATCGGGGTGGGTGGAAGCCCCTGTGGGCTTCCCTATTTGGGTCCTACACATTCCATCTCTAAACCTCTCTAAGCCCTATCTCCATGATGCAAGGAGCAATTACACATAGTTCAGTGGAGTCTGAACTGGGAGAAGCATTTATGCTTTGTTGAAACTGACACAAGCAAATCAGAAAACTTCCTCCAAACCAGTTCCTCAGTGCCGTGGCTAAATATGAAATTCATTTATAAAACAAGGGGAGAACGAAACAAGTTTTTTAAAAAGCAAAAGAAATTGTGCAATTTCCTGTTAAAGAAGAAGAAACTATCAGCTTTACAAACCACCTTGCTCCCTGACTAAGCTAATACTAAGGGCAGGTTGATGGCATTACAGAAGTGCGCTGACAAATACTCTCTGATAAAAGCAAGCAGTATTAAACCAGAATCGATTATTTTGACATAATAGGCAATAACACATAATAGGCAATTCCACTTTCTATCTGGTGTATCGTATGTGCATTCATCTCATATACATGTATACAGAACCTAACAACTGTTTCTGTCCTGGATTACGCATGTATAGAAAGAGAAGCCCTCCCTAGGTTTTCTGATACAGCCAATAAACTATTTTGTACAAGGTTTTGGCTTCATTGGTTGAGGAAGTTTTATTCCTGGTTGCATAGAGAGCATGATGAAGTTTTTGTGATCCAAAACCTATTTATTGCCAACCACTGAAGAAATCTCCCTCTGGCCATCTACATTTTTGCAGATTAATAGAGAAAACCACGTCAGTTTGATTTATCAGGATGAGATTAATTTGGTACCCACCTCGTCCTTGTCAGTTACACTGAATGTGTAGATAGGACTACCCCTTTGCAGGTTTTCTAACACAAATACATCGTAAGCTGCCTGATTAAACTCTGGTGGGTTATCGTTGACATCTAGTACGTGCACAACAACAAGTGTGGTAGTGCTGAGACTTGGCTGCCCTGCATCTGATGCCTCCACTTCCACTTCAAATTGCTTTATGGTTTCATAGTCCAGCTGCTGGCTCAGGGTTAACTGGCCTGTGCTCGAGCTGACAACAAACATTGGTGATGAGGTTGGAGGTTGCTGGCTAACAATGCTGTACTTGACAAGAGCATTGGCCCCAGCATCCAAATCAGAAGCAGATACTGTTAGCAATGCCTTTCCAAGCACTTCATCTTCAGGGACACTCGTTTCATATCTACTTGATGAGAAGACTGGAGGGTTGTCATTCACATCATCAACGACGACTGTCAAATTGAGAGCTGTAGATAGCGGGGGTTGGCCTTGGTCACTGGCGATCACTGTTAAGTTATAGAAGTCTTGTTTTTCTCTGTCCAGTTCCTTTTCCAGCACAATTAATCCTGAAGTATCAATATCCATTTTTCCTTCTCCACCTTTCAGGGTATAAACCACTAATCCATTAAAGCCCTCATCCACATCCGTAGCTGACACACTGGTAATATTGTTTCCAGGTGCAGCATTCTCCGGAATGGAAATGGTAGTGCTGTTTATACCAAACACAGGACTGTTATCATTGACATCTGTAACTCTGACAAACACTGTAGCATAGTCAATAGTGTTTCCATCTGACAGGGAAATATTTAGTATGTAATTATTCTGGGATTCATAGTCCAGCTTGGTTTTTGTCCAAATGATTCCATTGGCATCAATGTCAAACGTCGCAGATTCCGTTAGTACTTGAAAGCTAACCGGTGTATGGGGATTTACAGACTCATACTCCACCTGTGTAAGATAAAGAATATTATCCATAAATTTATTAAACACAATAAGCCACTGTCTAAAAAAGAATGATTTGAATTATGTCCGAACTAATTTTACTGATTTTATTCATTAAAAGAAATAAAAATCAAACCACAATACACATAAAATACAGTGCTTTCCATCATCACTGAAACATCACTAAGAAGGAAATGTGAATACATATAATATGTTATAAAAACAATAGACTGTAGTTTAGCCTTTGGTTCTGCCTTTATATGAAAAAAAATGAAAAAATGATTAACATGGGAAGTCAATAAATCAAAACACTGAAACACAAGAAATTCTCACTGCTTTGGTATCAGATCTCCCATCTGCCTTCAGAACAGTGTCTAAGAAGGCGCTATCCCAGTGCATTCTGGTGGCCTGCTTGTCTGAGCATCTTTTGGTCAAAATGAGGAGCAAGGTCTAGAGCCATCTGTGAAAATACCCTTTTGACAGTTCTCTGATGGGAAGTCCCCATTTCTTAGCTCTATCGTGTCATGTTTTAGAGTTATTATCAACAGATGAGTGAATATTGCCTGTTCTAGCCTGTGGCTACAGGCTTTGGAGAATGTCCAAAGTCAACAAGAGAGCTAAGCTCGGAAGTTTACTTTCTAAGGCAGTCATGGGGTTTATTTGTTTTGTGGGGAAGAGAAGGGGAGGTGGTATTGGGGTTTTCTTTGTTGTTTTTTATTTGGTTTTAGCTTTGGTTTTTTGGTTGGTTGGTTGGGGTTTATGTTAAATGGTAGCACGTGCTGTTTAAAGGTTTGCAATGAAAGAACAGGCTTTGTTGTTAAAGAGCCTTTGTGAGCGACAGGCTTCATCAGAGGGATGTACACAGTATGTCATGTATATGGAGATTGACATGCAATGCAGGAAAGAAAACATAACATCTAATTATCCATGACCTAGAGGGATATAGACATTTAGAGCACATATAAGACAGGATTTTCTTATTGCTGTCATGTCCTGTGCAAGTGATAGAATAAAGCTGTTCTTACTCTTGCTACTTCGACAGGACTGGCTAGCTCTTCTTCCACAGACACGTTGTAAGCCTTCTGAATAAACTGAGGTCTGGAATCTCCAACTGCAAAGATTTGTACTGGCACTGATGAACTTCTTGGAATCATCCCACCTGCAAGCAAAAGAAAAACTGCCTTAAAAGAACACACTTTGCCACTGGTACTGATTTGGGGTTTTTTTAATCCCTACTGCTACTATTATGGTAACACTGAGAGGTCCCAGCCAAGATCAGTTTCGTCTACTGAGTGTTACAATATAAGAACCTGAATACATACAACATTAGCATAGAATTGTCCCTGGCAGTGTTCAAGGCCAGGTTGGACAGAGCCTTGGGTGACATGGTTTAGTGTGAGGTTTCCCTGCCCATGTCAGGGGGGTTGGAACTGGATGATCTTAAGGTCCTTTCCAACCCTAACTATTCCATGATTCTATGATTATACATATGACTTTTATATATATTATTGTGTTATTTATTTATTATCTTCAACAAACAAAGCAGATAAAAATGCATGGTATTTTTAAACTTAAGTCTGGCAACCTCTTTTGACAGCATCCCTTCACTAAAAAGCCAATCCAAACCAAAACCAAACCCCATTAGAAAACCAAAACAGACCACCAAGAATAGCTGTGTTGACCTGTACTAAACCCCAGTCTTACCATCAATAGCTGTTATCCACAAGACAAAGTTCTTAAGCTGGTTGACTCCTAATGGGATTACTGTTTTTAAAGTGATTTGTCCTGTGGATGTATCCAATTCAAAGTATCCCTCTTCATTGCCACCAGCTAAGATAAAGCTTATCTCTCCATTTATACCCTCATCTGGATCATCAGCAGCAACCTGGAGGAAAAAATAGTTTTGCTTTAGTGTAGAGATTATATCAGGAGCCATTAAATCAGTAGATCTACATCAGTAGGCATGAGTTTTGACAGTGACTCCCTATATATCTCACTTCCAGAAGAGATTTTTATCTTGGTTTCTTTTTTCATTTGGTAAACTGGTTGATTTATTATCATGCCATGTATATCATATCTAAAAATATCCACAACACTTCAGCATTCAGCAGTCTTTCAAAAGTTGTTACAGTTATTATTTCAATTTCTAGACATTAAGAACATTCAGTTTTCATTAAACACTTTATAACAAGAAGAATCTTATGTTCTGTCTTCTGTTTGTAGAATTCAGGATGGTGCACAGTATCGAAGATCAAGAATAAAATCCTTTAGCATTTGTTCCAGACCGGGGGCATGATTAGAGCATCCAGGACACTGTAATTATGGAATATTTACATGTATAAGATTTTAAATGCAAGGTGGATTGTTTCTGAACTCTGAGGAGTTAGTTTAGAAAAGATTTGCTCATTCAGTAGGGCCAATACACAAGATTAGGCAAGGATTCTTGCGCACATTCAACCCATAACAATGACACTTTCACTTAGCACTTCTAGTACCTGAAGGATGGACATTCCTGCAGTCATGTTGTTGAAAATATCTTGTTTATATGGTGTACCACTAAAGGTTGGGCTGTTGTCATTTTCATCTAGCAACAGTATGTTGATTGCAGAGTGTCCCTCACCGTAAGGTGACAAATGATCTCGAGCGGTGACCTTTAAAAAGATGTAGTAAAATCATTGCTTTGTTCTAATGCATGCTCTGTAAGTAGTAAGAAGGATGAACAACATTTGCAAGCTGAGTAAACTGTATCACTAGTGATAATTCCCTCCAAACAGCCCCAGTGTGAAAGTCTGGATTTGATTCTTCAGAGAAGCTGCTGATCTGTATCAGAGTCAGCTTCTTGCCAGGACAGATTAGATAGCACATGTTTGCCTCAGGTTGCTTTGGAAAGAAGTAGGCTTATTTCTAATACCTGGAGGTGAATGGATGATATTCTCTCCCTATCCAACAGTGTAGAGTTCTTCACAGTTAGGATGCCATCTTGGCTTAACCGGAAGGGACTATCAGCTGGAGTGAGAATGAGCGTTCCCTGGAAGCCTCCCTGCAAAGAGTAACGATATATGTTATTAAATAGGACAATCATGGACCTAATCCCTTAGGGTGCTTTCTTTTTATTTTCTGGAAAATTAAATGGAGAGCATTTAATTTTCTGGTTTAACTGAGGTTACAGTTCCCAAAAGAAGGAAGAGGAGCAAACAACATGGAAGAAACAGATCATGCAGGTTGAGGGTGCCCATTTTGCACTTTTGCACTTTCCTATTTGGGACCTTATGCCAACCAGAGGAGTTTCAGAGACAGCCAATTTATTCTCTAGTACTCAGCCCCTTAAAGAAGTAAAATTAAGGTTGTTTTGAAATAAGGTTTTAAGCATATTTAGGTACTTAGGCGAAAAATAATCTATAGCACTATTCACTACACCTGTAGAACGCAAACACGTTTTGCATTGTATTTCAGAAGTGCTGTATTTGTAGCAACCATAACAATGTTTTACCTCATCTTTGTCAGTAGCTGTTACTTGAAGAGCTTCCATCCCATTTGGGAAATTTTCTGGAATTGAGATGTTGTAACTTGGTTGTGACAGCACTGGATAATTGTCATTCACATCATCAATAGTGACCAGAACTACTGCATCAGCTGTTTTGAAGGTATTGTCTTGCTGGCTTGCCTAGAAAACAAAGAGTTTGTAGCTGTAATTCCATGCCCTGATAACAGTGAGCCATTCCAGCCTAGCACAAGGATATGACATGACTGCATATATCCAGTGAATGAAGTTTTCCTTTGTTTGCATTTTAAATGGCAGGACAGAGTCTTGATATCAACTGCCCTTTAGCATTACTATGAGAAGTACTATTAACTGCAACCATGATTTACATATTATTTTATTAAATCAAGATTCAGTATTAACACACTGAACTCTAAAACCGTCACTACCTGAATGCCCACAAGGAGATATGGACATTCTTCTCTGTCAAGTGCAATCTTTACTTCCAACACGCCTGTGTCTGCATCAATTATAAAGTGGTTGCTATAGGCCGGGGGTTCCACTGCAAAGCAACAAATTGCAATAGGTTAATGAGAATGAACCAGAACAGGAGGTAAGATCTGTCCTTTTTATGACTGTTACCTTCTCAGCCACAGCAAAAACGAACAGACATTCCAGATAAAAGGCTTGTTTTCAAACACTGTGTCCTCAAAACAATTCTTAAATAAATTCACTCACACTTCAAGGGTCTCAAATTCAGCATCTCAGGAGCTTTTAGCAGTTCTGTCAGCAGGAGAAAAAGCTCCTGACGGAATTCTCTCTTTAGGTGGTTCTGAATGGAAATCCTTTGATGAGATGGAAGCCTAAACTGACTTACACTTTTATTGAGGAATTGTTTATTAGAGAGAGGTTAAGAACATCTAGACATTTTTAAAAAGTGGTTGGACCCTCCATATTGACTGAAATTAAGTCAGTTTAGCTCATGGAGAAGCAATGTAGTGAAGAGGCATGCAGTTAAGGCATCTGACAGTACACTGCACTTCCTTATCATTCCCTTCAAATAACTGTGTGAATGCCTCCAAGAAAATAAAGGCTCTTACCTCGTTTGATGCTGTAAAGTACTTTTTCATTTATACCTGTGTCTCCATCTTTAGCCAGTATCTTTTCTGGGTGAATAGCCAGAGGGCCCACCTAGAAAACATATATGAACTTGATTAACTTGAACAAAAATTACACAGAAACAGAAAATCAATAATTAATTAAGTCACAATTTTGATTGTAGAAACAAGAAACACATATTTAATCACTGGGATCCAGAAAAAAATATCTCTGTCAGACATGCTTTACAGAGGAAAATGATGACCAAAATAGCCTGATGGATACACTGTGTTTGAGAAAACACCAGACTATGAGGCAGTAGTCACTGATGGAATTCATGTTAGTAACATGGAATATTTCCATTCCCACCCTAATGCAAATAACAACTTATTTGGAAGATAAAAACGTTTTAGAAGATCTAAAAAGATTCCTTTCAGACAATTAAAGATGAGCTTCTAACAAAAGGGACACCAAACGAATAACACCAAAAGCATGTGGTTTAAAATACGTTAACATTAAGATAATGATAAACAAATGAGGATAATACAAAAGATAATTATATTTAGTGCATTACTCTAGCAATATTGTAATGTGATTACTGTTTTTGTCAATGCATGTAGAAGCTTGAATTAAACAAATACATTCCACTGAGAAATTTCCACCCTATTTAGGAAATAATTACAATATAATAAAAACCACAGTTAACTTCTCAGATTCTTGTTTTGCCTACCTGATTGTAATGAAATACATAGAAAATACATTGTTTAAAACCAAAACCAGGCAGCCAGCTCCAGGACTGATGGGGAGTCAGCTGCCCTTCCAAGTTTACAGTAAAAGCCTTGTCACAACACTTGTTTAGTTTTGTGGGGTTTTTTTCCCCTCTTTTTTCCTCCAGACAGAAAAGAACTCATTTCTGTAGCAGAAAGTTTTATGTTTTATATAATATGTGGCCTATTAACCTGGTTCTTGGAAGTGTACAGCTGATAACCTTACAATTCCCCAGCTGGCACAAAACGAAGCAGCCCTCCACCTTATGCTGCGCAGTGATGAGGACTCCTCAAAAGAAAAGCACTGTAGAGAGCAATAATCTATTTACATTTGCAGCACTCAGTGAAAAGCTTTTACCTGGTTTTCACTGATGTTTCCATTGTACACTGATTGACCGAAATAGGGGTTCAATGTATCGTAATCTTGGACGTCAATTACTAGCGATGCAGTATCGCTGTTGTTTCCCATTAATTCCTGCATCCCAAGAGAAGGAAGAAAATAAGAAATATTGTAATGAAAGAGCCATTTCTCAGCAGAAAGTACAGCAGAATATAATAATATTACATGTACTATACATAACGTATGTGCTTTGTAGCATCTAAGCATTTTTAACCTGAGACCTCTCACCTCTCACCATGGTAGATTTTTCCATTTCTAGAAATCCATTTCTAGGAATAACACTATTAAAAGGCAATTGTTCTTTTTTTTTTATTTTATATCAGGTAGGTGTTACACACTAGAACATAGAATGTAGTAACAGTGTATTTGCTGCAGCTGCACTGCTAGATATATCACTATAGATATGACAAAATTACTTCTTTTTAATTCTAAAAGGAACTGAAGACAAATATAGATTCAAATCTCAAAAAAGACACTCAAAGAGACTGCAGGTGGTAAGTTGTGCAAAAATAGGGTAGATCTGGCAGAATTAATCGATAAGTATATGTTAGAATAGTGAAGAATAAACACATACAAGAAGCATACCCAAAGAAATACACACAGAACGAAACTTGGGCTGGTATTTGAATGGGAGACTGAAACAGTGGCTCAAATATTAAGGATGTGTTACGTTGTCTGCAGCATAAACCAAGATGCAGACATAACTTTTAGCTTGGAACTCCCCAGGTTGTAAATCTATAGAAACTGGGATGTTATAACAAAGGAAAAATCACTGTAGAACTATTGTGGTACTCCTTCATTTAACTGATATCATACCTTTGCTTGGACTGTTAGATTGAAAAGGTTGACCTTGTTGTAATCCAGTGTTTTTTTCAGCATGACATTTCCATCTCCTTCCCTTATATGAAAGTAATCAGAGTTTGGACCCTATTAAATAAATAAATCACATAATTTACATGATTAACAATGAATTACATTTCGTTTTCTCTTACTACCTTTATTATTGGACTATTCTTCATGAAGGACCAGGAATCTCTCAACCACCCCCACTGAAAATGAAAATGCTGATCCTCTTCAACACGTTCTATTGCCTCTCTCATCAATGCCATTAGACTTTCTATCTGATTTGTCTTGTCCTATGGCTGATAACTAAAAGCAGATCAGATGAATGGCATTCAGCTTCCTTTCACCACCATCAAAAGAGCAGAGAAAGCAGGATCAGATGTGAAGATCTCCACTGCAGATATCTAGTGTTAGCTGAAATAATCTTACTTCTGGTGTCTTACATATACACCTCATCAGGTCTGGAGATCAACTGCAAATCAAATACAAACTTTAAGAAGAGGGGGATCTGTTTCACTCCTGCTCCTAAACAGGACCAGTGAGTTCCTTAGCTGTAGCTGAACAGTGCCACAAAGCATTTCACACATGCTAAGAAACAAGACACAGGGCTCACTGCATGCTAGGCTGATTCTGTGGTATAAGTTCTAATTTTAAATGGTCTTTCTGATGCTAGATTTTTGCAGATTTGTAATCTGTAACACTTGGATCACATCCCAGGCTGTATCCTGTATGTAATATAGACTGGTGCTCACAGTCTCTGACAAACAGAAGGCACTCACCCAAAGACTGTAAGTGATGGTGCTGAACGTAGGAGAAAAATCTTTATCCACAGCTTCCACTTTTATAATTGAGACATTTATTGCAGTTACCTAGAGGAAATAAAGACCATCAAATGCTTAGTCACAAGCCCCTTTTGACTGTGCCACCTCCTTAACATATGCAATTTACTTCCCATTTCCGTTTTAGGTTAGATAACTGAATGTTTCTTATTCACCCCATGACTTCAGCTGTACATCCAACCCGGCCATTATTTTCCACACTCACAGCAATGTGTATACAAGTCCCACAAAAGTGCATGTCATGATCTAATATCAGTGTGATCATGTTAGAACCTCGTACGTTTTGACCCCAAAAAGTAACTTGAAAATGTCACAAGAAAAAACATTAGCATTTGCCATAACCCACCTCTGATACTGAAGCACTGTAATGAGATTGGAGAAATTCTGGCGAATTGTCATTAACATCTTCCAAGATTAAGTTTCTGTTGTTCTCTACCTCATTATTCTTCATAATGGAAGCAAAAGATACATTAGAAATGACAGCAGTGAGGCAGCAGCATGCTGCTAACATTTCATTTCATCATATAAAATGAGATCTTCAAAGAGACACCCCTTCAGTTCTAAGAATTGCAGTGGGAAAGTCAGACTACCATGTGTAACAATGGAGTAAAAGTTTGTGAAAGTATTTTTAAATGAAGTTTTTAAGGTTTACCTTCGGTTTTCTGTGAACAAAACCATTCAAATCAGCACATTTAAACAAATACAGCTTCTAAAAGGTACTCTTAACTCCCTGCATCATATCTTTAAATGAAGTAGTAACTCAGAAAACAATAATTCGCATTACATTTAGACAAAAACATAGTTTATACAACATGTCTTTTACTTACCGTTCCAATCCGTTGGCAAACGATGGTATAAAAGAGTTGGACACTCTAAAAATCAACAAAAAAAGCAAATAAATAATACAATCTATGACCTCTTAAATGATTGTCAAGGAATGTTCAGGTCAAAATTATACAAAACAACTTCTGGTAGTTGAATCCTCGGGTGTGTTGTCACAAAACACACTGCTTATAATGCAGAATCATAGAATAGTTAGGGTTGGAAAGGACCTTAAGATCATCAGGTTCCAGCCCCCCTGCCATGGGCAGGGACAGCTCACACTAAACAATGTCACCCAAGGCTCTGTCCAACCTGGTCTTGAATATACAGCAAAGTCATTACAGATTATTAATTGTAAAGTTTATTTGGCTACCATTCATCTAGTGCTGCTATCCATCCACCCACCCAGATCCCACCATCCCTATACCTGACTGTTGTCCCTGATGGATAATTGCCAGAGAATGCGAGACTATGTATAAGCAGCATAAAAAGTGGTTTAACCCTTGTAGAAAATGTCCAAATGAGAATGTAAAAATTGTAAGTATGTTTTTATCAGTTGGAAGTCTTGATTGTAACAGTGGTATTTAAAACAGGTATGGGTCAATTCTGTCAGGTACGGTGCTACTCTGATATAGTACTTGTATAACAAACAGCCTCCGCTTACTCTGCAGAATGACACCATTTTCACATTCAAAGGCAACTTTACCCAGGAAAACACTAACATTGCTTTATTCTTGGTAGCCCTATAGAGCAAGAATGGCCCAGGAAGAAAGACCTCTCCTTTTGTGCATCAACCAGCAGAAGACAATGGTTCTATTCAGGTGTGAAGTTAAGCACTTGCATAAATATTCATCTGATTAAAGATTGCCTTCTACCACATTACAGCTGATCAATCTCGCTTGGTGAAATAATTCATGTTACTCAAAGATGAGTTTTAAGGGAAGTGACACCTATCATAACTGTGGATTTACAACTTTCATTAAAGTGGCAATACATGATTAGGGAAGAACCTGTCTGACTGTCAGGAGTCAGCTACATTTACAGGTATAGGAAACTGAAGACACTTAACAGACATTACTGAGAGGTAGATACTGAAGCCTGTGCTGCTCTTTGTGCTGAGAGCATGAGCAATTACAATTGATGGCTTAGTGCCACCTTTTTTCCACCTGACAAGAGAACCTTTATATCCAGGTTTTACACACAGTGAAAATAATACCTCAATAGTATCAACATCCAGTGGTTTACGAGTCCTCACTGTTGCATTATTAGATCCAGACTCATACACCAGCTCCACATACGATAAGTGTTCAGGGAACAGATACTCTCCTAATTTCAAATCTACATTGGGTGGGATATTTGTAATCCATTCTATAACACCTGTAAGAGAAAGCATAACAAATTATATTGCTTTATAGAAAAGAAATCCATAGGTTCATTTCATGTGTGTTGACAACTGCACAGCTGGTTACCTTTGGTTACATTCCATATTATTTTGGCATTTTCAGCTAAAATATCAGCTCTCTTAAAGTCCCCTTATGTACTCTGCAGAAGTGTATTGATACGCTTTTAAAACTACACAAACCCACTTTTCCCGATGTATTCCCACTCTGCAACAGTGTCTCCAGAATTAAAAACCTTGGCAAAAATTAAACCAAATTTTCCACCATTTTCTGCAAATAGCTTTTGGCCTCAAAACTTTTTGTTTTCACATTTAGTGTGAAAGTGTAATCAAAATGTAATGAAAGTCAAGGAATGGAATCAAAATGAGCAACAGGCTGGTCAGGGCTATATGGGATCAGTGTCAGTATCATCCAAACACAAGGGCATTTCCTAACTCTTAATTGAACCTATCAAGCATATAGAATTCAGTGTGAATCTGGATTCAAGCATGTTGTAGTTTAAGTGTTGATTTTGGTCCAGAATGGTGAGTGTATGGTCCTTCCTTTAATCTGTTCCTAGATGTACAGAACAGTGCAACATGAACAATGCAGCCTAAGAATCAATTTTCATGTAGTTTCCTACAACCATGCATTTAGGAACTATTGTCTCCAATACATGGAAACTTGTTATTTGTAATTACCATGATTCATATTGGACTCGCTATCATTTCAGTAGTGAATGTACTACTTGTTTGGTTAAACACCAAATCTGTGTTTGAACATGCATTTGAAATGGATCCTTTTAAGCCATCCAGTGTGGTGCTATGGGCAATTTCATGAAAGTTACCTTACTCATATTATCAATGTATTTATGTTGATGAAACAATACTTATCTTCTCATGGAACATCTGGCTTGCAAACCTGTAATCCTCTCTCCCCTCCAAAATCATTCCTGAACATCCCCAAGATTTTCCACAAGCCTCAGGAAATTTG
Organism: Neopsephotus bourkii; assembly: GCF_033783945.1. Lineage (NCBI taxonomy): Eukaryota > Metazoa > Chordata > Aves > Psittaciformes > Psittacidae > Neopsephotus > Neopsephotus bourkii. The sequence goes on from NW_026901735.1 coordinate 4,103,824, forward strand.
CTATCTGTGTTTATTTCTTACTCTGTTGGGTTTGTACTCCATCACTATTAATTTAGGTTAGTAAACCCTTTCTGTGACAGTCCCATCTCTGATGTCCATGTATAGACTTGTGGTCTTGGTCTCCAAGTGTGTGAAGGAAGTGAACCATGTCTTCCAGCAGGAGGGAGTGTCTGGAATGTCGTCAGCTACCAGCCCAAAGATACTGGTCTATAATTACGTGTAAGGAGAAAGTCCAGGCAAATGGCAGTGAGCACAGAACGACCGGTCTGAGTCTGTTCCTGAAGGGAATGTTTTGGCCATAACATTCAACGCTTTGCCTTGTGTGATCATTGTGTATACACATATAGAGAGGCAAGTCGAATCCTGGTTGCAGGGTTGTCTCTTAACAGACAGTGTAGCCACAGACAGCCTGACCCTTTAGCTAACAATAGTAACTTCTCTGGTTAGTGCTGGGAGGAAAAGGAGGATGCAGTTATCCTCTGGACTGCATTTGCAATGTAAATAACAAAACCGCTTTGGCACTGAGCTCTCCAGCAGTCACTGGACTTCCCCCAGTGTGGTTTTTGGTCTCCAAGGCACAATCACACTTTGCCAGCTAGGCTAAGGAAGCCTACAAAATGTGGGGATAAATTAATGTTAATCCTGTCAGGCTGCACAAATTAAATAATCATTAGAATAATACAGAGCATGCTACGTTAACAAAGTAACTCAGGACAGAAACTGCAAATACATTGGCTGGCTAGCACTGATCCTGTAATTCCCTGCACTGCAAGCCTGCTTGTTCCTCTGCACCCCATCTGCTCCAGCAAAACAAACAGTTGGCATTCAGAGTGGCTCCAGTCTGGAGTGGAGCAAAGCTCTGGAAGCAAAGCAAGGCTGTGGTGGCACTGGTTCCATCTGACATAGGAGGAAAGGAAAGCATCAGCTCTTGCGGGCTCACTGGACAAGGGGAGCTGTAGACATCAAAGTTTTCTGTGCTTGTTTCCTTTCCCTTTGCCTGCTCTGTCTGTTCAGACAGTGAGACCCTTGGATCAGGGAGTTTTGAGGCTCATATTTATTTGTTTGAACAGGGCTTGGAGCAACCTGCTCTAGTGGAAGGTGTCCCTGCCCATGGCAGGGCATTGGAACTGGATGAGCCCTAAGGTCCCTTCCAACCCAAAGCATTCTATGAAGATCATAGCCAGCAGCATTCCATGATTCTCCTAATCAGTGTGCCATGTAAGCACCTGCTACATCCAGCCATGAAGCCTATTGTGAATTAATTAATAATACAGATTCATTATAAAATACACCGTGTGAAGCATTGAAGTACTACGCACATTAGGGAGCAAATCAGACAGCTGTAGCATAGAATCATGATTTTTACCTGTAAATTCATCCAAAAAGCCTGTCAGTGTGAGTTCTGCAGGGACTGTGTCACAATCTATAGTTGTGATTTCTAAAAAGAAAAGGAAAAGTCATGTACAAACGACAGTGGGACTGTTGCCAGAAGTAGTGCAAGGTAAAAAAAGCTTATGCTTTATATAAAACCAGATGCACACAGTGCAAAGGAAGCTGAAGGACATCCATCATGGTGGCACCTTGACATGATTTCCAGGGTTTAATGCGATACATTACACAGAATAGGTAAACATTAGTGTCTGCAATCCAATCTGTCTTTGCCTGAAGAATTTCTACAATGAAGAACATCACAGCTTAAAAAAAGGATGTGGAAACATCCAGCTGCAGAATTGTCCTTCCTTTGTACCCTGACCAGACAGAAACTTGGAGTTGATTGCCTAACAATAATGAATCACTCTTGGTTGATTTCCTGCTGAACCATCCATGGAAATCATAATCGAAACTACTTTTGCACCCTGGCCTTGCAAATGTTTTCTGCTCCCAAGAGCACTGTAAACAGAAAGCTATTCATCACTGAAATGTGAGCAAGAATCCGAGAGCTAAGGGTAAAGGCACGCTGACAGATTTACCTGAAATGTATTCTCCTTACAGTGTTACAGAAGTTGGCACTTTGGAAATACAGGCTTTTTTCCTGGGAAGTGGCTTTCATACATGGATACGTCAGTGCCCTCTCTCCACATTTCCTCTGTGTGACAAAAAGGGACTTTTTCCCTAGATCTGCAAACTCTAAACGCAGAAATCCAGAAAGCCACCAGATTTTTCCCTCTTTCCCTGACCATAATTACTCAGCAAAGCTGCCATAGTGCAGTCTATGCTCTTATGGATACCTGTGCAACTTCTGTGGTCTCCTGTGGCTTTGCACCAATGCTGAGGCTGTACCCACTCTTGTCCTTGCCCTCCTTACTGTGTATTCAAAGCAGCAGTTGGTAAAATAAGTAGTGGGCTATTTTTGCTTGGCTAGGCAGGTGCCTTCACGTTTGCACCACTCCATAGGATCTCGTTTATAAGTGAGCAGTGGACAGATCTGTACACAAGTGACTGAACAAAACCATAGAGAATACTTTTATAGGCAACAGCTGCTGGTGATGGGTCTAATTCAGTGCATCCATCTTTGAGTGTTCAAAAGCTTACTTTGAAAAGCAGGATTATTAAAAAGATTAATAAAAACGGGGAGTTGGGACTGGTTGGAATGGTATGTCACACTTAAATAAGGGAAATTCAATCATTAAATAAAAACCCTTGTTGCTTTTTTCCCCCAAAGAAAAAATTTCCCTCAGCCGTTTCCTGGTGATCCTCTGAACCTATCACAAGAAAAGGAAAGACACTTGAGCCTTTTTACTGTTATAAAGATCCTCTAGGAAGGCTGAAAGGCCAAACTGATATTAATGCCTCAAGTTTAGGAATGCAGATACCTTTTCTACTCCCAGAATCAGCTAATGGATAGCACAGTTTTCACTTTTGGAAGAAGAACTTTTAATGGAGTTCTTACCACTCCGACAAATACCAGATGTAAAATTGCAACTATTCCAATCTAATTTAGCAGAATAACAGCAGCAAGGAATTCAAGTGATCCCAACTACAAAACTATAAAGCCTCAGACCCAACTTCATCCTAGGTATTGTGTTTAATTTCTGCTGCAGATATAAAACCACCAAACCTGAAACAGTTCAAAGAGAACTTGTAAACCCCACTGTACACACAAGAGCAGTGGTTTTCAGCTTGTGATCAATGAGCCCCTGAAAGTCCACAGCTGACATCCATTGGCACTATATTGCTTGCTTAAATGTTATTTTATCAGTCAACACGTCAACATGCTTCAATCTTCTGTGACTCTGATTTACATAAATTTAATAGATCTAATTCTGTTCAGTTTCAATAAAAACAGGAACAGACTCAAAAGCATCTATAATAATGACACTACTTACGCTGAGCATCAAGACCGATGAACGTAACCCAAGTGATCAAAGCAAAACCCAGAGATACAGAAAGTGCCATGAATACTCCAGAAGAAATATCCTACTGAGAACAGGATGGTCGCTTCTCATATGTAACACTTGTAAAGGATCATTTCATCTGTCATATAAGTCTGTTGTTATCTTGATAAATGCTTCAGTGAGGACAAGGCAAAAGATTGGAATGAGCCTTCAACAGCAAACCACAAACTATATAATGTGCTTATCATTTTCAGCTTGTGGGATCAAAGTCCCTTTGGGGCAATAAAAAGAACCAACAAGGAAATACAACTTTTCATGTTACAGCACAGATAAAGTCTATTTTTAATATTTAACATAATAATAATAAATACATTAGCAGGATGTCCTGACCAATATGAGAGAAACCTATATATTGCCTGGTAAAGAAAACTAAATGGGGTGGCAAAAGGCAAAGGGATCAGCATTGCCCCTTTTGATCTCATAAGGATGCAGAGTATCTTCTCATAACCCTATTTCACAGAAATAAGTACAGAATTCCTGCTGCGAAACCAGCAGATACTATTTGATGGAATTAAAACAAACATCTCTGAAGCGTGCCTAGTATTTAATGGGTTGTATACACTGAAAATAGGTTTAGCAGGCAGTTAAAACAGTTTACTTCCATTAAGTTTCCTCACCAAAACCCAAAAGATACTAAAAGCTTGCAGAGAACTTACAAAGACTACAAATGATACTGCTATCATGCAGCTTGTTTCAATCATTTAGAGGTAAATATACCTTTAATTCAAAGGAGCAACTGATTACACAGTAAGGCAGCTGCTGCCAGACCAAGGTCTTCTCGTGTTTGTGCTAGCATGTTTTGTCACTATGGATACTAAAGTAATTACTACAGCTTGAATGAAAATGCAAACTATAATGAAATTGCCTATAATAACTGAAAATTAATTTTTCATTGGCTTTCCCAGCCTTACGTTATTGAAATGGAAATGTGGGAGCAATTCAAGCTGAAGTGATTAAAAATGTATTAAAAGAAGTTCAATCACGAGCACCAGCTCTTTAGAACAAAGGCCACATCCAGCCAAGATTATGCATCTGGTGGCATTACTACTAGAGGCAATTCAGGCAGTTATCTCCTCCCCCCTTTGATTGTTCCCCATGTCCATAATGGCCAGGCCTTTGTAAGTTTATGTAGCAACATACAGAAGAGAGACCTGTGCACAAAATACCTCCTGGGAAGAGGAAAAGGGAAGATTCCTGATCTGCATCCTGAACAGCATCACATACCTTTGTGCTATCACAGCTATATAAGCTGACATTTGTAGCAAAAAAGTTCTTCTAGGAACTAAGCCTCTTGACCACTGGAAACATTTATGTGCTGGAATCTTAATCCACTAATGAGGATCTACTTTTTGGGTACTCCAAATCTCAAGCAAGGCAGCCTCAACATTTTCTGGGACTTCTTTCAGCTGGAAGTGATAAGAAGTGGCATGAGACCTTAGAGGATAAAACTCCTGAAGATCTCCCGCATTGTCTGAGTTCAGGCAGCCTAGAAGCTGAAGGAGCTAAGCCATTAGTGTAAACAAACCCCAAACCAAATGTAAGTTAAAGATCACCTCCAGGTATAATGAAAACTGCTGCTTGGATGCAACTTAACGCTGTTACCCACTCAAACTTCCATCTTTATAGTCTTTCTTCTGGCTTGGTTATTGCTCTCAGGGATCAGCAGTCCAAACCCAAAGAGAAGCATCACAACAGTCTCAGCCATTGCCACCTGTGTCCCATAACGGAGTCAGGCCCAGAAGAGAGTTCAGATGAGGTTCGTTTGTTTTCTACACTTAGCACATGGGGAAAGAGGAGGATGGAGATATGCATTTAAGGTGAGATGATCTGCAAAACCGAATGAGCTATAGAACAGACAGGAACAAAACCCAGCAAGGCTGGGGTGGTAGAAACAGTGATTTTTGTCAACTGACACTGAACACCATTAAGCAAAATATATCATCCCAGTAGCCAGCTCTATCACCAAGGACAGCATTGCTTGCTGAGCACTCAGGGCACAGCAATGGAAAACATCAGGACACACACTTCTACAAGTGACAGACTCTGTGGGAGTGCAGAGTCCTCCCCAAACTGAGGATGCTGCCCACTTGCAACAGCGCATATCAAATCAGTATTCAAACCCTTGTGATTTCCAGGGTAGAAGAGCTCATGCAGCCCTGTGCAGCTGTCTGTTGCTGTAGCCTCCAGACCAGCTGATGGTTCCATCAACCTTACCACTATGATGCTCAAAGGCAGTATGAGACATTAACCTCAGGGACACAGCCAGTCTGGGCTGTCACTTGGCCTCAAGCCTGGAAAAGCCTTCGGCTGGTTTTATTTATAGCTATAGCCACAAGGGGATTTAACAGTAAATCTATTCCTGTAGCAAGATAAATTTTAAATAAGTGAAGTCTTCTTTACTTCCTAATTAACAAGAAATAGAGAAAAAAGCCCCTCAGAACATAGTGGTACAGTTCATACAGATTAAATTTCACCAAGAACAGCTGCAGGGAATGTCTTCAGTGTGTGTTTATGTATACCGCTCTCTTGGATGTAAGTAGTAACTTAAGGTTTTACATTTGCTTCAAGTGGAGAGGGAAGTGCCTAAATGGAAGCAGGGAACTTCAGGTATGGCTCAAACAAGCATTTGATGCACAGAAGCAGTTTCCCAACACAAAACACTCAATAAGAAGAGAAAGCAATGCTTTTCAAGAAACTGATTCCCTTCTGGCAAAAGGAAGTGTCCTCTCAGTCACATCAAATATGCCTATGCTATTCATAGATTTATGTTTGCAGACTGGGGCAGCTGTATGGTCACATTTCTCCTAATACATTGTCTCTTTCTCTTGGAGCCATTACTGAACTTAAAATTCCAGCTCTTTCTCCAAGATTTCTGGACACCAAGCAAACAGACACAACTCCACCATGCAGCAAGTGACAACAGGATGTACACTGTAGCTTTCCCAGCATACCAACTGCACATAGACAGGATATCCATATAGCAATTTCTAAAAGCAGAATCATGGAAACTAATTCTACTGATAGATTTAACAACTTGTTTAAATGGTATGATCAACACTGTGTCAGTGGAAGGCAAAGTTAAATATGCTTTTAATATGGCTTAGTTTGATATTTTGCATACTTGGGTCATCTGTAGGGCAGCTTGCTCATGAACTTTTAATCCAGCCTCAAAACTGAATGCAGATAAATATTCCTTTGAGGCCTTGTAGATTTGGAGTAGCTCTGCATACAATGGTATCCTGTCCTCAACAGATAAAACACGTGCACTGTGATGCTGCAATTTAATCACAAATACAGATGGTTGAGACCAAAATCTAGAGACCAGTATCTAGAAAAGACTCACACACTTGTTAAATTAACAACATTTATTTTCATTAAACCAAGACAGATGTTCAAAATTAATACAAGAGAAAAACTCGAGGTGGTTGGCAAGGCGGGAAAAGAATGAACATCATGTATGTTACTTTTATATGCTCAAAAATACTTCTGAATAAAACAATACTGGCACATTGAACTGGCACCTTCCCACAGAACAGAGCCAGCAGAGTTGTCCCTTCTCCTCTAGTCAGTAGTTCTAGGAAAACTAAACACACACACATGCAGGCTGTGACTTTCACAGCAAAGTCTACCATGGGAATCTGGAACAACCCTCTATGAGAAGTCACAGAATGTAGCAAAACACTTACCCTACTGCATTTTCATACCTGGTTGATTTTATAATACTTCTTTCAGCTAACAAGTTTTCCAGTGGTTACTGTAAGTGCTTAAAGCTGCATTACTACTTGCAAACAGGCCTGAGGCATTAATAACGCCTTATCTGATACAGATTAAAACACTCCTGCAAAGTTACCACTCTTGTCTGAACTCAAAGCCATTGAAATCCAGTTTTGTCTGTTGAGTTTGCTACACATTGTGGACAAAACACACAATAAACAACATTCATTTGTAATTGTTTCAATAAAACCCTTCTAACTTGAATGCTGTATTTTCAAGTATTGCTATCCTACGTCTTCTAATGCCTACTGAAAATCCTCAAGAAACAAGACAAAAAGAGCCTGAATGGAGAGAAGAGTGCATTTAAACAATGATCTCCCTCTCCTTACCCCATTCCCACCCTCCCACCCAGGATCTTCCTAACTTGATTCCAAACTCACTATTTATTGTACAGCTGTGGCCTGGAATAAGCTTTCCCTGAGCACTCTTTCTACCTGTTTCAAAAAGTCAGAATATGTTTACTTGAATTCAGCCATTATTATTGCCATTATTGCCACTTTGTTTGTTAATATGAAGTATTTCCTAGACAAGTTATTTCATTTTGGTAGCCCTGGATTTTACACCTATACAAACTTGTATTCTATTGCTCCAAATACAGGATTGAAAGTGCATCTGACTTCTAAACAGTACTATTCAGGCAGGTTTCAGAAAGTAACTAGACCCAAAAGATCTACATGCATAAGTGTTCATAATGATACATCTCCATTGAAAGATGCAGAATTAATAGCATATCTGGTTGGAAATTTAGAGACATGGCATCATTAAAAGAGAGAGAACTGCTTCTTATCCTAGATATCAGAAAGAAACAAAACACTGTATTGTGCAAGAGAAATTTGATATGGAGTGGGAATGAGTATTAATTTCACAAGCAAGCAAGCAAGCGCTTCACGTGCAAGATGCAATACTGCATCATCATGGCATTTCTAGAATCTTTGGAGGTCTAGTCTCTACCTGCTACCCACCTTCACACCAATGGGAGTTGCATGAGATGCAGAAGGAAGCCTCAGAACTGCTTTAAGATTTTGTTTAAACTACTCTAAGGTATTGTCACAGACTTTAAATGCAAATCCCCAAAGGGCTGACCTAAAATGTACCACCAAATACTACAGGATATAAATACATTAGGTAACTTGTGTTCGTGCTGCTGACTGCATTCATAATTCAGTAGTCTTGCTTTTTTCCCTTTTCGGTATTTCTAGCATACTAAAAGGCATATTTATGTCTTCCCCCATAAATAAAGTTAGTCTGATAATTTAACTTTGTAGGTTTATAAAGTATTTTCTATGCAACTTAACACAATACCCCCCAAAAGCAATTAAATTTAAGAAATAGTATATTTACAATTAAAATAAGTACAGACCTTATTGGATTTGCATTCATGTATCACATAAAATAATTTACAAGGCTTAAAGTAATAAATAAGTCACTGGAAAGCTTTCAAGGATGTGCATTCCCCATATAGAGTGCAACAGTTTCAGGAAGCAGTAATGAGTTCTGGCTAAAGGTTGTTTCATGAGTCCTTATGTTGGGCGGCCTTGACCAAAACGGGATTTTGACCTGGATTAAGAACACATAAGAAACACATGGACATTATTACTGCTAGAATTTTAAGTTATTGTCCAGCCAGCTCTGTCTAGTACAGTACTTGAATTTACTTTCACATTAAAATATTCTCATTTTCAAAATCTATTACTGAGAAAGTTGCCTTTCTGCCATGATTCCTGTATCCACAAACTACATATTCATACAGAGGTACACAGCTGAAAAAACTGTGAGTCAAATATCTTCTTTGGAAGTCACTAATTCTACAGGAGGAGAGCCACACATTTTTTTGACCTGTGAGAAATTCCTCTGACATATTTGAAGCTTCAAGCCCATCCCTTAAAAGTTGGTCAGCAGCTCCACTGTAAGCTTCAGCTCAAGAGGCTCACCTGCTAGCCAAATTGTGGCCACTTCTAGGCTCCACAACTGCATGAGATGTGCCAGCTTCGCAGTTCATTTTGCATTACCTATTTAAGGCATAGCAAACCAACAGGCAGTCATGCAGACTTTTTGGTGTTTGGAGTTTTTTAGTTTTGGTTTTTGGAAACAAGGTAAAGAATAGGCTAAAGAATCTTGGCTAACACTTTTTCAGTTATCTGTAATTCCAGTTATCCTCTTTATCAGGGACTGTAGTGATAGGAGGAGGGGTAATGGGTTTAAACTGAAACAGAAGTTCTGGTTGGAGACAAGGAAGTAGTTCTTCCCTGTGAGGGTGCTGAGGTGCTGGCACAGGGTGCCCAGAGAAGCTGTGGCTGCCCCATCCCTGGCAGTGTTCAAGGCCAGGTCGGACAGAGCCTTGGGTGACACGGCCTAGTGTGAAGCATCCCTGCCCATGTCAGTGGTTATAAAGCATTTCTTCCAGCATGGGTGCAAGAGTTTCATTGTCTCAGCTCTAGTTTAATTTGACAAAGGAAGCTTTCACACTGTATCTTTAAACTGCTAGAAGGGATGCAGATTCAAAAAAAGTGTATGAAACAAGATAGACTTTTCTTTAAACACCCACCCCCAACCTGAAATCCATGTTTTGCTTTCTCCTTTTAATTTGAAATTTTACCTGGCGTTCTTCTCAGCGTTGCTTTGTCGTGCACTGGCCTGCGCTGAGGCCTTTATCTGTGCTTCAAGTCTGGAATAAATGCCTCCTGCGTACTGAAGTCACAAAAAAACCCCAAAACAATCAAGTTTTGACACTAATCCAATAAATCAGTGACTCTTCATTAAAAACAATCATTAATATTCAGCAGAACCTGTGGCATACTTTATGTCATTATCACAACCCAGTACTGAAACCTTTTAAACCCACCCTGTTTTCCACACCCAGTTCTTAAAGCCAGTGAACTTTAACTATTAAACTATCTGCCCCCCAAAATGCTTAGAACAAAGTAAAGACTGATAAAACTCAGTTCTGTAGCTTAAGTGTTGAATAGATATTTTGTTAACCAAGGCTTACTTCAATTCTGTAACACACTACATTGTGACAGGACAAATCTTACTTCTTTGCTGTCTTTTGACTTGACTCGATCAAGGTCTCCCATTCTCATTTTTATTAAGTGCCCTGTGATCTCAGACATTCTTCTCTGATCTGTCAGAAATCAGAATATTTAGAACAGAGGTTTTCCTTGCTACTGAATACAAACTGAGACGAATTAGAGGTACACTTTAGTGATGCTGTATTAGTAAAATTAGCTTCCTTTTCAGCTCATATAGAAATCTTGACCAAGGTCCTAGATCCTGACATATAAGGTAACTTCAACAGTGTTATCAGCAGATAGCAGAATGAGCCTGAGGCATTTCACTGAGATAAAAATCTATGGGAATGCTTTTCAAACCAGCAAAAATGAACAAGAGTCTCCTGAGAGATTAAAGAAGGTGGAACAGGCTAATAGATTTCTCAATATTTTTAGTCAGAAAGACTGGGAAAGAGAGAAGTGAATGTTTATCTCTGTTCATCAGTCAACATGGCACAGGGATGCAGGGAATGTTATTCGCATACTTATACAGTTATCAGATGACACAACTGTAATCTCTGCAGGTTATGTGCTGACATTTCAAATAAAGAACATAAACCACTGTCCTGGGTTCAGCAGTAGCAGTTATTTTTTCTCCTTCTTAGTAGCTGGTGCATTGCTGTGTTTTTGACTTTTGGGAACAGCGCTGACAACACCAATGTTTTTAGTTACTGCTCAAATGTTTAGTCTGACCAAGGACTTTCTGAGCCTCATGCTCTGCCAGGGAGGAGGGGAAGATGGGAGGAAGCAGACACAGGACACCTGACCCAAACTAGCCAGAGAGGTATTCCGTACCACAGCACGTTATGCCCAGGATGTAACTGGGAGTTACCCAGAAGGGCTGGCTCACTGCTTGGTCGGGCTGGGTATCAACGGGTGGTATTGTATTCTCGTGCCTTGTTATTTCCCTTATCATTGGTAGCAGCAGTGATTTGTGTTATACTAGGTATACTAGGCTGTTCTTTTCTCAACCCGTGGGAGTTATATTCTTTCCATTCTCCTCCCCATCTCTCCGGAAGTGGGGTGGGGAGGAGAAGGGCGGGAAGTGAGGAAGTGGACTGCATGGCTGACCTGCCGGCAGGGTTTTAACCACGACAACCACAATCACATACACTTATGATGCATATTTTCTTTTTCTCCTGCGTATTTTGATCTCCTTTCCAATGTTTTCCAAGAGATTAGGCTCAAAGCTGCCCATTTATACGATGCATAGTTTCATATAGTACCACAAATATTTTTTTTCTCATGTAGAATAGATGAGATTGGTAATAAATACCAATCAAACACTAAAAGAACATTTTCAAAAGGAGCTCCTTGCTGTATGAATGTACAGTTTGGAAGAGCCTGAGATTACTGGGTGGTTTGGATACAGATTAGCATTAACCTAGTCAAAATCTATTCTATTCCAAATGAGGAGCAACTATTAGTGAAAAAAGTAATAAAATACCCAAACTCCACTGCTATATCTGAGATTAAATTCAACCTAAAGGTTTCTAAGTGCCTATATTTTAAGCAAATTAGCCATTTCTTATATGAAAGAACCATTTTCTTTGCATAATATTAACTTTATGAAAGCTAAACTCATGCAAGAACAGACCATCTTCTCTTTGAGCATCTTGGTTGAATCTTAGTGACCTTGAGGCATCCCATTTGTTCTGCTGCATACTCACACTGGTTAGAAAAGAAAGATGCACACCATGTTATCAGTCGCACTTCACAAAAAGGGATATACTTGAATATGTTCTCAAGAATTTTGAGAATTACTTACATGAATGGAGATGCATCTCGGGAACTTGACTATTAAGGAAAGAAAAAACATGTTAAGTGTGTTTTAAGGACAAGTCCAAAACTTAAGAGAAGTCCTTGTTATTCAAGACAACTTTCACAGCTGTGATTTTACCTTGTCAGATGGCTTCTCCTTTTTCTGAACACTAGGTGAAGAAATCACTTTCTTTGGGTGCTTGTAGGACTTCTTTAATTTCTCCTTTCTCCCTGCTAATTGAAAAAACATCTACTCATACCATCACAGACACTTAGAATTTCTTAGCTACACAGCTACACAAGGATTTTTTTCACCTCTCGATTCCTTTACATACAGAGTAAATGAACAGGCTATTTTCCTTTTGTTGCTGTTGCAGGCAGACTAATACACACAGATTACTCAAATGCTTTCCTATGAGAAGTGTACAGGAGCTCAAGCACGTATTTAAAATGCAGGGTGGTTACACATAACAGCACATTTTTTCTACTGTGAAGTTAAAAGTACACATAAAAGCTACATCTTTGGATGCATTAATTCAATCACCAAGCTGACTGATATGAGACCAAACAAGTTTAATTCAAGCTACAAAAAACGTTCATTCTTATTTTAAACAAACTGGTACACTCCAAACCCTTTGAGTCAAGGCCAAACAAAGAACTGCCTCTGTTCAAGCGACTCATTAGTAGGGTGGAAAGGAGAAACTAGGAGGCAAAAAAAGAACAATCTTTTTAGATCATAGAGAGCTTATCTTCAAAGCAGACACAGTTCTAGCCACATTTACCATTCATTCCACTATGTAACCAGAAGGATATTCTGCAAAATCATCATTGTGTAGTTATGTGAAACTGCATAAAAACACTTGATAGTGTTTCCTGCAAAACACGCCCTTAATCAACTCTGAGGACACGTGGGACATGAACAGTTGCAGCCTGTCTTGTTTGCCAGTGATTTTGATGGCACTGAGCAGTGGGGTAATTTGTATCCAAACACAGAAAGAATAGAAATAAAAATCAAGTAACATTTATTTTTAAAATGCCTAATGTTTAAAATCTGCTTACAGAAGAATTCTGCTGCCTCGAATCCCTATCTCTAAATTTCCAGGCAGATGACTGGAGAGACTTGCTGTACCTGGTTTCCTGCATATTTCTTCTTCATCCCCCACTTCATCCTCAGTGACCTCTGATCCAGTGGTGTACTCCTCTTCTTCAGATAACAATGACTGCTGCTTCTAATTGACAGGAGGAGAGGGCCACAAATTACAAGTGAGGCTTGATTCCTATTAAATGACACATTAAATCTTTCTTGAAGGAGCTGTCTTCAGCACACTTAGGTCCAAGAATGTGATTCTCAAATGTTTAGAAGGTACTTTCATAGTACCTTCATAGAATGGTTTGGGCTGGAAAGGAACTTAAGATCATCCAGTTCCAACCCCGCTGCCATGGGCAGGGACACCCCACACTAAACCATGCCACTCAATGCTCTGTCCAACCTGGCCTTGAACACTGCCAGGGATGGAGCATTAACCACTTCTTTGGGCAACCTCTTCCAATGCCTCACTTTTATTTATAGAATCATAGACTCATAGAATAGTTAGGGTTGGAAAGGACCTTAAGATCGTCAAGTTCCAACCCCCCCTGCCATGGGCAGGGACACCTCGCTCTAAATCATATTACCCAAGGCCTCGTCCAACCTGGCCTTGAACACTGCCAGGGATGGAGCATTCAGAACATCCCTGGGCAACCCATTCCAGAGCTTCACCACCCTCACAGGAAAGAATTTCCTCCTTATATCCAATCTAAAGTTTCCCTGTTTAAGTTTTAACTCATCACCCCTTGTCCTGTCACTACAGTCCCTAATGAAGAGTCCCTCCCCAGCATCCCTATAGGCCCCCTTCAGATCCTGGAAGGCTGCTATGAGGTCTCCACGCAGCCTTCTCTCCTCCAGGCTGAACAGCCCCAACTTTCTCAGCTGATCTTCATATGGGAGGTGCTCCAATCCCCTGATCATTCTCGTGGCCCTCCTCTGGACTTGTTCCAACAGTTCCATGTCCTTTTTATGTTGAGGACACCAGAACTGTACACAATACTATGTGGCACCCAAGTGGTCAAACATTGGAAAAGGTGGCCAGGGAGGCTGCAGAATCTCCATCTTCAGATATTCAAGATCTGAGTGGGTATAATGCTGAGAAAAGTAGTATAGCTTTGAAGTTGACTCTAACTTCAAAGCCCTGCTTTTAGTTTGACGAAATACTTAAGATGACCACCAGAGATCCCTTCCAACCTGTATTATTGTATGAATGAGTGTTTAATATCCAATGCATTGCTTGGCTATACTGTTTCCCTAGTTAATAAGAAAATTTCTGGTAGCAAATGTCTGAACTAGCCACATAATCATAGAACACAGGAAACTACAAGCTTATGAAAGGTTCTATTGAGGTTTGCTCCATTTTGCAAATTGCCTGAGGTTGCTGAGATACTCAGTAATTAAACACCACAAAGCATGTATATCACAGTGCACTACAAACACACACAGATTATGTACACCACAGCTATCTGCATAAACGATTTATTGTAAGTTGGGCTGGAGTATCTGGTTGGCCTTTTTGTGAGCTCACCCTGATACCTAAAATGTCTATTTCTTTCTTATATCTCTGTGCATCATCATAACCTATGGGTTCCAATATTGCAACAGGGCACAGTGAATAGTTCCTATCAGTATAGAATAATTAAATTATTAAGGAATGTTTTTACACGGAGAGCAGACTTACTATAGGACATCAGGAACATCAGACTGCAACACAAATCCTCAAGTGAGAGGAAAACTCCTGCTCCCTATCATTTTTATATATATATAAATAGTAACTCAGATGACATCATATTCTACTGCTAGAATGACTCCCCATTCTCTGCATTTAGTTAGGCCTTCATCTCTGACAAAAGATCTTTTGCAACAAAGCAGTAGCATAAAGAGGACACGAAGCATCTCAGACAAGCCATCAGAAACAGACACTCAAAGGTTCTGGTTTTGATGATTTACATCTGTCAGCCTAACAATCAAGATCTGACACATGCAGTGCTGGTCTATTGGTTTTTGTCATGTATTAAAACATTTTAACAGAATTTTTAATTCTTGTTAAGCACTGAAGTAGCACTTCACACATACTTTCTTCCAAAAAGCGTTGCTAAAATGCAACTTCCAAATTAATGCAAAAGTAAGAAAATACATTTCCAACCGTAATTATTCTATGATTTTCCAGACGATTCACTAGAAAACAAGGCAAAAATCCAAGCTAGTTCTCTACCAAGTGCAGAAGAGCACATATTTAAGCTTATGAACAAAATATTTTACTAACCAGTTGTAAAGTCCAGTTCTTCAGAGAAAGAAACTGTAGTCACAGAGAGAGAAAGACACAGTAAGTTAAAGAACTAATAGTAATCTGAATAGAAGAAAGTGAGTGGAATTCTAAAAACAGGAGTGGTGTGTTACAGTACAGCAAGCTACACTTGTAACCCCCAAAAGGCCTAATCCCATCTTTAACCAGGAATTTTGGTGGAAAGACTAACCTCAATCAGGTTGTGAAACACTGACTGGTTAAAATGGAGTGAATTCAGTCATGTTTTCATATGTCAAACCTTAGCACTAGAAATATTTACAGCTTGTTTCAATCCAAAAGCAGTCCAGGGCAGGGAGGGATACTTATGTGCCAGACTGTCAGGGAGTTTAAATTTAACAGCCTCCCACATTTGTTGCAGGAGAGCTTCAGATACTCTGAAATTCTCATGGAATCAGCAGCACTGTGCTACCATCAGGATCCTTGAGCTACCATTACTCCATGATAGGTGCAGAACTTCAAGAACTCATCTTTGCATGAAAGCTCTCTTTAAACCAGAGGTAGTTATTGTAAACAGCCTCCTTAAACTTGCCTTAGAGAGTACCTCTGTTGTTCTGATATACACATATCAACATACATGCATCATAGTTCTGGAAAGTAAAATCTTTCACATCTTGTGGGGCAGGGAGAAACCAAATCCAAGCCCAAAACACACCCTTACACCCCCCAAAAAACCCCAAACAATCAAAACACAATCCAAGTTACTGTTTTATTTATCGACTTGCAGGAGTCATGTGGACATCCCCAGCCACATCAGCAGACACAACAAAGGCAGCAATTATTTAAATATTGCTATGTGATGTATTTCAAAGTATGACTGAATCTTTTTTATCAAAAGCTGCCTACTGAATTCTTCAAAGTAAGAATTACCATTACCAGGGAAAAAAAAAAGGGGGGGGGGAAAGACAAAACCCCCAACATTAGCACTCACAGCATTGATTTCTCCAGTTTTGGGACCCCACGGCGTGTTTGGTTCTACAAGCACATCACATTCAATGCTTTTTTCATCACCGAGCCCAATCCCAGAATCGCTTAAAGAGAAAGATGTGAAATCAAAACAAATCTTGCACTTTAGAATCAGTCCCTCTTCACTCATCATGCATGAAGAGAGAAGACAGACCTCCAAATCAGCCACAGAATATTTTTATAACAATCCATTAAAATATAAAGAAAAGAGTGAATACTTATGGAGGATGAGTGACCAAAAGCCTGCTTAATATGAAAAAGGAAAAAATACTTCTTCTTTTTCCAATTTCTAACATAGCAATTAAAACTAAGTTACCTTTACAAAGCCCTACGTCTTGTTTTAAAATGGGAGAGAAATCAAAAGTAATGTGCATGTGTTAAGTGTTGAAGGCTGTTATTTCAGTAACACAATACATTGTTCTTACCTATTCTCATCCTTAGTGAAAGGAACAACAATAACATCTCTATGATTAAGCAGATCATTCAGTATTTTAGTAGCCTGAGATGGCAAAGCATCCCCATCTCTATTTTCTGAAGGTAAATCAACCGTGTGATCCCTCACTTTGCAGCCCTGCAATACACATACACACATACTTGACTTAATGGGAAGAACTGATTTCATAACTGCAATTAAAAGAAGTTCAGCTTTTTAACTCTTGTGCACCAAGGTCCCAGCCTGCAACAATTTACAATACTTATTTTGGAGAGGATCTATTTTCATAACACACTGTTACCCCTATCCCCTCCATGCCTGACGCTCTTTTCAAAGTGAATTAGTATTGAAGTACCTTTGGGAGAGTTGTAGGATCAAATCGAAGTACTTTTTGGTTACAACAGGGATATACTCCTGTCCCAGTTGAGCCCAGAGCACTTGCTACACCTGGATAAAGAACTGACTGCGAATGGTACTGGCAATGGGAGAATTCAGTGCACAGGAAAGACTACATTAGAATAAAAAGAGAGAGAAAGAGAGGAGAGTTTACCTATGGAAGTCAGTTTTGCATTATAAAGAACATATACCAAGCTTTATTGCCATATATTTCCCAAACTGCTTTAGTCCCTGCCTCACCCCACAACAAGCCATCTACAAACAAGTCAAAGCGGAAAATGTACTAACTTGGTTACATCTTGAGCAAGTCAACCAATTGACAGTCCCCCACAGACGCCAGTAAACATCCCTCCAAGATTTCAATTCCTCATGAAGGCCAATTAAATACTCATGGACTTCCCAGGTTTTGTCTCTGAAAAAACAAGAGGTCAAGTTGCATATGGAGTCATAACTGTGTTGTGAACCTGCATCAGAAAGGCGAGGTGGAGAAGGAGCAGAACAACATGTGCTCCACTGGTGAATAGCAACAGAAGAGTTTAGAATAGGAAGGATACAATGTGGAACAATCATCATTAAATTCAGACCCTGAAGAAGAGCCTAAATTGTTTGACAGCACCCTAGACTTACTAATATCAAAGAATTATAGCTTGATTCATCTCAAGCTCCATATACTGCAAATTTATAAGCCAAGATAAATATTAAGCTTTTTGGAAATCAGGAGAATCAGTAAACCAGAGGAAAACCCAATACCCAGAGCAGAAGATACCAAATACGCACACACAAACAAGTTCAGTCATACTGCAGCTTTTTCTCTTTAAAGTAATAAATATGCTGTGCACCAGAGGCTAAGTACTGCAAATTTATTTATTTTTAAAGCTAACATTACCTGTTTCTATGTATCTGCAACACAACAGCAATTACTCAGTGAAGAATTAAAGTTTGAAAATACAAGACCAAGTCTTTTTGATAAATACATGTATCTGAGGCTTCTAGTCTTAAGTACATAGACTTTGTCCCTAGTGATTAAATGACACATGCTTCTTTACAGAACATGCACTTACACTGGTGCGTATTATCTTCAGAAAGAGCAGAATCTCTTTTCCTACAGTTTTAAGCCCTGGCCTGAACTGATTTTTATTGTATATACATCTATCCTAGACAAAGCAAGCAGTACTTCCAACTGGAAGTTAGTTCCAGGCACCACTAGAGGACCAATAAACATAAACCTATTTTTAAAATCATTAAAGGTAGGCATGTATTAGCTCATAAGCCTGAATTCATTAGTGGCCAATGTCACTTCACCCAAGAAACTGTAAACGGATTCTGTGTAGAAAAGCAGTCACAAGTACCACAAGGCAAATAATTAGAACCTAAATAATCCTTTGACTAACTTTAAACCCTGTATATTTATATGCTAGGAATTGCACAGCAGCTACATACAGTCAGCTTAACTGAAGTAATACAATTAATGACTTTTACGTGGCTAATCACCAATGATCCTCATAGGTCAGGGCAGGGCCAAAAGATGTAATTCTGTTTAGACTGGTTAGGCAAAGCTTAGGCCACACCTTGGAATTCCTGGTGGGAGGTAACACTAAATACATGTTACCTGGGGAGCTGATACTGAACTGTGCATTGATTGTTCTGAATGAAATGGATTGGATGAGAATGGTCTCTTGTTACATATTTCCCCTCATCCTTCCTTAAAGGTGGCATGTAAGGACAGAGGGAACTGCAGCTGATCACACACTGATCTTTGTTAAGAAGAGAATCCAGCTGTTCACAAACATGGATCAAATAGAATTGAATTAAACTGTAGTTGACTAGTAGTGATAGTAGTTTTACTGTAGTGATAGGACAAGGGGTAATGGGTTAAAACTTAAACAGGGGAAGTTTAGATTGGATATAAGGAGGAAATTCTTTCCTGTTAGGGTGGTGAGGCACTGGAATGGGTTGCCCAAGGAGGTTGTGAATGCTCCACCCCTGGCAGTGTTCAAGGCCAGGTTGGACGAGGCCTTGGGCGATACGGTTTAGAGTGAGGTGTCCCTGCCCATGGCAGGGGGGTTGGAACTTGATGATCTTAAGGTCCTTTCCAACCCTGACCATTCTATGATTCTATGAAACATTTGTGCCAAGCGAATTTGCCATACATACAGAATAGGTCCTTGGAAGCTCCTCTGACAAACACTTTAGAACTGGCAAAGTTTATTTATAGTAGTCTTCAAGCAGGCTGAGTTTTTGATTTGACAGCATAAAGTCAGTCTAGAAAATACTCTCCAGCCTTTCTTTGCTGGCAGAGGTGGATCTATCATTCAATAATAAACCTGGTAGAAATGCAGCCTTTAATTTAATTTGTCTGTCATCAGTTACACATATTTTAAACCCCTTTGATGAAGGAATTAGCTGAGTATTTTCTGTTTAAGGCAGTACAACCTAAAATAGCCCTCCCAGTAACCATGGCTGTAATTTCTCCACTTCCATTCTATCTGTGACTTCCTTTTGTAATGTATCTGGTAATTCCTAAACACACAGTATTTTGTAAAGTCACACAAAATCACAGAGTTGAAGAAACATGCTTTTTCAATATACGTATATTCACTACCTTATGTGAACATAGACAATATTCCCATGTTGATCTATGTTGATTTTTCCCGGTACACAAGGAATTCTTCTTTCAGTTTCTTTAGTTAGCAGCTTTTTACATAAACAACACCTAGATCATAAAAAACCAAATGTAAGTGCTGGAGTAAGAGCAGGATTTCAAAAACACAGGGACTGCCTTTGCAACTGAAGTAGCAATATAAAAAGGCCTTACCTGTACAATGTTGCTGCACTGCCTCGAGAATCTGGATTTACATACTCTGGATCAAAGAGCCTCTCAATCTTCTTGCAGAAAAGTTTACTATTAATGACAGTAACACAGCTTACCCATTAGAAAACACTGAAAATTGTTTTATGTAGAGTGAGACTAACAAATATATTCTGATAAGCAAAGTCACCATATTTCTCTCAGAATAATAATCTCTTTTAATACAATTTTCCTTTAAACTAATCTGTGTGGATAACTGGATCCTGACCTGTCATCTCTTATTTTCACACAGATGTGAAGAATAAGATCCCTTGATTTTTTTCCTTTCATTATGTTGCTTGCCAATAAAAACTGCCAGCTTCTACTTTGACTAAAAGACCTTCTATTAATGAGTGTTTCTGTGAAATTACATTTAACTTTAATGCTAAAAATTATAATGTCTTTATCCCTGCTGATTAAAATCCTCTCTTACTTTCACCTTGCTTGTCTGCCAGTCTGCACTCCAAGAATTGGCCCTTACCTTGATACTAGGCTGGAGCCATTACCTATGAAATAGTATACCATCACAACTACTCAGCCTTCCAGCCACCCTAAATTCTAAGTCTAAACATCAGACTTCACAGGATGCTGAAGCCAAATCATTCTCTACAAATTAGGAGCATGTCATCCCATAAAGAGTTCCTTACCCTAATCCTGGCTCCCATGCAAGAGTTCATGAATAATTTGTGCATGCCACAGTCTTTAGTGTGGCCTTTCCTTTTGCTCATATCCCATAAGAAGGCCTTTCCTTTTGCTCATAATTTTAATATACAATTCTGGATTAATTTCACAATATTCTGTGTATTACAGGGAAAACGTTACCTCTTAAATTTGTCTCTTTTGTCCTTCAGCTCTTCCACTTCATTGTGCGTGAAGAGGTCAGCAATGTGAGTAACAAGATTAGCATTGATACAATTCATGTTGCATGGTGTGGCTACAATAGCATTCATATTTTTGTGACAGTAATGAATACATTTTTCTACCTAGGAAAAATGGAAACATTAAACTAATTTTAAAGAATTCCAGACAAAGCTCTCCCAGAAGGATTTACCAATTGCTTGAAGACTTTTAGTTTATAGAGTGTGGTGTTTTGGAAAACTATTTTGGTTCAACTTATACTTAAGAAACAAATCTCAGATTTGTCTAAAGGACACTGAATTAAGAGGACTCTGAGTTAGCTTATATTCTCCTCCAAAAGGTTTTTACAGATCAAAACACAACTCAACAAATGTTTCATACTCAACAAGTGGTACTTTCCAACATCTTGCAAAAAGAGAAGCACAGCACACATCATACGTAGTACTGCCTGTATCTCAACTATGCTTACTGCATATTTAATTGTGGTTCACCCCAGTGAGAGAACTGTTGACAAACATTTTAACAAGCAAGTCAGTAGATATTACTTGTACAGAGCTGGAGAACTAGATCCTAAAAGGCAGATGTGTCTTCAGTGTAGAAAGGATATAACCCAAAGGTATTCATTGATTTAATAATCTTTTTTTGATCAAACATCTCAGAAGTTGGATACTGATGTGACTCTAGATCAGTCGTCAAAAGCAAATCCAAGACCCACTATCACATTTGCATATAACATAGTGTAAGTCTTTTTGCATTGAGAATCTGCAAATATCAGACTGCTGCACTCAACTAGAAATCTGAAAATGTTCTCATTGCGTCAACTCCTTCTGTAACAGCCAAAGCAAAAGAAAAAAGTTCTTCAGACACCTCTTAATTAACCATGCCCTTGTGGAAGAGAATCTTTCTTTATACTTACTAATGAATCCATCTTCAAAAACTCAGAGGAAATAAGAATTGAGATGACATTTGATGGTTCTAAAAGGCAACAAAAAAAAGGGGGGTTTTACATTAGTTCTTTTGATAATTTCGTATTACATCCCTCCCTCTGCATATTTAGTATCTGTTTTAAGTATTATTTTACTGATCACCCCGCCATTCCCAGTATGTAGAGAATTTTCTACCTTAAGAAATGTAGTTTTGGCTTGTCAATTAGGTGGCCAGAGTACAACTATAGCAAATTGGAACTTACAAAAACTGTAAAAGGTGGCTTCATAAGTATATAATGACTAAACAATTACACTAT
This sequence comes from Neopsephotus bourkii, assembly GCF_033783945.1. Lineage (NCBI taxonomy): Eukaryota > Metazoa > Chordata > Aves > Psittaciformes > Psittacidae > Neopsephotus > Neopsephotus bourkii. The sequence goes on from NW_026901735.1 coordinate 4,125,937, forward strand.
TAGACTACCTTCCTTCTATAGCCATCATATCCAGCTAAGATTTTGCTTAACATGCCTTTTGCACTGCAAGTCATAACTCTATTCTCTTCTTTGTTTGTATGCTTAAAAAATGGCAGCAAAGGCTCCTGAAAAGATTTAAAACTTGCTTTAAATTCATAAAGGCGAAAGTCCTACCATCGTATCAGACTGCATTGAAATTTTAGACAATATTGCAATTGTATCAATGGGGAGCAGCAGGGAAACAAAACCAAACCCAAGCATCACCAGTATTTTAAAACTGTTATTCTGCTGTTGTTCAGAAGAGGTCTAAAGAAGCTCAATTAAAACCCTCTCATCCCAAAATATATTAGACCTTTTTCACTGCTGTAACTATCAGGATATTTCCTCAGAACTACCACTGATGACAAGTTGGAGACATCTGCTATTATGACCAGAGGATCTCTGTTGCAACACTTCCCTAACAAAGGCCAAGTTTCTGTGCAACAGTTAGAAACAAATAGGCTGGGGCTGAACTGTACAAAAATCATTAATTTTCCATGATCTACACACTTCCTTTTACCTAAAGTAGGCATTTCATTAGCTTCAGAATCCTTAGTGTTCCTTTTAACGTATCTTATCAACCAGTCGAAGATGTGAACGTCACAATGCACTGAAATGTCCACCTCTTCCCAGCGCTGCGCATCCACAGAGAGATATTCAGCAAAGTATTTCATTTCTGAAATCAAAAGGTCACGAGGACACACAAAATCTTCTTTGAGGTTTTTTGCTTCGTCGCACACATGGATCACCATATTTGGCCTCAAAAAGAAAACAAACCACAAACCAAATTAGGACCATTAGCCAACTAGACCACCAAAACCCATCAACAAAGATCTCATCTCCAAATCTGTATCACACACTGCAACACTGATGTCACTAACAGGTTTTTATTAACAGAAGGAAAACAAATTACAGTTATTAACTATTAACACAAAATATTGACAGGAGCTTTGTCTGATGGCATTGTCAGGTGAAAAACACAGATGCATATCATCCAACACATGATCAGTGTGATTTAATTGTTAAGGGACCAGAAAAGGCAAATCTCCAGCTTCAAGCCCCAGTTTTGTCACCAGTTTGTTATGGGATACTACCTGAATTACATGGAGAATTTATTTGTTCCACCCTTTTAATTTTCCTGTGAAAAAAAGGCAGATATATATGCCTAAGTTACTGAGGTACCAAGGACAATAACAGCATACAACAGCAATTCTCATCTGCAGCAATTAAAACTGTTTTATTATATATTAAAATGCCTATTTCTTACAAAAAGGTCAAAGCTAAAATCAGCAAATGCTGGCTCTTTCAAGCACACACTTTATTCTATGTGTACTTGTATAATATGAAAAACAGGTATCAGTATGAAAAACGGTGATGTTCATCACTGCTATTTCAATTCACAGGAAAATTTTTTATTTGCACTTTTCATTTTCAGCTTTCTTTTCCTGCTTTTACATGGGACAAATCCATGTTCAAAGAACATTTTTTTTTAATTAAAATGTTACTGAGCATCAATCTTGTTTCATTTCTTTTTTAAATCGGGTTAGGTTTCCCATTCTCACAACAGCAGTGATCAATCACTCACAGGAACATTGTGGACAGATTTATAAATGAGTTCTCCCTATTGCACATAAGTAATTCCCAAACCAACCCCTAGTATTTCTATAGCAATGCAAGGTTCCAAGGTGTCTTACATTGTTTATTAGGATGTTCCCAGCTGTTTTCTTTCTGGTAATAGAAAAGTATGAGCAATTTAGACATCTTTCTGTCAATTCTATAACCCCCTAGATAAACACACATATCTTACCCCTGGCTTTCATCAGTGCTTTCTCCACCTTTATGCACAGGACCTTTCTCAGATTCTGATGAACAATTCCTTGTGGAGGTTGTGCTGGGCCTTCCTTAAATGTAAGGGGAAAAGGCACATTAGAACAAAAATGCCTGACCTTTTTTAGTCCATCATCTTGGAAACACAACTGAAGTGCAGCTTTCATGGTGGAGCAATGTTACACAACCAGCAACAAATCTGCTGCCAACCAGGCTACTAAGCTAACCCAAATTCCTGCTCTGAATGCCATGCACTGGGAACTCAGACCAGCTGCATTGCCAGGTTGCCCAGACACTTGGCTGCAAACCCGGATTGGTTCTGTTTCTATACAGAGCAGTAAGATTCAGAGTCTTCAGAATTTCCTTCCAGGAAAGCAATCCGTTCCTCTAGCTCTCCTTCTCTGCTTTGTGGGACATGGGTCTTGTGGGAAGCTTTACCATCAGGATATAACAACTTGAGATTAACTCTGCTTCTTATCCATAGTGTTAGGTTTGGAAATCAGTTCCTTCAAGACAGAAGCCTCTCAAGATGTGTTTTTGCTAAGTTTCCCAAACATGTGGCTTAAAGCAGAGTATATACAACAATGCTCAAAGAAAGCAGACCGTGGAACTTGTCTTGTCCTAGACAGGTAACTTATTCTAGGAATAAAGGTCAGCTGTGCTTCAGTTCAAACAGGTTATCTTCACAAATGCACTACAAGCAGTACAACATGGACACAAAACCCAGTGAAGTCTAGCAGATCCAGTCACCAAACCCAGTGAGTTCTGGGTCGAGGGTTAAGACAACCCCAGCAGACATTTGAATAACATTTCCAAGAGTAATGGATTGCTGCAATCTGAAACATCAATAACCATGCTTATAAAACAGAAAGTTCATTATCTGTTTTAAATAATGGAAGGGCACATATTGTCTTCCATGATGAAAACATGCAAGGTCATGATTTTCCATGATTACTCTCTACTCTCAAATTTATAGGGAAGAAGTTCCAGAGGCATCTTCTCCCTCTACTGTAATGTACAAGGCTGTACTCTTCTGAAAAAGACTAAGATAGACCTCTTCATCTTGTGGCTAAATAACTATACCAGACAGAGACTAAAAATTATCTAGAAGCTGTATACAGTTCAGAACACAGTAGTTATGCCCCTCAGGAAAGCAAAGCTATCACACTAGAAGCAGAACAAAACTTTCCCCCAAGATACAGCCCAAGGCATTGCAGATTTAAGCCTTAGTAAGGCCATAATAGCAGTAACACAGTTAATAAAGGGGATAGATTTACTAGAGGGACCCTAGAAAAAGCTTGGCAGCCATTTCACTGCAGGCAGATGACCCCTGCTAGCATTAAGACAGCTGCAGTGGGAGATCTAAACCAGATTTTGAATGTGAAATAAGGCGAGTATTTAAAAGGAAGGTGGGAAAATGTATGAGAGAGTTCTGTCTGTAAATATTAAGGAGCTTACCTTGAACACATTGAAGTTATTTATTAAAGAAATAATGCTGACAAGAGTATGAAGTACAGACAAATTAACAGGGACGTCTGAACTTCACCATACATTTCTTGCTATCATTTTTTTGTTCCAGAGAATATAGATTGACTTCCGGAATTAGGAATAAACACTTTGGGTAAAAGGCTATTCCATACACTTGTTTACTGCCATAATAAGCATTCAGAGGTATTTAACAGCAGTTAGCCATATAATTAGCAAGTAATAAATGAGCTTTTGTAACTCCGCCAAAACCAGAATCCAGCTCAAAATTCATTTGGTCTGATTGCTTTTTCTTGCTGTTACTCATGTCTAGAAACAAATCCAAATGGGCCCAAATTTCTTGATCCCAACAATAAGCAGATGTGAATAAATCCACTAGGAAGTAATTAAGCATAAAAAAACATTTACAAATAGGCTTTTCTCAAATCCCCAATTCTGAAAGATAAAGTACCTCACAAATATTAAGGTGAGTCCACTCAAGCCTGTGAGAAAAAGATTAATTATCCTAATTTCATATCAGCGAATTACACATAAACAGTGAAAATAATTTATCTAAAGCTACAAAGAAAACAGAACAAAATGTTAGGCCAGGATCTTGTAATAGGAAACATTAGGGTACTTAAATGCATTAATACTTACTATATGTATTACACTATTAAAAAGGAAACATGCACTAACTGCCTATGACAACTCAATTAGAATTCTATGAGCAGTTAGCTTGTTAACTGCCCACTGGGAAGCTACTAATCTTTTAAGTAGCCACCCATGGGTGCAAGAGGCACTTATTCCATACTGTGCATGTAACAAGGACATAATTGAAAGCTGATTGGAAGCATTTTCAGTCTAGATACTCCATATAGAGTTTTCAAACATCATCTCTTATTGAAAGCATTTTCTTTGTTCTCCAGCAAAGGTCAAACAGCTGGGTTTCTTCTGCAAAGAGAACAGTTACTAGGAAGCTGTAGCACTGTGAAGGACATTGAAACCGAACACTTTGTTTCAACACTTCACTGTCATTTTAATTTTTAACACAGAAATTGCTTACTCATTAATGAAGCAAATTTCTCATGCAACATATTTATCAAGTCCTACAAGGCACTGAAAACATCTCACTCTACAATGAAAAATCAGAGAATAACTATGACACAGCGAATTATAACTGCTTACAGCAGAAGTACTTTAGAAAATGTTAACATTTAGTTGTGCTGTGACTGAAATACAGCTATTAGGGCTGGCCCTCTTCTGCCAAATTATTACTGGAACAGATAATTGACTAAGGCATATTATATGTCATTGCAAGACTGTCTTGCAGCAAAAAAGTAGCTCCTCTATGTTCTCCTATGTAGTCATCTTGTCATCAAGCTGCATGGCAAACACAGAGCTTTTAGCTGGGAGAGAAGGGTCAGACCTCAAGGGATCACCTTCTCAGCTTTCTGCAGATTTTCTACACAACTTCCTGGTTATTTTAATAACACAGCTCAATGTGATTGCAAATAGCTGTAAGTTTAGCTGTACAACACCGGGGATACAAAATAGGAGAGTAATTCCCTTCCCCACCAAAATACTAAAACAGAAGATTCAGTGTAAGGATTTATGCCTTTGGGAAGGACAAACTATTAAAACGCCCAAACAAACATTGATTCTTAAGCTGAAGTAACTGAAAGTGACCTCATGTATGCATTATATTTATACTGGACTTTTTCATAGGCTATTCCTGGGTGAACTTATCACTCAGGACACAAAAGCATGCACATACTGATAATAATCCAAGCCAACATAGTTCAGAATGACTAAAAACATACCAGTTATAGTAATGGAATCCTGCCCAATAGCAGGCTCCTGAAACTCTGTCTGTGTATCGAGCAAGGAGGACTTGATGTATGTAGCTAAAGTTTCCACAGGACTCCCACCAGCAGCCATCAGGGGATTAAACTGGTTGTCAACGGGTGAACTTCCACTGCTTTTTAGTTCATCAAACCTTTTTGCACACTGTCACAAGATTAAATGATAGGATAATGAAGCAGTAGCTTTCAGTACATTTTTAATAACTATAATTTGATACAAATATTGTATTTCATGTCTTCTGCATGTGAACAGTTACTGATATTAAACTTTCAATGCTTCCTACTTGGTTAGTGGTATCAGGAAAGTACAAAAATATACACTAGAATAAGTAATATTTACCATAATTAAATACACTAACAGAAAGAGGAAAAAATAAGATAGAACCCGTTTCAATCTGTACTTCCTTAAACCCTGTGAGTTTAAGCCTGATCTGAAAAGGGGAAAGTCATGGGGAGAGTTTCAATTCTCATTCTGCAGCTAGTTCTTTTACCATAAACACTGTCAAATATTATTAAAAGTAGTTAAAGTAATTGGTTCATAATTATTATTCTTTTACTTTCTGACCTCCACTCTGATTTGGACAAAAGGGACTGGTGATTTCCACTGCACTTCTGTTAACTTCCCATTCCTTGTTTTGACGAACTAGGAAGTCTTTCAATTTTGTACATTTTAACTCATACAATGACAATCACATCTTTGGCTCAGCAGAATCCTACACACAGGTAATTTACACATGCAAGTAAATCTACTTAATTCCAGAGGTAACCCTCCTGTGACTCAGCTTATCAGGCTCCATTCAAGCAGCAGTTTTATGTACTTATTTTGGATTGAGCTAACTGACATTGCTGAATCCTACCTGTCCCTTTGGGAGAGGTACACACAGTGACATCCTCCTGATACTAATGTAGTGCCTCAGATTTGTTACCATGCCAGTCTTCTATATATAGCCGATACAAAAGCACAGGTATACATTTACTTAATTGCTTTAAATGGGGACTCCACATATGAGAGGCACTTTGTTCTTTTAAAACAGAGTAATCAGACAGGTACTAAGCAATCATATTACCTTAATTAATATGAGGAGAGAGCTCACCAATATTTTAGACGTATTTATTTGCTTAATGTGCACAGTATCATCTGCAAACTGAAATGTAAATAGGACAGATCCCTCCTTCAAGAGCTTTGCCAAGCAGTTGAAAGCCCTGTAACATTCCACAATGTTACATTTCTACTCCCAATCAGTCACTTTTATGTTCTAAATACAAGGTTACACTGATGCCCAATAGCAATGTTATAAATGTGAGCTGACACATTTGATTATGTTTGCAAGAAAGTAAAGATCACTGGCTTGTTTGCTTCCAGCTTTGCTGACTCACAAGGGCAAAACACATTTTTCTCTTACCTTATATCCCCTCAGAAATGAAAAACTAAAAATCGTTATTAAAAATTATCAATTAAGCATTTCACCACGAAATTCAGCAATCCAGAAAGACTAAGTGCATGGAGGTACTAACCCTAGTTAACCTACAGTTAATTCCAACTCTATTCCAACTAAAGAAAGGAAACTCCACAACTTGCAGGACCAAGCGAGAGGCAACTGCACTTTTAGCTACTTAATGGAGATCTGTAACTCATGCTTCCTCAGGATTGTAATGACAAGCATATAAAGTTATCAGGTTTGCTAGTAAGTATACTACAACCTACATGAGGTTAGTGAGCACCGCCATCCTTCCCATGGAAATTCTATGTCATTTGAAGTATGTTAGCACAACTACTTTTTAATTTCACTGTTTAATTAATATTTTTCAGTAATTTTTGTTCTTACTCTACATGAGTCCTAATGAAATAAAATGCAGAACATGTTTAACTTCAGTGTTCAGGCTTTGAATTCTTTTATGAGTAACTTCACCTCTTTGGATGTATATCCTGGAACTAGCCTTGCCACACTGTCCCAGTTGATAGGCTGTGGAACACCAATGAGGGAACACAGGATCATGTCCAACACCATTTGATTGTTGTCATATGGGAAGTTGTTGTTTTCTGAAAATCCACGACTCATCTTTGGCTACTTAAGCCTAGAAGAGAAAAATGTTATTAGCAAGTCTCTCTGCATGCTCTGCTAAAGCTTCATCTATATTTACTGCAGCACTCCATAAATAACTATGGGAAAAGCTCACCACAGCATTACAGTCAAGTAGTAATGCTTCATTTGACAGCATTTATATATTCATATCTGCATCCTCAGAACCCTGGGGATGTGCAAAACATACTAAAACCAACTTAACAGCAGCAGGCATTACCCATCACCATTCCTTTGAGCTGTCTGTTTCCAGGAGGGATTCACACCACTGAGCCCTCCAATACAAAAAAAAAGGCTTCCCACTATCTCAGAATAAACAGCCAAACAGCCTGTACTACAGGGGGATATTTATTAAGGTCTCTTCCAACCCAAACCATTCTAGGAATCTAGGATTTTAATTTACATTTACTTACATTCAAATACACTTGTCTGTCCCCACAAACTTTCTAGTGCTCAACTCTGGTTTCCCCTTGCTCTGTATTTGTTTTGCCGTTCTGACTTCCTCTATAAAGAGCCAACCCAGCTAAGGGCCATCAATACTACTCTGGAGCCAGGTAACACAGCACTTGGTGTCTTTCAGCTCTCCTCCTAAAGACATGACTTTAGAGCTGTTCTAAGGCACTCAGAACTCCTGATTAGCTGGGATTATCAGGGCAAAACCCTTTATTCTTTCAACTTCAAGTTCAACATCAGAGCAAAGCATATAAGGACAGCAGTGAACACCTTAAAGAAAAAGAACCCACAGCTCTCTCAATGTGAGACAAGTTTGGGTGGTTTTCTTTCCTTTTTCAAAATTGATTTAACGCATAGCACTGTGGAACACAGTAAAGGTTCACAGCCAAAGAGCTTAGGAAGGTCTTGCCTTTGGAAAGCACCTTGGACATTTCCCAAAGTGCCTTGCACAAAGTACCTGGGAACAAAAAACCTAGAACCCACCAAGACAATTCTTAGGCTCCATGTATTTGTAAGATTAAAAGCAGAAAAAAGGCCACAAATAAAACACAGAAGACAAGTCTAATACAAAATGTCACACCATTTTACCAGTTCTAAATGAAACCTATTGCAAAACATTTTAAACAGCCAGTTTTAAAGAACAAGGGTCCTTCACAGACAATACAAGCCCAAATTTCCAGCTGACAGATGCCACTATGAGGTAAAGGCAGATCAGTCCCTGACCCCTCAATCCTTACCCTGACTGTATTATCAAGTGGTGCCACTGTGGCAATTCTACAGTGGAGACATCTCACTGTCTGTGCACAGACAGATGTCAGCATTGATTATATCTGAGCACTGAACATCTACCATAACCGCTGCTATGAAAAGAAAGAACTGGGCCAGAACAGGTCAGCACCAGTGGCAAACCCGAGTGGTTATAAAATACGAAGCTGACTTCTTGGGCTACCTTGTATGCAAGTAGCAGCTGGTTTAAAACTATGTTTGAGTGAGTTAAGTAAACGAAGGAGTATCAGAATCCCCTGGTCTTGCACCATAAAATACATTTAATCAAAGTGAAATTACCAGTACTGTCGATATTCCATGCATCACTGTTTTAAGAACTAGTTCTACAGTAATATTTTACTGAGTAATCAAATTAAAAAAGAAAAGCAGCTATAATTTCAAGGGAGATCTTTTGTTGTGAGTTGTCACAAACACATCAGCACTGTGGAGCATGAAGCAACCCAACCATGAAGGGATGACAGGTACTCTAAAATGTAATGACACATTCAGAGGTGAAACCTTTGTCTCAAATATTATTTGCTTATTCTGTGCACTAAAATACAGTTCTATGTATGCTTATTGCTGCAAAGATGAATGAAGGCCACTCCTCTTTGTGGCTTTTCACATGATATTTAACATTTGCCTTTTTGTCCTTTAGGAAACCCTGTCAGAACTATAAAGACACACAGAGGATTCAGTCCCATGCAAGAATGGTGCACCCCATCAGAAGAGCAATGTAAAGCCTTTAATAAATCATATTGTTAAGAGAGAGAAGGCAACTTGTAGAGATCCCCTCCAGTTTGTTACTGTAAGTAAAGCTCGGGTTAACCCTTTCCTCGGCAATGGAAACCGGACTGAAAAAAGTTATTTAATTCTGAATAACTCCTTTCAGAGGCACAATACAGAGATACATGACAATAGGAATTTTTATTAAGACCTAAAATCCTAAATTACAGTAGTGTAAAATATTCTCAACCCCTTAACATCTCATGAAACTGACGTGATTTAAACGAAGTGTTAATTCATCATGCAGGAAGTTGGTTTACATTATGGAAACATGCTACCTCACATAACACTGATTCATTTCCTCATTTAAAGAGAAGAAACAGCCTGAAAATGAGGAATTGCCATCCCCTTGCAGGTGCATAACCTGCAGGAAGGTGAAGATGGTGGGATGGGCACGAGGTTTCATGCAGAACCCTTAAATGCGAGGAAGTGATGGTGCAGAATGAGGTGGGGGAGAGGAACAGCACCAACTTTGTAGTTTCCCCACATACGAGACAAAATAAACGTTAAAATGAGGTATTTAAGCAAAACAACTTGAACAATCAGCCCAGTTTGGGGGGAAGATCCTACAAGTGCAGGCAGCCCCCTCATGCAGCACCGTCCCGGCGGGAGCCCCCCTCAGCCATAGGGACCCCACCAGCCGCCCCGAGAGAGCCCCCAGCAGCTGCCGGGCACCGGCCCCGGTCAGGGGCACTGAGGGGACAAGAAGAGGAGGGGACACCCAGCACAGCGCTCCGCGGCTGCAGGAAGCTCTCCCGCTGCCCCCGGGCAGGGTTACCTGGCGGGCTCCCAGGCGAGGGGCACAGCGGCGGGGCTGGCAGCGGCTCCTCCTCACGGCGTGACGGCCGCCGGCGCAGGCAGCGGGACGGGACAAGCGCCACGCCAGGCGCCCGGCGGAGCGAAGCGCGGCCGCTCCCGCTGAGGGACCCCGGCGGAGCCCGCCTGGGTGTCCTCAGCGCGGCGGAACCCCCGGGGCCGGGCCGCCCCGTCCCTCCCTGCCGTGCCCGGAGCGCGGCAGCCGGGCGCTCCCTCACACACACGCCGCCACCGCCCAGCACCACCCTCCCGGGGAGCGCTGTGAGGGGAGCGGCAGCCGCCAATCAGCGCCGGGAGAGTGCCGAGACCCCGCCCCATCCCGCCGGGCAGAGCCAATGGGAAGGCCGGAAGGGCAGGGAGGGTAATGCGGGCGCCAGCGCCGTGGTGCGGCGGCGGCCCCGCCTTGTCGCAGTGCAGCGGCAGCGCCGCGCCCCCTCCCGGCGTCCGGTAACCTAGCAACGCCCCGCGCGGGGCTCTCCCCGCCTCCGCGTGACGTAGCCGTGACGTCAGGCTGCGCCTCGGCGACGTCATCACCGTGCGGTGACGTAAACGAGCCTCCGCCTGTGCTCCAGTCCCCACTGACGGGATGTGGGGAGGGATAAGGACCAAGAATGAGTCTCAAGATACAAGCACATCAAATAAATTCAGCAAAGACGCGGAGCCTTAATTTAAGCTTCCCCGAGGTTTTCAGCTGATACCTGAGGCAATAAAAGCAGTAACAGAATATCCAGCTTACAGAGGATGCACAAAAGCCTGGCACCAGGAGCTGTCCCAGGCTCCTCTCAAACCAGCTGCAGTTATTCCACCAAGGAATCCCTCCTCTTTCAGCTGTTGTTGGTCTGTTTACTACTCCTTCTGTGCTGCTGCATGGAAGCTTCCCAAACATTTTAAACTTAGCTCTCTGCTAACAATCAGTTTAGATGCCCTGTTTCTTGTGCAACATTTAATAACCCTCCTCTACCCCATTCTCCTTGCTGCCTCTGTCTAAATCCCACTGAGTAACTTAATCACAGAATGGCTTGGGTTGGAAGGGACCTCAAAGCTCATCCAGTTACAACACCTGCCATGGGCAGGGACACCTCACACTAAACCACGTCACCCAAGGCTCTGTCCAACCTGGCCCTGAACAATGCCAGGGATGGAGCATTCACAACCTCCCTGGGCAACCCATTCCAGTGCCTCACTGCTCTCACAATAGAGAACTTCTTCCTTATATCCAACCTGAACTTTCCCTGTTTCAGTTTGAACCCATTACCCCTTGTCCTATCACTACAGTCCCTGATGAAGAGTCCCTCCCCAGCATCATTGTAGGCCCCCTTCAGATACTGGAAGCTGCTATGAGATCTCCACACTGCTTCTCTTGTCCAGGCTGAACAGCCTGCTCCCCCTTTATATTTTAGCAGGAATCACTGAGATCATCACAGCCACATGGATATTAACCATTTTCTTCCAAAAAAAAGCCCACCCCTAAACTCTGGAGTAACACAACGTGAATGTAACAACAACAACAAAAAAAAAAAAACACAGAAAAGCTGAGCAAAAGGATTGCACCAACCTAGATATGGGCATGAACTCTCACTTCTGTAAGTCAGTACAGAAGCTTTGTTTGGGAGTCAGCTAAAACAGTACACACCCCTGATTTCATACTTTCCCACTGCAATCCCCAGACTATGCTACAGCTGATTATTATGACATTAAGTTATTACACCATGAATGGAAGCTTGATGGTATGTCACAGAACTGGCACCAGTGTTTAACTAACCTGTGCTGTTTGGCAGAAATTTGTTCCCCCCTTTTCATTTTTTTTTTTAATAATAAAAATACCAATAACAGTATTTGAGGAAAAAAATAATCAGTATCTCAGATTTTACTCATTTAATAGCCTAGACACTATCCTTGTGCAGGTCCCAGTAACTGAAAGGTAGTGCAACTGCCTTCTTGCATTTAAAGCATTTCACTTCCAACACTAAAAACCCTGTAAAGATACCCTTTGACAACACAAATAATCTGTGTCTTACTTGAGTCTTACATTTTTGTGACTATTGTGAGATTCAGGGAACTTTAGAAACTCAAAGTAGCATTAAAAACTGTAGATAAAATCCAGGGGTGCCACTGACATCACACGTATGTTACTAGTTGTGGTTTAAGCCCAGCCAGTAACTCAGAACCACACAGCCACTCGCTTACTCTCCCCTTCTTTCTTGCTCTGCTCCCGGAGGGATGGGGAGGAGAATGGAAAGAATGTAACTCCCACGGGTTGAGATAAGAACAGTTTAGTAACTAAGGTATAACACAAATCACTGTTGCTACAACCAATAATAATAATGATAAAGGAAATAACAAGGGAAGAGAATACAACCGCTCACCACTCGCTGACTGATACCCAGCCTGACCCCAGCAGTGATCTAGCCCCTCTGGGTAACTGCCCCCAGTTTATATAATGGGCATGACATGCTGTGGTATGGAATACCTCTCTGGCTAGTTTGGGTCAGGTGTCCTGTCTCTGCTTCCTCCTGGCTTCCCCTCCTCCCTGGCAGAGCATGAGACTGAGAAAGCCCTTGGTCAGAGTAAACATTACTGAGCAACAACTAAAAACATCGGTGTTATCAGCACTGTTCTCAGGCTGAAAGTCAAAAACACAGCACTGCACCTGCTACTAAGAAGGAGAAAAATGACTGCTACAGCTGAACCCAGGATACTAGTTAAACTGGTTATACAGGTGCATGCATTTCAAGGAGAGATTAACCAGCTACTTAAAGGCTGTGCTCGGTATGGCTACAGAATCCAGGAGACAGATTTATGATCCCAAACCTGCTTCAAATCCATTTGCAGAAGAGCCAGTCACAAGACATAAAGAAAAAAAAAAAGAAATAAAGGTTTCTCCTTACCTCTGAACACAGGCAATTACTACCTGTCATTACAGGCCACAAATGTTTGCCAATCGCAACACATGGCCACATCTGCATGGATAAAAAACCTGGAAGGGGCTACTTAAAACCAGTTTACACCTCTTTTGGAAACTGTTCATTGCAAACAGATCAGATTTATAAGAAACTATTTCCTTTGTGTTTACCTCACTGGCAGATTTCACCAAGATCAATGAATCAATCAGAACAATCTTACTAGCTCACATACAGTTTAGTTCCACAGAAGGAAGAGGTTTGAAGCTGTGCAAAAGAATAGCTTAAATTTATTATTCAGAAACTTGAACAAAGCTCTGAATGTGGGCATGCTCATGCAATGCTAGCAGCCCAAGAACCAGGGAAAACTGGCATCAGCTGATAGTACTCAAGCATAAAATGGTTGGTATATGGAACAGTATCAGTAAGATTAAAGAAAGATTAAATTAAAGCCTTGTATAAAGAAGTGCCATGGGTTTGTTACAGACTTCTAGGTCTGCTACAAGTACATAAGTAGTTCCAAAGAATAAAATACAGGTAAATTCATAGTACAGACCTCAAGGTAAGAGTCACTTGCCTAATGCAGAAGTTTAGCAATATTTCAAAAGCATCTCTCTTCAGATCTCCTTGTCTACGTACTCCTGTTGCAGCCACACATGCTCCTTTTAGTCTTCTCACCTCTCTAAACTTGGGCAAGTCTCAAGCAGCCTGTCAACCAGCTTCCCTTTTTCAATCAGCAGACATTTAGATACTCTTTTTTCTGTAGCCAGACATATAGACAGAAACATGAACAATGGAATTATAGGACTCACATCTTGTCCCAGTGTGAGTTTTGGCATTAAAAACATAAAAATCAAAATCTTAAAGCAAAGTGTATATTTTACTTCAATGGATTTTAATACCCTTCTGCAATCAGTACAATTAGCTGTGAGCTAAATAACTTCATTTCCCCAGAGCCTTCATTTCCCATTAATAGCAAGACTGAAAGGATCAAAAACTCTTGTGAAGATTTAGCAGATACAGTTATGACAGTGATTGGTAGACTAAGTCAAACTATGATAAAGACAAGTCAGTTAAGTTATTAATAATCTATCTTCCTACTAAAAGAATAGTTTTCAAATTAATATTATCTGAAGTTGAAATTACACTCATCTTTCTAAAAAATAAGATTTAAAGATTCCACCAAACATGATACTGTCTTCTTGACTTGTTCTAAGCTGGGAAACAGAAGTTTATGTGAACAGATACTCTACAAAAACTTAGGGGTTTAATTATTCATTCTTTTAAAAGACCCTTCCTCTTACTGAATCTTGCACTGACACAAGAGAGGCCAAGAGTCCACTAATTAAATCTTACCATAGTAAATTAATTCCCTCCCGGAATACACACTGTAAACAGAATTGTACATACACCTGATCCACCCCTTCTCCCCTCTATCTGTTTTACATTTCAGGATTGTTTGCTGGTTTCATTTCAACAGCAAACTATATTTTTATTTAAACAACACTTGTTGAAATAAAAATATAGGTAATGTTCTTCAATGCCCTGGGACACAGGGAAATGTCTCAGGAACATATTCTGTTTTAAGCCTAGCTCCAAGTTCCCCATTTGCCCTTTAACTACTCTTTGCTTTCTCTCCGCATTTGAGGATCTAACAATCTAGTAAAAAGGATTCTTTGCACCATCTCCCAATACCTGAGCACAACTGCTTAAATTCTCGATGTCATTATTAACAGGCATTCAGAGATTACTTTAAAATCCTAGGTTGCAGCACAATATTGGTCTTTTCAGCCACTCTACCTCAATAAAACTGTGCTCACCTCAATTTTCCTTGTCAGAGTTTTGTCACGATGAAGAGAATTCTAAGAACTCAAGGCCAGCAAATGCAATTAAGGTATAAATACTGAAAGCTGTGCTACCACAATGGGTATTGAAGATCTCTGTAGGAACAGTCAAACTGAAACTACTGGATCAGTTAAGCAAAGGCACATGCCCTACTGTTCCTAATACTTTTAAGTAGCTTTAACATAAACAAAGAAAAGCTATTTTAATGATTAAGACAAGCTTTACTTTTTTTACCCATTGCTCTAACCTTCAGAAGCTCAAGATGTTATCTACTACTAGGCAAAAAGTGTTAATTATTCTTGCTTCATTAGGAAAAAAAAACCCAGTGGTATTTCAAGAGAGAATCCTCAAACACAAATATGAAGAAAACACTAAATACTGTGAGCAGTCTCAATGTTTTTATGGCTTTTGATAAACCAGAGCCCTCAGCTCTTATGGGCAGTCGCAAAATCTACCACCTGAAAGGCAGCATAAAGAGTTAACTCCAAGACCTTGGCTAACTGAGACAAGTAAACAAGAAACGTTACTTCTTCTTTACCACTCAAATTACCTTAAACTTCACCCAACCCAATGGTTTCCTACTGCACTTAAAGGCAGGATAGATATTTTGACATTCATATAAGATCAATAAAGAACAGAAACAAGCTGAGATGAAGACTGCAGGTGATAAGACTATTAATCGGCAGTTATCAGATTCAACATAAAACAGCTGTGAGTGATGCAAAGTTACTTTACCACAGAAAGAAATAACGATTACTAAGTGCACTGCAAGGTGCCTGGCTGCAGGATACCCTTTATTCTAATGTTCCTTTAATAAACAAAAGAGAATTGGTTAGGACTACTGCTGAAGCCTCACTGCTCTTCCTGTGTAAACCATATTTATCCTCCCTTTCTCACAAGTCCCACTTTAATAAGAACTAAGGTCTTTATGACAGAAGCCCTGCTTCTTACAAAAAAGCACGGAACTCAAAATTTCTAATGATTCAGTTGTGTCTCTTGCAATTCTCCCTCCTTGCAGGGGGAAACAATGCACTATTACTATGTATGGTCCTCAGAATTCAGTTTTTGAGGACACCCTACAGAAATCTGTCTTCCCTTTGCACCTCTATTGGAGAGGCCTCTTGTCAAGCTAACATTCCAATGAAGACTAAATGTTAATCTCCAGATTTCACCTACAGTTTGTCTCCTTCACAAGAATAGGCCAGAAGTCTCTTTTGCTGTTTATTTGCTTTGTTATAAATGCTTCAATTCTCCCTGTCTCAAGATCTTTAGAGTTACCAGGTGGTTTGGGTAGAATCACTAATGTACAGCCTTAGGTGAGTCAAAAATAAATACTACTAATTTGAGCAATCATTCCTCCACCCCTTCACCAGTCAGTAGCAGCAGTAACTGGTACAGACCCATCAGTGTTTCACTACAATACCAATTTTCAACAAACCTTACATTTTAATCAATAAAGCACAGTCCACCTGCTTTGTTGATGAAAGTGCATTAGAGTTCCTGCTTCTCTCCACTAACCACGGTGGAGTCAGATGCAACAGGAACTTTATTACTTCCAGCAAAAACAGAATCAAAAGCAGCTTCCTGCTCCTCTAAAGTCACAGTAGCAGTGGATCCTCTAACTGATGTGCTGGGAAACGCTTGCCGTTGTTCTGTAATCCTTTCCAGGTCCACTGTTTTCCTACCTCTTCTTTTGCCCAGGATTTTGATGTAATTAGCTGGCACAAGTCCTGTTGTTTGGCCATCGTAACTAGCCAAAAGCCAACCACGGATTTTGGGTTGTTGTTCTGAAGAGGAAAATGCAAATGCACAAAGTTACAAAACAATTCAAAATATACTGCAGTTGAGGCACTGAAGTAGAAGGTAGATAACACAAGAGCTCTTCATGGAGAGAAAACAACTCTGTGATAAAAGGTGAATACAAATTACTGCACAATACCAGGATCTGCAATGAGGAGGTGAGCTACAGAGTACTGTGAAGTGCAGCTTGTTCTGAAATCAATGGCACTGCTTTAGTGCAAATTTCTAGGGATTTTCACAGTTGTGCAGCACATGTGAGGAGAAGGTAACCACAAGGGTAACCTCAAAGCACTCTGTGTAACTTCAAGCTGTATTCTATCTGAAGATGCTCAAGAAGTTTAATTACAGTGCAAATAATAACTTACGGAGAGGGAGAAATCAGTATGGATGAGTTCAGTCAAATAAAGTGGTGGGTTTTAACATTTTCAGGCTCTAACAATATGATTTCACATGTGATTAGAAAATAAACTCAATTTAAAATTTACCTTTGGGTGCTAATTTTAGCATGTCACCAGCACGGAAAGAAATTTCTTCTTCTGAGAGAGCATTGAAGTCATATTCTGCTCTTCCAACTACATGGTCATCTTCTCCACTCGCCCAATTACTAGATCCTGTTTCAAAAAGAAATTAAAAGTTTACGTGCTGTGAATTATAGAGTTTGGTATTTTTTTAGAAGGAAAATTAAGGAAACACTTTAACTTCCTTGCTAAAATGTTTCCAATGGTGAACTGACAGAAGTAACAAAGCATGATTTGTTGAGTCAATCCAACCAATACTTTCCCTCCCCAACTGCTACATGTAATGGAAAGGAAACAGAAAGGAACCATGACTTTAGAATCACACAAAAAGCTTACCATGAAACTGCAACCTAACTCAACAACAGGCTACTATTGGCTGTTACTTGCACCACATGCCTAAAATGTGTATTGTATCCCAGTACCTATTAACTTCTATTATTGTAGTGTAAGATTTATCACTATGCACATGCTAACGAAAAGAACAGTATATGACACAATTCGCTTGTGCTGCAGATCTTTACCTGTTTCTTCATCACTGTAAGTAGAAAGCAGTTTCCAAATGAGATAGGGACCTCCCATTATAACCGCAAAGAACAAGAAAATAGGCCAGGATTTTGCAGAGTTAGCCGCCTTGTCTTCAAGGCCAACACGAGCCACAGTCCCCTCACTTTCAGCCCACAGATCCTCATTCTCAGAGCTCTTCCGCAGACCTAGTAATCTCTGAAGGCGTTGGTAGAGATACTTTATAGTTCTCACTAAAGCAAAAGCTGAAAAAACCTTTGTGAAGTGTACTTTGAGGCGGGAGAAGTGATTGGCTACATCCAACACAGCTCTGAAACTGTTGTATACAGCTGAAAAGGTAGCATCCATCATCATGCTGACCGAGGCAAAGGCATGCACAATACTTTCAATGGACTGAAATGCACCTCTGCTGCTTTCTTCAGCCTGCTGAACAAACCTGCTGGGAGGAATATCATCTGCACGAAAGCGGTTATAACCCAAACCACCATATCCATAACTGTAAGGACTATAGTTTCCATAAAAAGAGGTTCCATATGAACCATAGCCTGGAGAAAAAGAACTACTATATGCTGGCCTGAAAGTGTTCAGACTACTGCTGCCCGTTTGCTGTGATGGTCTTGGCAAAATAGGTGGAGGTATTCGGGCAACTGTGGGTGGTCCAGGTCTGGTCGGCAGGTTGTCACCCAAGTCAGCAGATCTAAACAGATTCAGACAAACAAGATCAGTACTCAAAATAAGTTTAGAGTTTCCTTTCCTCCAGAGTTCTTGGCTAACTATATAAATATGAAGGTATATACACTTTATAACAATATAAATATTAGAGCATATAACTATCTAAATCTCAGTAGTGCTAGGATAGGGAATCTGGTAGGCAAACACTCAGCACATTGCACAATGTTTGTGGGAAGTAGAAATTCCTGTCAGGAAATACAGGTCTTCAAGGAATAAAAAAAACAACATAAGATATTCAGTGTAAATGTTTAACCACAGCATATCTGAAATGGACACGTGGAGAAACTTTCAGTCTATTTATTGTATTGACTAAGAAAGCATGAAATGTTATATCCAGATTCATCAAACCCCATGCTGTAACACCCAGGTAATTTTTCTGCACATAAAACCTTTTCACGTGCACTCCCAAGAATATTTACAAACCTTTCAATCTGAATTGAAAATTTCAATTGCATTTCCAATACTTGTTGTCAGCTCTTCTATACAATGAACCAGTGATACAGCAGGAAAGAAGTTTGAGAGCTCCTTTGAATCACCCTTAGAGAAAAGGGTGGTGTGACTTAATTGAGGATCTCAGTAATTATACAACATATACAAGGGCTTTGGTTCCCCAGTTTTCCCCTCTCCCTAAACTGTCTAATTACCTTTATGTAGCATGTCAAGGGATTGAATCTATTACTGCTAACTGTTGGCAGAAAGAGGTATTATGAGTCACTTAACTGTTTTTAATTTAGTAAACTTTTATCCCTTTCTATTCAACTTCTCAGTAAAATTTAACAGGTTTCCACAGTAAAGAATAATATTTATAACTTTATACTGCTTGTTTTTTTCCCCATCATAGATTTTAACTCTGTTAACAGTTAAAAAACAGAAGCAAAAGTAAATTATTATCACAGAAAACAAAGGTACTACACCTTAAGTCACACCTCATTCCCCTCCCCACCAGTTAACTTAGAACACCTCACTTTAAAGCTGCTTGAATTGATTTAAAATGAGGTAGATAACCTCCCCAAGAAAAATTAACTTCAAATTTCTTGCTCAACAAGCTTCAGCTTGCAGCAAAAGCAAAGCTGCTATTGAATATTTAGTCTTGGACCAACCTTTTGCCTGGTTTCAGCTCACTCTAATTGCAATCGCCAGCACCAAATAAAAAAACCCAAGGTAAACAAGCTTTCCTTGATTTCTAATTAAAAAGGAGTTTACAAACACTTTCTGTACAACATCCTTCTCCATGAGCAGGGTGGATTTTCTGGAAGAGCTCAGATTCCTGGGTGAACACACTGGAGACAAACATATACACACATCTTTTCCAACTCCTGAGGTTGACACACAGCTTCTCCATTCCTACAGAGGCACACATGCTCACACAGCTGTACACTTCCCAGCAATGCACACCCACACTCTATCATAAATCACAGGGTGGTTTGAGTTGGAAAGAAACTTAAGATCAGTTCCAAACCCCTGCCACAGGAAGGGACACCTTCCACTAGAGCAGCTTGCTCCAAGCCCCATCCAACCTGGCCTTGAACACTGCCAGGGATGGGGCAGCCACAGCTTCTCTGGGCACCCTGTGCCAGTGCCTCAGCACCCTCACAGGGAAGAGCTTCTGCCTTAGATCTAACCTGAACTTCCATTGTTTAAGTTTTAACCCATTACCCCTTGTCCTATCACTACAATCCCTGACAAAGAGTCCCTCCCCAGTATCCCTACAGGCCCCTTTCAGATACTGGAAGCTGCTCTGAGGTCTCCATGCAGCTGAACAGCCCCAACTTTCTTAGCCTATCTTCATACAGGAGGTGCTCCAGTCCTCTGATCATCCTCGTGGCCTCCTCTGGACTTGTTTCAATAGTTCCATGTCCTTTTTATGTTGAGGACACCAGAACTGCACACAATACTCCAGGTAAGGTCTCATGAGAGCAGAGCAGAGGGGCAGGATCACCTCCTTCGACCTGCTGGTCACACTCCTTTTGATGCAGCCCAGGATACGGTTGGGCTCTGTGGGCTGCAAGCGCATACTGGAGCTGGCTCAGGTTGAGTTTCTTGTCTGCCAAAGCCCTCCAGCCCTCCTCAGGGCTGCTCTGGATCACTCCTCCCAATCTGTAGCTGTGCCTGCAACTACCCCAGGTGTAGCACCCTGCACTCGTACCAACTACCCACTCATGGCAATAATGAAGCTTTTCCTTCGCCACATTAAATACGCAGCTTCCTACAGACACAAGCAGGGCTGCACAGCAGTGCCCGGCTCCCTCTCCCTACCAAGAACCGCGATTCACCACAGACCCCTCCCCAGCGGGCATACAACGGGATAAGCGACCCCAAAACACCCCAACAGATCACCCCCCCTTCCCCAGGGCCGCCCAAACCGACCCCACCTCAAGCTCAGCCCAACCGGAGGCCCAGCCCGGCTGGGCCCGACCTTTGAGCTCGCCTCAGGGCATAAGGCCAAGGCGGGAGGCCCGAGGAGGTGAAGGCGCAAGCAGCCGCCCTGAGGGGGGAGCACCCAGCCCCGCCACAGGCCGCGCACACCCGGCGCACGCACTCACTGGAAGGCCGGCGCCACGGCTCCCGCCAGCCGCCGGGTCTCCCATGGCTTCGGCGGCGGCTGCGACGCCATCTCTGCCCGCCTGCGGGCCCCGCTCTACCCCCGGTTCGGCTCGGCTCGGCTCGGCCCGGCTCGGCCCGGCCCGCCGCGCTCCGCCGCCCGCCCACTGCCAGGCACGATGCGGAAGCGCCGAGCTATTCACCAGCCACTGTTCCGTGGCACGGCTTTCCCTCGGCGCCGGCTCATCGATGCGCTCTGCCTTGCGGCTGCAAAAGCCTGTGGCGCGACGGGGTGGGGGGGCGAGGCCCCGTACGGAGCGAGGGGAGCCGTGAGGTGATCGCTGCTCCCGGGGAGCCGGGCGGAGCGGGGCGCGGGTTGGCAGCTGCCTGGAGCCCATCTGCGGCGCCTCCGGCCTCCTGCGGGAGGGGGGCCCTGTGATGAGAGGTCCCCATTCACCCCCTTATCCCCTCGGTTCAACCCGTGCTGGGGGGCTGTAATGGTTCTGACGGTCGGGGGCGCGCATGTGTGTGTGTGGGGTTATGGGGTCCCCTCACCGAGACCTGAGGTCCCGGGCCGGGAGCGGGGGTGCTTCTCGCAGCTGGGCCGCTCAGGGCTGGCCTGGTCGCTATCGCAGCTAATGTCGCGATAGCGGGTGGGGGACTGCGGGGTGATTTGTGTCGGCGGGGAAAGCGGATCAGTGGCTACCGGTACCTGTTGTCTCTGCCGGGCTGCGGGCGTTCGGCGCCAGCATTAAATCCTCGTGGAGGGGAAAGGTTTCTTACGGCGCTTCCTTGCTTAATTTTTTCGTAGCGTGAAGCACAGTTGTGTTAAATATTAAACAATGAATAATTCAAGTCTTGTCAAGCAGAATCGAGCTAAGTTACCTAAAAGTATAATTTTTTCTTTCTTAAAAGCAAGTTTGAACTTTTCTAGATAGTCTTTGTTTTCTACAGCTTACCATGAAGAATCCAAATCCAGGAGAAGCTAAATTAATTGAGTTATTAACTTTTCCCATGCTGTGTAGGTTTTCCATGGCTATTTCGGCACAAAAGGCACTCCTGAGTAGGACAGAACATCAGAGGTGTAACAGGTTGTGCTAGTGTGGAGGGCAGCAGTATATCCTGCCTCTACACCAGCACTTGCAATACAAAAGCATCCAACAGGGAGACACATCAAGTGTTCCTCACAGGAGCTAAGCCCCTAAATGAAATCGGGTGGTTTGCCTGTCGGTTGGCATTGTGGAATTCCTTGACAAAGGATTTAGAAGCAAAACGATTTCAGAGAGACACTGAAGGGTCGAAGGAAAGTGCTGTTCAGGTTTACCAACAGGCAAAGCCTGCTAGGGCAGAGGAATCCCCCACACCAGCAGTAACTGGAGGCAGAGAACTCTTAGCAGAGGCATGTGTCCTGTGCACACAGATCTTCCTGTGGCATCTGTTTATCCCTGCTTTGGGTGACAGTAGACTGATTCTTTGGTCCGAACAACTGTGGTTATCTTATTGCCTCCTGAAGTTTCCTCAATACCCAGGAAGGGTGAGCACCTCACTGGGAATGTCTGTTTTTCAATAACTTTCAAAGTTCACGGATCTAGCCCATTATTAAATTTTGGTCAAAGAAATTAGTCTGTTCTAAAGTTCTGGGCCAATAGAATGACAGGAAGGCAAAATAGCCATCTTCTTGTAGGAAATAAAAGCATTATGAGATCTCTCACAAAAGCAGGAGTCCTATATTTGAGATGAGAAATAAGAGTCTTTCAAAATTGAAGTGTCTGAAGGATAGGAAAGTCTTCCTTTGGCTTTGGGGCTTTGTATGACCAAAGGTGGTGGCATATATTTGGGGCTTTTTTATTCCCTGTGATTTTAACATACTGATTCTTTAGTTGCTGCAGTTTGGAAGGAATTTCCATTTTACATTGGTGTTAATATGTCTTAGCTCCACCCTCCTTCTTCATTCAGTAACTAACACCATGTCATGTAGTGCACGTTATTAGAAAACCAATGGCAAAAGCTCAGCACAGCTTTGTCAGAACACTGACTTCAGGTTCTTATAGGAAGTATAGAAGCTTTTCCCTGAGTCAGTGGTCTTTTTGGGTTGGCCTTCTAATTCTGTTATGCCTTAGATTTAAGAGAAACAGGTATCCTAAACTTCCTCTAGAGCACACACAAAATCCAGTGATTCTAAATCTGGTGCAGTTAAGTGAGTCCTTTCATTGTTGAGTTGCTAAATTGTGTTTATTCAAGCTTTTTTATTCTCTTTTGTATTTTAAATTGTAGAATTCTCCAGCATGTCTTCCCTGACAGAAAAGGACAGACCAATTGTTCAGCTGTTACTGAACGCTGGCACTTGCCCACGGTGCGTTTTAAGGTTCTGCAGCGTGGGATCACAGGTGCTTTATAGACATCCATACAAGGTTTGTTCTTTGTGTTTCTAATTAGAACGTGTGAACGTATGAATCCAGTGTTCTCTATGCTACCTTGAAGGAGAAGCTGGTTGTTTTCTTGGACTCTTTCCCTGAGAGGAAAACACTTTGTAAAAAGACTTATGGAAAAGGACTTCCACTATGCTGTGCAATTGTGAGGAATCAGAAGAATCATGGAATATAGTGATTGTTGTGGGTTAAATGTTAACCTTGACTGTGAAAGTTGCTGTGTATTCCTCAAAACCACCAGAAAACAGGGCATGTGAGCTTTGGCATAGTGTGGCTCCATCATTTTTAGAGCAGAGCATGTATTAACTCTTCCCTCTGTTCTTTTTCCTTTAAGGTAATAGATAGTAAAGGGCCTGTGGGCCATGTAGCTGGTGGAAAGGAGGAACCGTCAGCTCCAAACTTAGCTGATAATTCCTTCTTCTTTCAGTAGAATTGGTAGGGGGTTGTAACTGAAAAATTATGGAGCACAGAATAAATCTTTTCAATCAGTTAAACACAGTGTTAATAGGTGTCCTTTTTAGTTGACCCTTAATGCTGAAATTCAGTGTTCTTCAAATTTTTTCTAGTTGTGCACAATCTTTCTTGCCTTTGTTCTTGTAGTCGGTACTCCTCAACTTAGTTTTGCCTCCTCCTCTGTGTTGGTTCCTTGAGACCTCTTATTGTAGGCCAAATAAACATTTCCATCTACTTGGTCTAATCCCTTGTCTTTATGCTTCCATCTTCTCGTGTCTGTCTTGATTGTTTCACCTTTGGTCAAGTTTAGACTTCCCAGAATTCATTTTAACATCTGTCTTCCTTATCCCTTTCCATTTTCTGTCAGTCTTTTGAGAAGTGTTCATTCTGTATGCCATTCTTCATTCTTTTGCATCTCTACCTGATTTTTCTTGGAGTTGCAACAAGACAGTAGACTTTTTAATATATCTTTCTGAATTATGTCTTGATTCTATCTCTCATCCTTCCTAAAATTCAGAGATATGCAGCTAATTATACTCTCTCCTCACCATCACATCCTTTAATTTTTGTAGGCTTCTCCCTTCATATGAAATTCTTTCTCTATGTATTTAATTTCACCTTCATCTGTACCTGTTCTCATTTTCTTCTCATGCTATGCTAGCCAGCTCTTTTCATCTGGGCTAATGGAGGTGGAGGAATCAGATTCTAACATAATCTAAATGACAAAAAGGCAATAAACATCTATTTGCATTGAATAACAATGGGGACCAAGATAAATACATTTCTGCAAGTGATGTCTGTAAAATGTTTACACTTCTCTTGGTTGATAGAGAAATCTGTTCAGCAAAATTCAATTTCTCTGGATAACATTTTGAGAGAAATACAGCTTGGAGCTTTTTAATTGTGTAGGTGTCTTTTGGTCTAAATTCAAGGTTGTCAATTGCATACACTAAGGCTAAGCTAGAATTAGTACTGTTAGTACTGCCTTTTGGAATTGTGTTTGTATGTGAATTGGAGAAAAGAGACAAAAACAAGAATGTGATCCCTCTGTTTGTGTTAGGATTTGATGAAGGTTTTAAAAGAATTTCTGAAAAATGATCCAGAAAAAGAAGATACAGTTTGTTTTTATGTAGTTGATCCCCCGTGTAAGAGAATCAGACTTGAACACCCTGAAGAGGGGCCCGAGGATCTGAACCACAATGGAGCGCTCCAGCAGATTCCTCAGGTTAATGATGAAAATACTGCAGTGGAGAATTCGGCTGTGAAGGTTTGCAATGTGTGTTTGGGAATTCTTCAGGAGTTCTGTGAGGCTGACTTTGTTAAAAAGGTAAATACCTGGTTTTAGTCTTTCTGTGTACTTTTCCTGGAGCTTGTGTATGCTGGAGCCTGAGGGGTAGAGCTGGTGATAAAAACACCACACAGTTAAACAATTGAAAGAAAGATAGCAGAAAAGCAACTGCAATACCTATTTTGAATATTTGAAATGTAGATGGCACCATTCAGCTACATACTGCTCACTGACAGTGTTTGCACACCTCCTGTGTAGCTGGGGAAGAAACTGTTGGTGTGACCATATTTTACCCAGGGCTTATAATAATGTAACTTGTTAAAAAAAACAGCAGTGTGAGTGCAATGGAATCACTGCTAGGAGCACGTTTTCCTAAGGGAAGGACTAACAGATACGTGGTTACATGAATTGAGGAGATAATCTGAGGTTCAGCTGCTTAGATTACAAGGAAAACCACACTGTAAATTATGACCTCCCTTCACGTTTTCTATGTGTAGGGAAAATGAGGAGGCGTCAACTGCTTCAGTTTAACTACACGTTCCTAATACAGCACAAGTCTGTCTTTACAATGTGCTACTATTAAGAAAGTCACAGAGAAAGAAAATGTGTTGGCGATACAACAGATTTGTAGTTGTTGGAGAAAATATGAGCTAGGAGAGAATATGGGCATAATGAGTGTTGCGAACATCATCTTTGAGCCATAAAATTGCTTATGTGACAAACTGAAATATCAGCCGGAAAAATCACATTTATGTTTAACAGTTTTAATAGAAAATAATTTGGTTTAATAGCATGAATGTATCTAAAAAGGGGACTAAACAGAAAGTACAGTATATAGTTTTTGTTTCTGCAGTGCATGATGTTTCGTTTTTGTTTCTGTTGGTAGATTATATGTATTTTTACAGAATCCACTTCTAAGACTTACTTCAGATTTAACTCTTGAGTAGCAGTGGAAAATCTGACAGCTTTTGCTATGGCATCACAAAAAGTGATTATTTCATAAGGAAATTCCCTTATCTCAGATTTTGAATTCACCTCAAAAGCTCAGAATTCATCTTTAACATTCACTAAATCACTGCTATTTTAGAAGACTTCTCCATGTGTGTTTGAGCTTACTTCTGTTAGGGACGTCTACTCATCAGCTCTTACCACCCTGCTTTCAAATGTTTTGGGTTCTTACTTTATTTCCAGTGACAAACACCATTTTTTTACAATGAAGAAAGATTATGAATTAATCCTGTAGATAAGTGTTTGGTTTTTTCTTATCCCAGGATCTTAAACATTTATTGTCATAGAATTGTGTCTCTGCCATGAAGAAAGGCATTTCTGAGCCAGCTGTTTCAGCCTTTGGTCACTGTGGTGTAATTCACCGCACTAAGATTTTGGTATACAATCAGTCTTAGTCTTAAAATAGCAGATCTAGTTGTTTCATAGCAATAAGGGTACAGTTTATTAGTTGCTTGCTTTTAGCAGAACAAAAAAGCCTTTATTTCAATAAGTTGTTAGGGATTACTTTGGTTTGTGTGTTCAGCATCTCTCTGAATGTGTATTAACATGGATTTACAGTGATTACAGTAGAAGAAAGAATATCCTAAAAGCTTCTCAACTCCAGTCCGTTGCTGTGCTTTAATATTCAAATCCTTCTGTTGCAGGTGTGCCAAAAGGTTAATTCTGCTGATTACCAATTCACTAGTTTTGTATTTTCTGTGTCACTACCCCCACAGCTGTCTGTTAGGGAGGTAAGTATTTACAGCTATTTCTTCATAACTTAAATACATATTAAAGATAGTAACTATGGAATGTACAAGCTGGAGGTGGTTTGATTTTTAATTGCTATTGTTTAAAAAAAGCCAAAAACACATGCTAGAAGTGAAGCCTGCTCTCCCTTTCCTTGTTGGTGAGTCTTATTTTAATTAAGAAAGTGCCTGAGTCGCTTCAGTTTTCAGTTAGCCCAGGAGTTACTTTACAGCTGAAAATCCAAAAGGAGTTTCTTGAAGCCCTTGGTGTATTGTTCCCTTTGGTACAGATGCTGGCTCTGCTTTGTGGATCTTCCTGGAGAAGGAAGTGCACAGCTGGTGCCTTTCCTGAAATAGACGATAATTGGTAGTGCAGAATACAAATGAAGGAATTTGAGGATGGACTCTTTAACTGTTCAGCATTTGAAATGTTGTGAAAGTGCACATTTTAATAGTCACCTGTCTCGGGCATTGTTAAAAGTCTAGATTTGTAAAACTGAAGTTTGTGGCAGTTGTAAAACTACTGATTTTGGTGACAATATTAATCAAATGGTTTACATTTCAGTCATTCAGTTACAGAGGCCAATGATAATATGGAGGAGTGAATAACCCTGGTAATTTATTTTTTAAAAATAGAGGGAAAATACTAAGTATAATATAACTTGACCAATTTTTGCTTAGTTGGGAGACATTTCATGATGTTCCTCTGCTTTCTGATATGAACTGATGCAAAACCTATTCTAAAGGGCAACACGTACACCCTTGCCTGCTGTGGTAAGATATAGCAGGAACTTCAGCAAACATGGCAGAAAGAAATGGAGGTGGTCTTGGATTTATATATAAACCTGTGATTAAATCAATTCTCATCCCAAATGGTTTGATTGTTAAATAATCTGCTACACTTCTAGTGTTGATTTGTACTGTTAGTTCTAGCACCTCGGGCGGTGTCATGGCTGCATTTTGCTAACATATACTCTAAGTCTTTCTGAACATAAGATTCTCTACTTCCCATCTGAAATTAAGCACAGTGTGTTTGCTTGAGCTGCTGCTGTGTCTGGTAAAATAATAGCAGGAACAATTGTGCTTTATGGCTGGATGAACTGCCCTTATTCCCATTGGATTTTGTGGTTATCCAAAAAATGGGATAATCTGAAAAGCCCTTTCTGGATAGGCAGGTATGTGGATGCATGCATGTGTGCCTGCAGTGCTCTGTAAAACTCCCAACTGAGGGTCAAACTTACTCCACCTTTATGCTCAGTGTAAGCTTAGGTGTTTAAATAAAGAGGAGCTTTTTTATTTCTGGGGTATTATAAATCAGGTCTTTTCCATTTCCAGTCTCCCTCTACTAGTCGTTACTGAGACTTGCCTTCCTTATGCTATTCATTATAGCTTCAATGAACAAAAACCAAAGTGAGGCACAGAATCTTTTGGCTCAATTCCCAGCTGCAATTCCCATGGTGTCAAGTTCTTAATACTTTTCCATTATGCATCTTTAACTCGACAGCTATAGGTTATCTAGCTTAAAAATAAATTTCTTTTATTCTTTTTTTGCATAACCTAGCCATATAATGGTAAGACAAGGAAAGGAAGATTTGATACTGCTGGTTTTCCTCACCCTCCTTGTGGGTCTTTGCCAGAATGCCTCGGTAGAGGGTGTTAGTGCACTGCTTTTCTAGCCCTGTGATGTTCTCAGACTAACGTGAACAAGCAGGGCGAGTGTTTCTGCCGGCTTCTGAGTCAGCCTTAGCTGTAAATGGAAGCAAAAAGTAATAGTTTGCTTCAGAGAGTTCATCTAGCTGTTAGTGATATGCTGAGACTGTGTGGACTGGCAAAACTAGATTGGCAGATGCAGTTGATAGATACCCAGATTTATTACTTTATAGCAACTTTGTCTTGTAAGTGCAATAAATTCTTAGTTTGATAAAAAGGATGAGGTGTAATTTTTAACCTGTCCATCTGCTTCATTTAAGCTATCTTGTCTTTATGTTCAAACAATGCTACAGTACTTGATACAATCAAGGCAATAAAAGTTGTGATGTCCAGAAATGAATAGGTGAAGTGAGATGAATGAGTAGGAAGATCCAAAACCAGTTCTGTTCTCTTTGTAAACGGTTCTGGTTTGTCTGGGAGCAGGTCTGCATTAGGAAGTTCCTGCTGTCCCTTCTATTCCGTACCTTCAGTCTTGTCAAATGCTAAACCAGCTGTTTGTGTAGCTGTGCTCTAACTGAAGTGGTGAAAATGGGCGGTGGTGGGGAAAGAATCTCTTTAAAACCATGGGATTTTATTTACTGCCTATCACTTGAAAAAAAAAATGGTAAAAACAGTTCCTGTTTTATGATTATAGAAAAGCAAGTGATATGTCAAAACATCTCAAATATCTCAAAGTGCTTTGCGTTGAAAAGAGGTCTTTTGTTAAATTCTGCTTTTAATTCTTGGAACTGCACTTTACAAGAACATGTGTAATTTTATCACAAAAGGACACCCCAAAGACAGCCCCCCTCCCACTGACCTTTTGCGTGACACACAATTTTCTCTGACTTTTTTTTAACCAAAAACCCCAGAAACTGCCTTTTAATATTGCCTTCAATTAATTTAGACAGTTGTCATCCTGCCAAGTCAAAAATGTATGATCAGAGCTGAAGAAGAGTGGGACATAAAATTTACATTTGCATAGTATTTGTATCTGTAATGCAGAGAAGCTATCACCTCTTTCCACAAGTAGGATATTTGATTAAAATAAATCATAAATACAGGAGTCCCAAGTTTATGTCAGACAACTATATTAGAATCTGAAGTGAGTCATGCCCTTCAAAAGGGTGACTGTTAACTCTCTCTGTGGTCTCAGTCGTGATCCATCATCCTGGTTCTTGCTACAAGGACATTGATGCAAATAGCATCTGTAGTCATTACTCCCTGTAGGACTGGGTATACCTCATCATGGAATTCCCCATCTTGAAGCTCTTTTCTAATACAGTGAAAAAATGCTGTGGCTGGGATTGCACATGGTATTTCAACTGTTGCCACTGTGATCCCTCAGATAGCATTAGAATAATATCCTGCAGCTTGTAATCAATATAATGCCTAAGCTAGTGTATTTCAGAAATATATGTGCTGTTAAGCATTGCCCTGCAGGCTTGAGCTCTGTAATGAGCATTTTTCATTTCCAAACCACTTCACAAACATAAATTACGAAGTAGAGGGATCTGATCCCCTGTTTCACATACAGCTGGGAGAGAGTAGAGGGCTTTGGCTGGCTTGGTGCTTGAATGTCATTTGGAATTTGGGATCTTTTGTCTTCTGTGCTCACAGTATCCCAATCCATTGTTCACTCCTAATTGAAGGGGAAAAGTAGTATCTTTAATTGGCTTTCAATTTTGAAGTCAAGACAGAGGAGATGAAATCTGACCTGTGGTCTCATTTTAGCAGAACTACTTACATGCAGTTTTCTTTGTTTTGTGATTGTACCCCATAAAACGGGGGGAAGAAGTGAGGTTATCCACTTGATTGAATACCAAACCTACATATGCTTTAAATTAAGGCATAGGAGATGTTTTAAATTGGCATTTGTCAAGTGCGTATTTCTAGACCCGGTTCTATGGTTGTTGTATTCTCTACTTCAAAATTATGTTCAAGGAATTCCAATTGGAAACTCTTTTTATTTATGATTTTATCTGGGTTATTATGCAAACAAGATTACAGTATACTTCATGGTGTTTTGTGCAGCGGTCTTACTCATACTGTCTGCATATGCAGGGTAATGAATCACAGTGAATTTGAGTAAACAGCATTCCACCAATACAAGGATATTTATTTTATTCAGTAGTGTGTAGTTTGGTGTAGTGTGTATCTAACAAAGTTTGTGTCCTCTCTCCACCATCCCTCTTTCCCCTTAATATTTCTAGCATTGTTTTTAGGATTCCCTCATTCTATTAGATGTACCAAAGGAAGGATAATAGACCTGTGGGGTTTTTTTGATTGAGTTAAACAGGGGGAGTTTAGATTGGATATAAGGAGGAAATTCTTTCCTGTTAGGGTGGTGAGGCACTGGAATGGGTTGCCCAGGGAGGTTGTGAATGCTCCATCCCTGGCAGTGTTCAAGGCCAGGTTGGATGAGGCCTTGGGTAATATGGTTTAGTTCGAGGTGTCCCTACCCATGGCAGGGGGGTTGGAACTTGATGATCTTAAGGTCCTTTCCAACCCTAACTATTCTATGATTCTATATGTAAAAGAAATCTATGATGTGGTTCCTTCTGATATCAATGAAAAGATGTTGTGATCCTGGCTCTGCTCCTTAAATTTTGATACATGTTTTCAAACCTCTGCATTGGAACTATTTCCTTGGCAATAGACGGTAATTCTTTCAGCAGGGTCTGGGGGGAAGTTACTCTTAAAGCACTGTATCTGAAAAAAGACAGGGAGAGATTTAAACTTATGGAGAATTGAAATGGGTGTTGTTCACTGCTTTTGAAATACCAACTCTTTTGGATATTTTGTATGTATCTATGATTGTATGACAGGTGTATGGAGTCTCCTTTCTCTGACACTCTGCTAGTAGTCTACAGTCCACAGATTGAAAACTACTAATTCTGATTTTTGTCTTTGTAATTGTTTCAAGCCAAACAACTTATTTTTCATCTCCAGTGAGGCTGGTGAGACTAGATGTCCAGACTGTGTATTGACAGTACAGATTCTATTAGTAAGAGGTTATTCTGCCAGTCTTCATGTGTTATTTTGCTATTATTAGTAAAGGAAGAACTGAAAATGTTGTTGCTTTGCTGTAGGAAGTTTGAGGGGAGTTTCTCTCTTCTTATTAATTGTTTTTGCACTGATAGGCACTCAGTTGAAATGGAAACATTGTACAGGTCTTCTGAATACCTGTGTCCACATCATTTTTTTTCCACTTAATTAAAGACCTAATAGAAAATTCTGGTGAACTGTAATGCACTTCAGTTTAGTAAGGTATATTTTCATTGTGTTGCAGAGAACGGCAGTCACCCTTGGCCCACACAGAGGCAAAATCTAAAGCCTAAAGTGCTGAGCAATTACTACAATGAAATGATAGATGACTTGTAGAATCAATGCGTCAGTACAAAGAGAAGTGAATGAGGCTGCAAAGAGATGCGCCTCTCAAATCTTTGGCTCCCAGAGCAGAGTTTGGGAAAGATGCTTTGAGAAGCTTTCAGCATAAGCAATATTTGGAATGTTTGGAAGTCTTTTGATTTCTTGATGTTTTTTGAATTTGCCCCGGTCTATTGGTGTTGCACTGCTTCGAGGGCTGTTGCTCCTTTGTGCTTACTTTTGTGTTTTTCTATTGTCCTTTCATACCACTGGCAATTTTAAGTCTGCTTTTGCCCTTTGTTATAACCATTGTTAATTGTGATACTGCTGAGTTCCATTTGTTGGCTGGGACACCTGAGTTATGGCTCATGGTCTGCTTTCCTGGGCAGTGCTGCATCTAAGGGACCTGCTACATTATATTTCTTTACATATATAAGGCTGCTAGAGGAGAGGAGTAGAGTTTGAGGAAGTATTTGCAATGCCCAGATTGAGGACGATTACGTCTTCCAGCCATTCCTACCTATTCTGTGTGGTTAAAAATTGTTAGTGAAATCCAGCGTTTGTACTAAAAGCTCCCTCTGACCTCTAGAATCATTCCTTCTGTTCTTCAGCTTTCTCATATTCAGCCTCTGTCTCCTGAACTAGGTGGTGTGCTTTAAATAAGAGGGCAATCCTCAGGGAAAGGGTTTGTGATTACCATGAGACCAAGTATGTCTTTTATTTCATGTTTTTTATAATGGATGATAACTGAATTTATTTTTTCTTTATATGTCAGATCAGTTTCATACATTGAGACACTTCTCTTTTACTCCTCATTTCTCTGTGTGGTAGATAACTGCTGGTTGCTTCTGACTTTGATAACAGCTAGTTGCTCCTGACTTAGGCTGTTGGTGTCTTTTGCTGGTTATAGTGTTAATAGCAGCTTTCAAAGTATGTTCAGTGTAGCCTGATCTTTCTTTTTTAAAGCCAGGTAGGATTTGAGGTGAACTGCAAAGTAATTTCTTACAAACACCAATTCTGTCTTTCCACTTCTAAAGCAAAAGTTAAATTAAAATCCTAATACTTCCTTTTTGACCTGAGGTTTTTTAAAGTGTTTTTCCTTCCAACAGCCTCACAGTTGTTGGGAGTTTTGAGCCTTAATTTCACTTGCTTTTGGTGTTTCTCTCCCCCTCTCTTCTTCCTGGGCATGGCTGGTGACCTATAGCGTGCTGCTTGGCTGGTGTTAAAACAGGAAATGAGGTGAGTAATGTCTTTTGGCAGCCCTCATACCACTTCTATTAGAGAGTTCTCCACATTTAGAGAAAGGAGAGATACTCTTCCTGTAACTTTTTTTCCAGCAGAGTAGAAATGAGAAACCACTTAATGCAGTGGATCTGCTGAGACATGTATGTTAAGAGAAAATTTTAACCAAGCAATTAGAGCCTTATTTTTGAGGTCAAGACAGTTGCTTTCATGTAAGGGTACTTTTGCTAACAGTTGTGGAATATATAGACTCACTTCCTATGTGCTTGGCCATGATTTTAACTTACTTAGTATCTTCAAAACTAACCATAAGGAAAATCAGAATTGGGATATGCTGTCATTTTATTTGTTTGGCTTCTCATTATTATTATTATTTTAACTTTTTATTGTCCATAGCTTTTGCTGTCTGTCTGATGAGAACTCTTTTGTGTAGACACTATTTGTCTATATAAATGATGAGCAGAGAAGTCTTGTCCAGTTTGCTTGTTGTTTACAAAGGATAAAATGGCACCTGCTTTTTGTTTGGTGGGTTTTGGTTGTTTTGTGTTATTTTAGGTTTTTCTGAAATTGGTTTGACCTTATTTAGAAATTCTTATCTCTTTTGCCTCATAGTGTGGTTATGAGGCCATGGCATTTCAACTGGGAGTATAGGTTGTCTGTCCAACTGTACAGCTTTGCACTAACTTAATGGTCCTGAGAGGTGCCATGATGCCATGAGCCAGAATCTTGTGCACGAAGACAGTGAAATACAGACCTCTTCATTTTGCCACCATATCAGGTTTAGCTTACATTAATAGTGAATGAAAATTGTCTGATAATAGTGAAAAATGAATAGTGTAGCAAGAAAGACGTTAGTGCACTGGGTGCAAGTTAGTTTTGACTCATCTCTTTTATACCTCAGGGTTCTGAAATAAATTTAAACATTTGATTCTTTGTCTGCTCCAGGACATGCCTACTCCTGGCCAAATGAGAACATATTAGAGCCCTTTTGAACAGATCAGTTGTCTTTGCAGGCAAGAAGAAAGAAATACACTTGTCTCAAAGTTAGATACTGGAGTAGTCTTTGGTGGAATTCATGTTGGCTGGAAGTACCATTTCTAGATATTCATTGAAAGCCAGATTAAACGATGATGAATCACTTCCTACTTTGAAACTAATTTGAAAGCAATTGTTTCATTAAAGTGCTTGAGAGAGGATGAGGCCCTGTAGGGCAAACATTGGCCACATAGCTTATTATTGGTGCCATCTGTATAGGAGGACATGAGCTTTGCTCTGTAAGTTCCCAAACAAGTGGTTTGAAGTCATATGCTGGCATCCTTACAAGCATCTACTCCTTTTAACTTCTCTCTCCGTAGGCAAAGAATAGTTGAGGCCTAGTCCTGTACCTGTTTAAATCCTTTAAACAAAGGATTTTTGTACATCTCTTTCTCAGCTCTTCTCCAGGTAGTCTCTGGAAAGACTTGCAACTTTTGATTGACCATGGAGCTATAGCATGGGTTTCCTCAGCAGACATTCTCTTACACTTAACAAAAAAGAGTCTATATTTAAATGTTAGTGAAAAATCCACTGGTAAATAGAAAAAGGGCAGAATAAGACACTACTTAGGCTGGAAGCTGGACAGGAGGCAAGCAGCACCAGTGTTGCCCTGCAGGATCCAGATACTCAGTTTACTTATGCTGAACTAGATGTTGATTTACTATCAGAAGGCTCTTGCCTCCATCTGCATGTACCTTCTGTCTTTCTTGTGTTAGCAGAAATGTTTATGTGACCACTGGGAGAGCTGATCATCTCACTAATCTGGCTGAGAAGAATGTTTTTTGGTGGATTAGGGTTTGCTTTCAGTGGGATCAATGGACTGGTATTACTTACCATGCTGTGTAGCATCATCATCCAAGTCTGGCAGGAAGGAGGAAACAGTCTTTGAGTTTAAGCTGATGTTAGCTACACCTTTAGCTACTCCCTGCCAGAGTTTTATGTGTTACTGTCATACATGGAACCGTGGTCTGGCCATAATGTTTCCTTAACACTTTATTTGTTACTTCAGTACAAAGATTTAATGGTGTTACAGAGTTTCTGGAACAGCCTTTCATTCTTTCATGCCATGGTATGTATGCTTAGTGCTTTAGTCCATTTTTATTTGTGCATCACTTGTTTACCTGGCACTAGTTACTTAAGTTTGACTTGAAATGTATGTGTCATGTATCTATGTTTCACAAACCCCTGTGCAAGTTATTATTTCTTTGTTATTCAGAAATCTGGGCCTTTCCTTGGTGAAGGATGACATTGTTCAGCTGAAAGAAGCTTACAAGTGGATTATTCATCCCCAGTTGTCTGAAGAGTTGGGTGTTCCTGCTGATGGAAAGGTGTTGTATAAATAAGATAACACTTTTTTCTCTGTTTTCTTTTCATCTCTTTTTTGTATGTGTTTGTGTTAATACACTAAAATAGATGCACACCTTATATATATACACTTAAGGGGGGAAATATATATGTTTATCCCTTATTAACAGATAAACAAGTGGCACTGCTCGTACAGTCAGGGTAGGGGGAAACAGGGGAGAAGTTCTTTTAACCAGCGATCTCTAAATCTCATACTGAGGGGTCCAATCTTCATTTTTGTACACATAGATAGTTGCATCTTCTGCAACCATCACAGTCTTTTGTTGAGTATCTTGCTTTAGGGCTGATATCCTCCTTTTATGAATGAGACTTCTTCAGTTTTCTTGTTTTTCAGGATCTCTGCTTTCCATAGGCTAAGGAATGTTTACAGGTTCCTTCTTTGCTCTCCTATTACTCCCAACACTGTTACTGCTCTGTGAGATAAATTGTTCAGGTTGTTACATTTTATCCCTAGAATTTAACATGCTATTTCTGAAACTTACTGAAAGAGGAAATACTGGTCCTTGTTCACTTTAGTGAATACTAGAGATAGGCGTGTTGGAACCTGAAATACCTGTAAGTAGGCAATAGAAATGTTTTTTCAGACCCTGTTTTCAGCTTCCAGATTCTGACTAACCTTAAAAAGGTTCTGAAATGCATTGACTGAACATGGCATTCATCTTGAAGGTAAAATTCCTGCTGACAAGGCAGTCTGCAGTTTTAACTTGTCCTCTGCCATAAAACTGACCCCAGGACTAGGCTCATTTAGTCTTTAGGTTGATTTGTCAGCTTTCATTATAATTACAGATTGTCTTTTCCCAGGAGTGCTAATTGAAAGCATGCCTTTTGTCTTAGTGAAGAAAGAAAAACTCAGTTATCCTGCAGATGATCCAAGAGGAAACAAACTTCCTGCATACCAAGTTAGCAAAAGCTCCACAGTGCTTAGGCACTGAGCCACTCCAGACATCATTGTACCATAAAAGTTACTTGTGTAGTGCTCTTTATCTACGAGGCTCTTGAATATTAGCCAATCTTTTCAATAGCCTCTTGAGGTATTCTGGTATCTGAATAACAGAAGTAATGAGTGTTGTTTGCCCAAGGCCAAAGAGGGAATTGGGGGTAGAACTGAGATTACACTAGAGTTTCTGGTCTAGCTGTCACTCCACTAGGACATGTTGCCTTTCTTTGCCCCAAGGCCATTCAGTCATTGCAAACAAAGCCCCTGACAAAATTTTACAGTGGTGACTACTACAGGGTTTTATCTTTATTCCATGCTATGCACTGCTCTCCCTGAAGGTTTGTGAAGTTTAGTGACCGTAATAGGCTTTGAGCATACACTGCCTCTGACTCAGTTCCCCCTGCACAGAAAGGGGCCGCTGTGTATGATGTGTAGGTCACTCATGGTTTTGAAGTGCTCTCAGATAATCTTTGCTTACTTCAGAAATGCAAATGCTCTTACAGCACACATAGAGGCTGTTGTAGAATAAATGGGTTACTTTCTCCTTTGCCTACCTCTTTACTGTTTTCCTAATCCTACAATAAGGATGCTTGAGAATATCCTCCCTGTTTATGTAAAAACCTCTTAGCTTCTGCTTTTGTCTTTTGTGTTTTCAATTTAGAGTTTGTTTGAAGTTAGTGTGGTCTTCGCTCACCCAGAAACAGATGAGGAGTGCCATTTCCTGTAAGTTTTTATATAAATAACAAAAGATCTTTATCTAAATATTGTGCAACATTGTTGGTTCGGATTTGCTACAGATGAGAATACACCGTGTTTATAAACTGCAATAGGGGCTGCATCTAAACTTCTTCATATTCAGATAGAATTAAAGTAACACCATCTATGGATAATTCTGTGCTTTAAAGCCAATGAACGAGTAATCCAGAATTTCAGCTGGAAGGAGAACATTCAGGTAAGTTGTTCAGTTTAAGCCCTTTTTCATATAGCTGTGTCATTTATAAAGATAAACTCAAAACATGCGGGTGGGGAAATCTTTTGAGGTCTTTTGAGCAGATTTTCCTGCTCTTATAGGAGACATGCATGGGCAGGAAGGCTGTGAGTTAATCCAATTTAGCTGGTTGATGAAAACAGAAGTTCCCTGATCACTACACAGTTTTTGGTCTGGCCCAGCTGAGTATTTGCTATACAGAAAGAAGCAAAATATTTCTGTGAATTTGGCTGCCATTTAATCTGATTTCTCAAGCTCTGTAGTACATTCTGGATAATCAGGTTCACTCCTCCCGTTTGCTGATGCTTCTTGGAAAATGAAAGTTTCATTACTTGTGCCCTACTGCAAGTTAAATCTTAGCATAGATAGAGACTTGGCATAGACTCCTCTGTTGCATAGTAAATTCATCTGTTGAGACTACAGATTTCCTTTGCAACTTTCACATATTTCCCCAATTGGCAGTTTGTGATCTTTGAATGCCCCATTTGCCACCTCCTTGGTTTTCAGCAATGGCATCTTTAACTCATCTTGGCTTGGGGGATGGAGGGAATGCATGCTTGATGACAGACAAGGTATTTGGAGTAATAGATTACCAGTGTTTGCTGAACATCTTTCCTTTCCAGCTTCTTCAAGTGTGGGCAAAAGGGGGAGAAATTATTGAGGCCAAACTACAACTCTAAATAATGGTACATGCAACCTTGTAAAAATTCAAGTGTTTCTGGATCCTGCACCCTTCTGTTCTTATATATTTCATTTTACTTGATCAGCTCTTGTTTCCTGTAGTGCTTTTCCTTTCTCTGAAACCTCTCAGCTCTTATTTTCAGCTCACCCATACTTCTTGTGCCATTTCGAAAGTACTCATGTGGAGCATGTCACGGTGCCAGTGTCAGCGCTCCGAGCGGAGGGAGTAGTTATAGCAATGAAAGCTGTAAAGAAGTTCCATTCCACATTCTAACTACTCAGCTTTATTCCATGTGACCTGACAATATCCCTTTATTTGCTTTCTCTTTGTAGCATACTTAAAGAGCAATTAAGGTTTTAATAGACATTTTTCTGAAGTAATAGCATGTTACCTAATTTAATTACATAGTAGCTTCTCAGGTGTCAATGCATTCTGCCTCTGAATGGCTGGCTCTGGGCGTATTCTGAGGCAGTGGTTTGGTTTCTTTTGTAAATAGGGTAAATTTGGCAATTGTCATGCTCTAGTAATGACAGTCATGTTTTTTGTGGAAGCAAAGTAGGATCTTGTTTCAAGCTGGAGAAGTCCTCCAGGTATGCTTTGGGGTGAGGTTTCCAAGTATAGTGTGTGCAATTTCTCATCTCTCAAGCTGTTCTTCCACAGTTATGTGTAGGTAAGTGTGCTGGGTTTGATATGGAAGATTGAACTGGCTTTGACAGTTTATATTTGGAGATTTCTGATTAAAGGTAAGGTGATATTGAAATAGTGGAAGAGGGAGTTTGGGATGCTTTGTGCCACAAACTGGTCAGGCAAATTCCTTGTACAAAAACAAGAGGACAGGCCTGCTTCCTTATAGTCTAAAGTAGATACAGAGGCTTTGAAAAGCACGAGCAAGACCTGATAAATTGTGTTGGAGGCTAGAAATCATCTCTAACTGCATACATAGAAATCCACTAATAGGAACAGCAACTTCCTCTACAGTACTCAGAAAAAGTGTTTCACTCACTTGGCTTTCACTTTCGTGAAACAACCAGTAGTTTCCTTTTGAAGAGGCAAAGCACAAATGGTATCAAACACCCAGGATTAGTAATGAATTTTCCTATCCAAAAGAAGCAATTTGAACCTCTAGTTTGTAGTGTGCATTGTGTAAGAACAGCAAGTGTAGATTTCAACATGTCAGCACATCTTGCATGGAACTTAAACACTGATCATGACCTTTGTTGAGAAGGATTGGAACGGACTGACAGCTAAACTGCTTGTGTGCTTTTCCATCCCATCTCAAAGCTGAGACACATTTGTGTCGGAGCAGAAGAGGCTTACACAGCTTTGTCCATGACTTCTCTCTAGATCAGGCATCACACACCATCTGCTGCTTGTGGCTTAGGGTAAAGTTAATTGTAAAATCTGCTCTGTGCTAAGCTGTGGAAGTGAGATACTGGACACATTGGTAGAAGACTGTGTACGTGCTATGCTTTTAAGTCTGTTTATTTACCTCTTCTTCTGTAAGAGTAACAGCTAATTTTGATTTCTTTATTTAGAGCCACAGCCTGTCCAGACTGTTTCAAACCAGCAAAGAACAAACAGGTAGGATCTCATCATTGTTGTATTGCTTTTCTGACATACAAAATTTCACAGCAGTAGCTACAATGAAGAACTAACTCAGTATTCAGTCAGTGTTAAATGTCTGGTTTTCCTTCATCAGAAATCTCTCTGGTTTTTTATTGTCTCAAAATAAAGTTGTCTCCTTTATTGACTTAACATTTCCCTGCTTAGGAAAACTAAGAGCTTGGTGCTTTTCTTTAGGTCATTCATTTTGCAGACTGTCTAAAGGCCATAATTTTAGGAATGTTCTCTGTAAATACCTCCCTTAAGATCTAGGAAGTTGATTGTCATGCATTAAAAGTAGCATAAAAGATGATCCTCAAGCTCTCTGTTCAGATAAGTCACATTTTGAAGATGAGACTCCGCAGCCAAAAGGAAAATGATCACACTGCAGTTTTCATGTCCTCTGACCTGAACGAAAGACACAATACATGCAGGATGGTTTTAACCTCTCTGCTTCTGCAGAAGGGGAGGGAAGAAAAGCGACCTTGCCACTTCTTGCAGACCCTGAGCATGCACACACTCATTGATGGAAAAGAGGACGTGTAAGAGTAAAAAAGCAGTTGGAGAGAAACTGATATAAGGACAGTTGATGTGATCAGAGGGAGAACAAGTAACTTCTGTCAGAAGCCTCTGCAAGGCCTTTTATTCTTTCTGGTGAAGAGTCTCCTGACATTTGACAGAGCAGTCTTACCCAGGAATTTTGCCTGCTCTACTCCACCTGACTGAGAAATGCAAGTCTTTTTTTAGAAGGAGTGTATTGTTGTAACTCACTGCTTGCTGCATTACTTTCCTTTAGAAGGGGGAAAATCCCAAGTAAGGAGCTAAACCAGCAGGGCCTGGCTGTTAAAACTACACAGGCAACAAGATGCAGGGGAACCTAGAGCAAAACATATCAGCTCTGAAGAGCCAGCAGAGGTTAATGGTTATACAGAAGCTGTGCTTAAAGCTTCAAGGGCTGTGTTAATCAGAGAAGTAGTATAAAAACTGGGTTCTGAGTGAAATTTCTGTGTCGTCTGCCATAGATAAACATGCTGCTGCTTTAAGGGTTTTACAGTTCATCTGTTCTATGAGAAAGAACGGTGCTATTATCTCTATGCTTAGAAGGAGAAAGACTAGCTATCCTGAAAGCATCCAGGAACTGTATGTTAGAGCAAAGACTTAAATTGTCCCAAAGAGGGACAATTTTTTCAGGGTTTTTTTTTTTTACAAATCCCCAATCCAGTTTGAAAAACAAACCACCCCATCCTTAAATCAGAAATTCAGCAGATGGCCATCAAGTCAGGGAGCTGAAGCACATGCCCTGTGAGGAAAGGCTGAGGAACCTGGACTTCTTCAGCTTTGAGAAGTGAAAGCTTTAGGGAGGACCCAACTGAATCTCTTACCAATAGAGGGATTATGAAGAGCAGGGAGCCAAGCTGTTCATCACAGTGCATGATGGAAGATGAGAGACAGTGGAAGTAAGTTGAAATGGGAGGTTCAGAGTAGATAGGAAAGCCATTTTTACCATGAGGACAGTTGGATAGTGGAGCAGGTTGTGCAAATGGGGTGGGCAGGGTCCATCCTTGGAGCATTTCAAGACCTGACTGGATAAAACCCTGGATAGTAGGGTTTGATCTCACAGCTGACCAGGAGACCTACTGTCCTCAGCCTTCCTAAAGCAGGATTCCACATCAGCCATTACAACACTTGTTTCTCCTGCTCTAGAAACCTAAATTCTGTGTTTTCTGCCTTAGCCTCACTTGAGATATCAACAGGAGCACCTGGCTATGCACAGAGGATGGTAGTTGTGACTCCTGCCATTACTGTACTATTATTACTACTTTGACTATCTGTTCACCATTGTGAATTGATGCAGCTTGGGAGTCTGAAGTTGCTTGCCTTCCACAGTTCAGGAACTGCTAAGCCCTACCATTCAGAGCCCTTAGTTCTGAGTATGAATGAACTTTTGAACTTCATAAACAGATACCTACGCAACAGTCTTATTTGGGGAAGAACTAGCTGTCTGCTGTCACCAAGATAAAAGCTGGGGCTTAGGTATACTTAACTCTTGAGACTGGGAAGGTTTTTTTAGGTTTATATATTTCTATGTAAACCTTTTTTAGGTTTATGTTCATGGATTTAGGATTCTGTTTTTAATCTGGTTTGCAGATTTGGACCTCAGAACTGTTCTTGTTCTTACTTTTGTGTATCTTCTGAAATAAGATAGTTTCCAGAGATATGCATAGTATTTCTTTCAGCTAACCAACAATCAGGCTTAGCAATTGGATATTCTCAGGAGTTGCAGTAGGTTTATTTGGAAGTATATAGTATACAGTAACTATAGACAGAAAGTTTTGTTATATTTTCTGTGTAAAAGCAGTGAATAAACATACACTACAGTTTGTACCTGTCTTCTAGAAACAAAGGGGCAAATCTTAGTTTTACAACTAAATCACTGTTATGTTGCAATCTGTCAGCTGTATTAGTCGTATTGATTCCATGTTGTGAGTAAAGTGACTTGAATAGAATCTTGCAAAATTACCTGGTGCTGTTTGCCATATTAAAATTAGGGTGAAGATCATGGTGAGTTCTTACTCATATGGAGTTGCTTTGAGGTATAAGAAAACATAAAACACAAGCGAAAACACTACATTGTGAGAATCCTACAGTGTGCATGTTTTAGGGTTTTTTCTTCCTTAGCATATCCTTTCTTAGCCTCTCTTAGTTCTTGACTCATTTTTTTATTTCATTGTGCAGTCTGTTTTCACTAGAATGGCAGTTATAAAAGCCCTAGAGAAGATAAAAGAAGAGGATTTTCTCAAGTAAGTATATACTGAAACTAGTTCTTAGTACTGTGCTTTTGTATAGAGTTAGGATGGGGAGGAAAATATTAGGTGGGTAAGTAGTGGTAAGATGTCTATAAAAGCACTTTTAATTCTTGAAATTCTCTAGTTTACCAGGTAAAATATGTTGTGTTTTCTCCTCTTCTGGTAATAGAATGTCATTCCAGATCTTTTAATTAAGGGGTAATATTAAAATGCTGAAGATACAGAGGATGGATATAACTGGACATGACACAAATGATTTTTCCCATTAGTAGAAGTGCCTCTCTGGTTGATTAACTCAGAAGGAGAAATTGTGAGTCAAGAGAGCTGCAGTTATGCTTGGTGCTTTTGGCAGTAGAGCACTGCAGGCTTCTGGGCTGGCATGGGATTTAGAACAGTCAGAAATGAAAACAGCTTCTAGTAGTACTGCCAGTCGTTTACATTTAAAAATCTTATGTATGTCCCCAAAACTGCAAAAGAGATTTAGAAATCATGGAACTTCCTTCTGTATATTGAACATCAGAGTTTACAAGGCAAGCTTCTCTTTACAAGAAAGACTTTTTCCCATATTTCCAAAATGTTAGGAGTTGAGTTTTAAGAAAACACCAAGTGCTGTAATATGGTAAAAATCACAAGCAGTGGGAAGACATCAACAGACATTTACTC
Organism: Neopsephotus bourkii; assembly: GCF_033783945.1. NCBI lineage: Eukaryota > Metazoa > Chordata > Aves > Psittaciformes > Psittacidae > Neopsephotus > Neopsephotus bourkii. Next base: position 4,169,176 of record NW_026901735.1, read on the forward strand.
TGTAGTTCACTGTGCTTAATTACACAAAAATCAAATCTTTATTTTGATTCCCAACCAAGATTTAGTGGTTTTGATTTGTTTAATGTTTGTCCATTTCTTCTTCCACCTTTTAATGTGAATACTGAGTTTACACCATAGCTGTGTTTTGTCTAACTGAAGTCATCATTTTGCATGCCATTATTGCTATGATGATGCTCCACCATGTTCCAGTATAACTCTGTTTTTAATCTTTTTCTATACAGGCATTTTCCATGTCCCCCAAGTTCACCAAAGAACCTCTGTGTTGCTCTGGAAATTCAGTGCAATAACGGTGCAGTTTTTGTGGCTGGTAAAGTGATCCATTTTATTTGCTGCTGTATTATCTTAAACATACCTTTGTAATACTGCAGTGAGACCCAGAAGATTCTTGCTATTTGTTGATTCCTTTATTGAAGTATAAGGAGCACAGAAACAAATCTTGCTCTATCCAATAGTGGACTTATTTGAAAGGGGAAGAAATTAAACTTGCCTTTGCTGAAGACATGGTTTTGTCAGAAGTTAGAAATTACAGATAACAGGCTCAAATCAAAACTGCTTTTCTGCTCTTACACTGTGAATTTAAACTTAGAGATAGTCTGTGGTGGAATGTGGTTGAAGAGGAGTAGGAACTGCAGGAAGCTGAGACAAGGTAGGGTTCCCATGGTAGGAGGAGGAGGGGAGTATGTCACTTGGGCTGCTCCCAGTGTGCACACACTTTCCTTCTGGGTATTTTAGCAATATCCTGCTTTTCCTTGCTGTTGATTTGCTTTGAGAGATGGAAGAGTTCTCTCTCCTAGAGACAGCACAGGGTGATGTGAATACTTAAAACAACTTTCTCTGCTCATTGAGTGGATTTATCCAGAAGCAGGTGTGATTTGGATTTATCTGCATATTATTCCATCCAAAACTGCCAATCTTAATGGGATTAATAAAGATTAAATTTTGGAAAGCTTAGCTCTTTCTAGATTCCCCCACTTGAAACCACGATAGCATCTGAAATAATTGGGTGAGACAGGTACTGCAACAACACTTGCCGTCCTGAGTTGAGATGATTCAACTGTTTTATTACCTGCTTGCAAGAGAATCTACCCTTCCCCTACTCCTCTGTACAAACAGCCACTCATTTAAATATAAGCAAACAGCTTCTTTTTTTCTTGAAACCCTGCAATTTAAATCCAGGATACTATTTAAAAGGATGGTACAAATCCTGAAGAAAGGAAAAAGCACAAAATGAAAACAAAAAATGCAAAAGTGAATATTCAAATGGCAGGCTAGCTGATGTTCTGTACCTACCTCTTTCTTATTTTTAATCACTGAGGGAACAGTTGGATGTACATCTTCATGAACCCAAGATATCCAGTGTCTCTTAGCCTTTTCCAAACACACTGGTTTAGGCTGCTTCATTGGATGGTTTGGTCAGAATTCATCTGTGTGGAGAGGGAGACAGAGACTTAGCTTTCCACATGTGATTTAATACTGGTTTTGTGATTTATAGTTTATAGCTCACTCAAAGAAACAAACGAAACCCCAGACAGGATGTTATCTTTAATTTTTGAAGAATTAAATCCAGAACAGAATTTATTGAGTACAGTGCAGTTATTTTGCTGTTATTAAAAGAGACGTGATCTTCATCTGCAAGCACAGTTTCACAGTTGGTATTGCCTTCTTGACCTTATCTGTGGTGTTTAGTGATGATTTCACCCCCCAAGTTTTATTTTAAGGGTTCAGAAAAAGCTGTCAAAGGGAGAAACACCTATTGTTTTTTTAACTCACTCTTCTTCAGCTCAAAAACTGAAATCATTAGAATGGGGAGTTGAGAGATAAAAAAATAATATTTTCCTTTTTCTGTTTTATGGAAAGAGAATTTAGCAGTGTGAAGCTGAGTGATTAGTCATAGTGCTTTCATTATATGCCCCAGTGAAACAGTATTAGTCAAATTCCCCAATTTGTTTGTGTGGGTTTTTCTGCAGATCAAAATGCAAGAAGGAAACCTTGTTAGAAATGGGAAAATACGATACCGAAAACCAAAAGAATTGAGATGACAGAGGGACAGTATAATAGGCACAGCTGCTATGAACTTCATTTTGTGTATGCAAGATCTCAGATTGAAACTTGTTGTGCAGGGGTTTATTCATTGTTCTTTGTGATTGAGTTCCTTGTTTTGTGCATATTTTCACTTCTTACAAAACTTGTCAATAAGAAAGCTCATCTTGGTCATCCATGTCAGGCTGGGTCTTTAGTTATAACAGTCTTCATGTCACAGGAGACAGCATGCTAGCGGGGCATAAAATGAGACCATAACTGGAATTAGTCAGAGGATGGCAACTGCTTTGCATGGCAACTTTGCAAGGTTCTTGAAATTCATGCTGGTTTATTATTAAGACATTTGGCTCACATGGCTTTCCTTGTAATTAGCCAAAGCACTTCAGTTTGGGTTTCTTTTGTTAAGCATTCAATGGCAGAACTTGGGTTGGAACTCAATACGAGAGTGAGGGGACTTGTTGGGGCATGCATGCATTGGTGGATGGGCATACATATAGCACTAGTTTGGCACACGGGAGGCTGGTTCAAGACCAAGCTCTGATTAAAACCCCATTTTTTTCCATTCAGAATTAGCTCAGACTAGGCATTGAGCCTCTGGGGTTCATTCCCTTTTGTGTCAGCCTATGTACAGTTTGTTTCTGTGGTTATGCCTGAAGGTATGACTGCAAAAGTAGGTGCTCCAAGTCTACCTTTAAGCTGGCCACCTTGGGAGTCTGAAACTCTTGTAGGCACAGCAGGTTTAAGCCTCTAAATTTGTGTTCACAAGGCTCCAGTGAGAACGAAATGTGGAATACTCCACTGGTTTAGAATGATTGCAGGTGACATAGCTGGTTTTTACAGGAAGATACAACAAATACTCAAGGAATTTACCTCAGACTCCGTGGATTATTGATGGGGAGCGGAAGCTGGAATCCTCAGTGGAAGAGCTGATTTCAGAGCATCTAATGGCACAATTCAAAGCAGATAGTAAGTATCTTCGACATGTTTTCTCATCATAAATGTTTTTTCTTAGTAACTACTCACTTGATACAAAAGTGTAATGGGAAAAGTTTCTTTATGCCACTTTTATCCTTCCAAGTCAAAACTTGGAAACATTTTTTATCTGTGAGAGACTAGATGCAGTCTTTTATCCTACTAAAATAGCTCCTCAATTGATCTGATGATGTGAATGTTATGGTTACAGTACTGTGTGACACCTGATTCCAGCTTGCAGATTTACCACAGTGGTAGTGCATGGGCAGTAATGTTGAGAAGAGATATAAACAAGTAGAAAGGTGACTGTCAGTAGGTCAAGGGAGGTGCCTTTTACTTGCCTTTTACTCAGCACTGGGGAGACATATCTGGAGTATTGGATCCAGTTCTGGGCTTCCCAGTACAGGAAAGATGTGGACATACCTAAGTGAGTCCCTCCTTCAGGCAAAGCTTAAAGGTGGAGGGGATATGGTGAAGGAAACTGAATACCCAACAATGCATTTTTGTAGCTTGAAAGATGAAAAAAACCCAAATATGCAGAGGTCACTTTTCAGTTTGGACTTGAGTTTTCTTTCTCTTTTCTCCAGATATGTGACCAGCAGAAACTTCTCTGGACTCTTCATTAGGGACTGTAGTGATAGGACAAGGGGTAATGGGTTAAAACTTAAACAGGGGAAGTTTAGGTTGGATATAAGGAGGAAATTCTTTCCTGTTAGGGTGGTGAGGCACTGTAATGGGTTGCCCAGGGAGGTTGTGAATGCTCCATCCCTGGCAGTGTTCAAGGCCAGGTTGGACGAGGCCTTGGGTGATATGGTTTAGTGTGAGGTGTCCCTGCCCATGGCAGGGGGGTTGGAACTGGATGATCTTAAGGTCCTTTCCAACCCTAACTATTCTATGATTCTATGATTCTATATCTGTAGAAATTATTGGGTATATTTAGGATAAAATGTTGTGGTTTGGAGAAAGACAGCTCAGCTTGATTTTATTCATAAACTTAAATTATCTGGACAAGAAATGAACACAATTAGTAAATGGAATTCCGATAGGATTGTATTGCTTTACTTTAGGACAGTTTCAAGCTTGGCACAGTCTCATTCAGGCCAAGGAACTAGGAATGTTCTTCAAGACACTTGTGCATCAGAAAGCAGTAACTGTCTCAGAGGGGTAGGCTTCATTTTATACAGACAGCTCTTTGAAGTAGTTTTGCAAACAAGTTCAGGAAGAAAATATTTCACCTTTTAAGAGCTGTAGGGTGTTAAAAATGCAAAATCAAATCTCACCTGCCTTGTTCTAATCTGTTGTAGGCTTTAATTTTTCTTCCTCTGGAAGAGAAGATGTGGATGTAAGAACACTAGGCAATGGTAAGGTTTGAAACATCCCTTGTGAAACACAGAAACACACAAAATGGTCAGCTGAAGATGCCCTAATAGCTCTAATGCTAAGTGCATAAGTGTGTGACTAGGCATGCTCTAAAATTCAATCTCAGAAACATTTTAGTGATATCTATGTATTTGTTCCCAAAGACTGAACCATTTCATAAATCCAGCTGAAAGGGAAGGCCTTTTTCAGTGTCCTTGGCTGCGCAAGTATATGGAAATGCCTAGCTTGTTGGAAGAATTTTATTGCTATTCTTAAACCATTTGTATCAGACTGATTCCTGTCTTGTTTCTGTTGAGTCCTACTTTGGCTCACTGTCACTGGGGAGGAGAAGGCCTTATTTCCTTTCTGAACTTGGGTCCTTTAGAAAGGTCGGTTGCTTTCCAATCTGCTGAAGCTGCTATAGCCAGAGGATGAGGGGAAAGAAAAAGTCAAAATTAACAATGATGTGTTCCAGTTGCTGTCTGATCTGTATTGTAGTTCTTGGCATTGGTTATACTAGGGATCATCCCTGGCCCTGAGCACAGAAAGTGCAGCTATTGCAACAGATGTTTAGCGGAGGGAGCGGGATTTAACATCATCTTGCACCTGGGCATTGCTGTAGGTGACAGAAAATAAGCTAATTAACTTTTTTTCTTATTTTATTTTTTAATTAGCACAGACTTGTACAAGATGTCTTCTGGGAAGTTTTAATTTGCACTTACTGCTGATACTGGGGTTTAGTAGCCAAAAAAGTGTCCCTTGTTTCTTTCCCTCCATCTGATGCTTTGTCCCTAAACCCGCAAGTCCTATCCCTGTTTGCATAACAGCAGACAATCTTCACACCTTCCAACCTTCCTGCATAAATTCAGACGTTAATTTAGAACAACATGTTTTTATGTTTTATGACTCTGCATGTTGCCAGGAAGGCCCTTTGCAATTGAGCTTGTGAATCCTCGTAGAATACATTTTACTGCTGAGGAAATGAAGAGGCTTCAGCAGGTAAATCATTTGCACCTCCTGGAACTCATAAAACATGTGTTTCTGCTCTAACTGAGCAGGTTTTCTAACTGATTCTTTTTTAAATATCACAGACAATTAATACCTCTTCAGACAAAATACAGGTTCGAGATTTACAGCTTGTCACCAGGTCAGTATTTATTATTGCTGGCAAGGGATTTCAAAGTGATGCTGTGGGAGTTTTGCAAGCATTCTTGCTCACAGCATTATACAATTATGCTTATATTATGGGAGTAATTAATTTCTTTTGTTTAGAGAGGCAATTGGTCGTATGAAAGAAGGTGAAGAGGAGAAGACAAAGACCTACAGTGCCTTAATATGGACAGACAAAGCAATACAGAAAGAAGATATTGCATTTCTAGATGATATCAAGGTAGCCCTTTTTGCTGATTTATATAGTACCTGTCCTGGTGCCTTAGGGGAGAGTTTGTGTGAACCCATGAGCATATCTCTTTCTCTGGGTTTGGTGTTTTTATCATCAGGGTTTCTCTTGCTATAGGGACTCCCATACCTCCCTTCTCAGTCTTCCTTACTTCCCTATTGTTGTTGTAGCAATACAGCTGGCTGGCTGTTAGCCAAGCCAACACATTACTGTATAATGTTGACCTTCCTGTAGACCAAATATGAAAATTAGCAAATGGGAGAGGGCGAATTCTGGCACCTGCACGCCTTTCTTTACCTTAGATAGTGTTTTGCAGCAGTGCAAGGAGCAGAGAAGGTCTTTAGTTCTGCAAGCTCTAAAGTCATTCTTCCACAGCTGCAGCAATAAGGAGTTTGAGATGTCTATGGTAAATAATGCAAAGAGGCCTTATGAAGCGTTCAGTGTAATCAACATGCTGGGTCAATGAGAACTTTCTCTGAGTGTTGGTTAGGGAGATGCTGCTGAGGGAGAAGGCTGTTCAGTTTTTGTTGTTTTGCACCATTTCCTATGGGTCTTGGCCCTGAAATCATTCTCAAAGTGAGGGCTGGAGCCATTACAGTTCAGGGAGACAACTGTTGTGATGCTCTTTTCTTAGCATGCCCACTCCCTGAGAAGTTGCCATTCAGACTGCTGCATCTCATTTGGGGAATGAAAAGAGTGCTCTGAGATCTAATCTCATTTAGGCTTTTTTTCCTCACTTTTATTTCTAGGGGCTTGGCTGTAGTTTAGACAAAGCATTTTGTGGGTGGGATTTTTTTAGGTTTTTGATTGCCTTGAGGCTCTCAGTGAGCTTCTAAATCCTGGAGTCATTCCAGCAAAGGACTGTGGAGATTTCAAGGTTATTCCTCTGTATTTGTGATTCCATTAGTTTGTGTTCATATGAGTCCTTCTCATTTAGCCTTTGAGATGGCTGTCCTTAGCTCCTCTGATAAACACAGCAAAACTTAGCTTTGCCTCAGGATTACTCAGCTACCATAATACAACATAAAAGAGATGTGGTTGCTTAACAATACACGACTGTTACAATATGTGTTGTATGTTGCACATTTCCTTCCTCATTTATTTTGTTACCCCCGTAACAGGAGTTAAAACTCGACCAGAAGACACCTCTGCGGGTGCTTCACAGGAGGCCTCTTGCTGTAAGATGTAGGATCATTCACACCATGAGGTCTGAGTACATAGACGAGCATCATTTTCGCCTGCACCTGAAGACTCAGGCAGGAACGTATCCTTAGAAGCTGTTACACAATGCTTACAGCTTGCTGATGAGAGTCATTTCGGTAATGGGAAGTTTCCTGCTTTTATCACTGTGGTGTTTCTAAGTCTCTGCTCTTCAACACTCATATGTTGCTGCTTAATTGCTGCTTTTATGTCAGAATTTCACATTCAGGCTTTCAATCAGCAACACTATCTCCACGTGTATGTGTTTTTTGTGATGACCACTTTGTTAAAGTATGTGGTAACTATAAAAATATACTGGTTAAAGATAGATACTCTTAAGCTTTTTCTAATTTGACTGAAAGCTTTTCACCTTAGAAAATAAGCTTTTCCACAATATTTAATGCACTGCAGATTCCTGCTATCTACAAGTTAGCAACTTTTGCCATAAATGAGTTTTTGTCACCACTCACTTCGGAATGAAATAGAAAATGTAGGTCCATAGTGCAGGTTTTGGCATCTGAGTCAAAAGCCAAGAATGAGGAAGTCTTTTAAAGATGGATATGGCATTAACAGGAGGTTTATTCACTGCAAATGGATATAGGAGTAGAAAAAGGCACTATTTTGATTTCTTTGTGGTAAATACACCTTTCCTTAGCCATTATTTCTAGCTACATTAAAGAATTTGTGCATGGAGACTTTGGAAGAACAAAGCCCAATATTGGCTCCCTACTGAACAGAACTGCTGACATTCTGGAGCTGGATGTAGAAGTAAGTTGTCTGTTCTTTATCTTCCCTGGAAATTAGTCAGGTAGTTGCATTTGTGAGATGCTTTCAGTGGAATTATTCTAACCAAATCTACCTTCCTTACCACAGTTAATAGAAAAATTGCTGTTAATGCAAAAATAGTGGTTTGCACCCTGCTGACACACAGGACAGGCTCCTTGGCGTAATTCATGCAGGGAGGGATGGGAAGACATACCATGAATTGATGACACTTGTGATTAGCAACCACTGGAACAGAGCTTAGCCATGTTACGTGTAGCACATCACTTCTTTTCAAATTGAAAAATAGGAGAGATTTGAGTTCCTTTTTCAATGCTGGTTCAAACACAGCAAGAAATTATATTTTCTCACTTGCTGGCATCAGATGAAAAGCCAGGATTTGTTTTGGTTAAAAGAATGCATGTAGAGATATGGATTTAACACTTAACTTCATGGTTTGGCAAGGTTCATTTAAAACATGCGCTTTATTTTCAAATAGCCATTGATCAACGTGCTTGTTCTCATGTACTTCAGGAGAGCTGCCCACGTGTTACATTTTGCATTAACAGCCTTGCAGTTTTCTGCATATCTTTTGTGGGATGATACAGAAGGAGAGCTTGCAGAGGGCACTTGAGTTAGTGTGGAAAGCAGGAACACCTGATGGGGCTCAGGCTGATAAAGTATCGCTTTCATACGGATAGGTGTCACTGCAGCTATTGGACGTAACTATGAAAGATGTTTAGGGACTTGAAAATAATTAGTCATCTTGCTAGTAATGCATTTTAGCTCAGCCTAAGAGCCTACTCCTTTGATGCAGTTGTAGATTAGCTGAGGAGTAGGTATGATTAATGTAGGCAGTCTTGGAGCCAAGGTGGTTAATGTGCTGTGGGGCGATCCCTGCTTTGTGATTGCAAATGGTGATACTGTGGAAGCATTGGGTGTGTTGCTTTTGGAAGAAGGTGAGCAACAAGTTGATGCCCAAAGGGAAGTGGAGATGTAGCCTCAGGGAAGCAAGACATGATCCAAGCTGTAGTAATTATGACATTTGCTTGTAATAGAGTGTCAGGCATGTGTTGTCCGTTTTAACTAACAGTCAGGATAACTGTTCATGATGTTGCCTAGATAACTCTTGCACATAATGCATGACAACTTATTCTTTTAGTCTAGTTTTCCTTATTCAGAAGGCAGATTTGGGGGCAGGCGATGGTTTTCTACTCAAGCCTTGCCTGCACTGCCCAGTACCTGAGTATTTCTGTGGCATCAATCCACAAGTTGTTTGCTTTCACAGCATCATGACCCATATGCAGGATGTGTAGAAGGTGGAGATGGTCCATGTTTCTAATTAACAGATCTGGACATGTTGTAAATGCAGCCCTCCATGAAATGATGCTGGACAGTAGTAGTATAAAGAGTTGTGATTCTGCTTTATGAAGAAAGCCTGGCTCGTAAAGCTCTCTCCAGACACACAGAGCAACCAGAAAGAGGTGGCTGTTTCATGCCACTGGTTCCTGCTTGTATTGTCCCACGTCTCATATCTTAGTACCATTTATTTACTGTTTCTTTCCACTATAAACCTAGTGCTGACAAGCATAGAGCGTGCTACTAGATCTCTTTATATATGTAAAATATCAAGTCTGTTGATTTTGCCTTTGTTTTTTTCCCCTGCATTTCAGTCTGTTGATGTTGACTGGCCTCCAACCTTGGATAATTAACTTTTCAAGCTGGGACGAGGAAGAAGCAGCTCCGCTGTCAGCAGCTGGTGACTGAGCACTGTACAGTATCAGAGCTTGGTTGCAAACTGATTTCTGTTGAACATTTGGATCATGTTGATCTGCCAAAGCATACTGTTACTTTGAATCAACTTTAAACACTCTGAACAGGTAGTGTTGGTTCAATCTCTAGCCTTATTTTAATTGCCTCTGTGGATAAAAGGATTTTGGTAAGCTACTGTATTGATACTAAGTCTTTTTAAAGGAAAATAGTGTAACATATGCAAAGGGAGTACTCAGCAAGTACATCAAATAGCCATTCTGTAATAGATTAAAATGTTTTCATTAAAAACAACCCTCCCTCAAGCCAGATGTATTTATTTTAAACTGTTTTTATATTGGGTGCTATAGCTTTTGTCATCTGGATGCAGGTAGCACAGGGTTACCTGAAACCCAGTCCTAACTTTTCCCAAGTACTGTTCATGCAGGAAATCCCCCAAAAGAGGGAGACTGAAACCAACAGTGCCTGGGAGGGAGGTGGTGCCTCACTCTCTGCTAACTGCTTTTTGGGCAGTGTCTGTCAGGTTTGGAGAAGGGCAATCTGTCTCCCAGACAAAGTACTTTTCAAAGGGAAAACCAGTTTTCAGAGGAAAACTTCACTTACACCCAAGTTCTTCTCATTTAAAAACATCAGCAAGGGTTCCTAGAAAAAGAACAGATGAGGTACTTGAGGCCTCAGCAGCTCTCTGGCCTGGTTACAGTTCTCTTCAGGCACAGGATTTCCCCAGTTGAGTCACCATGTATAAAAAGATTGGGAACTCCTGGCAGAGGTGCATAATGGAAATGTAAAGAAAAAACAGGAATACCAGGAACCTCAAAGTGCAGGCAAATATAAAACATAGCAAAGAAGGGTGGTATTGAGAGACCAAGACAGAGAGAAAAGGCTTTGGTTTAGTAGCATAATACATTTCTTCTAGTATCCAACCTTGGATGGGTGCCTCTAAGAGTTGAACACTGCCTAGGAACTTCCTGGAACAAGGAAGATCTGAGGTTTTTTTCTTTGCTTATTTTATGTTTCATGCAAAGTACCACCTACATCTTTAGGAAAAGCCACTTTTATGCCTGTATCATGTTAATTCACTAGGAAGATGCTTCTGCTTACTTAAGTACAGAAGAGAGTTAAACTCTCAACTAGAGATTAAGGTTTGGAATAGAAGGGCTCTTCATTAATTCACATTTCATAAATAAAGGTAGTATTTGCCAAGACAAACCACTATTTGGTACTACTGAGATGTTTTACCTTCAGTGGTTGCCAGGATCTTATGATAGAACAACTGCAGGATAACTTCAGCTGAAGGCTCAAAAAGGTATTAATAAATACACCTTCAAGGAGCTCCTAAAAGCTAACACAAAAATAATAGGAACATGATTCAGGGAGCAGTATGTTTTTGTTTTCAGTCTTAAAGCCGTTATGAGCAACAGATTCCAGGCATAGGTGTCTCAGACAATGATCTGTACCCAGAAAGGAAGTGTCATGAATGATGGAAAACTTACACTGAATTTAGAAGACAGACAAAAGAGAATTTCAATCAATGGGATTTCTTGAACCTCAAAGTGAGCTAAGATAAGATTTATAAATTCCATAAACTAAAGGGGAAAAAATGTAAACAAGACTGCACTGTGGACACAACAGGAATGAAAAGTGCTGTTCCAAGGGGAAATGTAGCTGATCAGGCTGAGGCAGAAAGGGCTCCTGCCCTACTGCAGCTGCGGCTTTCTGCACCATGCTGTACGTTATCCTGGTGCCACTGGAGATCATGGTAACAATTCAAGTGTGGATAAACAAGGCTATAAAGGTTAACTAAATGTGCTGGGTCTAACTTCTTCTCCATACAATGTGGAGAGATAGATACACTGAAAATTCCCAAATTGTTTATTTTTATGATAAATGTGAAGCATCCAAATGAGAGGGAAAAGTCAGCTGACGAGGCAAAAATCTCTACAGCCCTTTAAGTAGTTATTGTTCAGTGACCATGTGAAAATATGAACATGAGAGCTGTAATCTGGGGGTCTGAACTTCTGTTTAAATCCTGATGTTTCTAATACAAGGTAAACACTTTGAACTATCAGAAGCTCTAATGAATATTGCAGCAGTAATATTAATTATAGAATCATAGAATGCTTTGGGTTGGAAAGGACTTTAAAGCTCATCCAGTTCCAACCCCCTGCCACGGACAGGGACACCTTCCACTAGAGCAGCTTGCTCCAGCCCTTGAGCACTGCTAGGGATGGGGCAGCCACAGCTTCTCTGGGCACCCTGTGCCAGTGCTTCAGCACTCTCATAGGGAAGAGCTTCTGCCTAAGAGCTCAGCTCAATCTCGCCTCTTTAAGCCAAATGTTGTACTTTGTACAACTTTAATATAAAATACCTACTTGCAAGTACTCAAAATGGGATGTTTTGTGAGAAAGAAAACCTGTTCATTATGTGTTGTGAGATGAAAAAGTGTTACTTGAAAAATAGTGGAAAATTTTAGGTCCTTTTTCCTTTAGCACCATCCTTCTTCACACTGGAAGGACTCGGAATAAAGCTGTTGTGTGTTGTACCAGCTCTAGCTGAGCATGGAAGCATTTGTCCTCTCTTCTTTGACCAAGAAGTCAATTGCTGTGCCACAGGAAATGTCAGATGACCTCTTCCTGCACACACTGCTTAAGGTTTTGTTGTGGCCAGTAGAACCCATGAGCAGAAAATCCTCTAGAAGGCAACTGATAACCTACCTTCTCCCATTTCTGCTGTGGGGAGGGATGTCACCAATCTGAGGTTGCAGAAGCAGAGCGCTTGGTATAACCAGTTTTTAATTACCAAACTGACCCGTTTACAAAGGAAAACAGGACTTTGAAAATCTTTAATGATACAGTAAAACCAAACTGTAACATGAAGAGCTTCCTATGAAGTGAGAAAAATGTTTACATTTAATATACTTAAAATTGAGAACTTCAAACAGCAACAAAAAAGAACTGAATAAACACATTCTGAGCTTGCTTTGGTCTTTCTGTTACTTAGGACTGCAGAGGAGCTATGCAGAGGGGAGGAAAAATGGCTTTAAAACAGAGAGTGAATTCCTTGTGTCGTGTGCCTGGAGTTAAGGGAAGCAGTTTTCCAAACTTCATCTATCCTACATGTTGTCTAAGGAGCATATTCCATCAAACCCATGGAATTGGTGTAATGCATTCCAGAGGCAGCACCTTGTTGCTTTGAGTGCAATGAATTCCTGCAGTTAAGGAGTCATTGCTTTCCTATAAACCACGGGGACTTTCTGGCGTTCTTTCTGCCTTGTGTACAACTATTCACCTCAACAGTTGTGTGATTTGGGATTGTGGTTTGGGGGTTTTTTAGATATCATTGTGTTTTTTTATTGCTTCTTTCCATGGTGTGGTTTTACATCGCCAAACAGTAACAGTGAGATTCTTAAGCTTTAATTGCCATACCAAACAGCTGGATAAATTAAGAAATACTGAAGTATTTCTTGCTGTATTGATGCTTAAAAAATAATAGTATTAATAATAAACCAGCAAAGCCCTATGATGCAGAGTGTCTTACCTAGCCGTTTACATCCATGTGAGCTGCCACTGAGCATCTCACAACTCAGGCTAAGAAGGAAGACTGGGAATCATGTGGAAGGCAGTAAGTTTCTGATGCATGGCATAGAGGAGTGTTTGTACTTAGCATAGACTGCAGTGGCTGCGAGTTGTTCCTAGGACTGCCTCCAGCTCTGCCCCAAAAGCTGTCTTGTGGTGGGGAGGCAGGATCTGAGCCTTCTTTTTAGGCAGTCACTTGCATAGCAGGAAACTGCCACGATACCTGAGGAAAGAACAGGTAGGTGCTGCGGCTCAACAGATTTCCCCAGTTCAAAATGACAATGTGCACAAAAAAAACTTCCAGAGAAATACCAGCGTGCTCCATTCCTAAAGCAATGGGGTTTGTCGTTTAAAACTGCACTTGGGATGAAGTGCAGAGAAGTCCTCACTTGCTGTTCGTTCTTTTGTGCAGTGATTCATTTACAACAGAGCTGGACTCTTTAAAAAACTCAAACCTTCCGGTCTGTTAAAAATACATCTAACAATGACATAGTCATTAAAAAGATTTTAAGAGTAAATTTGCCTTCAAAGCAAATGGATTGTGGTTAGACTGTAAAAACAGATATATATCAATGCGTGATGATGGGTAGAAGAATATTTTGCATGGACAAGGGTAAGAAACCTAAACCTGTCGAGTTGAGTTGAGTCCAACTTGAACAGGGTTAGGGGAGTCTGAACTGGAGTGCCCATGTGCAGGGTTTTTTCCTTTAGTTTCTGTCCTAATAAAATTTAAATTCAATTTTCCTAGCAAAAATAAAATTGTTCTTTTTCAACCAATTTTAACCCTGTGAAGCGTTTGAAATCTTAACCCTTCTGAAGACACCAGCTTTTGCAATTCCCAAAGGTCAGGAAGATTTAAGTGTTAACAGTTCCCTTTTCCAACAGCGTAAAAATAGGTATACAAGGTATTTTTAAGGTACAGGACCCCAAACTCTCCTCCCACCTCTCTTTCTTTTATGGGCACCGGTCTCTGGGCTGTGATTTATATATCATGAAACTTGCAGAGCAACATTCTGAAACAGAAAGCAGGGACTCCAGAAGGGTAAGTTACTCTTCTTCTCACAGCTAGGCATCTATGTACCCGCTCAATGGTTAAAGTTCTGTAATAGGCTATCAAATTGGAAAGACTGATAGAGCTCATCAGCGTGGACACCATCGGTGTCATAGTACTGGTTATCTGCAATGCTCTGTGGGTTTGGGATGGGGTTGGTGGAGAATCTTGATTCACTCAAAACGTCTTGGCCTATAAGGCTGTAAAACGCTGGGTCAGCTAAGTTAGGCTGCGGGTTGAAGGGCACGCTGCCCGGGGCTGCTCCCGATGGGCAGGCTGGAGGCACCGGGTGGAGCTGCTGCCTGGGGCTGCTCGTGTTCGGCACGGGGTTGTACTTGTCAAAGTTCAGATTGGTGCAGGTCATGTCGTCGGTCTCCATGCTGACGATGCTGGCGGTGGAGATGCTGGAGGGATGAGCTGCGTGCGCGATGCTGTTACTGGACACACTCTGCATGTCTGCCCCGGACACCGACACCGCTCCCAGCCCATTCGTGCTGCTGAAGTTCCGGTAGAAGCCCGATTCCTTGTCATCAGGCCAGGTCAGAGTGTTGTTGTGGAAAGCTGGGAGGGAGCTGCTGCCCTGGGCACCAGGCTGGGACATGTCTGCCCCAAAGCTGTTCTGTGTGTGGGCCCCCAGCAGGCTGCTGCCTGCGTTCAGGTTGCTGCACAGCGGCCAGCATGAGGACAGCGTGTCTTGCTTCCCTGGCCCCACCTGCGCCATCTGGTTGCACACAGGGTAGATCTGACTGGAGTTGTCCAAGGCTCCCAACCCTGACATCACCAGTGAGGAGGAAAACAAGCTTGGTTCTATGGAAAGCAAAGATGTGACTGTGTTTTAATGCCACTTTTTATGGGGTTTTGAATTACAAGTGGTAAAAAGCAAACCCAATGCTGTCTTAGTAAGACTATGCAGGCTATACTAGCTTAACTGCTCTACAGGGTGGACCCCAGGCTTCTGGAGAGAAAGAGAAGACAGAGATCTAAAGCAGCAACCCATCTCACCCCCCCATGCAACCACTGAACGTGACAGCTACAATTAAGAACGGATGGGTTTATTTTGTATAGTCAAAAGTACCCGTGTCTTAAAGGAAGAAATCCTCAAGAGAATATCAGAATTTAAAACATAGAGGAGGGAAGCCCAGCGACTGTTCTGCAGCCCTCATTGCAAGAGAGACATTGAGGTGCTGGAGCAAGGCCAGAGAAGGGCAATGGAGCTGGTGCAGGGCCTGGAGCCCAAGTGTGATGGGGAACGGCTGAGAGAACTGGGGGGTTCAGTCTGGAGAAGAGAAGGCTCAGGGGGGACCTGATGGCTGCCTACAACTGCCTGACAGGAGGATGGAGCCAGGAGGGGCTGGGCTCTGCTCCCAAGGAACAAGGGATGGGACAAGAGGAACCGGCCTCAAGCTGCACCAGGGCAGGTTTAGATGGAGCTGAGGAACAATTCCTGCCCCAGAGGGTGCTCAGGCATTGGAACAGGCTGCCCAGGGCAGGGCTGCAGGCACCGGCCCTGCCAGTGTTCACACCCCGTGGAGATGAGGCCTCAGTGCCATGGGTTAGTGGTGGCCTTGGCAGTGCTGGGGTAGAGGTTGGATTGGATGAGCTTAAAGGTCTTTTCCAACCCAGCTGATTCTATGATTCTATGGCTGAGTGTTTGAAAGGTGCAGCACAGAGAATGGGTCATTATCTAAACTAAGGCTGAACGTCAAGATGAAGGTGGTGCAGCCCTCTCCTGTGCAAAGGGGAAGCTGCAGCATGGCTGAGGCTTTGAGAAGCATCTGGAGAAGGGAGTAAGAGAAAGGAACTGTCTTGGGAATTTCAGTGCCCCCCCTGAAAATGCTCCAGCCCTTCCCCACAGCCATTGGACATGATCAGTTCCAAAGCAAAACCCTACCTTTCTTAATCGTCTTCCCTTCAGGAGGGACACCAGGGAACGGAGCGACTTTGGGCCTCTCCGTCACACCTGATCCTGCGATGGAAGAAAGCGCTGAGTCAACACTGGACATCTGCTTTTACACAGAATAACTCCATCTCGATGCGAGTTCGCTCAGCCAAGAAAAACCCCAATGTTTTCCTTACCACAGTCCTTGATCAGCTTTTGCAAAGCCAGCGTTGATCTCTGCCTCTTTGCTTTGTTGCCATACGGATCTACAGAGAAAGGGAGGGAAAAGGGTTACGTTTCTCTTTGGTAACCTATTAATGGCACCTCATTGTAGTAAGATCTATAGTAAGATATATATTTCAGACGTGACAGCATTAATGAACCAAGAAACTGCTTCAGGTAAAGGCAAACCCACTCTTGGGATTGCTTTTGCTCAGGGACCTGGATATACTTGTGGGTTCAAAGCCAGGCTGGATGGAGTCTTGGGTGACATGATTTAGTGTGAGATGTCCCTGCCCACAGCAAGGGGTTGGAACTGGATGATCTTAAGGTCCTTTCCAACCCAAACCATTCTGTGGTTCTTGATACGTTCATTGAAAGAGGAAACAAATTGGCTACTCTTACTTCTAAAACCCCAAAACCTGCTTTGTAGAAGTAGGCTCGTAGTATCTTTCCTAATTAAGCTTACAATCAACACAAGGTTTGCACTGCTAATGGCTTTTCAGAATCTCAGCTAATTGGAGCCATACCCTTCTCATCTGGTAGGTATCTGAAATCCATGGGTTCACTGACTTCCTGGTCCGACGGTCTCCTCAGCTGCATCTTCACCGTGACGGGCTCGGTGATGTCCCTGAGGAACGGCGGCGTTCGGAACACGATCGCTACCTGACGGTGAACGTCAGCTTGGGAGAAGGAGCCTTTGGCCTCCCAGTTGTCCAAGACGAATCTGACTTCGATATCATCTGCTCCATTGGAAACAGAAGGTGCTTGATAAGGTGAAGAATGGAAAACTTGCACAGGAAAAAAGGGAGAAGGGGAGCACAGAACAGAGTCTGACTCAGAATTCGGATGCAAAGCAGATGACTTTAAAGCCACTCAGGTGCCTTTGAACCGAAAGCTAAGTTATGAAACCAAACCACCCAACCAAGAGTGTGCTGAAGGGCTTCAGTTCCCCAGCTAGGAAGTGGTAACCAGCCATGTGGGACAAAGGGAAAGGAAGAACCTCGTCAGGATTACCCTTCTGAACTTTGTCACACAGCAGAAATATCTCATCTCCTCCTTTTACGCTTCCACAATTCTTGTTCACCCGACAAATCCTCAGCTCTGCCGTGTTGGGAGCTCCTGGAAACAAACAGGCAAATTTGATGGTGAAGAATTACAGTAACTTGGTCACTGTTGAAGATGAGAAGCTTGGAGTTCAGGCGTAAGAAGGGAAGGCAGGAACTGGAGAGTGTGACACCCCGAAATCCACATGGAGCACATGCTCCGTACAGGGAATGCAGAAGAGGGGCTTGATGTTCAGTGATCCTACAGTGCTCAGCCTCTCATCTCTGTGCCACTGGCTCCTAAACTACTCTACAGCAGCCTCAGAATGCTTCCATGAATGACGTGGTTGTGCTCGGTGCTGCTGCCCTTCAAGCTGGAGCACTCAAAGCAGATCTTAGAGTGACCGATCACTTGTTACCGTCATGCTTCCCTGGGCTACCAAGTCAAGAGCCCCCCCTCTCTGTGTATCTGGTTGCAGTTTCATTCACAGATGTACTTGGCCATCAAGCCGTCACCCTCGCAAGGTGTTTGAGAACAGGTTTATGAGCCCAATTTTCATGTCTTTACTCAGGGTAGAAGGTTTTACCCCAAAACACTCCAGTTTCTACTCCAGCCTGTGTCTGTACATGGACAGCACTCATGGCAGCTGAGGATGGAGAGCTGCCCCATGCACAGTCTCTGGTACCATCATACATCACAAGATATTAACCACCATTAAAGCTTGCACCAAACAACCCAACTGATACAGATAACTCATGGGACAGAGATAAGTGCTGCTTGATGGCATCTGGCCCTGTTCAGCAGCAGCAGCAGCTTTCCTGCAGGGTGAATATGGACAGGAGATGACTGCAAGAAAGAACAGTCCCCTTGGAGCTTCACGGGCCCCAAGGAGCTTTGTGGGCTATGTTACAATTGATTTACGAGGGCATTAACATCACCATATAGTGATCCAGAAGTAACAAAGTACAAAAGCCAGAATGGAAGAACTCTCTAGGATCTCAAGTTCACCCCCTGTGTCTATATGCTGTGTCCATACTATAAAGTACATGAGCACACACCAATCTTAGACCCTGTTTTCATTTAACATACAAAGTAACTGGTGATCATATTAGCAGTGACACGTGATGAAGGCAAATGCTCCATCCCTGGCAGTGTTCAAGGCCAGGTTGGACAGAGCCTTGGGTGACATGGTTTAGTGTGAGGTGTCCCTGCCCATGACAGGGGGTTAGAACTGAATGATCTTAAGGCCCTTTCCAACCCAAACCATTCTGTGATTCTATGATTCTGTATCAGTAGTGATATGTGACCACATCAGCAGTTTCCTACACCCTCTCCCTGCCTCCAATCCCAGCAGAACAACACTACAGTGTGCTGTGATGTTCTCTCATCTTCTTACATCCAAGACATCAACTCCAAACGTATTTAAAGTGCCCATTAGGATCTGGCTGGTGCCACTTTGCCACCCACCCAATCCTTCTACTGCTACAGGAACCATGAGCTCCCTGTTCCAGGCACAGAGATCAAACATGAAACCAAAGCTCAGTGTCACCCTCCAAAAAAACCCCAAAACCGTCTACTTTAGACACTCGGTTTGAGTCAATTCCTGCCCACTCTGTGTTGGTACTGTAGAACACCACTGAACATGCTTAAAGCAGAGCTTCATGGTAACGTCAGCCAGGCCCCAGCTACGCAGTTACTATCTGCAGCTATTACTAATACTATCATTAGGAGAAGCGGGTGCTCCAGCCTCATTTACTACATGACACACACCATTTGCTGAATGAGTCGGAAACTCTGAAGGGAGGGGAAACAAAACAAGGCCAGAAATAGCGCGGGGTCATACGAGTGACAGTGTCACTGCATTTTTCACGGGAAGGGTAAATTAAGACTTACAAGGAGAAGCCTAATTTTACCTTTGTTTCACTTCCGTAGGCTTGAATGGCACTCAATGGCCTTTCAACAGGTTTTGGGGAAGCATTTCTAGGCTGGAGGTTGTTGTTTTGTGTTTAGACAAAGAATCCAGAAAGGAAGATAAAGGAAAGAGATGCGAATGGCAGTAGATGTGGATGTGCCATCCTCTGCTGTCAGCCCTGGTGCCGGGAGTTCAGCACCAGCCTCAAAGGGAGATGTTCACCATGGGCTCTGTTGCTTCCCACCCCCTGAGCACACCCTCACCTCACCATCACCTCAACTCCCACCCAGTTCCTGCTCCTTGCTCCCCAAACCAAGTCCCTGATAGCAAATCCCTACAAAATGAGCTTCTCACCAAAAATCACATCACTTTGACAGGGGCACAGCGATGTGTTCTCCAATAACCCATTCCTTAGAAACAATCAACTGCTTCATCTGACTGCCCAAGAGATTTCAGTGTGCTAAAAGACACAACTTGGGATGTTTCTGTTCAAAGCCAGTTAATACCATCAGCAACTGAAACCAAGCTGCCTGGAATGACACACGTGCTGCCTCTGCTAACGTGGTTGCCTCTCTGCTTGCATTACTCTTGTCTATATCTCTGCTATCCAAAGCAGGTTGAGACCCCAGCGCATAAGAAAGTAAAGAGAACACTGAAGTGTGTGAGCTGATTTTCAGGCAACCTCTGAACACCGTTTTGCTCCCAATGTGAACAGATCAGCAGAAGCTCACGATTTAACCACCTCGGACTTGCAAGCCCCTCATACCGTCGTTGTGTCTGTTACCTAAAGCCATAACCTGACCGTATCCAGCTCCATACAACAGAGCAGGCTTAAAAGGGAGCCTTTGTAAAAGCAACTCCGATCTGAAACTGCTCCAGGCACGAGCTGCACGATTTGTATGAGTTGTGGTTGCAGTTATGCAGCTTTATGTACACCACTGCTACATTACACAGAGGACTTTACATACATGGAGCGTATCAGAGGCTGCCCACACACACCCACACTGAAGAGCCAAGCTTCCCCACCACGCAGCTACCCGTCACTGCAGCAGCTCAGCAAGCACTGACGTCAAGCAATGTTGACGAGTAATCATGATCTGGCACATTTCTAAATGGCAGCTGAGACCGAGCTGCAAATCTTGTGCATCACTTTTATCTCAAGCCCTATCAGCCCTACAAAGGCTCTCACTAACACAGTGCACGGGGTGCCAGCTTCCAGAAGAGACTCTGAAACCCACCTGAGTTCCTATTCCTGCTTTCACAAGGGCCTGTAGGGACAGGACAAGGGGGAATGGCTTTAACCTGACAGAGGGGACACTGAGGTTAGACACTAAGAAGTCCTTCACTATGAGAGTGGTGGGACAATGGCACAGGGTGCCCAGAGAAGCTGTGGCTGCCCCATCCCTGGCAGTGTCCAAGGCCAGGTTGGACACAGGGGCTTGGAGCAAGCTGCTCTAGTGGAAGGTGTCCCTGCCTGTGGCAGGGGTTGGAGCTGGGTGAGCTTTAAGGTCCCTTCCAACCCAAACCACTCTGGGATTTAACATTATCATAGCGGATATGCCCACATCAGCACAATTCTAACAGTAACCTTATGAAATGCAGAAATCCATTTATTCAGCAGCTTCTGCTGCATTCATGACCTGAAGTGTTTAGCATGGAAATACTTCTGCTGCAGAAAGAGAAACCACCACCAGGAAGTTTAAGGGTTAAAAGCTCCTCTGCTGTTCTGCTCCAGGACAGAAGTCCAGCACACGCTGAGGGCTAAAACCCTTGACTGCAGTGACCTGCTCCTTCTGAGGCAGTATTTGGACTAACGCAGTCCTGGAGTTAACGGTTGGACTTGATCTTAAGGCTCTTTTCCAGCCTTCCATGGTTCTATATACAAGTCCAGTTTTGTGGAATGCAAAACTGTGCCAAGAAGGGGTGTTTCACATACTTCTGCACCCTCCCAGGGCATGATCAAACACTCCCCTGTTCCCTCCTCTACACTCAAATAGCAACAAAGGGGATATATAAAAGCTCTGAGACAGTTTCCCACTGGGATAAATCCCTCCAGTCCTGTTCCAGAGCTCTCACAGGGCAAAGACAAGACTCCTCATGGGTACAAACAGGGTTTAGAGGACGTCCTGTGACAGCAGATCAGTCTTACGGCAGCCATCACCTCACTACCACCTATTTTCAACAGACAGCTCTTCCTCTTCACCCTCAGATCATCTTTTGAGCACATGGTCACTGACCTGCCGTGTGTTAGACACCATGCATCCAGCAGTGCCGAGCCACAGAAGTGACCAGGAGGACTGGCACGGACCTCAGAAACTGGGCTGGCATTTTCCATCCCAAGTGAAAGAGAACAACAAAAAGGAGGGGAAGATAAACCCAGGTATGGCTGGGTTGGTACTTACTGTTGTCATAGATGGGGTTGGAAATCAAAGGGGGAAGAGCTAAGGTGTAGTTGCCGTGTTCATCAGGGAGGAAAGCTTGGAAGCAGAGGCGGACCACGTTGAGGTCGTACTCGTCGATGTTGTGGAGCTGTTCTTCAGGCACTGAGCAGCAGGAGGAGAGACAAGGCTGAGGGTTAGACACCAAACCCTGCAGTGATTCGTTAACAAACCCCCCATCAAAGAGATGGCAAAAGCTGCCCATAGTCCCTGCTAGCTCTGTAGGGGCTGCAGGAATAAACTCCTTCTATACAACAGAACCAGAAGCCTTTAACACTTCATCAGTCGAGGCTGAACTGTCCTAGTTCTCCAGCTGTTTCTTGCCTATGGTTTCCTCACCTTGCCTGCCAGACCAGTTTCATGTATCTGTAGTTTGAAAGTCATTCCCGGAACATGTTTCTCTCCTGTTTGTGCATGATAAAATTGACCAAATGAATGCTGCTCCCAGAGAGAAATATTTCACCATGAAGAAGCTCTGGGACATAGGTGAGAGTTTACCACAGCAGAACAAATAGTAATATCACTGCTTTCCTCTAGAGATTGAGATGGAAAAATAACCAGAAAGACAGTTCTTGGGGCAAGAACGAAGCTGAAACAACACAAACCATCTCCCCGAACCATCAACATCTGTGTCCCTTCTGTACCTTTGAGAAGAGTGATCAGTGCCATCGTTATGATGCAATTTGCTAATACAACAAGCAAACCCTTGCTGGGAAGAATCCATTCCCTTAGCTATACTGTGTAAACCACAGTAATGCATAACCCAAGCTCAGCACTGCAGTTTTGTTCACTCTTCCACCTAATTTTAATCTCAAGACATTGGACCTGGTGTGTTATATTGAGCATTTCATGTACCCCTGGCTCCGTTCTGGGAAAAGCATCCTCTTGGAACACGATGCTTTCCTTAAGGTCTGACATTAAACTATGACGTTGATATTGGGTGCTGGCAAGATGAGAAACTGATTTAATTTCATTTAAGTGGAAGCACTGATAATTAAAATCATTTCAAGCGTCTCTCCCAGTTCAAGCACAGCGAGATGCTCCCCGCAATTACCTAAGTGAGCGTGTGCCAAGTCACCAGATGACAACTGCTCGAGCTCGCTCCTCCCCTGCCCTTTCAGAGACCTCTTACAAGAAGAGGAGATTAAACGTGCCTGTGATAAGAAGTGTGGGGATCCCACTGTACTGATTACATTGCCCTGCTCTGACCTTTAGCGTTTATCACAGGCTTGGTCTCCACCCTGCCACGAGTGGGATTCCACAGTGCCCACTTGAAGGATTTCCTCCTTTTACCTTTTGAAAGTGTGCAACACGAAGGGCACTGGGCCCAGAACACTTTCCACTGGCATTTTCAGCTCTGAATAGCTCAGGTTCTCCTGGTCTCTACTGCAAAAAGAAATCAAGTCACCTTTCGCTTAATAAAAGAGGATCCTCAGGAAACGGGTCTGGAACAGAAACATTTGGCAGCCTCAGCAGCACAACCACCTCTTGATCCAGCCCGGCTTAGAGAGTAAAGACAGACAAGTGTGCTCCCTGGACCATGCCTTGCGGAAGGGCTGGTCAGGATCTAAACACTGCTTTGCTCCAATCAGCTTGGCTGGGTCTAATCCATATCAGAGCCCCATCCCTGGCAGTGTTCAAGGCCAGGCTGGACACAGGGGCTTGGAGCAACCTGATATAGTGGAAGGTTGGAACTGGATGAGCTTTAAGGTCCCTTCCAACCCAAACCAGTCTATGATGATCATGGCAATTGGTTCCCATGGACACTCTGGCTTCCATTCCCATGTTGTATTAGCCACTGGCAACCACATGGACCCAGCCAGAATGCCCAAGCAGTGGTCAAACATCAAACCTCTTCAAAATGAAATGGAGCACAGAGATTGAATACCTTTGTCTAGGTCAGCTCCCTGCAGACAGAAGCCAAGCACAAAATCTGCATCTGGCTTTTGCATTCTGAATCAAAAGCGGTTGCATAACCAAGTCTCTCATGTTAAAGCAGCACAAATAACAGCAGACCTAAAGCTTAGAGAGAACTCTGTAACTGCAAAAATACACCAGACATGGAGAAAATCAGTGATGCTTCTGTTCAAATCACATCCTACACTTTCCTATCCTATTGCAATTCCCAATCAAACTGTTTAACCATCTGATTTAGAAGAGTTGTGGGGTTCCCATAAGGAACCCCATAGTTAACCACAGCCATTGCTTTGTAAATCCTCTTGCCAGAATCCTGGCAGGACGTCGTGATCCACAGGATCACTGTACACTGTCACAGCAAAACCACCGCTCCTGCTTTGCATGCTTACACATGATCTTCAACTATAAAAACCAGTAGTTTGAAAGAGGAAGCGTTCAGTGAAGAGTGATTCCTCTTGGGCTATTTTTAACCAGATGAGAAGAACACAACAGGGCACAAAAGGAGAACAAGACAGTTGCAACTCCATCGTGTGACGACAGCCTTAAAAGAACAGGCTGGATTCCGCGTTCGCACGAAGCTTTCATCAATTCCAAAACACGGGACAATCATCCAAGCAAAACACAACGTTGTTATTTTTAACAGACATCTAATCCTGCTCCCTCTGAAGTCGGTTTGAGAGCAGCCACTCACTTGAACAGCTGCTGCCTTACACCTTCAGGTTATTAAAAGCAAACAAAACCGGGGCAGACAAACACACTGAGTAATGCCTGGAGTATGGCCGGATGGAGGATGCCCATGGCATTCAGGGCTATTTCACCAACTTCTGCACAGGAGCACAGCAGACAGGGTTAAACCTGACTAACCTGAACTTATTAAAGTGAAGAAACCCTGTCGAGGAGGTTGGGAACAGTACGTACTGGAGGAGGAGAGTCACCATCACACCACCGCTCCATCGCCCTGTGCAAGCTCCACTCAACCAGCTCTACTGAACCCAGTGACGTGCCACACGTGGAGCGAGCAGCAGATACGGTAAGAGACGGGCTCAAACACAACGTATGAACAAAAGGAAGAAGTGCCCTGGCTTTGGCAAGGGTTCAGCTTCCTCTTCTGAGTGCTTCTCGCTGTGTGGTACCACACCTTGCTGGCTTCGTCTGAATCCAACCGAAAGAGGTGGAATCCAGCCAACAAGCTGGGTCTGCTCCTGGGATGGCCCCGTCTAATAAAGAACTAGCCTCAACCTGGCAGAAATGCCTTTTCCATAGGTGTCTATGCAAACAGGAGGATATGAAGGGATGTTTCCAAGCACACCTCTTACAAGGGGATGGAGAGCTTTCAAAAGTAACACCCAGCAACTCAGACACAGAGAAATTAAAGTGATACTTTCAAAGAATTTAAATCCTAATGTAAATATGGGGCATGAGGCCAAAGAACAGCCACAAAAACACCACCAACACAATGGGAACAGAAAACCGGCCCCACTCACCGGGATTCTGGGAACAGGATTTCAAAAGCAATAGCTGGCGTTACAAACTCGGGCAGTATTAGCTGGTCTGCACCTCAAAGGGGATACAACAGCTAGTAAATCCTGTCTTTATCAATCTGTGTACAACTGCTGAAAGAAACACTGATTCCCCACCTTAAAGAAATGATTACCTTTGAAATCATTCCCTAATCCATTGGAGTAATTCTCTAATCCATTATCTGCTAACATGGGAAGAGACTGACACGGTCCCTGTGCAAGGAGGAAAAGAAACCACCCGACCATGTACAATCCTGAACTGCTTCCAACGCGAGCGGCTCACACCGGCTTCGGGTTCGGGTTGTCCCCATCGCAGAGATTTCAGCCACTAAGGTCCAGAGATGCCCCACGATGATCTTCACCATCCAGAAAGGCCAACGAGATACCATTCATCTGGGGATGCTACCAGGGGATTAAGTGTTTGCTCATGAGGTGGTGCTACAGGGAAAGCGAAAGTTTACGGTGAACGCCAAAGAGAGGTGGTAAAGTATTTGGGGTTTTTTGACTGATAACACCATACCTGATTAAACAGCAGATCCCTCACCCCCCACCCAGCTTCTGCAGAATGAGGTCAGAGACCTCTGCGGTGGGTGGTGCTGGAGGCACTGCAGCATCTAAACTTAACCTGCATGGAAACTTCCAGTGCAAGCGATGGGCTGTGACACACACACACACACACACACACATGCAGAGGGCTCGGCTGTGAACTCCATCTGCCCTGCACAGGGACATCTTGTGACCTTCCCTTCCCAGCGAGGGGACACACGAGCCGTGGCACGTCTCCAGCAAAGAGAATGACCTCCCACAGACAACAACACTGCTTCACCAAGGAAACCTCGGAGGAACACAGACCATTAATAACCACCGTGAGCTGTGCTCTGTCTCTGCTCTTACGCACACGATGGTTTTTAATTGAGGGGTACGCTGGGAGCTGGGTTTCACCTGAGTGATGACACAGACATGGTTTGCCCCAAGCATTTTGCTCCTGGAGCACAAAGATACCCCCTCAGCCCTGATACCAACTGATCACAGAATGGTTTAGGGTGGAAGGGACCGCATCCAGTCCCAACCCCTGCCACAGGCAGGGACACCTTCCACTAGAGCAGCTTGCTCCAAGCCCCTGTGTCCAACCTGGCCTTGAACACTGCCAGGGATGGGGCAGCCACAGCTTCTCTGGGCACCCTGTGCCATTGTCCCACCACTCTCATAGTGAAGAACTTCTTAAGGTCTAATCTCAGTCTCCCCTTGGGCAGGTTCAAGCCATTCCCCTTGGCCTGTCCCTACAGGCCCTTGTCCCAAGCCCCTCTCCAGGTTTCCTGCAGCCCCTTTAGGCACTGGAGCTGCTCTAAGGTCTCCCCTTCAGGAGCCTTCTCTTCTCCAGGCTGCCCCAGCCCAGCTCTCTCAGCCTGGCTCCAGAGCAGAGCTGCTCCAGCCCCCGCAGCATGCTCACGGTCTCCCATGGACCCACTCCAACAGATGGAGCTCAGTTGAACTCAGTCTATACCAGCGGTTTTGCATAAAAGACCAGCTCTGCCCAACCTTCCATTTCCAGCACTACTCTCACGCTGGGCACAGCAATCCTGTGGTGAACCCGACCGAGGAGCTGGCCTGGCTCTGAACTAACTTGCCAGCAGAAAAGAGGAAAAACCTCTTGTTTTCGGGCGGTCGGTTCCCATGATCGCCAGTCTTGGCGCAAAGACAGCAGTGGAAGCAGACAAGAGGCAGTGGAAGGAAGGACTGAGAACCTCTTGCACTGGTGGTGCTGATCTGTGCCAGGTTCAACCAGTCAGGTCCCTCTTGGTGCTGGGGGGTACATTTTGGGTGCAGTTTACTCCCCCCAGCCTACGTCCATCCACACTGGAGCCCAAGTATTTAACTGGTGTCCCCTGCAGATGAACTCCATACAGCAGAAAAGGACCTCACCTTCACGTGCTGCTTCTAAGTGAACTACCATCATGGAAGTAGAAAGGGAAGAGCAGATGTCCTGGAGTGCTGCTTGTCCATCGCTATCAGAAGCAGAATATGGTGCCCTCTTTGAACCTGGGCTTTAGCAACCGGCCGCATCCAGCTGCTCAGCCACACAAACAGAGGCACAAACCCCATCTACCAGCACTTGCTGAGAGGCAGAAGCTGGGAACAAGGGGAGGGAAGGGCCACGGCAGCGCTCTGTTCCTCCTCCTGATACACCCATGCCGGGTTTATGCCTCTGTGATGCATGAAGAGATAAGTCTCAATTAATTCTGCAGGAAAGAGAAACCTTTGCCCGTACCCATAAACACAACGTGTGTCAGCAGTGCTCAGTGGTTTAAATAAAGCAAGAGCCTTGTTATTGGTGCAGATGAGTGAAATCCAGATGTTAACCTACAGTCAACGAAAACCTGAACTGCTGTGGACACGTTCCCTTGTCTTACAGAAGAAACACATGGAACGTGGAGGGCCTGGCCTCATGTAAAGGCCACGAACTGGGAATACAAATGACCACTTGCAAACCTCAGTCCTGGCTCTGTCTAGACAATGTTTTTGTGAACCTGGGCTCTTTTCCTGTTTGAAATTCAACCTGAAAAAGGTAAAACTGGGACAGATTTAAGCAAGTATGTACATCAGCCTCCAGAGATCTGTACCACATCGCTCAGTAGATCCTGTTCATAGTAAAAACACCACATGTCAGGGGTTTTTGTGTCTCACTTGGTAATTCTCATTCTTAACTTACTGCACACCTTTCAGCACAAACAGCAGGAAGCATTTGCACAAGGAACGAGATAACAAAGGGCTCTTCCAAAGGTAGAAGCTAACGTTGCATTAGGATCAGGACATTCAGCTTTCCGAGCGGATTTGTTCCGTGCCTCTTCAAAAGCAACTCACTCTTCCCAAGATTTTCACCTTGGGAATTTAGGTGGGAGGTTACAAATTGGTTTAATTTAAGGACGGAAGTTTAAGGTTTCTCATAACATCCCTACAACTGCCTGACAGGAGGATGGAGCCAGGAGGGGCTGGGCTCTGCTCCCAAGGAACAAGGGATGGGACAAGAGGAAACGGCCTCAAGCTGCACCAGGGCAGGTTTAGATGGAGCTGAGGAACAATTCCTGCCCCAGAGGGTGCTCAGGCATTGGAACAGGCTGCCCAGGGCAGGGCTGCAGTCTCCGTCCCTGGTGTAGATGAGGCCTCAGTGCCATGGGTTACTGGTGACCTTGGCAGTGCTGGGGGATGGTTGGACTGGATGATCTTGAAGGTCTGTCCCAACCCAGCTGGTTCCATGATCTGAGCCATTCCCTGCAGAACAAGTGGCCCCGGTGAACGTCCCCAATGCGGGCGACTGCTGTCAGAGCACAGGGGCTGCTTTAGGAGCAAGGGAAGCTGCTGCTGCTGCTGCTGCTGCTGCGGTGAGCGCAGGAAGCGAGCGTGGGGCTGAGCCCGGCGGAGGCGGTGCCGGGGGTGTTGTGGAGACGGTGACGAGCACAAAGCCCCCGCGGGTCAGCTGCCGGCGGGCGGAAAGGGGAAGCGGGGAAGGAAGGGCTGCGGAGGCAGCTGGAAACAGCGCGCGGTGCTCGTCAGCAGCGGCGCAGGCACGGGAACGGGCACCGAGCTCCAGGGAAAGCCGACCTCCTACAATGGGTTGGGTTGGAAGGGGCCTTAGAGCTCATCCAGTTCCAAGCCCTTGCCATGGGCAGGGTTATTTACCCCCTCCTGATCCAACACCTGAAATATGGCAGTTTCTCCAACTCTTGGGAGCCCGTTTCCCTAGGAAAAGGTTGGTCCTCAATCATTGCTAAATACAGTTTGCCCCCAAAATTTAAAGGACACTCTCAGGGCTTTTCCTCATTGATAATTAACTCGGGTTGTTATTAAGTCAATTGTTGTCTCTCTGTCAAGTCACACCCACCCACAAAAGCTCTTAACTGAGAACTGGCTCTTCTAATTGGAGTTGGCTGTACATCAGACAGTGCACGGGGAGAC
The DNA here is from genome assembly GCF_033783945.1 of Neopsephotus bourkii. Classification (NCBI taxonomy): domain Eukaryota; kingdom Metazoa; phylum Chordata; class Aves; order Psittaciformes; family Psittacidae; genus Neopsephotus; species Neopsephotus bourkii. Next base: position 4,198,211 of record NW_026901735.1, read on the forward strand.
GGGGATAGGGCACAACTCAACAGCTACTCAAAAGAAAACAAACACCGTAGAAAGCAGACGTGGACCAGCTCCACTGGAGGAGTAACTCTGCTCCTTCGATGCTATTTATATCATCATCATCATGACAAGGAGTCCTAGTTACTGTGCACCATCTCCATGGCGTGCTCAGGAATGAGAGGCAAGCAAGAGTTCTAGAACTGGTCAGCTTATGAAAGGACAAAAATATATGGATGTATATATGGATGGTAGATAGATGGATACATATGGATGTACTTTGTGAACACAACAGATCACAACCCCGCCCAGCGATGGTGTGGAACAGCAGCTCTCTCTCTTAAACACGGCTAACCCCAGAGGGTCAACCTGAGTCCACATCATCCCACCTGCGTCCTACTGAATTCACACACTCTGTAAAGCCTACACTGGACTTAAGGGACAAGAGCTACCAACTCTTATGGAGAATTCACTGTGGAACAGCCTTACAGGTATGGCTGCAGCACGACTCTGATCAGACAGCTCCAGCAAGGGACACAGCACAGTTTGCAAACACCAACTCCTGATCGCCCAGGGGTTCACAAGTAGGTATCAGCTGTGTCAATAGCATAGGCAAGACGGCTGGAGAACATGATCTTAAAGCCCACACATCCTGACCAAGCAACTTCCTACTGTTGCTGATGACGACCCTTATTCAGTGCATGTCCATACTGTATACTCGAAAGGATGACACCACCCTTTTGTGTTAAGGCTCACTCTCCCTTTGCACCCCACTTGTCTTTGGCACCTGGGCTTCCCTGGAAGATGAGAGCCCCTTTCACAAGGAACACAACTTTGTGGACCCACACCTTGCTCTTCCTTCATCCCTCACTGACAAGTAATACCCACGCTGGCAGGCTGGAGGCATTCTGCATCTGTTAATAGGGTCAGCACTGAACCTCTGCCCTGAAAGAAGGCTCAGGACAGGGACTGCTTATTCTAGAAGGTGGGAAAGAAAAAGCAAAGACAACCAACACAAAAACACCCCGAAGGCTGCTTTTGAGCTCCATGAAATTCCTTTTATGATGCTTATGCAAGAAATGAGTAACACCAACTTGCGACCTGCTTCGAGGATGCACCTAACTCTGACATGTATCTCCAGATGCCTTTCTGAAGACACACGAATAAAGCACAATGCAGGATGGACACAACACAGCCTGGAGAACGCAATGATATTCTCCTGACCTTAAAAAACAAATTAAAGCCGTACGTAAAGCTTTCAATCTTATCAAGCAGTGAACATCACAGTGACTGCTGCTAATGAAACCCTGCTCTGATCAATTAAGTACACCTATGCTCCTGTCACCAATCCTGTTTTATTAGACCTCGGTCCTTGGCCTTTCTGGGCTCTGCTTTGTGTGGGACTGCCCTGGAGGCTATTCCCAAGCAGCTCTGCTTTGTGCTGACACGTTAGCAATGCCGAAAGGCAATTCCATAGGCTGGGGATTGCCAGCGGCCCCTTCCCAGCACAACCCCTGCCAAGAGCAGGGAGCTGCCCTGTGTGTCACCCATGCGAGGCTCTCCCTGCTGCCAGGGCAGGGCTGTGGTCTCCTCCACTGCTGGGCTGGTGGGAAGCAGCCCCGGCTCTGCCCTGGTGCCTGTAGCAGCCCCATAATGATCAGTGCATTGGGAGTTATGTGCCAACACTGTGAAAATCTCCTCTCAGAAGGCTGTAGTGAAGTGTTTCCTCACTATCACACTCAGCAGTGCTAGGAACAGAGTGAGCTATGGGGCGGCTAAAGTGTCTTTGGTGAAATACAAGCACACAAAAGGTTTGTTTGCTGCACAACATCAAGAGAAAATGTCAGTGCATGTTTTACTTATGGAGAAAAAGAAAGCCAGGAGGGCTGAAGAGAAGAATTCCCCTTTTCTGTCTGAAATCAAGGTAGCGCTGACTCAAGGTTAACACAATTCAAACCCTCCAACTGTTTTAGTTCTGCCGATGACTGAACCCATGTAACAATGGGTTTTTACAGATGCTGTTTTGTGCACACAATATCAAACCAAGGATTATTGTATGGACGAACCATCAGCACCATCAGCCTGACTCCAAAAGGCTGTTCTACAATGAAGAAAACACCCACAACATTTCTCACTCTGTAATAACTTCACCAGGCTTCTTTTCAACCCAATTCAGGGACAACTTGATGATCTTAAGGTCCTTTCCAACCCTAACTATTCTATGATTCTATGTGTTCTGAAGCAAGCCAGAAATCCAGCTCCCAACTCTCTAAGAAGGGTCTTACCTGCATTCAGCAAGACATCTGTGAGTATTAAAAAGCATTTGGAAGATCTTCAAGTTCCTGCACGCTTAAGCAAATACCCAACTGCCTTAGCTAATAGTTTGGGGGTATTTATGCTTGACATCCAATTCCTCCCAGTTGAGCCTGTGTGCTCCCCACCCCACCTCTGCATTGAACTTTGCAATTCTAAGGCTGTGGGATGAATTGGTTCAACAAGTTGATCTGAGGGGAAACCACTCTTTGTGAGCTGGTTTCCACTGGAGCAAGTTGCTGAGTCCATGTAGCCTCACAGTGCAAGGTGTGAGGAAAGTAGTAGGAGTGTGTGAGCAGGGATGGAGGGAAGAGCAGGGTGACTCGTTGAGAGCAGCCCACAGATCAGCCATCATGTACAGCTACAGTGGGTAGAGCCTTACCGGTGTGGCTCTGTAGCAGCACAATCTGCCTCAGACTTGCTCAAGACCAATACTACCATGGAGCTCCTGAGTGCTTCTACCAGCTCCTGTGCTCTAAAATCAAGTGAGGAGCAGCTTCGAGGAGTCTATGAGCTCCTGAAGTGCCTGGCTGAGGGCTCACAAACACCAGTGTTCAAACAACAGAAGAGATGGGACTGGTTTAAGCTGTTGCACAAGCGATGCTAATTCAGTCTTTCAATCTCAGAGCTGCCCAAACTGGGGAGATCTGATTCCCGAGACACGTGTGGAAGTTTCCAGGGAAGGTTTCTGCTGCTATCCCATTGCTGCTGTCCAAGCAGCAACTCACATTGCTGCTGGGGATAAAGAGAAGAGCAACTATCCAAAGAGATTCACCACGTTATGACAATGCGGGAAGCGTGGGAAGGACACAGGAAGGGCAGACCATTTTCTCCCCGTTCTGGAAAAGATAAAAGCTGCACCACAAAAGCAAGGGCAGGACAAGCAGAGCCCCACCAGCCTCACAGTGACCCAGCTGATGTCCACTCACCATTGAAAGGGTTGATCTTCTTGGAGATCCGTAGAGAGATTGATTCCTTCAGGTCTTTCTTCTTCACACACTGAATGCCCAGATTCTGAAAACTGAAGCACATGCGGCAGCGTTTCAGCAACTAATGAAACCTTCACAGAGTTAATGATCGTTAATACAAGAGTTATTTGCAACATCAAACTATTCCACAATGAAGATTACCACTGTGCGGTCTCATGGTGTGAGAAGTGGGGAAAAAGCTTAATTGAGAGAAGGGTGTAAGAGCTGGATGATGCGGGAATAGCAGTGAAAAATACTACATTATAATTCTAGATATATATTCTTTATTAAATCTATATAAAAATACCTAAATATATATTCTTAAGACTGTACATTACTGTATCAAAAGTGATACTCTGCAGTACACCTACAGAGATTACACAGTTAAATACGGGATCTCGTGTAATTTATAGCGGCAATTACTTTTGTTATCAATAAACGCACTGATTTGCATTAGTTCAGGATTTTCTCTCTCCTGCTTTTGTACCAGGGAATGTAAATTTCAAAGGCTGTTTTAAAGGGGTTTTTTTGAAACAAGTCAAAACAGGTCTCTAAACCTGGCACAGTTATGGAAAAGTTCTGAGGAGCTGCAGCTCTTCCTGATTTGCATATGAGCGCAGGTCACCCCGATGCAGGAGGTGGGGGGAGTCCCAGGCGAGCTCTTGTTCCCACATGGAAAAACCATGACATCATCAAAGCCGAGTGGATGTAAAGCAGGAAGTAAGAAAAAATGAAAAGAGATGGCTGTGTTGCATGGGGTTACAGTGAGCGCAGAGGACGGGCGCGCCGGCAGGCAGCCTTACCCAAGCACCAGCTATTTCCGTTCCTTTGAAACTCCACAACAGCTCTTTGCTAAGCCTAAATGCCTGAAAAAACACTTTAATGCACCTAAAGGCACTCCTTAATGCACCTAAAGATACTTCTTTATGCATCTAAACATACCGCTTGCCCCTGCCAACATTCTCAAGAACAGTTTTACACTTCTCTGCTCTGAACAAGACTATCCTAGCATGATTTTAAGTTTAGTTCCCTTAAACTCCCTTCCCTGTGCCAAGTCCACTCTGTCCAGAGGTTCCCAAATCCTCTGCATTCAGGCTCCACTTCCAGATCCTTCATTCACTAGTGGAATGTGTAAGCTTCCCTTTGAAACCCAACAGGATAACCCGGAGGAGAATAAAACGCAGGAGCATCTCATAGCACTTTGGTTTTATATTGTGGCTACTGACATGCAAGATCTGTACTGTACCTTGAGGAACAATCCTATTTCTGTCTCCCCTTGTGGACAGTAATATTTTAGGGCTTGGTCACAGCACATTTTACTTTTTCTCATCCTTGGTGACAGCACCTATTACCTTTTCTCCCCCAGAATACCCACTGTATTCCGTAGATTCAGTCTGAAGCACACATCAAGGCTACGAACAGGCTTAGCTCCCTATCACATCCCCAGTGCCAGCCATCCACCATAAATTACAGATATCAAGCAAGCACATGCACGAACTGACCCTGAACAAAAGCCCTACCCAGCTAAAACAGACCTAAGAGCCATCACCCTGCATCATTTAACCACTGAACCAAGCCTCTCCTGAGCAACAGCCAGGCCCCAGCATTCTCAGGTTATAAATGATTCCTCCACCACGTGCTGTCACAGCGAAAGCGTCTATTGAGCCATCAGTACAGAGGGCTGGATCAGAGGAGGAACTGTCAAGAAGCTCAGCACGGCTGCGGGGTTTCACATAGCCCTGGCTGACAGGAAGCAAGCGAGATAACGAGAAGAGAGGGAGAAGTAGGAAGAGAGAAGAAACATGACAAACACTTAAGATAAACCTATGATATCATCCATGCAGAGGGACAGCAACCTAGGAAGGAAGAATGTGAGTATACAGGAAGTCACACATGCTCCAACAGCCATGATTTTGGCTTGATGTTTTGGCCAGGGAGGGCTCTGGTTGAGTTTGGGCAGCAGTACAAAGATCATCACGCCACATGCAGAACAAAACACTTTGTTCAACCAGAACTACAGGGGGAACTTTGAGCAAGCAGGAAGCAGAGTCGTTACTCAGAGCAGCCCCAAATCTGGGATTAATAATTCCTCTTCTGCAGGAAAAAAACCTCAAAAAACAAGTAATAAATTGGAGTCTTGCTCCACTTGGGATGCTCAGCAAGAGCAAACAGCCAGAATCACTACCAAGAGACGACACCTCCTGCTCACTAGTATTGTATGAAGCTTTTCTCCAACGTGGACTCGAAGAGAAGAATGTGAAGACTGAGTCACCAGCCACAAAAAGGAAAATGACTTTAAACATCCAGATCCAATTACGGATCACACTGGTCTTTCATCTCAAAGCAACCAATGATTTGTTAAAAATGAGTGTACCGATGCTGGAAACATTTCAAAGAGAATGTTTCGAGCCTCCTCCCATCAATGTCAAGCTCAGTGGAAGCTTACAGCTTCACATTATCAATAAGGGGAATGTAGACCACTCACTGTTTTGTAGGAAACCAAGAGGTTTATAACCTAAGGATATTGAGAAGGATTCATGGATACAGCAAACAATCACAAGGGTCTTAACTGATGAGCCACAGCATTATGTCAAAGAACACGATCTGATGTACCACGAAATGAAACCAGTATTTGCAGGTAAAGTCTTTGCAGAGCATCCCTGCACATTTTGGCATTGGAGCTTCTCTACAGGCTTGCCTCATCCTTCCACACTCGGCCTTGTGCAACAGAACGTCAAGAGGAAAAACAATCAGTGTCTTCCTGTATCCGGTGAACGTAACGTAACCAGACAAGGCGTTGAGCAATCAGGCTTTTCTGCTTCAGATTAGAAGGCCCAGAGCTGAGAGCAGGAAATGGGATGGGCCAGGACACAGACATCCTTTGACTTTGGGTGAGGAAGCTTGATTTGAGAGAAGAGAAAGGAGAAGCTGGTGAATGGATGGCCAGAGGAAGGCGCAAGGTCCATTGACAGCTTGAGATATTCACAACTGCCTTTTAGACAAGGTTAAGGGAAGCTCTATTTGCGGGGAAGCCGATGAGGATGAGGTTGCAACAATCAAGGTGGTGCCTGAAGGGACAGCCCTACCTTTCTAGAGAGGTGTACCAGTAAGGGAAAAGTAACTGGAATTACATTTACTAATCCTTTCCTACCGTTTGCCAAGCAGGATAACACTGTGAACTGAGCTAAAAACAGTAAAGTAATAAAACTGTTAGCATCTGTAACAGCAAGAGATAGTACAGTCAACGTGCTACATGTCACCTGAATACATGACAGCACATCCATGATCACTTGAGCCTGGGCTGTACGTTGAAGAAGCATCTCCACTACTACAACTATTTATTTCACCATCAGGCAATCATCATCTTCAAACAGAGTGTGCCTTCAGTCCTTTAATAAGTGTTCCACTGACTAAACCCACATAAATGCAGAGTAATTTCACTAACATCAACAGAATCACATCAGCCTGAGAGCAGGGCGTAAGAGCTACTTACACACTGAAACATTTACCTCGTTTTCTTTCCAGCTCAGTTACCTTTCCCCCAGAGCAATAGCCTACTTCCAGGTTTACTGCATCACAAACTGGGAACCACAAACAGGTTGCCAAGTCTCAGTTCCCCTCTCAGGCAAAAATCACTCAGTATTTGTTGCAGTTTCCTCTGCTTTCACTATATTACATGAGACTTGGAATACTGATGGGAAACGCCATTCAAATACAACTGGATTTTAGGTGTTCTTAATGCCCCTCTGAATAGCCCTGAGAAGCACATCTCATACACAGCCTGAATCCTCCTTCTCTTCCCTGCTTGCCCTCCAGAGCCCAGCCTGAGCACAATCTGTACTTTCACTCCAAGAAAACCCCAACCCAACCAGCAACAACAGTGAGAGCTACTAACACGTTCCTAGATGTGTCACAGCCATTATCTTCTAAATGACATGATAATCAGCCAGTACAAACTTTCTCCACCAGTTTCCAGAGTCCAAGTGTAATTCCCAGGGAAGATGGGAACTTCCCTAATCCCCGTGAAGTACTAATTCTAATGCTGCTGTTACCTATTCTATTACTCATCATTTTCACACGTAGGAAAGAATCAGGCCCAAGAGTAATAAGTGTTACTGAAGAAGAATACAAAAGCAAGTAAGTGGGAGAAAGGGAAAGGAGACAGGCATTGGGAGAATGGACAAAGGAAAGGGTGTGAGGAAAAGAACAGGACAAAAGAGAAGAACTGAAAAGGAAGTAAATACTTCAAAGAGGGGCTGCCCTCTCTCCAAGATGGATTAATAAACTTCAGCAGAAACAGCATTCCAACAGCTCTTTTACTCACTGGTCAGAGGTTTAAAACGCAAGATTAGCACAGTTAATCGAACTCCCAAGTAACATCACTACTCACGACAGGACTCGCCGCTCTGGTCCAAACTCTGCTTCATAGTAGCCATCTCTGCAGTCTTTCCCAACCAGGTCATGAGGGTGAGGCTTGTAGGGTTCATTCTTCGTTACCAACGTAGTTCTTATTTTGACTTTTCCAAAGTAGTTCAGAATCTGCAAGAAAATTGAGATGTTTTCTAGATTATAGACATCAGGACTAGTGAAGTCCCCACATACAGGGACATATTTCATTATCATATCTAGCCTTGCAATGAAGGACACAACATTCAACATAGGCAACCACATACAAATGCTTTCTGAAGGATGAGGCATGAAGCAACCTGGTTTAGTGGAAGGTGTCCCTGCCTGTGGCAGGCTGTTGAACTGGATGAGCTTTAAGAGCCCTTCCAACCCAAACCGTTCTATGATTCCATGGCAGGTATAGCTCCAAAGACCTTATGAAAACACTCCTAAAGCCTCAGGGATATGGATATTACCTGTGCATGGAACACTAAAGATTGAAAGAGGATCTTAACAGATATAGCAGACATAACCCCCTGTGAAGGCTGGGGTTTTAATCAGTTCTCAGTTGGATATTCAACCCCCTATTCAAGAAGGAGGGCACTGAATTCTCAAGCTCCTACTAGAGCCTTCACAGCAGTCATCAACCTAATTCAATGCATGTTTCTCAGGTGCATAAAAGTCTTTCCTCACGCTGACAGCTACCAGTGAAGTCACCAAGGGTTGTGTGGGTAAATGAAAAAAAACAAGAAAAGAAAAACAGTTTGGCCTGACTTGTTTGAAGCTTAACAATTGAAAACACATGCAAGACTTGCTCAGGCACACGTTTGTGCAGAGGTGAGCTCTCCTCCTGCACTTCCCCTGCCCTGTAACTAAGTGTTCCTCTCCTCATTGAGCCCTTTCTTTCCTCCTCCAAGGATCCACCATATATCCTTTCCAGCCAACATCTCAAACTTTTCACTTGACCTGTGCTCTTCTAGCTTCCATTGTGTTAGCTTCTTCAGTCTCCAGTGTGGCTCCTTTCTTGGCCTTCATACAAGCCATCATTACTCTTCATCTTTAAAATCAAACTTCCATCACTCCTTCACCTTCCTCAACTATTACATCATTTCTCTCTCATTTCACACCCAGTCCCTTGAATCTGAAGCCTGATCTGACCACTTCTGATTCCCCAGTTCCTCCCTGATGATGTTCATCATAACCACACCACGAAATTTAATCTCTTCCTGGCCTCTCTGTTCTCATCCTCATTGATGTTTCCATCTCTAGAGGGGACTCCCCTAGCAACTTATCAGCACTAAAGCCTCCTACGGGCTTCAGGGAGGCAGGAATTCACCTAGAAATCACCTGCTATTGGTAACAATCAGCTCTGGCATCAACAGTCACCTCTGCCAGGACTGCATGGCCACCTACCCCTGTCCCATCTTCCCTTTGGGATCAGGCTGACCTTCATGTGCAGCCCAGTCCACACTAAGAGGAATTAAGGACTTATCTTGCCCATTCAACTTGTGCCCTGACAACGCTTTAGGCTGAGTCTTTGAAAGCATCTACTCTTGCCAGCAGACTGCGTAGATCAAGTGGTAGAGTGCTGAAAAAGAAAGAGTCTGGCAAGATCTCCATTTCCTGCATTCCATAAGCAAATCTGGCACTGTGGTAGTCAAGGGGAGGACCTTCTTGTTTGCTTCCTTCCCTTCATAATTCTGGGTTCAGGCCTGGAGCAGCGTCCATAGTTGCTTTATGTAGCAGAAGCTCAACACAACTGCCAATACGATCTTTCCCAAACTCTCCCTTTTCTTAAATAACCTCTATGACTCAGCCTAAAACACCTCCTATTTTCCAGATTTCACATCCTCTCTATCTGGGGTTTTTTTGCTGTGATTCCAGAGACTCCATCTTTTGGCTCTACTTTTTATTCTACTTGCAGGCACTGCAAACAGATACACAGCTTCTATTCCTGGGCACTGTCACATACTTCCTGACGGCAAGCTCTCTTCACTTCCCATTTATATTTGGGCTATCTCTTGTAATCTCGTCCCTGACAGACTTTCTCCAAACTGAAAGAGATCAAGGAAACACCAACTTAAACTTCAAAGAGGTAACCAGAAATTCTTCTCCCTTACCCTACTTCTCTAGGGTCTCTGACACATTCCTTTGCCCCACATACAAAAGCTACCGCCAGATTGCTTCTATTCCACCTTTACTGCCTGTACCTTGGTCTCTGCTTTGATCATAGCTGCTAGGGCTACTCTGAATCCCTTCATTCTGGATTTCCCAACCTCTCCATAATGCAATCACCCTACTCGTCTTCATTGCAGATGCTCTGACCACGTAATTCTCCTTCTTAGCTCATTTTAAAACTCTCTATCCTCTTTCTAACTCCATATCCTTCGTGGTACTTTCTTCTGCAGAGCCTGATCACCGAATCACTGGCTCCAAGTCACTTCTTTCTTTGCTCAACCTATACAAAGTGCCTCCTTTCATGTTCTGCCCAGCAGCTTTTCAAAGCCTTCTTAAACTTGGAACGCAAACTCCTTCAAAGCTCTCCCAAAATTCATACCCAAGTCACATAACTAAGAAACCCAAGCGCACAGACAGCAAACGCTAATAATGAAGGGTTCCCAGACAGTGAGTAACTTCACCAAGTCACTTCACCAAGTGTTCCCTCTCTACCAGCACTTTGTAAGCTACCTCTACACATTCTCCTCTCTGTGTAAATCTGAAACAAAAGCTTTTAATGACTCTTTTTCCACCCTGTTGCAACTACATCTGCATGCCAAGGAAATAGGGACAGCCCATGAAATTAGAACTATTGACTGCACCGAGACCAACACACAGCCACAGCACCAGGGTCGCGTAGCTCATAGATAAAAGCGGTATTTACCTGTATGGAAGGGAAGGTCTTGTTGTTATCAGTACTGTGCTCTCCTGGAATGCTGCCTGCTGATCTCCCCTCACATTTGTATCTGAAACGCATGCCCCTTTGCCTGGGTTGCTCGAAAATTTCAATGTAGGGCTCAGGGCCACCTGAAAACCAAAACATTTTCAATGTTAGTATACACTAGAGCTTAAAAGGCAGCAGAAGAGAGAGGAATTACTGACATTACCATCTTTCCCCTGGGTCTATGCTCTCAGACAATCTGCTCTTCTATTCAGGTACATGCACACACTGAAGGTGGGGAGCAAAGGGAGAGAACAGATTTAAATGAAGCCTCCAGGTATCCCTGCCTTGTAAGTAATTAGCAAACTGCCACTCTCCCATCTCGCCTAGAACTTAGCTTCTTTTAGCTATTAGAGAATATGTGTGATGAAAGAAGATTGTCTACAACAGAAAAGCAATCTGTAGTTTGAGGGAATAGTTGGTATTTTTAATTATAATACACTTTTAGGACTGGCTGTCCTCTCAAAGCACAGGTAGTCTCAAAGAAAAGAACTATGTTCTCTTAAATCTGCTCTGCAAGTGAAGATGTTGAATTCATTGATTTAGTTCCTATTATAGTGAAGCAGAAACTGTGCAAATTATGCAAAACAAACCAAAACAACCCAAACCTGTGGGTTGAAAACCATCACTGTGAGCTCAGGAAATACCTCATTGCTGATACTGAACTCTGCATCCTGAGCTGGTCGCCTCCCACAGGGCTAACTTCTAGTTCCAGTTACCTCCCTAGACAGCAAAACCTCAGTAAAAGCTATTGGGCAGTTGTCAAAGAGAGGTTTTCAGGAAACACAAGTGATAACCAAGAATAAGAAACAACTGACCTCTTAAACAAGGAGGGGCTAGAAAGACATTAACTTGGCCAGATGATGTTTTATTGCCAGACAGTAACAAGCTATTAAATATATCTCGCTGAGAACATCAAACAGGATAGTCAATCAAACAGTGACAACAGTGGGATGGCATGTGAAAAACAAACAACAGAGGGTAAGTAAATATTGTAGATGTTGAATCATCGTGGTGCTGCACGATCAGAAGAACGTAGCTTATGGAAATATCTACTGAGTTCTCTGTCATCTTCATATAATAGCATCCTACTCAAGCCAGGTTGAGCATCACAAACAAACATGACAGGCAACATGCTGTGGGAAAGCACTGAGAAAAAGTGCTTGGACTTCAACATAATAAGCAAAATAGTTATTAAATATATTGGAAGTGCTAAAAGGGTGAAAGATCCCCTACTTCCTTTTGCCCAAGGTCTGTATGGGCTATGAGTCCACAGCATATGAGCTTTGGCAAAGAGATGGAATCCAATCTTAACTCCACTTATTATGGAGGTTTATGGAGTTAAGCTTCTCTTCTGTTGCACCTCCAATGGTTTAGGTATACGTGCCAACACAAAGCCTGGGATTTGTTGATTGCAAAACATTTCCAGTGCTGCAGCAGTTCATACTCAAAGTAGGGAAGCACTACCCCCTAAAAGATAAAGTAATTAGCAGAGAAGGGATGGAAAGAACTACATCTCCAGGACATCACCTGGGTCCAACTTGAATGCACGCTTCAAGTGTAACATACCTGCCTACGGCTGTGGGAAGGCAGCATGTGAAAGCAGCTCTTATGCTGGAATTGCCTTAACACCACATGCCTTTTCAAAACCTGAATGCCTTTTAAAAAGGCACAATGCACTTCAACTCCAGGCTGTGTTTGGTGGCAAACACTTGAGAACCATGGTTTAGGGCTCTGTATCCCTCTCCAGCAATTTGTCAAATTGTAGTATCTAAACCGATCACCTCCCATCACCTTAAATACACCTTAGCCATTGCTCTAGGTTTACTTACAAGGATGGTCCCTTTCCTAGACATTTCCCAGACATTACCTAACCCTCCTTCAGATAAGCTTTGCATATTTCCTCTTCCTGGAAAATAAGCAAGTCCAACAAAAGGGGAAAGGGGAACAGGCACTGGTAACAAAAACTAAGCCTAGAAATGACATAAAGCTGGTTTCAACAAGAGAGTAGAAACCAGAGCTTCTCATGAAACCAAGCCCATCCACCAGTGTATGGCTATTTAACACTTAGATTTACGTCTACTATTGTATTTATCAGCACAGCCCAGTGGCCCAAACAGAGGAGCTCTGCCAGCAGTGAGGGGTGACTGTTGTGCATCAACTTCCCATTGCCAGCAGGCAGCCGAGGAGAGAGAAGAATCCCTCCTTCCCATTCCTACCTAACGCCGTACGTCACAAACACAGGCACAAACCCATACACTAAATTAAAAATCTACTTTGGAAGGCATAATGACAAAATTGCAGCAAAGTGCCTACTAATCATCCTGCTCGGGAGATGCTCACGCTCACATAGCTGCTAACCAGACGCACAGGACACCCACGTACATCACCTCTCTGTCAAAACCAGCCTCGCCGTTCGAAACTACTACAGAACGCAACCACCTCGAGTCTTTAACTCTCTCTGCTTGAAACAATAATTTCCCTTCACGCTCTACTAATGCCTTATAGAGGGCTTTTTTTCTCTCACCTATTAAGTTAAAACCCTGGGCTCAGTGATCTTTATGGGGCTGTGGTTGAAACAAACGGCATTGAAGGCAAACCCACTGCTTAACTGCAGGTGTGCTTGTGGGAAAGTAAAGCTCAGTGACGCGGTAGCCTCCAGAGATTAAACATTAAACTTGGGGTTACCTTGGCTCTATTTAAGAATCACGCTATCATCTCTATTGAGACTATCGGTGTCATCGTGTTTTGTGTGGAGAGGAAACACACAAAAGGGTTTGTGTGAACCGAAGGTACTATCAGCGCTCTGCAGCAAACGGAGGGTTGCTCAGGGTTCCCTATTTCTGTAAACCAGCAGTGCGCCTGTGAAGTGGCATGGCTTAACTATGTCACAATCTCTCCTCACACACACAGCTCTCAGTTCCCACACGGTTGCTAAAGACCTGTCCTCTTCAGGTCGTGCTGTGCCTGTCAAAGATGAGCGATGGCAAAGAACAAACTCTCTTCTGCTATCTCTAGGAGAGAACTGCGCAGCCACACATAGCACCCCCCTGCCCACAACTACTCAAAGATGCATCCGAAATGAAGAAAAGCAGAAACCCAGCTAATCCTTCAGCTAAGTGCTTAAGAGCTCATTTTGCATTCGTAATTAATGATAATTGCCTACACACACGCTAGCAACAGACACACTGTTTATACATATTACATTATACATATTACAACCTGCCTCTTGTTCTGTTTGTTATAAAACTGTTTATTCCCTCTGTGCCCTGAGTGCTAAACACTACACTGCATAAAATACAACTACACTAGATAATTTAAGAGCATATAGGAGACTATTGTTGCAATTAGATACACAAAGAGGATGAGTAAAAGCAGGAACAGCTCCAAGAGTTCACCGGCTTATGCTCATTGAAGAGCCAAAGGCTGTTTTCTTCTTATCTGTTTTGAGCAACACAAAAAGGAACAAAAGGACAATCCCAAAGCCTCCAAAGAACACTCCATCAGACCTCTCCATGCTGAGAAACCCAGGCTGGGTTAATGTTTAACACCGCCTGTGCACGAGGGAGGAGGTGCCAAGCAGAGCACCAGTGGGATCAAGGGTTGGGATGCTCCGTTTGGTTCCTTTGCTCAAAGGAAGCAGGCTCTGGAGTAACTACACAGTGTGTATCACAGTATCACAGTATGTTAGAGATTGGAAGGGACCTCAAAAGATCATCTAGTCCAATCCCCCTGCCGGAGCAGGAACACCTAGATAAGGTTACGTAGTCCTCTCACACATCCAGGAGTTCCTGTGAGCAGACTCCAGCGACATCAGTGTGTGTGAAAGCGACGGAGCTGTGGCTCTTTGTGGAAGATGTGAAAGTATAACCCGAAACCTCACAACCCGACACCCAGATGGGAGCAGCACTGCCCTTCAGCTCTGCTGTCGCTGCTGTGTGGGTCACCGGTGACTCTGCCTCCTCCCCACAGCAACAGCCCTGTCTGAACAGCAAGATCAGACAATCTACGTGCTTACAACCTTCTGCAGCACCCCAGGCTAAAACGAGAGGATAGGGCACGATTTGTTACAGCACATTCCAGCTCCATCTAAAGTAACCGGAAGCGTAAACATCTTTGTTTTAGAAAGCCCTGATCTACCCAGAATCTGCAGTTTCTGTTGCTCCAACAGAGACAAACTGCTCCTGAACTTCCTCTTTACCAGCGTAACATTACAGAACAGCAACCAAAAGAGAGGCAAAAAAAAAGCCAACTACAAAAGCTGCCTTGTACCAGGAAGTTATGAACTTCCCCTACTGAAAAATTCCTTATCTGGTTCCTAATTACACCGAAAATACATGAAGCCATGAAGAAGAAAAAAGAAGTGTGACCGCTCAGTTTTGCCATTATAAAATACAGCGTCACGTTCAAAACAAGCCTCCACAGAACCCCAGCGTTGTGTCGCCCTGTTGACAGTTCACACACCTATGTATTTAGCCAGGGTGAAAGTTGATCCTTTGCTAAGCAGTAACAGCACACAGCGCTCAGTTCCGAGGCTGGAAAGCATCATTCCCTAGAAATACTACTCTAATTAACGCTGTCGAGCCTTAAGTTTTGGGGCTGTTTTTAAACTCTAAGAAAAATACTAAAGAGGCACCTGAAAGGATGCTAAATTCGGTTTAATTTAGCCTAAAGAAACTTAATTGTGCTTTTTGTTGTAATTAGTGTATGATCCCTTATCTACGTTACTTTGTATTTATGTCATCTCCGTTTCTGGTTCATTTGCATCTCACAGGCAAGTTCCTATGTGAACGGGATCCTGCCGAGTTAAGTCCCTTAGCCCTGATACGAGCCCTATGTGCGTATTTAACACCTAAACACTTTAACAGCACCCTTTTAAGCCTTAAAGGATCCATTCGCAAACACAAGAGCCTCGTCAGATCTTGTCGCAACAACCCCGGGATGTTTCTTCATTAACTTTTTCCATCAGCCTACTTAGCGAGCTCCACGGAGGTGGATTTAAAATCAAAAGCAGATGCTGGGGTGATGGGTAAGAGCACTGTCACCCTCTTTCGCACTGTTACTCACCCACCTCTGACTGCCTTCGGGCTTAAGTCAATGGTGGAAGAGCAGAAGCCAACCAGCCCTCACAGCATAGAAATAAGAAACAGCCCACACTCGGCCTTTCCTCTAGAGAAGCGATCGTTTCTTTACCAACGCAGTCGCAATAACGAAAGGAAGGGCGGAGGGGCCCGGCTTTCCGCATCGCGATGGGCGCAGCCCCAGGGGCACCGGGAGGTGCGGGGCACCGGGAGAAACGGATCCGCTCCCACCAGTACCCCCATTAACACCAATATCCCCCTGCTCCCCAGCACCACGGCCCCGCTCACCCGCCATGCTGACAGCCCCGGCCCGGCACGGCTCGGTGTGTCGGTCGGTCGGTGTGTCGGACGGACGGACGGGCGCACGGTCGGTCGGTCGGTCGGTGTGTCGGTCAGTCGGCCCGTCGGTGGGTCTGTCAGTCAGTCAGTCAGTCAGTCAGTCGGTCGGTCGGACGGACCGGCGCACAGACAGAGCCGATCCCTCCGAGGGCTGCGCCCTTTTCAGGGGGAAATTCCCGTTGGGCGGACGGACGTGCGCCGCGATGAACCGCCCCCCGCCCGCCCCCGCCGCGCCCAGCCCGGCAGCAGCGCTGGGGACGGAGCGGAGCGGAACGGGGCGGGGGACGAGCCCCATCGCCCCTCCCGGGAGGAGGAGGAGGAGGAGTAGGTGAAGGAGAAGCGGAGGGAGGGCACCGCCACCCCGCCGCGGAGCGGTTCATCCGCAGGACCCGAGGTGGGCAGGGGGAAAAGTTGTGATTCCATTGGGCATCCGGTACACCCAGAGCGCAGCAGAGCTGACTGGAGCATACAATCAGCTGGGTTGGAAAAGACCTTTAAGATCATGAAGTCCAACTTTGGCACTGCCAAGGCCACCACTAACCCATGGCACTGAGGGTCTTGTCTACACGGTGTGTGAACACTTGCAGGGACAGTGACTGCAGCCCTGCCCTGGGCAGCCTGTTCCAATGCCTGAGCACCCTCTGGGGCAGGAATTGTTCCTCAGCTCCATCTAAACCTGCCCTGGTGCAGCTTGAGGCCGGTTCCTCTTGTCCCATCCCTTGTTCCTTGGGAGAGGAGACCGATCCCTGACTCACTACAACCTCCTTTCAGGTAGTTGTAGAGAACATGATTGTTCCCAGCAGCTACACGAGCTCATATTCCCTACCCTCCTGCTCAGCACACTTTCTCAGCACCTAGGAACCTTTGCAGCATCCCTGCACAAAATGGCTTGGGTTGGAAGGGACCTTAGAGCTCATTCAGTGCCAGCCCCCTGCCACGGGCAGAGACACCTTCCACTGGAGCAGCTTGCTCCAAGCTCCTGTGTCCAACCTGGCCTTGAACACTGCCAGGGATGGGGCAGCCACAGCTTCTCTGGGCACCCTGTGCCAGCGCCTCAGCACCCTCACAGGGAAGAACTTCTGCCTAATGTCTGATCTAAATCTCCCCTCTTTCAGTTTAAAACCATTCCCCCTTGTTCTGTCACTGCACACCCTTGTAAAAAAACCCTCTCCACGTACCTTCCTCAGTCCCTTTAGGTACTGGGGTTACATCACCCGTAACACCCCTCTTTCCCTCTCCGTAAGCCCCTAAAGACCATGCTCTCCTGTTACCCCTGTTCTTCTCAGTTGTGCAGGGCCTGGTGGTCACACGCAGGCAGCAATAACAAAACTATACGTACTGTGGACAGACTAATATGGAAGGGAATGAAACACTCATCAGCTACAAGCTGATCAAGTCACAACAGTCAACTTAAGATCCACCTAACCTCGAGAGCACTCTGAATCCGAAATACAGCTCACAGCTTGGACCTGACACAGCAAAACCAAGTGAAGGAGATGAAAATGGTGGGATCCACCCCACAGCCCCAAACTGGGATCAGCTGGAGGGGTCAGTGACAAGCAGATGTAGGGGGATTTAAATGCCTGTAAAGAGAGGAACACAAAGGAATGGCAAGCCCACACCTTGCTGTGGTTACAAGACTGCATTTGGTTAGCAATAAGACCTAATTATATTTTTATCCTTAAATCTTTACTCTGGGAATGCAGTGCACTGTCCTGTGTGAAAATATGGTATCCCTGAAAAAGGAACATTAATAAAAGCCTCAAAGAGCACTCCAGCAAGGTACGTAACAGACAAGGGCTTTTTTACTTTTCTTTTTCCTACTATCCAGCAAAGATCATTGGGATGTACAGGAACAAACCACAGCAGAAAACACTGTTCTATAACCCCTTAGTTAAGCAGAAGATACTGCCCAATGCTTGTTAACCTTCCAGCTCTATGCTCCATCTCAACTTAACAGGGCTTAATTTTGGCCAGCTACCATCAGATTTCCTATAAACAGAAATCCTCTTTCTTCATTCCACAAGCAAAACTTCCCTTATTTAAGATTCAGTTGGTCATACACTAGGGTGGTTATGGCCCTCTCAAATTTATACCTGGAATCAGGATAGAAGGATCCGGGGGGGCACACAGGATAATCAGGATGTCTGTGACTAGCTCTAGGAGATTAAAGGGAAGAACAGCGATGTTATTCTATTTGGATATTATGCTGAAATAATTCCATGGTTGTGGGTTAGTTTCTTGCCAGAAGAACATGATTTCTCATTTTCTTTCCCACAAAAGAAACTCCTGAGAAAGGCACAAACCAACAGTGCCCTAAAACTATGAGAAATTAGGACTAGATCTGTGTGTCCTCAGGGATTTCTTGCATTCCCTAGGACTGATGATGTAGAACAAAGCAGGGAAGCGGTTCTCATACTCTAAATCCAACTTAGACTTCTCTACACGCACACAAACACAACCCCAAAGCAGGCACGGACAGAAGACCTCACACAATCGTGCCTGCATCCAAAACATATTGAAGCTCATGAATGTTAGAGTATTAGAAGCTCCTTCAGGTTTCTCAAGGCAGTTTTGGACAGCCTTCATTCACAAGCTGGAAGAGCTTGGGAAATGCTTCCAGTTTGAGGGCATCCCTGCAGGTCACGTGGGTGATCTGGATAGGATCTTAAAAGGGAAGGATAGGATTTTAAAAGGGAAAAGGATGCTATTCCTTTCAGCTACCTGAAGCTGGAAAAGCCCCGGGAGGTTATTACCCAGGAGCTGGAGTGTGGATGTGAGTTTTGGTTTCGGATGTAAAGCAAGTTCTCTGTACAGCCATATGAAGCAACTAGACACTTTTCCTTTCACATCTTCAGGCTGGTTTGCAGGATCTCAGGTATAAACTATGGCATTTCAGGAAATAGCAATTTAGGTACTTCTCTAAATACAGTCTATACCCCAGTTTCCCATCTACTTCTCGAACCCATTACGCTATTAAAGAGACACAGACCAAGGCACCTGGGAAACTGTGCTTCAAAACAGCAGTATCTACTCATTTCTTCTTGAAGGGCATACAGTCTAAGCTGATGTGAAATCAAGGGCAATATTCCAGGCAATACAAATACCATGTTATGACTAAAACATCAAGAAACATTCCCTATTTTTCCCCAGTTCTTTTGAACTCTAACAGTGCTTGCAGGAACAGGCGACTCAGAGATAATCCTTGAGACTGCATGTTAGAAATGGAGGCATTATCTCACATACGCACCAGGGTCTATGGTACAAATCCATTCTTGATATTGCATTTAAGATTGGGATGGGTGGGTTGCACTTATAGCATCCCCAAAACTTTAATTCTATACCTACCTCTTCCCTAACATGAAAACAACCTATAATGAAATTAGTGGAAAACCAACTGTATGAAGTGTTTCCCTGTATGGGACCTATAAGATCCCGTCATCTCAATACACAGAGACTAGATCTGGCTCAGGAAGCCCTTGAACAAAGTTACTGGAGGAAGGACTGTGAGTGGAGATATTTTCCTGCCCATTTTTCTCTCTCCAGCAGCAGCCATAAGCTGATGCCCAGAGAAAAGCACAACGATGTTTTAGGGACAAAATGCTCTTTTAGTCTAAGCCCACCGTGGCTCTTTCATAATAGCTTCATGTTCCTAAACTACAGCAAAGTTCCACGGTAACAGAGAAGCCTTCCCAAGCCAAAAGCAAAAACCTAAGCAAATTGAAGAGGCCTTACTCAACTTCATGCAAGCATACAGATAGATCCTGTAGAAAACCCCTCATACAGATAAAAACCCCCTATACAGATAGATTCCTGTGACTATCCCATATGCGACTTCTTTCTGCTGTGATCCAAATGTATGGCACAGGGATTATCCCGCAAGAGTGATGTATGTCAGCTGGAGAACTGCATCAACTGCAGCAATGGGAGTCACAGAAACCTGGTCAGCAACTGGCATGAAGGGTAAAAACATGTCATAACTTTGGGCATATGCAGATCTTTGCAAAAAAGCAGGAAGGAATTCCCCTCCCATGGCATTGCATAAGAAAAGCCAGGTGTATCCCTATTATTTTTGTCAGCTGACTTTGGCTACAGCCAGAGGCGTGATACCAGAATTCTTAGACCAGTTTGATCCAGTGCTTCACTTCCTGCCTTCCAGTTAAAGCGAGTGCTCTAAGATCCCATTTTTCTCCATTATCAAGTCCAAAGTCCTCCCTCCTTCCACTAGTACAGTTAACCCCTGGTCTGCTGTAAGGAATTAAGCTTCCTGCTGTAGTAGGGAATGTCATGGGGCCAGAAAGAGGAGAAAAGGGAGAGAATTAAACACAAACCCCCACAACCAAAGCTTCCTACAGCAAAGGACTGTTTGACACGGTATTTGTCAAGGCCAGGATGATGGCCTTTTCATGGTGCTCAGCACAGGCGTTGCCCAATGAAGGGTGCTAAAGCCTGCTGATACAAAAGCAGCACGGGCAAACTGTTAAGCCTTTATTTCCTGTTCCCAGCTATCTGTCTTAGATCAAAGCAAAGCCGCTTGTCACTGGCCTGGTTAAGCTGCCAAGTAGGCACTAAGGTCCCTTTAGAATATGGCTCTCCTCGTACTGGGAATAAAAGTAATAAAATCATTCACTTCTCCCCTTATGGACTAAAGTTAAGCCCTGTTTCCTTGTGCACTGTACCTCAAGCCTTGCATACTCCTCTGATTAGCAATTTGCAGTCCTCTATGCCCTAAGAAACTTCTCTATGCCTTAAGAAACCTTTTGTTTGAAGTATGTTCTTTGTAATCTCAAAGGCCTCTTAAACATAAACACTGTCAGGCCTTTTGATGGTTAAGGCTTTTGAGCTTATTGGTCCTGAGGAAGGTTCTAATGCAGAAGCCATTCCAAGAAAAGTTATGGCTTCCAGATTAATGATAAACTCAAAGGTTGTTCCAGCCATTCTGCTGGAAGCGTTCCTGTCTCATGCCTGGAGTTTGTTTGACATAGAACAATGCTACTCTGCCTCCTCTCAAAACAGGGTGGAGAGAAAGGAAATGCTAACAGAGAAAGGTTGGTCTTGTGGATAAGGCACAAGGCTATGATTCAAGAGGCTGGAATTTGGCTCTTGGCAAGTCACCCTTTCTACTCTTAGGCAAGTCACTTAATTCGCTAAGCCTCAATTTCCCCTACAGAAATCAGGCAAGGTACTTCCTTGCTCCCACACTTCTATGTTATTCAATCATGATGCAACTTCTTCAGGGGATGAACTGCTCATTGTAGGAAACGGCCCATTATAGGAAAGTGCCGAGCACAATAAAAATGACAGTTCCATGAGCACTTCACTGTGGCACTGTCAGGAAGAGGCACTCTCCCCTCTTCCTCTCCTTACCTCCAAG
Source organism: Neopsephotus bourkii (assembly GCF_033783945.1). Lineage (NCBI taxonomy): Eukaryota > Metazoa > Chordata > Aves > Psittaciformes > Psittacidae > Neopsephotus > Neopsephotus bourkii. The sequence goes on from NW_026901735.1 coordinate 4,219,604, forward strand.
CAGCTCACCTATGCTGCTGCAAGCACTCCTTTGGTGACACGGGAGCTTGCTTTAAAGTAACCTGGAGGAAACAAGAAGATTGGCTTTCTGCTGGTTCAGCTTTTACTGAGCCAGCCATACGTACAAGCACAGAAATGACTGTGCCAGCAGCAAGCAATGGGGCGGCACCAAGGCCAGAACAAGTTTCTCAAAGGCAGCTTTGGGCAGAGGTGACTGTTTCCTGACGTGCAATCTGTAGCACAACGCTGTGTTTTTACTTTTGAGGAATTGATTGAGTCTCTGTGAAGTTTCCAACTCACAGTTCATCCTTCCATCCTTCCTTCCTAGAGGCAGCTTTCAGAACCATTCTCAGGCACCTTCTCCTTCACCTCTCTCAGGTGTTTCCTAACCCTTTCTTTGCATTCCAGTGCTATGAACACACACCAGAGTTTGGGAGCTGCATGGTTTTAACATAGAAAAATCGTTCACATTTATTGGCAAGCAAAGTAAATATGAGGAGTGTTTTCTTTTTCCACTGTGCCCCATGAAAGCCTCACATGACAGTGAAGCTGATCTAATAGACAAACTACAAACTTCTTCCTTACACCACAACTAAGACCAACCTGATGCAGTAGTGCTCTAGGGAGAGGACTTTGGGAAGAGATGAGCTCAGGATGAGCATAAGGAGCTAAATCAACCAAAACCAACCTTTTTCTACCCAAAATCTATTTTTCAAATAGATTAGCTCTACAAGCCAGATCACTCCTGGTGGTACAAACGGAAGCAATAGAATTCCTCTAGCTGCAGCCACAAAAAACAGGGAGGCAGAAGGATAGATGGGAATCATCCCTTTGATAACAGTGAGCTACTAGCGTACCTTACAGTACTATTAGAGTACCTATGTGTAACATGAAAACTACATACTGAAAAAAAGATAGGCAACATACGTTCCCATTAATTCTTCTGCTCCCCAAAACCCCAGCACATACCAGCCAGCCATTATGCACTGGATCCACCACCAGAGGACAAGAATTGCTCATCCGAGGTTTTATTACAAAACTTCCCTTTTTCCTCAGAACTCACACAGTATTTAGGCTACTTAACATCACCTTGGGCTTCAAGAGTCTCGGAAGACCATTATCTGCAGCCAATACTGAAGAGATAAAAAGGCACATTGTTTCAGTACAGCCCCACCAGATATATCTCCTTTTAATTTGAAGCCTTACACCTTATTGTTAACTCTCCAACCCGATGGCTCACATAGCTCTGACTTGTGCAGTTAAAGGATAACACCCAGGAATAGCCGAAAGTGACACCGCTCTTCAGACTGTCCGTAAATACAATAACACCTTCTGGGAGCAGTTATTGCATGAAGTCCTCCTATGTATGCAAAGCATATCTGCAGTTTGTGAATTAGGCAGCTACTCATCTTATCTGGACGGGCATTAGCCCTTTCTACAAAGTGCCTGGGGCTGTGTGTCATAGTGCTACCTCACTGAGCAGTCTCCCTGTTGGGACCTGATCAACACCGCTGCTTCACCCCACCTGAACAGTTAAGTCTCCAGCCGTGTCTGTTGGGACTGTGTGTGCGCATATACACCCAATTTACTAGTATGCTGCAATAATACAGCTTTACTAAAAAGGGCAACATCCTAGTAAGGGTATAATTATTAGTCTGAGCTTTCTTAATGACAAGGTTGGGCAGCCTTGCTTTCTCACGCCAAGCAATGATGGGTTTTGTTATTTCACAGTCTTGTTCATTTGGCAGTTGCGGCATGACTTGCAATTTGGCTTTTAGGACTCTGGGGAAAGTTCAACGTCCTTTTTGTAATCAATGTAGTGGTTAACCTCTCATAAACAATACATTTGATAAATACTCGTTCATCTGCATTCCACTTGTGAAGCACAACATTGCTAAAAATAGACAAAGTCCAAACAACACCCTCCATGTTTTCGGTGTGGCACACTGTGCCTTAGGTATAGTAAATATGTCAACCACCATGAGGCTCAGAACATGTTCAGATGCCTGGAAGAAGCACTTTTCTCTATGCTAGTAAAGAATATACATGTCAATCTTCTGACTTTCATTTTTGATTAAAAGGAACAATGCGCCAGGAAGAATAATAATCTATTGCACAATACACACTGAAAGGATTGAACAGGGGTTTTGCCCTGTGGAGTGGAAAAAACAAATCTAGACACATAGCCTGCTGAATGGAAACAAAACAGGCATGAAGGGAGAACTGCCACTGCAAGCTGCTTCTGGCAAGTCAATGCAGGAACCAGAGGAAGGAGAAGGCCTAACCCAAGGAAGAGATGACAGAAATGAGCTCGTGGCAAGAAGGATTGATTAGAATAAGGCCTAGAGCTGGCTAGAAGGGCAATGTCATGTATAAAGCTGAATATAAAGAAAAAGTGACTGCTTAATGGAAAGGGTCCTTAACATGTAGATGTAGAAAAGATAAATTATACATAGTAAAGCCACCGATGTTGTAGTTCCATTTCTGATCAGTCTCCAGTGAGATTCTGGGGTGCAAGCCAGGTAGGTACTGTTGAAAATCAACCTCTTGAAAGATCTGTTTCACAAAGACTGGGACAGGTAGTCACAAAGCTAATTTTTTCCATTGCACTAGCCCCATGTAGAAGATAAGCATCACACCCAGTATCAAAAGGGTAAGAAGAATGAGGGAGAGGATTTGGACTAAAGTGCCTGATTACTGTTCTAGTGACCTTACTCCTGGCAGTCACATCAGCTTGTCCTTTAAGGGCCTTGATGCCACTCCCTCAGTGACCATGAGTAATACCATTGGTTTTGCGGTGTCTTACTAAAATGCCCCCTCGTGGTCACAATAATGATTTCCTGAAAGGGCATGCAAACTACTGCCTTCCCAGTAAATCTCGCTACATCTGCTTCTAGCAGCTTGTCATACTTGTGTGGTTTCATGCTCCTCCCAGCATAAGAGGGTAAAGGATTTTCGTGCATGAAGCTCTAGTCTCTGGAGCGTCTTGAGCTCTCACCTCCAAGAAATCTTGCCAAAGATAGCTGGCTGTGCCTTTTCCAGCAGTTTCCATTCTGTATGATCTGCATAACAGGAAATAAACTGAAAGCAAAGTTCCCACGTGAATTTGCAAAACATTTCTGTGAATCTACATAATCATTTGCTTAAAAGAAAAAAAAAAGCAGACAAAAAAGCCAAATCTATACATAGGTCTGTTACTTTTTAAAACACATCTATTTCAGGTTTTGTTACCACCTTCTCTTACCCTAGATAGGCAAAAACCAGCGAGTAAACCTCAGATTTAATACCAATATACAGCTTGTGAGATACCAGAGACTCATAGTTTAATAAGTGAGCTACAAAATCTGCACGGATGCTGCGCGGTTCAGTAAGAAGTGAAGTCAAGTCCAGCTTCACAAGAAGCAAAGGCCACTAAGGAGTGAATTCTGCAGCGGTTCTGGTTCCAGGAGACTCGAACATGGTAATGGCAGAGAGACTTACACCTGCATTCATTTATATTCATTATGGTCCACACCCACTGATAAACAGTTTGAAGAGAGTCTGTTGCAATTCAGACATGTGTACTGAGACCTGATTCACTTCCAGATGCTTTTACTGCTGCAAGTCTTTCAAACGTATCAGGCCAAGTGAGACGGGAAGTCCTAGGAGAAAGGTCCTGCTGCAAGAAAAGCCTGAATTACAGCTTTCTTTACAGTGATCAGCTTGCTGACAGATGCCATCTTGAACATTGCTGGTACTACCCTGTTTCACCATCTTCACCTGTTTCCTTACTCTATTTTTCAACTCCTAGGGCTCTGGGGCAGTTTGGGGGGATTGATCATCCTGCCTCCACAGCACAACAGGGTGGTCTAAGACTACAGCTCCTTGGCTGTGTGGCAGCCCCATGGTCAACCTAATCTCTTGCTTGTTTAGGCATGTGGTAACGTTTACATACTGTTACACAATCCCTCTGCTTCACAGCAAGCATATATTGTGTTTATCATATACTTTAGCAACCAGCTCTACAGGCCAGATTATACATAGTTTGATTCACAGTGATTTATCCAGTGGTACATTGACTTCTTTTGGGGGGTCTCTTTGCTCTCTTACACTTCTGCTACTAGTTCTCTTCCTCCAACAGTGGGCAGTGTCAATGCTCTCAGGGTGCAAAAAGCCCCATAAGAAGTAAACCTGGAATAATCACAGTGTTTCTTCCAAAAATCCACATCATTCACTTGCTGGATCTTTTAGAACTGGGATTTATATTCCTTTGACATACCTTAATTACACACGGTATTGTTTCTGCTTCCTGAATATGCCTCTTTAGGCTTCGATGTCAACACAAATACTGGTAGAGGGATGCAATTATAGCACTTTCGCTTCTGCTAATAATCCCATGACCTACGTCACACAAACCCTCTGTGGCAGGTGACCCAGCTACTACAAACTTGGTCAGTTCAGGACTTCACACTTGCAACACGGTTAAAACCTCATTTGCAACAGAGCCCTGTAACTGGTCAAGTGGAAGCCATGTGACCTGGTGTGGCTTTAATTGTAATGTAGACAAGGCTTTCATTTACATAGGCCAGGACTAACACATACCTCTGCTGTAATGCCAGAGGACACCAGAAACGTAGGAAGTTGAGAGAGGAAAGAAGGCTGCTTGGGTAATTTACTCAGACAATTACTGGCTCATCATTACTATTCCTGCTTGGAAGAATGTTTACTACTGCCCCTAGAAAAAGAATGGCAAGAGAAAATTAAATATACAGCTGAATGGAACCACAGAATAAATTATATTTAGCATAGCAATTAGAGTTTCTTCCAGACTACATGTATTAATGAACAGCCTATACTTGTGTGGTCAACAACCCTGCCTCATGAATGTCTCTGTAATTAATTTGAAATAACAAAAACCAGGGGGAAATAAATGCAGTGTTGGTTTTGCTCCCTTTAACAGTTTGGCTCCGGTGATATATGCAAAGAGTTGATGCACCACAACCGATGAAGGCTCCAGCGAGGAAAGAAGAGGAGGACTCAAGGATACTGGAGATGAAGGTGGTGGCAAGAACCTCCTAAAGTGATAAAAACCAAATTGGTTATGGGTTACAAAAGCAATAAACAGCAAAGTAGCCACTGCTTAACAGTCTAAAGGTTGGGTTTATTTTCCCCCTTTCCCCTTAACAGCAACCGTAGCCACTCTATTCTTGAGCAGTCCTGTCCAGTTCTCCTTCTTTTGCAATATCCTCCCCTCCATAAGCCTCTAACCCACAATTCTTCCAACTGTTACAAATGACACTGGCTGTGTTCCAACCCAGAGCTTCCTTATGCAGTGCTTTAGGAGCAGATGTTTGGTATCTTCATAAATTCCTGTTCTGGTGGAGGGGGGCCAGAATTCTCTGCTGCTCCTACAAGAGTGTCTCCATCTCTGCTCGTAACACGCTCAAACAGCAGAGACGAGTCAGTCATTCCCTATATCCCTTTATCTTGGAAGATGCACACTCCTAAAGCAGGGCAGAAAGGCTATGTCAGCTTCCCTCAGCTGAGTGCTTCTTCAACTTTTATTTAAGGGGCTTTAAGCAACTCATTAAGCAATAGCACATTCTTTAGCTATGAAGACACACTGTGCTTGTTCACTGCTTTGGTTACAGGAATAAGTTTATTAATTTGGGGCCATGCAGTTAATACATTCATAGCAATACAGTACAGTTAAGAGTCAAGAACCCCACCACGCACCTCTTACAGGCAAAGCTCCCATTTGGGTTGACTGGAATTTTGGCTGAGTGATAAAAATACGCAGCCCTGCAAACACAACATTCATTTAAGTATTGTAAGGGAGAAGGCTACCAGCAACTTGCTGTAAACTCATTCATTCAGACAGACAGACTATAGCAGTTCACATACAGCACATTCGTTATTCAACCAACTCGACTCGGTAGCTACAACCCTTTCCTAAATAAAAGGGTTTGGCTTCTGCTAAAGCCAAGAGCAGTTTTTAACAGTGGATCTAAAGGAGGATAACTTTAGGCCTAAAATGCATGATAACAGAGTCTGATAATATGACTGTGAATTGAAGGCAAACCCAAGGCAACACTGAGGTCTTACACTGCTCAGCCTTACAGTACTTAACACACATCTTAAGGATTTGTGTTTAACCAAGCAACACAGCCTCTCCAGTTCATGCAGTTCAACATTACTTTGTGATACTTAAGGCCTTTGTGGCTTTAACACATGACCTTAAGCATGGAGCCTCCTATGCTGAAATGGTATCATGGAATATCCAATTTTTCACAACAGATGACATCATACTTTTGCAAAGATTTACTCAATCACTTCAGAGACACATTCATCTTCCACATAGGAATTCTGGTGAGATGCTGCAGCAACTCTTCAGCAGCAGAAAAAGGTCTTACCAAGAATCTTAATGAAGGCTATCTAAAAAGTCATCTTTAATTCAGCCAGAACTCTGGTATTTTTGCCTTTTTTCTTTTATTTAGGACATACTTTTAGCATCCACTCATTTCCTGTGGATACCAGCAGTAAATCCTTAGAAAGCATGTCACTATTTTGTTGGGTTTCTTGTTTGTTTTTACAATTCTACTATGAGGAATTATTAGGCTCCCCCCCTTGACCAACCTCACCCACCCCTCTCAATTGTAAGACATCAGAACTTACCCAAGTGTTAACTTAGATCTGACACTCCTATGGTTTGTATTCTCAGCCAGACTTCTGTGGAGAACCAAAACCAAGCAAGAAATAGACTTGTGATTATTTTTGTCTTCTTAAGAAGGTAATTGAGATCTGAAAGGAAAAGTTGTTTAATTTGCAAGCTTAGGAAAAAATATAGAGTTTTTTAGCAGCCAAAATAGTGGGCTATCATATATATATAGTGGCTTAAAAATAAGCAGTTGTTTTCACTTATAGTCTCTAGAGACAATTACAACAGTCCTTAGCCAGATGCAGTGAGTTATGCACTGGGAATCCCCACTGCAAGCATGGGCAACGTGACTCTCAAGAAAAAGGGACAAACACCACAATCTCACACATTCAGGGAATTTGGCTTCAGTTTCTGGTATCAGCCACAAAATTTCTGTCTGGCCCTTTGCTAATTGTTAATGTCTATGCATTAGATTCCTCATCTGCTAAGCAGGCATTTTAAAAACCTTCTCAGGAATGTTGTAAAGAATTACTAAGCGTTGAAAAAGAATTTGATGTGGTGTCAGGGAAAGCCTTGGGTAAAGGTGCACAATGGTACCAAAGCTTAATCCAAAAAAAGGAACTTATGGTGGGCACCTTGGCTTGTCCTCTGTCCAGTTATTTCAGGTAAGAAGTCGTCTTAAACATCGGTATTAGTGGCATCCAGTACTTAAGAAATTTAAGATCATGCCATGTTTCTCAATAAAAGCTCTCCCTAATAAGTAGCTGAAAGACAAAACAGTCTGAGCTCAACAAACAGTGACAAGAGACCATTCAAGCAGGACCTGATTAAATAAATCACTTTTGCTTATCAGTCAGTAAGAAACTGTGGTTAGTTTCTATACTGAAGCCTTTTCTAAGCAGCTGCTTTGCTTCTATCTGACGTTTCTAGACCTTTGCATAAGGACAAACAAAAGTGCAGCAGGGTTTCCCCACTGACATCACAGCCACTGGGACTGGGGATGACCTTTAAGGGTGAGCACACACACGATCTGAGTCTGAACATACGAACCTCTACTCAAGCTCCACGGTTGGGCTTCTGGCCAGTCCATCTCAGCTTACTTGTTACTGAAAGGTGAACTGAAAACAGCTTAAAATAAGCACAATCTGGAGAAAACTGACATATTACCTTTAGTGAATTTCCCCCACTTGAAGTGACAGCATGTAAGAACAGGAGAGAAAATGAACACGCTGCTGATGACTTATTTCTGTAAGAGGAATATCATTAAACAGGTTGATAATTTTACAGGCGTATGCTAAACATTTACCCTGAATTACAGAAAAGCAAACATCTCTGTACTGCGCAACTTAGCATTTGGTGTGACCCGTGATTTATTTAGTGGGTGAACAGGGGAACAGAAACTGGGGATTCCCTCGCCTTCTCATTGCTAGGACTTGACTGTTTGTAAGTCATTTTCCTCAAAATGCTGCTCCCAGAGGTGTATTTTTGTCCCATTTGGTTTTCTTAACTAAACTACTGCAAACAATCACTACACAGAAAATACTCTATCCGTGATTTTCCTACTGCCCATAATTTGACAAAATGGCTCTTTTATTCATGAATGCATCCAACAAAACCTACTGTTTGCTGTACAGACTCTCCCAACAGCTGCCATCCTACATAGCGTAAAAGGTATCAGGAAAGACCTGTGAAAACACTCAGAATGAGTCAGGAAAATTAACTTGATGCTATACTAGCTAGTAAAAACCAGAAGTGAATGTAATGACCAGCTACAAGTTTTGCAAGAAACACAGACTTCTGGTTTTGTATAGATAACCAGAAGCAGGGCCAACTTTCAGTTTCCTGATAGTCTAAAGCCTGCCTCATTTGAGAGCATAAAGTAACTTAAAATAGCTATTGCTTCTTTAGCTTAGTTATTAGAAATCTCACAGTGACAGGTTTATGCCCTTCTGCTCAAGCAGTAGGAAAGGCTGTACAGAATGAAACATAAATCTGGTATCAAAGAAGTAAGAGAGGAGAATCAATCTGGTAAAACTCACAACAAACACTCTAATGCAGTGCTGGAGGCATAGAGCCAAGCACTTACACACCAAGTGATTCACCAAACCTCAGCTTTTCTTCTCTGTGTGCAAGCACTCATATAGGGTCTATGATAAGTTTCTGTTCTGCCCTAGTGACCACAGAGGAAAAATGGAGTGGAATTAAAACTGCATGGACAAAATACATGCTACCATCTCCAGCTTTAGTCGAGTAGTTTAGTTTAGTAAGTAGGTACTATGTTTTATTTTTGTAACATTACCATCAATGCACTTGGTTGGTTGTGGGTAGTCAACACTTCCCATTTTAAGGTCACATTTTCAGCTACTCCCAGTTTGTCAAAAACATTTCTTTGGACTATGAGCACACATACTGTGTCTCCACCTGATTTTTGAGGAAAACCAGAACAAAACTGACTCAGTCGTTTCTAAGAACGATCGTGGGGAATAGAAATACATTCAAAGAATTCTTAACACTTTTATTAAGAAACTCTTCTTCACATTTGGAAAACAGGGACACAAAATTTCACCCAGAGGCTGTGTTGGTGTCGCTTTTGGACTTTTTGCTCTTCCTTTGAAAAAACACACCTCTATGGGCATGTGGTGAACTTTTGAAAGGGTTGAACTTACACACGCTGGCCAAGCTTGTTGAGTAGCCAGTTTCCAGCTTTCTCTCCATTGCACATACTGCAGAGTGAGCTGGATGGTCCCTGCAGCAGGCAGCTGACTGCCAGGCTGCCACACACTAAAACTGAAACAGGGGAGGTCATTCCTCCTCTTGTTTCAGGACTGCTGGGATTTTTCACTCTATCAACACAGGATAAAGTCCCATCCAGTTCAAATGCAGAGGAAGTAAAGATGGTTTTAGGTGAGAAAGGAAGGCTTATTGGAGAGATAGAAAGACAGTCAAGGACCCAAGATCAGATGGAATGCAGAGATGAAGTGTGAATAAGAAACAAGGTTAGGTGAAGAGAGCAGGATGATTCAGACAGGGTCTTCCCAGCAAAGAGGAACTGCTCCAGAATGAGCAGTCCCAGTCTGATTTTCTATTAATTTTTTGAAGGTCACAGAGCTGAGAGGCCAGTATGCTTTATGTTGAAAGAGAAAAACCACCCCCCAGGCTGCTGCTTTGCCAAGATCCCCTCCAGGAACAAATACACAGAGTCCAGCAGCCTGGAGCCCTGAGCCATGCTCAGAGGTGTAGATGACTGAAGAAACACTCAGCCATAGGGACGGGAACTCCATGTTAGGAGGCAGTAAGGAGTGTGCTATAGCCCATTAGTCAGCTCCAAGCTGGAAAACACCCCACTTTATCCTGCTCAGTGCAGCCTGGCTCAGCAGGATTTGAGGAAAAGCAGAGCTGGCCAGGAAGCAGGGGGCTGTGGCATTGTGGTCCCCCTCCAGCACCTCCAGGCTCATGGGCAGGGGTGGCAGAGGCATTTCCCAGCCACCCAACGTCAGAGCACAGCAGCCCTCAGCACACTGCAGTGGTGCAGTCGCATGTCAGCACCACCACAGCACACGCAGCTCAGCCCTCAGCCTGCCCCCACCACAGGCCTTGGGGCAGGAAACCATCCCCAGCGTGGGAAGCCCAGGCCACAGCTCCCTTCACCCTGCTGGGGAAAGGGCATGCAGCACCCATAGTGCAGCGGGGGCATGGAGGGACACAGCAGCACCCACTGGCATGGTCCTTGGGAAAGGAACATGGCTGTTTTCACAGTAGGAGGTTACTGCTCAGATGAGGATAAATCACCCATCTGATTCCCACTGGGGACAGCGCATGCATGCTTCCAGCAAGAGGGGGTTCTTTGCAGCTGAGGTGCTTAGATATGTGACACGCTACACATACATAACACATACCTAACACACTACAGCCCCGGGTTTTCATTTACTGGAATAAAGCATAGGACCAGCCTCTTTATAGGAAGTGTGATGAGGTAATTGCAAAAACACAGCTAGGAGTTTTTGCTTCTGTTATTTAGGCTAAACAGCTTATGTAACCAAGCATTACATAAAGGCAGGAATAATAAGCCCCCTCCCTCACAAAGTCACGATTAACAGTTTCAAGATAACTTCTTTTTCCCCAAATTTGCTTTTTACTCATTAAGGCAAAAAGTATTACTTTCTCTCTCTGTTTCTACAAGGACATCCACTGCAAGAGCAGAAGTGTAGCTGACTTCACATTAACCGTTTCTTTGCTTGTACCTAACAAGTGAAACCACAGGAAATGTTAATTTCTGCAACAGATTTTCTTGTTTAAAGTTACTAATCTTACACAATTTCAGTACAGAGCTGCTCCTCTTTAAGGAGCTTGACTCTACATCCCTCTGGATGGTTCCATCCTCCAAGCCACACACACACACAGAGCAACCAGCTAAGAGAGCAGATAGAAAACAGCAAAGTTTGCAGGAAGTCTGATATCAAAGAGCCTCTCCTCACTGAGTCTTCCTGCATAAGTAATTTTCAGCCACTCTAACAGAGAATTTGCTCTATAAACAAAGAAAAACATTTAAAGCTTAATTGTCAAAGTGTCTTTATTTAAAATAGCTGAAAACTAATCTGCATAATCTTCTGCCACATCCAGGGAAACTCCAGAACAGTGATGTCTGCACTGGGCCAAGTAGTAAAATAGAGTGTAATCTCAAGTATGCTGAATCAAATCCGAGAAACTAGTAATCTAAATTCTTCCTAAGATTTCTTCTTAAAAGCCTAAGAGTGAGGGAAATAAAAAGTAAGAGCAATTAGAAGGTAACAAGAGTGAAAAAAGATCTAGGTAAAGGCATATACTTTCTATCTATTAGCTAGGCTAGTAGGAGACTAATTGCATAAATGCACATGCTGACATAGAGGTCAAGGGCAAAAGAGCCCATAACAGTCTTGGAATAGTCAAGTGGAAGAAGCAGTTTAAAAGCATGGTAATATTACAGGGTTGTAGGCTATTTGTAACACTTACTTTCCGTATTTGCTCTGCTGTTTCTCTCATCACCTACTTCAGCTTTGATTCCTTCAAATTCGTGTCGGGTTTTTATTTACACAGGTGCTGAAGTTGTATATACATACTCTAGTACACAGGCTTGTCACTATTTCAATACCTTAGTTTTAATACAAGCCATAAAACCAGTTTAGAAACTGGTTCTGCTAAAAGCCACTGAAGTAACATGGGTACTGTTTCTTAATTTTAACCTGTGAGTAAACTTAAGACTGCAAGGTCTAAGTTTGGGGTGTTTTTTTGGAGGGAAGAGGGAAGAATAAGACCTCTCAAATCCACTAGGGCCAAGAGATAAGTTGCACTTGAAACAAACTGAAAATCAGAAGTAATAAGGAAAAAACCCTAAGTATATTGTGATAAATATCACTTTCTTCACACATTTGGATTAATAGCAGTAGGGGGAATGCTAGAGAATTAAGACCTTGCAATATATATGCTTCCTTCTATGCCTTTATAGTCTTGACAGTAGGGTTTTTTGGTGGATATTGAAGATGATTAGAGCTCAGAATTGCTCTTATAAGCCAAGCAACTCACTGTCTGCTGTCCACAGAGCTAACTGGGACCTCAGCTGTTAAGGCAGTTCTCAAACTGCACTATTCAGAGGGCATGAATTCAAAACCTGGAAATCCCAGAAGCAGGGAAGCAGTGTTCCTGGGCTCCTCATTTACTCTAGCATGACATTATCATTTTGTGGGATGTGTTTTTTATGGCACTGCTCCCTCTTACGCAGGCCTCACACTCAGTTGAGTTGCTTGGGTTTTTTTTAAGCAGATCCCATCTGCATTTAAAAAAAAAAAAAAAAAAGAGGCTGAAGATTTTAAATTTCTCTTTGAAAGTTATTATTTTACAGCATATACAAAAATACTCTGGAAAAAACATACAACTTCATCTACAAAACCACCAAATTACAAAGAACTTGCAAGAGAGATAACATAACATTTGTTTTCTTATGATCAGAATTTCTCCCCACCCCTCAAAAACCCTGATGCACTAACTGGATAAGCAGTGTTAGCAGTTTACAGAACCAGACTACTACAAGTTTTCATGTACCCATTCAGAACAGCTTTTAGGGTTTATCTGAAGCCACTTTCTGCATGCCATGTGCTCTCAAGACTGCAGCTTGCAGGTAGGTAGCAGTGTCACAACAGCCTCAGCTGTGCATCTTCAGCTGTGTGTTCCAACTTTAGCTTTACTACCCATTGACAATAAAAAGACCCATCAAGTTTCATGCTGGAGCAGTCTTAAAGACAAAAATCAGATAACATGGCTTGAGACGCATCCATCATCTCTATACCTGGGTACCATCCTCTGCTGCATTTCCTCCAGTATTTGAGTTACTTATGGGCCTCCATGGGAGGCAATACTTGTGTAGTGCATGGCTGTGCTAGACAGTGGAAAGCTACCACTTGAGGAAGCTGAGCACCACTGTGACAGATGCGCAGGAGGGAACGTGCCAAGTGGAAAAATAATTTAAGATAAGAACAATGGATACACATGAACTAGGAAAGCACAGATAAATACAAGCATGTTCATATACACTTGAACTCAGAATGCGGTTGCAGTGACAAGTTAACCAACCCTGTTTACATACATTCTGAATCCCAAGTCACAGGACAGGTCACCTTTTGTGGCTTTTTCCAAAGCTGTTCCAGCTAGTGACAGTTAAGACTTTTTAAAAGACTAGTAAGTATAAACTGTTACAAGAATGTGCGAAGAGTACATCAAAGCATGGAACAATGCTATAAAACAAGACCATGATTTTAACTGGCCAGTTGCAGTATGGCAAGAGTGACCTTCCATATTCTTGTTTGTAAATACAATAGATGTTGATAATACAGATCTCTAAAGTGCTTTCCATCTTCACCTGAAGAGAAACCGGCTACCCATTAAGGGTAAGTTTGATGGATCTTTTAATAATACGAATGCTATTTGTTGGAACAGGAGATGAAGAATCTGGTAGTTCTTTACTGGAAAGCCTCTAAAACACACAAAAAGATGTCACAAAAACAGAAAAAGGGAAAAAAAAAGGAAGTTTTGAATTCATTAATTCAGAAGTAGCAGCAGATAAACCCTTTCCTAGCTGAATATAACATTCTTTATGTACCAAAACACTATGGCCCAAACCCAAATATTTCTACATGGGTTTTCTGTTTACCACACCACTTGTTATCACCAGTTGACAGAGGAAAAGCATTTTCCTCTCTGCACATTTCTTTCCTGGCATCAACTGAGATAATTATATTCCTGAGGAGGGGAAATAAGTTGCCAGTTGCATAAGAGCATAAGAGGAAGCCATCATTCTTCTCAGAGCCATGGATCAGGACTGTCCCTACTGGCCACTTCCACGCTTCAAAGCTTCCAAGTCTTATCACAGAAATCAGTATACAATAATTTAGATAAGAAGAGCTCCTTATGGAAGACCTACAAGGAGTACAAACCTTTTCACTCATGAAAAAAGGAAATGAGGAAATAAACTGTGCCAGTGTTTGAGAGCAAGGAAATGTGGTTTTCAGAGTTCAATAACTTGGAAGCTTTGGCTTCACTTTTGTGAGTGTACCTGGAAGGTCATTGTTCAGCTATTCAGTTTGGTGGAAGCATGATACGCAAAAGCTTATCACTACTTCAAACCCCCAAGTTTACAGAGATAAATAGCATTTAAGTCTTTACATGAAAAAAGAAAATTCTACTTTTGATTTACCTATAAATACACAGACACAATGTATAATACCTGTGATCTTGTTGTCAGGATGACAGGAGCAGGCACGGCTTTTCCTCCACGTAAGTCCTAGAAAAAAGCCAGAAAGGATTTATTAGGCAGTATTTTAAGCCCTATAAACACAGATACAGTGTTTCAGCTACTTTAACCTTTACTTTACCAGCAAGATCACATTTTGATTTGAGGGTGTGCCCTCAAGAGTTTATGCTTCAGTAGCAAGCTACACTAAAGCTCTTTATCCTCCCTCTGAGAGGCCAAATGCTTTAGTCTTTCAGTAGCTGTAGTTTACATTAGTGAATCGAGTGGCTTAAAAAAAAGTGACTTCAAGCATGGCATGAAGCTAGATACCACCAAATCTAGTAATAGCATTTAAAGAGATAGGTCATACAGGTGTAATTCTTGCAAAATAAAAACTGAAGAGAATGCCATTAAAAAGCACATTTTTGTTCACATCAGTAAATGTGTAAAGTATTTATGTGAGGTAGTTTAGGCACTAGAACAGCCATTTCAGCTTTTTAGTCTGAGTAAAAAACATTTGAAAATTACATTTCCTGTAGCTCTCATGACATCTGGGTTGCCACAATCTTTGAATGCTGAGTCCTGTCCAGTTCGCTAGAAGAACAGAATACACAGATTCAAAATAAGTGCTGTACTGAAATTACCTTCATATTTGGGTACAGCTTCAGTCAACACAACAAATGTATCAGTGGCCATTCTTAAAACAACATTTAGAGAAGGCTACCACTATCACACAGGAATCTCAAGCCTTTCAAATGTCTTACTACCCAAACCTTGGTTCGTTACAAGTATCCAACTTGAGCTTTTTCTACTTGTTCTTTGACTCAAAGAGAGGTTAAGGTATTTAAGCTAATTTATATATAGCGATAAAACATTAAATCTTGTTCTTGTGGAAGCTTTAGATTTATGTTTAAACAAGCAACTCCACACTGTCATTTCAGCAGTGGATGACCTACAAGTAGGCTGCTGATTTCTAAAGCAGCAGAACTACCACTATGCATTCAAATATCGTCTGCCAGAACAAGATTAGCTAATATGTTTACAATTATACATTCATATAGTCTCCATTTTGAGATAGCTTTTTTCTGAGTTGTTTTAAAAACTGCTTCCAAATGAGGCAGTTCAGGTCAGTGCAGTACTGTATCAGTGTAGTTGCATTTAGAGACCCTGATACCAGACAAGAAGCAGTCTTGTTTCAATTGCTCAAATTATATTCAACACAATTTCTCCTAGCTATATCCTAGTAAAACTATTATTATACTTTAGATTCCTGAACCTGCTGGGAATGTATATATGCATTTCTCAGCAACTTCATTCATTCTACATCAATAACTAACACAACTTCAAACCTCCCTGATCCAGCTCCTCTTCCTCACCTTTCCTCCATCAGGTATTTTTTGGGGGGGTTCATCTCCGGTTGAGGTGGGTGAATAAGGTCGTTTAGAGGCAGTGTTCTTTGGCTCTTTAACTGGAGTCTCAGTTAATTCATGCTGCTTTTGGCCAAAATGTGGTCCTACTTTAGAACCTGTATTAGGTTCTGAAATGGTGCAACCAGTTAGAGGTGCTGATGTCGCTCTTCCGAGTGTACCCTCCATTTCTGCAGGATTGTTAACAAGGTTTTAGAGCTCAGCCATGAAATTAAAGACTGCATTCCACCCACTTCAACACATACTTGAGTCAGTAACAGGCAAAGGGAATCCCATGGATGTTGATGGCACAGCTCCAAGAGGTATCTTCTCTCTGTTGTTAGTGGCACTGGATCTCTGATACACAGCGGTTCTGTAAAAGTCAGGCACCAGAGTTATAAAATGCACTAGAGTTATAAAATATATAGTATTTTGCTAGTTGCAAAACACTATGTATTTCCAGAACATTCATGCAAGGCAAACTTTTACCTTCTTAGCCCACTGTTACAGCTCTACTAGTAAACACCACAAAATCAGAGGCAAACTAGTATGAGATCTTCATTTTCACAGAATAACAGAATGGTTTGGGTTGGAAGGGACCTTCAGATCATTCAGTTCAACCCTTTGCCATGGGGAGGTATACCTTTCACTAGAGCGGGTTGCTTCAAGCCCTGTCCAGCCTGGCCTTGAACACTGCCAAGGATGGAGCATTTTCTTTGGGCAACCTGTTCCAGTGCCTCCTCACCCTCACAGTGAAAAACTTCTTCCTTCTATCTAATCTGAACTTCCCCTGTTTTGCTGGACTTTAGACCTTGAATTTAAACTTAAGCATTTTTTTTAGTGAGCCTCTATGTACTGGTACTGTTTTCCAGCTTAGTATATCAAGCACCTGTGATGCTTTTAATGTATGGATCTGCTCTACCCATATCTGCACCCAATTGTTTTTTGGGTTGGTTTTTTTTTCGTGCTAATTCTATAGTACCAAACTGTCTGAACACAGCAGGCATTAGACATCTGGAAGCATTGGGCTGTTACTCTCAAGGTTATATATCCCTCCTGTGCTGAAGCAGCCCAACTCCTTACACCACTCCACTAAGTCAGCAGCAGCTCCAATGTTTCTGTGATCAAGATCAGCATTTCATTAGCACTTAATACTGCTTTGCATTAATTGTATCTTTTTTGGTTTCAAGAAGGAACATTTACCTACACATAAAATACTCCAGCTTCAAGTTACACACTTGAATAACCTAACGGGATTTATATTCAAGTCCAAATAATTTCTCTAGTGTCAAGTAGTTCTTCATTCCTATGTGTTCATGTAAGTTAATCCTTCAAGGATTTCTTTAGCCTGCCTCCCCCCCCAGTTAAAAGCAGCTTCTTCCAGTTCAAAGGTTACAGTCCAACCTTTTTGTCTCTGTTGTGTAGGTGTCCATTTTAGTTATCTCATGTAATAGAGAGGAATGATATGGAGTTCTGGAGTCCTTGTCTCTGGAACTGCCCAAACAGTTTCCATCTGCAGAAAGCCTCTTGCACTGATGCTCACAGGCATTTTTACCAGTATCTGGCATACTTTGCTGAAACAACAGTTAAAACAAATAATAATGAAGTCTTCAAGTAATTATTAAAGACAAGAAAAATGACAAAAGAGCCAGATTTTTATGATACCTTCTTTTTTTTCTGAATGGCTTCAGCTGGCAAAAAATAGTGTAGATGCTTCCTCTTCACATGAGCTGCCTCAATCTTCATTCCTTCTTTTAGCACATTGAAGCTGCTAGCCTGTCTGTAAACTAACATGGGATTGTGTTTTAGGTTAGCGAGGATGTCTGCATTAGGTATTCGTCAGTTACATTTATTTAAGAGCAAGCCTCTAATCTGTCCAGCCCAGAGAGGAAGAAGTTTCCAGCCTAACTGAACACAAAATGCTACCCAAGCACCCCAAATACTCTTAAGATTACTGTGGCCTAAGATGCTCATTTCACATCCCACACAGACCAGATACATAACAGCTATTTAAGTTCAAATATTCATTTATGTGCTCAGCTACAGCTGCTGTTTGCTAATAACACAGCTCACATCTGAATTGATTTTAACCCAAAGGAGATTAGTTTTTCTGGTTGAAAAACTAGAAAAATCTAGAGGACTTTCTGAATCAACCCAATTGTGCACAGCTGATGAGATCAGATTCAGACTCATTTTTTATTTGATATTTACAGTGGTTATCGTGGGTTGGGGTTTTTTTTTTGGTAACAGTTCTGTAACATCAGCTGACTTCTATGTAGTTTAATGTTAAAATTCTTTCTGCCCAAGAAAGTAAGACTGGATTTTAGGGACCTCTGACTTACCAGAATCACTGTAATTTCAACATGTTTTTCTTAATCACCTGCAAACAGCCCTATATGCAACTTGAGAATGCTATATGAGCACAGCAGTTATTACAGAATTCAGTCACATTTAGATAAGCTTGTGTAAACAGACATATCAGAAGTATAAAGGGAAAGCCAGATTATGAACATAGAGTGGGAATCAAACTAAGGTCATGCAACAAAAGGCCTAGAAATTTAACAAAAGCCTAAATATAGATGTCCACACCAATATGAACAGTTGCTTCAAAATAAATTCAAGTTCCTTTGTGAGTGCTTGCACTGTGATATGCAGAGGTGTTATTTCACATAATAGCGCAGTGTATAACTGTAGTAGCCACTTTTGTTTCAAGGTGAACTTACTTTAAAGCTAATCTGCATGTTGCTCTATAGAAACACCCAATAGCTAATACCAGATGAAAGCACAATTCACTTTGTGAAGCAATTTCCACTGCAATCAAAAACATGAAACCATACAAAACTAGAGCAAAATGTAGGCTTACCTGTACTTGTGAATGAGTGTACAACATGAGTTAAATCAACGTTAATACTTTCTGCATTTTCCACTTTCTTAAATTCAATTCCAAGAAACCACATTGACACATGTTCACCCCTAAAGAGACAGATGCACAAATCATGTAATTTATGCACAGAGACCATTTACTTGAATGATAGCATCTACTCTCAAAAAGGGATTAAGCAAAACAATTCAGTTGTAACAGCAAATCAAGGTTAGTCAGCTCACACTTAAGATCTCAGAGTACTTCTCTCTGAAGTTCTCCCTTCTTTAAAACGATCTTACATGCTCAGAACCTTGCCTGTCAGAGCATATACCTACAAAATAACAGGTATTCCACTGAACATCTCCCAGATAAGCTGAGGTGAATATGAACAAGTTGTAATACACTGACCAAACTGTATCTCAGAAAAGTAGTGAAACTCACCGTTTACAGAGCTCTTGTTTGCCAGGGAAAGATTGTGGCTTCACATGTGCCATATTTATAAATTCATTCCTCTCCAAACTTCCAACCAGGACACGAATTTTAGATTCAACAAGGCCAATCCTAAGAAGAACAAGAGATACTTACTCATTTTTAACTGCATCCAGCACTGGAGTTATATGCCTTTTCATAGTACAATGCTAATACAAAAAAGCTAACAAATCACTAAGTAGTAAGCTTCATTCAGCTGAGTAGATACTGGATTTCTATATCGCACACACTACAGTTTAAGATGTTAAAGCTCACATGTCACTAGAAACATTTCCAAAGACAGATAAGCAAGTTTAACTTCTACTCTCAACAGTTCAGATACAATATTTCAACCTATAATCTATGATGAAAAGATCAACAAAAAGCAGGTACCAGCACCTCTGGCTGCATTTTGAAATACAGCAAAACTGCTTTTTACCCCAAAGATCAAGGACAAGAGCAATTCAGAATAGGCTCAAGCACAACTGTTCTATTACAACCAAGTAAAGATGCAATTCTTCCTGCAGAAGAATTCCTGATCAGTGAAAAAAAGTTTACTCTCTTCCCAAACTGAAAAATATAGTTCCTTTAATAATCAGAAGGATCTAGTTGACACAGGAAGAAAGTATTATAACTTCAGTTATGTGTATGTAACTTGTAAATAAGTATATATATATTTTAAGCTCATGTTTAGAAGTTTTTGCTGATAGGAGTGCACAGTCAAAAAAGTTTGGAGACCGCTGCTCTGTAAAGTCAGAGGATCAGGCTCTGCAGTGTCCATTACACATCTGATAACACTGATTAATCTGTTTGCTTCAGTCTCTGCAACAAGGAACATCTTCCTACGAGCTGAAGTAGTGTTGGGTAAGCAGTCTCCTTAGACTCCTTGCATCTGCTTCTCCATGTAAGACAGAGCATCAAACCTTTAGGCATACACACACAAACCCTTCTTGATCCTTCACATCATGACTTGGATTTATGTTTACTTCCCTTCATAAAGAAAAAAGGTTTAACTTTTGCTGGTCAACTGTCTACTCAACTTGCTGCTATATTCCATTCCTAGTTGCTCAGTTTTATACTTCATTTGTTAATACAGATAACACTGAGCCAAGTTCTCATTATGTATTGAACCCCATTTAAACCAAGACTTACCATTCTAAGTGATGGTCCTCTGTAGAGGCACTAGCAGTCAGCACGATGTAATGTCTAGAAGGAAAAGTAACATACTAGCTCAGGACTTCATATTTCTTCAAGTGAAACTACCTTAAATGAATAGAATACAGCTTCCAGACAAGACAGATTATATCCTGTATTCAGCACAGTATTAAGTGATTACATCCTTTAGAATTGCATTCTGCTACACTCCAAGTATCCTAGTTGATTTTTTTCCTAATAAAAAGTTTAAGTGGCATTAACACATACAGTTTTTCTATCTTCACTATACTATCCCTTTTACTTACTTACCAAAATCTAAATTACACTACTTGCAGTTCCTGAAGCACAAACATTATGGTATGTTCTATTTAGATTCCAACTTAAAACTCACCATGCAACCAGTAAGTACATAATTTGAAGTTCAGACAACAGATTTCATACATACTTGTACTTCTGAAAGAAGTTCAGCGGTTCAAAGAGTTTTGACCAGTCTGATTTCCCTTGGAGAATCTCATTTGTAACTTCAAGACCTACAATTGAGGTTGAAAACATTATTACCATTTCGGTTTTTAGACTAGCCGAGCATGATATAATCTTCTTGACATGAAGGTTTTGAACATTAGTTGACTGATCAAAAAACAAATTCCCTTGACACCATGCAGGTCTGCTACAAGAGTTCACTTTGAAACTGTTCCCTTATAGCCTGCAACAGGTATAATTCCCAGAGACCTGTAAAAGGGCAGAACACCTCACAGAACATAACTAATTCAGATAACGCAGCTTCAAATAGCAAGAATTGTGCTTTAAAACCAGTTAATAAGCATGGAAAAATACTTTACCACGTTGTAATTCCTCTACCATTATCGCCCGTGTTGATGGAGACACATTGTATGTGGAATTCTGCTGTGGATAGGCAGGAGTGATGATAGGCATGACATGATAACGGTCTGCTGGGTTCACCTATGATGTTAAAACATCTGTTTAGCATCGGTTTAGCCCAGAAGAAAGTTTAAAGGCTTCTGAATTTAATGTCTACTTACCCTTGGGTCCCATACTGGTAAATTAAGGTTGCTTTCTTCAGCTTGTTTCAGCAATACAGGAGTTGGCCATTCCCTATATGAAAAAAACTGAGTAACTAACTGTCTGTTTTCAAGTTTCCCCATGTAATTCAGGGTAAGACTGAACATTGTCAACGTGAATCTTTATCTAAAGAGCTACCTCTGGAAATGTTACTTCTTTATGCAAATTAAAACAAACAACTGCCCTTACCATTTTGAAAAGATCATGAAGAACCTGTTAATGAGAGTAGACGCCAAAGCATTTGGATAGAGCTGACATGTCCTTGCTACTAGTATCGCCCAGGAAACTCCACCAAGAAATCCCAGGATATTTGAGTAAATGCCACGGCCTAAAATAGGTAAATTGTAGTTAAAAAGTAGTCTTTTAATACCCAAGTATATTCCTTCAAATTTACAGCACCAACTTCACAACCTGTGTATTTACTTAACATGCTTCAGCCTCAGACAGTTATTTCTGCAGTGCAATGAGGCCAAAATAGTTGGTCCTTGCAGTGATGAGAAAAAGAATCATTACCACACCAATTCCCAAAATACTGCTACTCTGAAATTTGCCCACACTACTACAACTACAACTTCATTCCAACTTCCCTTCGGACAAAAACGTTCTGCCACTCTTCTAGCCCTTGCTCTAGCATGAACAGTATTTTCTTATTCCTTACATATCATATTCCTTACATTTTAAACTTGGTATTTTTATCATCTGTAGTCAGGTTCCTGATCAGCAATACAGCACTTTGTCTTGTAGTCAATCCCTTCTCCTCCCCACTCTACCCTCATTAAAAACCACACCAAATCGACCACATGAACAGACTTTTAATCTAGACTAAAAATGACTGTTTTAGTTTAAAAACTGTCATTTAAGCAACTATCCAAAGCTGAAGTACTTCTAACAGTTGTATTTTCTCAGCATGAGGTGCCTCTGAGAAGTTTAAAGATCATGAACAATCCCATCACTCACGTTTTGCCCACAGTTTAATTGCACGGAGTGCGAGACGGAAGTTCTCCAGATTTGGCACCAGACGCACTATTTGGTCAGTAACCCTGCAGCCTGTAAGAAAAATTGAAATGCAAAAGTTCCTAGGAACAGGTACAAGTCAGTTTTATATTGGACCAAGAGCTTAAAGCTTATCATTTAAATTATAAAACCAACTCTGGATTACATATACATTAGCACTTCAGGTAGCTGGTGCCCTCAGCTTTTTCATAGTTTACACTGCAGCCAGCAACTTTTAATAAGGCTCTTCTATAGGATTCCAAAAGCTAGAGCTATTTGGGCAGCCAGGAACAGTGTTAAACAGTGAGCAAGTTAGGCTTTAGGTATTTTAAGTATCTATTTTTTTTATTAACTACCACACACTGTTCTCTATCAAGTCTCTATCAAGTGCTCTACCTATGCATCTGAAGCACTTTCTGTGGCAAACTGGAACAATGCACACTCCCTGATCAAAGAAATATGAAATACATGACTATCTAAACACACAGCTTCATGTAATACCTAAATTTAAGCCTTTTTGCCACCGCCTCAGATACACAGAGATCAGTTTCTTATCCAGAAGTTTGGGTTGTGTAATCTATCACTGTATCAGTGTTGATCACACTTTAAAGATACTTAAATATGCTTACCGTTCAAGCTACGTATACATCTTATATCCAGGCTTTTCAGACACGAGTCATCTCTGAGATCAAGACTGTCAGAAATAGTTGCCATAGACAGTCTTGCAAAGACAAGATCAATCTGAAGAGGAAAAAGTGCCAACCATGACTTAGAATGTTGTACCATTTGCAAACAGCACACTAGTGGGAGGGACAGTTAGTCAAGTCTCAAAAGAGTGGCTAACACTTTTATTTAGCATTCTGTGACTATAGAAACATATCCCAGGAGATTTATTTGCCAAAAAAATCCAACAGAATTGCTAGAAGTTCCGTATTTTATTTACAAAGTCCCCTATGCCTCATCCCTTTCCTTTTAAGCCACAACACACGTGAAATTCTTACCTCAATTCCATCAAACTCAAATTTGACAACTGGTACATATGCATCTTCAACTGCCTGTGAAGGAGAGGGTAATTGTAAGAAAACATATTGTTGCTATTTTAACGGTTTTCCTAAATTATGATAAAATACAGAATTTACATTGCTAAACTACTCACTATAAATACTGAGTTGCTTCCAAACAAGAACAAACTGCAAGCAGTATAGCATTAATACAGTACCAATATCAGCCTTAAAGAGCTAGTTAGCCACGAGATTCAGGAGCTGATCATGTATTGTAATGAACAGTGCACAATAAGCCACAAGTTATCTATGGTTGTAAGGTACTCACCTTGGTAGTGAGAAAGAAAAGAAAGGTATTTCTGTAAGCTATCTTACTAGGGGGTAACAGCAATATAAAAATCTTTTGTCCACATTTGACAGTGTGCACTAGTCTCCTGTATTTTTATTTTCTGATGTGCCCAAGATGCTGTCAGCTACTTTATGTGACCATTTTCAATGTTGTAGACCACTTGTTAGAACTGCGTGGCTGCAAGTCTGCTTTCAGGTATCTAAAGCAAAGGTTTATTTGCTAAGCACATGAAGTCTTTCAAAATGTCTACATGAGGAAGAGTAGGCTAAGAGAAATGCTTCCCAGGAGTTCAATTTTACATGCAAGGTACACAACATATGCACCTGAAGGTGAATCGCAAAGCAGTGTTCTATGTTCACAGCACAGTTCCCCTAACTTTACACAAAGCTGACTGTGTGCATCTGTTCCATAAAGTCTCAGGCAGAGTAGTCAGAGGGGAACATGGCCAGGGAAGTATGAATTAGAGATCCTAAAGTACAGATAGAAAAGCATACTGACAGAAACCTTTCCACATCACATTTAACTTCTCTACTTTTCAGGCTGCCCCATCCTATTCCTGCACACACCTTATTTCCAAGCTCCTTACTACATCTAAGAGTAAAGCAAGGCTTTTAGGGACAATCTTGCTTTTTGATACAGCTAACACCTTCCCAAATTCTTATGTGACATACAGTCACTGAGGAAAGGAACCAAAAGCTTGACTTTGGCATTTTCATGCTGCATAATATAGTATTTTTGAAGGTGCTCAGAAACAATTTTGGGTTTCATTTTGGCTTGTAAGTCATTCACAACCAATGAGCCTTTAACATGAGTATTCTTATGGCAGAATTTGCACAATCAGGTAGGGAATTTACTCACTCTTAGATGTTTTACTGCCTCCTGATGTTTCAGTTTTTCAAAGAATGACTGAAAAAAATCCGATCTTTCCACATGTCTAGGAGCAACACAAACTGCATCTATGTCAGCACCTACAAAGAGATTCCATTTCTTCTGTTACTGTTGGAAGTCATTTTCAAACATTAGAAATATGATCAAGCAGTGGCAGTTGTACCTTTAGTGTGTACTCCAAGCCGGTAAGAACCAAATGTAAATATTTTGCCACCAACATTTGCTATTGTTGAAGGGGGAAGATTCTGTGGGTAGAAAAGAGAACATCAGCGTACTTTAGAGACCCACACTGACCTATGTGCAAGTCTAACTAGAATACCAATTACATAGAAAAACTACAACAGCCTCCAAAACATGGTCTTCTCACTCCTGTACTGAGCTTTCAGTTGAATACACAGACTATTACAGTCTAATATACTGTTATTCTAAGATACTGTTTTTCTGAAGTGAGTGCTTTCAAATCAAAATAATAAGTAATGTAGCAGTCCTTTCATTAATTTACACAAATTAAGATCTATTATTAGTCTTCCCTGCAGCATACACATAAATTAATACCACCTAAGAGCTAAGTCTAGTGTAATAATTCCTAGACTGAGTGATATAGGAAGCTTGAGGCAAGATTAGTGCCCATTTGCCATCTATCTCACCCACAATATGATGGTTTGGCTTTATTAACTGATAGAGCCACGTCACAGATTTAATTAGTGCCCCAAAGACTTCAGGATCTTGATCTGAATTACTTTTTATACCTATTTAAATTGCAGTTAGTACAGCTCTACTCAATACTTAAGAAGTTAGAAGTTGAACTTCAGCATAAATCCTAATTGCATGGCTTTTAAAAGAAATAAAAAGGCTTCAGCTGCTTTGATAAGAACATATAAAAAGTCCTTACCTTGCTCTGACCAAGTTCTGAAATCCATTCTTTGGCCAAGTTATTCAGTTTATGAAGAACAAACATCCTGTAAAGAAAACTCATGTTAAGTTTCCCTTAAAACAGAAAACTGCCCAAGAGGTTAATGAATTTTAGCCTTGTTATACCTGTGACTCAGCTGTTCCTCATCCTCAAACACACCAAATGGCTTCATTGCTTCAATTAGCTTCTGAGTATGAATGCAATCTATACCGTTAGGAGGAGCCAGACAAATCGGGGAAGTAATTCCATAGTGCCTTTGAGCCTGCAGCCTGGAAGTACTGTGGGAGAAAACAGAATACTGAAGACCTCATAAAAGCAAAAAAAACCCAAACCAACCAACTTCAACTTACAAGTTCCCAAATCAACTTCTGCTCTTTTTATCCAGCAGTAAAACACGTAAGAAAAAAAACAAACCACCCCAATTGTGATTTTTAGATAACTTGACCCAACTTAGAAGTCACAACCACTTTTTTAAAGTGTATTTGTGGATATAAGAAAAGATCCAAATTACTACCATCTGAGTACAACTTACTTGTACCATCAATTAGAATTGATCACCAGGAACAGAAAAGGCTGGAAATCCAGTGAGGGTAACACTGCATACAGCAGCTTTGGACACATTTCAATCTTGTATCAGTTACAAGGATGTTCCCATCAGCTTCCTGCTAGTGTTAAACAACACAATTTAACACTTGGCTTCTTTTAGGATAAAAGTATTTGCTATGCTTCTGCCGATTCTGGAGGGGCATTCTAGTTTATTGTAGAGTAAGGACATATTATGAAGCAGTTTGTTAGAGTTCATGAAGTAAATTCGGTATTACCCCAGTTTTGTTTATGCAAGAATATGAATAAGAACATCAACTAATATGCAGATGAAGTTGCCAGGAAATCCTCATGCTTTTAACACAGCATTCATTTTTTATAGCCCGGAGGGTTAACTGTACATACATCCATTTTACCTAAATCCAAGGAATGTATATCAGCATATAAAGCTCTGTAGAGCTGCTCAAGTGTGGCTTTGCCAGCTCACTGCTCAGTTAGGCTCCAGTTAAAGCAGGACTTCTGGGTTTGGAGGCCAACAAGGTTACTGCCCCTGAACTCCAATTAGAGCAAGGCATCATTCTCACCCCAACCCTCCAACTGCCCTGTGTTTAGACTTATTTGCAATCAGAAGCATCATAGGATTGATGTGGGAGAAAGAAGTTAAATTAGAATGGGGAAAAATTGAGAAAAAACCCTACTTTGCACTACCAGTTGAAACCAGAAGAGAGAAAGGAGTGGGACAGGAGGTAAGAAACATACAATGGACTGAAGGTCTCTCAGAAACACTAGTAGCAAAAGGCAGAGACACATTAAAAAGCGTATACAACTCATCACAGTTGTGAAAGAATCCACATCCAGACTCTGAGCCTAAAGGGATTAATTATACCTTTACTCAAACCAGGTATTTTCCTACTTCTCAGACAACTTCAAACATCAGCTGGTTTAGCCCAGATATGCTTATAGCCATTTCAGCTGGAATGGGGTTAGGAAATGCTCAAAGCACAGCTTCAACATTTGATTTTTTTAGGAAGACATCTTATTGCAGATTCTTATTCCCAGCTGTTGCCCTTACTCTTCCATTGAGGAAAGATGCATTTCTCTGTCTCTCAGAACAGTTTTATCAAACTATAGACACAGCTTTTAATCATCCAGCTGGGTGTCATCCTTTCCATTTCCCTCTAGGCTCTCATTTTTCAATCTTTCTGCTATATGTTTTCCAAAGAACTAGGGGGAATTAGTACTGTAGTCCTGTCAACTAGTTTCTCCCATCAGAACAAGTGTTACTAGCCCTGGACCTAATTTGCATCACCTATAGGCACTGTTAACTTCCACTTCATAAGTAAAAATATTCATGTTTTCCTTCTTATATCACTTCCATAATAAATACTGAAGAAAAGCCTATGTTTAATTGGTGTGTTACAGCTAAATTAAAACACCTACAGCATCAGCTTCTCACACATTTTACATA
Organism: Neopsephotus bourkii; assembly: GCF_033783945.1. Lineage (NCBI taxonomy): Eukaryota > Metazoa > Chordata > Aves > Psittaciformes > Psittacidae > Neopsephotus > Neopsephotus bourkii. Next base: position 4,247,126 of record NW_026901735.1, read on the forward strand.
TTACTTGCATTGTACAACTTGCACTTCAGAAAGTACGCACAAAACAAGAATGGAGTTTTGGCTTTGCTAGCATTCAAGACCTTGTCAGTGTACAGAAAGGCACCATCTGCCTTTCATTGCCTTATTCCTCCTCTGAAGACTGACATAGGGAACAGTAACAGATGTATCTGATATTATTAGTATCAGATTCTTTATAGTAGATGTTTTTCAGTTGCTTGTATTACTGAAAGTCTGATCTCACAACTCAAGGAAAACGGCACTTAGAAAGTTTTATTGGAAGAATGACTTATGGCATTAAAAGAGGAAAAAAAATAAATAAACACATCCTAACTTTGCTCTCAAGCAGCACATCAGACATATACAAAGAAATGATTTTAAGACATAAAGCAGCATCCAGGCACACAACCTACTCATCCATCACCTCCTGTTTTAAACAAGAGGCCCATAACAGCCTGGCAAGCTATTTTGCCAACTCTTGCTACAACTTGCCCACCACAGCAAACGGCTCCAACATTCTCTGTTCCGAGAAACCCTGATTTCACACAAGAAATTAACTTAAACGGACTTTCTCTCCGTTTTACCACTACTTTTATAGCTTTGCAAAGCTGCAAGCCGTTTGTCCTGCATACCCAGAGAGCCAACAGGTATGGGCACAGTGTTACAGCTCACGGAGCTGCCTTCAGCACCCTCAGCGCTCACCACAGACTCATTCTTAACCCCATTCCTGAGGCTGCCCTGCTTTGACACAGGTAGAAACGCATCTCTCCAGCCTCTTCCACTCAGTAACTGGAATCACCTCCTGACCCAGCAAAGCGGACGGCACCAACCGAAGCGTACATAACAACAAACCAACCCTGCCAAGAACTGCGACCCCGCATCGCCAATATCTCCCCTCGCAAGGCATGCCGCTGAGGCAGGTCCCCGTGAACCCCTCATCGCGCCTCGGCACCAGCGCTCGCAGCAAGCTGCCGGCCCTGCGCGCCGCGGCCGACCGAGTCCTGCGGCCCACCCCACGCTGTTGCTAAGCGACGGCGGGGACCACAGTGACGCTGAGAACCCGATACGGAACGGCGCCGTCACCGCACGGGTTCTATGGGTCGAACCCTTCACTCTACACGGAACGGGTGTAGGCTGAACTTTAAAAGCGAGACTCCCCCTCATAAACCACCCAGAGGCAGCGACAGAAAAAGCCCCTGAGGGAGCCATGAGGGAAAAAGAGGAGGACGCGGCCGCCTCACCCGCACGTCTCCTTCATGGCGCCCACAACACAACCCGCAGCCACAGCCCGCGGCTCGAACCCTTCTACCCGCCGCTCCCCCGCCACCGCCTCCTTCCCGACGGGCACCGCGGCGCGCTGCCAATGGGGCACGGGAGCGCGCCCGCGGAGGTGGGGCCGCTCGGCCATGCGCCCCCCCGCGGCACTGCACCCCCTGGTGGCGCATGGTGGCTGAGGGGGGTCAGCGCCATCAGCACCCTCGCCCCACCGGTCCCTCCTCCTCACAGGAGAGGGGACATGGTGGGTCATGGAAGGGGCTGAGGCGCGGATACCCCTCGTATCCCTAAAGCAGGAGATGTGGAAGGTGCTCTTCTCCTCGCAGGAGGGAGGAGGTGAGGTTGTGGTGGCCGCTGGCTGAGCTGGGCGGGAATCCCCTCTGAGGGGAGGGCTGTGCGGCCGCGGGGTGGATCTTACCTTGAGGAGATCGCAAAGATGTGCTCGGTTTTCGGGAGCTGGGAGGAGGATCTCGGTCGGCCAGGGCATAGCCGGTGGCCCCTGCTCGAGGAGCGAGGGGCTGCAGCCACCCTGGGGCGGGAGAGGCGAGCCCTGGAGGGGCGGGACTCGTTGTGGTGGTGCCGGCGGGCACCCTGAGGGGGAAGAGGGGGGAAAAAGGCACAAATCACTCCTGGGTTCGCTCACTTCCATCCAGTAAACGGAGCAGAGCAAGGCAAGTGTCGCTTGGGAGGATTTAACACACGTAGTTTTGAGTACCCACTCTAACTCACTGCCGTGTAACACTATGGGCCAATGTAGTCTACCGCAAGGTGGATATTAAAGCAGCCAAGATACCCTGAGGCCATTCCGCACTGTGGCTTTTAGATGACAATTCCTCACTCGCATTCAAGCCTGCAAAAAAAAGTTAAAACTGTGAAGCTGTAATAAAGTTTAATAAATCTTTGGAAACAAGCTGGCTTCCCAATTGCCTTAATGTCTTGCCATATTACATCCTTTCCCTGAGATTAGTACACGCTATTTCTGTGCTTCTCTGGGTTGTCTGTAGTGCTTTTGGTGGAGTAAAGTACATCTTACCTTGCAAGATACTTAGAATAAACACAAACTTGTGGCCTGAAGTTTCAACAAGATAACGAAACGTTTGGTGTTCAGACGCAAAGGTACTTTTAGCACGATTGCCTTCTCTGTGCCACCCAAATAACTTCAAACTATGGAGAGTTTGAAATGGTTTTATTTATTTATTGAATGTTTGCAGTACCTGTGCTCACATTTCAATGTACTTGAAAATCAGATGCTTCTGCAAGAAGCTGCACTGGTAAAGCAAAGCAAAAGTTTTCAAGACCAGTTATTTTAAAACCTCTAGACACACCATTTTATTCTCAGAAGTTTATGAGTTTATCATGGTTTTCTTTACCGTTTTACGTTCATCATAATACAGCTGTGTTCCCAGAATCAGGAAAACGGTTGTTCATATACTTCTTCCTACCCTTTTCCCTCAAGTTAACATCATGCATTTTGCGTGAAGAAACCATCTGCTTCCCCCCCAGTTTAGATGGATAATTAGCCATTATTTATTATTAATTTTTAATCTGCTTCTGCTGGGTGTTCTAGTATCATAAGGGTAGTTGCATTTGCCTGCAGGGAGAAGAGATACCTTTCTTTAAGTCACCTGCAACGTTTAGGAGAAAATTAGCAGGTCTTCAAGCACAGAAGTCTTTTGTCAGGTGCAATTCTGATGTTACATGGAAATGAAGGCTTGATTGCTTCCATCAGGTAAACTGAAGAGAAAAGGCAGAGCGTGAAGCAAGGGACGTTCATGATGGCTGGAATGAGGTGGTCAGGTTGTGAGGTCTTAAAGCAGCTAGAGCTTGTACAGAGGAATAACTTAACCTTTTTCTGGAAAAGGAACATTGTGAAGTGTTATCAGAGCAACAGTTTAATGGTGTTCCTGTTATTTTCCTTGAGTTTATGAATTCTAGTTTCCAGTGTTACCTTTGAAAAGACTTTAGAGTCTTCCTTGAAAGGCAGAACTGAGGAGACTAGATGGGTTGGCTATTCTGTGAGTGGTATTTTTGCCATAGAACACAAGGTTCTCTTGTTGCTTGCCAGCTACTTACGTAAAATTCTCTCTAACACAGAACTGTTGTATTCTATATTCCTTATATATAATACATGTTCTATGTAGTCCACAATATTATGTGTAATACTAATATGTTTTAGACTGTATGGAACTTGCAGAGAGTTTGTTTCAAGGTAGTGCTTTCTACTTGTTGTGTGTATTATATTAACTTTAAAGCACTTTTATGTAGTGCCTTAATTGTAGAAATGCCTGATAATTAAATAGTTGGGACTTCTTTTTTTGTTGTGTGTATGCCTTATCCAGATAAAATACTGCAAAAGCTAAATCAGTTTTCTTAGAGTGATACAGGCTGGGGGGTGTTTGTACTTGTTTTTAATTGCTGGTATCTTCTAAAGGAGTAAATATCCTCTATAGCATAGAAGGCATGATTTCTGAGTACTTCTAGTCTGTTAGCATTACTGATTTTATGGAGACATGCTTTGTAAATATAAATGCATAGGCTGTGTATTTTCATATGTTATAGTCTGCATATCTTTTATTTTAATCTTATCTGTAAAATTAATGGCAGCGTGATGTATTTTAGAATCCACTTGTGGAAAACCATGTGTTTGATACGCTTCTAAAATAAAATAGTTTAAGAATTCCTGCTAAAACAAGCTGTTGATGTACTAGCTATATATTTTGCTGTTACTGCTTCTTACCCCTTTTCCATTTGGGTCTGTCTAGCTGCTGTCCGTGTATTGCTCAGGGGATATTTGTGTCTAAATGCCTGTGTCTTTTCAGTAGAAGGTGTCAATCTTGTCGTTTGTGCCCCCTCACAAACTATTGTTGTCCATGTAAAGTGGGCTAACTAGCTTTTTGCTCAGTGCACAATTCCTGTGAGTTGTTCAAGCTACTGTTTTAAGTCTTAAGTCTTTGCTGCATCAATTTTTGACTAGATAAGTCGATTCAAATGTCCAGTTGTGTAGGTATGTGGTCAGAAATACTGATTGAAGGGAAGGAGAAAAGGTACTGTGAGGAGGGAGGTGAGGTGGTTTCTTTTTATGTTCCTAAGCTACATTCTGTGCATTATACAAGTAAGATCCTTCTCACTTCCTTAAACTGTGCTTTTGTAAGGTTGTTTTGTGGTAATTTAAACTGTACTAACCCAGGCTGATGTGATTTTTCTCCTCTCTTCTAAAAAGTCTGTGCCATTTTGTTGTTTGAGCAAGATCTAGTTCTTAATTGTCAGAGTATGTGGAGGCTGCTCAGCTATACTGTTGGCGGAAAGGAGAAGCAGAACCGCACACACAGCTGCGTTAGTGGGGAAATGCGATGATAGATAACAGTCTGAATTTAGATTCATTTATAGTGTACCCAGAAACTTGCATCCTTTTCTACTATACCAGTTAATTTAGGAGAAGTCATAATCTGTGTCTCCACCTCCTCTTGCTATTTGCATGATGTGTCACAGGCAGAACATTGTGTATCTTATGGATATGTAAAAGATTGTATGCTCATATCTGTGCTTTAATACGTGTACTGTCTGTCAGCTGAGCTTCTGGCACTGCTGGTTGTCTGTGTGTGTTTGGAGATAGTTCTCTTACGAAGTGGGATGTCTCTGAGGGCCTGATACTTACAAGGGAGTGTGTAGCTGGAGTGGTGCGATGATGGTAACAATATGCAGTGTGCCCATGTGAATGGAAAAGGTGTGATATTTTACTCCATTTTCTTAGTGGTGTAGGTTTTTCTCAGGTGAATTGTGTTGCAACCCATAAAAAAAAAAAAAGACATTTGGCAAGAAAGATTCTTACTGTATTTTATTTGGCAAATACTTCATGACTTACTATGTTTCAATGTTCTAAATTTTAATGGCTGAAGGAGAGTGAAACTTTAAACTGTTTTGAAGGCAGTTTTGGAGGAGCTTCAGGTATATGCATGAAAAGTTCTGTGCCAGCTACTGCACCTGAACATTCCTGCTTCAACTTATAAAATCTGAAAGGTGAAACTGCCATAGAGAAAATATTAATGTAATATTAAAACATTATCCACATAACAGAAAAAATTATCAGAGAGATTTTATTCAAGCTTTTGGATTTTTCTTGCAAACATAGAGGATCTTATCTATGTAATGTACCATACTTCACTAGAGAAAGCTGTTGTCAGCAATAATTTGTACATATATATTAGGCCCTGATGAATATCAGCTAAAAATAACATGAAATTCAGTTCTGGAAAGCTGCATTTTGTAATAAATGTTCTCAAGTTTTACTAATCTGTCACATTTTGTGGGATAATACATGGTAGGAGATAACACTGAACTATGGAAAGTGTGGGGTTGTTGAAGACAGATTTCAGATGAATCAAAGCAAGGCGTGTTCTTTTTTCCTTTATCTTTGAATTTCATCCATTTACTTGAGAAACATAATTCTATACTCTAGGTTCTGGTAACCTAACAAGCTACTCAGAAATGTGAATGCATAAAACACTTATATTTAAGTCAGCTCTAACTGTTGCTGCTGAAGCAGTAAGCTTGCCTTGGAGAGCGTGACTCTGGGACTGTGTTACTCTACTGCTGCCTGTCTTTCTGGGCTGGCTTGCTGCTAACAGCTATTAGTTCCTGTCCTGGGTTCAGCAGTAGCAGTCATTCATCTCCTTCTTGGTAGCTGGTGCATTGCCGTGTTTTGACTTTTGGCCTGGGAACAGAGTTGATAACACTGATGTTTTGGTCTGGCCAAGGACTTTGTGAGCCTCATGCTCTGCCAGGAGGAGGGGAGGCCGGGAGGAAGCAGAGACAGGACACCGGACCCAAACTGACCAAAGAGGTATTCCATACCACAGCACATCATGGCCAGGATGTAACTGAGAGTTACCCAGAAGGGCTAGGGAGACTGCGAGGTTGGAGGAGGTATCGGTTGGTGCCTGGCCGAGCCGGAGGCGGGGGGGGGAGAGTTATCAGTTGGCTGGTGCTGACGTGTTGTATTCTCTTCCCTTGCTATTTCCTTTATCATTATTATTATTGGTGGTAGCAGTAGTGTTTTGTGTTATACCTTAGTTACTAAACTGTGCTTATCTCAACCTGTGGGAGTTGCATTCTTTTTCGATTCTCCTCTCGGTCCCTCTGGGAGTAGTGGGAGGGCAAGAAGGGGAGGGAGTGAGTGAACGAGCTGTCTGGTTGGGTTTGAACCACGACAGTTCCTCACACTAATGGTTACAATGGATTCCTGTCTTAACAGCAGTCACTTGGTAGGACTTCAACTTGTAACTGTATATTGAGCCACCAAAAGAGTCACTCTTCTCGGCCTTACCAGGAAAGGGTTGAATGCTTGTGCCCCTTAATGTGAAATTAGTTACAGCGCTTCACATGGTCAACAACAGAAGATTATCCATAAACTTGCACTGGATAGTAGTGCAGGTGCAATGTCATACGGACAGGTCACTCTCTTGTTTCACTTCAAATTGAAGCTAAGATTAATTACGGTGTTACCAGCTTCTAAAACAGGTTAGTTAATGGGGACTAACTGTGAGCTCGCTGAAGCAGCACTAATCTTGCTGCTTGCAGTGAAGTGTCTGTCTGTCTTTGATCAGCTCATTCTCTCTCAGCAGGCCAAAAAAGGTAGCCACAGGATAAGAGTGCTTCGTTTACAATCATGTTAATTTTGCTTTAGGTTTGTCTTTAGCTGTTGGAGATTAATGAATCAAAATGGTGCTTAAATTTACAACCAGCTCTAATCACTTTGCAGTATTATTTCTAGCTGTTTTCTACTTCGATTACCTGAGCCAGTCATCTAAGGACTGTGCTTTTCTGACATGTGATAGTGGGGTACAGACTTAAATGTCTAGGAACTAGCAAGATGATAGCATTAGGGTATTGAGGATTTTCTGCTTTTCCATCTATTTCCTATGATGTGTATTTGTTGCAACCATGATGAAATCCGTCATTTGCCTTTTCACTCATTTTTGTTCATACAACCACCTTCTCTGACCTTAGAAAAGCCTCCTTTGATTCCATCAGCAGGTATCGGACAGACAGTATGTTGGGGATATTCATTGATGTGGAAGTGCAGACAGGACCTCTGACTCTTGATATCTAAGTTCAAGCAAAGGGTTTGCTTAATAAGGTCTATAATAGCAGTTAGATAAGCAGCTGGCACATGGAATCATAGGTTTCCTCAGTTTCTTGGGGTTTCAATGTGAGGAGAAAACTAAGATGGTGAGTTTGAGAGTCCTTCTGAAGTGCTTGCATCTTCTACAGGCAACCTAGATGTTTTTGATCTGTAAAGATTTGATTTGAACTGTGGTAACCTCCAAAGGTATTATGTACATAAAATTCATTGCCACTCCAGTTTACCTTTAAGGTTTTCTCTTTTGGGAAGGAAAGTTGAGTGGGAAATGCACTTGTAGAGAAATAAACTTTAATTATAAGAATAGTGATCTCTGCTAACAAACACCTGAAGAAGGTAAAAAATCTTATGTAAGTGTTGGTTCACAAAGTTTTCTAGGACAGAAATAGTTGCCAGGAAGGTATTGCTCAGATCTAATGGGATATCCCTCCTGTCTTTTTTTCTTTTTCTTTCCTGTGCCAGTTTCATTTTAGAGGTATTTAATAGGAGTGCTGAAGAGTTGTAATATGTTACTGTTTTAAAAGTGTTTTCTCTTTCATAAATGGAAGTTTCTACAGATGAATGTGCTGTATCTTTTTTTATGAATAGCTGTAGATAGAAAGCAGAAAAACTTACTTTCCTCTTTTTAGAAGAAGCAAACAAGTATATTTAATCTTTGTGTTGCTTTTTACTTTTATTTTAGATGGAGGTGTACCCAGGTCCTTGGACAGCTGATGTTGTGCAGCACTGGTATTTGTTCTAGTTCCATTATAGCTTGAACGTGGTTGTGAGACTGTTTTGGGGCATTAAAGCCTGATGGCAGTACTCCTGAGGCACTATCTCTTATCATGTTGAGGAGTTGTCTTTGTCATGAATTCATTAGTTTCATGCAGAGATCGTATATAATTCTGATTGCTGCTTGCAGGGAAACTTTAAAGAGAGGAATGGAAACTGGTAATTACAGAAACACCTCAATTCTGTGTGAGATTTGGGAGAAATTTTCATATCCATTAACTTTGTAGTAAAACCTTGCTGAAGTTGTTTTTTTTTTTCTTGACTTTTTATGTGATAGTGTTATATTTAACTTCATGCAGAAACATCTCACAAAAAATAGTCAATTTGATTGTAGGCTTGAGCCCATATCAAAGAACTTTCAGCTGGCCAGATTTATGTAGCTGGCCTCCCATACTTGAGGAGGCAGAGGCTCACCTCCTTAGCTGGCAAGGCTCTAGGGTGGTGGTTAATAGTTGTGCTTGTTCATAACCAATTCCTGATATGGCCCAGGGTTGGAAGGGAAACAAAAAGTCATAAGCAAAATAATTCTTCTCCAGTATAAACCACAAGTAAATTGTATTGATCCTCTTGATAACTGCTCCTTCAACAGCACTGTGGCTGGGCAGTGCATCTAAAATAGGTATAATCTTCCTCTGGGTGGAGTTGTGCTCTTGCAGAGACCCTCTTGTCTTATGGAGTTTACCAAGAAAAATGTTCTGCTGCTGTTTATTCACAGTATCTATTTTCCCTTATTACTTATATTAAAATGAGGGAAAAGTGAAGAAAGAGGATGTCCTGATGTTCTCTGTGTGGTTCCTTCCATTCTGGGCTTCCTATTGGATATTTGCGTATTTGTGGTGTTTTTCGTTGGTAATTGTGAAGGGGCAACTCACAGGTTCTGTTAACAGGTGAACTGTTACAAAATGACAAAAGGGATGAAAGGTTTGAAAAGAGTAGTGTGACATAAGCACTGGTTTGGCTTTTCCGCTGTACTTATACCTCCAAATTTAGACAAAAAATATTAGTTAGAATTAACTAATGCCTACTACAATATTCTTCTGAAGTAAAATACAATTTAGAGCAGTTGGAGGGGAGCTGGAAGAGAGGAGTACAAACACACCTAGAGCTCATCTTCTTTTAGAGGGTTTTGTGGTTTTGGCATCTGTACCCAGCCTTGTGCATTGTTCATGGGGCTTATTCATTGTAGTTGATAAAGTAAACCATAAATAATTGTTCTTTCTGTTTGAACAGTTGTAATCAGGGAATCGGTATGTGCAAGGTAAACATGGAGGTAATGGTGCCTTCCTCAAACAAGTCTTTATAATAAAACTTAACTGAAAAAAGAGGAGGAGATGAATCAAAGAGTGGCAAGTAATGAGCTAAGAGTTTGGACAAGGCAAGAGGAGCATTACACAACAAAAGTATTACAATAGTGTAGTTTATGTGGGTATCCTTTAGGGCTCTTGTATATCTGTGTGTGAACATGTGGGTATTTATATCCAATCACTTTTCCTTGATGACTGGCAAACAAACATGGGGCAGAATCAGCATCACATACAAATATGAAATTTCTACGCATCTATCATGTATTTTCTAAGTTACATGTAAAAATTGAATGAGAGAATAGTGAGAGCAAGAAGTGAAGAAAAACGAACAGTGGAAAAGATGAGTGTAATGTTCATGCCTGTTGCTTGTAAATAAGGCAGTTGAGGGGCTGCCTTCAGGAACATAGTGCCTGGAATGGTGTTCCAGTGGCAGGGAAATGCTTTGAGCTCCTGAACATAGGACTTATTCTTAGGTACATCAAATCTAATAAAAGACTAAGGGTTTCCAGGTGGTATAAATATAACTTGGTCCTGTTTTAAGTTTTCTTTATGCTGTAAGAAAAGAAGAAAATGGCAGTTATGCAAGTAAGCCCACAGTCTATGGAGCTCACAAATTCTTTCTGTGTATCTAGCAGTCACATTTATGTCTTTATTGTACTTTCGTCCACCTGGTTCCTCTTAAATAATGCATGTTTGGTCTCTTTCTATTAACAAATTTCATTTTAGCCTGAAAGATTTTCCATCTTTTGCTTGCTGGTTGCAGCAATGTAATAAGAGGGAGGTGTTAGCAGGAAAGATTGCTGTGGAGATTTCAGCTGTACTGTGTTATTGTTTTCTGAGATTATTGAAAATTGATTCAGCAGGAATTTGTTGCCGAGGAAGTTTTCCATCTTTGAAGCATCCTGTTTTCCCTTAGGAGTTCTTATTTAACTGATGATAACTAGATAGAGTAACCCTTTTCTATGGTGGCTCAGCTCCTATTCAAAGCGAAGTCTCTAGGTGGTGGTTGCTATTTTGTACAGGAATACTTGATTATTTCGGATATTTAGGAAATAATACTATTTTGTGTAAGGTTGCTTTTAGTTATGTTCTCATCTGTCAAATTTTGGGAATATATTACCCTAGTGTGAAAGCAGGGACAAGTATGAGCTCAAGAAGTCAAGAATTGCTGTATAACCTGTGCAAACAACCAGGACTTACAGAGATTGAAGAGTTACACAGCTAAAATCATGCACAACTTGATAAATAATTCTGGTCATATCAACATGGCCTTGAAAATAGGGTGCCATTTTAAGATGGCTGAATACTGAGGGGTTTGTGTGGGAATATTCAGTTACAGCTGTTGGGAAATAGAGGAATTAACTGTGGTCTTAATGTGCCTGTAAATTTGCCAGGTAGTCTACATATGTGTAAATATCCTTTTTGTTAAACTACTGGTTCTTTCTCTTGCTGAATGACCAGCAGGTTCTTACTGTTTCTGGGGACTATAGCATAATGCTTAAGAATAATCATGCTGAATATATACTCTACAGTCTGGAGAAATACAATCTGTTGCAGTGATCCTAGAAAGCAGTGAGCAATGTTAAGCTGAACTACTTGTTCATTAATCATCTCCTTAACACTTGGTGATTGGCATATTGTATCTGTGTCACTTCAGTGTGATGCTGCTGAAATAATGGTTCTTGTATAACTTTAGGCTCCAGAGGCTTATGTGGGGGTTTTAGTGGGCATAAGGTGTTTTTACATGTGCCACACAATATATGAAGTGGACTTTTCTCTATGTATTCTCTAACTTGACTTCTTTTACATGTGGGCCTTCTGGTTATGCCATATTGTTTCCAGATCATCTGCCTGAGGAGCCTAGTACGGAAGAGCTCAAGGCTGAGAGCTTCTAGCATCCCAGCTACAGCGATCTTGGTGCTATGAGCTTTGTCCTCAATGTGGCATCCACATGAGGGCACCTATGAGTTGTCTGGTTTTGCTTTAGGATTCCTTTCAATGCCCACAATTTCTTCAGGCAAAGAAACAGGACGAAAAATAACTTTTCTGAGGCATAAATAATATGAGCAGGTATTTAGATGTCTGTGGTATGTGTTCTCCACCCCTAGTTAGTCACGGCTGTGAGAAGAACTTACTTGCCAATGCTTGATTCATAGAGATGCTGTGTAAATATTGTTATCATGTGATAGTATGAGACAGAATGTAAAGTCTGGGTGAAGGTCTCCTCTAAAGGTTGGGTCTGAAGTGATAAGAGGTGCAAATCTGGATCTGTTACTTTGCAGCTCAGCAAGTTGGTGTTTATTTTAACTCCTGGAAGTCTTCTGTGTTTTTCACTAAGCAAGAGACTAATGGTAAAGTGGGAGACTGCTGTACCTCTTTCCTGAGACTGTAACTTTATAGATTGATAACTACTTGTGAACTTGTTCCATTTCTCCTTTCAGGTACCTCATCAATGAAGCATATACAAAGATAAAAGTATTAATTACCTTCAACTATTTAGACCAAGAATAAATAGGTTTTCATATTGCTAATTCATACTGTACTGTAATTAACATAATTCAATAGTGCCCACTGATGTATAGTGCAGAACTTGAAAAGATTAGAAAAGAAACCTCAGTGCTGTTGAGCCTTTACCTCCAGACCTGCAGCTTTAAGAAAGGTATACAGTAGATTTTCAGTCTAGTGAATATTTCTTGGCTGGCAGCAGATAAAAGCCTTCATCTCCCTGGGAGAGGACAGAGCATAGAGAATGCTGGTTGCATTTAGTCATTAGTGGTATCCCTTTAATGTTGGCTAAATGATCTTGAGAATTTTGGAAATAACAATAAGGAGAATCTAATTTCAGTGAAGCAGAGTTCACTTTTGATAAGGGATTTCCAGAAACTATTTCTTTGTAACTATAGAAACACCTAAATTTTCTTATCTTTGGTGGAGAATGAGAACAGACTTTTCTGAGTTCTTGGTAAATCCCACAGCTGATAGTGAATGCTGAACACACTGAATGTAGTAGCAAGAAGGCTCTTTGGAACTTGCTTCCAGTAAAACATTCTTGAAATCAGAGTAATATTCTCACTAAGCTGCTTAATAATGAGAATAGTGGTCAGAGGGGTGTAGCTGTGAATGTCCTTTGAGGTGGAAGAAAAAGGCTGAAGCAAAGTAAATTAATTTTCTGATTCCTTTATGAGGTGATGATTATCTGTGATTACAGCCCTGTTTTAGGAACTTGGAAACCCAAATGCACTTGCAAAAGAAGAAAATAAAACTTTTGGTGACACTAAACAGGAGTGGAAATAATACAGACTGATGTAGGCAACTGGATCTGGATGATGTAAGGAAGATGAAAGGCTTTTAAAACTATGTCTTCCACTGTAAAAGATGTCAGGTGAAAGTCACTAAAAGTGAGCATCCTACCTAAATTTGACCAGGATTTGGTATGAGGCCATGTACGGTCACTTTCAACCTCAACTAGTTCTTCAAATGCTGCTATAAAACTTGTTGCTTCTTGTTTGTCAATTGGGAGGGGGAAAAGCAGAAAATTGAGCAGTGGGAAAGGTTTCCTTGAAGGTGCTTTTGGTTTTTGACATAAGGGAATCTTTAGTTTTGAACACTTCATCCTGTAGGTAACATGTAATGTTTGTGAACAAATGTAGGGGGCAAACCAGAGTTTAAAAATATCAGTGTGAGCTAAGTCATGTCACACTAAATCATGGGTAATGAAGCACAAGGTGTTCAGTAATACTGTATTTAATGTCGTGCTCTATAACACACTTAGCTTTCCTGTTCTTCCTGTTGCTAATTGTGCAGATCTCATCAGTGAAAAATAATGAGCTAGATTCTTAGCTGGTGAAATCTTGAATATGTAGCCAAACCTCGACAGTTTAATTGCAGCCACCTCAAGTAGCTCTGTAGCACTGAGATGACTGTAGTCTTTACATGGGTAAAGCCTCTGCCAGTAGTGAATGCTGCTAATGCCACATGTGAAAAGTTAGTTTGCAAGCAATATTCCTCCCTCCACTATTTCATGGAAGAGGGGAGAATATAATATGGTGCCTTACAATTTCTCAAGGAGCTGCATGGGTAGTTAGACACACAATGACTCTTATTTAAGACAATTTAGCTTTAATAGGAGGTATGTGGCTAAATAGCCATGCAGCTCTTGGAAAATATAGTACCTGGATTGCAGTAAGCCATAGTGACCCTGATGAGCACTTTAAACTCAGTAACTCAGTGCTGTTACAAGAAACTTAACTGATGGTCCAAAACCTGAAATCAGCCAAATTATTTTTCACTCTCTCATGCAGAAAGAATCTTTCATGAGAGAAAGACTTGTCATTTTCAAGAGCATGCAGCAGGATTTTATGCTGTTCTTTGTCAGTTGCTAGTTAACTGTGTGCATGTGTGGGTTTAGTTTGTTTTTAAATTGTCTTATTTGGTCAGATAAAAGGTTTCCTCCTAGGTTTGACCTGAGAACTCTCCCCAGACTGTAATCTCACTTGTCATTCCATGTTTCTTGCTTAACATTTGTGCTTTTTGTCATAAAACTGTTGTATACTGTTAGTTAATACCAATGCAATTAAATACCATGAGCACTTGTACTTCTCAGGGAAGGAGGCTGCAATTTCACATAATAGTTATGTAGAGTGACTTCTTCATGAGTATGAAGAATTACTCATCTCCCTTTTCCAGGATCACGTGAGTGCAGGGAATTGCCTCTCAATTGAGCTACAGAAACAAAATCCAGGAGTATAGACCAGGGTACAAAAGCCAGCACCTTTAAACCAGTGCTAATTCTCAGTTTTGAGTGTGAGAGACTGAGACTGGCATTGCTTTCTGGTGACTCTCCTAACAGGTATCTCTCAAAGCTTGTCAGTCCCTGAGGTTAGGAAAGACATCTTCTGTCCTGCTTCTAGTTCCACTGCCTGAGATGTGGGTGAGAATAACCTCTGGTATTTGATATAACACAGGCAGTGATATCTGACTAGCACCTTCTACCATGTTGTCTATCTCGCTCTGTTGGAAATACCTTACTTGATACATTCTATGATTTCATATATGGGCTTTTTCCCCATTTATTTTTCAGGCTGAGATAATGGCTCTCTGGGAGAGCTGGAAAATACACAAGTAAGTTTTTAGTCTTACGGGGTTTTTTTCATCCTCCTCTGAGTCACCTTCTAGAAGACCACATCATTCTGCAGTGTCTGGCTAGAGAGCTCCAAAGAGAAACTTCCTAACACAGGAATTCAAACTGCTTGAGATCAGCTTGTGAATTTTGAGTTCTTGACAAATTTCAAGGCACGTTTCAGGCTTCACTGCAGATGAACCTGAAGCAAAAGTGCATGCAAACAGTCTTTGCTTTTCATCATCAGCAGCACAACCTCAAAATTTGGGTGGGAATGTAGAAAAATACCTATTTTCTATTTTTGTTTCACCTTAATACCACGTTTTGGCACAGTGATTGCAGGTAATCCAGATTTATGCTGTACCTTCAGCAGGATAACTAAGCAAGCGCAGAGCTTGCACAGGTTAACCTAAGTAAACACCTGTGTATCTTTCCATCCATCAATGTGTAAGATTTACTTAGTTTTCACAAAGTGCGTAGTAGTTCTTGTCTGAAACTTTCTTGTGGCAGATGCTCTTTTCAAAGTGCAGTTTTTCCTGGGCAAAAAGAAACCCCAAACCGCATCTCTCCATGATCTCTTAAAAAGAATAATGAACGGAGGGTGCAATCTGTCTGCTGGGGAGCTGAATATAATACTTGCCATCCAGAGCATTGCTTTTTCTGGAGAAAAATACAACCTACTACTCCCTCTCCTGGCCTCACAAGGGAAATATATGGAATTGTCAAAAGGGGGCATTCTTGCTTTTTCAGACATGGAATAAAGTGTTATAGTTAGACCTGTCATTTAGGTAGAGCAGAAATTGCTCAAGTTGGCAAAGTCTTTAGCCAAAGCAAATATAACAGATGAAATATTAAATATCAGAAGTGAATTGCAGGCTAATTTAATCTCTTATTTTGTGGACAGAGGTTTTATCTCTTTCACCTAAGGTTTATTCAAAGCTTTTATTAATTGATGAAAATTCCCACTGCAGAGTTACTCACTCTCTGTGTATAAAAATATATAATCCCCCCAGTTGTCTGTTAAATCTCATCTAGAACAACTCTCAGTATATCCATGAAAATATATATGTGACAAAGTCCTGCCAGTCTGGTTTAAGGATTTACTACCGCTGATTTTGCACTTTGATCTGGCATATGTACAATAGCCAAGTAAGAGCTGGGAAAACCATACATTGTTATAAAAACCCTTTGAAAGGATAAATCCTTATGTATAGCCCATCTAGATATACCTCTGGAAACTGATAAATTACTGATGGCCTGGGTAGTTCTTTTTCACTGAAACTAGAGCAAATCCAGGACTGACTGTGCAAATAGAGAAGGATGTTGGTTTTAAGCTTCTATGTTAAGAGATGTCAACAGAGATGTTCACTTCTGAGTTTGTGCACTTTTGGATTAAACCTGTTAACAAACAGGTTCCAGCTAGTGCTGATAATTCTGGTCTATAATCATATTTTACTCTGTCTCTCACAGATATTTGTAATATTTTTATTTGTTCTAGTGAAGAAAATATTTGTTTACTTCTTATGATTATGTAAAGTCTTCCTATACATGGTAATTAATGTGCTTTACAATTAATATTCTGGATTGAGGAGGGCAAAGCAAATGTATGAACTGTATTAGAAAAAAATCACATCTGAAGTTAGAGTTTTTCTCTTGCCTAAAGAATAGTTTCCTTTTCTTTAGAATTCAGTTTATCTAATGCAAATAAAAAATGACTTTGATCTGCTCTAAGATTATAGAATATTTTGGTTACTTTCTTTTTCAACCAACATGCTGGTTTTTCACACCTCAGCATCTAATTCAAGTGTAATGTTAGGGTTGGGATAAATGTTTCTTGTGCTAGAAGGTCTAATCAGAAGACTCCAGCACAACAGGTGGTTAGACCTTTTGAAGTATGGCGCTTGAAAGCAGCTGTGGAGATGACCATAAAATAGTTTAGTTTTAAAAGAAACAGATGTCAATGCTCTTTCTTCATTACCTGTCACCTCCTGTAGTCATTTATACTTGAGGAAAGTGGGTGCAAGGCACTACCAGATACTACTTACTCAGCAAACTTATGAGTAATCACTAAGCTGTGGAGAAATAGACAGTGTTTACACTGACAGTTTTCTCATGGTAATGGAAATAAAGCATTGGCCTTGAAGCACTTGCTTCTGAGCTCCTCATATCTCTGCTTAGCCAGGGTGGGAGGTTAATTTGGAGTTAAATATTTGTGTCAAATACTCCAGCTCGTTATGCTTTAAATTGCCAGTGTAGACATACGCTTATAAAGACTTGGGCCTGGGTATTTGAAACAGATTTAAGTCAAAATGAAAAGGAGGAACAAAACAGACAATAGAAAAGCAGCTGTAAGTATGCGGAAGAAATCTACAAAGGATAATCTGTGCTCATCAGTTTCAACTAAAATGTGAGCAGATAAGAATTGCAGTTAACCCACTGAGGAGAACTATGGCAGAAGGATAAAAAAGGGTTAAAAGGTGGGCAGAAAACACAGGCAAGATGGTAAATCTGCTCCCTTGTGACTCATTGCACATTTGTTGGGATTCTGTGTGCAAACGTGCTTTTCCCTACACCTAGCATGACCAATTTTAGTATTTCTGACTGAGCAGGAGGGAGTTCTCCCATTTCATGGCTGTTTTGTACTACTTTGCACCCAGTGGTGCTCCTTAGGGTTCACTACACCAAGATTTAAATACAAAGACTGCTGTTTTGCTTTGGGTCAGGTGATGCCCAAATGTGTGTTTTGAGCATGGTTTTACTCCACTGCAAAACTAGTAGAGAACTGATAGTTTGTGACTTTTTATTAGGAATCTATTATTAGTGGCTGTTTGGAAAACAAAATGCTGCAGTAGGAATGTGGTTGTACTTAGAATATATTTACTGGTATGTTTGTGCAGGTGGGAGGGAATGTGAGATATTTAGCACTTAGAACAACAACAAAACCCAAGTAACTATAAATAATCATCACACACCATGAAGTGGAAATCAGGTAATGGATTACAGACTACCCCAAAGTGATGTTTGTATGAGAACAAATGAAAGTGTCCTCAAAGGAGAGATTTGCTATTGCACAGCAGCTGTTTATTCCTGGTCCTCTTAGTGTGGTAACTTGCCTGTTGCACGTGCTACTGAGACAGGTGACTAAGGTTTGATTCTGCAAGGTGCTGAGTGTTCTTGCCTTGAAGTGCACTACAGGATATGTGTGAGCAAATGAGTCGTCTCCACTGGAATGACTGGTGTACTTGATACAAAGCATGTAACCTGGTCCTTGGGCGACTCGAGCTCCTTAGTATGTTTTTCCCAAAGGTCCATCCCCTCTCCTGGTTTAAAGTGTTTTCTGTGTCACCAGAAACCAGTGAAAGTTTTGCCTGCTCTTGGAATAATTCCCTTTACTGATGGTTTTGCTCTGAAAATGCTAGTGAGTTTGAAATTGTACAGCTGCTTCTGTAATTGTTGTATTGGGCTGTAGCTTGGCATCTGAGATGGTTTTGACTGATTGAACTTGATGTTTGCTTTAAAGTTCCCAGGAGTATGTAGCTTACACATAAACGTGCTGTGGTCAGAGAACTGAGCAGTTCAGTTAGGTCAGCTTCAGGTATTGAAGGAATAGTAGCCTTGCACAGTGTTTCTGTAGATTCTTCTTGTGCTTCCCACTGCCCTATGGTCAGACCTAATTCCAAAATGCAAAGGAGAAGGGAAGAAACTTGCCTGTGACTGTAGGGAGGTGTTGATCAGGCCACAAGACGGAAGAGGGCTATGCGTACAGCCAGGAATAATCATTTGTAGGGTAACAAGGAATAAGCTCTGAATCCCAGAGTTCAGCTATCAGTGATAAATTCAGGCACTCAGTTATTTTAGTAAGACTTTAGTTACATGGTGAAAGATACATGTTGTTCCAAACATTGCTCAAAGAGCTGGGTAAGAAAAAAGCCCACAACCAACCAACCTGGTGATCAGGAAAGTGAAATGTATCTGAAACTTGTGCTGGTTCACAGCACCAGGAAGAATATAACACAACCAGGTGTTGCATAAATGCCTGGATCAAATTCCTGAGGGAAGCAAACTTAGGCTGACAAGAAATGTGTTATCTAAGGACATGCTGTTGCACCAGCTTGATCCAGTAAAGTGCTTCAATTAAGGGTTGTGCTTGCCCAGCTCCTGCATAACCAAATGGACTTGTGAGAACTGAGCATTTCACATCACTGGTACTTTAGCTGGCTTCCCTATGAAGTTGTCAGAATGACAGTTGCTTCTGTTTAATGCCAACGCCATGCTCTGGCTAATCCAGATGAATTATGATTCCTTTAATAATAGTAGTGAATTCTTTGTCCAGTTTTAGAGGGAACTGGGTATACAGCACTCAGCTAACATTTCCCTGCTTTAACTCAAGCCAGCCATGATCTGGTTTAGGCTCTTTTCAGCTGATGACAATTTTGAGATCCCACAAGAAGTTTCAGGTGTCTGGTTCTTATTTGTCTTAATACCTCTTTAGACAATGCAAAGGATATTTTTTCTCAGGAGTGTGATGGGCTCCTCTGTAAGTAAGAATCAACGTGGGAACTTTATAGCACTTTATAGAGTACAAATCTAGTATCAAAACCATCAAGATTTGCATGTCAATTTGGCTGTGAATTTCCACATGGGCTGCTGAACATGCTTCACTTGAAACCATACTCCTATAGATGTTTGTTTCATTTAAAGAGGAGAAAAAAAAACCCCAAATACTCAAGAGAGGGACAGCTAGGATGCTCAGAAACCAGTGTTTGACCTTGTACCTGCAATGAGTGTATGCAAAGCTTTATTAGAATTGAGAGAAATTAAGCTTTTCAAATTCCCCCACAGAAACTACTCGTCTGAGATTGCACAGATGACCGACCAACGTTTCCTGGTCAAGAATCTACTTATCTCACAGGTAAGAGCAAAACTCCAAAGGATTCTTGGCTTTTGGGAAAACACAGACCAAGTTCTGGCTCTCTTGTCTTGAAGTGTACTACAAATACTGTATTAAGAAAGGAATGAAGTAGGGATGCACTTTTGGAGTCAGCGTGGTGGATGGCAAGAAAAGGTAAGAGCACAATGATAAATAATGTGTTAGTTTCCAAAAGGAGAGGTGTCATCTTGTTCCTGACACACTGTCAAGAAGATGTTTTACTGATTTGACTCTCTGTGTTGAAGAACACACAACAGTTACTTAGTAAGTGGTATTATAGGGAATTTCACCCATGTTACAATAAACTGAGCTCCAAGATAACATATCTTTTATGCTTTTACGCTTTTTGGATGATAACTGTGAAAAATTACCCAGTGGAGGTTAGCAAAGTGTAGCTGTGGCCATTTTCTCATGACCCCAAATGATAAAGTTTACTGTCTTGGATCATGATGCGTTGCCAAATGACAGGTTTGCCTGTCTGGCCAACAGAAAGTAATTGAGGGGTGTTAGAGTTTTACAAGCCATGTTTCACCAAATTTGTAGCTTTTTGAGCTGTTAGACCTGAGCAAAATACGTCAGCATTGACGGAATAAGGTTGGCTCTCATTTTGCTTCTGTTTTTGACTACTTTTGTGTGTGTACTTTGTACCCAAAAGCATCTATAGGAAGCACATAGTATTCTGGAGGTATTGCTGTTGTCATTTCGCTTACAGTTTGAGTTGGGATTTTTGGTCTTATGGTACAAGTGTTAATCTTTTTTTGTGGCTGCTGTTGTAAAATCTGTATCTTGAATCCTGTATCTGCATGAATTTAAACAAGAAACTTGATAGACTACTGTAAGTGGGGAATTAGGAAGTCCCAACCAGCTGGAACTGCTTAATAGTGGAAGCTTTGCTGACCTTAGGTTAGCTGTCTGCAAGCCATTTATTTTTGTAGGTATAGGGCCAAGATATGGAGCAGCCAAATTGCTTCTCTCTTGCTCTTTCTCACCCCATTCCCTTCTGTAGTGGCTTCATCTGCTGCACCGGTGTTGTGTCCTGAAACACATGAGTAATTGCAAACAAAGGGAAAAAAACAAACTAATGTGTGCAGTTTGTCTTGGTTTTTGTTTTTTTTTTAACATCCTTTTAGGCCTTGGGGCTGCAGATTCTGTGTGAATAATCCTTATGGCTGAGTTTCTCTGAAGCTGTTCAATACCTACTGACTCTCTGACTAGCTTTGGTGAATTTCAGCTAGCTTCATCCTCGGGTAACTTGATCTGTATAAAATGTCTCCTCTTGCCACTTTGAATTTGTGTAAGTCTAATAATAAGCATGTCATGAACTGGAAAATCTGAGGCAGGCTGGTTTCTATTCACTACACTTTTCCAAGCAAAGCTATGTCTAGAAAGAGGGAACATTTAAAGAAAGGAAGGCTGTTTTGGTTACTTAAACTCCTGTAGGGAAAGAGACTCAACAGTGGCACCAAACACAAAAGATAAGCATGTTCCTTGGAAAAGGCTTTGTGTGTGGTCCTGTGCTATCTAGTATAGTGTGCAAGATGTTCTGTTCTCTCTGTGGGTCTTGACAGACAATTGCAGGCAAGGAGGGAGAGGTGGGAATTTTTACTTGAACTGCTACTTCTCTGTGCTTCAGGTATTCTCATGGATCTTGGAAGCGTGTTCTTCAAGAAGTCCAGTTCTCTGTTCTCCTTTTCACATGCTCCATTGGAACTGGCATTTCCTCTTTCAAGCCGTATTTGGCATTTATAGGATACAGGAGCCACCATTAGGAAGCAGCCTGTGAGTGGCCAAGTGTTCAGAAGTTTCCATAAAAAGATGAGATTCCTCAACTTTTCCAGAAGTTTGGCTTCTAGAGATGGACTCTTCATAGAGGTGTTGTATGGTGTTCTGCACTAGAAAGGTATTTTGGGAATGCTGTAGGCACGTGACTGGGAAACAAACCTTATGTTAGACAAATGCTTTGATACCTATGTGGTGGCTGTCCACTTCAGGCAAACAGTTTGGCAAATAGACTTCACTGCAACCCAGAACAGCATAAGCACTGAAAATCCTTCCAGGTACTGAATAAAAAAGAGAGATCTGTGTCTGTGCTATAACAGTAAGATATTTAACGATCAAAGGGGGAGGGGAGGAGTTTTCATTTGAGGTACTGGATGAACTGCAAGACCCCAGTATGAAAATGTGTTTTTCAAGTTAGATGTAGTGTAACTGTGGTAGCACAGCTGAGATGAGACTGGCGTTCAATATGCATAAAACAGTAGAAAAGGTGCTAAATGAGCTGGAAAAATTAGGAATGATGGAACTAGTGTGGGGACCAAATGCCCCTCTTTGAATGAAGTGCCTGAACTCATAGGTACAGCCTCTGTGTAAATATGTTAAGGGCAAATGAAGCAATTAGAATATCACAGGAATTATGGGCCAAGATTCCAAAGTAAATGAAGTGCTTAAATATATGCAAGAAACAAAAATATTGTTGTATTAGCGTTGGTCTTCAACAGACCACATACTAGACAGAAGCAGCTCTGTGAAGGAAAACATTGGTGGGACAAAAACATGTAACAGGCAGAGTTTTAAGCTTATACCTTGTGCTTGACTATTTCAGTGTGAAATAAATGAAAGCTACATTTTATGAAAGAATGCTTCATTGTGTTAGGAAAGGACTTTATTTTTCCTGCTTATGTTTGATATTAGGGGAAGTTTTTACAGGATGCTAAAGTACACGTTTTCCAGCCTGCAGTTACCGTGGATTTTCTTAAACTAAAAAATAAAACCACAATCTAATAACTAAAAAAAACCTCTGAGGGGTTTGGTAGTATATTATTCTGCCCTGAAGCAGGATCAGTTCAGTTGTTACTCAGGTAAGTTTGTCTGGCTTCCCTTTGAAACCCCTATGATAAAGACCAAGTCTTTCTGCTTTCATCTGTTCACATGTTGGACTCTTTACCTGAGATGTTGAAATCCAAGTCCATTATTTCTTGTCTTCTCTGGGTTAAATAATTAGTGGTTCTCTGCAGTAGCCTTTCACATAGCAGAAGACTGTTACAGTGTCCCCTCAAATGGCCTCTGTTAAACAAAACAGCTTTGCTAAAGGCAGTGAGGTATAGCACAAATGGAAAAATGTGATGTAAGAAAGACAAAGATGATGCTTGAGCCAAACGCAAATGCCAGTGTGCAAAGATTTGAGAAGCAAACGGGGTGTTTCTTGATGTGATAGTCTCTACTCCTAAATATCCCCTTAAAGGACAGGAATAATTTTGTGGCTTTGAAGCACTGCTCCTATTGTTAAAAGGTACAACTTCCTCCACACTCTGTATGTGTGGTGTTTCAAAGTTTGCAGCAAGTGGCTTTTTATTGTGGTCTGTTGGATGGGATACAATCCTCTGTGTCTTTCACTTCCACATTATTGAGGGGAGGGACTACATAACTTGTTTGATGAGCAGCTCTGTCAAATAGCCTGAGAGACACCTGCCTCCCATAAGACTTTGCACATTTGAATCTCATCTATCAAAGGAAAGGCTGATATTTTCTAGGATGCCACAATTTGTGGAAATGAATGAGCTTAATTAAGCTCATGGGAAGCTCTCACAAATGGCTGGAGATAAATATCAAATGGGGTCAGTACACTGTCATGAGACTTTTGGCTTGTTACTGGATGTTCCCGTCCCTTCGGGATGGCCTAGAGGGCAAGGACTTCTGAGAAGATTGGGGTTGGCCATGATTAAAGCTATATTTAGAAACTTTTTTAATTGCATAGACTTCAGGCACATTAGAGCTGGCTTTTTTTTTTTTTAATGGAACAGTTTTCTGTTAGAAAATGCAGTTTAGTGGAAATCAGAATGTTTCATGGGACTGTGTCAATCTGAATGCAGCTTTTGACAAGGAGAGAGAAAATGAACTCAATTTTTCAGTGTTTTAGTAATATGAGACAGTTCAATAAGGCATATGTTGTCCAAATGACACAATTTGACATGTTTCATGTTGAAACTTAAGGCAGAATGAAAGTAATCATACTATTCTACCAAGATATGAGTATGTAATAGGTATTCTATCTACTGCACAGTAATTTGTTGCCAGTAATTCATGTTGAAATGGAACATGTGGGTAGCCACAATTTTTCACCACATGTCACTTCCATAGAATGTTATTTTGTGTCTTTATTCCAGGTAGGAACAAAAGAAAAATGTAAAGGCTGGACTTTCTAAGAAAATAGGAGTTCTGCTCAGCGTGAGGGACAGTTGGCAGAATAAATTCCAAATCTTGATATAAATCATCTATCAGTGGAAAAGGTATTGGGCAGTCCTGTAAGTCTGGAAAGAAAGCAGTGGGCCCAGATTTTGCTACATTGGAAAGTACCTGCTGATCACACAAAGTGAACAACCTGGTAGAAGTCTGAGGGCTGGGAAAGGACACTGTAGGAACAAAGAGAGTAGATGAAATAACTTGGAAACCCGTCCTCAGAGAGAACCTGGCCTGCTGTTCCTGATAGATGGCTGGAAATTGGGAACAGGCACTGAGACACGAGGAAGTAACCATGGGCAAAAGTAATGTAATGATCCTGGATGAGCTGTAACATTTTTTATATAGATAAATCCCACCAAGAAATACCTCTTGAGTGAATTTAGCCCCTGTGCTTACAACTTGCCTGGATGTGTCCCTTGCCAAGGGGCACTGAGACGTGTTTATTGGGGTGATGGGATTAGCTCTTGGATTTACTATCACAACTTGCCAGCTACTACAGTGGATTGATTGGCAACACATTTATTTCTTCGCACTTGTTTGCTGGGGAGAAAGGGGTGCTTGTTGCCTATCAATTCTGAGTTCACTTTATAGCATTGACAAACTGCTTAAGACTAAAAACCAAAGGACTAGTTCATGATTATAGTGCTAGAAACACAATTAGAACTGTAAGAAACTATGCAAGATCTGAGTGTGTCTTGCATTGGTCTCTTATTTTAGCTTGTACTTGGGATTTACTCCAAGGTATTTGTTACAAACAGCTAACAGTCTCCGTGCTGGTACTGTTCCTTGAGAAGAATTCCACATCTAGGTTTGATTCCTGGTTAGATTGGGTGGCTGCTGTTGAATGTGCATAGCTTATTATAATTTTTGGCATTCATGGTCTTGCTTCTAGGTATTTGGTGTAAGGGAAGGTGCTAGTGTCATACCCAGGCTGGCTTGGAAGTGGATCTCACAATACAGAGGCTCAGTGCAAGAAAGACCCTGCAGATTGGATGTTTCTGCCATCGTTCTTCCAAATTTAGGTTTATAAGTTTAATATTTTAATATAAGTTTATATACAAGTTTAATATTTCAATAGTTTATAATAAACTAAGTTTAATATTTTATAAGCTACTTATGGGACATGGTATTTTTAGCATTATGGCTTATTCCTTTCTCAGCAGCATGGTGGTACTGCATTCATGGCTTGAGTGTTTTCAAGTGACTTGCCAATGCTGACTAATGCCATCAAGCATGGTTTGGGGCTTGAAAATCCCAACACAGTTCTCTAGACCACGCTATGTAGAAATGGCCACAGAAGTAACAGCACAGAAATAAAACATACTGGAACACGCTGCCAAGAGAAGCTGTGTTCAGTGTTCAAGGCCAGCTTGGATGGGGCTTGGAGCAACCTGTGGAAGGTGCCCCTGCCTGTGGCAAGGGCTTGGAACTGGATGAGCTTTAAAGTCCCTTCCAACCCAAACCAGTCTGGAGTTCGATGAATAAGTTAAGTTTATTGAGCAAGTTAGCTCATTCGCTACTTTCTCAGCTTTTTGCTTTTCTGCCAATGGTGATGTGTTCTTGCAAATGGTGAATCAAATAGTGGGATTTTTCTTTCCTTTCCTGAAACATGCAGGAAATGCAAAACAACCTACTCTCGCAGCACACTCCCTAGTAACCGATATGCATCAGTCATACATGTAGCTGTGTCAGCAGCAGCAAATTGCAAACTCTGGTATGTCTATTTGCAAATGTACTTACACAAGCCATGCTCCATCTTCCTAGAGCAGCTCCAGGTTAGTCACCTTCCTTCTACTGCTACATCTGGGAGAGTGACAGAGCCTCAGCCAACGTTTCCCGGTCCTGCCTTGGTAATCATGAGTTCTTCGTGCATCTCACTGAGACACAGAACCATACCCACAAGTTAAGATAGGTCTGAAGTGGTCCTGTTGATGGAGGAATAATTGTTTTCTCCATTACATGGGCACACAGGGTTTTTTTTCTTAGTACACTTTTCACATCAAAAACACATAAGAAAAATTCTATAACCCAACTTAATATATGCTACTGTGTCCCATCTTGGGGCATGAATATGTCGTTCCATATGCTGTAGCTAAACATAAATGAACTGTTATTAATGATTGCCATAATGTTTTCTAGCAGCTAGCTGGCTGGGATTCTAGGAATTTTTTTCCACTGTGTTTTGAAGGGTTAGGTTATTTAAACTTACTATCAAATAGAATCAGATCAAAGTGAGCTAATTTTTCTTAAACACTAATCATTTTAAGGCTATTGAACTAAATATAGAGGCAGTTCATTAAATCATTAAAGCAGCCTGCAATAATGCTCACAAAGTCATTATAGTGCTATTCCCCAGCCAGAGAGGTGGTGTTGCCTTAAGCACAGTTTAATCAAATTAGATGGTGGGCTATGTCCTGGGGTTTCTCCTATTGATATTCATTAAAAATACATGATTTATCACTAATCTCTGTAAGGTATATCCTACTCCTCCAAATGAATTTTGTAAATGTCAGGGGGGAAGAAAACAGAATAGTTTATTGTTACAGGAACTTAAGTGTGGTGTGATCACATTTACATGTGTATACTGTGTAATTTAGTGATAGCTACTAATTTTAATGTGCCTTTAATTTTTTTTTGTGCTTAGTTAAAAAGTGAACAGAAATGGAAAACCCTCAGGAGTAGCCACTTTCTCCTTTAGTACTGTGTAGGCATATGAATTAGCTTTAGAATTAATTATTTGGTAGCTCATCCTACAGTTTGCTCTTATAGATCATCTAGAAAAGTTCACTTTTTAATATCATCTACTCCTTTTAATACAGTTTTCCTTTTTTTTCCCCTCCCTTTTATTTGGAGCACTTCAGTGTTGCCTCTCCCGTGTCCTTCCCCTTGCACTCTTTTACTTTCCTTTTAAGTACATTCTTGTTTTGAATGGGAAGGAAACATTAATGAGAAGACCACACACAAACATTCTCCTCCGTGCTGTCACCACTACTCCCTTTTTTTAAGGGACAATTTATTCATTTATATAACGCTTTTTAGTCCTGCAGCACTCTACAAATGGGGTAGATTGATTATATCACCTAACACCCAAACGTGCAGCTGATTAATGGTGCAGAGTGAGGTTTTACCACACTTCAGACTGGGAAGAAACACATTTCTGATTACAACAGTAATTTGGAAACAGTACAATCTAATTACTCAAACTGGAATTAGCCTGACTCTTAAGTGCCCTGTGAATTTCCATCCTTCTGGCATTGTTACTTCTGTATCATAGAATAATAGAATAGTTAGTGTTGGAAAGGACCTTAAGATCATCTACTTCCAACCCCCCTGCTGTCTTTGATAGTTCTTGAACCTCAGTTGAGCATCCCCAGTGATACCTCTGTTGTTCTGAGTATATCTTGACACTGATGTTGTGTCTCCTCTGCTGCAGGAAAGAGCCACCTACTCGGCTCAGTTGGGCTGCCTGCAGTGCTTAACCGTGGTC
This sequence comes from Neopsephotus bourkii, assembly GCF_033783945.1. Classification (NCBI taxonomy): domain Eukaryota; kingdom Metazoa; phylum Chordata; class Aves; order Psittaciformes; family Psittacidae; genus Neopsephotus; species Neopsephotus bourkii. The sequence goes on from NW_026901735.1 coordinate 4,274,390, forward strand.
AAAGTTCACTGAGGTCAGTTTAAATAAACCCAGACCAAACCTATAAGATTTCTGGGGGATGTGGATCAAGTTCTCAGTATCCTGAAACTCTCCTGTCAAGGCTCAGAGTTCACCCACTGCTGCTTAGCTTACAAGGCTTTGCTACGCAGACACAGATAGTAGGAAACTATTTACTTGATTGCTGGGTATTAATCATGTTACCACAGAACTGCCACTGAATAAACTGACTTGAATACAAAACATAATAGTTTAGTTGTAATTACTGAAGTGGTGGTGTAATTAGAGATGTTCATGTAACAACCCTTGCACTAAGGAGCTTCAGATGTGGTTCAGACACTATCCCACTTGTGTCTGTTGGATGTGCCAAATGCTATTGTCAGTTACACTGAGGTAAACTTAGATTGCTGTCACTCTGCTGTTGATTTACACTGGTGTGTCTGAAAGAAGAGCTTATTTCTATGCTTTTTAGGAATTGAAAACATTATTTAAGGCAAATAATTACTCCGTTGGACACTTGAATACTGGTGGCTGTGGTTTGGTTGGGCTGCAGCTAAACCTAACTGTTATTCCAGAGCGTTTGAAGCCTCTCTAAGCTGGTGTTGTTCCACCCTGCCTCCCTTACACTGGCACAGGAGCTTCTCTCATGCTAATCTAAGTAGGTTCAAGAACCTAAACCTGCAGAAAAGCTTTTGTGTTTGCAGCTCACTCACTCCAAATATCTTACTGTGGGATTTGACAGATGCCAGTTCTAAGTACAAGGAAGCGGACAGGGATGTATGAAGTGGTGAGGAGAAAGGCAGGCCAAGAGCAGTGCTAGGTGAGAGGGGCTGGAAAGGTCACAGAGCTGTAGTCTGTGTTAAAAACCAGTAGTGCTTATGATCTCATTCCCAGCTATGTGTGGGGCTTTCTGGTTTTGTTTTCACACTGAAGGACCAGTTTGATTCCTGAAAATCAGACCTTTTGTTCCAAACTTTTTAGCCCTGCTGGCATTAGGAAGGAAAGCTTGAAAATGTGTCATAAACACAATGTGGCTCCATTGACTAAGACCTCACAAGTGTTCCAAAGGTACAGTAGAAAAGATACCCTTTTTTTTCTGACCTGGCTGCTAATGTCATGCTTCTTAAGCCAATCCCCTGGTATTTTTGGAATGTGAGTTGTGGTTATTTATTTTTAATGTCCTGAGCTGGCTAAAGGGGAGTGGAGGAAGGAACCACAGAGGCAGCTGAATGGCACAAAAGATTTGTTTCACTGTAGGCTCTGCTTGTGCAGCGTGTGTGTGAGCAGCTCTGGCTGCGCACAACCCCAGTGGGGCTCTAGTGTAGGTCTGGCAATCGGCCCACGAGCCTTAATCCTGCAAATATACATCACACGCTTCATTTTATACTCGTGAGAAGCCCAACCTAAATGAAATCGTGTTAAATTGTGGGTCTAGAGCTAATTAAACATCTGCCTTTCAGTGATTTCTGTATTGTTTTAGTGAGATTACATATAGCGTGTAGGTAAGTACTCATCTGAAAGATTGGCTCTATCAGGTTCTTTTAACAGACAATAGACAAAACACTTGTGTTTTCCTATAATAGATCAGCAGAAAAGTGCTGATGAAAGACACCACATAATTTACCTTGTTTTACTTCTGTTTTCAAAACTTCTCAAAGCAAAGTGTGAGGTACAATAGGGCAGCTGGCTCTCATCCACAGGCTCTTCAGCTCCGAAGCCTTTAAGGTGAGACATGAACAAGGCTGTGCCTTAATTATTGGTAACACCCAGCTATGCTGTTCAAAGTAATAAATGGGGGTCCTCACAAAGTCTTTTCTTAAGTAGCTAAATGCATAATCCACCCGGGATATTGTTTTAAAATTCATTTCATCTTCAGTAATTTGATCAGAGAAAGAGTTGTATTGGTCATTTCTCTTGTGTAAGAACTGTGTCGCACCTAGGGGCAAGGAACATTTATTTTCATGATTAATACCTGTGAGTTTCATGGCCTAATGAGAAAGCCCTAGATGTATGTGAAATGAAATTGCCACTTCCTACCCACCCTTCATTCATGTAAACACTTTGACTACTATCCTTCTCCGTTTGAGTGCAATGGATCCTGTATTACCCACTGACACATTGGCAGCAGTATTTTTTGTGTACGTAGTTGCAATATTAAGGTATATGAGTTCCAAAACAAGTGATTTTTAGGTGGACATCTGTATTTGTATAACTTTATTACACTTCTCAAAGATGAATAGCCCCAGAATTGTGAAAATGAAAGTTAATGAAATATTTTGCCCTACTTTCCCTGGCACCCATCTAACCTGAGCAAGAAATCCAGTTCTAAGTTTTGTGTTGCTATAGTAAGTCAATCAATCTTTTCACCACAGCCTCCTATTTGTTGAGGTTCAGTCCAAAATGTACCTAAAAACAGGGGGGATAAAACCACCTTAGAAAAGGTGGAAGATATATTATCAAATATGATTTTGAATGGGTTTTCAGTGTCGTAGCCTTTCCCCTGCCCTGGTATAAAAGGAGTGTTACTGTACTTCATAATCTCTCGCTGCAGTGTCCTCTTGCCTTCCTCCTATGTGGACTCACATACTACTGTCTGCATTACATTGAAGATCCTTGGGGTGAAGGGCATATCTTAATTCCCTAAACCCCTTATACCCTTAGGGCTTTGCATAAATGCTAAAACATTCATACTTTATTTGCTGGTGTGGTTTTTTTTACACTTGCTTTATTCCCCCCACTTCTCCTGCATGATAATTCACTGAAAGTGGAACTTGTGGGTGAGATACAAAGAATTGAAGGGAATTCACTGGGGGGGGGTATGAGGGAGGAGGATATGGAGCCCTTATAATAACCAGGGAAAGGGTGAACAATAGGCTCATCCATTGTTAAAGCTACTGTTATCATTAAATACTTATCCTATAGTGCCCAGAAGCCCAAATGGCTAGCTAGAACCCCACTGTGTTAGGCAGTTAGAGAATACAGAACATAAAGTGACTGATACCTTGCTGCACTGGCAGTCTAAGCAGTGCTGCTATGGAATGTGCCCTGTAGCTGACTTTTTATTTGGTTATTTGGTTTGGATTGGTGTGGTTTTATATGATGCACTTGTCTTCATCTCAACCTCTGTGGTGGTGAATGTCATCTTCAAAATAAGAAGTGATTGCACTTGTCCATTAGGGATACCTTGAGAAAGGCTTTGAAGAGCTACCAGTGGCCCATCCTCATGGATAATCTTGTGGCACTGGGTATGTCTGGCTGCTGATGTCAGAACATGCAGGGATGCAGCTCTGCAGAGAGCAAGAGCCAGATAAGGAACTAAGGGGTAGGATACTGGTGAGCAGCCTCAGATGGGGCTATATGGCATGGTTCAGTGCCTTGTAGAAAGAGATGAGCTAACTTTGGGTAACTAATCAGTGTTAGTTCCTCAGTTGATATGCACTCAGTGACAAGTAGGCTGTGACAATGCAGCTGTATTTTCACTTTGGCCCACATCCTTGTGGGCAGTGTACATGTTTTGTCTGGACTGAAGTTAATTGGTCGTGTTTGTGGCAAATCCATTTACTTTAACATGCCGAGCCTGGTTAAGCAAAGCAGCTGTTGTGTTAAAACCTGATTGAGCTAAGTCACTCCAGCACAAGCTACAACTTAAACCATATACTGTATCTATTGTTGATGTTTATCATCAGGATCAGAATGCTGATGGAGACGCTGTCCCTTGTTTTCATTTGAGATGCTGCTGTTACAACTCATTTGAAGGTTTAATTTTCCCTGTTCAGAAGAGGAAACACTTTAGAAACTGTGGTTGTTCATACTTACTGTATCCCAAAAGAAGGATAAAGCAGCAGAGAGAAGCAACGCTTTCTTTTACCAGAGAAGCGAAAGTAGCAATCTTGGTAGGATCTCTGAGGATTTTTGCCATGAGGTCAAGTCCTGAGACTGGAAGTTCAGGGTATAGTGTGGAGTTCCCCTCCTGTCTCAGCATCTGAAACCTGCTTCTTGTGACCTATCACCTAAGCATGGTGTGCTAGTTGCTTCCCCCCAAAAAAAGCTGCTGTAAATGGAATCATAGAATCAACCAGATTGGAAAAGACCTTTAAGATCATCAGTTCCAACCCCCAAGGCCACCATTAACCCATGGCACCAAGGGCCTCATCTGCAGTTTTGGAACATTTCCAGAGATGGTGATTCCACCACGGCTGTAAATAAAGAAGACTAAAACATTCACAGTGGTGCAAAAAGTGTAAGTATTTAACAAACATGCTTAACAACTTGTGTGGTAGATCTGCCATTGCCCCCAAAAGAAAGACTGGTGTTTCTGCTAATGACGTGATGATTACTTTCCAGCAGGCTACATTAGCCCCTGCTGAGCTCCAGGATGCCACAGCCAGTGTTACCTATGCCTGAATTCAATGCTTTAACATTTATTTCACAAGTAGTACCTGTCTGAAGGCACGTGGATGTAGCCATAGACACATGAACTCAGCAGAATGCCTGCCTTTGGGCAGTTATGAATCACTTCCTTTGTGGTGTAGTTATCTAAGATATAAAGTAAACATGCTTACAGAACTTTCTTACTGTGTTTCCATAAGGGTTGTAATATCATGCGTGTGCAGATCTGAATGCACAAACATATCAAGTGAGCTTGACTTTTAATGCATCTGTTTATTTGATTGGTAAATCAGGTATTGCCCTGTGAGTTTGGTATTGTCCTGCCTTTATTCTCCAGGGGATTTTGAAAGAGTGTCAGATACTCATGAGCTTCGTTTGCTCATGTTGGTTTTGTTCCACTAATTCAGCTGGAGTAAGTACATTATCACTTCCCACATTCACGTGTGTGTCTCTGAATGGGTGTGTGACCATATTTGCTATTTCAGTGAGAAAGATGCAACCATATCCATGCTATGTGAATGAGAATTTACCTGTTCAAAGCACTGCCTGGGAGGGTATGATATAGCAAAGGAAATAATTCTACTATATATGCTGTCTGATTTTTAGCTCTGGTTTCTCTCTTTTCAGTGCCTTCCCAGGTGTTCCCCACCCTGGAGTGACTTGCCTATCATTGCTGTTCATAACTTACCAATTCAGTTTGACCTTTTGATGTGTGTGGGGTATGGTGATGCTGTGGTGGAGCTGAATTCTCTTTTCTTGGTAACTGAAAACTTGTTTTCTGAATCTACATGATTTGGGACACCAGATGGACAGAAGCATTCTTTATGGTGTCTATTGTGGCAGTGAAAGACTACCTGTCTAGTTCTCAGAAGTCAGAGTAGTCATTTATAATAAAGATGACATTTAAATACAATGGGGGCAGTAGTTTCATTCCTGTTTTACTTCACAGTCTCTTAGGAGTCTTGTCTAAGTTCACATCTACTTCTTGTTTTGCTTGCACTTCCTCATGTGTCTCATCTGTACTCATCATAATGTTGATATCATTTGACATGCTTGGCCAGCATCTGTTACTTTCCACACTCAGGTCTCTACTCCAGAACAGTGGAAAGAAGGGTTCCATGGTTTTAGTGACCTGTGCCTCATGGTTTGACTGCCTTATATATGACTGCTCAATTCACACCACAGTTTACACTGTTCCTGGGAAGCATATGCTGATTTACTGTCTTTTTGAGCAGAAAGATGGATATGAACACTTGTAAAGCATTTGGTCTTCTGGGGTTTGTTCTCATATTCTTTCCGTCCCAGCCTTGAGAGTAGCATATGAAGCATCCTGAGTCTATTATTGCCTCACTTCTGTTTTCTGTATTTGTTTGAAGATCTTGTTTAGGTACTACATCTTCATGCTGCCACGCTGCTGTCAGAAGCTAAGTATGACCCTCCTGTTAATTTCTTCTACTGCCTGTATACTAAAACCATAGCATAGTAATTCTTGTATCCCATGGTTGGAAGTATTTTGTGTACCTGTTTCTACTTAATTCTATGTAATGGGCATGGAAGAAGAAGTGCTTGTGCATCAAAATGGAGTTGAGTTGTACTGACCTGCCCTGACTGTGCTTGTGAGCCCTGGCTGAGTCCAGGTTATAAGCTTCTAAAAGTGTAATTTTATGACTTCTTCCTCCTGTACCATGAGTAGCCAAACGTTCACATTCAGGCAGTGCTGCAGCAGTGGCCCATTCAGTTTGAATGAATATGTTTTCTCACATTGCTACTGTCTGTCTCCTGGGAAGGAGGGCCTACGTTCTGCTTCTCTGAACACCCCTTTTCACATGGCAGCATCCTGAGGTTGGTGTCCTTGTTCAGCAGCTCCTTAGGAAGGCTCTGCTGCACTGAATTAGTGATTTCTGTAGTGCAGTTTTGCCTGTCATTCACACCAGGAATTTATCTGCATCCAAGAGGCTCAAATAAATGTCAACAAACCCTAATAACCCCTGACCCCAGCTGCATTTTTCGCTGTGGTATCTTCTGAGTTGCTTTTCAGGTTCAGCTTGTACCTCCTGCAGTAAAAGCAAAGATGGGCTGTGTGTAGTTCTGCAGCTGTTTCCAGTTTCAACTTGTTTAACTCTACCATGCTAGTGCCTTTTAGCAGACACCTGAAGATCCAGCTGTGCTCTGCACCCCTTCTGCCCAGCTGTCTCCTGTGCGTGTACACCAGAATATCATCAGTTTTGTTTCTGAGGCTCAGAAATGCTCTGGATTGCTTTTGCTGATGACATTAATATTCCTCTGTGGGAAGCTGGGTCCCATAGAACGTTCTTTGCTATCTGCATTCACCTGCTCATGTTCACCATGCAGTAAGGTAACTCATTCTTCCACAGTAACTTGTGCCTGTGTCTGGCTTTGGCAATGAATAATGAGACTGACTGCTCCTTCCAAGTTGGGTAGTATTTCTTGATGGATGCTTTTCAATGGCTTTTTAAAATCTGTATCCATGCAAAAGTGCAATTTATCCATCTTTTTAATAGCCTCATGCTGCTTATTCAGCTTGTGGGGTCTGTGACTTTAGCAAGGATGCCTTCTTCAGCATTCATTCTGTTGCAGGTTCTGCATTGGCTGGATTGGTCTAGTTGTTTTGAGGTATAACATGCCTGGAAGGCATCCAGGTATCTCAGAAACATCTTGGTGATGTCAGTCCTCCCTGAGCTTGGGTTTTTTTTCAGTGTGCATGTGTATTGCTGCTGGTGTCTTCAGAGATGCTTATATTCCACTTACAATTGCAAAAAGATGGTTCATCGGCTCCCCAACCTTTTTGGGGACCCAAATTTTGACCTATACAGGCCTTTACTGTTGGCTTACAAACGAGACTTGTGTGTCTGCTCAAACTGAGCACAGCAGGAATCTGAATTTCCTAAGGGGGTACCAGTAGGTTGCTGATGGCTCCAGGGACTTCCCCTTACTACTTGTTTCCTTGCATGAGGAAATTAGTCTGAATGCTGAACTGGTCTGATGCTGGAGTGAAACTCTTGCTTGATGCTGTTGATAGCAGGGGACCATCTTTGTGCAGATAGCCAAGATGCTGAAATGCAATCAATGACTATATGTTTCATGCCTGGCCAGTTTAGGAGACTGGTTCTGTCTGGAGCCTTCCCTGGATGTGCTTATGGAACAGCTTGCATCCAGGCAGCTGCATGTCTTTGGCTGTTGCAGTGCTGAACATCACAAAATCAGAAGGCTCTGAAGAATCTGTAAGAGAACAGGCTTCTCCCAGGATGAGTGTTGCTGTATTTACAACTTGTTTAGGTGGAACAGTGCCTTCTGAGCTGCGAGTTTTTAACCTGGTGCTCATTCTCCTTAGTGTATTTTCAGAATGGCGTGGTGGTGGTACTGGTGTGTCATTTCAGTTTTGCTTTTGTGGACTCTGTTTTCCTCTTTTGCATAACACTGGGGAAGTTCTTGTAGCTTAGTACTTTTATTGCTGGCCTACAAGCAATTTGGTGTTGCTTTCTTTTTGTGCACTGTTGCTTTGTCCTTGACTGCTATAATATTTCAGGCTTTACAAGTCACTTAACCTTACTGGTTTGCATCACACTAATATACATCCAAAAGTTAAAAGCAATTGGTTTGAGAGTATTTTGAGAGTATTAGGAAAGTTTCAAGGCTCCAAAAAGTAGAAAAAGCCAGAGTCAAAACTGCTCAGAGAAGTTGGAATTCAGACTTCTTGTTAATAACAAATACGATGCAAGTTTCCACTGAAACAGATGTTTTGTGTCCTCTTTGACATTGCATCCTAAAGGTAAGTAAATATACAATAATAATTATGCATAAGTATGGACACTAATTTTGCTGTTAAGTTGCCTAATGTAATAGAGTAATTCTGTGGTAAATTCAGGTTATTATCCTGTTTTCAGGGCAGCATTAATTTGCCTTAGTCATGTGAAAAGATTAAAGAACCTCAAACTTTGAAACCATGTTTTGCTTCCACAGCTCATGAACAAGAGAAATCTCATGGTAGGGTAGATTTAGATGTGGTCATGTAATTGAAGACTGATTCAGAATGCCCCAAAGGGCCAAACTCAAGGAATGTTCATCTTAAGGTTTCTTAACCTTTTAAAGCTTAAAGTTGGCAAACTGAAAGATTAAACTCATGTACATTTTGATGACTAATTTCCCGTGTTTTGAACACAACTCTGGTGAGCTTTGTTCATTAGCTTCAGCTGAAAGAATGGAACTTCAGCTCTCACTGTAGTCTTCTCACTCTTTTGAGCTCATGTTTTGAACATCATACTCTTTAGGTCTGCTTTATGGGTATTCACCATTTGCATTAATAAAACAGAGAGCTGCAGCAAACTGGGAGCCTGGAAGCAGGATGAGATGCTCTGTTTGCAGGAGTTTTATACTTTCTGACAATCTAGGTGAGACTTAACAGGTATTGAAGTCCATTCTATAGTCCAGATGGAAGGCATGTGGTTGCTCCAGTCCCCACCCAAAGACACGATGCTGACAAGCCACGCAGGGTGCACTGATTCTTCCCTTTAACAGCAGTGATCAGGATGGGTTGGCAGCCTCTTCCAAAACTGGGAGGCTTCTGTTAAGCTTGCCTACCAGATCTCTGCAGAGAGCATCGTTGTCCAGTGGGAACTCTGAGTGGAAGAGCTCTTTGTGGATTTTAATCTGCAACTGGGATCTCTCAAGCCAGTGGTTAAAAACCAATGAAGACAGTTGGCTTGCAGCTTGAATTCAATTATGTTTCTTTTATCTAGATACAGAGGATTCAGTATGTCACATCAGGCTGACAGAAAAGGGAAGTGAATTATCACAGGCCCTAAAACTGTTGTTGGGGAAGGAAAAGATTTGTAGATGCTGGTTAACATACTTTGACAAGTGTTTGCCAGAGCCATTCATTACATCTGCCTCTGCATTAGAAAGGGCACAATATTTAATTTTCCATTTCCTTTCACAAATAGAAAATTAATTGCAGAGACTTGCAGAAAGTGCAGATATAACTCGTTCTGTATTGTTAAGGCTGTCTGTGATAAATTTATCAAGCTTAGACAAAAAGTACTCTGAAATCACAATGGATCCATCTTAATTAATGTTCCTTAAGTGACAGGTACCTGGTTGGAAAGGGGGGGTAAAAGCAGATAGATTTTTTTTTTTCCAGAATTGCAGTGCTCGTGGTCTCTGGTTATAGAATAAGCTGGAAAATACAAACTATGCTTTGATTTGAGCCTGGTTAGTGCCTTCTGGAAATCAAAGTCCTGTTGCTAATGAATTATTCCAGTGTATCTGTAAGAAAAGGTACTGGGCTGCTATGTCCACGAGATAATGGTTATCTCACTGTTGTCTAGTGATGTAGTCAAGCAGTTAATGGACTCACCTTCACCCCATGTAAAGTCCATCTCAGTAATACAGTTATGACATATGCTGTTTATAGAACTCTGCAGCCATAAAACTATCTTATAATTGTTATCCATCCTTCGTCCTATTTGCTGATACAGCTTATCTCTGCTGGTGCCGTGCTGTGCACTGAGTAGGGCTGTAGAGACTGCCCTTAATGTCAGTGGAGAGCAGAGGGTGAACAGAAAAGGCGATAGTTTACAGAAAGAAACTGCAAACTGGAGGAGGTCAGGGACATGTGGACGGTACTGCAATGTGCTGAGTTGCCTTGGCAAGAACATACCACCAGACGTGAAGATAAGGAAAGAAATAGAAAGTACTGGAGTTGAGGGTGTAGGCAGCTGGACTTGCTGATGGATACCTGAGCACCAGGAAGAGTTTTCAACAAGCTTGTATTTCACTCTGGTTTCTTCTGGTTTCAGGTTGTGCCCTGGCCATAGACTCCATGTAGGAAGAGAGCAAATCCACCAGGAGCCTGAGGCTCTTGGGGCTTACATGGCTGCTTCCCCAGGACTGAACAAGGTTTGGCTGAAGCACTCTGGTAAGCACCAGAGCGTTCATTGCAAACTTACAGTAAAACACTCCCTGTAAAGACAGGCTTGATACATGGTTTGAGAACGGTGGTTGTTAAGTTGTGATTTAGCTGTTATATTGTTATATGCAGCCTCAGTTGCTGCTCGAGCCCTGGGAAAGGTTTCAGAGGTTGCCTGCTTTTAGAGCTACATGTTACAGGCCCCGCATTCAGCTCTTAGGTTATAAACCATTTTAAACTTCAGGTTTTCCCCATGTGCTTTTCAGGCACCATCCTCTGACCTCCACTTCACCCCTTCCTTCTCTCCTTTCTCCCACCTCTCTGAATTTTTGGAGGGCTGAGATCAGCCCTTTATTTTTGCCAGTAGCTTTTAGGTTCGGATTCTAACAGCAGATCGAACTTAATGCAGTTTCTTTCTATTTTTCTTTATGTGTTTGCCAAGAAACTCAGACTTTCAAAGAAGAGCAACCTGCAAAAGCCAGTGTCAGCCTATTTCTTTAGCAGGTTCAAATAGTTGCAGAGTTCCTCTAGTTTTTCTGTGAAGCTATGCAGATATGAAACATTCCTCCCTCAGCCTGAGCATGTACAGACCTCTCAGTGGTGGAGCATGATGGAATTTGTGTGATGCACAGTAACTCATTCCAGTCACAAGTGTCATGAGCAGCAAACCTCTGTTACAGTTTTCACCAGGCAAGCCTCCCATAGTTTAAATTTCACAGTGTAGATGGTTTTGTTTTCCTGAAATGGCATCTGGTTTACTTTGTTCCTCATGGGTTTAGTAGTGCAGGGATCTGTTTAAATTGGTGAGTTAAAAGTAATCTGGTGCAGAATAACTAGTTGTACTTTTTGCTTTGATCTGTAGGCTAATGTGTAAATGTAAAACGATCCTTCCTGCAGCGTACAACGGCATTGCTACTGATGCCAGTGGAGGGAGTTCACAAAGATGTCTTAGTGCTATTTCAGTGATAATCCTATTTCCTCTCTGTTTAGAGCCTCTTTACAGCCCTGTTCTGTAGGAAAATATGCCCTCTGTTAGGACCACTATATATTTGCCGCCTCCTGTTTCTTTTCCTTTCTCTCTTTGCTATTCACCACTGTCCCATTTTGTCAGCTATTATGCTCTCAGCAGAGCATCTGATTCTGACCTCTTCTGTGCCATCGTTAGGCTTTGGTACTAGCATCCCAATGGAGGTGAGAGACTTTTTCTTGGTTGTTATTTGAGATTCTAACTCGGGTAGGTTTCACTGCCTTGGTTAAAACTCTGGGCATGAACTGAAGGTTCTCTTTCATAGTCAAAGAACAGAAAGCAAGTTCAGACACCATGGAATCAGGATATGCTGTTCAGGCTCAAAAATACACCAAGTACAAAGAATGGAGTTCCTGGCTTTGAATTTAGTGCATCAGTGATGTGTGGGCTTAGATTTATGATGCCTCAGCCTTATTATTCTCCTGCACTTTTTGGTAGTGGTTATGTTACTGCTCCCTTATTGAGAGTAGAGCTTGAGGTTTAGTCACATGTGACTTTGACCTCTGCCAGTATCATTCGTAGATTAGATTAGAGATTAGGTTTGCCATCGTTTCATTCCATCCTTCTGGCTCCACATATTCACGTCTGCTGACTGTCAACCTCTGAGATCAGTTTCAAATCTACTGCATTCAGCAAAGGTAAACCTGTGGCTGATTCTGTGTCATCTAGGCAGTTGCTCCCTTTACAACAGTTACGCAGAGTTTTCTAGTGTATACATTCCCCTCTATTCCAAAGTCTCAATCCTTTACCCTTTCAGTGACTCAGACAGTGGAAGATGAATAGAGAAAAGACTTTGGAAATCCATGAGGAGTACAATATTTCTGTCAGGTGCTTGTGGAGCTGCTTCTCCATCAGTTTTTAAATCAGTTTTCCAAATCTTTGGCTTAAACCTTTGCTTAAATCCAGCAAATTTTCTATGTCAGTTACGTTATGATAAATCTCAGTACCCATATCTGGTGTTTCAAGCTTTCTAAACCTTGATAATTCTTAAAGACTATTAAGAAACAGAATAACTACCTGCTTGAGTAGTATGTATGTGTCTGATTTCTGTTGCTTGGATTTGTGGATAAAAAATACAGGTTTGGATCATAGGTACAGATGTAAGGATACAAGGCTAAGTTAATTAATAGGCTTGGTATGTATCATACAACAAGGTGAGTTCACATAAGCCATGAGTCAGCATATGAAACATCTAGATAACCTTAAGCAATGGACTGATTTCGATTAGATCCTTATCAGAGTTACACTGAGTAGAGACACTGAGTAGAAGCAACAGCATGTAACTCCTGTGACACAGATTTCACAAACTAAATAATTCATAATTTAATATTACACAGTATTTTAAGAGGTAGAGCAGTGTACAGATACTCTGTGGTCTTTTCCCTGTGCAATGAAATACTCAGTACTTGTAGTGAACCTTTAATAACTGGCCCATATCCCACAAATGTTTCACTTAAACTGAAGAAGAGTCAAAGAAATTGTGAATGCAGATTTACCTACAGCATAAAATAGGTTGCATAAGTAAGGTTTTATGTTTTCTATTAGTTAACTCATCTCAAAGATGCTCTTTTAGGCTGGTATGTGTTCATAAATGTGAGAGGGCATAAAAGTTTAAATGCCCTGTTCCCATGTTGCCCATCCTTACCCTTCATAGGAACAGCTGAAAGGGATTAATGTCCCTTAGCAATGCAGAGCTGTGGTGAAGGACCCTCTCCTGAGTCCCTCCATGCAGGCTGATCAGCTTCAAGCAAGAGTAGCCAGTCCAGCTTAGCCGGTTCAAACATCTGGCTTAAGCTCACACAGCTGTTTTTATCTGAAGTGTGTTAAAACAATGTGAACATCTGATCTGGCAGAGGAGTGGATGGGGATGAACAGTTCACAGCAGCACTGTCCTTGCTTGGGTTGTGAAGAATTTGTCTGTTGGTGACCTAACTGTCTTCACAGGGTCTTTTGTGACACAATGAAAGCACTACCTGTTGCGTGTCGACACGGCTGAACACAGAGAAATAGATCTGCATTAGTCATAGCCACATCTGCAGGGGGGAAGATATTTCTGCACTGGACAGCTGTGCTGTTAAAGACAAAAGTGAGAGCTCACTTCCTCTCACTCTAAAGTTAACCCCTCGTTCCCAGTGCTGCCACTAGCTGGTTCAAGCTGTTCTCAGTAGATTATCTGCAGAATCCTCTTCTCTTCTGTGGTTAGCTTTCAACTTTACAAGTAGCTTGACAAACAAGTTGTCACAAAAGTAGCAGAGGGCTCAAGAGTTTTTCTGATGTATTAAGCTGATTTAGAGCATAGCAGGACAAGACATACAGAGCACAGAGGAGGCCATCAGGCTGTGTGTGTTTGCTGTGAGCGAGGAGACAAGATTTCCCATAGCCTTTTCTTTTCTGAAGACAACAGGAATATGCAAGAAGCTCCTGCTTTTGGAGATTACTATCTCACCATGATACGCTTCCCTCTACAAATGGACAGAATGAAGGGGGAGATTGGTGAAGATTTATTTATCCCAAAGGACAGAACAAGTTTCTCCTGTTCCAGAACCCATCATATTTCACCCAGCCACGTTTGCTTTCTTCCATTTCATAGAACGGATTCATTTCACACTGACCTGTGTTCCAAGCAACTATATTTAATGGGATTGATTATTTGTAAATGAACTGTTTTCTGTTCCACAGCTAAAGCTCAGAATGCCATTTTTTCATCTTGGAAAGACTCAGGCAGGAAACAAAAGCCTATGGTACAGAATACCTTTCTTGGAACCTTAACTCTGTAAGTAACTCTTCTGTAGAGCACCTCAAATACAGCAAGGTACCAAGTCTAACGTAACCCATGGAGGAAATTTATGCAGAGCTACTTACTAATTTGACATTTGCATCAGTGCTCAGTGTGCTTCAGCCACGATGTGTCATTGGAGAAGCACAAGTAAGTGTGTGGTGTGATTGCATGTTCTTAATGTTGCTGTGTTTGCAGCAGGACTGGGGGTGTATTTCTGAACCTGGGTTCAGAAAGGAGTTTCAGCCTTTCCTAGGTATGTACCTCCACTGAAGATATAGCAAAAGGTGGAATAAGAGACAGTACTGGACTGAAATGAAATATGTATCTATATCAGTGCACAGCAGCCCCCAAGATAAAGGAAGTTGTGTTCCAGTTGGTGCATGTAGCAGCATCCTGTTGTGGAGAGAAGTGGTGACCACACTTCTGCCTTTTGGGCTGGCTGTCTTCAGGTATTTTCCATCAGAATCCATCTTCAAAATGCCACTTGTCTTCTTCCAGCCTCCTCTGAAGTCTCCCTTGTCTTCAGGTTGGTTATTCTTCACGAAGTTCTCCCAGTTTCAGGAAAAGGACAGGGGACAGTTGGCAATTCACTGGAACTGAGGAAAGCTGAAATCATGACTTTGCAAACATTTTTATGAGACACTTTAAGGGTTTATTTATTCCTACAGTGTGTGTCCAATAGACATAAGTTACATACAAGTAATGAAGAAAAGGTACTCTGGAGAAGTGCATTGTTTCTTTTTTTCATCGTTTAAAAGTAGTTGCTGTAACTGAGACTTTCAACATCACTTACACCATAGTGGGGTCACCTCAGAGGTTTTTGGTGTCCAGATGTATTTTTCTTTAAAACCTTCAGTTTTTCAGAAGATGGATGATTAGCACAGTTTTGTTTCTTAGCATAGAAAAATTAGGTCTTCTCAATCACTGATCACTGTGTTCAGTTGCTGCTGTTCTCTCTGCTGTTAGTAAACTTTGTGTAATGTGAACTAATTGTGCCTCAATAGCCAATAACATCTTCATTATTAGCTTCAATATCAGTTTCCTGTAGTTGTCACAAAAGCAACAAGTCTTGTTTTATGCTGTGGATAAAGAACAAGGATCACAGGGTCTGTTTATGGAGGGGGTGAAGGTAAGAGAGGACCTTCTGGCCCTGGCTGTGTGTGACACTGATGCCTTAGCAGCGGAACTGCAGGTGGTGGGGAAACCAGGATGAATAAGTGGGGAGGGGAAGCTGGAAGCTCAGAACAAGGCTTGTGAAGCTGAGGTAATGGAACAAGGGGGGATGTTAGAGGAATTCAAAGTGAAGAGTGAAATGGCTGGGGTAAAAGGCACCTTTGTCATCAGCATGGGGTGGAAAGGATCAAGAAAAGCCTTGAAGGGAGAAGGTGTGCAGAAAAACGGGTTGTTGTGACATGCTGCCTGGAAATAGGTGGTGAACATGGTATTCTCTGCCTTAGAAGAGCCTAAAGGATGCAAGTTACTTAACTAAACATAGTGTAGGTATTGATACCTCAGCTTATTATCTAAATTCCCTGTATAGTAAATGGGGTGGAGGGGAATACTTCTAGATCATGCAGTGTTTTCTCTCTGGTTAGGTTGAGTTGTGGTTTTTTTCCCCCATGGTCTCTAAAGGGAATACACAGTGGCTTTGAGGTGGGTGGACTACTTATACACCTATAAATGTGTGTGTATACATATGTATAAGTGTGTATATTCATATATGTGTATGTATATCAGAAGTGTGGTGAGATAAAGGGCCCAAGCCCTCAATCCTACCTGTGAAAAGAAAGCAGCATGAGTCCTGTGATAACGTTTGCTCTAGTTCCTTTGCACCTGGACTGCAACTCAATGTTGAGTGTTAGTAGAGAGTACGCTTGCCGTCTGTTAATAGCACTGAGTAGCATAAAACACAGCCAGTGAGTGTGCAGAGTAGTGTCTTCTGGGGCCTAGCAGCCACTGTCATAAATGGATTGAGTTTCTGAGGGCAGAGCCTTTATAAAACTCTTAGTTTTGCAGATTATAAAAGTTTGGCTCCATTCAGCAGGTTCTGTTACACAAAGTCCTCTGAATTGCTGGTCAGTTTATGGTACAAGGTTGTTTTGTTTCTGCTGAAAGTAGGGTAACAAAGTAAAGGTGACCTAGTACTTTTAAATAGATGGCTACTCAGACCCAAATTTCACTAGAAGCCTGCAGCATACCTGAAAATTAGCAAGTTGATAAAACTGAAACCAGAGGAACACAACACTGTGGTGACTGAAATACTATGAGTGTATTGAGTAATAACTATAATAGTGACAGTATCTGAAAGTGTAACCTTTAATTACTCTGCCTGCTTCCCCAAACTCTTTAGGAAGGAAAAATAACACCTATTTCACCCATGTTGTGAAAATTAAATTTCCCAACAGACAAGAACATAAGGATATCTCTACAATGTCAAACCAAACCCCCTCCTAGCCCAATATTTTCATCTCCAAGGGTGACCAATACCAGATATACAAGGAGAAAAGATAAAACATGGCAAGCGGAGTGTCACAGTCTAGATTATAAATTCCTCCTTCCAGCAGCCTGGAGATTGGAAATGTTCTGAGTTTGCTTTCAGAGCATCTAGTGTAATAGGCCAGAATGGTGCTTTCCCTTATTAATGCATTTATTTACTCTAAGATTCCCTCTGTTCTCTGGCATCCAGGTTGTCTCACTCAGTTGGGTGTTGTGTGCAGTGCATTCCAGTTGACTTGGGAAGCTAAGGCCTGTTTTCATAAGTGATGTAAGAAATCATCCAGTAACTCTCAGAAGGCCTCTTGCTGATAATGGGAGTTGAGTTCTGCAACCACTTTAGAAAAGCACTGCCAGAATCTTTGCAAGGTTTTGGAAATGAAGGTAGTGAATCAATTTGAGCAGTTTTGTGTTTGGGAAAGAAGCAGAAATGGGGTATGCTTCACTTGGAATTATCCAGGATTTAAGTGGAGAATTTGATGTGTGACACTAGGGAGAACTGAAATGAAATGTGCAAGTAACTTGTCACCTTTCTTGATGCAGGAGGTGTGGGCAAGGGCCAGCTTGCAGAGCCTTTGTATCAGTCTGCAGCAAATCTTTGACCTGGTAAGCAGAGTCCTGCTATCTCCAGGAGAGCAGAAGTGATATGGGGGAAGGCAGGTCACAGTCTGATTAAATAAATGGTATAACTGTCTGGCTTGTGACATCAGAACCTCCTGATTCCAAAGAAAAAGAGCCCAGGCAGTAAAGGATATGTTGGCATCTCACACATCTTACATGAGCCAAGTTACCACTAACCTCTGGCGTGGACAGTATCCCAGTAGCTGATCAAATTCTGGCTTACCTGCTTAACCTAGAAACCTTTATTTTCCTTCTCTGAGGACAACCAGTAGGCAGTCTTAGTGAGTATAATAGGTATTAGGTGGTATCTCCAGCAACTTGTCCTGGGCATGCTTTTTCTGATTTTAGTTGCTGCTACTGGTAGTAATCTGTGAAATGCTTATGTGTTGGAGTATGCAAGTACCCCTTTTAGATGAAATGGAAGCCTGTATCCTCCATGGCTGTTGCACAGAATCATAGGATGGTTTGAGTTGGAAAGGACTTTAAGATCATCCAGTTCCAACCCCCTGCCATGGGCAGGGACACCTCACACTAGAGCATAGTACTGTGAAAGATTTATATATCAGCCAGTATTTGGGCCTGCCCTACCCCTCTGATACAGGCAGAAATGTTAGTTTCTTTAATTCTTATAGATGGTGCTTGTTGGAGGGGGGGATCCTGCTGTTCCCCTTTTTGTACTGGCTTCTCTCCTCACACTTGCTAAAAGGAGCACTGAAATCAGTCCAGGTCCCTCAGCCCCTCCCGAGGGGGGGGCATGGAGCGAGGTGAAAGTGTCTACCCACAAATACATGATTTTCTTTTCACTTCATCCGCCTTGGCAGGTGTGCTGAGCGGGAATGGGCTGCGCATCGATCCCCAGGCAATCAATGACACGGCAGCTGCCCAGAGCTGAGCACCAGCGCGCTGATGGCCTCCAAATCAATTCACACGCTGCTCCTGCTCAGGTTACCTGCCACTTCAGGAGAAGGGAGGCACAGGGAAGCAAGGAGAAAATTGCACAAAAACTATTCTGGGACCTTTCTAAATAGGCCACTTACTTGCAACCCTTCCTCTCTGTATGTGTGTTTATCCGAGATGTAAGTATGTGAAGGTTACAGTGCAAGACCTTGTTTGACGACTCAGATGCTGCTTGAAGGGAGCAGAGCAGGGCCCTGGAGAGTGACTGGCAAATTGTGTGGAAGAGAGAGAGCAGTCCTGCACCTTCACTGTTATCCACCTTGTGTGCTCTGGGTGTTTAAGCGAGTCAAGCATCACTGTTAGGACGTGTGCAGGCTTAAGTAATCACACAGGGCACTGTGCCATGGGGATCCATGGCTCCTAATTCCTGAGCACTCCTCAAGGTGAACAGTTTTTGTTTGGCTTTAATAAGCCAGAAGTTGTGCGTGTCGAAAGTGCCTCTTGTACAAAGATCTCAATTTACTTGGCAAACTTCCATGCATTAAGTCTCCCTGCTTTGCTGTCAAGGAGTGAGGTATTGTTATCTCCATTAAGAGCAAGTGAGCCAGGAATGGATGTCTAGCCTCTTCTTATTGCTGCTGCTTCCTTTTCTTTTCCTCTTCACATGGATAGTAGCCCTTAATTTAGAGTGTAGATTGTTAGGGCCAGAGATGGTTCTGGCCCCAGGAGAACAGGGATGGCACCTTATCCCTGTGCCAACACAAGGACCTCTCCCTTTTTCTTCTCCTGCAAGTGGCTGGCTCTACCCCAGTTCAGTGCTGTCCTTAGGGATTCTCTTGTCTGTGCCACAGTTGCCATGGTCCCTAGGGAAGCAGTCAGCAAATAATTTAGGGGTAGGACCACCCAGCAGCCCCTTCTCCCTGCCTGTCAGTGACGTGAATCCCTGGCAAAAAGCACAGTCTTGCCTGGGAGCATTGGGTATGTATGCATAGAAGATAATCTAGGAAGGACCTTATGCAAGGATACCGGTGATGTGTGATTAAATATATCCAGAGACTGTTATGGTGTAGAGCTCTCTGTGTTTCTCTTGCAATTTAGGGTACCACAAAGCCTTACACAGCATAGGAGCTGCATTCCTCTTACAGCAGAAGATAGTAATAACATGCTCAGAACAGCTACAGCTATGCCAGTAAAGAACCAGCATTAATTTATTTTGTTTATTACCCATTAATTTCAAGGAGTGCTGATGTGTTTGCATATTTTCAGTAGTCCAGTTGCAACTACACATAACAGGAAGCAAATATTGGCCACTGCCTTAGGAACACATTGGAGCATGAGCACTCAGTTAGTGGTAGAAGCTGTCTTTTTGCTCAGCCCTTGATGTGATGGGGCTTGTTCTAACCGGGAACAAGAGTTCAAAGGCTGCCTGTCACATGTCCTCTCCTGCTCAGAGATAAAGCTGGCAGGTAGAGCCAGGCAGGTGACTGTATGGCAGGGCTGGTAGTGAGTGTTTCCAGCTGTGAAGCATTCAGAGTGCTACAGGGGAGGTCCAGGAAGAATTAAGTGTCTGAAACAGCTTAAGCACAATATTTCTTGCTCTTCTGCTAGAGAATAGTATATTCTGATGTAAATTCTAAGAGGCTGCAAGATACTCTGCTGTCTGTAACCCAGAAATATGGTGTGTTTTGTTGTGTTTAGTTTTTTTATTACACTTGGTCATCTTCCAAATGCCCTTTAAGTTTTAAATCCATAAACGGGGCGCGTATTTACAGCAAGCATTGCTTTGAATTAGTAAGCTGCACTAGAAACAGGGCATCTTCACAAACATTACATGGGTAGTGTCAAAAAGTCTGTGACCAGCAAGAGTCCAACTGCTGCAGTCACCCAGTGTGCAAGAATGGTGCTGGGCAGTGGTGCTGAAGGTGAGGAAATGGAGCAAGCTAACAGAGTCCTTTACTCATCTGGTACTTGTGCTGATGCTTTGCATCTGTAATGGACATCTCTGAATCACAAGCAGATGGATCTCACCAGCTCAACATGGATAGCTGGATGTGCAAAGGGTTAGTGATGGGCTGTTGAGCTTTCAGAGCCATCTAGAACTTTTTTGTGTTGGCTTTCCTGGGAGAATCCTATCTGTCCTGATTACATCCCAGCACAGGGCTGGCTGGCAGCATCTCTAGAGGGCTACCACAATAATGCTTTCAGTTATAACCAAATTTAGTGTTCACTATAGGTATGGAAAGTATATGATAGCCTTACATATGGTTTACAGTCTCCCAGCCCTTGGGGCACTCATGTATAGCTCCTTTGGAGCTGGAGTTACTAAGAGGTTGAAGAAGGTTGGCTAAGAGTCTGGAGATACTAATGACCATGAAAAACTAGGATGGGTGGCACTACCATAAGCTAACAATGCTCATGTTTAACACGCCAGTGTGTTCATATGTTGCTTTATGTGACAGGAAGACAAAGATGGACATCTTTAATATCTGGAGAGTGGTTCTTGGACTCCTGTCCACATCTGGCTTTATCCAGATAATTCAGGTTCTAGAACATGTGCGCATGTTGAAGCGTAACCTGGAGCATTATCACTCTGAGCTGCTCAGCTCCAGTCTCTCAGAAAAACCCGTGGAGCATTGTCTGGAGCTGGGCTAAGGTCAGAGCAAGTTGAAATCTTGTTGTCTGGCCCCCTCTAACACTCATGGGCTTGACTTGCTTCCCTGGGGTCTGAACACTGGAACTGAGGAACAGCTCACCCAGCAGTAGAGTTATTTACTGTAACCCCAGCAGCTGCAGACAGCACTGGGATACCCCTCAGGACAGGGGCACCCCTGTAGGTGCTGAATGTAAGCTATGGAGGTGCTGTTACAGCAGGGAGAAAGCACTATCTTTTAGGTGAGATGGGCATAGTGCTTCTCCAGTACAGATACTGAGGGTTTGTTCTATCCTGTATTGGCTTTGTAAGACATAAGTTTTAGAGTGAAGATTGCTGAAGTCTGTCTTCACCTTGAGTCCTTTGGTGGTGGCTTTTGTTGGGCTCAGAAGATCTGTCTGTTATATGTTCCCATCTCTGGAGTATGGAAATGGAAGACAATGATGAGACCTACCAACTGATACCTTCTGATCACACCCTTCACTATCCCCTTGTTTGGCTGTTGCTGGGAGGTAAAAGCCCAGGCTAGGATGATTTGATTGTCCTGGAGGACAGGATGTATTTCTTCCCTCTGGTGGGTCCTCTGCTGTCCCACTAACACACTTGGTCCTGCCCCAGAAAGGAGACTGCACTCTTTTGTACCTCTGCTGTGCCCTGCTGGAGCATCTCCTCCCTCAGGCCTTTATCAAATGACTTCAGGATGCAGGCAGGGAAATAATGAATGGTAAATGGAGGGGAAGAAAAGCACGATAAAGTTTAATGTTCAAGTTCTGACTTTGGCCTCTGATTTCTCCATGTGGGAGCTGGTCCTTGAACCCTCACAGGGGACCTCTGTAGCTCCTGGATTCTCTCATTATTCTCTCCCCAGGTCCTCTCAGCTTAAATTGCCACATTTCCGTCTCCTCACTCTGGCTGAGTGCTGACAGGGAATGGCAATGCAATGCCCCTGACCTGGCTGGCTGGTAATGCTGCAGGAATTCCACATTCATGGCCATAATCAGCCTGAGATGCAGGAAATCCAACTTCACCTGCCACCATCCCCAATTATTTCTCAGGCTGGTAATCTTATAACCTGGCATGGGGCAGTATGCAGATAACTTTAATAGCTTTGTACAACACATGCAGTGTCTCCCACATCAGGACAAATTCAGGTGGCTTAGGAAGTGCATGGACCCTCAGTGAGTGGTACCAGGATGTCCCCCTTGCAGGCAGATTCGCAGTGAGAGATGCCCGTGGGTTGGAGGGTTGGTTTTGGGTGATTCTTCTTAGCAGTGCTGAGTTTTTTAAGCCATCAGGCCTGCAGCTTTAAGAGACCCATTCAATCTACTGGTGTTTGCTTTGAAGGAGGTTGTGAATCTGAGTGGAGCCAGGGAAATACCAATGTGGAATGGTTCCGGTTAGAAGGGACCTTAAAGCTCGTCCAGTTCCAACTCCCTGTCACAGACAAGAACACCTTCCACTAGAGCAGGGTGCCCCAAGCCCCTGTGTCCAACCTGGCCTTGAGCACTGCCAGGGATGGGGCAGCCACAGCTTCTCTGGGCACCCTGTGCCAGTGCCTCAGCACCCTCACAGGGAAGAGCTTCTGCCTAAGAGCTCAGCTCAGTCTCTGCTCTGGCAGGTTCAAGCCATTCCCCTTGGCCTGTCCCTACAAGCCCTTGTAACAAGTCTCTGGATATGTTGTTGTCCCCCTTCAGCTACGGGAGGGCTTTTCCTTCCAAATGTCTCTGACCTTGCTATTGTATTGATACCCCAGTCTGTGGGAATTCCTTTGGGAAAGGACCGAGTGCCTGGCGGGAGATGGAGCAGTGCGTAAGCGAACCGGTGTCAGTGCAGCCTCCCGGTTCCGTTACCCTCGGGCACGCTCAGATGCGGTGATGCTGGCGGGAGAACTTCCCCTTGCAGGGGGATTTGCGGCCGATCGATGCTGATCCACCCGGAGCCGCAGTGCCGCGCTCCGGCCTCACGGGGGCGCCGCCGGCCCGCGGACGCGCCGCCCGCGCCGGGACAAAGGGCCGGCACCGCCCCGGGCTGCGGCCGGAGGCAGCGGGGAAGGGCGCAGCGGCCGGCGGCGGGTCCCGGGGATCCGTGCCCAGCGCCTGCAGTCGCCGTTAATGGTGCCGAGGCTCCAGCCGGAGGGGAGCCCGGCAGGGACGGGGTTTGTTTAAGAGCAAACGAGCGCGGTGCTTTCGGGCAGGATCCCATCGGCGGCGGGGCGCCGGGAGGGAATTCGTTTGTGCTGTCGTTCCCCTCTTTGATCCCCGCCAGTATGTAAAAGAATTGCAATTAGGCTCAGGCAGCACCTTTTACCCCACAGCATCCAGATTCAAATCCAAACCTGAAGATCGGCTTCCTCCTTTTCCTTTTTGTTTCCTACCTTTTTGATTCGTAAAGTCCTGCGGAAAGTTACGGAGCTCTAGCTTTTTCCTGCTCTTCCCTCTGCGATCTCCCTTTTGTTGGTTGTATGGGCTGAAGTCCCCTGGGTGGCAGCCCGAGCTGCTCATTCATCATCGTAACAACCGTTTAGTGTAAAATTAACAACAACTTAACTACTACAGCAATAAACATGGTCCTGCATTACCACAGATTGATGAGGATTACTTAGTTACAATCAGCTGGGGCGCAGACAGGAGAGGAGAAAGGCTGCCAAATCAATAGCTTTCCCAAAGTTTAGGACTTGACCTCTTCCTTTAGCGTTGCTGATGCTTGGGGGCTTGTTGTGGCTGGGTTGGGAGGAGGAAAAGGGAGGGAGGGGAATTTCCTCCCCCATCCCCCCCGAAAGCTGGCACTTAGTATTTGTTTTGTGGGAAGAAGAGGACAAAGTCTATTTCTTCGCGTGTGTCTCTGTTCACACACCTGATTTCTTCAGCGGGTGTCTTGGAAAAAGGTCCGATCCGGTTGATTATCTAACTATATTCTGCCTTTAATTCCTCCACTGTTTAAATTCGCAGCTTAACTTTGTAAAGCGCGGCAGAGGACCCTGACGATCGATCCCGAACCAACAGCAACGCATGAGAAAAAGAGAGGCTCTGAGGCAGATCGCTCCGGACGCCGGTTGATACAATACATTGAACGTCTGGCTCTCATTTCCCATGTAAACTCAAAAACGCTCATCACGAGAAACAAAGGACAAGGAGAAAACAGTTAAGTACACCTAGAGCTGCATCCAAACAAAAGGAGAAAAAGCCTAAACAAACCCAAGGTTTTCTATTTCTCCCTGAGCCAAGTAATCCCTTTGATTACATCTAATACCTGCCACAACCCAGATGGTATGCCCACCCATCTCACAGTGTGATAATGCCACATTGTGAAATCTAGCCATTAATATTAATTGTCAGCTAGAGAATCTGTCTGAACTACTAAAGCTCGAGGTTGCCTTGAGAAAGCAGGGCATGATTTAGCAGGGATTTAAAGATAATTCTCATTCTTTCATTCTCTATCTCACATACGTAGAATGTTAAACAACAGCCCTACAATGCGATTCCAATGTCTGCCTCTCACAAATCTGCTCTTAAACCACTGTGTACTTGGGGTCTTCACCTGCTGACCAGAATATTACCTTAAACTGCTGTGGGTGTGCAGGCTCCACACGGGTACCCTGCACTGACTTGAATCCTGACTCCCTGCTCCACTGTGCATGGGTGACTTTCCTTCTTTCTTTCCATCACTTCCCAAATACCTTCTCAGTAATGGACTTGGTAATCCTTGAGAATTCCTAGGGAAGTCTTTTGGAAACTGGTTTGGGGTTTTTTTTCGGTTTATTATACACGTTGTAAACTCAGTGGTTGAAGATGGTGGGAAAGGACAGAGAAAAAGTAGGATAAAGGTAATAGTGTAGTAATGGAGCTGCCCTCAAATTGTGAGGAACTACCCCCGGGGTTGAGACAAAAAGGTCTCCATATCCTCTGAAAAAACAAAGAGAAGTGTGAGTGAGAGGAGGCAGAATGAATATGGATCACCATACATTACTTGCCGGCTCATTTCGAGCCCTGTTTTGGGAATAATAGTAGTCGTTATTTGCTCTAATGCCTGGCTCTTGTCATTCATCTGTAGGCCTCCACAACCAATTTAGGCTGATTGTGGCTCTGCTAACATGTGAAAAAACAACCGTAAGATCCTTACCCAACCCCCAGAGGCAGGTTCTTGACCCCACAGCACTGACCTGTGCAGGCAAGCAGTGATAAATGTTGGTGTACACTGTTCTCAGGACCGCAGCAGCTCTTGGGCAGTCACTAGATAGCACAGATTTTACCTGGCTGAGGGATGAGCTTTAAAGTTGGACCTGAAGATGCAAACATTTCTGTTTCAACTCTTAGCCAAGCTGCTTTGTTACCCATCTCTGGCATAGATGCTGCATGCACCAGTGGCTCCATGTAAACTGGTGCTTCTGAGGTAGAGTAAAAACCTATGCAAACCAGATTGTGGCAAAGCTACCCAAGCCTGGAAATTCAGGTTCCAAAGTCTGCTATTCCATCCTTCCCTCATTCCTTTGCATCTGGCTATTCTGCAGCAATTTAGGTAATAAGGCTCTTTGAAATAGGAACAGTCAGACATATAAATACATGAATATGTAAATCCCATTTGTGTTATCAGAGGTTCATATCGGTATAGGTGTGCACCAAGATGTGTTTCTTTCTTTGGCGTTCTGATTCCCACCAAAAAGCCTTGTGGCTCGCTTGTCTCCTTGCACTGGGACCTGGGTCTAACAGGATCCTTCCAGAAGAGCTTTTGGGTCTTTTTTGGGCATTGAATGCTTAAAAATCAGTGGTTTTTCCACCACCCCCAACCAGCTCCTATGTCCCAAGCAGCCAGCCTGGGCCTGCTCTGCGTTACTTTCGCATCCTCTCTCTGGTATCAGCTGAATGACACCAGGAACAGAGAGATGCGAAATAAAAAGTGGAACAAAGGACCCCTTTCCTGCCACCACCGAAGCTGATGGCAAAAGTCCTGCTGACTTCAGCAGCGCTCCTGTTGTGAAGAATAGGTCTGTACGAAACTCACTGTTGCGTCTGCAGCTTGTGTAGGCTTCTCTTGACGTGCGACGTGTGTGCACATGCACGGTGAGGGGAAATGTACAGTTTTTGGCAATTGAAAGTTTAATCAAAAGGCCACTTTTCCCATCTGTTATTTTTGGGCCCGGCCTCCCAAGGGTCAGCTTGATGGCATTTCATGCTGCTTCTAATCAATTTTATACCAGGAAGCAGTGTGAGAGCTGACTACCAGCGAGCTGGAGTGGCATGGGGCTCAGCAATGGGAACAGGGCTGGAAAAATATGTTGGGGATTTTGGGGCATAAACAAATGTTTCCTAATCTGGACTGCAACTCTAGCAGGCATGTACCGACAAGCACATGTCGATTGGAGCTGAAAACCAGCAGGTTCTACTACAGTGTAACCTGTAAATCCACATCTTGACAGGCATGTTGTGGTATGCAGAGCTATAGTCTCCGGGAAATAAGGCAAGGCAGGAATCAGATCATGGAATCAAACAGTGTGATTATCGCTGCTTTTCCTTTTGCTTCGTATAGCCAAAGGAAGCAGGGAGTAGTTTGTACTCATTATTTCCTATATGACTGTTTAGATCAGATTTGATTCGGTTTTGGAGCTTCTAGCTCTGGAGTACTAAATTATTTGGAAGACAGACCTTTCTTCCTGGCCTGTCTCCCCCCCTGCATCCTTTCCATGCTGTGATTATCCCTTCCATGGCAGGGCAAACACAGGTAGGTATGTACTCACTCATGAGGGCTGTGTGCCTTGCTCACACCTTGTAGGGAGCCACATAGGAGAAGAGGAAGAACTAAAAGTAGTTGGGTCAGAGCTGGAGCAAGACATCTCAGCAGGGCTGGCAAGACTGACTTTGGCTGCTCAGCCATGAGATCTTGGGACCAGGCTTGGTGACCTTGGAGCTGCCAGGGGTTGGGAGGTGGGGAAAGGCTGCTGCTGTCAGAAGGGAGCTGCTTTCCAAACCTGGGCTGCAGCAGCCACCCCAAGCACTCGCTCTGTGGCAGCAACAGCAGCAGTAACCCTGGCTTTGGGGGACTCGGCAGCCCCTGACTGGTTGCTGTTGTAGGCAGCTGCTGGTCCTGTCCCTGGAAATGCAGGAATCTCTCTTTCTCTGGAAGACAGGAAGAATCTGCAGCTTGGTGCTCGAGCTCTGCAGTGTGCTTTTGGCAATGTGAAACTTGTGTTTATGGGGATTTCTAGCATGTTTGCCAACAGAAAATGCAAACAGCTCAGCTCCACGGGCTGCACTGACCTCTGCTCTTTGTGTAGATTATCCCTGCACGGTTCTCAGTAGAACCTGCAGGCTTGTGAGCTAAAGAAGCCCTATTAAAATAAGGTCTGGTTTTCCTCTTCCTATATCCAGGGCTGATGCTTTTGACCAACAGTTGTTACTTTCTGAGGACAGGTTTCACTCAGCACAAGCAAAGCTATTGGGGATGGAGTTCCTTTGTCGACAGTGAGGGATCTGCAGGATGCTGAGTGCCTGATTTGGTCCTAAAGATCGTTTCTGGGGTAAGGAGTGAACTTCCCAAAGAATTAATAGTGGGCAGGTTGGGGTGGAACTTGTGTCTGTTGTGTCTATTTTGAAAATAAACTGTTTAAGAGAAGTAAAATACAGTATAATTTCTTTTGTTTAACATATAAATGTTCCTCTTAACAGTATATCTGAGCACTGTTACCGTTGTAGCCCACGCTGGAGGTCAGCTCTTTAGCAATGCAAATGGAGTTCTCATGGTTTGAGCTTTTCTCAGTTCAAGGAGTTACAGCTCCTCTGCCAGAGCAAAGCTGGGAGAAAGCACCGCGATCCAGCATTTCAGCTGCTGCAGTGCCAAGTATTAGACCAAACTTAACCTTCATCAGCAGTTTAATCTAATGGTGTGGTTCTGTAGCTGATTTAAATCAGTCCTGCACTGGTTTGCTCTCTTCTCCACCCCGCAGCTGTGTGCTCTTGTTGTGTGCTGCTGCTGGGGCTCACCTCTCCCTTCTCTCGCTCCGGCTTGCTAAACCAGAAGAAAACAGCCTCTGCAGAAGGTAGCACATAGTTCTTTGTTGGCTTGGAGAGCCGAATGGATGAGGTCAGCGGGGTGGCAGTGCCAAACCCGGGGTGGAAGCACCGCTTGTGCGGACAGGTGTGATTCCACAAGGTGGGTGAGCCACTGAACAGCTCACTGCTGCCTGGAACAGTGCTCCCGGCAGTGGAGCGGGACTTTTACAAGGGCATATAGTGGTAGGACAAGGGGAAATGGCTTTAAACTGATACAGGGGAGATAGAGGTTAGGCATTATGAAGAAATCCTTTACTATTGGTGCTGAGGCGCTGGCACAGGGTGCCCAGAGAAGCTGTGGCTGCCCCATCCCTGGCAGTGTTCAAGGCCAGGTTGGACACAGGGGCTTGGAGCAAGCTGCTCCAGTGGAAGGGGTCCCTGCCCGTAGCAGGGGGTTGGAGCTCTGTGAGCTTTAAGGTCCATTCCAACACAAACCAGTCTGGGATTGTATGAAGTGGTGTGGTGCCACCCCTGTAGATAGTGGGCTTGGCCAGCCTGTGGAGTTACGGTTTTCCATAAGGAGATTCCCAGAGGATTCCCTGTTGTGGGCCTCAGTGATTTGGCTAAGGTTACAAAGATAGACAGTGGCAGAGGCAAAATCTCAAACTAACTGCAGAGTAACAAATCTTCATTCATTTCTGTACTTTAAATCAAAGCTTTGCTTTGCTTTTACAGGAGCCAAAAGGAACTCAGTGCTCCTGAATGAAGGGACTTGGAAGGCAACATCCTGGGCTAAGATCTTTTATTGCCAAGCACCTTTTGCTCGGGTTAAGGTACAACAGGAAACCACAAAACGCAGCCGGTGGGAAGGGGTGCAGTTCCCCTGAACCTCCACTGGGCTCCTCTCCTGTTACAGCCAACAGCAGAGCCACTTCAACGCCTCCTCGGCTGAAGGGAGGTACTTTCCAGGCGCGATCCCAGCCTGTGGACTCGGTATTGTTTCTGTCCAGAGGTCTGTGTTACCAAACCTGACAGGAGTCACAGGGGTTACTCTGTTCTTAGTGTTATTTCCAATTAGAAATCCTGAAATATTATAAATACCTGAGGAGAAAAGGTGTTTCTAAAGTAAAATCCTCTTACACGGCACCGTTCTGACTTCCAAGCTGTCCAGATGATAGGTTATGGGTGATATTGAAGCTCAGAGTTATACAATGACTATTGTGTTAGACTCCTACAATGAATACAGTGCCCTCCGGTTGAAGCAGGTTTCTTTTCCTGTTAATGTTTATTAAATGAAGTGAAACAAGACTTTAGTTCTATATATTTTCTCTATATAAATATTTCTCTGTATTTTATTCAAGTGTTCATGAAAAATGTGACAAGAAGTCCACCAAGGTCACAAATGTAAGCACAAATAGCTGCAATTTAACAGCAGTAGTTAGCAAACAAGATACCCTCGAGGTAAAGAGCCTGATAAAAAGAGGGCAGCGATGCATTAAAGATGCATTATTTGGGGGGTTCTACGGATATAATTTAGGCTTCACAACAAGGTCAGACTGATTTAATTCCCTCTGCAAAGGTCAGTCCAAGGCCTGGCTGTACTAACCTCTGTGCTCTCCATCTGTCTGCACTCCAAGCCAGACACTTTCAATAGGTGATTGTGTGTTCATGGCTGGATACAAACACATTGAAATTGCCTCCAGGTCTAGCCTTCCACAGGCCTTTGCTTGGGAGCCACCGCTGACCCTGGGGTAGCTGGTACCTATGGAACTTTACACTTGGCTGCAGCTTTGAAGTGAGGAACATCTGATATTTGCCACTTCCTAATGTTGTAAGCACTGAGTATTCGGCTTCATAAACGTGTCACTGTAGTGTCATAAACTCTTGATGCAGGTTTATTCCGTGACCCTTGAAACAGGATTATTTTTTTCAGCATTGGCAAAAGCAGAATAAAGCAAAAATAACCCCCCAAAACCCTTACAGCAATTCACTTTCTCCAAAATGAGGACAAATGAAGCAACCAGTTGTTTGTGGACATCTTTATTTGATAGTGCAGGGCTTTTAGAAATCTTCTTCCATAAGCAGGGAATCCTTTAAAAATAATTGACAGGCCAAAATAAATATGCAGTGTGCTGGTACCTGTTAGTCATTCTGTGCCTGCTTTTTTCCCCACTTCATGCTAAACATTTCTGAGTTCTCTTTTCATTTTAAGTGGGAAACGGGTTTATTAATCTGAATGCAACAACTAGATAAATGAGGCTGGTGACTGCTTTGAGCTTTCGATAAATATTTAGCTCGCTGAAATAGCCACCCACAGTAAATAGCACTTGCTCTCATGAAAAAAGACCTGTGTGTTCAGTGGAAGATGTACTTACTTTTAAAACGAGTAAGAAACCTGATTTTTACTTGGATTCAGACAGGAAGGAGGATATGGACTGATCCTGTTTTAATTTTAGGTGGAGGGTTTAAAGGTAAAAGTACATAAAATGCCATGGAATAATTGGACTATGCAAAAACCCCCAATCAAACAAAAGAGGCTCCATGCAGCACTCCTTCTCTCTGAAGTACTATAAGTCTTCCTTAGGTACAATGCTTATATAGACCTGGTTTCAGTAATTACTTTACGTTCATAAACAGTTTCAAAAGTAAAAAAGGGAGGTCTGGTTTTGAACCAACAAAATCCAAATGGAGGGATTCAGAGCAACTCTCCCCAGAGTATCTTGTCCTGTGTTGCCTCGAGCCTGCCTACTGTAAAATCACCTAAAAAGAGACAACTGCAAGAACAATATTACAGAGCAGGACAAGGTAATTTTTAAGTCAGATTTTCAGATTTCTGCCTGTATTTCTCAGTGTAAATAACAGCCCTGCTAAACAAATCCTGATCTTAAATGATAAAGACTTTGTTTTCTTCCAGGTATCTTACGAAATCAGCTACTGCTCTGGTGCACGATGTGTGCTGATGAATTGGAGTATTTGCCTCTGGAGGCTGTTTCAGTGTCCCTGCCTTTTTAAATGAGATGAAAGCAGGGAGAGCATCTGTGCAGAGATCACTAAAAGGTTTGGGAAAGTGGTACAGTGTAGACCCCTATTTTGTTCAGTATGTGATGCCTGACCCCACACCTCCATGCACACACTTCTGTTTGCTTCCCAAGAGTCCGTGCTGGTGGCCAGTTCACCTTTTCACTAGGTTCAAGGGTTGCTGGAACACTTCTTCTTTTGGCTAGTGTGCTTGGATAAGCCATGAGGAATCACAGGGGAATGACCCAAGGAGTCACTTCTCTGTGAGATAACACACAGCCTCTGCAAGTTCAGTCTCCCATCGGCTGAAAGAGCTTGTACATGAACTTGGGTTCTTTTGGTTCTTTTCACTGCCAGGGTATTTTTGAAGCAATGACTATTGGGGGTATTGTCTAGCTACAGGAGTATTAAGGTATTCATTACACCGACTGTTTGCTTTAAAATACTTTGTGGGTGAGCTTTTATTGCTCAGGAATGGCGCCAGATGGACAGTCCTGAGGAGCAAAGTCCTCACGCTATCTACAGAGCAGGTATGGCACAAGCAGTGGCACATTCAGTTTCCCTCTTCTATCTCCCTCTGCCACCACCCCGATCTCAAGCTCAGGAGGAAGAGGGCACCCCAGAATCTGCCTTTTTGAGAGCACCTGCTGAGATGGTGGATTTGGAGATGTTTGACACACACCTCCATGGGGCTTTTCCCCAGGGCTGCTTTTGGCAACTGCTGAAAGAAAGCATCCTCCTTAGAAGCTGAGGCAGGTTTTGGAGCAGTTGCTGTCTATGGCATGAATCCACACCAGACAAGCTTTACCAATGTTTCTGTCCCCAGCACCTAGGGCTGTAATACACCTTTTTGATTCAGTCCTATCCCTTCGATTAGGGGAAGGGCACAGTTTCTAGCAGAGCTTGAGCAGGGGTGAGGAGCTGGTAATGTCCATCCTTGTGTCAATACTGGAAGCCATTCACGCAGAACAAAACCTGTTGTGCGTGGTTCCTTAATGACAGGCCCTGTCCTTTGTTTGCATCTCACTGCTTATCAGATGGTCATTGTGGGCTGGTTTGTCACACTGAGGTACCGTCATAGACACTTTCCATCCCAAAGCCTGACTGGCTTCTTGCTTTCCTGAAAAACCAAGCTGGGGCAGGCTGAAGAAGCCACCAGCCCTGTCAGCTCTCAGATGTGCTCATCTACCTGGCTGACACCCTGCTTTCCTAGTAGGGTCTGGGCCTTAGGGCTAGAATGGCTTAGGCTTGGAATGGAAACTGATAAACCCTTAATATGACAATACTGGCAACTTCCAGCTAAGGGTGGTGTTCTGCTGTGGCAACTTCTTAAATGGGGAAGGACTGCTCAAAATACAGTGCTGCTCCATTGTGGCTGCCCCATCCCTGTCAGTGTTCAAGGCCAGGTTGGACGGGGCTTGGAGCAACCTGCTCTAGTGAAAGGTGTCCCTCCCTATGGCAGAGGGATAGAAATGGATGAGCTTTAAGGTGCCTTCCAACCCAAACCAGCCTGGGATTCTGTGACTCAAAAAGGAAAACAAAAAGGCAATATGGGAGTCTCGTGTATTTTTTCACAGTGTAGTAGGGAATCCCGAGTTGGTCTCACACTGTGCTCTTAGGGGCCATAGGAGTTCCAGGGCTCAGGCTTACTTTGTCTCAAAGCATGCATTTTGCCCCTTGAAACAAAAATACCACCAAAACAGGCAGCCACTCTTGATCCTGCACTTTCTTATGTGTGGGACATGACTGGCTCTGTCAAGCTACTGGATTCAAGCTTCCCCTAATGCATTTCTTTTTTATTAGCGATGAAGAATAGGGGATTTGAATGTGAATGCTTTGAGGTATGTGAGGTGTAGAGCACTGAGGTGTGTGCTGTGATACAGCTATTGCCAGGAGCTCACAGGCTTTGCATATGAATCTCAAGGCCATTTCCTGTGCCCAGCCCTCCTGGTGGAAATTAAAATGTGAGGGGTGCAGGCCATGCTTATGCCATTTGTTTTCCCTTTCTTGCTGTTGAGTTTCCAATTGCCCTCTTCCCTTACTATGTATTTATGTTCCTGCCAAGTTCCAAGGGAGCAGAAAAGCTGCTCCTTGTATTGTTACTACTTTTAAGTGATGCTTTTGGTAAGTTTGTCTTTCAGAGAGGAGAAGGCACTGAACAGGCAGATGAAGACAACTTCTGCATTGTGGAATTACTGCCTGATGTGTTTGTCCCGTGGGATGGAGCCGTAACAATTCACGGCTCTCCTGTCCTCATCCTCCTTGCGTAACTCCCTCCAAGTCAAGATCTTCCAGTTCATGTGCTCCATGTGCCTGAAGCTGGCCGTTTGGTTGGAACCTGCACCCCAGGAATGCTCATCCCTCCGATGCATAGCTGGTAGGAGCAGAGTGTTCTGGGCACGTTGGCTGAGCTGCTGTTAGGCAAGAAATGGAACAAACAGGTTAAAAGAAATGTGGGTTCCCAGGTGCATAAAGCTGAAGGAGAGCAAAGAAATGACTCCAGCTAAGTAGAAAACAGAAAGAGATGTTATTTGGTTCTTTCCTTGTAGTATCTGTGTGGTGAGACCTGTCCTGGGGAGTTGGAGCTGCGCAGTGATGTTTCCCCAGTGTAAATGCTATGTCAAAGCTGGGTAACAGGCACCCTTCCCTCCTCCCCTCCTAGAGAGCCAGAACAAGTTCTGTGCGCTGCTTCACCCGTTTTGATGTCTCAAGGCATGCACAGATCTCAGGCTAGCTCTCTATCAGGGCCAGTTTCCAGAGTATCATGTGGGAAGCAGGATGAGACTTTTAATCCCTGAAATAAAAAAGGCTACCTTATTTAATTGGGGGGGGGGGGGGGCTGGAAAAACCTGGGGACATTTGCAGATAATTAAAAGAATGGGCTTTTAACAGTGTGGACCAAGTCCTGACCTGAAGCACGATGAACTGTATCGGTGCCTTTCGTACAGCCAGAAGTTTATGGTGTTCTGGAGTGTTGTTTATGTTACTATAAAAAAAGGTGAGAAAATACATTCAGTTACTTTCTGTTTCCCCTCATTGAGCAGATGGCAAGCTGTAGCTCAGATTGTTTTTTAAGCCATTTCACATTTTACTAATAAGTACAATATGCTTTTCACCAACAAACCCGCGCTCAGGCACTTCTGCAGAGGTTACGGGATTACTCAGGTAGCTCAGAAAGCAAAGAGTTTATGAACCCTGCTACATTAGGAGGGCAAATGTTTTCCGGTTACTTCTCACGTGGTGGAAAACGCGAGCTGAAACCTCTCCTTTACTTCTTGTTTCAAATTCTTTCTAATTTTGGAGGCCACAAATAACACACACAGCATAGTTACTTTAACCACCTAGGGCTGGGATTCTTCCCCCCAGCTATGCTCCTGGTAGAACAAACCACGTTTTTAAAGGAGCTGCATATTCTGTATGTTTTAAGTGTATAATAATACGTGTAGATGGCCACTGGGAAAAGCAGAGAAATACTCAGGAGTTCTATTTCAGGAAGTTTTGGTGCTTTGGAATGAAAACTGTTAGCGCTGCTCGCACTGGAAACGCACTGTTGCGTCCGTGGTTTTATCAGAACCTGTTAAATTAGATGAGTGCAGGAATAAGGATGAGTGGTTTCTGGTATTAATTGACACTCAT
This sequence comes from Neopsephotus bourkii, assembly GCF_033783945.1. Taxonomy (NCBI): domain Eukaryota; kingdom Metazoa; phylum Chordata; class Aves; order Psittaciformes; family Psittacidae; genus Neopsephotus; species Neopsephotus bourkii. The sequence continues at coordinate 4,308,806 of NW_026901735.1, forward strand.
TTTTAGCTGGCATGTGGTGGCAGGTCCTCCAAGCAAACCGGAGACGCAGATTAGAGCTTAAAGTTTGGGGAATGCTCTAAATCTTTGTAGCATCGCAGAGAGGAAGTGTAATATTAAACTGACAAATTGAATAGATCTGGGGTTTTTTTCTATGTAATTCACAGTTTCTTCCTATTAGTTTTTTTTGGTTTTGTTTTTTTTTTTTTTTTAACTATCCGTGGAGATAAAGCAAAACAAATTCCTCAAAACAGAGGGAAATATATTTCCAGGTACCTTTCCCCATTAATATATTTCTTTTATACATATGTACTGTCAAATACCTATCTCCTCCTTTCCTACGTTGCGTCTGCAGCCAGAAGTGTTGGCTATGCAAATGCTGCAGAGCCGACTCTTCCCATATGTGCTGCGTGCCTGGCTATAGATATGCAGGAAACCCTATATAATAATTAGAGCCTGCATATATTATCTGGTGATTATAATTTTACATAATCTGTTATCTAATCTCCCGGTTGGAATGCGATAGGAAAAACAACGTGGTTACGTCAGGATTCCTGGGGAAAATTGTTGCTTGTAAAAGTGGGTGTCCTCGGGATTGAAGGCGCACACGAGGGTGTTAAAGCAGAGCCCGGGTGTGCTGGGCGAGGGGGAGAGGAGCAGAAATGAAGCAGAAGTGAGAAGATGAAGCGGCGAGCGAGGGTGTGTTGCGGGAGCCGCTGTTTCCAGCTACCGAAAGGCTCCGGAGCGGAGCGGGACGAGGCTGGAGCCGCTCCCGGCGACCGGCGGCTGTGCTCCGATCCGAGCTTAGAGCTGAGCCGCTCCTTCCTTCGGCTTAAACAACGGCAGCATCAAACCAGCCCCACCGGGAACGGGGTGGGGAGAGAAAGGGGGGGGGGGACCCACCGTAAGAACAGCTTAAACCCATCACCCGAGCAGGCAGGGAAAGCAGCGCTGAGAGTTGCGAATAAGTAAATAAACCGGATGGGACCGCCAGGCATTCATTCCCAACGAACGGCAAGCTTTATAATTTCCAGGTGTTGGGGAAAGCCGTTGTCTTATAGTTTATAAATCCCTGCTGGCGGGAGGGAGGGAGGACGGGAAGGAAGGAGGGAGGGGGAGAGTCTTTGGAGGTGAATGAAATATCAAATCAGGAGGCTCTATGTAGATTTACGATTGCATAAGAGGCTCGATCATTTCCATATATTGAAATGTGCTGTCCTTTCCACCACTGCCCAGCCCTGGGAGGGAGAGAGACGGCTTGATTCCGCCTTGATCAATGCTGACTGTGAAGCAAGGAGGAGGAGAAGGGGGGGGGGACACACCAGGCTGGCACCAGATGGAGCAGGGTCTAGGGAAAGGTCAAGGTTAGCTCAGGCTGCTATTGAATCGGTTGCAGCCTCACAGATAGATCTCTGCCTCCGAGGCACCCACTGGGGCTTCTCAGAATCAAATCTAATAGAAAAGGCAGTCACAGAATGAAATCGCTTCATCTGAATGCTAAAATTGTTATTAGGCTACATTAGAGAGATACTGGGCACATGATTACCAAAAAAAGAAGCATGCCTGGCAGTTGGGGACTGAAATAAAAGCTGTGAGTATGTTGATACCATCGGCAACGTGCAAGGATAATAGATAACAGGAGAGAGGGGCAGGGAGAGACCGTGTGTGTGTGTAACGAACGGCTTAACGTACTGATGTGCCCGTATAGGATCATTTGTATACGTGTATGTGTCTGTGGGAGGGTATATTTGTCGCTCTGTCGACAGCAGCACTTGACTTCATGCAGGTCCACCAGCAGCTGTGGTCCTCAGTGCTCCGGGGATGTTTGTTAAGTGGTTTGGATGGTTTGGACGGCAGCTATGGACCAAAAAGCAGGAGCTGACTTGAGTCACTCTGGGTTTTGATTGTAAGTCCTCATGGAGGTGCAGGGCTCAGGAATTGTTCAAGGACCCTCTTTTTCTTTCCCTTCTCAGGCAAAACTGTGAGGAAACATTATTTGGTGTGTAGACATGTGCACACACCCCATACGTCGGACACAGGAGTGTGGCACAGCACACGTGTATTTGGATCAGTGATGCTATCACCTTTTGGAGATCAGTGGGAGCTCTTCCCAGCTTCCATCTCCTCCGCACTCCTGCTTCCTTAACCTGCGGTGCAGCCATATCTTAAAGAAGGGCTCAGTCTTGTAAAATAAATGCTGGCTACACTAGATTAAACACGATGACTGCACTCCAAGGGTTAATAAATTTAGAATTAACAGATCATCCCAGCTTGATACAGCTACTATAGATGATTTAATATGCAGCCTAAGCAGGTTGACAGTCAGCTCACAGATGCAGATAAGATCAAACAGTCTCTTGATTCAATAGATTGAATGGTTGTACTGAGTGTCTGGAAGGTGAGTGACAGTACGTATATGGCAGGGGTTCTGGTGAAGAAGGGCTTCGATTCCCCACTGCTGTGCACTGCACTGGTTTTCCTTTTCTAGCAGTCAACCTTTTCCAGCAATCAAACCTGGAGTTAACATGAAAAAGAAATGTTTCAAATATAGTTCAGGAGAGTTATTTGAAGTTTCCAGTAATGAAAAGCTCTGTGCTTTAATAGTAATCACCATTACTACCACTAGTCTGCACTTCAGATTTCCTTCTCTGTGCACAAGGCCATCGCCACCCACTCTGTCCCACAGGGAGTCTCCTGTCTGTCTGTCTGTCTGTCTGCACTCTGTCCCCTTCCCTGGCAGACCTGGATCCACAGAAAGTGTTTCCGAAGCAGGACAAGGACACCTCACCCAAGTCACCACCGGGGCTTGGTGAGTGCAGCCTTGCCTTGATGTGATCAGTGTCTGTCCGTCCAGAGATTTCAGCTGTAGGAACCCTCAAGGGGGGTGCAGTGATGAAGACACTTCCCCCTCTTTCTTCCTTAGCTCTCTTGCTTTTCTGGCTTAAAAGTTAATGCCTGTAGTAACTCTTGTGTGGTTTATGTTTTCCTTCTTGCTCTCCTGTCCTATTTAAACGGGAACGTAAAACAGTCCAGGCGGAGGCTGGCGAGCAATGAGATGACAGAGTGGTCTCTAACAACTTTTATTATTTGATCAAGAGTAAAAGCTCCACCTGAGCCATTAGATTTTACAGTATGAATACATTTCCAGGTGATTTAAAAAATGCATATTATGCATGCAATAGAGCGTCACAGATCTGAATTGCATCTTAGTGTGTTACGTTACCATACAGATAGGAGTATTTGTGTGAAAGTTACTGCACTTCTGAACACTTAAAAATCAGCTGCACTGTTTACTTGGGTGATTCTTTCTTTAAATAGCCAAATGCTCAGTCCATGGTTTTGATTAATGCTCTGCAAAAGGTTGGTGTAATAAGCTATGGTGCTTAGGCTTTACCAGAGAGCAAACTTCGAATCCACCTCAGATCACTGCTTCTGTGAGCTTTAAAATGGTCCCATGTTCTTTTGCAAACCTGTGAAATACGCTTTTATTTCAGGTTGGAAACCAGCAGTTCCTTTCAAGCCCTCAAATGCTGAGGTAGAAGAGTGCCTACGGGAGTATCTGCAGCTTGTCTGGAGTAGGTCTGCAACACCGCACAGGAATGAGCCGGTCATTTCCATGCTTAGAACAACCTCTCAGATGAGCTGATGGAGGCACGAAAATCTTCACCTCATACTTAGAAAGAGGTGGTATCAGGCTGCCTGTGCTCTCAGGGCAAGCAAAGAGGACTCAAACCCTCCCTTGGAAAGAAATGGAGAAGTGGAAAAGCCCACAAAGCCACACACAGAAAGACCACGTGAGCGAGCACTGATGCAGACACGAGTTGGAGACTTAGTGAGACCCAAACCAGCCCCTTCCCTGCTCTGTGCCCTTGGCTGAGCCTTGCTCCAGGGGCCCCGCAGAGGCTGAGTTGCAGAGGGGGAGCTCAGAGGGGTGGCCGCCCCCCCCCTGCAGCGGCAATGCCGCTTCTCAAGGCGGAACCAGCGAAACCAGTTATCTGGCAGCAATTTGCATATTTATGGTGCCTCCTGCCGCTCTCCGTGATTGCTTTACAGGCAGGAAAGGTAACAGAGAAATACATAACCCCCTCTGAAATGGCAAAGAGGCTCCTACGTGCGCAGGGGCTCGGATAGAAGAGCAAGCCCCTGGCAAGAAATCTGTTTACCAAACGTTGGTTGGTCTTAAGAATTGAAGGCAGTTGCAGGGTTTTGGTTTTATTAAGTTCTGAGGATGCTCGATCTGTGCAAAGTGCTAGAGACAAGGGCTGATCATTGCCAGGAAAAACAATTAGCTTCGTCATACTCGCCGAGCGTCTACGTTGAAGGAGGAGGCAATCCTCGGAGAATGGGAGAAGCATTCAATAGACACTTTAAAAGTCTAGTGTCATGGTACATATATTTTTTAGTCCCGCTCATAAGCAGTGTACAAATGTGCAGTGCAGCTTTGAATATAAAAGCTAATTAGGTCTCGATAGAGAACACTTCCCTTTTTATTGGCTCTGAGTACAACGGCTGTCTGAGATCCACCTCAGCTCCGGTTCTGGCCTTCCCTGTAGGATCTGCTGTGCGTGTCCCCAGCACATCCCTATGTGTTCAGATACCTTCAGGTCTGGTTACCATGAACCAGGGTGCCGGGGATCCGTAGTTCACCTCACCCTGCACCAAGGAGCCCTTTGGAGCTCTTCCAGAGCTGGGGATTGCAGTGGTTCACATCTCTCCAGACTAAACTCTGGTAGGGACAGCACTTAAATAACATGGCCAGTATTTACCCTGCATTTACCTATAGCTCCTGTCACACTAAAACTTAAGGGTGGTGTGTATCAGCACAGTGATCTGTGGATCTCTCCCTCCATGTGTTTACACCTATTTCTCTCTCTGTCAGCACTCAGATGCTGTGAAACTTAATACGACGGGGCAAATGGAATTCTGACTTGTGAATATGTTCATTTCAGTATGGTAATATCAAACAGTGCACGTATTTCTGATTTCTGTATTTAATTTCCCTTGCTTTTATTTTTTAAATGCTGGGGAATAGTTGCTTACTGAACAATAGCATTAGTACAATAACTTCCCCCAACCCCTGCATTCACACTTAATGCACATCAGCTTTCTATGTAACACCATACAATATACTTGCATGTTATTTTAATTGAGTGAAATCTTATTCACACTGGTGGTACAAAGCATTCTTTTCACTGCAGTCAGAATTCATACTCTACCATAAAAATTGTATGTGCTGACAATAACAAACGGTGGCAAAACTATCCGAGCTGCTCCAAAAAGTGGGCTCTTATCACAGGTTATTCACCACCGCTCCTGCTCCCCCTTGGTACTGTGTCTTTCCACGCAGCTTTGGGCTACATAATCATATATTCTTCCAGCTACAGAGAGTTGCATTAAAATATTACTGAGAGCATTCTAACAATTAAGCTGATTTTTTTGCATAGAATAAGTATGGCCAAGAAGAAAACCCACAGTAAAGCTGTAGTTTTTAAATGCAGGGGAAGATCTCTTCTATCTTCACAATTAATTCCTTTTCATCTTAGATCCTCACACAAACTGTGTCGTGTTCTGCAAGGCACATGCATTTCTTCATCGCTAAAGGTAAAAGCTAAACCTAAATGTCACCTGAAGGAGCAATGTAAAATGAATATAAAGAATGACCACTGTATATGTTAAATTTCAGTTTGATGTCTTTGAACTGACTAAAAGTCAAGCTCTAAAAAGCAATGTAATAGATGTTATTTACAAATCTAACAGCATGCTTGAGTACATGCTTACTTTAAGCATGGAAGTACAGCCAATGTGCCCAGAGATAAATATGTGCTTATGAACTGTGCAGTGCCAAAGGCTGAGCAGAGCCCTCTGCTAAGAGATGTACGGAGCAGGGTTAGGGGAGAAAAATATCCTCTATTATTGCACTGTCCTTCTCTGTTCTCCCTCACACCAGGTGTGCTGGGAAGAAGGAGCTGTGTTTGGCAGCATACAAGAAAACAGCTAAATCCTTCCTCATCCTTGTAGCAAAACTCATTTTTGAATGGAAATTACTTCTTTTTGATTGCTGGTTTCTCACATAAGTGAGTTGTTTTTGTTATTCTGCTTAAAAAAAATGATTTGAGGAATAGTTGTGATTTATTCTTCAAGACAAAGTGTGTGCAATTCCTTCCTTTTCCCACCTGACACATCCAGAGTGGGGCTTTCCAGATTTCCTCATAGGGAGTTTGAACCCCTTGGATCTAATCCCACACAGAAGTGTGAGAAGCTTCTCCTTATGATCCTGAGAAGATCTTTTTTCATGAACAGCTGCTGTGCTAAAAGATCAGTAGTGACCCCACATTCTTACTTGGTCAGGATCCAGCTCTCCTGCCCATCTTCATTTGGGATATGAAGTTGGGATACCTGGGAGATGAAGTGCTGGTGTTGGTCATGCTGCTAGTTTAAACCTCGCATTACAACACTCTGTTCCTGGCTTGTCCCTGCAGGGCTGGGAACTTGGCTTAGCCTTTCCTGTCCATGCAGCTTGCTCATTGCTTCTGAGCTTGGCTGCTTCCTTGCTGTGGGTGCTGTCTCCCTGTGGCCTGACTTGGCTGTAATTCTGTACCTTGTGCTTGCTGGGCATCTCCTCAAACTGAGCAGTTATTCAGACAATGAATCAACGATGTCAGTGACCTGCCTTTCTACTGCTCACAGGCTTGAAGATGGGACCTGCTTAGGGAAATGACTCGGGATCTTCACAACTCTTGTGCTTCATAGAATCATGGGATGGTTTAGGTTGGAAGGGACCTTAAAGCTCATCCAGTTCCACCCCCCTGCCACGGGCAGGGACACCTTCCACTGGAGCAGGTTGCTCCAAGCCCCTGTGTCCAACCTGGCCTTGAACACTGCCAGGGATGGGGCAGCCACAGCTTCTCTGGGCACCCTGTGCCAACACCTCAGCACCCTCACAGGGAAGAACTTCCCTATATCTAACCTAGATTTCCCCTCTATCAGTTTTAAGGCATTTCCCCCTCTTCTACCCCTACATGCCCTTGTGCCATCACCAGTTTCAGTGAGGCCAAAGAGCAGCCCTGATGAATGGCAGCTATGGATGTGTGGGAACATCTTGCTGAGGAGAATCTGGCATTTCACAGCACTTTTGTTTCACAATGACCTGCACAATACCCGTCAGTGAGTGAACCCCATGCTGCAGCCTGGCTTGGTCAATGAAACTGTTCCTGCAGCGGATGGAGATGCTGCTGCTTGTGAGTTCAGGCATGCAGTGTGGTGTTCCTGCTCTGTAACTGTGGTGAGGTGGGCATGGAGACTGTGGCTCTGGCCCTCTGTGAGCAATCTGTTGGTCATAGCCTGTGGCTCATCTTCCTAGCCCTTGGGTTTGTCATGGTTTTCTGTTAGGGTTAAGGGAAATTCCAAGTCTGCATTTAACTAACCATGTACTTCAGCTTAGTGTGATTTGAAGTGATAAAATCCACCTCAGAGAAGTACAGAACTAGTGAAAGGTGTTATGGGGAGCAATCTCAGTAAACCCCTTTTGTAGCACAAAGTGATACTGAAGCTCAAAGTTGAACAGCTCATCCATTTCAGAGTGATGCCAACGCACACGTGGGACTCACTTCCACACATTTTGGGGGGGGGGGGAAGATGAAGCCCAAGAAGATGGAAAGATTGTGTGGAACTCAGCAAAGATAACCAAGTGACCAGTGCAGCTGGTGTACAAAGCAGTCCCCTGTTATGAGCTTTAACTCCCTCTTGTTTGAGGCACTCGTGTTACTTCCCTTACACATTTAGGACTCTGTTCTGAGACAGATTTAAGAGACATTTCTCATTCAGAGTCCCTTACTGGTGTATGGGTAAATGTAGGTGGGCAAGTGTGGCACGTGTGCCCCATGATGTCGGGGTAGCTGTAGCTTTAACGTGGGTTTATGCAGTTCAGTGTGGAGCTTCGGAAGAGCTGGAAGTACCAAATTCATACCCTAGATGTCAGTAAAAGAAAAAAACATTAAACCCCATTAAAAATCGTTTTATAAAGGTCTGTGAATCGAGCAATGGGTTAGCCAATTATTCATAAGATAATTCCCTATATGGACTGACGGTTTGAGTCCCAAGTTCCAGCTCAATCAAATTTACACAGCCCAAGTTATAACCTCTCCAAGATGGGGATTGTAACAGGAGCGCTGACAGACCTTAACTACTGTGCCTCTTTGGTAACGAAAGCTCAACTGTTCCACTCGTGCGGTGGCTGCTGGTGCTGCTATAATTAAGACTGTATGGATTTGCATTATAGGTCAAGTTCTGGGAGGCTGGAAATGCACAGAGTTTAAATCATCTTGGCTTGAAACCTAGGGTGGAAACCGTCAGGGGTGTGTTACGTGTTTACTTACAAAGAGATGTATTAAACACATGAATCGACAAATAGCAAGTACCAGAGCAGCACAAAGCAAAACCAGTTTGGCTGAAATCAAGCATTTGATTAAAAATGAGATTTGATGGGCATTTACTAGTGCCTTCCTCTGCCTGCCCACACACAAGCAGAACTCTTTGTATGCTTCCAAGGACGGGTTTTTTGCCATTTGAAAGTCTGTTTCCCGAGTGCTTTGTGCCATTTAAAGTCATCCCCATGCTGTCCAGTTCAGGGCTGTGCTGTGCTTGGTGCTGTGTGAGCATAGAGGCAGGCTGAAATCCCTTGCTGAAACCCATAGGAAAAGCATTCCCAAATCAATGGGTTTATTCCAGGTGCTGCCGATAAGGAGATCTTTCACCTGGCACTCGGATGTTTGTGATCCTGCAGGGACACAAGTAAGCATTTGCAGAATTAAGGGTTTATTTAAGCCTTTATTAAGAAAGGGAAGGAAAAGAGTAAGAAAGGGGAAAGGAAACGCGGCGTGCCCAAGTTTCTCATGCAGAGATACTGATGCACGTAGCACTTCTAGAACGTGCAAGCGCTCCGCTCGCCCATGGGGAGCCAGCCTGGGGTGAGATAAGAGTTCCACCCATGTTGCCTGCGGCTGATTGAGACTATCAAGAGGTGTTGGGGTGGATGTGCCGTTAGGGAACGCAGCCCAGCGCCCCGGAACTGGCAGAATTGGGAATCTGCATTTGGTCCCAATGTTCCCTCCCGAGCTGGCAAGTGAGATTCCCGCTCCGGATGAGTGACAAGTTGGAGCTTTGAAGCAGGAACATTTGCCCACCGAAGCTGCAGAACTCATCCACTGCCAAGTCTGCCAATAGATTAGCATAGGCAGGGAGTGGTGGACGGTACCAACTGTGTTATGCTCCTTTGGGTCCCACTTGCCTGCCTGCACGAGGGAGCAAGGCCACACTCCTCAATTACAATCAGTATCATGTCCCTCTCTGCAGCAACCTCTAAGCATTTCACATTGAGGATCATAGTGTTTCTCAGGCAGAAAGCTGAGGCACCAGAAAAGGGACAGATACTTTGGGGCAGACTTTAATGGTAAACTTGATTTTTACAGTGTGAATGCTCTCACTTGGACACTGCCTTTCAGCTGCAGGTTACAGCCCCTGCCCTGGGGCAGCACAGTGGGATGGGTGCCCACCTCTGCTCTCAGATGCTTCAGGGCATCAGCTGGTGTCTCTAGGACAGGGACAGATTGAGGTGGGATGGATGCTCAGCTAACAAAGCAAGCCCTCTCTGAGGCTGGCTTCCCCTTGCAGGCAGCCTGAAAACCACCACGGCCCTGGTTTTAGTCCATGCCCGCATGCACTGGAGATGTGGGGCTACATGTCCTCTGTCTGACTTTGCTCTGGGGCTGAGGCTCCATCCATGGCCAAAGAGCAGCTGATAAGGTGGTTGGGGGGCAAGGGCAGCTCAAGCTGCAGCAGTAGGATTGCTTGTGGGGGATCCTTGGGCAAAGAAAGGTTGTGGAGGAGCAGAAGGTGACACAAGCATTTGTGTCAGTCCTCAGAGCCCAGTCGCTGCTGGGTCATGTTCAGAGCTGGCCTGGGTTGGTTTTCACCTGCCCTGTTTATCTGCCAGTGTTCCTAGTGTTGGCAGCCCGTATTTGATCATTTCTACCTGGTTTTAACTGCCACATTCACCAGGTTCATTGGTATAAGCAAGCAAAGTGGCACCACGGTGGCATAGGTATAAAGCTAAAGATGCTCTGTGTGTGAGAGCAGTTCTGCTGAAAGCAGAGGGGATGATCCAGGGGGAGCAGAGCAACGGTGGGGTCCCCTGAAGTGCCCTGGCTTCAGCTGCACCCCCAGGCTTTGCCTTTGCCACCGGGGTGAGCTCAGGGGCTGCTCAGCCCTGGACAAACCAGGACAGTCCCCATGGGGCTGAGCCTGTTCTCCCCATCCCCACTTCTTCCCCTGGGGTGTCCGCTGCTTTTCCGGGGGGGGTACCGTGTCTTGGGAAGGGGGGAACCCGGTTCCCCATCCCTGTTCCTGCAGCCAGGGCCACTCCATCACCCTCCCCATCACCAAGGCATAGCCCCGGCGCCGGGGCTGAGGCTGTAGCAAACTCCCTCGCAAGAGCTGTTTGTTGACCACATTCACGTTCCGAGCCCTGAAGCTAAAAGCACTTTACACCATAAAATAAAAGCACTGTCTTTTTTTCCAAAAGGTTACGTCTGGAGGCCACGCTGCTCATACTTCATACAGAAAACTACTGAGAGGGCTATGAAATCCTCTATGATTTACACCCCCTCTCAGTGCATTAGGATATAGATCTACTCCACTCTAAAAATACTGTGCAGTTTCTAACCGACGTGAATATATGTGCATTATTTCAGAAAGTCTGTTAGAAAACTTGTCAACACATTATAAAGCATAAACCAGGGCTCGGCCATTAAATACAGAGATCAGAGACGGGATATATACTGCAGGAAGTACTGGGAAAAGTCCCTTCCATTCAGAAGAGGTCTATTAGCTAGAAGTTTACACACAGCATACACCAAAGGGTTTAGAGCGAGCCCGTGGACCGTAATTACAAGGCATAAATGGAATCAGCGAGGGCTTTACGGTCCCCAGCGCAGTTAACTGGGGCTGCCAGAAAATCATCTTAATATTGTCATAATTTATTACCCACCGAAAAGCCACATCAAGGACTGTAAATACAGTGACTTGGTGTCCACGACCGCTCGTTAAAACAGCCTCGGTTCCCTTCCCCTAAAAACCCCATCAAATCTAAACCCACCTGCATTATTAATCTGCGGTCGTGCCGTGTTAAAAATGTCTTCTGGTTCCTTTTCTTTCCCAAAAGGTTTGCTATCTGCCGCCAATCCCATGGCGCTGGGAAGGGGAGGGGGGGATAGGGACGTGGTGGGGGGAGCACAGCACCGCTGCCAGCACATGCTAATAGGGATAGTGCTCCAGCCAGGCTGAAATATTGTGGGGTATTTTTTTGGCCGTGTTTAAGGCAGCGAAGTTTCCATTGAATTCGAGGCATTTTTACGGAGCTGGAATTAAGGGCATGCTAATGGTAGGCACATCCTCGCTGCCGTTCGTGAAAGCAGCTGTAAAACCAGCTCCCGACTGTAAGGTTTTGAGATGCGGTCGGGGAAGTCACCTCTGGAATCTCAAAAGCCGGCGGGATAAGAAACCCGGTTTAGTTGTAACCAAGTGCTCAATTTGCTATGATTTTTAAAGAGCGAATCAATGCAATGTTGCCTGTTATTCCTTGGGAATACCCACGGGCAGGTATTCTCCTGCTGCAGGTTGGCTTCCGAGAGCGCACAACTGCCTAATGAATTGTAATTCCGAGGACTGTTAACTGCGAACCGCAGAACCTTTCAGGGGTAATAAAGTCATTACTTTTTACACTGCAGCCACCTCGCCAAGCTTCAGACGTGCTCTCGGATATAAATCACACCCGGGTCGCTCTCCGGTACACACACACACACACACACACACACACGCACCTGCCTATGGAGGCACGGTTCGCACCGGCAACGCGTATCCTTCCCTCTTTCCACACTCACCCTTACAGCACCCATGGGTGCACCCGGTGCCCGCCGCTCTGCACGGGGAGGGACCCGTCCCACACCGGAGCCGCTCGCCCCGCCGGCAGGTCCCCGGTCCCCGCCCGTCCCCTTGGTTCCCGGGCGGGCGCAGCTCCGCGCTTACAGCCTCGGTCACGGTGTCGGGCGGCCGCTTCCCCCCCCCTCCCACCCCGCCCCGGGTCTCTCGTCCCTGCTCCGTTCTCGCCTCCTCCGTCCTGGCCGCGGGTGATCCCCTCGCACTCCCGTCGCAGCCGCACTTCGCTCCGACCGCCCGTTCTCCTCCGGAGCTCGTTTCTCCCGCACAACCTGAGCCCTCCCCGTTGCCGGCACCGTCTCCGTCTCTCCGGGTGTTTTCGGCCAAGTTGCAGCCGCCGCATCCTCCCAACTCCAGACACTTCTCGCTGCCTCCCGCCGCCTCTCCCCCTCCCCAGTCCCCCCGCCCTCCGCCGGTGCCAGCCCCGCGTTTCGCTTTCGTTAAGACACCGCGGCTGCGGGCAGGGCTGGGACTGCCGCCGGGGGGGGGAAGGAAGGGGGCTCCGGGCGGGAGAGAAGCCCGCGGCGAGGTCCCGCCGCCCCTCTCCTCCTGTGCCCGGCTGCGCTGCGCTCGCTGCTCCCCCGGGGCAGGCACAGCCCGGACCGGAGCCGGGGCAGAGCCCGCCGCTCCCCGCCGAAGTTTCCCGCGGGCCCCGGCCCCCTGCGCCCCGCAGCTCCCCGCGGGGCCGGGCCGCAGCTCCCGGGAGGAGGAGGAGGGGACTCAGCCGGGCGGGGAAGGGAGAGGAGGGGGGGGGTAAGGGAGGGAGCGGGGAAGCCGGGAGCCGGATGGGCCCCCCCTTGCTTTTTGGGTGGTCTCCGGTCCTACCTGGCTCCCCCCAGCTCTCCCGCCGGCTCGGCGCATCCCGAGGCCAGCCTTGCCCCGCAGCCCTCCTGCTCCCGGCTCCGGCTTCACCGAGGCTTTTCCAGCGGGGAAAGGGAGGGGGGGGGTGTGTGTGTTTGTGTGCGCGCTCCCTCTCCCTTTTCCTCCCCTCTTTCCCCGCGTGTGCATGTCCAATCCCCCCCCCCCTTTCCCTCGCCCCTCTCCCGCTCCTCCGCGGCCACTCGCGGCTCCGGCCGCCGCCGCCCCCCGGCCCCTCTCGGCAGCGTGCGCCGGGCGGCCGGTGCAAACCCCAACCACCCCCCCCCCCTTTGCGCCCCCTCCCCTCTCCCCCCTGCGATCACTGTCCATTGGCTTGTCCTGCTCTCTTTTTCATGTCCAGCCCCTGATGAGTGTCCATTGGTGTTGCCTTCGCCTTCCCTCCTCCCCTCTCCCCGGCTTGCCCTGCCCATGTTTTGTATGTCTCTGTCCATCCAGGCTCCTGACGTTCAAGTTCGCAGGGACGTCACGTCCGCACTTGAACTTGCAGCTCAGGGGGGCTTTTGCCATTTTTTTCATCTCTCTCTCTCCTTCTCTCCCTCTCTCTCCCTCTCTCTCTCTCTCCTCTTTTTTTTTTTTCCTTTTTTTCCTTGCACAAAAAAAAAAAAAAAAAAAAAAAAGCCATGACTGCTATCCCACAATTCATCTTCCCTGCGCCATCTTTGTATTATTTCTAATTTATTTTGGATGTCAAAAGACATTGATGAAGATATTTTCTCTGGAGTCTCCTTCCTCTCTAACCCGTCTCTCCCGATGTGAACCGAGCGACTCACAAGCCACCGAAGCCACCAACCCACCATGTCGCGCCGCAAGCAAGGCAAACCCCAGCACTTAAGCAAACGGGAATTTTCACGTAAGTAACGCGGGGAGCAATTTAATTTCATTTGCATTTCATGGGTTTAATTTAATTTCTCTTTTTTTTTTTCTTTTCTTTTTTTTTTTTTTTTTTAAATTCGAGAGCGGGAGGAAAACGGGAGAAAAAAGAAAAGGGGGGAAAAAAAAAAGTGGGAGCGAGTGAGCGACTCGGGTTTGAAATGAACTCAGCGCGGCGCGGGGTTCGCGGCATTCCGCTTAATTCCTCCGGCTCTCATTTAATCACCTTGATCACTTTTCTTCCCTCTCCGCTCCGTGCCCCTCGCCCGCCGGCGCGCACTGCTTCCCTCCTTCCCTCCCTCCCTCCCTCCGCACCGCTCTCCTCCCGCTCTTTGGCGGCAAGAGCCGGGCTGCTCTGGCCCCGGCACCGGTAACGCTGCGAGCGGGGCAGCACCGCTCCAAAGTGGGAACGAATCCCAGCGGGAGCGGCGGGCACCGCGGCCGGGCGCGATCGGAGCGCAGCGGAGCGGCCGTGGCACAAAGTCCGGCGGCCGGAGCCCCGCGCCGCTCCCGCCCGCTCACCCCCGGCCCCTCGCCCGCCCCGCAGCCCAGCCGCAGCCGGGTCGCGCCGTTCTCCCCTTTTGTCTCCGCGCTGCCCGTCCGTGCGGGGCTCCGCGCCCCGACCTCGCCCCGCTTCGGGTTGGGGTTGGGGGAGTGTGGGGGGGGAGAAGCACCGGAGAGAGCCGAGGAGCCGGGAGCCGTGCAGCGCCGGGAAGAGGGATGGAGGGATTCCCTGCTCGCCCTCGCTTCGCGTTCTCCCGCTTCTTCGCTTACTATTTTTTGGAAGATTTTCAAAAAAAAAAAAAAAAAAAAAAGAAGTGGAAGTGGATTTTGATTGGGAAAAATCTCGTGTCTGAATGTTTACAAGCACCGCGTGTGCGGGGAGCCTCCTGCCAACAAACACAGGCGAGAGCGAGCCCGGGCTCAGCACACACGCACTCATCCTCATCCTCATCCCCTCAACCCCAACCAACGGCCCTTCCTCGCCGCCGCCGTTCAACCCCCGACCCGAACCCGCTCTCTCCGGGAGAAAGGGGGGGGGGAATCCACCCCCCCCCCACCCCCCCCCAAAACCCCGAGCTCCGTCCGCACCGTTCGCAACACAAAAAACTCTTGCGGCTCCGCTCCCTCCCTCCTTTCCCTCCCTGCCTTCCTCCCGCCGCCGCCACACACACCAGGGCGAGATGCGAGATAAGCGGGAGCGCTCTTTGCACAACAAAAGGCAACTCGAGCTGGAAAGGTTTGGGGCGAGGGGGGTGGGAAGGGAAGGAGGAAAGGAGAATTCCCCTTTTCCTCGGGATGAGCCTGGGGGGGGGTGGAAGCGGGATTCGCTGCATGCTTCTCGCTGCTTCCCCCCCCCCCTTTCTCCTCTTGTGTTTTCCTCTTTCTTTTCTCTTTTCCCCCATTACTCCCTGCGGGTTTTGTTCCCTCCAAGGGATGGCAGAAAAACCCAGGGCGATTTCTTCCTGCCGGCGCCGCTCGGCTCCCGCTTCCCTTCGCGAAGCAAAAACACCCCATAAACTTTGCGATGTGGCCCTGTCCCCGCTGCCCATCCACCCGTCTGCAGCCGGGGCCACACCGACCCCTTGCCTAGACGTTTCCCCACACCCGGGGGTGGGGGGGGATCGCGGGGTTCATTCCTTCCCCCCCCCCCCGTTGTTTTTCTCCTTTCCCCGCCACTTCTCGGGGTTTTGGTTCATTTTGCATGGCCCAGCGCTGCGTCGCGGTTTCATCACCCCCGGCACGGTTTTGGGGGTGCGACCCCCCCCATCCCAAAGTGGGGTCGTAGTGATGGTGGTGGTGGTGGTGGGGGTGTCTTTTTCCCGCAACCGGCGTGGAAGGGGGGTGTGTGTGAAAAGGGGATCTTAAGGGGGATGAGGGGAATGGGGGGGACGTGGGCTCCGACCCGCATCGGGAACATGCGGGATCCCCGCGGTTCTCTTCCGCCGAGACACCCGCGGGCCGGCGCGGAGTTACCGCACGTGTGGGGTGGGAGCGGCGGCGGGGATGGGGATGAGGGGGGGCGCGGCGAGAAGCGCTCCAGGGAAAGGGAAAAAGGGGGGGGGGGGGGTGTGGGCCGGGATATGGAGGTAGAGGGGGTGTGTGTGTGGAGGGAAGGGAAGGGGAGGCCGGGCTGGGGGAGCGGAGAGCCGGGGGGATGCGGTACCGGAGCCGCCTGCGTGCCCGTTTCTGTCGCTAGGAGGCACAGCGAGATCAAACAACCAGGCAGCCTCGCGAACTTGAACCTGGCCGGTTCCTCCGTTGCCTCCCGGCCGGCAAACACCCCCCCTCCTCTCCTCTCCTCCTTCTTCTTCTTATTCTTCCCCTTCTTTCTATTCCTTCCTCCCTTCTTTGTTCTTAGTTTTGCGCGGAGTTTGCTTGCTCCGGTGATGCTTGTGGTCCCCTTCTTCGGGTCTTCATCCCCGCTCCGTAACGTGTTGGTGGTTCCTATTTTAACCCCCAAGTCCCTGTTTTTCCTTGGATAGCACGATGCCAGGACACAAACTTGGGATTAAACAGCTTCTTCCCCATCCTTCCCACGGTAGCATGCGGGGAAATGCCCCGGCAGCGCATCCGCGCTGCCGGGGCATTTCCCCGCATGGTACCGTGGTATCCCCCCTCCCTTTACTCCATCCCCCCTTGTACCTCCTTTCTCCCGACACTCCCAAATCCACCCCGCTTTTGCCAGAGAAACGCTTGTTTTGCTGCCTGAGGAAGAAGCAGCTGAAACCTCCACGTTGGTGGAGGAAAAAAAAAGGGCATTTTGCATGAAAAATAGGGACGGATGATTAAGGACCCAGGCAGGGAATTGCGATCGCCCCAGAATTCAAACAGACTCAGGTGAATTGTATCCCGGCGTTCCAAATGTTATATTTTGTTATAAAAGTAGCAATAATAATAAAAACATCATTTTTTTGGGGGGTGGGGGGGTGGGTTTGTATCAGGAGCCAAGTGTTTAGCACGGTGCCAGCCGTCTTTTTCCCAGGCATTAGGATATATAATTCTTGTTAATTAGCAATAATTTACATTAAGAGCAGAGAAAACGTTGAGGTTACAGCTTTTATATCTGTACATTTGATCGTCTTGTTATTTCCAAGAACTTTGCCTCCTATAAAATTAATTAGGTGAAATGTGGAGGTGTAATCAGCAACCTCGGAATTACCGCTCCAGTTTCCTGGTTCTGATTGTAAATCAGCCCCGCCGTCGGTGCGGACTTTAAAGCAAAGTCCTGGTTTGGTTTTAGCTCTTACTTTTAAGTGCCTGGTGTCGAAGCAGCGGGTTACCTTCCCCTGCTAAATAATACTGACAGCGTCAGGAAGAAATCAGGCCGCGGGAAAACATTATAATTGAGTCATGATTATGCAGAGCTCCTCGCTAAGCCAGTGGTAAGGGGAATCCGGGTTATTCCTTGTGCTGCGGAGAGTTGGTGGGGCTGGAAGTTGCCTAGTGCAAAATACCTTTTGTCTGCCGGCGTGCAGCGAGCCACGGCTGGAATTGAGTCCTTTGCAATCGTTTTCCCTCCCTCGCTTCGGAACGCAAGGAGGGAAAACGCCGTGCGCGGCGATCCCGCAAGGAGCACCCTGCTCCGTTCCCGTGTGCCTCTTCCCCTTGTTGCTCTGCTGAGTTTAGAGAAGAAAACCCTGGCGATGGAGATATTGTTTTTATTAATACGAGGGTAACCTTCATATTCCTGTGGTTGACCTTACGTTAAATTAGAAGTAGTACCAGAGGCGAGGAATGATGGGCTCGGATCCCCGTGTCCTACTTGGGGCTGGGGTACGGCCAGGTAGCGTGCTCTTTCAGTGTTATTTTACATGGCACAACTGGGAGCTACTCCAGATCTTCCTCCTCAATATTGAGCCGAGGAAGGGCTGGAATAAATTTAACCTGAGTTCAGTGGATTTTTTGCACTTTATCAAAATCAGTTCCAATATCGCGCAGTCAAATTAAAATCTATTTTTTGATTCTCTGTGGCTTTAAGTTCATTAAATGGGAGATTGGCAGCCAGCTAAAGAAGGTCAGGCTGATTAACTGTTTAGGAGGTGTATTCCGGCTCACTCGCCGTTACCTGGCACTGCTTTGAGGTGGGTTGGATTTGTAGTCCCCTCTCCCTCTGCTCGCTGCTGTTAATGTGTTGTATTGCACAGAGAGAGCAACACCAACACGCTCCTGGTACCTGGGATTTTTCTCCTCATGGAAAGCACTAAGGATGGGGACTGCCCTCCGATTTCCAAGGTGTTTCTCTGCAAACTGAACCCCCCCAAATTAATAACCCAACAGAAAAGAGCCGCATCTGCCTCGTCAGAGCATCCACTGCCGGTCCCGTGAGCACAAACAGCTTCGTAACGAAGCTTTTTGGAGCTCATTCAGGAAAGCTGTCAACTTTGACAACGTTAGGCAAAGGTATTTCGAGTTTAGAGAAGGGCCTTCACGCTGCTGCGAGGAAATGAGGCAGGCGCTTGGCCACGCTCATTTTTAGATGCTGTGAGGGCCACCGGTGCTGAGAGAATTTAACCATTCCTTTATTTCAGCATGAAAGAAAGGCAAAGAGCTACAGATTGCCTTCTGAGGCACTACAAAATATCCCACCTGGACAATAGCTTTAAGTGGACTTGGTGGTGAATTTGGTATTCATTTGGGGAGCAGCTGAGGAGTGCGAGGTGCCTCCCCCTGCCCCGCAGGCGCTTCTGCTGCAGTTGCTGTTTATCACTCTGGTTTCTGTCATCCGTCTATTCTGTATTTATTTGTCTCATCCCTTCCCTACCCTACCCCCCATAAATAACTCCTGGCTTTTGGGATCTTACATTTGGAAGCTGCAGAGGGGCTGTTGGAGGGATGGCGGCACCAATACCTACGTATAACGTAGGCACGTGCATTACGAGGGCTGCGTGTTCCCTGCGTGTTGGTGCCGGCGCGTGGCTCTCCCTCTCCTTCCTCTTACACGCACCAACACACGTGCTGCGTGCACGGCCTGCGTTGGGAACGTGTGGTATCCGTACGTTAGAGCACCTTTTGTCTGCACCCGTGTAGGCCAGGCTGCTGGGTTTCACCAAGTGGGTCTAGGCTGGTGGAAAGCACACACCCGTGAGAGCGCGTGCAGTGATTTGAGCATGGAATTCATATACATACATAATACACCCAGCAGTAAAGCGCCGTGCTCGTGTCTCCTCCTAGCACCACCAGAGTTTTGCAGTGTATTCCTGCAGCCTCTTCCTTTAATCTGAGCTCCGAATCGTTCGGCCGAGCCAGATTTGTCCTCGTGCAGAGGCAGAGGCAGTGCTGGCTCCCCGAGCTGTGCCTGATACAGCTGCAAAACCCCTTCCCTGTATCCGCTGAATCCACCTCCCCGCTGCCGTGCTAAGGGCTGTGCTGCATGGGTTTAGCTGGGGGATGGAGGTGGTGAGCAGGGGGTAATATTCCTGGAGAAGGAAGGGGCTCGGTGCCTTTTTCCCTCGAGAGCTCTAATGATTCTCCTTTTGTTTCTCAAACTGCAGCCGAACCTCTTGAAGCCATTCTTACTGATGACGAACCTGAACATGGCACATTGGGAGCTCCGGAAGGGGACCACGACCTCCTCACTTGTGGCCAGTGTCAGATGAACTTTCCGTTGGGGGACATTCTTGTTTTTATTGAGCACAAACGGAAACAATGCAATGGCAGTCTCTGCTTAGAGAAGGCTGTGGATAAGCCACCTTCACCCTCACCAAGTGAGCTGAAAAAAGCATCCAATCCCGTGGAGGTTGGCATCCAGGTTACGCCAGAGGATGACGATTGTTTATCAACGTCATCTAGAGGAATTTGCCCTAAACAGGAACATATAGCAGGTAAATTAAAGCAAGGAGAAGCGTTTGCGAGTTCGTTTCCGTTTCAGTTGCCAGCGTAAGCGTTGTTCGCAGTTGTAAAACTGCCGGTGTCTGTCTCTCTGTTCTGCTCGACGTGTTCAATGCACCCTGCCTTTGGGCTAGCGGGGAGCCGGTATTCCCCAGTGCCTGCGCAGAGGCAGGAGCAACAGGCACGTGCCGTGCCAGCCGGTGGTTCTAGCGGCATTGTTTGAGGCTGCTCTCGCGATGTGCCTGTATTGTAGTCACCGTCTCCCGGGGAGGAGGTTTCGGAGCCGGCTGTGCCATCCAGCGAGGAGCTTCCGAGCCTTGGGCAAAGGCAGGGGTTGAAAGAGTTAACTGAGCATCAGCCAGCCTTTGGTTCCATATTGGCTGTCAGCAGCGTATGGACTGTAATTAAACACAGCCCCATGGCAAAGTGACACCACCGACCTTGACTTTAAGATGCCATTTTCGACTGGCCAGGCCAGAGTAGAGAGGGCAGTTGCTGAAGCGCACAGACGTGCTCATTCGGAAAGTTTAAGGGCACGTTGGATATTTCAAAAGGTTGGTTTGACAGGAGAGGCTGCTCTCTGCAGCCTGCCTCCTCAGCCCGATGATAAATGCTTCGCCGTGCTCTCCCTCGCCTCTGATGTGGTTTTGACAGATGTATCTTGATTTTGTTTGCGGTTTACACAACCATGTGTCAGTCGTACAAGTGTCCGAGGCACCGCTCTGGTTTGTGCAACGGAACGGTGTGAAATGTGATTTAGAAAATAACAACAACAAAAATAAGGGGAAATGATTGCATTTCTTAGTGTGATTTTGTGTCCTTTCCTTTCAACCCGAGAGCCGTTTCGCCGCGCAGGTATTTTCACATGGGAGGCTAGGAAAACCCAGAGCGTTCTACGTGAAAGCAGACCCCAGAGCCCTGGCAGTGTAACAGGACACGCTCCGCTTTGAGAACCCTGCTGTAAACAACAGTCCTGCCCGTTCGCAGCGAGCGTTGCAAATCGCTTCAGACCGCGCCGCTGCTGCCAGGTGAAAGAGGCGAGACCGCAGCGTATCCACACCAGCAAACACCCCATCCAGTCCCAAACTTCCCTTCCCAGTGAGGTCTGGGATGTGGCACTGCCGCTCCCTGCCTTTGGGGAGCCCGCAGGACCGCTGAGGGTTGTCAGAGGCACGGTACATCATCATCACATGGTGTGCTGGAGCTTGTCTTGGGCTTGCTTTGGCCACAGAGTTAAACCATAATTGGGCAGTAGGCGAGGGGAGGTTTCAGTGCGATGCTCCCGCAGCCTCTCTGGCCTCCGAACTGGGCATCAAATTGTGTTGGGAGCGATGCAGCTCTGGAGGCTTTGTGGTGGCAGCGAATACTCATCCATGTATACGCACATGTATGTATGCAAAGCCATGTGTGCGCACACGCATACGTCATGCGAATGAGTATATGCTAGTTCTGCAGGGTGATGGGTACTGCTTTGAGTACTTGTTTAAGAGGAGCCAGGAGCTCAGCTACTGCTGAGCCACGTTTTGAATGAGGCTTAAAAAAACCCACCCCAAGAATCCCTCCTATTGCCCATCCCAGCCAGATCCGACGGAAAGCGAGAGCCGAGGCACAGGGCATGATTAATGAAGCGGGGTCCTGGCGGAAGGGATCTGTAGTCTTCCGAGCTCTGGAGCCATCCTAAATCACCAAATATGGAGGAGCAGCAGCGTGATGTAACGCTGTATTTACGCACGGCGCCGCTCCGCTGAGCAGACAAAACACAGTGTCTGTCAAGCAGGAATGAAGCACGCTCTCCTCCCGTGGTCCCGGAGCGGTCCCTTGGCCGCAGGGATGGGAAGCTCTGTTGCTCTGGTGGTGCTTGGTCAAATCACCCTTTGGTGATGTGAAGGGAGAAGGGTTTGATGTTGTGGTGCTGTTAGGTCAGAAGAGGCTGTGGTTTTAACGGACTTTAACGGTTCGGTGAGCAGTGGGTATGGAGAGGTGCGCAGCGGCCTCATCCTGCTTGCTCTTGCACGTGGGGATGGGCTTTGCTCTGCAGGTGATGTGCAGGAAGGTCCGCGGTGCAAACCACGCGTGCTGTTGTGAACAGAGATGGAGCTGTGTTGTCCAGGCATCTCCCACCCTGAGTTTTCTATGTGGTGATGCCCAGTGTGCCCATGGATGGGATGTCCAAGAGTGCAGGTCTTTGGCACCACCCCTCTTGGGATCGAGCTGATGGGCATTGAGGTCCCCTGGTTGTCACGGTGGTGGGACATGCAGTGGGAAGGAGCACTAGGAGTTATGTGGGATTGCACTGTCCCTCTCCTTCGTGTTTACATTTCCCTTTTCACTTGGATGAGTTGAGCTCACCGAGAAGCACGGTGATAGCTGGAGTGACCCATTGCCTGCAGCTGGGAATTGGGCGGTCTGGCAGTAATATTCCCAGTGAGGGTCTGGGATTTGAGCTGTGGAGTTCAGGTTTCTGGAAGGCCCCTGCAGTGAACCTCAGGCGCTTCCAGCTTCTGTCTTTTATACCCGATTTCTGTGCAAGGATGCAAAGTGCAAAAAGATAGATAGGAGTAATTAAAAACCATAAAGGACAGAGGCTGCCTATAGGAAAATACACAGGACTTGAGGGAACTGATTCTTTCTCATAAGAGACCTGAAAATATGCATTGTAAAAGCACCCCACATCAGTTGTTAGGCTGAAAGAGGTGCTGTGGGTTAGCCCTGGACACAGAGGTGCCCTGGGTACAGCTGTGTAGTCAGTAAGTTGGTGTGTTTCCCTAAAACACCGTTAAATACAACCAGTGCTTAAGGATCAGCTCACCTAAAGACAAGGAAGGAGGCAGAAACGCTGTCTGTTTAAACCAGCGATGGGCTGCTCTTTATCCCCACAGTTTTCCAGAGACTGGGATGAGCCGGAGGGCTTCCATGTGTGTGTGTGTGTGTGCAACCTGTGCAGTAGCTGGGAGACCATCGGTGCAGGAACGCGTCCCTGCCTCTTCCATGTGGGTGTCAGCCTGCGTCGCTGTAAAACCTTGAGTGATGCTGATCCAGCGCGAGAGCTGAAATGTCATAAATTGAACTGGAAATTAATAGGAGATGTGGTGTGGGTCCAACGAGGCAGCTTTCATCAATATGTATGTCAAAGCCTCACCACCAGATACCGGCAGCCCGTGATTTGCAGTGAGTGCAGCGGCAGGGCTTGAGTTACCCGCTCTCGTATTTTACAGGAGGGGGAAATATGAAGTGAAGTATCTGGAGATCAGCGCGTGTAAAATTGCTGCTCACTTATTGAAAGGGCTGGAGAATTATTTATCGTGTGCCCGGTGGCAGGCTTTATCAGTTTGTTCAATGTAGAAATCCGAGGGAATTAATGAAAGGTTTTGTTTTGGGCGAGGAAAGAGCTGAAATGCTTCTTGGATGCAGTTGGAGGAACACTTTGGAGCGCTGCTGCGTATTCCCCCTTCGTAACGCCGAGTGTGCATCCGCGGATGCCGTATTTACTGTACAAAGAGGGGAGGAGGAGGAGGTCATTTTTACTGCTTGAATCCTTTATTCTCCAGCTGCTTGTGGCATTCAAATAGAGTACGTGGGAAAACAGCGTCAGAACAGCCTCTGCCTGCGGTAGCCGGGGCAGGGTGGATGTGATTTTGCACTGGATGTTGGGCATTGGTTTGATTATTGCGGTTCTCAGGAGGTAATGTCTCTGAGCTGAATTTGTCTTGGGCTGTTAATAGTTGCCGTTAGGATTCTGGCGGTTGTAAATTGCGATCCCATATCATTTGGTTTTGTTGCGGAGACAACAAATTATTGGTGTCTATTGAAGGGTTAGCTCTGCGTCTGGACAATAAGATGAGAGCTTAAAATAAGGAGGGGGAAAAGAGGAATATGGCAATATTTTGGAGTCAAATCCCGCCTGCTTTCCCCATACAAAGGAACAGAGAGCACAGGCTGGGCAAAACACTCTCAGGCAGGAGGAACAGTGTGGGTGCTGAGATTGGGAGCCCCGTGTATTTGTAAATAAGGCAGGGAAAGGTTGTGAACCGGCAGCTCGGCTGTTTTGTCGCAGTACAATGTCAGAGCGGCTCTTTCTAAGACAAATTGTAAATAGAAGTGTCACGATGATTGCATGATTGAGCTCTCCAAGTGTCTTGCAATTGTTGGCATTGTCAGAAGACTTTTGAAAGCTTAATTAAAGGCGGTGGCCTGCGCCGCGGTGAAATGCACTTCTCGGGGAGGGGGAAAGTGGGAGAGATGTCGGGGATCCCAAAGTTGCTCCGATGCTGCTCGTGTGGGGACACAGGGAGAAGCCAGTGGAGTCTCTTTGCCTTTTATAAATAGCATTTTTTGGAGGAGCAAGCACGTGACACCAGTACCATCCTCTGTACGAGGTAGAGATTGTGTTAGCTTTCCTATTCCCTGCTGCTGCAGCCAGTCACTGTAAAAATGCCTCTTTATTGGAAACACAAATAGGAGTTCACTCGAAGCACAGAACCAGGGTAGAAAGTTTTCCTCTGCTCTCGGGGAGCATCCAAGCATTGTGGTGCCTTGAATATTCCTCCTTTAATCTTGTTTCCTCCAAATCAGATCTTCTGGTTTAGGGGATGAGCAATCTGCTTTGCATTCTTTCTCCTATTGCACGGGATGTTGTAATTGTGGAGCTCACCATGGGCAGAAGCATCGCTGCCTCCAAAATGCTTGTGGTTGTCCCGGCACGCGTTAAGCTTCGTATTGATCTCCAAAGGGGCACGTTAGCATCACGTGCTGAAAGCTTTGCAAAGAGACATAAGGCTCTGTGTAGCAAGTCCCCACAACCAAGGCTGGGTGATGGAAACTGAGGCAGGGAGTAAATTAAGCACCTTCTAATTAGCCCGGTGGGAGAAGTAAAGTCTTCCCTAAACATTCCCATCATCTGGTAATGCCTCTTTTAAAGAGGAGGAGGCCTATTAACATCACCCTGTCTTGTATATGCAGCCATCAGCCCACGAGCTCTTACTGCATCCAAATAATAAAGAGGCTTGTGAGGCAGCGTCGGGCAACGGGAGTTCAGCCTCCAGTTGTTTGCTTGCACGCATCCTCATTATGGGCATTTTTGGGGACACAATTCCCTTCAAGCTTTCCTCTGTTTTTGCATGCAATAGGACCGGCTTTGTGCAATAAAAGGCATTTATCATCAGGCTGGACACGGCCTGGCACGTTGCCGCTGGGCTTTTTTGGGTTTCCTTTTTAAGCTGTCACTGGGAATCTCTCGTTACCTTTCTGCTTGTTGGGATTTTGGTTGGGTCGTGGTGCTGCTAGGGGTGTTGTGAGTTGAGGGGGGTTTGTCTTCTCAGCCCGAATGCAGCTTCCATCCAGGAGGGCTCTATTTTATGTGTCAGCTTTGGGATATTGCACAAGTTCATAAAATACACCGAGATCATATATTTTAGTACATTAAGACCTATATATATGTATTCCTACTGGTAGCATGGCCCTAAAATTAACCATTGGTTGGTTGTTTTTTCCCCTCCCTGGGATAATGAACGTATTTCACCGTACTCTCTACAAATGCAGTACCTCCAGCCTGCCTCATGGTCACATTGGGCAGAGCAGGTTTGGGCTCCCGATGGTTGATCCCGGTACATGGAGTGCTGTGATTTCTTACATACCTTTAAACACAACAGGCACATCAATGTCCCCACAAAGCACCCGAGTGGTTGGGATGAGCTGTTTTCCATATAATGAATTTCCATGGCACACTTTGCTCTTTAGGGCCCCATCCTGTGCTTTGTCCCACCGGACATGGACCAAACAGCACTTGGCGCACGTCAACGCTTGCAGGAGCTGGCCCAGCGACTGCAGACCCCGGTGAATGTTCAGACCAAGCGCTGCCATTATTCAAACCCTCCCGTGTTAATGCCAAACCCGTTTTGAAGCCCATAAACATCGTCCCCATCCTCCTAATCAGGTTTAGTATGCGACGCATCCCGCGCGGGGTTCAGCGAGTTTGTTTCCCAACCTTTATTGGCCAGCTGCATTCGCTCTGCATCTCTAAGAGATTGCAGGGGAGCATCTTCCACAAGGGCTGGTAACTCAGTGGCTGCTCCCCGGCTCATTCTTCATTCGGAGGTGGCATTGCCTCGGGTTGGCAAGGGAAAGGTTTGCGGTGCGGGGTGTGGTGAGGTCAGCCCCGATCCCAGCAGGGAATTTGTGTTCTTCATTTGCCTTTACAATCGGAGCACAGCTACTGTACCTTGGAGCAGCTCTCAGGTGTGAGCTCAGATGGGCGCATGTAAATGTCCTGTCAGATGCAACACAGGAATATTAATGTTTCCTCACCAGCACGCTGTAATGAAGCTGTACACAGCCAGCTTAATATGCAGCGGGGCTGGGGAATTGTGTAAAACTTCGATAGCCTCGCGTGAGTGACAGCGCTGGAAAAAAACACTCAATATGCCACAGTTTGCGTTCTTGTTTGCCTTTGATCTGAAGCAAAATGAAAACATCCACTGCTTTCCTTCCTCCTCCCAGATAGGTGCTCTTCCTCTGCAAAACTGGCTCCTAAGTAAGGGAACAGAACAAAGTATGGGACATAGCGCAGATTTATTTGAAGCCCATTAGCGCCGGCCTGGTGGGGATGTGATTTTTCCAAGTATTTTCCAAGTGTTTTCCAAGTATTTTCCAAGCAAACATGTATTTTTTATACTTGGGATCATTTGCTCTGGTTTTTGCTCTGTTTTAGTATCTGGGTCTAAAACAGGGGTCACCACAAACAGGGGCTGGAGCCTCCTTTGCCCCCTGGCTACAGGCACAGCCCTTGCTCTGTGCATCCTCTTCCCATTCCATTTGCATCTTCTTCTGTATTCTGCTGTTCCGCTCCTTATCCCAAGGTGTCTGTTTCTCAGCGTGGCTGTGTTGGAGGGTTTTTAATAATGTGCTCATTTAACTGAATCAACAGCTGTCAGGAGCGCTTGTAGTAAATCCACAGAATGCACAAAGAAAAATACATACGTTTCCTGAGACAAAACACTTGAAACGAATCCGCTGCCAAAACCAAAGCTGCTCAATTCGGGGTTTGCAGACAGAGCACCAAAGTGTTCCTGCTCCCCACTCCCCCTGGAGACCTCCTGCATGAATCTGAATGGAACTTCTTACCTGGAGAGGTTGCTGTTCCAAAAACCCCACTATTTGCCCCTGTTTGATAGGTACGGAGCTCAGCTCGAGATGTTTGTGTTTCGTGTTGGATAGCTGAAACACCAAGACTGGAGCAAGGAGCAAAATCCCAATCTCAGCATTGCCATCAAGGAAATAAGGATTGTTATCCCTGTGAAATAGCTGGTGAGGAGAAGCCCTGCTTCAACTCTGCCCTTCCAGGTAGGCATTGAGGTCTGCATCCCCATGGGAATGAGGGAGTCAGTCAAACCCGAGGACTCTGTGCTTCCATCCTCCCCCTGCTTTGCGTAAGTGCTGAACAATTGCACCTACAATTTGATCTTAGCTTCAGATAGAAAAACCTCTGCCTAAATAAACAATGGAATTACAGCTGAACAACAAAGGCGTGAAGAAGAGCCTTGCCTTCAGTGCTGTTATTGTTGTGGATATTATTATTATTGTTGTTATTATTATTACTATTACTACAACCATTACCCTTTAGAATAAACATGCACGGCAGTTCCTCGCTCCTTGGGAAGTGAGGAGTTGTAATCTTGCATTCATTGCTTTTTGCCTAATTGATTTAGCAGGCAGCCAAATATAAAATGCAGAAATAAAGATGTTCCCTTCGCCCTCCCCTCAAATTCACAGCAATTAATTTGTCACCCGGCGTTACTTTGCTAGAGCATCACAGCTGGGTGTTTTCGGACAGTGCGTGCATCATCTGGGCTGCGTTGCCTTTTAGCCACTGAGTTTATTCCTTTATGGAGTAAGGGGATGTGTCGTGCTTGAGCCAGGGCATCGCGAGCATTCCCTGCGTGAGGGTGGCCAGGGGTTTCTCCGGCTTTTCCCTGGATTCTCTCTATTATCAACGCTGATTTTCATGTTTAGGGAACAGTGGTTGTGCAGAGGGACGCGGTAGTTGGGGAGCCAGGAGAGCCTTGTTCTCTTTGAGGAGGTAAAGCACAGCGGGATGCACTGGGGGAAAAGAGAGTATTACCTCCCAAAAGATTATTTAGAGGCTGTATTATTTTGTAATAAACTATAAACTGTCCTGTGTTAAATTTGTGTTACGTTAGAAAGAAAATCAATAAGGAAAAATTAAATCCTGATAAAGATACTCTTGGATCTTTGAAAACAACTGCTGTCCTTTTAACTAAAACATTTGAGGAGCTTCAAAGAGTACGTATTTCTTCTGATCTTGGGAGCTGTGTGACTGGTAGCGGGGGGAAAAGAAACCTTATTCTACATACAAGTGGATTGCTTAACAAGTCAGCACAGACACGTACTTGTTTGTACCATAGAGATAAAAATTCCTGTATAAAAATAATTCAGTTGCTGACAGCAGGCATTGTGCTGGGGCTGCCTCTTTTGTGCTGGCCGGGGGTCAGGGACCACGGCTCCCACTTTCTGCCTTGGGGAGGCTGTCACGATCTCTCGCTGGAGCCTGGAAATAAGTTAATTGCTTTGTTTTAAGGACTACTCTGAGCCTGTGGTGAGGTTTTAGCATCCGAAGCAGCAGAAGAGGGGGTTGGAGGGGGCGAAAACAGTCTCCTAATGGGGGAGATGGCTTGGAGGTGGTTTGGGAGACGTGGCCTTTGGCAGCTCGGCGGTGGCTCCTAAAGTTTTGGTTGCGATCTGAGTTGTGATTTATGCTGTCACATCCCATACCGGCCCTCCCTGAACTCATAGGAAGTAATGCTGGTGTTGGGGAGAATGGGTTAAAATGAGGGGCTTGCGGTCGATACAGATGTTGATTACAGATGTAATAAACGCCCCGGGCATGCTCTGTTTTACTTCCCATGAACACAGGTGAGATTAACCATGAGGCTGGGAAAGGTGGGAAGAGAAATCATCCGAGCATTCAAAGTGCTGCCTTCCCCCCCCAACCTCTTCCCGATGCTGAGGTCGCCTCCCCTGCAGGAGATGGCATTGGGATCGGGAGAGCGGAGCCAAGTTAGAGCATTCCCGGCTCTCAGCAGTCCCCAGCAAACTCTCCCCTCTCTGCCGGCATCAGCTTCGCTCCCTGGGAGCAAAGCGACTTTCTCGGTGGCACGCTCCGGTGCGGAGAGCTTTTCATCCCTGCTCTTTAAATGCGCCGAGGCTCCCAAAATTAATGCTGCTGCACTTGGATGGAAATAATGTTTTTATAATACATTTGCTGTTTACACGGGAGATGTGACTTGAGGGGAAAAAGGCTTTTTTGGAGGGTGGCTGGAATCTTGTTAATCTGCTCTCGGAGAGCAGCACACAATACTGCCTATGAGCAAGTCTGTGCTGCTTTTGATAAATTACCATGTTTAGAGATAGGTTTGGCTCTTAAGGGCTTAGTTTTCGGAACAAAGTCCATAACAATGTTTTCTGCCTCTGTTTGTCTCCAGCCCCTTTGGCTTGACTCGGAGCCCTGTGTTTAGTTGAAGCTCCGTCTGGAAGATATAACAATTTTGCATTAAAAAAATAAGGAAATCACAGGAAGAAAAACCCTTTTGCTTTTTGGATGAATCTTACTGATAATTTGCTAAAGCTCATTTGAATTTTAAGCACTTCTTTAATCTTCAAAGGCTAAATTGCTTTATGAATATGCATGGTGTGGGCAGACTTTAGTTCATTACCTAGTTGTAAATTCTAATGACCATTAGGTCCTTGCAGTAATTGCGAATTGTTTTGCATTTTTGATTGGCCTATTAACATGTGCATTCGGCACACATCAGGCCAGCCTGTCAGGCTGCTGAAGGAGAAAAAAAAGGTGAAAATTGTTTTATAGCACCAAGATTCTTAGATTTTCCATCTTGGAAAATTGATGATGTAAAAAAATTAAAGCGGTGTTTTTTCTTCTCAAGATTGAAAGTTCACCAAGAGATTTGACATATTTAATTTACATGATGACTTTGCACTCCTTCATTAATGCAATTTGCATATGAAGCTGTTGTTAATCACTTTTGATCATGTTTTGTGTATTAGCTGCCTCAGTGGCTCTTCTCCCTCAGATGCTCCAGTAGAAAGCAGCAAAATGATGCATCTTCTTGCCAAGTTTCCTTTAGTGAATTGAGGAATTAGGAGTCTAACCTTGAGTAATTAAATATGTTCTATCAGTTCTCTTTTAATGTTAAGTACACTTGGTTGGAAGTGTAGACAGAAATTGTTCCCATTTGGGGGAGACATTCCTTTAAAAAGAATAATCTATATGTATAAGCTAGGAGAGAATTCCGTGATCCAGGATTGCCTGGGCAGAAGGGAGAGGTGATGGGAGGGCAAGGTACGGCAACGCTTGGACCTTTCTTTGCGTGGCCGGCCTTGAGGACACGTGTCCCAGGCCTGATCCTGTGCTGCACATGTGTGCAAAGCTGCTGGTGGTGTTTGTGTGCTTGTGTTTGGGGAGGGAGCACCCCGCTCATAGGCGCCAGTTGCGTTGTCGGCGCTGCTCCTCTTCCAGTTGCCTCATCGCAAGGAAGGGTCTTTCTCTCCTGCCTGCCCGGGCAAGGCATTAATTGTCCAACCCTTGTTGTGAGCTGGGAGGGGAAACTGGGAGCAGCCTGGCTGGAAGCATGCCCGGCTCCCATAACCTGCCCGGGCACCTGCGCCCGGCCACCGCCGGAGGCCATCCGCCACCCTTCCTGCATGGATCGGTGTTGCCCTTGGGTTCCCCGTTGGCTGGCCCTCGTGCCGGTGGCACGGCGGCTCTTGTTGCCTGCCCTCCATCCATTCAGTTGTGTGTCTTTGGTAATTGATGCTCAACTTTGGTTTGAGAGTTTGTCACGGGGTAAGAAGATGAATCGGGAGGGTGAAACGGATACCCTGATTAAAGGGACTGCTTAATGAAAGAAAATAAACAGAAGAGGGGGAAAAAAATGGCCATTCTGGAAGGAACAGAAGTACAATTTTAACCTCGGAGGAGACCTACTGCTGCCCTTCCATGACTTCCACCCATACCACGCTAAAAGCATGGTTCAGTTCAAAGTTGTTAATATTCAGCTGGGAAACAGTATCCAGAACACAAATAAATTATTAAGTGCATGAACTTTTTCGGCAGTAAGATGAACTGATGGGGTCCATCTGCGAGATCCAGGGGCTTTTTATTTGTGTGTGTCGAACGATTCTGCCCTCTCCGACTTCATAGCCTTTGGTCCCCGGCCAAGTGCATGCATAATTGATTCCACACGCGCTATCATTTTCTTGATGTAATTGCTTGAGTAAGATATGATGAAATCTAATGGATAATTTACTATATGAAAATGACCAAAAAAAGGTGAATGCTCGTGGTTTTGTGCTGTGTGTGGAGAGCAGGGCGCATGGATTACCTGCACGGGGAAGGAAAACCCGCTTGTACCATCTCCCATGAGCAAAGAATGAGGGTGAATGGCTGGAGTTCGGAGTAAACTCTTTGTAATTAATCAGAGTTTTACAACACAGGTGGAAAGGAAGCACTGGAGTTGGTTGAAAACCTTGTTTATTTTCTCTTGAGAGATGCAGTATTTGCTTTTCTAATTGCCAGAATGTGGACTTGGGGTTAGGGGGGGCAAAAAGTTCTCTGCACAAAGCAAGGGGTGATATTTTTAGACCTAAATGTGTCCTGGACTCACTGCCCTGTGCTACAGATAGTACTCACTTGGGTGCCTTGCCTGGCAAAAAGACCTTTTCTATTCGAGCTGCTTAAATAATGCACCAGATTAAACCCAACGCATCGGTTTGGCCGGGTGTATTTTTAGCTGGTTCAGAAGTGTATAAATACCGAATCCACACAAAATTCCATGCGCATCCAGAGGAAAATATTCCGCTTCACAATTTGACGTTACATTGGGTCTTGTAAGAAATGATTTGTTAATCTCATTTCCTTTCCCAGCCCTGGAATACTGTGTATTCCTTTCTGTAATGGTTTTAAATACCCGTTTGAGGTAACGTATAGACACAAAAACATTCTCTCGTTTCTTCTTCCCCCACCCCTCTTTCCCGGTGCTGTTTCCAATGTACTAAAAAGAGGGGGGGGGAATATCCAAGGCAAACCCACATAACTGTAGCAAACTGTTTCTGAGCAAGTCATAATAATGAACAACACATGATCTGAAATGTGATCAGCAAACATATACTTATGCCAAGGAATTTTTGCCATTCACATACCAAGGTTCTGTAAATCAGTAAACCGCGGCGGAGGAGCCCCCGGCACGGCGAGGGGAGAAGCAGGAGCAGGATGGGCTGCTCCAGCACAACTGTCGTGTTCACAGAGCAGGGAATGGGAGCAACTTTGCTCTCTTCCACCTTCCTCCTCTTCCCTTTGGGTCCTCGCACCAAGATACAAACCCAGCATTTACAGACCTTTAGGGAAGGGAAAGTGCCTTCAAATGCAGACAAATAAGTAGCAAAGGAATGAAATTTCATTGCAGTGTGTTTTTATGGGGTTTTGGTGGTGGTGTTGTTTTTTCTTTCCCTCCCCCCACTATCTTACACAGAACCAAAATGTAAATTACTTTCTGGTCCTAATTGGATTTAATTATTTCTTTAGGAGGGGATGGGTGGGAGGGGGTGGGAATGGCACACAGCTGTCCTAACAAAACAAAGGAGCCAGAAAAACCTCACTTTCCCCCATGTTGGTTAATAAACTGCGTGCAGAGAGGATCTCAGTGCTGGCAGTGAGCAAATGGAGCGCTGTGTAGACCCGGGGAAAGAAGGGGTAAGAGCTGTCTGCATCCCGGAGCATTAGGATGTGCACCTTAAAAAGGTGATTTGTGGTTCCCTGTTAATTTCTGTAATGCCCTGTTTTTTAGAGCACTTAGCCTGGCCTTTCCCTTGACCTAAATGGCTTGGTCCCATGGCGAGACCCAACCTCAATACTGGGCTGTGAATCCCACATTGAGGGGAGTGCATCAGTGTCCCTGCCAGGAGGGCCAGGGAGTGGATTTAGATCCCCAGCACTCATGGGGTGTTCCCTGTGCCATCGGGGTGTCCAGGCTGTGCCCCCACACTGGGGTCTTGGGTGATGCAGTGAGATTGGGGTGAGGTGGTGCTGGTGGCACATTGCACCCGCGGATCTCAAAGCGCTCCACAAGCTTTAATGAATGTGACCACTCACATGATTTATAGTGCGATTCATTATTGGTATTGGAGCGACTGTATTCTTATTTTGTCATTTGCTGTTAAAATTAATACACTCCATGCTGGCTATAAAAGTGTATTTGCATTTAATTGCAAGTCAGAATGAATTAGTGGATGTGATTTAAACCCCAACTCCCTCCTTAAGAAGAAGACGAAGTCTTCAGTGGGGAAGGGAAAAACCAGGCTCTGTGCTGGGTTTCTTTGCTGGACGTGGGGATGGAGACAGGAGTCGGGGAGAGGAGGAGGGGGCAGGCGGGGGCTCGGCTCTTTTTTAATCCTTGAGGTTGCTTTCAGCATGAAATGCCTTTGCCAGGAGGGGCTTAGGCAAAGTGGTCAAGCACATCTGCTCCTGGGAAGGTAGGGAAGAAAAGAGGTTACCAGTAATAGGGCAGCAGCACAAAGAGAAAATTGTACACTGGAAGCATTAGTCTCCTCCGCGGTGGTGTGGCCAGACTGGTTTAGCAGACAGGATGATAGATTGCTTTGTCAAGGGTCCCAGGGTGTGCCCTGAACTTGGAGCACTTTGTTTATCTTGAATAGAAAGGGAAAAGCACAGACATAATCGATGTCTAGTTTTTTTTTTGCAGGAGGGAGGAAGAGGTAGAGGAGGGAGCAGAGAGAAAGGGAAGGGGGGGGTGACGATGGGGGGAGGCCCTGGCTGTGGCTCTCCATTAACAGATGAACTTGGCTGAAGTCCAGAGTTTGATGAGAGTGTCACAGCCCCGGAGCCCGCCAGCCTTTTCAATCATTTCCCTCTCCTTTTTAATACCTGCTGACTGTACATCAAATGCTCCCAGGTCTTTTGGCTAAAGGCAAGAAACGGGGAGGGGGTTGTGGCGGGGAGAAAGACACAGCTCCGTTTTCTCCCTCTGAACCAGTCGAGACCAGTCCCTTGGCCACGCACGCAGGTTCTATCATCTTTCCTGGCTCGCTGTTGGGAAAAAGGAGTTGTCCCCGTGCCAGTAACCTGAGGGCCCAGGACAGGAAAGAAAAGAGAGGGGGGGGGGTGTTGGTTGGTGTTCTAGGAGGCAAATTAAACCCTGAGAGTGTGTGATGGGGGAGCAGGAGGGGAGCGCGGGTGTTCCGAGCTAGCAGGAGTTAAATCCGGGGGTACAAAGCAATGCGGGGAGGGCAAACGCCAGCTTGGGAACCACAGCACCTTCCCCATGGTGGCTCCTACCTATTGGAGTAACTTCAGGAGACAAAAGTCAGATCGGTGCCCTAATGCAGAGCTGTGTTTGGGGCGAAGGTGGCTGCACTTCAGCCTTTACAATGCGTGGCATCGAGGTGCTTTCTTGTAGCATCAAGGTGGCGAGAATAAAGGCAAATCTGAGCTATTGACTGGGTTATTCTGGCTTATTCTTCACATTACTTGCTTTGCAAGAGGTGGATTTGGCAGGGGTGTAGGAAAGGGGCTGCGGTGAATGCTACTGAGAATGGGAGCTTCCCAAGGGGAAGGTGGCTCCAGCCACGCTCTGGATCCAGGCTTGTTTTGGGGTTTTATCCAGTTCCTGATGGTGCTGTTTCTGACAGTTGTGCAGCTCCTTACCAGTCCTGGCAGGAGGCTGAGCCTGTAACATCCTGACATCTTTGCTTTTTAACAGGCCAGTCTCATCGTGCTGGAACAAACAGCAGCTTAACTGCGTTTCACTCGAGCTGATTTGAATAACGTGCGCTCTGGTCAAACAAGAAACTCCTCAAAGGAAGATCTGGGCTCCTTGTTTTCCGTCCTGCTGGCACCACGTGGGTTTCTAAAGGCACAGAAAGGGCACAGTTGGGAAAACACAGGCTTTTCCTGCTGCAAAGGGTGGCATTGTCAGAGACCAGAGGGTAGGGAGGAGCAGGTCACCTGCCCATCCTGTGCCTTTCCATGGGTTCCCAGCGTCATGCCTTGCAGGGAATTAGGTGGTTAGCTTGATGCATGTGGCTCTGTCTTACAGTTATCCTTGCTGAATACGGGATGGCTTTTGCTGGTGAAACCTTTGCCTGGCCACCTTGCTCCATGTGGGGCATCCGGGTTGTGAGCCCTTGTTCTTAAGGGGGCTCCTCCTGTTTCCTCCTGTTTTTGTTTCCTCCCCTTCCCGTTTTTACCAGCAGCTGATGATGTGCAGCACAGCTCTGCTCTGTGGGAGGACAGCACAAAGGCTGGGAAGAGGCTGTGGGATATGGATGTGTTGGGTGCTAGGGCTCTGGTTCTCCCCTTGCACTTGCATTATGTGTCAAACCATAACTGGTATCATAAAATCATGGAATAGTTCGGGTTGTAAGGAGCCTTCAGTGGTCTGATTGGGATCTTCAGTGGTTGATTGAGATCTTCAATGGTTTGATTGGGATCTTCAGTGCTGTGATTGGACCTGCAGTGGTTTGACTGGGACCTTCCCAGTGACTTGGCACTCCTGTATCTTTTCCCAGGCAGTTGCCTACGCACGTGCGCAGCTCCCCTGTGTAATGCCTGCACAGGATTCCCTGTTATCTGCTGATCGAGGTGTTTACCTCTACGGCATCCATTATGTGAGTGCTTGGAGATGTTAATGAGTACCAGGGTGAGGTAGGGAACTACTGTTCTAGAGCACAGCACTGGTTGGGTGAGCAGAGTGGAGACAGGAGCCTGGTGCCATCCCTGCTGCACTGCCCCTTCCTTTGTGCTGGTGAATGGGGAAAGCTGGGAAGTGAAGCAAAGGCATGTGAAGCAAACATCTCCAGACCTTTTTCTCTGGAGGAGTTCACCTCACTTCTTTGGCTACTTCACCTCGCCCTGTGGAAGCACTTGGTTTGGGACATGTGCTTGGCTTTGGGGGACATTCACCCTGCATGCCTTCAGGGAGGTGACAGCTCCCCCCCCCCCCATTTGGGTAAATGGTGTTGGTGATGGAGGTAGGTTGTATGTCCAAGAGACAAGGCGGGTCACCTTTAGGTCAAGTACCTGTGTCTGGAGAGCCCGTGATAAATATTGTACAGTGGGAACAATGGGGCTGTAATGGAGCTGCCACCATAAAGGCAGCAGGCAAGGAGGCTGCCGGGGGAGCGGTGGAGTATTTCTACTTCAACCTGATTGAAACGTCGACTGAAAATCAATGCTGTTGACTAGTGATAATTCACTGTTCTCTTGGTGCTAAGGAGCCGGGCGCGTAGGGATGCGCTCCGGGATGAGAGCTGGGATGAGCGGTCCGGGTGCGGCGCCGAGTCGGATGCGTTATAGGTCAGCCCTTTATTTGTTTCATCACGACTTTTACACAGTTGTCATGTAATTTATGGCTGCTTTCACGTTGTCAAACATTTTCATTGCGGCTTCTTCTTCACACACTCCTGACACAAACAGGGCTGCTTTAAAGACACTGTATTGTTTCCTAATCTGAGAGGAGGACTATAAAACATCAAATTACACTATCTTCAGGCTAATCTAAATGCACTACAGATTGAAATCAGAGCTCATTTGTCCCTGATGCAAATTATTAAGTTCTAATTATAAATATCCATTTAATTACCCCATACATTTTTATTCTGCAGACCTTCTCAGCAATTCTGTCCGAGATACAGTAGATGTATAGGAGAAAATCTGCAGTAATTAATGTGCATTTCCTAAATAATAAAGAACAAACACGAGCCACTTTGTTCATGGATGACATATCCTCGGCACACACATTTTTAGCTACCCGTGTCGCGGCGTCAGACTCTGAATGCTAATTCAAAAACAAATGGAAAAGACAAAAAGGAGAAGTTTGGGGGGTTCATTGCCCTTCCCTGGGTGAGGGAAGAGCTGGGTCCTTCAGTACCTTGTGCCTTGCCAGTGCGAGGGATAAAGGTGGCTTGGGGGAGCATGGCGTTGAATCCCCTGTCCCTGTTTTGGGGAGGTGCTGGTCCTGAAGCCTCCTTGTACTGGAAGACCCCCAAATCATATGTATCTTGCAGTAAATCTGCAACTTGCTGCTTTAGCTTTTTGGTTTCATGCCCAGCAACAGGTCACAAAGGCCCCTCTTTAGCAGCAGTAGGATGCTTCTGGTCCTCTCCCTGCTTCTGTGACGCCAAACCCAAGGGCAGGGGTAGACATGAAGGAAAGCATCTGCTGGGGCAGATCCTACTCGGAGTAACCCCAGGCATTAATCTCAAGCAGCTTCCCTGCAGCCAGGGGAGTCACTTGGTAGGCACAGCAGCATAAAGGAGCCTGGGATCAACCCGTTATGGTTATTTATGTCCAGATTAAGGGAGAGCATCATCTAACAGCCACTGAAGTCTAGGAAGAGCCTCGGTGTGGCAGGCATCAACTCGAGCCCGGATGCGAGTGATGTCTGTCGGCATCGGGTGCGTGTACCCATATACATATATGGGGTAAAAATCTGACTGCACGGCGGTTAATGTGAGCATTACCACAGGCTTCATTGCACTCTGCGTTTATACCCATATTTGCATCTGCTCTCTGGGTGACAGTAGGCTTTCTGGAAAGGATACTTGTTATGGTATCAGTAATTATAAGCAAAAATTAGCTTTGATTTTTCCTCAGACGTAGATTCCACTAAAGCTCCATTCATTTTGTCAGCTAAGAAGATGAGGGGCTGCGGCAGTGTCCTTAATCCCAAGTTACTTTGTCCTTACTCATTGTATTAATTCCACCTCAAGCTTTGCCCTAGAGTCACAAGGCACGAGGAACAAAATCATGAAAGTGTCAAAAGTGCTGGTATGGGAGCCCAAGGACCTTGATATAAAGAAACCAAAACCAAGCCTGATTTCCTAAGTAAAAGAATAATTACCTTGGCTTTTCAAGCAGCAATATCTATTTTGGAGTGATCAGCATGTCTTTTTGTTTTTTTCTTCCCCGAATCTCAGTTACTGCACTGCTTTGAAGCATGTTTTTTATTGTCATTCCCCTGTAGTGCTGTCACCATACAGATAATACTGTGTCTTGTCATATCTATTGAGCAGAAACTTAAAACTACAGCCTAATGTAGCAGTTGAATGGTGAGCAAGCTTTTGAGGGCTTTAATTCCTGCGTGATCTGCTGTTACCTGAGCAGTGGAGTATGTCTTTTCTCTCATGTGGTTATTGTCTGGAGTAGGAAGTAAACTACATATCCCATCACCCATACTGGCATTTCACAGCTCAGTAGTCTAAATCTACTCTTATTACTACTCTTATCATTATAATATCCTGCAAATGCATCGGTCTCTGTATTGCTAATGTATGGTAGGGTGCTCCGGCGTGGACAGGCTCTGCTCGCTAATGGGGTCACTCATGTCAGGGTGTGATGTATGGATTGTGTTTACTGTGGCATGTTTTGTTTGGGAGCCAGGCTGTGGGAGCGGGGCACATGATGAATGAAGATACTTCATGGTCCCATGCTTGTCCCTGTGGTCACAAGTCTCCGATGCAATAAAGAGCTTCTTGTGACTGGGCTGGTGGAAGGTGTCCCTGTCTGTGGGAGGGAGTTGGAATTAGATGATCTTTAAGGTCCCTTCGTACCCAAACCAGTGTGTGATTCTGTGTGGCTCTGTGATGGAGGGGTATTCATGTGCTCATAGTGGACTTAAAGCTTTAGGTCTGTGGCTGAACTTGAAGGTGTGATTGTCCACAGCTCTGGTATTTTTGGTTAAAGCTTGTACATGACCCAGATAAATGCTTGCAATTTGTTGTGAAAACCTTGGATCCAGTTTAATAAGTTGCCTGGCTGAAATACGGGTCCATTTTCCATCTTTGGGCCTCCATGTATCAGCTGGGTGATCTTCATTGCCAAAATACAAAGAGCTGAATAGATGCATGTGTGGTAGGGGACCCCAGTGATGAATGCATTCAGAGGCTTTCCTTAGCCTCCAAAGATGCAAGTGAAACATCAATCCTCTTAGAAACCAAGGTTGTCCTAATGCCTTCATGGGCAAGCTACAGAGGTGGGGGTCATGGGTATGGCAGGGATGCCTTTGCTCTCCAGGCAGCTGCCTTATCACTGCGGCAGAAGTACTTGCTGGTCTCTCCTTTGAGTCCCACTTTCCCTTTTCCCCCCTGTGCCCCTGCTTAAATGGACAACCCTGGTCTGTACAATGTTCTTCTTGCTTATTTTACCTCCTTAGATGGGCTCCAACAAGCTTTTACCCACCGAGTCTGTAGAGAGAACGGGCAGGCAATTTTTGTTTCAATTTAGGTGTCTCTCCGGAGCACGAGTTCCAGAGGCTGATCAATAGGTTTTATTGTAGCCCTCACTGTCTCTAAAAGCACCGTGACATTATCCCGTCTAAAAATAGCATTTGCTCTTGCTGCCTGCAGAACCTTGACCTGTGAAAACCCATTTGGAGCATAACTGACACGTGCAGTCAGCTGTGCATCCAAGACCCTTGCACGCCGCGGGAGAGAGCTCCCTGTGATCCTTATAGCCCTTGCTGGGAGGAAGGAGAGCGGGAGGAGCGTGGCTGGGATGAGTGCCCTGCTCCCTTGGGAATCCCATGGTGGATGACAGCTTGTCTTCCCCAGGTCCTGAGCAAGCACTGCTCCAGCCATGGGCAGTGGGATGTGAGCACCTCTGAGCATCCATCCCCTTGCGCACAAGCCCAAATACACATTCACACCAGCGCCATGTGCCGGGAGCATCCCTTCCATGAGATGTGGCTTTGCTGTTTGTGCTGGGAGAGTTGCTGAGCCCCAGCAGCTTTAGGAAGAGCTGCTCTGGAAAACAAGATCTCCTTGTTCTGTCTTCTAAATGGCTCTTCTTAAGGTTGAGCAAACTGATGCACCGGAGAGGCTCGGAGAAGCCATCAGGTACTTAATGCCTATGGCAACACCCAGAATGGGCTTATTTGGTGTTTACAATGCAGATGAAGACCCTCCAGATGCTCCTTCTCCACTGCGGCCAGGCTGCATGGCAAGGGTTAACCAGCCTCCCCGGTGAGCAGGGTCTGGTGAGCAAGGTCTGGTGCAGAGCCTCTGGGAGATGAAAAGGGAAGCAGCAGTGATTGCAGAGCTGTAAAAGGTGGCATTCTGTTCTCCCGCTAACAAAAGCCAGGACTATTGCTGCCTCTGAGCTTGAAAGAGAGGTCACCGGTGGTATTAGTGCTGCTAATCACATAAGGGGCCGGGTGGGCTCGTGTCTGCTGCTGGTGGGGCTGAGATTGGCCACCCCGGGCTGTTCCCAGGCGCAGGTTCCTCTTTGGTTACACAAAATGTCTGCTCCTGCTCTCCTAATGCATAGGCTATTATTAGCTGGTGTCACTCAGTTATCTGAGAGTGGCGCTTTTAGCTGCCATCTAAGTGCCTGACGCTTGGGTTTACAGCAGATTCAATTAAATTTTAGGTTAGTTTGGCTTTCCTGGGAGTAGACAAAAGGAGCAGCTGCTGTGGAAATGTAATCTGGCACCGGTGAGGATGGAGAGCCTTAGCTGGCCTTCCTTTCCACCCGGGATTGGAGGGTCTTGACATGTGGGGTACCTGTAACGCCATCCCTTGCAGCGTGGCCATCCTCATCTCAATGCCACCCCGTCCCTACCAGCCAAAGCGTGTTGAGATGGAGAGCGTTTAGACAGGACCAGTTGGCAAGCGCGCACACCAAACTGGTCCTTATCTTCAGAGTGTCTGTCCAAACACTGTAGTGCAAAGCCCGTGACAAATATTATTTACTTATTGATGGGTCTGTTGGTGCAAACAGTCCTTTTTGCTGCTGGGCATGGTTTTGTCTTACTTGGTTTTGGCCGAAAAACAGCAAGAAGATTCTGCACAAGTTTATTGTGCAGACTTAAAAGTGGGATAGCCATGGGTATAAAAAAGAGGTGGTAGGAGACCTCTCCCCAACATCCTCTGCTTGAAGGGCATTCTTGGACATCAGATCTAATATCACCTCTAAAGTTAGATTGATAGGGATCAAAGGCACCTCAAAGACGTGGCTGGCCCTGCTCCAGAGCTGCTTTCCCAGTAATCTTCCTCAAGAAGGGAAGAGGAAGAGCAGGCCAGTAGTCAGAAGGCTGTTCATGTGAAGATATACTGGTCTCTCTAGCAGGATGATGCTGTTCCAGGGCACCTTGCCCTCCTGAAGTGAGGCATCAGACCAGTCATCACCCCAAAAACCTGGTTGTTGGGGCTTCATGGGGCAAGAGAGCAATGTGTCAGCCCAGAGCTGGTGGGAGCAGGAGCTCCTACACATGTTGTGTTAAGCTGGGTAGAACTAGCCGGGGAAAGCAGATGTTATAAAGGTAACTTGGATCAAAACGCTTGGATTTATTGGCATTTTCTCTTAGGGGTTTGGGGTCAACAACTGGCATAAGCAAATGCCATTTTTCCTATATATCTCATCACTTACTGACCTGTTCCCTTTGAATCCTGCATCCTGTCGCCGTCCTTCCCATTTCATTGCCTATCAATGTGGGAGAGTATCTCTGTCTGTGGTTTGTGTGCAGGGTGCATTTCAGGGGAGCATGAACAGGTGCTGTATAGGTGTCTGCACCTATGGAAGGAGGTCATGGGGACTCTGGAAGCAAGGTTTTTGTGGGCAAAGGGGAAACATCTCTTGGGTTTCTCTGCTTTGGTTCAAGCCAGACAACTCTGATTAACATCAAATTCACCGCCTTTGAGGTCAGGATGGTGGTGGGAGAAGGGACAGAGCTGTGATGCAGGTTCCATGCGAGGCTGGTTGCCCCTTGCAGACCCTGGCAAGTTGTAGAGCTCATTGAGCAGCCCATAGGGATGTGCAGTGAGCCTGGCCAAGTTTAGATCTGGCTCTTTCCCTCATTCTCTGGGGGACTTTGGGAGCGTCACAGATAGTTCAGCTTTCTATGATGTTTGTTTAGTTGCAGAGGTAGGATTCGATCTCTTAACTCACACTCGGTGGTAGTGTGTTCATCTGAAAAATGAGGACCATTTTTTTGTGTAGGTAATTTATTTCTATGCAGTTTTCCCTTCTGAATTCTATGTAAAGCAAATGGAGAATTTGTTTTATGTCCTGCAATAATTGGGATATGGACCTCCTATGAAGAGGAGGTTTAAACACATCTTAGGTTTAAATACTAATGGCAGCACAACAGTTTTGACAGCCCCCATTGAAAAGTAGTTATCTGCTTGCCTTGTCTTAGTTAGATTTTTATTTAATGTTGGGGCAGGATGAATTTCCCAACACAGGGCCAAGGTTTTATATGCATTTCTGGACACATCTATAGGTATAACTCACCTGTGTGTTTTGCAACAAGTGGATAATGTGTTTTAATCACCCAGAGTGACCAGCAGTAGCATTGCTTCACAATGCGTGTTGTGAGTATGCAAACCCCTCCTTGCCAGTGGGATTTAGTGTGTGGAAGTTAGGAGGAGGGTTTTATGGAGTGCTGGCTGTGCTGCTCTCCATCCTGATGGGAATGCCTTGATGGGGATGTCCAATGTGTCTGCCAAGGAGCTGTGCTGGCCTGGCTTTGGGAAGAGTGGTATCTACTGCTCTTTCTAAGGAGCTCTTGGAAACTCAGTATTTGATTCCATAACTCTCAAATTTACATTAGTCATTGGGGATACAGGATGCAAATAACCCATCAAATTCAAATCATGTTTGCATAATTCACACCTCATGTCTGATGGGAGGAAAAAGTGAAGTGTTTCCTTAAATTAACAGAAACCCTTTAATTACTTCTATGTACTGAAATAGGGAGAGAAAGACATCTCGTTGAATTTCATTCTCTGCATATTTGCTTTTGCTGTTGTTTCAGACTAACTCTGTGATGTATTTGTTAGGGTCTGGCAGCATCTGCTAATTTTCAGAGCTATCACAATGATGGCAACATAAAAACTTGAGGCCAGAAGTGGGGCCAACACCTTATTTGCAAGCATTCGCATTTATTTTGGGTGCTAAGGCTGCTCTGCTAGCAGAGGAATATGGTGTTCAGCATAATCAGAGTAGGAAAATTTGGCCCTAAGCAATCACTTCTGCTGCGTTGGGGTCAGATTGCGGAGCCTTTACTCATCCTGGTAAGTATTTATTAACCTTCAGTGAACAATGGCTGTAATGAGATTACCTGGGTAGGTGCTTATC
This sequence comes from Neopsephotus bourkii, assembly GCF_033783945.1. Classification (NCBI taxonomy): domain Eukaryota; kingdom Metazoa; phylum Chordata; class Aves; order Psittaciformes; family Psittacidae; genus Neopsephotus; species Neopsephotus bourkii. The sequence goes on from NW_026901735.1 coordinate 4,351,557, forward strand.
CCGTCGGGAAGGAAGTTGCGGAGCCTGGACCCGCTTGTGTTTTAAGAGAGATAAGGAGGGCTCCTTGCTCTGCAGGTCGCTTTCTTACCTGTGCTGGCTAAAGGGAAGGTGCCTGGCAGGGCTGGAGGGCAGCAGCACGGGGCTGGCCAGGAGTTAAAGCCTTTAGAAGCGGTGGTTTAGCTGCGTGTTGTCTTTCCTGGATTAGCCACGCCGCGAAGAGGGAAAAGAAAGAAAGGAGACAAAAAGAAGTCAGTGTTTGAGTGACGTGAACAAAGTAATTGACTATCAGTATCAAGAATTACTGCACAGCCACGCAGGGGACAAGTCAGAACATACCTTGACAAAACCCTGCAACAAAGGGCTGCCCAAACACACCCTTGAGTCTCGGGAGCTGTAAATTGAGCTTCAATCGCAATGAAATCCTTTCAGGCTTTGTGTATGGTTTTGTATCTCCGCGCAGCGATTTGGTGCCACACAGGAGGTGACTGAAGCCTCCAAAATGAAGCAGCAGGGCCCATGCTCTGCTAAGCACTGAGATCAGTGATTTGTGTTGGTCCACAGCAAAGTGGCTTTAGCCTTTACAAATCACACATGATTCCTCCGCTTCCCACCTGGTTTTCCCACCCAGCTCTATGTAGTTTTTAGGGCTCCTGGTCATCTTTTATCCCCTGTTTTTCTCACAAGGGAGGAACAAAAAGGGTGACCTTGTACCCTGCCATGCGAGTGCAATGATCTCTCTATGAGCAGCTCCACACCCTTTTCTTCCTACAGGTTAGAGACACATTTTTGGCACTGGACACGGTAAGCGTTCCAACATGTTTTTAATCTGCAGCTCTCACGTCTGTAAAGGTCTGCTGTGTCGCGGCTCTGGTTGCCTGCACGTATTTCAAGGTACCCTGCGTAGTGCGGGATGCGGGTGAAATACCACGGCACAGATTTCATCTGTTCACAGGAGTTTGTTCTGTTTGCTCTGCCTGTCCTTTGATGACGCTTTCTGTGTCCTCGGCTTTTTCCCTGTGACACTGGGTGCCTCTCCTGGATTTCCAGGCTGGTGAGAGGCCGGTGCTAGCACCCTGTGATACTTCCTGCGTTTATTTCTGACTGCTGAAATCACTCAACCGCATTTGCTGGGCCTGCAAAGTGAAATAAATGCCTTTGGTTGTTCATTTCCTGACCAGCAGCGTGCGCTTGAGTGATGAAACACAGTGCCAGGATCCACGGAACTCTTTCTGTTGGCTCCGAATTCTGTAGGACTCTGTAGGACTTTGGATCAGGCTCCGAACTCAGATTTCATTCCTTCCCCGTTTGCCTGAGTTTTCCACCCCTCTCCTCTGCAGGTGGCATCACCACAACCCAGATTGAACCAGAACTGATTTCTTAGTTGTCTTCTCCTTATGGGCAGAGCGATAGGAACAAACACCCATGAGGGATCTCCCAGGTGCAGGCTGTGGCTGTCAGACGATGCTGAGATGGCTGCATCTCACCTCCTTTTGTGTTTCACTCCAGTGTGCTGAGATGAGAACAGTGGAGTGGCGGGTGGGGAGGAGGGAGGAGGAGATGGATGATCCCTCTCTTGTTGTGGGAAGATTCAGCGGTTGCCCTTGGTCCTTTCGCCTCCGCGGGGCCGTGTAAGGGTTACGGCGTTTTAGACATTTCCCGACGTGTCAGCGTTCGGAGCACCATTAGGAGAAGACTAGATGAATGACCAAAACGTAGGGGCAAAATAAATTAGGCAGTTCAGAAGCTGCAAACAAGTCATTTGTGGGGAGTAACGAAAGCTTGTGGTTGCGAGGCAGCCCCTTCTCCAGCCCACTGCAGCAGCGTTTATAAATCAGGGTAACAAAACAGGAGCCCTTATTAGGCCTGTGTGACATTAAAGCTTCATTTAGCTACCGTGTGTAACACTGGCTGCTATAAGATCAGACAGATGCTCTTACTGTGCTGCAGCTCGCTTGGAGATGATGGCTGTGCCTTTGGGACTGGGTCAAACCTTCCTTGGGTATTATGTTCCATAGGTTCAAGCCATGTTTTTCCCCATTTGCAGCTCTTTGTTGCCCCATCCTCCTCTCCCTGCCTAACTTCCCTTGCTCCCCACTCCCCTTGGAATAGCAGTCATGGTGCCCAGCACATCCCCTTGGAGCACTGTCACCTCCCGTTCCCCTGTAGGATCCCTGGCTGTGCTGAAACCCTCCCAGTTATCCACATCATCCAGGGAAACCTAACTGGCTGGTGCTGGTGGTTGTAAGTGTGCAGTATTATATTACCCCATATAAGTGTCACATTAATGGAGCATTATAACCAAAAGATGCTCGTAGATCACTCTAAACCGTTTTAGGCATCTGCTACGCTTCCATCACCTGCTCTTCACGCATTCATTTGTGTTTGGGATGGGAAGGACGCAGTGAGGAGAGCCTGGAGAGGATGCAAAGGGAGGTGAGAGCAGGCCAGCGTGATGGAGCAGCCCAGCTCCCTGCTGGAGGCTCCACTGGGGTGAAGCCCAGCTCCATTGGTCCGTGTTGGCCGTGCCGGAAGAGGCAGTGCTGTGAGAGGGTGTTGCTTGCCTTGGCTTGGAACGGGTGTTGATAGAAAGTGCTGACTTATCTGAGCTGGCTCAATGCCTCGTGAAAGTCCGGTGTAGGCAAGGGGGGAGCCCACGGTGCCTCTGCGACGGCTTTCTAGATCACACCATGTAACACAGCCCAACAAAGGGCCTTTAAATCCTAGTCAAGAAGACAGACAATAGAAGGTCAGAGTTTAAAAGAGAAAGTGTGCCTCAGACTGATGTAATTCCCCTTCTCCCCCCTTTTCTTAGTGTGAATCCTTTGATATTTGAGCAGGGAAATCCTCTTTATCGGGGAAACTCCACCTCCTCTTATCTCATACTCCCTCAAATGCTATCTGCTCTCCTGCCTTTCGTGCCTCCCAACCTGGTTTGCGGTGGAAACCTCCCCATGTGGGCATGCTGCCCTCACATCCCTCTTGCCTGGTGGGCACAGCAGGGCTCAGGCTCCATGTGGGGTTTCGATGGGAATAAACACCCTCTGGCTAATGGTTCCTGTAGGGACTTGTGTGATCCTGTCGTGGCCAGGATCCTGGCAGTGCAGGTAACATCATTTAGATGCCGTGGTTGGTCATAGCAGTGTCCAAGCTCAGGTCAACATGGAGCAACCTTAGAAACATGGGGTTTGTTTTCCCAGTCATGCCTGTGTTCAGGTGGATTGGAGCAGCCACAAGCAAAGAGGGTAAAACCCATCTGCAGACAAGCACAGTGATGCTGGAGCTTTACAGAAGGTGGAGGATGGTAGTGTGCTCTGCAAGAGTAGCCCCATGGGAGGAAAACCCCACAAGATATCAGCATTCCTCTGCCTAAGTGTCCATGTCTGCTGGAAGAGCCTTTGTCACCTACTTTGCCACTCTTCTCGTCACCCACTTTGACACCAGGGCATGCAGCACTGCTTGGACATCTGGGGTCTGCAGATGAGACAACCTCAACCTGTTGCGAGGCTGCTATTGCAGCAGTGGCAATCAAATGATAAGGCATAGGTGGTGAAGCCTGCCCATGTTTATGTTTCAAATGAAGGTTTTCCTCACCTATTTGTGCTGTAGAACAGTCTTACTCATTAAAAATACAAAACCAGCCATGCTGGGTCATACCAGAGGTTCACCTGAGCCAGTGCCCTCTTTCTGGCCTGGCCAAAGTGGGAGCCCTTGGAAGGAGTAGAAGGCACAAAGCAGGCAGGGCATTGCCTGTGTTCTTGTCTTTCCTCTCCAGCATTGCAGGTTGGATAGGAGCATTCCTGACTCTCCCTTAAGGTTGTGCCCATCTTCTCTGGTTACTCGCATGTATTTTGCCTGGACTGGGATTTGGGAGGTTGCTTTGTGTCAGTAATTGCATCAGATAAGTTGTGTTTCTTAACCTCAGTGCAACAGGCTCCAGTAAGGCTTGTTAGCACACTTAATTTACTATCATAAACAGTCACAAAGCTGGGGAAAGGAAATGTCCCTGTGTGCATACTCAAAGCTGCTGGGTATCTGCAGAGCTGCAATAGCTCTGGAGACCAAAGAGCTTCTCTTCTTCTCCTGCTCCATGGAAAATCATACCATGGCTCTGACCTGTGCTGTTGGTCAGAGAGGACCAGGCTTTTCTCCCACACATCCATGTTTTCACCTGGTGTAACTCCGTGAATGACAGTAGGAGTATTCTCATGTAGAAGTATGGTCATGTAGGGCAGCACAGAGACCTGCCCAGTGTGTTTTTTGTGTGTGGAAGGCCTCAGGCACTGGGTCCCTGTGCAGACATCCAGCTGGAGCCAGGGACTGCTGAGTGATACCTAAGGGGTTTTGTTCCTTCCACATCCAGAAGAGCCAGTGAATGATGCAGTCACACCTAGGGCATCCCTTGGGGTGTAAATCGAATGGGACCTGCCTGGCCAGTTTCACCAGCAGATGTTCTAGCCCTGAAGACTCATCCCTGCAGTCAGATGGGAATGGCTACTGAATTTTTCTCCTTAAGCCATTAAAAATGACTTTTCCAGTATGCTGGATTTCAACATTCACATTGCTCTTTCCCCTCCCTCCCATTAGCCCTCAAACACAGGGGGCTCAGGCAAGAATCCATGGTACTATTCAGTAATATCTTGCATCTTCCCAGGCTACTTCTGTGCTCCTGAACTTCCAACCTGTTACAGCCTGGAAAAGAGCTTGGCTAGGAGAGGACTGTGCCCATGAAATGGTGCGGAGCGGAAGGAAATGGTGTCGTTAATTGTGCAGTTGATGTTGATTGTAATTCTTGCAGCTTTCAGTTCCAACCTAGATTAGTGCTCCCTTAGTTTAAAATAACAAAAAGGGGACTGTCAGAATCAGAGGAAAAATGTTAGCATGATGAAACATGTTAACAGGTAGCCATTAGCACTTTATGTCTGCATGAATAGTGTCTTTAAGTGTTTTATTGAGCAGGGAGGATGGGCAGAAAATGGCATTCATTTCCAACCGGCACATTGCTTTAATAGCAATCTTTCATTGTCACTCTTGTTAGAGAAGATATCTTCTTGATCTGGGCTGGGGAGGTGGCCTTGGGACATGGCTGGGTTTCAAGTACAAGCCTTTTTGCCAGAAAAAGAGGGAAGGAGCAGATAGCCTGGACAGGACCTGTTATTTATTACTCTTATTTTGCTGTTGCAATGGATGTGAGGTACCTGACTTGAAAAGAAGTGTGAGGGGATAGCTGTGTCGTGGAGCTGAATGTGACTATAACACCCAGGGAGGTGCTGGTCAGTCCAGTTGTGTGAGGTGTTCCCATTGCCAGATCATGGGCAAGTCACAACACTGAGGGCACCTCCTGGTTGCACTGATGCTCTGCTGGTTGCTGTTTGACCGAGCATCAATGGTCATTCCCGCACCCAGCAGTTGCTTAAGGGAATGGGAGACATTTAAATTGAAATGAAAAAGAAATGAATGCAAATAAGAAAGTGCTGGGGGAGGAAACAGTAAATTCTTCCCTGTGAGGGTGCTGAGGCGCTGGCACAGGGTGCCCAGAGAAGCTGTGGCTGCCCCATCCCTGGCAGTGTTCAAGGCCAGGTTGGACACAGGGGCTTGGAGCAAGCTGCTCCAGTGAAAGGTGTCCTGCCTGTGGCAGGGGTTGGAAGTGGATGAGCTTTAAGCTCCCTTCCAACCCAACAATTCCATGGTTCTATGATGTGCACCAGAAATTAAGGCAAATCCGTTTGGATTTGTTGGCAATGTTGTAGACTGTGGAGGAGAGGCTGTTGCTCCCCAGCAAGCAGTGGCACATCCCAGCTCTGATGGCTGGAAGTGACACTGTTTAAGCTGCATGGTCTTCCTGACTAACCCCAAGACCCAGCACAGCCTTGCCTGTCCCTGTGTTCCATCCTCTTCTATCATCCAGTTGGAGCTTCCTCCATTGTACAGAGCTCTTCATCGTCCTGCTTCTGCTGATGCAGAGGTCCTTGGGAATAAAGATGCCTGCTATTACCAGCTCCTATGGACCCTTCCTGTTGCACCCCTTGAAATACAGTCCTTGTGAATGCTTTGTTTGTGTCTCAGCAATTGGCAGCTCTTGTTTGTGGAAATGTCAGACCCTGCCTGGTTACTGACTGCACGGATGGGTCTACGTGTCTCACTGCTGGCAAGGAGGTGGCCTGGGGCGAAGCCTTTCTTCCTCCTGCCTCTGTCTCTGCCTGTTATTGAGCCCGTGTATCAATGAACACGAGTTGCCTCCTTGTTTTTACTTATACAAGTGTCTTTTGGGGGAGACAGCCCCCTGGCAGTTGGAGGTTTGAGTTGGCTCTCCATGATGATGAAGTGCTTAGGAGTTGTTCAGCTGCTTTTGGTGTTTATTTTGGGTTTCTTGGGAGGTTTTGCTTGTTGAGGGAGTGTGCAAGCATGGGTCCTGCTGTGGGGAGGGACATTGGTGCCCTCTGTGTACCCTGAAAGCCTTGAAAATCTCTGCCCTGGGTGCAAAATGTGGCTTTTCATAGAATGGTTTGAATTGGAAAGGGTCTTGAAGCCCATCCAGTTCCAACCCCTGCCACTGGCAGGGACACCTTCCACTGGAGCAGCTTGCTCCAAGCCCCTGTGTCCAATCTGGCCTTGAACACTGCCAGGGATGGGGCAGCCACGGCTTCTCTGGGCACCCTGTGCCAGCGCCTCAGCACCCTCATAGGGAAGAGCTTTTTCCTTATATCTTACCAAAATCTCCCTTGTTTAAGTTTTTGTGCATCAACTTTCCATCCTCCCCTAAGAAATACAACAGTGCTGGCAGCCATAGCGTGGTGCCTTGTTCTTTTTTTTTACAGGACTGATAGATAAATGGCACAAACGTGTTCTGGATGCTGCTCTATAGCCTTAAAAACACCCCGTTTGTCTGTTTTCCCCACTCTGCTCTGTTGTAATCGGTATGAGGATGGTTCCCACCTTTGTGCTGTGTGGTTTTGTAGGGCTGAGTTCTTGCAAGGCAGTAGCAGGGTTTGCATACCTGGGCGGCCAAGGACCCACAGTGCCCGCCCTCCCAATGCCATGACACAAGCTGTAAATGCCATTTTCCTTCCTCTAGACCTTACAAGGTTTTAAACCATGTGCACTTCAGTTTTAACTTCTTCATCTCAAATCCAAGCAGCTTTAACCAACACAAACGCTTGTGATGGGTGTAGATTCCTGCATTTCATCCAGGGTGAGCTTCCCCCCCTCTTTTCCTTTCTTTTCTTCATTTCTTCTTTCTTCTTTCTTTTCATCCCTTATTTTGCATTCTGCCGTGCTCGATGAGCGTTTAATCCCTGCCCTTCTGTCTGTTGAGATATTATGTTTTTTTAATAGCGCTTGTTTATGACTAAGGTCAAAGACAGTATTTCAGAACAAAAATTAGAGTTAGTTCATAATTGAGTACATATGTATGGTACTGTTTATTTTTATAGTTGGCTAATTTATTTTTAAACAGCTCGGTTGAGCCAACATGTTTATAGGTCTGTTTATCACATGTCTTGCCAGTCGGCGTGCTAAAAGACACATGCTTTTCAATAGCACAGATCCGAAGTGAAATTAGATAATACCGCCAGGTAGCAATTTAATTACATTAATTGAATGTTTAGGTTGAAATGTGGTGTTGCAGAGGCTATAATGGAATATATTTATAAGTGTCTGCGTATAAATCTTGGCATTTAGTATGTTATTTGAGCCTTGTGGTGAGGAAATGAAACTCCATCAAGTGTTTTAGAGGGAGAAATGGGGTACTTCATGAGTACTGATGGGTGTGTGTTTGCAGGCATAGAGTCATAGAATCGCAGAATGGTTTGGGTTGGAAGGGAACTCAAAGCTCATCCAGTTCCAACCCCCTGCCATGGGTTCCACACCTTCCACTAGAGCAGGTTGCTCCAAGCCCCTCTGTCCAACCTCACCTTGAACACTGCCAGGGATAGGGCATTCACTTCCTTGGGCAGCCTGTGCCAGCACCTCACCACCCTCACAGTAAAGAACTTCTTCCTTATGCCCAACCTAAATAAGCTTTAATCCATTATCCCTTTAAGTTTTAACCCATTACCCCTTGTCCTATCACTACAGTCCCTGATGAAGAGGACCCAGGCGCTTTAGGTCTAGCCACCATCCCTGCTATTGGCACAAGCCTCTGTGTGTGCTTCTTCCCATAGCAGGAGCTCATGGGGAGTTACCTGGTTGGGTGGCTACATGTCCTGATCCTGGTGCACTGGGGTCAGAACAACAACCCACACGAGTCCTGATGGTGAGATAAGGGGTAAGCCAGCGCGCTGCGGGAGGGCAGGGAGCCGTGCATTAGCCAACGTGGACAGAGTGTTTGCCTGGCTGAAACCGAGCCCTTTTGGTTGTTCCTGGAGTGAGTTCCCGGCTGCTGTACCGGATTGTACCCGCGGGTTCTGGCTGTGGGCTGCCTTCCCCAGCCAGGGAGCTGCAGAACAGCCTTCGGAAGCCAGCTCGGAGGAAGAGCAGAGCTGTGAATGAACCAACACTCTCCAGCCCGGATGGGGATTTAATCCTCAGCATAAACACTTTCAAACAGCGCATTGTCAGGAGAGGGAGAGGGAAAATTCCTCGGTTTTGACGGTGCCCAAGAATAGCAGGCTTGGGGAGGAAAAGGACGGGAGAAACTGCTCTGGCACCGGTGGGTTTTGCTTACACCGGCAGCTTCCGCACGCACCCATTTCCAAGGAAAATACTCAAATCCCGGCATTTCTAGCAGGAGTGGGGCTGGGCTCTTTGCAGCTCCCTCATAGGATCCAGAGAGCTGAGCGAGTGTGGTTTCAAAGGAACACAATAGCATAAATAAAAGGAGCAGGAGGTCATAGGTTGATTTTTATCAGGGCTCGGGATAGATAAGGCGTAGCCAGAAGGAAGTCGCAGCTTGTGCAACATTCTTGTGCCACGGTGGGCGATCTCCTTTTGGGTTCCTGCATGCTGGGAGGGATGGAGGAGGAAAAGGGGGATATGTAAGACCTGAACACCCAGGTGGTGGGAAGTGTTCGGAAATAAGCTGGTGGCAAGGAGGCCCCTGGTATTTCTCAGGCTCTTGTGTTGCAGACAAGGCAGGGAAAATGCATTGGGTTCAACACTGGAATGTTTCCATCTCTTCTGTACATGTACTTGTATGTGTGGGGACTCCATGCCTCTCCTCGTGCTTATCTGGGTTAGGATGGTAACTGAGTTGTGGAGTTTGCTGAGTTGGTTTTCTCCCCTAATACTCACCCCTAGACAAGGCATGGCTGAGGCAGGCGCCTGGGGGCAAGCAGGAGTAACTGTGCAGGTCCAGGTCACCATAGACCTTCACAAATCATAGAATGGTTTGGGTTGGAAGGGGCCATCTAGTCCAGTCCCCCAGCAATGAGCAGGGACGTTTCAACTAGATCAGAACCGCATCCATCCCCTGGCCTTGAATGTCTCCAGGGATGGTGCATCCACAACCCCTCTGGGCAGCCTGCCCTTCTCTGAATGACCCAAGGCTTCGGCAGAGGGCTGAGGAATAGCTGTGTTCTTTCACCCGGTCTTACCCAGTGCTTTCTCCAGCATGTAGCTTTTCTACTCAGGCTTTACTTGAACCCAGGTTTCATCCTGGGGCCTTTTGTACACCTGGGATTAGATCCCAGATGCTCTCCTTGGGAGCTCTACCCCATCCTCGCTGCGCTGTGGTGGCCTGAGCCAAATGTCCCCACCAGACTCGTCCATGAGTGCCTGCAGGACCTGTCACTGCTCTGGGCTCCTGTGCCTGCAGCAGGGCTTGGAGCATGTCTGGAACGCTGCGGGTGCAGCCTTCTGCTTGGTTTCCCTTGCAAAGCACCTGATAGAAGTGTGCACGGAAGCCAAACATAAGTGGGGCCAACTGGGGCATCTTCTCGAGATGAAAATGCTGATGTAGATACAGCCAGTGGTGCTCCTGTGATAATGCAAAGCACACAGATGAAAGGAAGATATTTTTCTGGTTGTGGAGGCTCTGTGAAGCTTCCTGATCCAGGCAGATTTCCATGCCTTTGTGAGAGGTTTTCATGAGTGTGGCTTCACTAATGGCTGGAATTGGGGTGAGATGTGAGTACAGACAGAGCCTGGAGGAGCAGTATCATAGAACTTGTTTAGGTTGGAAAAGAGCTTTAAGATCACTGGAGTCCAACCCTTAACCTAGCACTGCCAAGTCTACCACTAAACCATGTCCCTAAGTGCCACCATCTGCAGGTCTTTTAAATACCCATTGGGATAGTGACTCAGCCATTTCCTTGGGCAGTCTGTTCCAATGCCTGAGCACCCTCTGGGGAAGAAATTGTTCCTAATATCCAGTCTAAACCTACTCTGGTGCAGCCTGAGGCTGTTGCCTCTTGTCCTGTTCCCTGTTGCTTGGGAGAAGAAATGGACCCCCACTCTTCAGTCCCTTGAAGGTGATGCCATGGTCCCTGTTTGCACAAACCAGAGGAACTGGTAGGTAAAGAGGTGTGTGAGGAGTCATGGTCATGGCTGGCGTTTTTGGGAAGTCAGGCTTTATAGAAAACCCCCAAGATGGAAGAACCCAATAGCTCCAGTTTCTCAAATCTCTTAGATTAAAGGTGGGTTCCCTGTATGTCCTAATGGACCCAAGTGGTGGGACCCAGCCTCATGGGCCAGCTTCTGCTGAAGAAACACAGCACAAAGTGATTACTGGACACACTTTGGAGCACATACAGAAATACTTAACTGTTAGTAGCATTTGCTTTCATTTTCCTCTTGCTTTCCCCACCAAAGTGTGAAGAGCAGGTTCTTTGAGGGCTTGATTTGCATGTGAACGTGGGGTGGCCGTTTGTCCCCTCATTTGGTAACTTGTGACTAAACTGTCTTAAAAAGCTCTTGTCAGTGGGGTTTTCCCATCTCCTAACTGAAAATAAGTGACTGATTTCATTTTGGTCTTGCAAAGTTCACCTCTTGTGACCAACCAGGGAGAGCTTCTGCTGCAAAAAGAGAAAATAGTCCCAAACCAGAGGGTTTCAATGAAAGTCTCAACGCAAAACTGAAGCTGCAGCGGCCACCACCAGGTGATTACCATAATGCCGAGTGCTTATTGCTGGGCTCAAGGTTTCCAAACGCTTGGGAATGATTCCAGTTTGTTTGGGCTCGGGAACAAAACCTCTCTGAGATGCCGCAGCCAGGGTGGAAGGGATCCAGGGAGCGGCGGGAAGCAGTGCAGCACTGTCCCTGTGCTGAAGGCTTGTTTTAATGGCTAACACTCACAGAGCATCCCATAGTGTTGTGGTAGGATTGTTTGCAGGCTGAGTTCAAAAGGTTTATTTAAAAGTGATCAGTCATGGCCTAAAAGCTGCCTTGCTTATGTATTTTAGGAGACCGAGAGGTGGGACTGCTGTAATAAGGATGCTGAAGTGGTACATGCTTTAGGATCAGCTTGCAGTCTTTTTACATTGGAGGGCATCTTCCATCACCACTGATTCTGCTGGCAACCTTGCCAACAAAACCATCACTGTCAATAAAGTTGGTGCCATGGAGAATGGCTGTGTACACCCTTTTGGGGTTTGCAGAGGGTTATAGAATCACAGAATAGTTTGGGTTGGAAAGGACCTTAAGATCATCCAGTTCCAACCCCCCTGCCATGGGCAGGGACACCTCACACTAAACCATGTCACCCAAGGCTCTGTCCAACCTGGCCTTGAACACTGCCAGGGATGGAGCATTCACAACTTCTTTGGGCAGCCTGTTCCAGTGCCTCGCCACCCTCACAGTGAAGAACTTCTTCCTGATACCTAACCTGAACTTCCCCTGTTTCAGTTTGAACCCATCACCCCTTGTCGTGTCACTGCAGTCCCTGATGAAGAGTCCCTTGAAGAGTTATGCAGCCTAAGGCATGAGAGTTGAGCATGGGAACAGATAAACATGCTCTGCCAAACGCCTTCTGCTCTTTGTTTCCTCTGCAGCAGGATCTGTGTTTGCAAAGGTTCTTTTTTCCCTGGAGTGTGAGGGCAGTCCACTTAAAGGACTCATGGAGCTGTATTTTCTTTACAGTAATGAGGCAGCGTGATATACCAGTTGTGGGAAATCTGATAGACTTGGGAGACCCTAGGAGGGTAGAAAATTACTTAATTTACTTTGTGTGCAATAGTCTTAATTTTCAACTATTTGAACAACTGATTGCTGGGGCAATCATCAGATCTTCAGAGTTAAGATGTTTCCTGCTGGAGCGGAGCATTAGCTAAATCAGCGATGGCTGGGGACGGCAAAGAGGAGCGATTGCGCGCGTCCATCCGGAGGGTAAAGAAAGGATTAAAGTGAAATCCTTGAACCTGAGCTGCACTGGTTTTCATTTTCTGGGAAGGGTGAGGCAGGTGAAGCTCGTCTGGTCCAGTGGGTAATTACCCAGGTGGTGGAGCTGGGTCTGGTTTCCTTCTGAGTGGGTGAGAAGCTCTGTGCTCAGTGATTCCCCAGGTATTTGCTCATTGTGAGTAAAAGTGATAAAATCTAGTGGTGGAATTATGTTATGTCTCGGGTGCTTTCTTTCCAAGTTAGTAGTAATCCCATGTGTCTTCTACCTATTTCATGGAGGCTGAGGGATGGATTCTGCTGCCTTTTTTTCCATGAGCAGCTGGCTATAACCAATGGACCTTGAGTAAAGGGATTAGAAGCTAGTCCTTCATTGGGGTTGGGTGTTGCAGTCCTTGTGCTGTGGGTATGTCCTTCCTTGAATGAGTTTGCCTATTGATTTGGATGAGAGATGCCTATCATGGGGTGGTTTAGCTCACAGGGATGGAAATAGCAGCAGTGTGAGTGCAGAGTGAGGCACCGGCTTGCATGAGGAGGGGTGATGAGACCAGCTTTATTCATCAGGATGCAGCTTGTACTCGAGCAGAAACAGCAGAGGACTTTTCACAGTGAAAACTGTACATGCTGCTGAACAAAAGTAGTTGTAATTGTTTAGAAAGGAAAATGGGCATGAATATTAAGAGACCTTCCCCTCCCTTTTCTGAGCCAGCACAAAATGAAACATTCAGTGTGAAAGTATTTTCTTATTCAAGAAAAAAACCCCAAACTGGCCTATAAAATGCAATACGAATGTCTGAAGGCTGAGAGCTGAATGAGAATATTTAATTACAGTGGCAAAGCAGAAACATTTCCTTGCATTGATAATAATTAATTAATTCCTTGCTAAAATGTACATCCTGCTCATGTTCCGTTAGTGGGCTGGGAATCCGATCCCGCTTTTATTCTGCCGCCCAGCAAGTGGATGGAGACTGTATATAAACAGAGGGTTTGTGTGGATGGTTAACGTTGGGTTTTTGGTTAGCAGACGTCTGGAAATGGAGGCGAGGACTTGAAGCAGCTCAGCTGATTCAGGGGGACCCCGTATCTGCCTGCCACGGCAATGAGTGTCTGTACAAATATTTACACAGTCCCCATAGTCTTTCTGAATCGCATTATTCCAACACAAAAAGCTGTCACATTTCCAGCCTTCCCGAGCTCTACTTCTTATGGCTCGCATGCGTTTTGCCAGCGGACGTGAGCGAGCTCCTGCTTGTGTTTGGAGCTGGCTGGATCCCTGCCATCGCCCAGCCGGGAGCAGGGTAGGTGCTGAGCACCCAGCCCGAGCTGATAAGCTCTGCGGAGAGCCTGGCTATATTAGTTCAGGCTTAGCATTGAATTCATACAATCATGTGGCACAGGGCTGGCTCGGAGGGAGGTTGTGGGCTGAACAAGCTCAGGGCTACCTGCAAAGGGTGGTGGAGAGGGAACCTGCTGTGTTTGAGAGCCATGTTTTAATGCCACGCTGCAGATTTCCATCTTATGGTATGCTGGGTCTGACCTCAAGTCTGCAGTTGATATTGGAAGGGTTCCTATTGATGCCTGCAGCCCAGAGAGCCAAATGTATCCTGGGCTGCATCAAAAGGAGCGTGACCAGCAGGTCGAAGGAGGTGATCCTGCCCCTCTGCTCTGCTCTCGTGAGACCTCACCTGGAGTATTGTGTGCAGTTCTGGTGTCCTCAACATAAAAAGGACATGGAACTGTTGGAACAAGTCCAGAGGAGGCCATGAGGATGATCAGGGGACTGGAGCACCTCCCATATGAAGATAGGCTGAGAAAGTTGGGGCTGTTCAGCCTGGAGAACAGAAGGCTGCGTGGAGACCTCAGAGCAGCTTCCAGTGTCTGAAGAGGGCCTATAGGGATGCTGGGGAGGGACTCTTCATCAGGGACTGTAGTGATAGGACAAGGGGTAACGGGTTCAAACCTAAACAGGGGGAGTTCAGGTTAGATATAAGGCAGAAGCTCTTCCCTGTGAGGGTGCTGAGGCGCTGGCACAGGGTGCCCAGAGAAGCTGTGGCTGCCCCATCCCTGGCAGTGTTCAAGGCCAGGTTGGACACAGGGGCTTGGAGCAAGCTGCTCCAGTGGAAGGTGTCCCTGCCTGTGGCAGGGGTTGGAAGTGGATGAGCTTTAAGGTCCCTTCCAACCCAAACCCTTCTGTGATTCTATGACTGAGCAGGTGGGTGCAGAGCAGATGTAAATGGATGTGGACTAGGCATAGAAGAGAAGTCATCTTGTGCCTTTTCTGCAGAGTTAATCCAAATACCCCTGTAGGTAGGTAGCCTGGCATTGCCCCTGGGCGTGTTTTGATCATAGAATGATGATGGTGATTCTCACTGCATTTGTGGTTCTTAAAGCTTTCTTGGAGCCATGGGCTTATGGGGTCCTTGAAAATGGGCTTGCTGCCATGAGGCCAAAGGGATTATCCCAGGTAATAATAAAAGGGCCTATAAGGATGCTGGGCAGGGACTCTTCATTAGGGACTGTAGTGACAGGACAAGGGGTAATGGGTTAAAACTGAAACAGGGGAAGTTTAGATTGGATATAAGGAGGAAATCCTTTACTATAAGGGTGGTGAGGCACTGGAATGGGTTGCCCAGGGAGGTTGTGAATGCTCCATCCCTGGTGGTGTTCAAGGCCAGGTTGCAACAGAGCCTTGGGTGCCATGGTTTAGTGTGAGGTGTCCCTGCCCATGGCAGGGGGGTTGGAACTGGATGATCTTAAGGTACTTTCCAGCCCAAACCATTCTGTGATTCTGTGAATCCAGGGCTGTTGGTGTCCATCATCACAGCTCAGAATGCTACTGGTTTTTAAGGGTGAGTGTGTGTCTTCCAACAGCTGTGAGTGTATCTCCAGAGGTTTCAAAGGAGTGGGCTCTTTACTTCCAGTGCAGCATTTGTTTGTTTTTAGGGCATGTTTTTCCCCAGGGAAAGAGAAAGAATCCCACGATCAAAGAAACAAAGCAAACTGCTGTGGAATTTCTGCCTGACGGTATTTAAAGTGAAAAAACCCCAATCAAACAAACCAAACCATGGTGTGTGATTTATAAATGAGTCATGAGTGCCTCAGCCTGTCTTCATGGCTTCCTCTGGACTTGCTCCAGCAGTTCCATGTCCTTCTTATGTTGGGGACACCAGAACTGTATGCAGTACAGGAAAGAATTGAGTGAGTCAGGGAGGGAGAAGTTGCCTCCTGATGCTCCTGGTAAAGGAGTAAAGCCAGGTTTTCCATGGTGGCTGATGTAATTGGTGGGACTGCTGTGTTGGCCCTGCTCCTGTAGCATCCCTGCCCGCCTGACTGGCCAGTATCACTGGATGGACCATACAGGGTGCAGTAACGTGGTGAGCCAGATAACAAGGGCATTAACCCTGTTTTTCTGACTGTGTTCTAACAGGAATAGCCCCATTCCTGAAATTTCACCTGTACACCTTATGTCTGATCATCTCTTTTGGCCGTGAGATGCAGATTGCTGCTGTGCCTGGATACAGTGACGGGATGGGATTGCTCCCCTCGCTCTGAGCAGAGTTATTGCTGCTGTTGTGGGGCAGCTCTGTGCTCAGAGAGGCTTTTCTAGGGCAAGAATGTTTGAGGCTCGTTTTCTGTAAGTAGTGGGGTTGTGCTTCAGAGTGCCTGCTTGGCTCAGGAAGGCTGCATGTGTTTCCCTGGCAGCCTCTCTTTTAGCTTCCAGCAGGGATGTGCTCTGCAACTGTAGCATCCCAGCTTCAGAGGAGGCAGAAGGAAACAGTAAGTGCTGTGGGCAAGTGTAAGGTACCATTATTAATGTGACAAAACCAGGAAGAAACAGTCTGTGTAATGTATTGCTCAATGTGTAGTGTAGCTCCATGGACCAGAAGCATTTTGTTGGTGTCTTACAGGCAGCAGAGTGGGCAGGTTTTGAAGTGGTCCTCTGTCCCCTTTGTTATTTCCTCTAGTAGCAGTAGCTCTGTCTCTCTCTGGATGGGTGTAGTGGTAAGGGACATCCTCATCTTGAGTGCCAGACGTGGTGGCTGTAGGGACACACTGGTTTGTAGGGCTTTTATAAGCTCAGCTTTAGAGAAGATGGGAAAGTAGGCACACAACTGCTTAGAACTGATTAAAAACATGGATGTACAGCACAAGGCACATGCACATCACTGCGTGTGTAGCCCTGCGGCTGGTTACAGCCTGCACTGGTGTGGTCCTCATCACCCATGTGTCCTGCTGAAGTGAATGGAGATGCTGCAAGGTGACGGGTTCTACCTTTCAGTGTCCTCCAGGGCTGAGTCTCAGTGGTGGTGGGATCTCTGTAGAGCTCAGACAGCAGCAAAACAGGCAGGTCAACAGGGTCTGGTAGACAGTCCCTTGCTCCAAAAGCAATGGACTGGCGTTTAGCCCCATCACTGGGGCTGTAGCTGCGGCAGTCCATGAACAGTGCAAAATCCACATCCCAGTGTTGTGGTTTGACCCTGTGTACTCCTATCCTATACCTTATTACAGCACCTGCACAAGCACTTCTGTGGGGTAGAAATAAAAGGTGTATACACACACTTGCAAACATACAGCAGTTATTAAACACCGTGCACGGTCTCAGCACTGAAATGGTCAACGTGCTTTAGAAAACTGCCTTTAATTGCAGCAAAAGCTTTTCTTAGATGGTGATTAGTGTGTGCAGGAGGAAGGATTAGAGCTGCTTTGGCTGGTTGCTGTGTCTCTACCTGGTGTGATGTGCTCCTGTGGACAGCTCAGTGACGATTGATCTGGGACATGCCATTCAATGGCCAGGTATTATGGCTTGGTAAGGAGTTCTGATGTATCTATGCATTACAAGCATCTCCCAGCAATAACATGTGCTTGAGCAGACAGACAGGCAGGCAGTGGTATCCTACCCCTATAAAAGCCCATGGGGACCCTGCAGCAAACCCCGCCGGCCACAACCCCAGCTGCTGCCCAGTGCATTGCCTAAACAGGCAGATGTCAATGTTGCTCAACGTGGCGCGGACCCGCACGCCTGTTCATTAACGGATAAGATGGTCATGGCCTGTGCAACTCCTGTGGTTTCCAACCGTACTTATCGAGGGAGGGGGCTGCCTGCCCAGCCAGGGTGGTTCCTCTAATCGGTAGCTTCACATGCCAATGGCAGGCAGATGTGTAGGGAGCAAGGGCACGGCTTTTCCCTAACAGCTTATTGCTAGGCTCAGGGGAAGGAGTCATCTAAGGCAAGGCTGGGGAGTTTGGAAGGGATATTGTGCTCCAAAGGAGTTAATATTCCCCAAGGAAAGGTAGCCAGTGGGGCCTGTTGCTACCTTTTCCCTAGCTACAGCAACCCCAATGGTCATGAATTTTCACCATCCAATGTAGAAGGAATTGACTTACCCCAGTATTGCACAGAGCGATTAGGGTTGGAAGGGACCTCTGGAGATCATCTAGTCCAACCCCCTGCCAAGGCAGGGCCACCTAGTGCAGGTTGCAAGGGAATGTGTCCTTGGTGGGTTTGGAGTATCTCCACACCCCCCTGGGCAGCCTGTTCCAGTGCTCTGCCACCCTCATGGTTGAGGTGAAACTGCTTCTGTTTTAGTTTATTGTCATTGCTCCTTGTCCTGCCGCTGGGCACCACTGAAAAGAGCCTGGCCCCATCCTCCTGGCATCCACCTTTGAGATATTGATCTGTATTGATGAGATCGCCTCTCAGTTTGCTCTAGGCTAAGGCCCAGCTCCTACAATCTCTCCTCAAAGAGAGGTGCTTCAGACCTCTGATCATCCTTGTGGCCTCTGCTGGACCCTCTTCAGTAGTTCCTTCTCTTTCTTGTGCTGTATTTCCTATTAATAAGTTTAGCTCCACAAGCAGTTACCCAAGTCCTTTAGAGGCTTCTTCTATTGCTCACCCTCTATCCATGAGCTGCTGCGGGCAGCGTGCGAAATGATTGCGGGCTCGATTTAACAGCATCCCTCCTGCTTATCAGACTATATAATAACCATGTCTTTTAGGGGGGTGGGATCTTCTGGGGAGGGTGGGAGGCTGGGCAGTGAATGAGGAGGCCAGACACCATTGTCTGGTGAAGAATGTGAGTCCCCGGGGGCGAGCGTGCCTGGGCTCGCCTTCCAAATTGTCCCAGCATCCATCCCCCCTCCTTCGCGGGATTTCCTTCTCCAGCCGGGGTTTTGTTTCGGAACAAGGGTTGGTCAAACAAGCTTTTGTTTGCGGTCAGTTGCTTGGCACACATACACCACTTCTGGTTGGGGGGACAATGAGGAAGCTGTTTCGGGGGCAGCTGCGGTGGGACTGAAAGGGAATACTGATGGAGAAAAGGGCGCGGGGAGGAAATAGCCCGGTGGAAATTAATTGGGAGGATCTTAACGAAGTCTGGGTGCTGCAGCATGGTTGGGAGGGCGGTGGGGAGCCCTTCGGTCCTGCTGCCTTGGGCTGGTTTATGTTGCTTTCCCTTCCCCAGGGTACCCCACCTCTGACCAGTGAGAAAGATGGGCCCAGTATTTGTGACGATGCGCCTAAAAGGCTTTCTTTCAGGGAGAAGTAAATTATTTAGGGCAATAACAGAGTTTAAGAGGAATTGTATAAAGTGAGACTGACTTCTTTGTCAGCAAAAAAGGCAGCAAAACCTGCTCATAGATGACATTACCTAAATGACATTACATACGGATGTCCTTTCTTTCACATTTCCTGTAATCCTGTTATGGCATTGTCCCATTACCTCAAGCACTGTCATCTTTAAATGCTGTCAGATCTTAACTGGGTGGCCAAGGACACTGGGAGAGGATCGAGGTGAAGCTGATGGCAATTTCAGACCTGCCATATACACGACCCCCTCCCAGCCTGCCCTGTATAGGGTGTTCTCTGATAACGTGTTAACGTAGTGATGACTCAAGGACTTCTGCATCCTTTATGGAGCTGCTGCCCATCACCGTGGTGTCCAGCACCCTTTCTGGGGAGCACCGGTGGTTGAGTGCAGATGTGGGGTATAGGACATGCTGGAGGAGGCAGCTGTGCGCTCACTGGTGCTGGTTGGAAAGTGCTCCCATCCCTGAGAAACTGAGGACCCGGAGGTAAGCAGCTGGAAAACGCCCCTGTGGGACCACAGGCGATGTATCCGCTGCCCATACAGCCTTCAAGGCATTAACACCCATTTGCAAGGCACACCTTAAAATGCAGTTAAGTGCAACATTTGGGTGTTAATTGTTCTTAACATTATTGCTCTCTTACTGTATTTTTTGCTAAAAAAAAAAAGATGACTGAGGCCAATTTCTTTTCCTCCAGCCACAAATGTGGTGTCCAAAAGCACTACGAGACGTGGCAGCAAATGGGATTGTGACTTCTGCTGTTTACCTGCTGAAATATTTAACACTCTTAAGCCCAAGGAGTGGGAAGCGCTGGCGTCGGAGCAGTCGCCTGTTTAAACTGGCAGCCCCTCTCATCAGGTTATAATAGCGCTGATGATAATTGCCAGCTCCAAGGGCAGGAACTGTTGGTTCATTATCTCTGGGTGCAGTGCTGTGCTCTGAGGGGCTCTGGTCCCCCGTGGTGGCCACCAGACCTAGCTGCAGTGCAAGTAGCAGCAGCAAGGGACTGGCATGTGGCTCCTCAGTGAGTTGTCCTGGATGTGTGGGTGTAGAGGTGCTGCTGGTAGGTCACAGTGTACGCCACGTCCTTCTCTGCATCAGGATGTCCATCAGCATCTGTGGTGACTTTGCTAGTGTAGGCAGATGGATGATGGAGGTCCCAGCCCCCTTATCCAATGTGTTGTCAAAGAGGTAAAGAGTCAGAAAAGGAAAACTCATGGATAAAGAGCAGGACAGTGGCAACGACCTTCATTTGCCGCAACACAAGGGTCAGACATCAGCAAGGCTCAGAGTTTTTAGTCCCAGTGGTGCTAAAGGGCCTGGATCCCTAAATCTTCCTGCTGAAAAATAACAGTGAAACAGCCCATGGAGTAAAGGGGGTGTTTGTCCCCAGAAAGGATGTTGTGATATGACCATATAGACTACACAGATTATTCACCTAATCAGGTGAGGTTAGGGGTTTTTTATCACTATCTGTTACTGGTATCTCAGCGCTGGCAGTTACAACATTTAATTGCATTTTCCTGTAAGGAAATGCTTATCTTGCTAAAAGATGGGATTCTCTACAATCAGTTTTGTAGGCTTAAAATTGTTTCCATTTTATTCTTTACCATCAGTGCTATCTTAATCCATCCTCCGAGGCCAGTCCTCTGGTTTTATCCTCTGCTGATCCAAGGTCATAAACAGGCAGAAGTCTCCAGGCCAGGTCTTCCCAAATGGGTGCTGTCCTCCCCTGCCAGTGGCTCTGTCCTGTTCTCCTGCATAGGGCAAAAGTGACCAGCAAGATGTGCTGGAGCTGTGCCATCCCCCTTGTATCAGGTCTCAGTCCAGTGCTCCTAAACTGGCCACAGTTTATGCATCACTGCCCCATCTGGCCACTAAATTGATGCTTTTTTGGATGCTGGAGGAGAATTTTTCTCTGCTTTCTAAATGCTTTAATAAGTGAGGATTTGGGTGTAAAAGCATTAACTGCACTCAGTTCACTGTGGCTTTTTTTCAGTCATAGCTTGGCTTTTTATTTCCCCTATAGGCACAGGAACCATTTATAGCCGAGGTGGGCCGAGTTTGCAACTTATTAATCTCTCCCTTGCATGTGGGTTGAAAAGAGACACCATGCCTTTATCAAAAGCCAGGCTAGCACAAAAGCCTATGCAAAATCATCATCAAATCCTATTAGAGGTGGAAAATATCTCTTAGATCATCTCATTCATTTCCCTGCCAATGCTAGACTGTTCCTGAGAGTTAATTTTCTAGTGTCTGCTGCCGACTCCCTGTGTGACTGCAGGTCTGTCATCTTGCCTTTGGGTTGTCGCTGTAACTTCCACTCATTTCCATGCATTTCCAAACAAGCCTCGTTTTGTTCAGTGGTTGCTTTATGTTGATATTTGCCCTGTGTTATGTATTATCAGTGTTTTCTACTTGGAGAGCATCAGTGAACTCGGGAAAGGCATCCCCATGGGATGGGTGTGATGAGTGCTTGGGGAGTGATGTCACCCAAACAGGGGCTCCATCCCCTGCAGCCACCACTACCTGCTGCAGGTATTGGGGAAATGAGCATCTCAAGGGGAGGTTTCTCTCCCGGTGTTGTGGATGTGGGTTCAGTATGAGCAGATTGTCCTCTGTAAAGCATTCCTCTTCTCCCAACCTTTGCTGGCGCCGCCTCCGATGAATTCCCACCCTGAAGTCCTGGTCTGACTGCGACATCCACTCAGCAGGGGGGGGAAAAATCATAATAACTCAAAGCTGGAGCTATTTATAGCGTTGAGCAAATGCAGATTTCATCAGGGTTCGTTTTGGAGGAGGAAACGGCATCTAGGAGCGACTTGTAACTTCCCGTCGGCACTGGTGGCAGTGATTGAATTCCCCGGCACGGTCCGGGCAGCCTCGGGAACATCGGTCTGGCTACTGTCGCCCGGAAGGCATCAAAAGCAGGAGCTGTCGATGGCGACTTGCGTTTGCAGGGAATCTGAGGGCTTCCTAATTAACTGAGGATCTCCAAGCTGGAGCGAAGCTGCTCGACAAGCCCCCTCGTACGCCTCAAGTGCCAGGGCTCAGCTGATCGCCGCATCTAACAAGCGGCTGATTTTTTAACAGGAGCTCTGAGACTCAATCAGCTCCTAATGGCTCCGTTTCAAAACGTTTCAGTGCATTTTTCATCTCTTACACTGGAATTTATGCTCTTTGTTCCCTGCTCAAATATTCTGGCGCTCTTCCTTAATTTCAGGCTTCTGCCTTGCGATGGCTCCTCTGCCCTAACTAGGCAGCTCATCGCTTGCCTTTCCCCTGCACGCGGTCCTCTTGCCGCAGCCGCTCGCTCTGCTTTCTAATCAGCAAGTTTCAGAAATGCCCCTTTTCTCTCCCCCTGATGTGGATAGGCAGTGCTGCGGGGCCCGGAATTCCGTAATTAGAAGGAAACCCACGCTTAAACAGCGTAATAAGAGCTGAAAAGTGGTTTCGTTTCAGCTTTCAACCCCCTCCCTCTAAGATTGCGAATGCAGTTTGCAAATGCACCTGATCTTGACCTCCCCCCCCCCCCGTTGATTTTATGCAGTGCCGCAGATTCGGGCTGATTTACACCATGGTAAATGAGATCAAACCCTCATTTTGGATGCATTCACAGTGGAGTAAGAATATGCACATTTAAACCAAGGGCTTCGAGCTGCTGGGAAAACCACGGGGGGAATCTTTTCCATAATGAGACCCACGCGAGGCATCCTTGGGAAGGCAGCAGGATAAACTCCCGCCTAAGCAGTGCTTAGGAACAGATGAATTCCGTTCAGGAAGGTAGGGAGTTAATCAGCAACTCTTTCAGACTTCTCCATGTGTGTTTATGTTCAACGGCTTATCCATATCTTGGGCAATTATTCACGTGAAATAGAATATAAATCCCACCGCCTAATTTTTTCACCGGAAAAATTCCACAAGGTAATCAAATCCTGAAGTACATATTCTATTCCAGGGGTTTTATCAGTAAATCAAATTTTTATCATTTATCAGCAAAAGTTAGATTTAAGCATCTTCACTGTAATGTTTGAAAGATGAACATTTGTTTCAGCGGGTCCTGTGCCAATCAATAATCTTCCAGCTTGACTCAGCTATCAATTATTGCCGCAATTATTTGTCTAGTTGGATATTTAAAATGTCATCAGAAAGAGATGATTACATATTCCAGAAAGCAAGGCACTGTATAATCAGATGAACTGAATCCAGTTAAATGTAGTGTGGTACTAACCTGTCCTTCAAAGCTGAATTCTGCAGCGGCGACTGAAACAACAGCTTTCTGCATTATTGTAAGGAAGCAGATCTTAACCTTGGAACAGTGCGTGTTATTGGGGTCGGGTAATACTCGGCGAGAGGAGACCTTGCAAGCCTGGAAATTGAATCAGCCTTACTGACATAAAGGAGGGTTGTGTTTTTTTTTGAGGGGGGGGGGGGGCTGGTTTTGTTGGATTTCATCTGCAAATCTATAAATAAGAAAATCCACTTTTTCTCTGCCTTTCTGGGAATTTAAACTCCTGAGCTCAAAGCGCCAAGTTTTCATGTGCCCTTTTTGCATTGCTTGACTTGATGTATGTATGGTAAATACTCTCTGTGCCCCGGGAACGCAATAAAGCTGTAGCAATTCTTGCAAGTCTTAACAACCTCCAAACTCCAGATATTCAGAGTATTATATCATTTTCAACTTCAAGGATATCTCAGCGATGGAGAGGAGACGGAATAATCCAGAGGAGACTAGACAACTTTACGATACCTTTTGGTCCCATTTGCAAAGCAGGGAGAGGGAAAAATATATATTATTGATTCGACTAATACTTGCTTGTGCGAGTTATGGAACAAAACCTTGTAGGATCTGGTTCAGCACTTGCTGTGCTTGCAACTCCATGGTGACATTGAACTTGCTCAGGGACAGAATAAACCTTTGCCTTCATGGCAGATGATTTGCAAGCGGAGGTGTCATTTTGGGGGACCTATGGGTCCCCTGACCCACTTTGTCAGGATGGTTTGCTGCTGGCTAAATACCATTAATTTGAAAGGGAGAAGAAAGCAGGCCAAAGGGGAAGGCTGGGAAAGAGGAGAGTGAAGAGGATCCATTTGGGGAAGGAAAAGGTGGAATAAGGCTTTTAAGGAGAGTCCCTCTTCGTGTGTGTTCCCAAGCCCATCACTTGGCTGAGAGCTGGAGGGTTTTGGTCTCACTGGCACCCTGTCCAAGGCACTGGTGGGAGCCGGGGTGCTGTGGGATGGAGAAGGGACCTGGCAGTTGAGAAGGGCCAAGGATGGGCTGTCAAGGACCACCACATCTCTGCAAGGCCATGATTTGAATGCATGTGCTTTACAGAGCTGGGCACGTCAAATACAGATGCTAATGTGCAAAATGCAGCAAAATAAAGCAAAGCCATAGGTGATGAGGAGACTTGACGGCCCAGCAGTGCCAGGGCAGCCTCATGCCTGCTGGTGAGCCATGGTGGGAAGGTGCCAGCCCCTGATTTCTCACTAGGAGAAGGCTCACAGCCTTCTCAAAATGCCAATGTTGCTTCATTCTCTCCAGGCAAGCCCCATGCGGTAGAGCTGCCACATCCTCCCGAGAGGTCCTGCAGCGCTAATCAGGTCTGCAAACAGTAGTGGCTCTTCCCAGGAAAGCAGCGTCCTGGCATTGCATCTGAGAGTCTCTGTATGTAGGGAAACATTGCAGAGTAGTGTCCACAACACACACTCTGGCTTCAAGGCTGAGCAATGCCAGAGCTGGGATGCAAAGCAGATACAAATCCCATGGATGGCCTCTGCCAGGGCTCTGGGGTCTTGTGCCACGTCACACCCCACGCCAGCAGAGATGGCCTGAGATGTCATTAGAGCGTCTCCTTTCTTCCACTGCAAGAAGGTTTTTGAAGTGCACTCTGCCTTTTCTTAAGGTGCTCCCAGCCAGGAATAACAGTAGGAAAGGAAACACTTCCTCACATAGGTGTATGAGGGTGAATAAGGTAATTTGAAAGCTCTTTGTAGCTGTATAATTACAACACTGCATTTAAAAAGTGAATTCTTGCCTTGATTGTCCCCAGCAGCCACTGGGTGAATGTGTAATTATGGACTGTTAGAGCATTTGGACTATTACGGACTATGGTTTGCTGGGTAGTTAAGTTAGGCTTGAAAGGGCTTTGATGCTTTATTTGGGGCAGGGCTTCAATGAGGTGGGTTGCAGTCCAGGTGAACCTTCCAGCAGGGGACACCCAAGTAGATCCAGAGGAGGTGATTTAGGAGGTCTCATCCCAGCAATGTCACTCCTGTTGGAGTTCATTCATTTACATTCATCACTGTGTGTCTGGGATGTTGGCTACTTTGCTAATGATATTTTTAGAGGAACGAGATGGTATCAGTGAGGAGTTCCTCTTATGGGGCTGACAACAACACGTATTTCACCCTTTAGGTCCTGCTGCCAGTGTTGGAAGGTATTGAGCTACCACCCATGTGATGCTACGGTCTGCATCCCCTCTTATGTCCCATCACTGGGCATTGGGGTATAGTATAGGTGTGTATGATCAGGTCTTCTTTGCTTGAAGGGTTTCTTTCCTTCCAAGCTGAATTCCAATCACAGCGCTGATTTCCGACTGTAGTTTTCTTCTGTTCCTCACTAATCAAGACACGACAGATTTCCACCCCCCTGAAGTTTTAAAAAAGCACAGAATCAGTCGCAGCCTCATCCCTCACTTGCCAAGTTGGAGCTTGCAGCAAGTCTTCTTGGTGGCCAAATCATAATCGCCTTCCAAAATGGTGACAGACGTTGAGGTCGGGCTTGTACTCCTGATAGTGTTGGGGTGCTCCAGCAGGACCCCAGCATCCTGCACCTCCGTGCTGAGGTCCAGCAAACCATCCAGTTTGTTGCTCTGGGTAATGAGATAATCTTTTGGCGGGGGGAATTGGGTAGATGGGGTTGGTTCTGCATGAGTAAATACCCAAAATATGGTGAAGTTATCAACCAGACTGGTCATGGATGAAGTTGGCACTTCTGCAAGGGCCAGATGTGCGCCAGGGGAGCCCAGCTGTTGGGCTGTGGATGGAGTCTTTCCTGCTCCTGACTGCACCCCATGCCAAGGGATTCTGCATATTGCTCTTCTGCAGGAAGGAACTGGCCTCCCTGTTTCCATCCTTTCCCACTCACTCCTTCCTCAGTCCCAAAATTCTGCTGTTGTGTGGAATCGTAGACTTGTTTGGGTTGGAAGGGACCTTAATGCTCATCCAGTTCCAACCCCCTGCTACGGGCAGGGACACCTTCCACTAGATTGGGTTGTTTAAATAAATGAAAATTTGGCTTTGGGAGAGAAAAAGGTGAATCCCTGGAGTTCCTAATTCCAGTCTAAGTCTTTGAATGGCAAGGCAGTGCCAGTTGTGCCGCTGTTTTTATTATTGCTGTTGCTTGGGTTTCTTCTTGAAGTTTGGTTCATGGTGTGGCATTTTGGCCTGGTTCTTCTTTAAATGAGGGGCTTTTAAAGGGAAGTGTAATGAAAAACAGCATTATTGATACTTGGTTTAGGAAATATGCCAGTTTTATTAACATTATTTCAGGGAGTTTGAATTTGCTGGAAAAATAATTGTTTTCGGGGATATCAGTAAGTCTTATTGGTAAAAGTAGATAAGGAAAGGTGGTGAATGGGATGCTAAGGGTCCCACAAGGAAAAGCATCTTCTAGCGTTTAGACATTTTCACAACTTAGCCAGTCCCAGGACCCACCATTAGGCCTGTTCATAAACAGCAAGGACTTGATTTGCAGCATTTCGTTTTTCAGATGCACAACAGCAATGGTGCTTCTCACTTCACAAGCAATGCTGTGTCACTTCCTAGAGAGTTTTGGGGACATCTTCCTTGTTCAGTGTTTCTGAATCCGGTTCATCTAATGATAAAGAGAAAAGATTAGAGAGAAAGTACCTTGTTGTACAGAAATGCAGCTACTGCTGTTATTTATTAGTATTGCAATAATTATGACAACAGCAGCGACAGTGCTGATGCTAACAGTGCTAACAGCTACTTACAAACGGTTAATGATGGACCAGGTTAACAACGTACGTGCCTTTTGCAATCTGGAGAATCAGGAGGAAGAATTAGTGCAAGAAGGAGAAAATATGTTTGGACAGTTACAGTTTCCTGTCTAAACTGATGCTGCCGATTACCAGGAAAAGGTGAGTCACGACAGAGCAGCTATTTCTTACCAAGGGAGAAGTGGGCTGCTGCAGGCGTGGAGTGGACCCACTTATCTCCTGGCCTTGTGATGCTTCCTGTGTCCCAACTGTTTTAGTTCTCTGGTTTTCAGTTGAGAGGAATATCAAACAGTACAGATTTCCAAAAGAGAGAGGAAGGGAAAAAGGAGAGATATTTGACAAGCCAGATGGAGAAGAACTGAATCAAGTACAAGTGGTAACAATTAACTCAATTTTTTCTTCCCCCCCCCCAATACCATATCAACTCCAAATTTATCAGTCCAAAAACCAAGCAGTTGATATTAAAGCTGAGCAAAGAAGTTCTGCATTTGGCTCAGGGTGTTCTTCTGATAATTGTTTGGTGGTGAGCAGAAGAGGGGGGGGATGCTTACTGCAGGTTGCTGTTTGAGTCTCTCTTAACTTCTGTTCTTTGCTGTTTGATAGCAGAAGGTGTGAATGTTCCCTGTAGGTGCAGGTAGCCCAGTAAAGACACCTTGGCTTTGCTTACACATTTGGGAATTTTGGGAAGGTGGAGAAAGCAGGAGCTAAGCCGCCAAGGCTGGTGGTGCTGGTTTGTGGAGGGATGCTGGTGAGAACAAGGGCTGGACCACTAGGGCAGTGAGGGCCGCATCCTGGTCTGCTTGGAGATTTCTCTGGCACAGGGATTTCTCTGAGGGAGTATATCTGCAGCTGTGAACAAAATCCTTGGAAATTCCATTGGCACGGAGGCAGTCAGTGTTTACGCTGCCGTTTTGTTTGGGAAAACACTGGGAAAACTGGGGTGTCTCTAATAGTGAGTTTGTATGCAGACTGTATGATGCCCTGTGGTACAATACTCATTACAATAACATCTTACTCCATAAGCTGGTGGTCCTTCCCAAACGACATCTTGCTGCCTGTTTCGGACAGGGGCACTGAGAGGATGCTGCATGTGGTGTTTCAAGCATTATTCTTCTATCAAGCACTGGTGTGTCCGGCGAGCAGCTTTCCTGTATCCAGCCCTGACTTTTGAGAAACGAAGGGAGCTCTTCCAAAGCACATTGGCACCCGCATGCAGATTATTCCATTACTCACTTGGCAGTGCCTGAACTTGCATGCCTAGCTCCAGAAATCCTTTTGTGATTCTTTCACTTTCCCCCTCCCAGCAGTGGCATCTAGCTGACAGCTTCTCCTCCCAGCTGGTCTCCTCCCCAGCATCTTGTCTGGCTTTGCTGCTGGTGGCTGTGGACACGGCTGTGGGTCTTGCTCAGAGCCAGCTATATCGTGCCTGGAGATGCTGGCTTGCATCGACTCGGACTTTTAGCATGCTGGGTGTATCTGTGAGCACAGTAAAGAAGAGCCAGGGTTTATTTAAATATCAGAAAAGCCCCTTAATGCTGAGAGCAGCCATCTCTTCGTATTTTACTGACTAATTGTGCCAACTGCCCTTAAAGGGACTCAAATGCCAATATCCGCCCCACTCATTTGTTAACATTTTTCAGATCAGAAGCTAAATCTGTCACTTGTGTGTCACTGGTTAAATCACTTCTTTTTGGGGCATGAGAGCTGTTCTGCTGCTTTTATTTTTTAGGCAGGAGCCAATGACTTCAGCGGCACTAAACATTCATGTCGTGGTGAAATGCTGTGCCCTGTCATTAGTCCTGTGCTGGCTGGGGTGTAGGAAAGGAATAAATACGTAATGGTGGGTGAGGCTTCACTGCATGAGACTGGTCAGGTTTCATATTGGCCCCATGTTTGTATTTGGTACATGGTATCCCAATGTAGTTCTCCTATAGGGGTGATTTCCCAAATATGAAGCAAATGAGCAGTAAAATTGACTGGGAGGAAAAACGTAGACACAAAACGTGAATGGTAATTGGAAGCTATTTGTAAAGAGATGATGAGCTGTCCAGGAAGGAGAGGGCAACTCTGGCCCAAGTCCAAAACCTACTTCACCCTCTCCAGTGGTGAGATGAGAACAGCAATTAGATATTAAAAAAATCAATAGATGACAATTAAAAAATGGAAAAGGGATAGCAATCAATGGCAGTGAGAAATCATCGTGGGTAGAGAACTGGCCAGGAGAGGCTAAGGAAAACTCATGCCCAGCACTGATGGGGAGAAGAGGAGAGCTTCTCAGGGTCCTGAAGGAAAGAGAAACCCTTGAAGTGACACATGGAAGAAGCAATAAGGTAGAAGTCTGCAATGAATATTTCTGCTTGTAGACGTGGAAAGCAGCAGTGTTATGTTTTTGTATCGTAGGTGGCTGATGAAGCTTTTTCTAGCTTATGATGATCTTAAAGTTCTTTTCCGACCTAGCTGATTCTGTGATTAGTTGCCAAGGATGATATTATACAAGGTGCAATGGAAATAAATATTTTTAAATGGAAAAGCCCCCAAAATCCCTAAAGAATTGGTATGTGAATGCTGGTTTTTAGTAAAGCTTATGGACTGGGAAAATGCTGTCAAGAGCTCATCGGGGTAAGCGGGGGAGAGTTGGCAACACTTTGCTTATCTCTACTGGGAAGAATAATTGAAGAGCCTATATAAGATGGAATTGATAAAGAATTAAAGGATAGAAATATAATTCATGCCACTCAACTTAGATTTATGGAATATAGATCTTGTCAAATAAACCTGATTTCATTCTTCCAGATGACAACTTTGGTTGATAAATGTAGATGAAATAGACTGTGCAAGGCGTTGGACGCAGCGCTGTGTGACATTGTGTGTAGGAAGACCGAGCACTGGGCGGTATCGCTAGGATGGGTGATTGAGAGATGGTTAAGAGCATGGTTGGGTACAGCCTGCTCTGGTCCTTGGATAGAAGAATGGAATAGCTTACAGAGCTGAGGTGCGGTACCCCAGAAGGCAGCAGCTCAGATGGAGGTGATGGAGGCTTCAAGGAAAACCAACCCCTTCCCAGTATGATGCTGGGGTGAGAAAGGTTTGAGTAGTGGAGGAGGATGGAGGGGTGGTTTTGGGTTGTAAAGATGACTATATTTAGAAGTGTGCCTTGATTTCTGGGTGCACAAATATTCTTGGTGTGCAGAGGGAAGGCCACATTGTGTGCCAGAGGGCTTTTCAGTGTTATCAACCCCAAAAAACCCTCAATAGAAAAGGAGAATGGGTAGAGGTTGGAGCCAGAGGAATTCAGGTGGACCCCCCCAGTACCTGTCTTGAGTGTGGTTAGCTGTGAGGGTGAACTGTAGGTCAAGCAGTGGATCCTGTCCTTGTCTTCTGAGCTGGTTTGAATGTTTTTTGCTGGAATTTCATGCATTGCCCTAAAGACAATTTGCAGGCTGGAGGAGGTTATGCTTTACCCAAAGATACCTTTTTGGCCATGGCTTAGGACAACTGAGAAGCTTGTATTGCAGGAAAGGTTAGAGAATGAGAGCTGGTGATCCCTTTTGACCTTAAATTCCTTGATGCAAAGCAGTTGAGGATGTGAGCTCCAGCCCCACTGCTGGTGGCCAAGGAGGGCTGGTTCAGCATTCCTGCTGTCCTCTTGGAAATCAGCTGGAAGTCCCGATGGCATCTCAGTGCTGCTTTGGATAACACATCCCATCATGTTGCCCCAGTGGACAATGAGGTACAGAGCCCCATGGGACCTTCTCCAGCTCTGTCCTTGGCCACCACCACCTACTACATCTCCCTCTTGTGCTTGTGGTCTTGCACAGATGCTTTAGCTGGGAAATGCGTATGGATGTAAAGACCCATAGCTTGGAGACATCAGTGCATCCACAGCCTTCAGGTCCTATGATCCTGCCTGGCTTTTGGGGGGACCCAAACTCTCACCATAAACCATATTGGTGGGATGGGAGGAAGGAAAAGGCGAGTTCCCCTCCAAAACCAGGGGTTGCTGCAGCGGCCTGAGGACCTGTCTCATTGCTGGCGGGCAACGCATGGATTAGTGCCATAATTCTTGCAGTTTGGCAAGGCTGCATCAGACTGGAACGTATCTCTAGGTGGTGATATGGTCAGTCAATAGCCTTCATAATTAATCAAGCACTAATAGACAAATTAGAAATCGTGTCTCTTCAAAGCAGGAGGTGGAGGCAAATGGCTGCTGGATTTTAACTGTTTCGCTGCTTTGATTTTATTGCCTGGTTTCACGTTGCTCCCTTGGAGATGTTGGGTTGTTTATAGGGGAAGTTTTATACATAAACATGATTTCGAATTTAAATTATTCTCTTGATTACCAAACGCGGACGGTGAATTGAAAACTTGTTTTTCAGGCAAGCACGTGAAGAATAATATTACATTTTACACTCCACTAAATCAATGTAGCCCTAATTTTGCCATGCAGGAAATCAATTCCAGTCTTTGTAACAGTCGAAGATGTTATGAACAAAGTAATTTTGCAAATTATGGCGAGTAACACATTTATTGATGACTGTAGTTTAGGAATTTAGAATTTGTGAGTGCTGTAATATAATAAGGCCGTACTGGCAGGAGCTGAGTGAAATACAGATTATACGGTGAAACTGTAATGCATCATTTGCTATTAGTGGACTGGTAATAATTACCAGTTTCAAAGCAGCTTTTTCCATGTAATCTTTAGTCTCAGTCGTAACAGCCCTTCTCATTGACATTATGATTACACGAGCTGCCCTTATGATCTAGAATATCTAGTTGATGGGAATACTAAAATGTGGTAGCGAACGCTTGATGTTGTATCCTCATTAGAAGATAAAATGCTATTTTCTCTGACCTGATCTATAAGGTAGAGAGGGGAGGCAGCGTTACATTGTTAGCTCCCACCGTGGTGTTAAAAACTTCCACTTCATTATGGTGAAGCAAGGTGAAATTTCCCCATTGAAGATTTTTCTTTTTCCCCCAAGCTCACAAATGAGCATAGGAATGTGAAAGTCCAATTGAATTTCCCTCTCATTTCAGCAGATTTAAGTATTTATCTGCACTCACACGCCTGGCACATCCTAAACACCGCAGTGCATTTTATTCCGGCGCTGCTTTCAGGATGAAACGTTAAATATTATTCCAAGGGCTTTTCAAGTGATTAAAGTGTTAAATGCCTGCTGTAGATGATTGAGTCTCTTTTTTCTCTCCTGATTCAGCTTCTCAGGCCAGACGCAGAGTAACCACAGGGCTGGGAGGCAGGGAGGAAAGCTGTGACGGGGCCTCTTGTATCCCCACATCATTGCTCAGCTCGCTAGAGAATGAAAATGCCCATAGGAAGCTTTTCTTCCTCTCCTCCCAAGTGAGATGGGAAACAAGATGAGCGCAGATAAAGCAATGTTTTCTTTCCAGATCTTCACATTTGGCTTTTTCTTTTCCTTTCCTTCATATTAGGCAAATAGGGAAAACCTAACAGTGGCAGCTCTTAGTGCCAGCACATAAAGAGGTTTACCCAGGAGTGGTGCCTATGGAGCCACGTACTCGTAATGTAACTGTTGGGTCAGGGCGGGAGTATGTGGTGCAGGCAATTATCACCCCAAGCACTGATGCTCTTTGAGGTCTTCTGGTTTATTCCTCAACAGACCTCAAGATCCATGTTTGTTTTTCCAAATATCATTGGAGAGCAGTTCTACATGAACTGCTGGGCAGGCCTGGGAACAAATTTCCATCCTCATAGCTCCAGTTTACCAGCATTTAGGAGAACATCCATAGGGGGGTGGAAGTGAATTATTTACCAAATCACAGTCATCGATAAAAGCACTCTCACCTTTGCCATTTCTCACACGACCCCTTCCTTGTGGGCAGCGCTCAAAAACTTACTCACCCTCCTTGTTTTGCCGTATATTAGAAGGGGCTGCTTTCTGCTGTCATTATTAGCCATCTTTTTGTTTAGTTATTTATTAGTTGGTTGCTCTTTTATAATGTCCATGTTATCTCCAAAAATAAATTATCATGAAATAGAGTTAGCTCGCTACTTGCCAAAGTGGCATTTACCATCCTCAGCTTCTTTTCAGTGCGAGAGAAATAATGTGGCTCCGGCAGGGCGCTCGGCCAGGCCTCCTGGCCACCCTCCAGCTCTTTCCCTGGCAGAGCTGCTGCTCTCTCTGCCTTCCCCTTTCCCCAGCCCATGCTATGTTTTGATTTAACTTTTTCCCCTTTTTTTCTCTTCATTTGACCCAGAGTTGAATCTCTTCTAAAGAGCAGGAGATAGTGTCCAGTTTTGTACTTATCGTTAGTCTCATAAGCAGGAGGCTGATGCGGTGATGCCCAGCTTGCCAGCAGTTGGGATGCTTTGCGTTGCTGCTTTGAACTGATGTGCGTGGTTTTCTGGAGTGCTTTTTAGAAGATTTATATTTATTTATCTGTCTTATTTATTTCAGTTTAAATATTAGCAGCCTCTGGCATCCATTGACGTTGTCGTCTCGTATTATTTATATCTTGTTTTGCTGGAGTTACCCTCTGGGGTTCAGTTCTGAACCCAGGGCTGGGGACAGTGGGAAGGGGTGGGGTGGGTTTTGTACCTCCCCATCACACCCCTCCTGTCCCCCTGTCCCCTTCCTGTGCCTAAGCTGGGATGTCCCTTCCCCAGCTCCCAGTTGAGCATCCCAAAGGAGAGCAGCTTAGGCAGGGAGACGGCTCTCATCTGCCGGTGCATGGCCGAAGATTGACGCTGCTTGTTGTGTTATTTTGCAGGTAAAGACGAGCCCAGCAGCTACACGTGTACGACTTGTAAACAGCCTTTCAACAGCGCCTGGTTCCTCTTGCAGCACGCACAGAACACGCACGGCTTACGGATCTACCTAGAAAGCGAGCACGGCAGCCCCCTGACGCCACGGGTTGGTATCCCAACAGGACTAGGTGCAGAGTGCCCTTCCCAGCCACCTCTCCACGGGATTCACATTGCAGACAATAACCCTTTTAACCTGCTCAGAATACCCGGCTCGGTCTCGAGGGAGGCGTCGGGGCTGGGAGAAGGGCGCTTCCCACCCACACCGCCCCTCTTTAGCCCTCCCCCGAGGCACCATTTGGATCCGCATCGCATTGAGCGCCTGGGTGCGGAAGAAATGGCTCTGGCCACCCATCACCCTAGTGCCTTTGACAGGGTGCTGCGACTGAACCCCATGGCGATGGAGCCCCCCGCTATGGATTTCTCCCGGAGGCTGCGGGAGCTGGCCGGCAACACCTCCAGCCCACCCTTGTCCCCGAGCCGGCCCAGCCCTATGCAAAGGTTGCTGCAGCCCTTCCAGCCCGGCAGCAAGCCCCCGTTCCTGGCCACGCCGCCCCTTCCTCCTCTGCAGTCTGCTCCTCCTCCTTCCCAGCCGCCCATGAAGTCCAAGTCCTGCGAGTTCTGCGGGAAGACCTTCAAGTTTCAGAGCAACCTGGTGGTCCACCGCCGGAGCCACACCGGGGAGAAGCCCTACAAGTGCAACCTCTGCGACCATGCCTGCACGCAGGCCAGCAAGCTGAAGCGCCACATGAAGACCCACATGCACAAGTCATCCCCTATGACGGTGAAGTCGGACGATGGGCTCTCCACCGCCAGCTCCCCTGAGCCGGGCACCAGCGACCTGGTGGGCAGCGCCAGCAGCGCCCTCAAGTCTGTGGTAGCCAAGTTCAAGAGCGAGAACGACCCCAACATGATCCCTGAGAATGGGGATGAGGAAGAGGAGGAAGAGGAGGAGGAGGAGGAAGAGGAAGAGGAGGAAGAGGAGGAGGACTTGAACGAGAGCGACCGGCCGGACTACGGCTTTGGGATGAGCTTGGAGGCAGCCCGCCACCATGAGAACAACTCTCGGGCCGGCGAGGAGGGTCGGTCGATGCCGGACGTCATGCAGGGCATGGTCTTGAGCTCCATGCAGCACTTCAGCGAGGCCTTCCACCAGGTCCTGGGGGAGAAACACAAGCGGGGCCACCTCCCCGAGCCCGAGGTGCACAGGGACACTTGCGACGAAGACTCGGTGGCCGGCGAGTCCGACCGCATCGACGAAGGGGCAGTGAACGGCCGGGGCTGCTCCCCGGGGGAATCCGCCTCGGGAGGCTTGTCCAAAAAGCTGCTGCTGGGTAGCCCCAGCTCCTTGAGCCCCTTCTCCAAACGCATCAAGCTGGAGAAGGAGTTCGACCTGCCGGCCGCTGCCATGCCCAACACCGAGAACGTTTATTCCCAATGGCTGGCAGGCTACGCTGCATCCCGGCAGCTGAAAGACCCCTTCCTCAGCTTCGGCGACTCCCGACAATCGCCCTTCGCCTCCTCCTCCGAGCATTCCTCGGAGAACGGCAGCCTGCGCTTCTCCACGCCGCCGGGCGAGCTGGACGGAGGGATCTCAGGCCGCAGCGGCACGGGAAGCGGAGGGAGCACCCCCCATATTAGTGGCCCGGGCCCTGGGAGGCCCAGCTCAAAAGAGGGCAGACGCAGCGACACTTGTGAGTACTGTGGGAAGGTCTTCAAGAACTGTAGTAATCTCACCGTCCACAGACGGAGCCACACGGGCGAGAGGCCGTATAAGTGTGAGCTTTGCAACTACGCCTGCGCCCAGAGTAGCAAGCTCACCCGGCACATGAAAACACACGGGCAGGTGGGAAAGGACGTTTACAAATGCGAGATTTGTAAGATGCCTTTTAGCGTGTACAGTACCCTGGAGAAACACATGAAAAAATGGCACAGTGATCGAGTCTTGAATAACGAGATAAAAACTGAATAGAGGTATATTCGTTACCCCCCCCCCCCCCCATTCACCCCCATCCCTTCCCCGCATCCCCGTAGAGGTTTTTCTAGTCCCTTGTGATGGAAATCATGGAAAGCTAAGGATATTTGGAAAGTGCTTGTCACCAGCACACCCTGTTTATTTTCTTTTTGTTCTCACCGTTTGAATGCATGATCTGTATCGGGGCAATACTATTGCATTTGACGCAAACTTTGAGCCTTTCTCTTGTGCAATAATTTACATGTTGTGTATGTTGGGGTTGTTTTTATTTTCTTATTTTTGGTTTGGTTTGTTTTGGGTTTTTGGTATTTTTTTTTTGGTTTTGGTTTGTTTCTTCTTTTTTCTTCTTCTTCTTTTCATTTTTTTTTTTTTTTGGATTAGACAGCATGTATGGTATGTTATGGCTGTTTTTAAATTGTCCCTGATTAGTTGCTGAGCAAACACGTCGCTGTTTCCAGTTCCGTTCGGGAAAAGAAAGAAAGAAAGAAAGAAAGAGAAAAAAAAAAAAAAGAGGAAAAAAGGAAAAAAAAAAAGCAAAACAAAACCAAACCCAAGAGCAAACAAAACCGACCATGCTGCATACATCCTGTAATACATATCATGTACAGTTTTGTTTTGTGACGTGCGAAGGAAAACACGCTTTGGGTAACCCTCTACGGACAGGAGCGATAGCACCGAAGAAGCGTTGAGTTAGCTAGATTTGCTGTCTTAAAAAAGGAATAAGCCCACCGATTGGAGTGTACCCATTAGACAAAAGGAAAAAGGCCTTGAATTGGAAAGTAACCGACTGCCATCAGTCAGAAAGAGGTAGATTTCTGTTAGTGTTTGGTTTTAAAACACGCATAATACACACACACACACATACAAATAATGTGAGTGCCTTGGATCTGTCGCGGCCGATGCCGATGGCTCCTCTCTACTCGTCCTCCACGCGTAGCTCGTCTCCCACCGAGCGTGCGAGCCCCGTCTCGTGGCTCTTACAACGCCAGCTACCTAAGAACGAAGAGGAAAGAGAAAACTTTAAGGAAGAGAAAGAAATGACCCGCTCAGTCCTAGTTAATCATCATTCTCCCCCCGCCTTTTATTATTATTATTATAATAATTATTATTTTTTAAAGCAGAACTGATCGTACCAGTCTAAAATCCCTCTTCGCTCCTGGAGAGAGCTTAAAACAAGATACAGGACCTTTCCTCCCCCCAACCCCAAACTTTTGTCTTCCCCTCCCCATCAATGATTAAATAGAATGTGAAACGCGCAGAGGCCCTTCAATGCCATTAAATACACAAGTAAGGAAATCCGTTTGATGAAGATATTTACTTTTAATAATATCTTTTATTGATTCTGGCACCAAAAGCAAATAAATCCGGAGCCACTTGGTTGTCAAAGCTGACAATCAAATTATAAACTTTTAAGACCTCGTGTGTACCGTATAGAGAATAAAAATAAGACTGGCAATAATATTTTACCGAGTGTAACGGATAGAGGAGCAAAAAGAAGTAAAATAAAATATTGTGATTTATTAGCACAATGTGGTACTGTTTGCCATTTAAAACTAGAACAGGTTATAAGCTAATACCGACACAGTGATGATTAACTATGAACTCTTTAAGACTTGCCTTTAATGTGATGCTCGGAAGAAGTAATGGAGAATTTAAAACAAAGAGAAATAATAAGCAAAAGAGTAGCAGTATCTGTCTGTGCTCCCTAAAAGTTGTCCTTTTTCTTTCTCCCCTCCCTCCCATATTCTGTGTGCTATTTGTGTTGATGTGGAAAAGGATTCCTTGTTTTATTCTTAAGCTAGCGCCCGCCCCGGTTGGTGTTCAAATAGCACTTGACTCTGCCTGTGATGTCTGTATCTTTTCTTTAATCGAAGGTACAGAGGTTGAGTATAAAATTAAGACTGCTCAGATAGGACAATTAAGTGCACTGTACAATTTTCCCAGTTTACAGGTCTATACTTTAAGGGAAAAGTTGCAAGAATGCTGAAAAAAAAAAGACCCCACAAAAAAAAAAACAGTAAAAAAATCGAATATGATCTCATTGATGAGCATAAAAGAAAAGAAAACCCATAAAAAACACAAAACTTTGCCAGCCATTTACTTGACTAATGAGCTTATCTTCTCGGACGCGACATTACAGCGCTGTGAATGGAAACAGACTCTACACTCCCATAAAATGAATGATTGCTTTGGCTCCTACAGTGCAAGGATTTTTATTTTTTTTTTGTACAAAAA
Source organism: Neopsephotus bourkii (assembly GCF_033783945.1). NCBI lineage: Eukaryota > Metazoa > Chordata > Aves > Psittaciformes > Psittacidae > Neopsephotus > Neopsephotus bourkii. The sequence continues at coordinate 4,389,427 of NW_026901735.1, forward strand.
AAAAAAGAAATGAAAAAAAACCCCACAAAAAACTTTTTTAAAATATAAATGTTAAGAAAATTTTTTTAAGGAGAAAAAGGAAAAAAAAAAATCACAACACTTCATTATGTTTAGGGGGAAACTGTATTTTAGGGTTCATCGTCTTGGTGGTGTACAAGACTTGTTCTTCATTTTGGTAGTGGAAATTCTATGCCTTGGATATACACAGCTCTTCAGGTTGTATAAAGAAAAACATGCATTGGGGAAAGGTTTAAGATTATATAGTACTTAAATATAGGAAAATGCACACTCATGTTGATTCCTATGCTAAAAACACATTTATGGTCTCTTTTTTCTGTATTTCTAGAATGGTATTTGAATTAAATGTTCATCTAGTGTAGGCACTATAGTATTTATATTGAAGCTTGTATTTTTAACTGTTGCTTGTTCTCTTAAAAGGTATCGATGTACCTTTTTTGGTAGTGGAAAAAAAACAAAAAACCACAGGCTGCCACAGTATATTTTTTTAATTTGGCAGGATAATATAGTGCAAATTATTTGTATGTTTCAAAAAAAAAAAGACAAAAAAAAAAAGACAAAAAGACAAAAAAAAAGAAGAAAAGTGTGACATTGTACAGATCCGAGGCCATATGATGGCTCTTTGGGGGAATGCTGTGGAGATGTCACGCTGCTGGCCGTCACAGAGGGGTGTACATATCTTTTTTGCGTTCTTTTTTCCTGCTGCCATACTGTATGCAGTACTGCAAGCTAATAACGTTGGTTTGTTCTGTAGTGTGCTTTATGTCCCTTTCCTTCTATCACCCGACATTCCAGCATCTTAACTTCATATGCAGTAAAAAGAAAGAAAGAAAGAAAAAAAAAGCTTAAAAAAAGAATAAAAAAAAAGATTAAAAAAGAAAAAAAAAAAGAAAAGAAAAAAAAAAAAGGAGAAAAAACCGTTTTGCAGTTTTTTTCATTGCCAAAAACTAAATGGTGCTTTATATTTAGATTGGAAAGAATTTCATATGCAAAGCATATTAAAGAGAAAGCCCGCTTGAGTCAATACTTTTTTGTAAATGGCAATGCAGAATATTTTGTTATTGGCCTTTTCTATTCCTGTAATGAAAGCTGTTTGTCGTAACTTGAAATTTTATCTTTTACTATGGGAGTCACTATTTATTATTGCTTACGTGCTCTGTTCAAAACAGAGGCACTTAATTTGATCTTTTATTTTTCTTTGGGGGTTATCTTTTTTTTGGAGGGGGGGGATTTGGTTATTTTGGGGTTTTTTGTTGTTTTTTTTCTTTTTTTTTTTATTTTTTATTATTTGGATGACCAAAGGTCATTACAACCTGGCTTTTTATTGTATTTGTTTCTGGTCTTTGTTAAGTTCTATTGGAAAAACCACTGTCTGTGTTTTTTTGGCAGTTGTCTGCATTATCCTGTTCATACACCCATTTTGTCCCTTTATTGAAAAAATAAAAAAAAAACCTTAAAGTACACAGTTGTCAGCTTCTGGTGTCCTCATTTGACACACGCTGTAGGTGGCTCCCAGCGGCAGGCTCTAGGAGAAGGTCCCCGGGCAGGGGTGTTTTGGGGTGCGCGCTCTGAGCCCCGAGGAGCGCCCGCTGCCCAGCTTGCCCTTAGATAAACCCCCTTTGTGCTGAGGAAGAGGATTTTTGGGCTATAACAAGTTAGTTTTCAGTGGGAAGCGTTCGCAGTCTGGACATGTAGTTTTGGGGGGGGTTTTGCCTCCCTTAGTTGAGGGCTAAGTTGTGACCCCCCACCCGATAACTGGTGGCATCTTTGGCTTCTGCAGCAGGGATTTCCCTCCCCGCTTTGGCAGAAGAGGCGAGCACAAAGTAGCCCTATGTCCCCAACCCCCGGGACTCCCCCATCCCCAAACCTAAAGGTTTTGGGGCTGTGGGGTGAAATCAGCACTGGCACACATGGGTGCATGGGCAGGAGCTGATTTCTCTCGGGGCGGGGGATACACACCGCAGCTCCGGGATTGCACCCCAAAGCTCCTGACACCATTCCCGGCTGGAGGCTGGAGCTGGGAGCTCCCCTTCTTTCTCCCATGGGCTTTTTTCTTTTGGTGGGAATCGCAGGTTTATGAGACATTTCATGTGCATTGTCTCTAAAATCCGGGCTCCAGTGCAGGTCTCCTCATCCCTCCCTTAGGGGTCTGTGTATGTTGTCAGTTTGACAAATACTGCATGTTGCAGCATCTCTTTACTTTATTAAAGCACGTACTGCTGTGATATTGTCTCTTGCTGTTCCTAGTGTAATGGATTTAATACTTTTCTTTTTATTTTTTTTCCTTTTACCTTTTTTTCCTTGATTTCTGTAAAACCTCCCAGTTGTTCTGTCGTCTTCTCGTGATGGCATCGTTTGTTGCCTGTATTTTGCCCAGCGCCTTCTTGAAGGGGAAGTTTGGGATTTAAAAAACACAGGAATAGATAATCTAAAGAAAAAATACTCCTTTTTTTAAGAGAGGCAAAAAGCTCTGGTTTAATCCCATATATGAGGAATGAAGGTTATGTTGTCCAAACAGTGGGATGAGCATGCAGACAGGCTGGGAAAACACCGGGAGCGGCCCTGAACTGTGCTGCCCTTCACCAGGCCAGTACCAGCAGATGCTGTGCTGGACCAGTGCAGATGCAGGCACTGCCAGAGGGACCCCTAGCACAATGTAGGGGAGGCAGATCCCCAGTGTGGTGGGCTTGAGGTGAAGGGGATGGATGCAGTGACCATCCCCACAGTGCTGGTGTATGCAGGGATGCACAAAGTGCTTTTCAGCTGCCTTAACAGCACAGCTTTTGATCCCATGCCATGAAATGTCCTTTCAGAATCCAGTTTTTCCCTCTCTTTTCAACCTTTTTTATTGCTGGTTGTTCACTCCATGGTTGAGATGTTGTCTAGGGTACTCTTGTTGGCTGGTCTGCCTGGGGTTGAGTGTAGCTGGGCTGTCTTTTGAAACGGGTGCTGCATCCCATGTCTATCCTATGGCGGTCTTCATTCCACTACCTTTCTCTATACTATGTTTTAGTATAAAAACCCCACAACTATGTTTTACATATAAAGTCATCATATATACAGACATCTCCAGGCAGATTTGGGCTCCACGTGCTGCTATGAGGTTTAATAGGAGGAAAGCATACACCTATTCATTACTTTCTCTGTATTGTGCAGTGGTGCATTTGATTTACAGGTTTCAGAGAGCTGAATTCTACAGGTTTCATAGAGCTAAAAGAGCCCTCTGGGTGCTGTGTCACTCTGTGGCCACGCATGGGGCTGGGGTGGTTTGGAGGAGGCTCAGGAGAAGCAGCTCCTGATGTGGAAGTTGTCAGAGCATTGGCTGGCCACTGAGAGCATAGCTTGTGAATGAGAACACACTGTCACCTCCACACCAAAGCAGAGTTCACTACCATGATGTTTTTCTGCCACTGGTGATGAGTTAATGGCATGATAAACCCATTGAAGTTTGTTGGGTTGGGGCGTGTATCCCCATCAGCCCCATCATGGGCTCTTGAGCTGCTTTGGTATGACCCACTTAGAAGCTTTCCTGTTTCTGTGCACAAAGATGTCTCTAAATGAGAGTGGTAACTCGGGTAGCAGTGTCTCTAGTGTTAAAACCTCCAACCCCATCCGCTTTTGAGGAGGAATGTGTTGTTATGGCACAGTCCCCTTTGCTGTTAGTATTTAATCTCCTGCAAATCGAATGATTAATGCAATGGAGGCACTGAACCAGTATACAGAATTTAGACTACAGATGTTTTGTATTTATTACGTTTCCAAGGGCTGAGATAAATACAGGAATAAGTGATACCATGTCTTTGCTTGACATTCAGGAGGCTTTGGCGTATCTGACGAGATACAGTTTCGGGGTTTATCTAAGTGCAGAGGTTGTACCAAAGAGAAAAGAGATACCAGCTGCTCTTTTAGCTCCCTCGCTCTCTTTTCCCTCTCCTGTCAAGGTTGAAACCCACTTTTGGTGGATGCATGGGCAAATTGTAGTATTGATCAGGAGAGTGATACTGCCTGGAGGGCTCTTTGCCAGTCACTGGAGAGCTGCTGCTCCTCAGCTGCTGGGTTCACTAGGCTACAGAGATCCAGGCATGGGGCAGGAGGCTCAGGGTCCCTCTGGATTTCATGCCCCTTGATGGGATGTATGGTTTGCAGTGGTGGTGTGCTGGTACTGCTTGTGGCCGGGGTGGCCCTGGTGCTCTTGGCTCCCTTGCAAGTCTCATCCAGCTTTTATGTCAGCGTGAAACGTGTTGGGCGCAGGCAGCAGCAGCAGCAAACCCTCCCTGGGGTGGGAACTGGGCACATGCTATTGACTTCAGAGGAGACACTCATTCCAGTTTATACCTGGTGAAGGTCTGGCCTAGGAGCTGCTTGTTTAGTCTCAATAGTCTTAATACAAGTCTCTTGTAGCCCCTCAACCGCTCTAGTGTTAATGAACCAATTCCCATACAAGCTGATTCCCTGGTCAGGATGCAGAGGTGGATTTTGAGGGTGTGCTGATGATATGCTGGCCTCGTCACCTCTGCTGCAGCCCTTAGCCTGCTGTCTGGGGTAGTGCAGTGCTTGGTGATGGGCTTTGAGCAGGGACTTGCAGAGGCTCTCATTCTCCATGAGAGCAGAGCTGGGGACATCTGCTGTCCCAGCGCCCCATTCCATGCTGCTGGAGTTGCCTGCAGGCTTCGCTGGGTGCAGGTTGGGACTTTACAGCTTGAGCTTTGCAGCTGTAGCGTGCACATTGCTTTACATGTTGTGCAATATCCAACATGCAGACAGTTGGGGAAGGTCCCCCATGAACCACCCGCCGTGTGGTGTATTAACAGTACCAACGGCTTTAAGAGGGTCTTTGGCACCTGGATGGACTGTGGGTGTTGTGGGAAACCCTGGAGCTTTTGGGAAAGAATAGGAGGCAATTTGCAGACAGGCTGGCTCAGTCCTTGCCCAAGCAGAGCTCCTGGCACAGCCCAGGTATCTCAGTAGAGCCCAGAGGTTTTTCTCCTTGAGTGATCCCTCTGGTTCCTGCATGGTGCCGAGCGATGCTGGATGCGAGAGTGTGGCCTGAGAGGAGGAAGGGCTCTGTCCTGCCGTGCCCCTTTGCCACAGCTGGGTGTCCTAGTTGTTAAACAACCAAACCAGACCAAAACCAAAGAAGTAAAATAAAGCGAATGCCTCTCACCGAGGGCCATGTCACACCTTTCTCTCCTCTGTCCCCATGCTCTCTGTAGGTTCGGCGTACCCCCCCGGCTGGCGCAGCACCCAGGGAGCCCCAGATGTCTGGCAGTTTTCGGATGGAACTCCAAGAGCACTTAAGTTCTGAAAGGAGGTGAAGCTGGGGCGAGCGGCCGGCGGCATCTCAGCATCCGGAGGTGGCCTCTGTCCTGCTGGCTCACCGCATCCCTACGGGAGAGCCTTGGAAGTCCCCGTCCGAAGGCAGCGCTCCCCGGGCTCCTCCTGCCTGCAAGACTATCGTATTTATATTTTGTAATAGAGTATGACACTTCTTTGGGGTTGGTTTGGGGGTTTTTGGGTTATTTCTTTGTTTCTTTCGTTATTTTCTAAAATCAAAACAAAAAAGCAAACCCACCCACCAAGGTCAAGGGCTTACTGATGGCTTCAACCGGCTCCTTTCCCCATGGAAAAGACTGTCTTGCTCTCGTTGGACAACCTGGCCTCTTGGTTATCTCCGTGCTGTGCTGTGTCTTGGAAGGCACGTCTGATGTGATGCATTAAAAATAAAGCAACCCCCAGTGCAGGTCTGTGGGTGGGTGGGAAATTGCCATAATAAATGTTGGAGCTTTAGGTTTTGTTTGCTCTGTCTTTAATTTTTAATGCTAACAAGGGCCAGGCGGCTGGTATGACTTTGTATTGCGTTATCGGCTGCGAAAACCAAGTGCTGAGTTTACAGAGAGAAAGCTGGGGCTGGTGTCTGGGGCTCCGGTGGGCAGACGTGTTCCACAGAGCTACATCAGGCGTTGGGCTGTGTCACCCCAAGTTGTGGTGTTTGGTGATGCTGAAGTTGGGGGTCTCCCAGCTCTCCTCCATCTCCCACCTCCTCTTGATGAATGCTGGCTGTCGTGTTCCATTCCTGCTGTTAAACTGTGTACTTTTGGGGCTGGTGGGATCTATAACATCCCTTAGTGTCTGTGCAAGGAGTAGTGAGGCCAAACTGGTGGGAAGATGCTGTCAGTGCCAAGGGATGCAGAGCTGGGGTACCAGGGGCAGCTGCCATCAGGTTGTCATCCCCATGTCTCCCACTGAGTGTTCCAGCCCTTGCACAGCTTTCCCGCTTGCCAATGGCACTCATCCCTTGCTCGGAGCTGAGCATCCACCCAAGGAGTTTGCTGGTCCGGGGCCCAAGCGCTTTGCTGCACAGAAGATGGGTTAAGTGTGTGCTTTGTGTGCTGTCTCCGGTGGGATTTATAGGCTGTAGCTACTCGTGCCTGTGCCGGCGAGTGGGAATGGACCTTATTTGGTGAAAGAAACCAGCTGGGTAGCAAGCGGAGTCACTGGTTGGGATGTGGGATGGAGCTGAGGCATGGGACAGGAGGGGCTGGCTGATTTATGTGCTTTGTGTGTTAGCTTCAATCTCACTTCTGGTTTCATTCATCTCCTTTCTTGAAATCCAAGCAAGATGCCCAGTCAGGATGACTGTCTCCTGGTGAAACAGCCATAGGGAATATGATGTTGCCTTTGCAATGGGTGGTGGTTGCTCTTTTGTTTTTCAAAACCCCAGGCTGTGGTTCTCATGTTGCCTGGGCAATAGCACAAGCACAGACACTTTGGTACCTTACACTTGGCCAGGGGCCATGATGAGCAGCAGAACAACCTCTACATACAGCTGTAGGGTCAAGTCCTGCCTATGCACCATCTCCCTGGGCTCCTGGCTTGACCCAAAGGGAGCTATTGCTGCTTCTCTTAGGGCAATTTGGTCTTTGAGGTCCAAAATCTTTACACACCCTAAACTTTTTTTACCATTCAGAGATGTTTCTATAAAGGTTCTTCCTATTCCAGCCTATGCTATCACCTTTGTGTGTGCTTACAAGGGGTGTTTTGAGCCTTGGAAGGGTGAATCCTATTGCATTAAGGATCCTATTGATCGCAAACACACCATCAGTAAGGAGTTAGCAGCTCCCATTAGCTGCTGGCATCCCAGCTCCTGCCCGGGGGTATCTGCATCAGGCAGCTGCATCAGATCAGGGCTAACGGAGTTATTAATTGCAAAGGGGGCTGCTCTGCTTTCTCTACATTGCAAGCCAGGGATCACCTGGTACCTATCTACAGCAGGCCTGTAGTGCTTGTAATGAAGGGCAGCTGGGAAGCTGCTTTACAAGGGTTTTTTAGCGTGCTGGTCAGGTTTAGGGGGTTTGGCCTTATTTTGTCTGAGCATGGGCAAAGCTCAGTTCATGCATGGCTTCTGGGGTAGTTGGTTGTGCTCTTGATGCTCTGCCTGGTGGAATGAGTGTGTTGTGCTCTGCTTTCTCTGGCTGTGGCCCATCTCTCCTCCAGCAACCAGTGCAAGGAAGGTGTTTCTCTCTGGAAAAGCAGAAGATAAGGATGCAGTAACAGCTAAGTGCAAGAACAGAGAGGGGAGGAAAGTTTCACTTGTCCTTTCCTGAGGTGTTAAAGGTAAAGTGAGATAGTCCTTAAAATGTATGATTTTCATTTAATAAAGGTGTTAACTCCCCAAATCTTAAGACTTTAAAATAGCTGCAGGATTTGTGTTGCCTTAAAGTTGCGAATACACGTAATGAGTGCTGTGACCCCTTTGTAAGTGCTGGGGGCTCCTATTCCCTCTTACCCACAAGCTCCAGGGTCTGCAAAGCAACAGGGCAGCCCCAGAATAAGGTTTGGATGGAGCTATGAGGGTTTCCACTGCTTTCTGCAACCTGGGATGCTGTGTGCTTTCACTGGGGGTGTCATCAGGATTCTTTGGTCTGGCTGCTGCAGTTTTGGTGCAAGAGGGGCAGTATTCCTAGGGATTTTGTGTTTTAGCGTATTCCCAATGGATCAGCCTGCAAGTTGGAGTAAAAAAGTGAACTATGTTTGGTCTTTAAAAAGAAAGCAAACCTCCTAAAGTTTGGAGTTTTTAATAAACAAAAGAAAAACTCTTTCTTTCCCAGATCAGGGGCTGAGATGAACAAGATACCTGGGAATTAGCTGGCTTAGCTTTGGTTTTTCTTTTGGGTTGACAAAGCTGCTTTCAAACTTGAAGGCGATTTGACTGTGCTGTATTTTCTTTCTAAGCACACTTTCATGACCCTAAAATGCAGCAAAGGCCAAGTCTTTTGTGAAGTTTAACTTAAAGTTTTGCTTTTAAAATAAGATGTATTTCAGATTCATGATGTATTTGGGCCTTGGGCTTTTGCGAGTTGAGAAATGCCTTTTGAGAAGGGATCTGAGAACAGATCTAAAAACTTACGAATGAGATTTTAAGCAACATTCCCAACCCTCTGTGCTTCATTTCAACCCAAGCTTTGTCTTGGGTCCCAGTGGTACCCCCTACTTTGTGTTGGGTACCAGTAGCAGCATCGGGCTCAGGGGCATCATGGTGTTGGTGGGCAGCAATGTGACTGAATGCTAGGGGAAGGCAGAGGGAATCACCATCCTTCTTGGGCTTATCTGAGGTTTTTTTACCAACTCTACTGTTTGCCCTGCACTTTTGGTTTGCATCTATTTCTTCTATTGCTGAGTGTGTTTGAGCTGCCCGGGTGCTGGTGAAACCCAGGGGTCAGATTTACCTGCAGGTATTTGGTGGTGAGGTGGAGGATCTGCTAAACATAGCTGCCTTCTCAGGGCTCTCTGCTCTGCTGTGATATTTCACGTGATCCAAATATAAATTACTGTTGAGGAGCAATCTGAACAACCCCCCTGAATGAGAGTGGTGCCTCTTTGCTGCTTTTTTTAGTCTCTGCTCCCCCCCACAATTTAACCATTTCATGTGTTATTAGGCATCATCAGTTGTATGCTTCAAGTCTATAAAACCTTGTTGCCCCTCCATCCCAGTACCCCCTGAAACTCCTCTCCCCCTAGAAGTCACCCTCTTAACATTCATCTTCCACAGAGGTCCTAATAATTATTCCCAAGGAAAGATGGAGCTTGGGAAGGGAGGAACACACCAAAAAAGGCTCCCAAACCCAAAATATGGCCCTTATTCCTTAATCTCACTGGATAGAGTTACACATCTGGTAGAGGCTTGTTCATTGTTGCTATTACTTTTATTGCGTCTTTAGCAGTGATGAAGTTCAGATGGCAGAACCAGTGGGCCCCAATTTAATTTCGTCTGGCCTCCCATAATGAGCACGATGTGATCCCTGGGGAATGCCGGCTCGGCTGCGGTTCCAGTGGGCAGGCGCCCATGTGCCGTGGTGATGGGCAAGAAGTGGTGCAGACAAGACAGATGGACAAGGAGGGGAAAGGAGAAATCAAAGCTGGGATGGCAGCGGGCAGATGGAGGTCTCTGCTATGTGAGCATCAAGTACTGCGGTGAGATGGATGGGTGGACACATGGCTTTTCATGTCAAAGCCCAATAGCAAGATCACAAGGTGGGTTTCCACCTTATTTGGTGGCTGGGGTGTGCGTGCTGTGATGCTTTCTGAGGTTGCTCTAGCTCTGATGGCTCTTCTCTGGCAATTTCCATGGCCCTCTGGGTTTCCAGTGGTGATGTATAGAAGCTCCCACCTCCTCCCCAAATGTCTGCAAATGCATGTGTCTAAGGGCTATACAGGATTCATTTACGGGCCTCCCGTTGGTGGGATATGTGCATGCAAAATGAAGGTTGTATTTGGCTTCTCATATTCAGATCTATATTCCATATTGTGTTGACCAAGCAAAACAACTCAGCCCCCGTGCTGAAGAATGTGATGGACTGATGACTTTCAGAAACATACTGTAAATCAAGGAGGCTAATAAATACTTGCTATTAATAAAACAGGGCTACTGCCTTTCAAGTTATTTTCACGTTTTACAACATCTTAATTTAAATGGCATGAAAATGGCAATATTTGGGGCTTTCCCTCTTTCCCCAGCATGGCTGTTCCTAAGCTTAACTGCCTCAAATACTCAGGCAAGATGGGTTTTTCCTCAAGGAGAAGGTCTAGATGGAGCAGTAAGACCCCTGCCCAACCCCATGGAGCTGATGAGGGGCTGGCCCCAGAGACAGGGGCCCCTTGGCAAGAGGTGGCCTCTCTCCAGCTTGTCCCTATGGGTTGGCAGAAGATCCCCAGAGCTTGTCCAGACGAATGCATCAAAGAGCCTGCAGCCAAAAGCTGTACCACCTGCACCAGCCCATGCTAAACCTTTAATGCTTCCCAGTTGTGAGCAAAGCTGCTCCATGTGGTAAGCGCATGGGAAGAGCATCCACAGGCTGCTTAACCCTTTCCGTGGGGTTTCTCTGGGTCTGTACCCCATCCATCACTAGAGGTTGGGTGAAGGTGCTGGTGGCCAAGGGCCTCCTGCACATCACACCTGCATGCAGCAGAAAGCGGGGCTGTGAATTTGCTTCTTGAGCATCTATAGCAGAGCCTGTAGTGCCTATGGGGATGCCACATTGCTCTTTAAATAGCTGTGCCCTTGCAAACCTGGGACGTTTTGGGAGTAGAGCACGGAGCCCTAAATAAACCTGTGTTTTCTTCTCTATGTGTCTGTCATTTCCATGACCTCCCCGTAGAGCAGAACCCGGTGGCTGTGAGGCTTTGGTCCCCCTTCCCTATGGCTGAGGTTGCCCTCTGGCAGCCCTGATCCCATGGCTTATCTCTGGAAAAGCCCCTGTTGGTAGGCAGCATGGGCTGTGCCTGCACTGCTCCCCTCAAACACCCCTGATTCCTCTATGTATAAACTTTTTTCTATTCTCCTTCCAACTGACCTTTTCCTTGGCATGTTCCCCCGGGGTTCAGCTTTTCCATTTGGATGCTTTGGGGAAGCAACATCCCTTTGGGAGCTGCTTTGCACCTGGCTGCTTCTGTTGGCTTTTTTTGCTTCCTAAATCCCCCTTTCAACTGGTTTCCTCTCTATTTTCCTTTCCTCTCTCCCTGCTGAAGAGACGGCACCTTCTGCAGCTGTAGTGATTAAAGGGGAGGGGAAAAAAGAGCCCAGCTTATTTAAAGTAGAGCCTGGCAATATAAAATAAGGTGTGGAGGTGACGAATGATCCCAGGGTATGTTAAAGCAGGGGCTGGCATTTTCGACATCGCTCCTACCCGTGGCGTGTTTGAGCACCTCGGAGACTGGCTGTTTTGAAACACTGAGCATCCGCCCCTGGGCCCTAATTTGGGCAAGTTTAAAAACGTCCTCTGGGATTTAAGTCAAGTTGTTGCTGCTTTCCTCTCCCGGAGACCCTGGTGCTGCCGTATGGATGCAGGGCTGGAAGGGGACAAGAGGATGAATCCCACCCCAGCCCTGCTCTGCCTCCTGAGGATGGGCACCATGGGGAAGTGTGGAGATGGGGAAAGCCTCCCTGGATTTAAATGCTTTTAAAAGGCTCTTGGAAGTGTATTCCTGTAAGAGGCAGTCAGGAGAAAGGATGAGAAAGAACAGAGCTCATTGCATGCGAGTAGCAGGGCAGGCATGAGGAAATTATGCATTTTTCCGGGCTGGCTTATTCCCTTCTGTGTATTAAACATTATTTTAATATTCGAGTGACAATGTTTTATAATTAAGCTGAATGTAAGAGCTGGAGGACGCTGGAGAGCTCGGCTTGGTGTGAGGAGGTGAGGAAGTCTTCCACCCGCTGCCCAGGATTAACCCCAGGTTGCAGCATCCTCTGTAGCCACGCTGGCAAGGACGGTGCCTGGCTCTCAAACACCAACACGCCCTGCACTTGGGCAAGTAAAACCTTTAACTCATAGAGGTTGTAATGTTAATACAGGAGAAAAGCCTTTTAAAAAATTACATTAGTTCACAGACATCTATTGAACTCATGAGGGGAAATCTAGCCCCTGAGAGATAGAAACTAAAGAGCTGAGCCATAAACCAGTATGATAACATCCTTATTATAAGATGCAAATTAAGGGACCCAATTCACTTTAAGAAAGCATTATGAGTATTTAATTTTTCTAGTGGGAATATCTCTGAAGTTGGCCTGTGTGTGGTTTTTTGTGCTGTGTACTTAAAGAAACCCAAGAAGAAAGTAAGTCAGGCCATGAAGAAGCTGCTGAAGGCAGAGTTGAGGATGCTGAGTAGTGGTGTGCGTGGTAGAAGAAGCAGCTTATCATGGTGCTTATCGTGGGTTGGAGAGCATGTTTTCACACTGGATTCAGATGGGGACCATAGTTAAAGCCAGCAGCATCATGGTGGGTTTCTAAAGGTATAATTGGGGTCAGAACCTGCCATAGGATTGAAGTATTTAATCTCCAGTGTGGCTAGCTGGGTCCTCCTGCATCTTTGGTCGGTATCTCAGTGCTGACACTGATGCCCTGTGTGTCAAGAAGAAGTACTTTTGACTTTCTTGGCAACCTGCTCCCTGCCCTTGGTGTTGCATCTCCTTCTGGGGGCTGCTGGACTGCTGTGATACCCACAGTGGTGTTGGTTATGGGTTATAGACAACACACAGGCTGCTGAAGGGACCAGAACGGTGTTTTTCTCAAGGCACCAAGTCACACTGGGAGTGATTGGAGGCTTCACTGTATCTTCCAAGTTTGTTTCTCTCCTGGCCATTTCTTGTTTCCCAGAGCCTTTCAAACTTACTTTATAGTTTACCCCTCCCTCTGAAGTCAGAAGATGGCATAGTCACTGCCTTTGCCTTCACCATGAGATGCTGGAGGTTAAAGTCTGGAGCCGTGAGCAGGACATGGCAAGCAAGGTGGGGGCAGTTGGGATAAAACGGAGAGACCCTCAGTGTTCAGTCCACTTTCCATCCAGCTTTAGGGTTTGAAGGCCAAGACTTGTTCAAAACAGCAAAGAAAAGGTGGTACCCTTAATTCACATCCTTAAAGATAAAAGGCCTGGTTCAGCTGCCTGTGCTGGAGCCATCAATGGGAGGCTGGGATTGTCTTTTAAATGTGGAAGATAAAACAAACCCCTGCCCTGAAAGGTTGTTTTTCAGGCAGGCATTATACAGCTTTCCTATATAACACACGAGGTCAAGGGTTGACTAAAATAGGGAGAACAGGTTAATATGTTTGTTTGAAGCCCGGGGATTAGGTGGTTTTATTTGTTTGGAGGAGCTGTAGAGCATCTCTCCAACTATGGAGATGAAAACTGGGATGGGGGCTGCAGCCGGACTTTTGGGTTGGGCACCATTCCCACACTGCAGCTGCTGCTTGGGGTTTGGGGCATGAAATAACAGGGTTTTCCAAAGGCTGGGAAAATCGGCTGGGGAAAACCCCAGTCTCCAGCTGGACCACAATGGCTGTGCGGGTCTGAGCTGTGCATTGAAACCTGTTTCTCATCCCAAGGCTGCCTCCCTGTTCCTTTCTGCCAATTGAATACTTAGGTTTTTTCCCCTCCCAAACTACTGTTTACAGGGAATATTGCTGCTTTTTAAAGCTGCACTGATACAGGCAGCAAAGACCATAAAATAGTGGTAGGTAGTGGCTGCTGTCAGGGTCTGGGCTGGCTGAACCCTTAGAAATATAGACTCCTTGCTTTGAGTTTTCTTTTTAGAAAGAAAATAAATCCAGTATTCCCTTCTTTTTATCTTGTTTAAGACTCATAAATTCAGCAGGTAACAGGGTTAGTGGACCGGCTAGGCAGCTGTATGGGGCCATAGGTTAGTTAGGCTGGAAGTATTTATGGGGCTGTCGTTCAGCTGATCCCTGGTGGGGGGGGGCTGTGCTGGCCAGGCAGTGCTGAAGGGGGCTCAATACTTGTTGTACATAGTATTAAACACCTATTAAAACAAAAAGAAACACCCCAAAAATCAAACAAAACAAGTGTTTTTTAGATAGAGTGGGCCATACCAAGGTAAGATACAGGATATCTTGTAGATATAGAATCATAGAGCGATCAGGGTTGGAAAGGACCTGAAGACCATCCAGGTCCAGCCCCCTGCTATGGGCAGGGACACCTTCTACTAGATCAGGTTGCTCCAAGCCCCGTCCAATCTGGCCTTGATCACTGCCAGGGATGTGGTATTCATAACTAAGAAAATGAGTGGTTTTCCCCTCCTGAATCCACGTAGGAGCACCCAGAGCATGATGCACACAGCCAAAAATCACCCAGCTGCAGAGACAAGGGGGAATTTCACTCCTCATTCATGAAGTGAACTTTGTGGGAAGGTGGAGAGTAAATATCAGGATGATGCACAGCTCATAGCTGAACCCTGGTGATAACCTCTCACTGCCGGTGCCTTCCACACCAGTTCCCAGCCCCTAAGCCTCCCCCTCCCCTCGATTTAGGAATAGGAGCCTCGTAAATCCTTCTGACCCCAATGCTTTATCGGGTGCCCCAGCTCCTCTGTGCAAAACCACGGTGCGGGTGGCAGGGTGAACATCTGCACAGGGGATATCCTCCTGCTCCCTGCTATCGCCATTGCTAAGGCGGTTGTGGTTTTGTAGCTTTTTAGCCCCGAAATGAGGAAGGATGTTCTTCCCTGTGGTTTGCAATTATGGCGTAGGAAGTGACAAACGTGTTTCTGCATCCCAGGCCAGATTCGCTCTCCTGTAGCCGATGAGGGGTGATGCATCGGCAAAGCAAAAGCCTGATGGTAAGTGAGTTATGAAAGTGACTGTAAAAGCTCCCTGGGAGGTTAAATGCAGGTCTGTGCCCATGTGTGGCTCTGGTGGTGTTTGGGAATAGGGTTTAATATCATGCAGCACCTTGCTTGAAAGAAACCCAAACAAAAGAACCCAACCAAACCAAAACCCCCAGTCAAAACCCCAGCCTCCCTTTGTGCCTGGGTTGCAGAGGTTGGGAATGTGGTGCCCTAAATCCAGCCTCCACCTTTAACCCCAGAAATTCTTCAGATCTTGGGAGCAAGTGATGTATTTGTCTCCCACACACACCCATTGCAAGCTGACGTTTGCACCACCAAAACCTAGAAAAGCTTCAGGATCAGCACTAGCATAGGGCTGGATAGTGAGGAGCTTGGCTGGTCCATCAGTGAGGATGCTCTGGAAGGGCTGTAGGGAGCGTTTGCTCCAGGACAGTGATGCCTGATATCTGGTTCACCACCACTCCAGAGATGGATCTGTGTCTGGCTTGATGGTGGCTCCTTGGGAGCTGCTACAGGGATGAATGAAGCTGGTGTGCCCTTGCTATGGCAGGGGGTTGGAACTATATGGTCTTAATGTCTCTTCCAACACAAACCATTCTGTGATTCTATGTGTGCTTGAAGTGTTTTGGGATAATAACTTAAGAAACAGAGAATTATTGATTTACAAGCAGCTGGCCTGTACCTGGTCATGGGTGCTCCTTCCCTGTGGTGCACCAACCACAGTGGGTTGGATGGCCCAGGGCTTCTAGGCACATCCATCCACCATCCACAGCAATGATGTTTCTGGGCACAGGTTTTCTATGGAAGAGCATGGCCCTGCCTGGGGCCAGATGTCTTTGCAGAGGTGCTTCTCTTCAAACCTCCCTTACATATTCCCATGAGCATGATGCAAGGTCTGATTTTTATACCTGCTCTGATTAAAGGAGTGAGAAAGAGCAGTGATCAGCAGCAAAACTCAGTGGGACTCATAGAAATACTTAACACCACAGGATTTATTTTAATGATCTTTCTGATTTTGATGGGTTCTGCACTGCATTGAGAAGGTGGAGGTGAATCCTCGCCACACAGAGAGATGCAGCCAGGAAAGGCATGATCTTTGCTGATAGCCCTGGCTTGGACATGCCGTTCCCTCCACCAGGAGTCCCGATGCCGGGGCCCTTCTGCCTGCATTGTTGGCAGGTTTCGGCATGACTCACAAGAGCCTGGGACAAGGTGGGGTGTTTCCTTCCAGGTCAGGATTTAGATGGATTGGCAAAGGGCTGTGGGAGTGCTTTTAAAGTGTCTTTTTTGCATGTTGTTGTTGTTTTTTCCTTTCTCCTCACTGCAAGCAGTGTCAGGCTCTGCCTTCACCCAGCAGATAAGCGAGGAAGGGTTTGGGCTGCTGGAGATGTACATTCAGCAGTTGCCTGCATCCTATCCTGTAGCTCTGCTCAGCATCTTCCCTTCTCCCCATCTCCAAAGAGGTCAGTTCCTTCACTCTCATTTGGGGCCACCAATGCACCCCCATCCCTTCCCTCCTCATAGGTGCATTAGTGATGGGAATTGCCTCACACTTACGTATATTGCCAAACTTGGAATAATAGAAGTAACAGAATGAGAGCAACGAAGCTGTCACATATCATTGTAACACACATCTAAGCCTTTCAAGACTCAGAGCTCTAAGGCTCATGGAGAGATAAACAATAAGCAGTAATTAAAGATGCACACACTGTACAGCTCTGAATTGCAAGAGGTTTTGCAATGGATGGACATGCTCTTGTGCTGGTTGAGGTCCTTGCTGTGGGAGTTTGGGGTGTCTGTGAGGATCTACAGCTGAGCAGCCACTTGCATGTGAGAGATGCTTTGCATTCATGTAACTATTACTATTTAATGTGCATTAATCACTGCAGCTCCAGCTCTGTCAATGCGGGGCTTATAGCCTGGCTATTGCCCACCCAGAGCCAAGCCCGGCTGCATTTCTGGTACCCCGTCTGCTGCAGATTACAGACCTTGTGTGGGCTAAATGCAAGGTTTTATGCCACTGGTTCCCATGGTAATTATGTATGTGCATGGGATAGACCCGAGGGCAAACCGTCCTGGCACTCCATCAGTGCTTTCCTACGTGCGCTTCTGGGAAGCGGAGGGACAGCCACATGCATGACCTGTTCTTCTGGCCTCTCCTCAATCACATTTCAGCCTCAGGTGCATTTTTAGCTCCTCTGAAATGTTTTTGGGGGTGTTTTTCACGTTAGTGCCTCAATCACTGTTATTTTTTTCCCCTCCTTTGACATGTCCGAACCGTTTCATCCCATTCTTGCTATTGACATAAAAATGCAGCTGAGAAAACACTGAAGCTGCTTCACCAACTGCCATGCCAAGAAGTAAAGTAAACCAGAAAGTAGCTATTGCACTGAGAGGTTCCTCTTTAAATAAGCTTGGAGGGGAGCGGGGAGAAGTGAGAGTACTTGGTAATTAGATTCTCTCTCTCATCCTAATTGCATTACTAATAAATCAGCTCTGAAGATCTGTTTCTTTTTAAGTTTTCTTGAATTTAGCCTTTGTCTAAGAATCTTGGAACAACAGAGCTGGGGTAAATATGATTAACCCATAGTTAATTACCGGGGTATTTTAGCTCTGCCCTGTGGATGTTCATCCCGTGATGGTTAACCACCGGCCTCTCTAAACCAGCCCCTGCCAAACCTAGGGGAGAGGAGCAGTGCTGAGCTGTGGTTACCAATATTGTTTAAGTAAAATTGCAGGAGAATTTACATTAAGGGATAATTTGGCACACACATGAGCCCAATGGAAAATGAATAACTTTTCCTCAGCATGCCTTTTCATTCCGCCCTTTTACCCCGCTCTCTTTACATGGTCGCTAAAAGGCCAGGGAGTTTTAGTTTAGCAAATACATAAATACCTCCTTCAATTTCAGAGTCCCGGGCCCTGAATCCCTTTAAGCTCAGATTAAAGCATATGTATGTTGTATATTTTCTTTCTTAGAAGAAGTGAGGATGTTTAGTTAATATATAATTATGTACGGGATCCATGGGCTGTGGATGGGTGTGGGGAGGAACCCATGAGCCAAGCAAGGGGAGGACAAAGTAAAGCCCCCCTGAAACAATGTGGGACATCCTCTTTCCCTTAATTAAAGTCAGGGCAGGTCTCTTGCACTAAGAGGTGAGTGATGAGGGCTTTTTGGTGACCTTCCACCGAAATCTCATGCTGTTGAAACCTGGTGGTTGCACAAGAAGGTACCATGCCACAGGACTCCCACACTTTCAGAACAAATCACAGCTGCCAACTCACCAGTGGTTCATGTACTTTGATGCACTGGTTCACGTGCGCCAGGTTACACCTCTGTGACACGTGGTCAGACAATTTATCTGGAAAATCAGTGCTAATGGATTAAGTAAATAAATCCTTGGTGAATATGATGTAAATTCTGGATTGAAGGAGTTTACCCTCCCTGCTGCTTGACTCCCGTCCATGCTTTGCACAGTTTTATTGATATCACACACAAATGTCTACTGGGTATAAAGACAAGGACTGTTGTCTGACAATCCGGTCACCTTCAGTAGGAAAAAGAAAGTTAATGTCCCAAAACACAACAACCTATGGGTAGTTTTTACTGGCAAACTTGGGACACTGGAGAATGCTGTCTCTGTTAGGAGAGAGTCAGTGAGATTGGAGCTGCTCCGCGATGGGGGTCATACCAAGGTTAATATGTGCTCTTCCTGTGACTTCACTTATAGAACACTGTCTCATGAGGTCTGACCTAGGTGGGCAGAGCCAGCTACACGTCACAGGCTCCACTGACAGCCCCAGGCATGACCCAGGGCCAGGAGCCAGCTGGGGATGGGAACAGAGATGGATAGGATGAAGAAGACAAGGCTACAGCCTTTAAGATTCACCTACCACACTAACCCTCTTATAGCTGCTCAGGAAGCATTCAAGGCTGCCTGGCTTAGCCAGGCATGGGAATGGCCTTCAGCTGTGACCATCCACTCATCACCCACAGGTGGAGCATCCAGACCACTGCACCTCCAGCTGTTCCTGGTTAGAGGCCTAAGAGGTAGCTGATAAAGGCATGGGCTGACATTAAACTCAGGAGAAAAAGGCTAGAGTTGAGTTTGGAAGCAGGTTGCCCTATGGTGAGAGGCTTCTGTGGTTTTGGGTTTTCCTTGATGCTCTCTGGATGTCTTAGTGGGTCCCCTGTGAGTGTGAGGGATCCCAGTGCCACCCACCAGCACTGTGATGCCAGTCTTCACCCAGGATCTGCTCTGGCTTCTGCAGCCTTGTACTTGCACTTCAGCTGCCTTTGTTTCTTTGGACCTGGGAAGCAATGCCTGTGGTGTTCAGTTGAGTTTGGCTGGCTCAGAAAGCATCTTCGGACTCAAAAAGCCTTTGGAACTGTGCAAGGTCTGTGCTTCTGCTCACAGACTGGGTCATCAAGGTACCAAGTGTACTCTGGGTATTGGGAAGCAAAGTTGCATTGCTCTGGGAGAGAAGAGAGGGTGTTCTCACCTAGTTTATAGAGGATGGAGACTTCGACAATGTGCTTCTTCTTGAGCTTCACTTGTGTGCCATGCTGAGCCTTATGTGGCACCTCATCTCAACCTGCTCATCTACGTGACCACTGTGGGTTGTTCTGGATGAGGAAGACTAGATGTTTGCTGGGAGGTGTTCTCCATGGGGCAGGTGAGTGGTACCCACATGTTGTTCTCTGCTGTTGCTCTTTAAATTGTTCCTCTCTATGAGATTGTAGCTCTTCGCAAATATGTGTCATCTCCTCATGCCCACAGTATGGTATCTGCAATATATGTTATATCACACCATCTTTCTCCCATGTTTGCCACGGGGACAGGAAAGATTAGCATGGATTATGCATTAGACTTTTGTAAAGCTTCTACAACCTCCTGGCACTGTGGGCTCAGCTTAGCCCTTTGTGCAAGAGAAACACACTGAGTGTTATGAGTGTGCAGGGTTGTGTAGTGCTTCTTTGAAGACATACCTCTAGAGCTGGAGGCATGGTCTGTGCTGGTATGTTCACTGGGAGAAGATGTGTTGCTCCGTTATCCTGGCAAAAATATATGTTTCTTCCCTGTACCTGACAATTCCTGTTTTTGGGAAGGGCTGTATTTTAGTGCTGCAGTGGGCAGAAGAACTCAGATGGTTGGCAGGTTTATCTTAGGGGTCTGAAGCTCGTTGGATGTCCCTATAAGCACTATGAAATTAATGGAAATAACCAAACTATATCACTTGGAGACATCAGTATCTCTTGTAAGTGCTCAAAGGGAGGGAATATTCAACCTCTCTGATGAGCAGCTTTGTACTCTGACTAGCTTTGCCCTTGCTGATGAGTCAGGGATGAAACTAAGACGGGTTAATTCCTCTTTACCTTGGGGAAGTAGCAGGGGACCTTGCAGAAGCAAATGTGGTGGCTGGAGAGCAGATGATGTCAAACTGCTGGATTTTGCTATTTAAATAACCTCCCTCTGCAGTTTAGTGAGTGGTGGGGTAGGGCTGGAAGGAGGTGGGCAGGATTTGGGGCTGGGGCCCCCACAGTGTGTCCTGTCTGTGATGGGGTGGATGGAAGAAAGTGCAGCAGATGCTGGTCCTGCATCAAAGCCAGACCAGCTCTTCTGGTTCTAGGTCCTTTTATTCCCTTTCCACCCCCCTGGGCTCGGCTCCATGCAGGAGACACAGCCCAAGGACACCTTTTCTTCCTTTTTCCCCACTACAGAAGCACTGGAGCAGGCTTACCCAGTCCCAGCATGTCTGGGGTCTGCATTGTGCTGAGCTCAACCCAAGTCTCTTGGGACACGAGGATCTGTCTCCAAAGGCCACCAGTCTTCGTGGTCCATTCCCCTCCCTTGGTGGTGTTCTATCACCTTGTACTTGAAGGCACCACAGCCCTGGTCTATGCTCCCCACAAACCACCCTGGTCTCCTCTGAACACCCTAGCAAAGGTCAGCTTTATTCATTTTTTGGCAAACCCTCATTACAACTGGCTGGACTGGTTTGAAAATGCCTGGTGGCAACCTCATGAAAGCTTGTTTGAGGATTGCATCTCCCAGGCAATGAGTCACTGCCCAGGATGGCGTGACTTTGCACTGTTAGGTGTCCCGCTATACACACAACTGGTCCAGCCTGGCTTCATCCATCAAGGTCTTGCCATTGCCCAGTGGTAACCTGAGGTGTGAGCTTGGTGGTGTTATGATGTTGGAATCGTTTTGGCTGCTTCCTCCTCACTCCTTGCATCCCCATGGGATACCTGGCTTTAGCTTTTGAGTAACTCCAACAGCAAGGACTGCAAGATAAAGACTTATCCATTAAAACATCATCCTTGACTCCTGCGGACCCTGAGCTGCTCTCATCCGTTCTTGTTTGAGTGATTAAGGATTGTGCCATTAGTCTACTCCTTAATGAACATTGAAATGCTGTCTGGAAATGAAAAGGCGTGTGTTTTCTGTGACACAAACAAAACCAGAACTATTTTTCACTGTACTGTGGTCCTCTAAGTGTTGGGTGTCACCTTGCCGGAGCTCTGGCAGTGCCCTCATCTTTGAACTAAACCGAGAAGAGGGAATCTCATGGCTGGTAATAGCGAGGCCATTATTTTAAGGATACAAATGTTTAATGTACAATAACGAGTCACATAATGAACGTCCAAATGAGTGATGTTTTCTTCAGTTTTACATTCCCAGAGGCACAGAAAGTATTGGTCACTTTGACACGGAAAGCAGCCAGGCAATTACACTGGCGTGCTCCGAAAAGAGATGTGATTTCATAACTCAAAACTTGAAAAAAGGCCCAGAAACACCCTGAGCTTCCTGGTTGCTGCTTTGAATTCAATTTGCCTCCACTCCAGCTTAAAAAGGGATGTGGGGTTTAGGGTTGTATTTAACTCTTAGCACCTCCGAGCTAGCACTGGGTCTTGGAAAGTGAGGATGTGGAGAGAACAAGGGGCACCTATAAGGGCTTTTTCCTTTTTGTGGAAAGGGAAACTAGAATGAATGGTGTCCATTTACCCTTTGCAGAAAGGGGGATGCTGTGATAGTAGCACCCCAGGGGGGTGATAACCTACCTGGGGTACAGGTGGGGTACCACCAGCCAGGAGCAATGGTGGCTTGCTTGAGATGGAGATACTCGGGTTTGGGTCATGGTCTGATTCTCCCACCTCCATGTTACTGAAACTCCCTGTGGCTTTGGTGTAACAGGGTTTTGTCCAGAAGCTTTCAGTAACTTCTTCCTTTTTTGTCTTATTCATGAACGAGTTTATGAGAGAAGTCTTGTGAGACATTTTGAGAGCTTAGGCCTAAGTCTTAATTCTTCCCTTATGGAGATTTTGGGGAAAACAGTATCCCAGCCATTTTACCTGGGCAGTATCAATTAATTACTTGTGCTGCAGAAGACAACAAATCCTGAGTAATTTCAGCAACAGCAGAAAACCAGTCTCACCATGTGTGCATGGGGAGGTCTCAAATGAAATGTTGCCTTAGAAAGCAAAGTTCTAGTGTAACAACAACAAGAAAAAAAAAAGAATTCCAGGTTTTATCTATTTTACCAAAGGCTAAAATGGATTCTTATGTATATTTTATAAGAATATTTGTTTTGTGTTTAGCCCAGCATTAAGGATACTTTTTTTCTTAATAAGCTCGTGTCAGAGCTCCTGTAACCGTAGCCTGAAGGATATGTTTTGTGAAAATGAAAAATGAACATATTATTTACCTATCAATACCGTGCAACGTTGATCAATGCAAACCAGCAGCGCTCTCCCCCCCTCTCCTGCTCCCACCATTCCAAGAGGCGGGTTACCCTGTCTGGGCAGTGCTGGGACTTTATCTGTAATATGGAGCTTTCAACTGCCGGGCGGACAAAATGCCTCTCTGACAGCCAAGCCATTAATTACCATCATCTGAGCCTAATTCATTCATCCCTTTCCCTCTCATGCAGAGGGACAGGGAGGGCTGAGGGCACTTGGGGAAACGTAGGCATGATTCCATATTCGTTATGCGGCGAGCGCTGTCTGCGACTTTGTTGGTTGCAGTGGCTTTAATTGAATTGGCTTGCCAATAAAGCTGTTGTCATTCAGTAAGTGAATTTGTTGTACTACTCGCACCACAGCTGCTGCATACAACCAGGCGTTTCCTGAAGGCAAGCCAACCTTGTGCTACCCTGGCTGGATATTTTTCTTTTTGCCTTCCCCCAAACCTCATCCATAATGTGCTGTGTAGTATCTTTTGGGTGCTGTTTCCCACTAGGGAGAAACGGGTGTCACATGCTCGAGTCCCTCTTACAGGGGTACATCACAACCCCAAAAAGCAGTGGCTGTGGGTGCTGATTATCCCTCAGGGTATGGGACCGGCTGGTCAGCCCATGTGTTCTTTCAATTAATGGGCTCTGACCTCCGTTACCCTGCGCTGGTCATGATAGAGCATCATTGTTCCTAGCAGTAAAAATAAATACAGAATATGACAGATAATATATTTTGTTAGTCAGGAGCTTAGAGTCCCATTAAGAAGTCTAGCAATATTGATAAAATAAAGCAACATTAGGAGAGGCATTTATTATAGGATATGTAGGCTGTTGGGCCAAAAAAAGACTCCAACTTTCTGCAGTTTATAAAACATTAGGGAAGGAGGGAGGGGGAACTGGTTGATTTATGGTGGCTGTAAACTGATACCGAGATGAAGTAAAATATCCAGAGGTCTGAGAAGTCATTACTTCTTGTGTTTTATTAACACATGGCATGAGAGTAGATGTATTAGCCCAGAAAGTGGTCCACGAGGCAGCTGAGTGGTGGCTATGGAGCAGTGGTCCCCATACAAACACTTCATCCTTCTCATGAAGGGTGCTGAGATGCAAACCTACATCTGAACGCTACCTCTGCCCCCTCTTCTCTCCTAGGTCAAAGAAAACCCCATATTTTATCACCCCTGAAGAAGGAGGGGAGCAGATCTGGACCATTTTCAAGACTTTGTGGCTGAGTCCCAACTCCAATTGGGATGAATTACTTTCTCTTGGTGCTATGCTGAGCTGGGGGAATTGCCCCAAGAAATAAGTTTTCTTCAGATATTATTTTTTATATAACTTCATAAAACATTGCATTTAAATCTGAGTTCACTCCATGAGATTTATGCTTATTGTAGCTTATTATTAACACATCCAAAATATGGGTAGGTAGGGTGTTTCAAGTGCTCTGTTCAAATTGGATCACGCTCAGCTGGATGCCTAACCGAAACTGCAGAAGCTGAAGTAATATTTTGGGTGTTGATCTCCCTCGAGGTGAATCATAAAGTTGAAGAGATAAGCTGGCAGGCAATTAGATGGTCAAACCAGTACATGAAAGCCTGTTTCTAGGCATCCGGTAAAAATAACCTATTTTCACCCCATATAGCCTCATGTTATTTGAGTAGCAACTCGTGAAGAGAAGTGTAAAGTTAATTCATAATGGCAAAACATTCCTCGACTTCAGTACCAATGGACATAGCCTGTGATGGGGACTTGTTGCCTTCAGCACTGGGAGCCTGCTTGTACAAATCTGGAAGTGGTTTTGGCAAAGGCTGCAGTGCCTGTTTCCAGCCCAGAAAGTCACTTTTCCTGTTAGTTGGGGATAAAAATGTATTGGGCATACAAAGCTTGAGGGTCTTAAAGCAGCTGGCTGGTCTCGTCTTTGTAAGGGATCAACTCTAGGAGTAAAACCATGATGGCAAACGTCCCATTGATGTCCATAAAACCATGTTTTTTTCCCTCCTCGCTGTTCCTTTGGATGTTTCCTAAAGACTTGCAGGTCTCTTCCTGCAGGGACAAACACGGATGAGTTTGTCCTCTTTCCTGCTGTACCACAAGTCTGGGTGTCCATGGCACGGGACAGCCTGTATGGATGGAACATTTTCTGCTGGAGCTCCAGCTCTGCTGGGGGCAAAGAAGATGGGGAAATCCTAATGGTGAATAACCTGTGGTTTAGGTTACTCTAAGTAGCCCAATTTACCTTGAACACTCCTCTTAGAGCAGTAACGCTCAGTAAGTGGCTGTGTCAGTCAATTATAGACTTATGGTAGCTGACAACATTTTCTCCTATCATCTCTTCCCACCACTCCCCAAGCCCAGAGAGGGCAAGCCCAGTGACAGCAAGCACATGTGAACCTCAGTAAGCAGTGGCAAGCAGCCAAGATAAAAGTTCAGGATAACTTCATATTGTCTTTTCCTTACATTATAATAGATGTGGAACGCAATTGCATTACTATTTTCTTTTTTAAAGGACCAAGCTGACAAGGCTTTTGTGTGCCTGTATTCCCCACACCATTCGACATAAATGTTCAGTATGAAGAGCCATGTAGCTCTCAATTAGCAGCTAATAAAGTAGGCTCTTCCTTATTTAGAAGGGTTATATTTTTCTTAATTCTTCTGTGCCCTCCACATTTGTGGCTTAAGAAAACCTCGCAGGTACACTGACCTCCCTTTAGAATGAGATTGCTGTACAGAAAACACAAATAAAGGGTAATTTCTTGGAGGCTGAGATGAACGACTGGGAGAACAATGACTTTGAGAAAGCAGACTTGAGTGGAAGGGAACTGACCACTGAAACCAAACCCTAGAAGTACCGTAAATACAGGTCTGCAGCAAGCTAATATTTATTTTCTCTATGGCAGGCATTGTTTGTGCCTTTAAGCGTAGTAGGGTTGGCAAAAGGGAGAAGTTAATCTGGAACCATCTTGGGAAGGGAAGAGGAATGTGGTGAGCAAATGGTCACATCACAAAACCTGGTTATAGCTGAGTGGTTCTCACTGAAATAACTTTGTGCACCTTCAGCTCATTGACAGCACAAGCTTCATTTCATGTGCCAAGTTTGTGTCAAAGTAACCTATGCACAAACAAAAACAACAGTCTAGGTGTGTGGGAGCTTTGGATTTTGAGGGGGGAATGAAATACTTTAAGGTTTATGAACACCCCACTGGTAAGAATCAACTCATGTCTCTTCCAGCTTGTGATACAGGGTGCTGGTGGGATGTGCATCCTGGTGCCAGCTGGTCTTCGTGTCTCTGCTAGCGACGGGAGGGCTTGGATCTTCTACACCCAACCCTCCACTGGCTGTTGAAGGTGTAATTAACTGTGTGGGTGGTAAAATTGCCCAGGGCTCCCCGTTTGCATTTTGTGCAACTGGAACGTACCCTTCTTGTTCGGGTAACGTGGCAAATAAAACCCGAGCAGGGCAGCGGCGACTGTTGATGAGGGGTTTTGAAATAGCATGAGAATGGGTTTTATGACAGTATATTGCTTGCTGAGACTGCAGGGCTGGTGCAAATAATCTATTAAGAGAAAGCTTTTGTGAAGCTCTATGGCTTTTTAAAGAGGTTTATGGCTTGGCTAGCAACTGTCTGCTGTGTGAAAGTCTGGAGGTATGAGTCCTCACAGGGCCACATTGGTGTAAGTGCTGCCTTGTGTTGCAATGGGTGCAGAGGGACCTGCAGCTGGAGTTTTGGGGCAGGATCCCAATCTTGCTGGAGGCAAGTGCCTGCATGGAAGACACCAGGCTGCTCCAGGGCTGTTGGGCTTTGCACATGCTATTTCCTACACCCAGGCTTGCGCTCTTGCTCCAGCAGTGAATTGGATGCTTGCAACTACTGTGTGCTAAGTCAAGCAATTTCTTTGTGTCTAGGATGAGTATTTATAGCCTTTTTTCTTAATTTAGGGTGCTGCAAGCAAGGTTTGGCACGCATTGTTTCATGGTGGGGGTCTTAATTGTTGCAGCCCTATTGCAAAGGAGAGCTGATGGGCTCCCTTGCCAAGAGGCCTGGATTAGACCTTCCCTGAGCTCCCTTGCTTGCCTGTGTGATCTGAGACAGCCTGAACTTTAGTGGTCCAAACCTGCTGGCTCTGAAGGGTAAAGCTAAAAGCTAGGTACGTGTGGGAGGGGATCAGTTGAGTCTACGGCTCTGCCCTCTGACAGGTTTGTACTCTTTCACAGCATCTTCATGCGCTTGGTGATTTCAAGCCTTGCTGTGTGTGAAGTTTTAACTGCTTTCCATGGGCTGCCTGTGCCCTTGGGTTCTTTTTGGAGAGCTATGAGATAATTCAGGTTTTCTTTCTTTTTTTCTATTTTTTTCCTTTTTTTTCCCTCCAAAAGCACTTTGCAGAAAGCAGCCCCACTGCTCTTTTCCCTGCTGCCTTCCAGCCTTTTAAGTTTTCAGCAGGGAAATGAAAATCACCTCCAGGCTTCCTATGGACATCCCCCCTTCCTCATGGACAAGCAACTGCAGTGCAAGGAGGACCATCTCCCCATAGCCCAGCAGCAGGTAGAAATAGCCTTTGTCTTTGTGCATGGCAGAAGGCCTTGTCTGAGGTCTCCTATGGCCTTAGAAGCACTGGTTGGACCTTGTACATGCATCCTGGTGCAACAAGGGTGCTTCTGCCTGTTTAAATGAGGTGTCAGGTGGTCAGTCCTGATCCCAGCTGCAGCTTTCATAAGACTGGGGCGTGTGGTAGTGTTTCTTTAACAGGGTGATTTGATGCCAGTGTTTAGAGATGTGCTTGGTTTGAGTCTGTAGTGGACTATATGCTACCCCTCACTTTTGCAATGCATATTTCAACTCTGCTCTGTACAAAGCCCTTGCACGTTAAACATATCTCAGATGTACAGAACGTCCTGGTCTTTCAGTCCCATGTCCAGTGGACCTATTGATTGGGAGATACCGCTGTTGCTGCTAACAGTTAACAGAGTTGAGAGCTGAGACCTGGGTTTTGTTAGGAGAAGGACACCTTGTGCTCACCCCAGTGCTAATCTGAGCTTGATGTTTCAATGTGGGACAACCCCATTCAGAGCTGATGTTTGCCTTCCTCCAAGAGGTCTATTTTGGGTGGACTTAGTAGCTCTCCATTT
Source organism: Neopsephotus bourkii (assembly GCF_033783945.1). Taxonomy (NCBI): domain Eukaryota; kingdom Metazoa; phylum Chordata; class Aves; order Psittaciformes; family Psittacidae; genus Neopsephotus; species Neopsephotus bourkii. Next base: position 4,416,945 of record NW_026901735.1, read on the forward strand.
GTGTTTGTTTTAAGATTATGCACTGAGGTCGAGATCTAAAACCTCTTGAAATGGATGAAAATCTTTCTGCTGGCTTTAATGGGCTTTGCTTCAACTCTGCAAGTGCAGAGAATTCAACGAAATTAGAAACCAGAACTTACAAAAACATGCAGGTGAGATGCAGAGAGGCTGAAATAAGACAAAAAGGTGAGAAGAAGAAAAAGGAAAACAATCCTGTGATGTGACAGAGGTCCCTTTCTGAAGCTTTTCTTTCTGTTTCTTTCAAACTACTGTAAAAATGTGGTTTCAGTGTTACAGTGCTTTTCAGGGAGACAACGTTGCTCTGAACAATGAATTTCCAGGTGATCCGTTTCAATTTGCTTGTGATCACCAGGAAGGCAGGATATTCAGTTTAAAGCAGGTGGCCTGTTGAATTCACAATGATGAGAAGTCTTCCGGGGCTGGGATTATGACCATCTAGCATGCTCTATTGCAAACCTTTGCATGAGCTGGATGTTGCCCTTCCTAGTCCAGATCCTCCCTGCAGCTGGAGTTACTAATATACAGTTACTTGGACAGAGCTAGAGAAGTGTGTGGTGGAAGGATGGGCGTTAGCAGCTCTTTCACTGAAGTTTAAAGATGCTTTATATTTACTGTGAAATGACCAAGCTATTAATCCTTAGACCTGGGAATACCCTGCAAAATACAGAAAGCATTATTGAGGTTAGGTTGCTTTGGAAAACACCATGACACAAGAGGGGAAGGATGTGAACTGCTCTAAGGTCCTCACGTCTGAGCATCCCAAATCTGATTTAGCTCCGTGCATCCTCACCCAACTCCCTCCCATCACTGCCAGGCTGAACAAGTGTGGACAAACCCTGCCTACACCTGCTGCCAAGCTTCTCCAGCTCTCTTTACCAGTCTGCCCAAGTGCTCAGGCGATAAGATTTGTCCTGCCCTGTTTTTGCAAAGGGATTTGGTGATTGCAAAACATGTCACATTATTGACTGGAAGTTGTTACCATCTGGTGGCTGTTTAGATGGTCTGGTACTAATGAGTAGGTAATCTCAATTGAGTTTCTAAGGGACAGCTGTCCTCTCTCTCTTTCTTCCTCACTATCATACACATCATCATTGTACCGGACACTAATTGGCGTTCTTATTTGCAAAGATGAGTTACGAACGGTCATGGAAGCGCTTTCCACAAGGAATGGGTTGTGTGTGGATAGGAAGAAATCTGCCTTTCCAGCAGCTGCATTGTGTTTTATGTGCTGAAAGGATTTCAGGTTTCTAGCAATGTTATACAAGCCTTAAACACTCTCTAAAGAAGGAATCAAAGGATGTGAGCTATTGTAGACGAAGTAAGGCGAATTAAAACATAGTGCTATCCCCTTGGCTTATTTCCTACCCCTCCCACAATAGGTGCCTGCTCCAAAGTGTCTTGTAAATTCATGCCCAGAAAATGCAACTTAAAATAAGCCTAGTACGTATTCAGAGTTGTGATCGGGTGGAAGCTTTTCGGTGGCAGAAGCATCTAATGGTTGCTGCGTTCATGGTTGTTACAGGTTTAGTATTTGTAATGTAATTCAAAATCATGCAAATGGGGATATTGGTGCTACAGGGGATGCTCCCAGGGAGGGTAGCTGGGGGGGAGAGTGTCACAAGTGATGTGGGATAGTAAATCCTGGTCAAATACAGCCTGAGCAGTGTCTTGTCTCCCACAACACAAAGTGGGAGCGCAGATCACCTCTCACTGCTTCTGCACCCCTTTACCTGCCCTCTCCATCCATTTGTTCATGGGGGTCATTGTGAACCCAAGCGAGCCCTGGGTTTGGATGGAGGGTCTTCTTCTGGTGTGGAGGTCTCCAAGGGATATGTTTGCTGAAAACCATGGCATGCCTTGAGGACAGAGATGCCTAAAGCTTGTTTATAGAAGAACACGTGTTCTGCTCTGCTGGAGTTGAGATCCCCTGCAGACCTCAGGTTCTAAGGGTAGAGTTTGGGTTGTGTCCTTTTGCTCTAACATGTCTCCAAGCCTAACTGCTGTCTAAGGCCTTGAGTATTTTGTTTCTGCCTTGGATTTCCTTGCTGGCAAGTCATTTGAGATTGCAGGTGGTTATTTACTTTCATGCGGTTCCTCCTATCTCCCTCCTTATCTCAGCCCGTTTGTACTGACTTAAGGCTCTTAAATCTGAGTGGAGCAGTGGTGGCTGCAGTGATGATGTGGTGTTAATTTGTCTGAGTGTGTTTATTTCAAGTTCTGGTCAGCAAGTGTGATATCTCACCCTGTTGGAAATTACTCGTGGTAGCTGGCTACTGGTGAGAGTTGTGCTTGCTTTACTTAACAGCAAAATATTGCATTAAATACAACTGTCTAAAGGTTCGGTTTGGGGAAAAAATGTTTGAAGCATTCTTTTGTTCAGTTGTGGAGCAGGTTTTGGGGGTTGAGGCCAAATAGAAAGGTAGGCTTCATCGTCTTCATTAAGCCATATGTTTTATTATCACAATGGCTTGGTCCATCGGGCTGTATGTAGGGGCACAGTGTAAAGGTGTACATTTTGACCACTGATGCGCATGTGGAGCAGCAGCACTGAATCACCTGTCATCCTGTATGGCTGGGGTGAAAGGGGAAGCTATTTACATAAATTATTGGAGAGCAGTAAATATTATTTCATGATATCACATCAAGATTAACTTAATCAAACTTGATATTAAGAGGCAGAATGATTTGCTTTTAGTCAAAGACACAATCAAAGAAGGTGCTTGAGGGTAAAGGAGAGTGCCTACTTAGGAAGATTTTTATCACACAATGGGTGATGGGTTGGGAAGCTCATAACCAAGGTCTTAATTCCCTTGTGGGTTTTGCAGCTACAGCCCTCCTAATTCCTGTTGTAGTTTCAGGCAGGGTAGCACAACTGAAACGCAGGCTTTTTGTTTTGTTCTTACTGCCCCAGGAAAGGAGCTTTAACTCAAAGGGAGAGAACTCTTAACCTTTTTTAACACATATTTTTCATATCAAGGGTTTGTGGAGTATTTTGCAAAGATTATCTAAGCAAAATTCATCCAAAGTAAAGAGGAAACCATTAACAGTTTGCAGGTGGACTGGAATTCCGCCTGGCCCCAGTTACACTGTGGGTCAAGACTGTGCCTTTTGCTGCCTGGAGTCTGTAGAGGGTTAATGTTGTTTTAACCTCCTCTTCCCATGCCACTTTTCCCTTGACCAGTAGATCCACATCTGTTGAATAAAATCATGTTACTTATTTGCCATGAATGGGTTCACTTACTATTTAGGCAACTGGAAGTCAATGTCTGGAGCTATCCCATGTTTCCATAGCATATGAAGCATTTGTAGCTCTTCCCAATGCTTTAAGTGAGAGCTCAGCGTGCATTCACTGAGAGAACAGATCCCTTGGTTTTTTATTGCCTCTACAACTGGCTGTAAGGTAATTGCTCTTACACAACTTAGTATGTTAACAGGAAAGTAAAAGCTGACCCATTTGGGCAGTCCCTAGGTAAGTCCCTGCTCCCTTTCCTTTCTGAGGAAGGCTGAGCTTTCCTTCACTCTCATTGTATTTTTTTTTTTAATCAAAACCAAAATTATCAGTTGGGGGAAGAGCTTAAACTAAAAGACCTTTGACAAGTCTAAACTGTGCCTTCCCTTTGTGTGAAGCACATCTTCCTCGGTTCCCGACAGCGGCTGGAGGAGCTGGGAAAGGCTAAAGATGTGCTCAGCGCATTCCAGGATTAGGCCCATTGTTTAAGTAATAACACTCAATCTCACCAGCCTGTGTTTACCACAAAGTCTTTATTTTTATTTTCCATCCAGGCTTTCTCCATGAAAGATGTAAGAGCTTTTATTTTTCTATAGCTCTTTCCCTGTCCTTGCCTTGCCGGTGCTTTCATAACCCTCTGTGCAAGGTTATGTAGCTCCTCTACCTGAGGTTCTAGGTGATTGAGAGCAGAATTTGGTTCAGGATATTGGTGACCTACTTTAAAGAAAATATTAACAAAATCTGTAGCTTAATTACTATCCTGTTTGTTTGGTTCAAGTGATGCATAGCGTTGGTTCTTCAGCAACCACCTGTGGGATGCTCAGGCATTGTCAATATATCTATTCCTATTTTCAATGCCTGAGTAATACAAGCATCTGCTGCTGCTTGACAAGTGATGCTCTGTTGACCATTTCTGACAACTCCCACCTGTTCATGTTCGCATAAGCAAGTTTGAAATGCCCAGCCATGGAAAGCACAGCCCTAGCACTGCTTTGCAGCCAGGACTTTTCCCAGTCGAGCTGCTTCAGGTACCTGTTGGTCATTGATTTGTAGTGAGGACAACACCTTCTTTTAAGGGTTAGTCACCTCTGAAATAAGACCAGCTTTGCCAGGCATAATTACTATAGGATAGAGAATTATTAGATCTTCCTGTAGTAATATTCCAAGATGCAACACTGCTTCAATAGAAAGGAAATGGTGGTGAAAGCGAGACTCATGATGTCCATATGGCCTTGGCCAGGGAGTCCACTAGTGTTGCCTTGGAGTGCAAGCAGATTCAGAGTGCCCTGTATACAGCTATTAAAACATAGTGTATGTGCTGTATCTTGTTCTCCCCAGTCTTCATTACTTACAATGCTCCACACAGGGGAGGAATAATCTCTTCCACAGTGAAGATAAGGGAAAATCATTCTTGCATTGCTCACCCTGAGCCCTCCTCTTTGGCGATGCAATGAATCCAAGCTCAGCGGGTATGTAAGACTTTTCTCTGAGGATGGGTCTGCATCCTGCAGAGGGGATAGAGCCTGGACCTTTGTTTTGGGGAGGTTCTTTTCTGACAGACCCTATGCATTCGCCTTAGCGGTTGTGCATCCTTGTTTTGCCTTGCAAGCTATTTAAGCTTGTCCACTGGAGCTTTAATGTTACACTAACACTGGTTTTATATTCTTAGAGCATTCCTTGGTCCCATAGTTTTCTGATTTGATGCTTTATATCCTGTATTCCTAGTACTTAGCAAGAAAACTTGTTACAGAAATGAAATTTTCCATACGTGGCTTCCTCTTCCCTATTACTATGGGAGACCTTTATTATCTCAGCTGCTTGAACCCTGCCAAAAAACATGTATCTTCTGGAATTGCCCATTTCTGCCAGGTAGCTGAAGGGGAGAGGGGTGACACCCATGTTTTCCTTACCAAGGCTGAATTTTTTGGGTCCTCTCCAGCATTTTGTTGTATTGGCTTTGCTCAGCCAACTGCTGCCAACTTGCTCAGCCAACAGTGGCAGGAGAGATGTAATTTGGGCTCAGCCTATGTCAAAAGAGAAGCCAGTGAGCAAGTGGCTTCATCGCAGAGTTGGAAATAGTTTAATTAGTATCTGATATAAACCAAAATGGTAATCCTGCTTAGATTATATTCTCTTTTTATCATGAGTAGCCATAGCAGTAACTTTAGTTGTGTTAAATACCTGACTTGTCCTGGAAGGAAAAAAAGAGGCAGTCAGTTGTTTCCTTTACACCTTAATGCTTTTGGGCTCAGGAACATCTGAGTAACTATTTTAATGAGAAGACTCCTGGTGAAATGCAGGTAAGATCTTAAAGACTTTAATTGCTCCCATGAGAAGTCAGTCCAGGTTAAATAATAGCACTCAGCTCCTGCAGTGGGATACAGAGCCCTTTGGGAGCCAGGGAGGAGAACACCTCCTCCTGGGATGTCTGGGGAAGCAGGTAGAGAAGTGAAATGGTGTGATATTACTTAATGTTTCTGCTTCAGGATCACTGTGATAAGTGTTTTGTGGAGACCTCAGTCAACAGGGTAAGTATGGGCATAGCAAGGTCTCAACCTAGGGAAAAGTCAGGTGGTGCAAGTTGAAGCACCTTGCCTCTGGCTCAGCTGGCTTGAACAGGGCTTACCTGTGGGTAAGGCTTTCATTGGAGACCTGAGCTGAATTGTAGGGTTTAGTTGAGGTTTTGTGACATCTGGAAGTTTTAATCCAAGGCCCAAACCCAGGGACATAGATAATTCCATGAGTGGATTGTACAGATAAACTCATTAATGCTTGTGAAACAACCTGGGAGCCACATAAGCATATCAATAAGTTTAGAGTGTTATTACTGCATGGACTTTGATTAAATCCCTTCATGTCAGATCTCTCAAATATTTTCCTCAAAACCTTGTGCTTTTTTAGGAGAGGTTTCTTCATTTGTTTTCTTTATTCAATGTTGATTTCAATTGAAAGTCTTCAGAATCTGAGCCAGCCCTGTAGCTGGTTGGAAATGTTCAAAGCTTTCCCAGGCTTATTTATTTAGTCAATAATACGTTAGCAGATTGCAAACTTGGGGTGTAAAGTTTTAGCAAGGCTTAATTTTCCTCGGGCAGCTCTGTAGGTCTCTGTATGCACAACCCCAGTGAGCTCAGACTCAGCCTGGTTCCTATAGGGATGTGGGAATGATCTGGTGGGGATTTTAAAGGCAAGAGTAGAGCAAACCCAAGTGAAAACGATTCTGTTGCTTTGGCTATGACTAGGCTGAAACTGGGAAGTGCCTGCTCGATGCTAAGGACAGCTGAACGTTAAGAATTTGATGTAATCCTAGACCTCAGGCATGAAACTCAGCTTGACCTTTCCTGTTGGGTGCCTTTGTGCAATCCTACTGGACATTTAGCAACGAGAAAGGAAGCAGAGGAAGGATATCGGTTCAACCATATGTCAATGCTGGGACGTAAAGTGACAGGGAGAGGAAGGGCTGAGACGTGAGCGGAGTCAGTGGTTAAAATGAGAGCCTTTATAGAGGGGAACTGGGGGGCCCTGGGGACTAAAGTGCTTGCTGGAGGTCACCAGTTCAATTCCAGTTTATGGATGTAGTGACCAGAAATTACTGTTGTGCCATAGCTGATCTGCTTCCTATGTCCGATGAGCTTTGCTCTCCTGTGGTCCTGCCCAGCCTGAACTAGTCGTAAAACCATTTGTCACAACTGGTCCCTGTTGGCAGATTAATGGAGGGGTTAATGACTCTGCTGGGGGGGTGAGAGGTGTCTTGTCCCTAAAAGCCAGCTCCTTAGGGAACATCAGGAGCCTGTAACAGGCCTTCTTCCTACAAGAGAAGTACAGATTTTGAGCTCAAAGACTTTTTCTCCCCTCCCAAGTTTGCCCTGAAACAGCAGCAACCTGTCACAAAGTTGGTTAAGCACTTGAATAAAGCAGTCCTGGTCTTTCATGATGCTGCCATCACTTCCAGGGGCAAGGCTTTGTCCCAGAGCCATAGGCTCAGGAGATGGGAACTGGCAACCTAAAGATGGCATGCTTTTAAAAGCACACTTACTTGCTAGTGAAGGCTGGTGTCTAATAGCAACCTGCTGGGATTATTAACAAGGTTATGGATTTCCAGGGGCTTTGCATGAGTGTAGGGTGAAAAGCAGAGATGAACCCATGGGAAGTCCTTTTCTGTGGTGGGCAGTGTGTGCACGCTGTAGTGAGTGGCTTTGGTCAAGGGAGTGATTTGTCTGGTGAGGACTCCAGGACTTGTAACGATGCTGCACAGAATAAGGCAGGCTGGAACTGGGGTTTTGGGGTTGTTGGATTGCAAATAGCACTGAGATGAAGGTGGGATTGTCCCCAAGGAAGTTTGAGGCAGTTCTCACCCCTGTATCTCAAAGAGCTACGGTTTTGTTTCCCCTTGGGCTCTTAGTGAAAACCAAGGCATGGAGCTAGTGTTTGTCTTAGCACTGTTAACTAATAAATAGCTGCTGGCTGGCCCCAGCATAACACAGCAGGTCCTGATGCTGCTGTGTGAGGCAGGGGAGAGCCAGGGACTGAGCTGGACCACAGCATCCTCCCCAGGCAGAAGATGCTGAGAGAAGTGGACATTATAATTTGAACAGATTTTCACTGCAATTTTTTATCTTCCTTGGCAGAAATCAGAGCCTCTGGCTCTGGGCTCATTTACTTCAGACTCGCACTAACTTTAGAGGCTTTTCTTCAGTTTCATGGTTCTGGCACTGAGCTGGAGCTAGCAAAATGCACCAACAGCATGACATTAATTCTCTTTCAGCAGCGTAGAGGCATGTCTGAAAATAGATGCCAATTTAAAACTAATATTTCAGGGCTTGCTCAGTGCCAAATCAGACCTTTGGCCATTTATAGTATCTGCCTTTCTGGCAGGGACTGGCTTCTGATGCTTCATATCAAGATCTGGTGTGCAGTCAAGTAGGGCATAAGGAAATGTATTGTTTAAATGGAGGCAGAAGGATAAAAACCACCCCCTTTAAGCTCCCCCAGACAATAATTCTCCCCTATCCTGCAAGAAAATACAATCTCAGAGATGGTCTTGCAGATCTTTGCCAGTGAATAGTTACTGCCCTTTTAAAGGGAACTGGTTTTATTGACTGAAGTTAGCACAAATGTGTTAAAGCTCGTAAATTCATATCTGATTTGCAAGGCAAGCCTTAAGCTTTCAGTCATTTGTAACAGAGCTTTATTATAACTTTATTTCAGTTGGTTTAGTAGGTGCCTGTGGTTTTGGGGGAGGATGGATGCAGCAGGAGACTCTACAGCAGCTTTCTCTTCATTTATTACAAGATCCCTTGTGTTGCAGCTTTGTCTGATGTTTCTCTTGCCTTCACCTGTCAGGGTGATCTGTCGATCTTATCCCCCTTGATTTTTAGGCAGGTCTATTCACAAGATCAACCCTGTGCTGCTGGCCTCACAGTGCAAACAGACCCCAGTGTGCTCGGTGTCTCCAATGGAGCACTCCTTTCCTTAAGATGCTTAGAGCTTGGGAAGATGTCCTTGAATAGCTGGTTCAGAAAGCACTTTCCTCATTGGAATTTAATGCAACATATTATATTTTATTGTTCTGCTGGACAATAGCACAAGTGGCATCTTTGGATAGAATGGTGCATAAGGGTAAAAGGTAACTTGCAAGCATTAGTTTTTGTTATGTGAGGGTGAGAAGTTACCAGCACAACTTTAGAGAAAGGAAACTGAGGAACCGAGGAGCAAAGAGTCCAAAATCTTGATTTGCTGCCAAAAATGAGACAGTTTTCTTGGTAATTGGCTTGAGTCTGGGGAACCAACCCTTATAGGAACCAGACGTCAAGACCAAGCTCTATGAGCAAACCTGAGTTTCTCTGAAACCATACCAAGGTTCCCAGTGGATGAGGGTGTTCATTTGCATCACAACCTAACCAGAGCATCCCCATCTTGGGGAAGGTCCCTTATGCAGCTACCATGCATGATGATGGCTGCACTGTGCTCCTGTGGTTGGCCCCAGCTCAGGGATGGGAGCAGAAGAAGGCAGCACCCAGCAGTTCCTTTTTCTGACCACACACCACAACCGAGACAAGGCAGCTCTCTCCCTTCCCAAATGTTCTCTCTGTAAATTCAGGTTGGAGTCACGTCGGAATTCTTGTTTCTTATTAAACAACCAGCAGAAGTATGAAGTATCATGCAAATAGTTAAAAGGGTTTTATAGATTTCCTTGAAGTTGCTTGCTTGCCCAAGAAAGGGAAAAATGGATCGTGTGGGTTCTTGGTCTGGGCACATGGAGCTTGCTCATTGTTAAAAGCAAGACTGATCTATAAGGAGGGGACGTTTGGGTGTTGCCTGCCAGGACAGTTTCATTCTGAATCAAACTGTACCGAAACAGCGAAGTTCTGGGCTTAAAACAATGGGGGCTTGTGTGGGTGTCCCTCCAGGAGATCCTCATTTGGGGATGACAGCTGTGTTTTGGGGATTGTAAAGAAAAACCCTTCTTATCTGCCGTAATTCACTGAGGTGGCTTCATCCAACAGTCAGCAGGAGGGATGCTGCGGGTTGCTTGTTGCATCATCCCTCCTTTCCCTACAGCCAGTGCTAGGGTGTGTTAAGAGGGAGAAATCTTGGTGGTGGTGGTGATTTGTCAGGAGGCATCTTCATTTTTCCAAAATACCTCTCCTTTTTCCAGGATTTTGGGATCTTGGGCTACCTCTGGCCATTGGTTCATGTCTAACAGCTTTGCTTCACATAGGAGAGTGCTGTTCTTAGACACCCAGGGGCTGTACTACCAGCTGGAGCAAGCCACCATGGCTATAGAGGGCTTGCTTATGCCTCCTAAATAACATTCCTGACCCATGGAGCTTTAAGCCAAGTGGATAAACCCTCACGGTCTGCCCAGGGTCTGAGTCACTGAGGTCTTGCATGTGTGGTTTGAGTAATGGCATGGATGTGGCAGCATAGGTCTGGTCCCCAGGTAGATGGCAAAAGGAGAGCAATTGTTACCAAGCCCCATAGAAGCCAGCTATTTGAATAAACTATTTAAGTCAAAACCAGTTATTTTTCTCTGCCTGTAATGATTCCTTTAACCAGTACCTAAATACCAATCACTTTCCAAACCTCGGGGGCTGTCCAGAGCAGCTGGGCAATCCCTGGGATATTATCCACGTCATGCAGCATCATTAAGCATCACGCTATGGTGTAGCAGTTCGAGCGCTGTGAGAAAGGAGAGAAGCCTCTGGCTGGCCAGTGCTCCCTGTATAATCATAAGCTGCCAAACCCGAGTTCCTCTGAAAGCAAGAAAAATAGCCCTGCTGCCTTTTCCTTTTTTATTACACTTTTACACAAATTAATGTAATTTTCCTTTATAACTACTTGCTGTTGGGCTCAATTTGGTGCAGCAGGTACTTCATAACAAACCTGGCGCTGGCAGCATCCCTGTGGAAAGGATGTTGGAAGGAGGGGAGGGGGACTACAGAGGCATAGGGGCTTATGTGGAGCTATTGGTGTCTGCTGCTGGCACCCTCCTGCCTTGCCCCACTTGATCTCCTTGGTATCATGGTGCTGCTCTTGCTGCTTGTCGCTACCTGGATGATGATCACCTGCATTGCGGTCTCAAGGATGCTCAAGGTTTGCGATTGTCAGGACTGAGGGGCCATTGACAGTCACTGTCCATATCCAGCTTGCTGGAGGTGGGGGGGCACGAGTGATGCTGAGCCTTTTTAGCTGCTGTACCCTTGTTGAGACATGACAAGGTTATGTCAGCGTGGTCTGGGATCTATTGATCACTGCTGGGGAAGGTTTGTGCTGGAGGTTGGGGATTTGTTGCTTTACACGAGGCAGGTTAACTCATCCTGCCCCAGTGTGGGATGCTTGGGCACCCCAAGTGATGCTGTGTGCTAAAGCTGGGCATTTCTAAGACAGCTCCTTTCTATACAACACCCAAAGGTGTCAAATTGGATGTAATTACTGTTATATCAGCCCTTAGGTGCTGGCACTGGTGACTGCCATAGGAAGGAGCGTGAGCTGGGAAGAGATTGGCACTTCCTGGGTCTTTTCTCTTTCCATGTTAAGCCCACACCAGTTTGATCCCATGGGGATGGCCAGAAAGGCCACTTGCTCCCCAGGGACACGCATGGCTGTGGTTATCCTGCCATCCCAGGCCAGGAGATAGAGGAAATACTCTAGTTATGGTAAAACTAAACAGACCTAAATTAAAAACATTCAGTCAAACCCAAACAACAAGAAACCAAAACCAATCAAACACACCAGTTTAAGCAGTGTGTGTGTGTGTGTGTGTGTATAGTGCCAGAGAACTGGAGTTTAATAGTACCCCACCAAAATACAAAGGAGTCCTGCAGGAAAGCTGATCCTGAGCCCTTCTGCCCCTGTCCTGAGGATGAGGATGAAGGGGGAAGCAGGAACGCACTGATAACTACACATATGCCCTATCTTGAACAGCATTTTGGTGTCAGTGAGGCTGTGGGAAACGGGGCCACTCCAGAGGTGAGAGATAGGACCTGTGAGTTTGAATCTGTGCGTTTTTAGTTATATGTATTAAACCCCCCAACTACAAAATCTCATCTTCTGCCCTGAGTCTTCATAAGAGGCCCAAACCCGATGTGCTTCATGACCTTTGAAAAGCACTTTTTAAGTTGAAACCCAGCCCCTGGGCTCATCTGTTTCAAGGGGTTTCACTTCTACCTCCCCACTCTCGCTTCCTCTTTACCTCCCTGCTCGGTGCTTTTCCTGGCCACCCTCCCCAGCACCCTGTTTAGAGCCCATTCAGCTTAACAAGAGCCCAATCGATAGGTGGGGACCAGTGCCCAAGGCATTACAAAGGAGCTCACCCTTAACAACCCCGACCCTGGTGAGGTGCAAACCCAATGGACAAACAGATTAAAGTATTTAACAGCAAAATATCAGCACTCGCCCTGTGAAATAGTTCATTTTTTACTACTATATTGGATAAAACTGTCTTTCATTTTCATTTTGGGTATTACAATAAGCCTGGGATATTTTCAGTTACACCTCTATATTTTCCCAGCTGTTTTAACCAGAAAAATTAACGTGCTTTTGATAGCTTGGAAATACACTGTCGGCAAAGCTTTGTAGAACTGTGTTATTACATAGCAAAGTGGAAATGCGAGAGCATCATATGATTTGCTTCCTAGTTGAAATTCCACCAGAATCTCCAATTCTTGTAGAAATTAACCTGGAAATTCAGTGTCTTCATTAAAACTGTCTCTCTAGTAATTCAATATAGAGTGTTTTAAAGTTTTTTGTGAATGAGGACTAAAATCATAGAATCATAGAATAGTTAGGGTTAAAAAGGACCTTAAGATCATCTAGTTCCAACCCCCCTGCCATGGGCAGGGACACCTCACACTAAATATCACTGGTGTGTGTGTTTGTAAAATAGGGATTATTGTTATGCTTTTAGTGTATTTACATAAGGAAAGATAAACCAGAGATGTCTGCGGAAAACAAAAGCTTTACGTTCTTGTTTTAATCACTGCGTTTCTCATTGTAATGCGTGATTGTAGGATTTGGGAAGGAAAAAAGAAGCTGTTAAATAGTATCTTTGCATATCAGTACTACAGCATAAATAGTGTGTTTGGTGTATGGCACTGAGATGAGTCCTGGAGATCCTCGGGTTAAAACAAAAAGCCCTCATAAGCAGACCAAAAACTCCGAGCAGCACAAACCCGAAGCCAGCACCCAAACAAAACCCCGGAGAAGGTAAAAACCCTATAGCAGGGAGGAAAAACAAAAGCGATTAGTTAAAGTCCTGCCTTGCCACTGTTTGCCTTGCAAAGAGGGAGGCTGATTTAAAGGAGGAGGGGGGGAAGGAAAGGCGAAAAAAACTCAGTGGATTAATGTGAACTTTAATACTGAAGCAGTGTGTGTTTACTGCTGGTGACCACAAGACATAAATCTTGCGAGCACAATGTACAATGCGAGGCAGCCCCCAGGTTTTTTTTCTTCCTCCCTTTCCCCCCCCCTCTTCTCTCCAGCCTCAATTTGTGTGCAAGTGTGTGTTAAGTGCCGTTGAAAAATAGTGACCTTTAATAAAGGATCGTATCCTGAGACTATTTTCCCAGACACACAGTGACCTTTCAAACCAGACTGGGGTGAGGGGGTGTGGGGTTTGGACTTTGAACCGGCCAGTTCCCGCTGCGTGCCTCTGTTTGCCAGGCTACTTTTTATTGTGTGGCCGGGGAGCGCTGGCTATGCAAAGCAGGCTGAGCTGCCAGCCTCAACCTTTGCAAATCAATTTGTCTGCACCCGAGTGAAAGATGCTGCGGCGGGGACAGAACGCGTCGCTTTGTGCCACCGGCGCTTGTGGCACTCCCGGCGAGCCCTCCCCAAACCAAAAGTCCTCTTTTCTACCTTATTTTTACTTTTTTTTTGTCTTAATTTTTAATTATTTCTTTTAAATTCCCCCTTCCTGTAACCCCAGAGCTACTGGGAAAAAAAGGGGGTTCCTCTCCTAGCAGCTTCCCAAAGCCATAGCATCACCTCATCCAAAGGGGTGGCACAGGAAGACCTCCTCCAACTTCGCATCTTTCTCAGCTTAAAAACCCAACCCACCACACATGCAGCCTCCTCTACATAAATGCAAATGCTTCCTAAGGGTTAAGGTTATTGATTTCCCCCTGGCTGCCCAGGCTCTACATTAATCAGTACCTAAAAACGCCAGGAAAAGACAGAGAAACACAATTATTCCAGGTCCTCTAAATCTCGGCTTCTCCAGGTGGCCCCTCCCAAAGAAATGGAAATCCCACTCTTTTTGTAAGGCTGGATCAATTCCTGCATAAGCAATAAATCACTCTTATACTCTGCAAAAGGTGGGAGCGAAGGACAGGGGTCCATCCCTAAGGAGTCCTAAGGCCCCACTGGGATGTCACCATCACTCTCCTCCCTTTTCCCTTCATCTCCTTCTGTGTCCTCCTTGAACTGACCTGTGAAATCGATGGTTGGGCTCCTTTTGCATTTGTGCAGGAGACTCTTGGTCATCAGATTCATTTTGCTCTTGGTTTCTCTGTGTGTGTGTGTCTCGTGGAAGCTGAGCTTTCATGATTAGACTGGTACCAAAGAATCAGGTGGGCTCACTGAAGTTTTATGCTCTTGTGCTCCATGTTGGTTTAATCCCAGCTGGATGCAATTGGGTCATGGTTTGCCTTGTTACCTTGTACCTATGGAGTCACTGCTGGCCACAGAGAGCAGGTTGCTAATGGGCATCTTCACTCAATATGGGGTTTTACACCAAGTTTTGGGCTTTTCCTTTATTTTTCCTATATTTTTCCTTTATTGCTTTCACTTTTTCCTCTGAGTGTTAGATTAACACCCTCTCCAGCTGGTGCCATGGCAAGTGGTCCAGGGCCCTGAGCACATGGTGAAACTCCCATGGGCTAGGCAAGGGTGAGGGGATGAAGCTTGTCATTCCCCCCATGGCACTTGCCTCTATAGGAGCTCTTACCCTATGGGGAAGATGGGGCAGCTCAATCTTTACCCCAGGGCTGGTGGGACAAGCAGTCTTATCCTAGTGCAGCTCTAGCAGGCCAGCTATGGGGCTGGGAAGGGGAGAGGAGCAGGGATTTGGACTACATAATCTTTAAAGAGTTTGTGTTTTAAAATGACCATAAAAATGAAAGGGGGGAAGAATTTGCTGTAGTTGAGATGGGAAGTAATTATGGTCTGGGTAGAGATTTCAGCAGCAGCAGGGTCAAGGTGAGGATGGGCTTTGTCAGTGATCTGGAGGTGGTGACGGGTGGATTTATGGACATGGGAGACAGGGATAGGGAAAGAGAACTCCAGTGTCAAGGATGGCCCCAAGGTTTCTGCCCTTGGGAGAAGGTTGGAGTCAAGGAGAACACCAACAGAGCCAAAGGCACAGGGTGGTTTATATTTATATTCAGTAATTGTAAATAGTACTGATGGGGGGAAAGGCTGTTTTGCTGTAATACTGAAGTGGAGGGAGTTTACGTGTAGTGATAGAGAGTGCAATGGGTTGTGGAGAACTGCAAAGGGCTTCACGTCACACAAGGAATTATGGAGATGTGCAGAATGGGAAAAACTCATCTAGGTCAGGCTTATCCTGAAGGTTTTAGTAGGTGGAAACAGGAGCCCATCTTGTGTGTTTGCTGGGCA
Organism: Neopsephotus bourkii; assembly: GCF_033783945.1. Lineage (NCBI taxonomy): Eukaryota > Metazoa > Chordata > Aves > Psittaciformes > Psittacidae > Neopsephotus > Neopsephotus bourkii. The sequence continues at coordinate 4,432,312 of NW_026901735.1, forward strand.
GGGCAATCCCTGCCCTTGGCAGGAGGGACTGCAAGCTGTGGCTGATGCACTGCTGGGCCACTCTTGTTCTGCCTTTATCCCTCTCTGTATTGGGAGGCTTCAGGGTGGCACTGGGTTTTTGAACACTTACTCCAAGACCTTATTCATACAGAGAATTCATACTTTATTCATACCGAGTTTATTCATAGCATTCTGTCTTGTTAGCCCTCTGATTCAAGGCATACACAAGGCTATGAAAGGGGGGTTAGCAAGTGGATGTGTGCTCTGAATGCTAATAGCATCTGCTTTATTTTTATGTCCTTTCTGACGAGTATATGGTGGATCAGTGTGCCCAGGTCTCGTGCGGGAGTGGGTCATGGATGAATGGTAGCTTTGATTCAGAGGAGCCTAAGGAAGCAACCAGAAGGGCTGGCTGTGGGCAGTGTGTTGATAGTCAGGATTGGGTTTATTTTTTCCTCCCTTCTGTAGGGGAAAACATTTCCAAAAGTGAGGGAAGAAATGATTTGGTTAAAATTTTAAGTGAAAATCATTGACTTTTGGGGTTAAAAGCAAATCTGACAGCAAAGCCTGGGAACTTTTGTCTTCAAACTTCCCTCCCTTTCCCTGTGTGAGGTACTTGGCTCTCCTGTTATGCACCCTCATTCTCTTTACCTGAGCCCTTGTGTGTGTAACAGGAGTTACTCCTGGTGGGATGTAGTGAAATGCAGAGGGAGTCCAGCACTGGTTATGTAAGGCAGTTGTAATAAGGGAAAATGTGGAGATTGAAGCAAATAAATGACAGGTCTTATGAGACCTAGTGGAAACTGCTGGTTGCTGTAGCAGTTTGTGGTGGATGGGTCTTTAAGTGCTTGTTTCTCTGTCAATTTAAACCAAGAACAACCAGGGAAAGGGAAATCTTGGTGCTTCGAAAAACAGAAGTTCCCTCCCTCCACTTGGGCAGCAGTGAAGTCCAACGTGTCTTCTGCAGCTCCATGGGGCAGGACGTGTTGGCTGAAAGGCCCTTTGGTGCTTCGTGGTTGTCTGTGGAGTTGGCTTTGTTGGACATGCCATCAGTTTGAGCATGTGCTCTTGTATCCACCTGTTTCAGAGTGGTTTTTACCCTAAGGTGAGCAATTCAGTTGGGACTGAGCTGTGCCTGGAAGGGTAGGCTATGTTAAGAGATGCTGCTTCAGGAGTCCTGTTGTTTTACAAGCTTGCTTTAATTTCCTAATCCAGCCTCTTCTATACTTTCTAAAACCGGTGTTATCATTTGAGCTATATGTCCAAGCAAAGCAGCAAACCTCTCAAGTCTCACCTGTGGAAGCATATGTGCAAGTGCTTCAGTTCTTGTTTAAGACTGAGCCTTTGTGTCTACCTGAGGCTTCATCTAGTCCTTGAAGAGTATCTTCTGTCCTCTCATCATAAGGCCTGGCAGTATTCTGGATGGAGGGTAAACAGGCATCCAAGAAAAGTCAATTTTAATGGATATGGGGTCCGATTTCTCTGACTAATCTGAATGGATTCACTGAAGGAGGGCTGGTGAAAAGAGATGGCAAGCACGCTTGATACTGAAAAATAAGCATTTTGTACCCTTTTCACAGGAGAACATGCCCAAGGGCATCTCATCCCTGTGAATACTGGGATATATCCTGTGATGCCAACTGTACCACTGAGGTCCCTTGAACGCTTTGCCTCACTTTTAAGGGAGGGCACTTTAAAAGGATTTCAAAGTGGTCTTTATCAGTACCATCATTTTCATATGTTGATCTGGACATTTCTGCACCCTTTGTCCTGTCTTGAGCATGCTTCTTGGTTCACTTGCAGATCTGGAAGGCTTCTTTCATGTGTGTATACACATACAACAGTTCTTGGATATGAGTTTCTTAGATAAACATGAGCCTCACAGTGAGTATCTCTCCTGAGTCTGCTTTTTCTTTCCTTTTTAATCGAGATCAAGTCATCTGTTGATTGGTGGGGAAGCAGTGTGGCTAAGTAGTTACAGATATAGAATCACAGACTCATGGAATGGTTTGTGTTGAAGGGACCTTAAAGCTCACCCAGCTCCAACCCCTTCCACGGGCAGGGACACCTTCCACTAGAGCAGGTTGCTCCAAGCTCCTGTGTCCAACCTGGCCTTGAACACTGCCAGGGATGGGGCAGTCACAGCTTCTCTGGGCACCCTGTGCCATTGTCCCACCACTCTCATAGTGAAGAATTTCTTAGTGTCTAACCTCAGTCTCCCCTCTGTCAGGTTGAAGCCATTCCCCCTTGTCCTATCACTACATGCCCTTGTAAAAACTCCCATCTCCGGGTTTCTTGTAGGCCCTTGAGGTACTGGAAGACTGTTACAAGGTCTCTCCTGAGCCTTCTCCAGGCTGAATGCACCCAATTTTCATTTATAAGCCTCAAAATTATAGGAACTAAACATCCAGGGTCTTTTTCTTCTGGGAGGGTTTGAAGAGCTTGGGTTTGGTGCTGCTCTGGCTCAGAGGTAGGATGAATTAAACCTGCCCCTGCAGGAAGAAGAGCTTTCTTCATCCTTGTAGCGTTAGTTATGGGTGCCAAGGATCGAAACTCTCCGGTTTTCACCCGTTACCACCTGGTTTTAGATCTGATTTCTGCACTGATCAGAGCATCTCATGCTGTCTGCCCAGGCTTCATGGACTTTGGTCGTTGGCTGTCCCACCAGGGCGATGGCTTCAAGCCTGTGGGGTGTGAAACAGCAGCATTTTGACTCTCAGACTTCCCCTGTCCACACTTGACCGCCTCTGCAGGTGTGTCCTCCAGCTGTGAAATGGACTTGAACGTTACCCATGCAGTGAGAGATGCTGCTGAGGCAAGGGGGGACAGTGGGGCAAAGCAAAGGGTGTGAGCAGACTGTACCCCTTCATTGGGCTTTCCCCACCCTCCTCTTCCTCACTGTGGCAGCAGCTCTGTGCTCTTTGCAAACAGAATCCTGTCTCTTAGCCCAGTAAAATCTGTCTCCTAAATGTATTAAAACCCATTCCCTGCCTCCAGGCCCAAAGCTGGGAGGGAAGGGCGTGCTGGCTGGGCAGGGGTTTGATACCTCCAGCACCTCACTTAAAACTCTGGGTAAATCAATTAAATTCATGTTACACAAAACTCAGTCTGGGTTTTTTGCCCCTTCTTTTTTCTTTTTAAAGAGAAGAAAAAGTTGCATAAATGCCCCTTTTCTTCCCGACTGGCTCCTTGGGGAATACAAGGAGTTAACACTTGTATTTATAGCAACAAGCCAAGCTAATAACCACTGTGGAGCTGGTTGGGCGGTTGTGAGGTTATCAGCAAACACAGGCCCGAAAAGAAAATGGTTTTTGAAGACTTAAAGAGCTCTCGTACCCCTCCTGTCCCACCCCAAAGTGTGGGACCGCTCTGTCGGTACAGAAATGAGAGGTATTACAGGAGAGTCATTGTGTTACTATGGGTTGGGGGGGGGGTGGGGGGGAATGTCTGTCTGTTATTCTCTTAGTTTTTCTTTCTTCCTCTCTCTTACACTTCCTGGTTGGTCAGGCCGGGGCTGACAAAGGGGAACCAGTCGTGTCCAGACACATTGCAGACTTCTGGCAAAATAGCCCAAGCTCACGAAAATTTACACATTTCCTGGCTCCTGGCCAGGCAGTGCTTGTAGGACTTGGCATGGGTTTTCCTGCAGTTAGAAAAATGGCCTTTTTTTTTGCCTCCTTTCTTTTCCTTTTCTTCCCCCCCCCACCCCCCACCCCTTCTTTCTTTTGTGGGCCAAGGGATGGAAAGCTCCCATGTGCCAGGTCAGGACTGCAGAAAAGAGTCAAAGTTTGGGCATCGTGCAATGGCATTTCTTTGACTTAGCAGCTTGCCATCATAGAATGGTTTGGGTTGGAAAGGACCTTAAAGTCATCTAGTTCCAATCCCCCTGCCGTGGGATCTTTGATTATGGTGGATACAACCTCACCGCTTCCCACCTCCATGTGAAGGACCATCTGATGGCTGTGATGATGCAGATAGCCACTGCTGAGCATCTCTTTTAGGTTGCTGAAAGCATTCACATAGGCAGGAGGGGGATGCACATGGGTGGTATCTCAGCCTGGAAATAAGTGTTTGGGGGGAAAAAACAGGTCACTTCATGCAGTTTAAGCTCCCTGCCTGGCTGTGGGTTTCTGGCTGGCTCTGATGCCTCGCCTGCATTTCTCCATGGGGGGATTGAAACCTGCCGGTCAGCAAGCCCTGTGTCACTTCCTTCCCCCTGTCAGCCTCACTCTTTCCACAGAGCAGGCTTTCAGATGAATGGTTTTGGTTCAGAAAAAGTAGTTTTGAAAACCTCTTTAGCTCTGTAAAACAGCCAGAACAGAGTGGGAGCTCATCTGGACCTGGTGGCACAGGCTCAAAGAGGGATGCCAGAAACCCTCTCCATTTGGGGTGTACAGGCTAATAAGATTGCTGTTTAAATACTCATATCCCTTTTTGACAGCTCTCCTCGATGTGAGGCATCCTCCCACAACTGCACCTCTTTGTCTCAATATTGCTCATATCCATTGCAAACTCCCCCAGGGTATGTTCTCGTCTCAGTCATCGGGAGCTGTGGATGTATATCCTCCTGCATTAGGCTGAGTATATCACACCAGCCCCTCCCTTGACACACACATACTTTGTGGCATGGAGTTTAGAATAACGTGCAAGCATCTGCAGTATCAACCAAAAAGCAGGGAAGAAGAGGGGAAGCTGGAAATGCTCGGACCATTGCGGGACTGGGGTGGCTGGAGGCTGGTAATTCAGTGTACTCAGAACGGGAAGGGAAACCTAAGACTTTGGTTAGAAGTTTCAACGCACAGAAGTGAACTTGGTCTTTGGGTATACATACTTTTTTGGGGGGGTTAGCTCAGTGGAGGACTTGTTTTCCTTATCAGAGACCTTTGAGCTCTTCGGGCAGTATATGAGCAGATTTATGTTTTAATCCCCAGTGCTAACACGTAGGGATCTCAAAGCATCTTGCACAACCAAGGCACAGTAGTGTTTTTCCTGTTGCAGCAATGCAACTGCAAACCAGTGCCTGCCCAACAGTGTTTGATACCAGTACCCTGCCAGGTTTGAAGCTCTGGGTCTGCTGGGGTGGTAGAGGGTGATGGCAAAGCCCATGTCTGGGTGCAAGGTCCCTGCACCAGCAGGGTGAAGGAAATGCATTTGGGGTTTTAGGTGGAAAGTGCAAGACTCGTTCTCCTGGCCAGGCAGCAGAGTGGTACATGCAGTTAAACCAGCAGGTTCATTATCCATGGATCCAGCCAGGATTAAGACCATGTCCCTTAAGATACATAACATGGAATCTTTCCTATGCACACGGTCTCTACCAGTCTTGTGGCTGGGGCTCCAGGTTTCCACTTTCTAAGGTGGCATCTGGAGTGTAGACCTGTTGTTGGTGCCAAGGGCAGAGTCATGCTCACTTCCACCTCCCCTGTCCCTCTTCAAGGATCAGACCATGGGCTCTGATCTGAAGGTGAGAACATGTTTTTTACTGAGGCAGGGTTTTTGTGGTGGTCGGGCTTATTGAATGTATATGTTTGACTTTCATCCATCTGCTCCTCATGGCACAATAGAGAGATACTGCACTGCTGCTCATTTGGTCCATGTGATCACCCGAGTGACAAGTTCTTTCACTAGATCCTAATTTCTTCCAGGCCACAGTCCTGTTGATGTGCAGACATACCCGCAGCAGAAAGCAGGGTGACTCTGCAGCTGTATCACAGGTCATTTTACTGCTCGTTTCTGTTTGCTCAGCAATGGTCTAACTCTGCAGTGCCTTACTCTTGCTTGTTAGCAACATGGAGGTTTATTCACATAGGTGGTTGAATCTCACACTCATGTGAGCATTTGGGTGCTGCTGAATGATCTACCTGTACAAATAAGCATCCAGAAAGCAGAGATTGCTGCATTTTTATCCTCAACTGAGGGCAAAACAGGGGAACACAAACCCTCTTGGCTTTGGGCAGTGGTGGTGGTGCTCTTCAACTTCCTCCCTGCCTTACATGGGAGCAGTAATGAGTGATCCTTAGAGCCAGGCAGGTGCCCCCTCCACTTCCCTAGATACACCCTGAGCCAGCAAACAAACAGCCGAGAAGGAAAACCCACAGAGGGAGCTGCTCTCTCAGATTTGGGTGGACAAAGGAGGGGAAGTTGAAACTCAGACAAGAGGAGACTATTTATGTTTAAGAGCTCATTTTTCAGCTCGTAACCCTATTTCTTCTACGTCCGCATGCGCGCGCACAGACACGTGTGAACATGTGTATGCATGTTTCTCCCTCTGCTTGTCCTGAGGAGTGTTAGATGTTTGCACAGCGGCAGCCAGAGCATTTAGATCATAGCAGGAGGTACTCAGCAAAGCCCATGCCGTAGTCATGCACCCTGGTGAGACTCCCTGGGCTGTGTGTGGAATCTGTCTTGCAAGCACCTACTCATAGAATGGACTCCATGGTTTGCTGTAAGCCTGATCTAGCAAAGAGGTGGCTGTAGTGCTTGGACAAGATGTTTTACCTCTTGCTTGCTTCAGATAGAAGCGAGGTCTTGGGTAGTTGACTATGTGCAGTCTGTTTAAACTGGTTTTGGCATCAGATATGTCAGAGTCACACCACTGCTGTAAGAGGACAAGATGAGCCCCTAACCCTATAACAGCACTAGGTACTTGAGATTGAGAGAGGCAAGCCACTTCTTGGGCTGCTTGTGTCCACCTCAACCTAAAATGTGCAGGAAAACCTCTATATTAAGGAGAAATCATGAGCAGAGGAGCACCCAGTAGTGAGCCCCAAGGTTCCCATTTGCAGGAGTATCCTCAATAGGGATGGCTGTTAGACAAGCAGCTGGTGGGTCTGTATAGCATGACAAGTATGGAACCACCCTGTGTCCCAAAACTGGGGCCTGCAGGAGTACATGTTAATGAGCTAACTGTGCTCATTGGTTTTTAATTTGCTACCTTGAACTTCAAGCTGAGGATTTTCTGCATTTCTGGAAATCAGTTGGGTAAAGCACAGCAAAGGCAAAGCATCTTTATTCCATGTGTTGGAAGTCTTTTGGGGCCGGAATGGGGATGGAGGTGTATGTTGTGGGGGCTGAACTAAAACACTGGAAGAGATTGCACCGGGTTTGAATAGCTCTGTGTGCTGTTTATGATGCCTTCTCCTTGTATGTGCTGAGTGATGCTGAGCTTGGAATTTTATGAGGAAGGTGCTTGTCCCACAAGTACCAATGTCTAATTAGACCTGACACAGCAGAGGCATTTCGGTGACATTTATGCCACTGTCTTTCAGCGCTTAGGAGCGCATAGTCTGGTGGGAGGCACCACAAACAATGTCAGAAACAACATAAAATTCTCCATTAGCCACGACCCTTGGAAGAGAAAAAACAACAAACCAACACCCAGCCCTCACACTACTTTTATTAGGCACAGTAAAAGTGAAAGCAGAAGGGTGGGGATGGGTTTGTCGATCTTGGTGTGGAGGAAGACATAAAATGGCTCATTTAAATTCTTAAGAACTGCAGAAGAGGCAGGAGACACAATGAGGATCTTGGAGAAGAAAGGCCATCAGCTGAACAAACTAATCGCATGGTAATCAAAGGGGAGTTATACAAGAGCCTACTGGGAAGCACTTTAGAGGAGGTTCCAGCTAGGCAGAGGAAGGGCCCTGTCAACTGATGTCTTTAATAAATTATAAATTAAAGCAAACAGGGAAAGATGAGTCTCAAATGTTCCTAAACAGTCAATGCTCCAAATCTGTGCTGTGGTGAATGCATTTCCTCCATGGAAAACTTGGCAGAGTTATCACCACTGAGGATAATTCCTAAATCCCACTTTGCTGACGTACTTGGTTATCCCTGGTGTGCATGAGGGATATGGTCCATGAGTGACCTGGAGGCTCAAAACTGAGGTTCAGTTCTCCAAGAAAGAGGATGTGGCAGGAGCATGTTGGAAGGGATGAGGAACCAACCTGCAGAAACAGGGACCATGAGCTAATCCACAGCATCTTCTCTGCTAGCCTGTGCTCGTAGCTGCCATGAAAGCACAAGCTGCCATATGCTGCCAAGTTGGGGCTGTTCAGCCTGGAGAAGAGAAGGGTGTGTGGAGACCTCATAGCAGCCTTCCAGTATCTGAAGGGGGGCTATAGGGATGCTGGGGAGGGACTGTAGTGACAGGACAAGGGGTAATGGGTTAAAACTTAAACAGGGGAAGTTTAGATTGGATATAAGGAGGAAGTTCTTTAAGGGTGGTGAGGCCCTGGAATGGGTTGCCCAGGGAGGCTGTGAATGCTCCATCCCTAGTAGTGTTCAAGGCCAGGTTGGACAGACCCTTGGTTGAGATGGTTTAGTGTGAGGTGTCCCTGCCCATGGCAGGGGGATTGGCGCTAGATGATCTTAAGGTCCTTTCCAACCCTAACTGTTCTGTGTTTCTACGATTCTATAAGTAATGTTCTGAACAATAATGTTACAACAGCACTTAAAAATAGGAAAATAACCCCCCCCAAACATCCCACACAGGTAATTGTGGAGTTTGCCATCTTCACAGCAATCCATAAGCATCAAGCTTCACAACGCTGCTGCATGGTGGGACAGTAACCTGTGGTGGTCATTTTTACAGGTGAACTGATCAGGATTTGTTTCTTTGGTTAGCAAAAGTGAGATTAAGCATAATTTCTGATAAACAGGAAACTAAGTTAAAAAGATGGGGGAACAAAGTCTGCAAAGTCAAAACCAACTAGTGCTAACCACAAAATAGGGAAACAGGAGGCAGCAATAAGAAAAAAAAACCTCTTAGAAACACAAATGTCTGAAACTGCAGAAATACTTGACTGATTCTTTTACCATGGTGCTAAAATCTGGGTCTGTCAAGCATCAAAGCATGTTGATGCTGTTACTGTAGTTTTTCATCAACCATTGCTCTATCTTGGTATTAAAATCTTATCGTTTTGAACAATTTTGCTTTAGAAAAGTCAATCAGTGTTTGACCTGATGGAAACTTGTCTGGCTTCAGCTTCTGGTGCTGCTTTTGAGATCTCCTAGAAATAAATTAATAAAAGCTTCAAATGGGTGTCAGTTTTAGAAGCATGAAAGCAGTCCTACCTGCAAGCAGAGGGCAGATGTAGAATAGCAGCAGTTTCCTTGTGGTTTAATTTTTAAAACCTTTAGAAACTAAATACTGGGAGGATCCTAATGGGAACTATGACGTAGTCTTAAATGTAGGGTAGCAACGCAAATCCAACGTAGTTCTAATTGCCATTTTACCTTATTATGGACTCTGTGTGGCCTACTGCCTTTCTTTCACTGTTTTCTTCAGTCATCTGAGTTTTGTCAGCTTTCTCAGCAAACAGGGGTGTTCAGGAGAAATAGAGACTGCAATGTACTTTAATTAAAACAACCCAAAAAGCCCCCAAAACAAAACTTTGTGGGAGACAAAACTTTCTGGCTTTGCTGGAAAAGGGAACTGTAAGAGTTAAACCCAAAACAAACTCATCCCGAACCCACAAAACTTACGCCAGAGAGGGCATTGAAGATAGAACTTCCTATTCCTGATGTTGGAATCAATCTATTGGGGGCTTTTCTAGGTATATAAAGTGATCTCCCTTTTGTGAAATATTCATAATGCACCTGAAGAGCATTACAGCTTGGGGTATTTTGGCACTCTTGCTTCTGATCCTTTGGATACAGTGGTCCTTGAGCAATGAATAGAAAAGGTTAGTTAATGGCAAAAAGCACTTATCTCTTTATTTTGGTTATTGATTTTTCCATTTTGACTGGTCTGTTCATATGCAGGAATGATCCATGCTCTGGCACTACTTAGATGGCTTGCAAATACAGAATGACTCCAAGGCTTGACTTTCCTCTTGTCTTAGTTAAACTGGAGCACATGTTACACCCTTGCACCTTTGTGTGATATCTGCACTTCTTAATGCATCTATGGCCATGTCCAGCAATTGGGTATAAAGCCATGGGCCAGCAGAAAACAAGGCAGAGTGATTTGTGATGATGTTCCCACTTTGGGATAAAGATATGGTGGATGCTCAGACATGATAATTGCCTATTTGGGCTAATATTGGACCTAAAATGGTTCATTGTGAATGACTAGCAAAGGGGTTGCAAGTGGCAGTGCAGAAGCTATGGCAGGGGCATGATGTGTTTGAGATCAAGGATTAGATACAAAACCATGAAGGCATTGCTGGCCTTGGATTTGTCCATGGATTTGACCATGGATTTGTCCAAAACACTGGGCCACATGATCCTGCCAGGGCAGCAGCCATGGACACAGACACTTGGATAATTAGTTTTCCTTTATAACCCTTTATATGACCACTCACTGGTCTTTGAAGACACCCTGCACTGCTGTTGGCTTTGCAATGAACACCACTTCTTACTGGAAGAGCTTTCAGGAGCAGCAGGAGAGCTCGTTCCCTGCCTTAATCATGTGGATTAGAGTCAATCCTGAGGTCAGAGTTGCTCCCCAAAGGCTGGACAATGTGGTTTTGGGCTTAATTTTTGAATGAAGGGGTCGCCCATGTATTGTATTGGCAAAGGGGCAGCACATATGCAGTGCACTGTATGCATGAAGCAAAGAAACTGTGCTGCAGACATACCCCTGATCCACATCAGCTTCTGCAGTGAATGGCTCCAAGATCCTGGTGCCTCTAGTGCCAGCAAATTAGAGTCAAGTGCTTGCTTTGCTTAGAATGCAGCAGGGTTTGCCTAAATACAGGAAATAATTGCTTAAAATAAAATTGCTAGAGGTGAAGTGCAAGCGCATCGTCAACAAAATCAAAGCATGAGAATTCTCAAACTGAATATGTGAAAACTTGCTTTGACTTAAAAATAGAAACTTTTGCAATGGTAGCAGTTTAATGTAGAATTTTTCTCTGTTTTTCAGAAGCTTTTAGAAAATCTTCTTCCATTTTCACATGAAATGATTATATTTTTACAACTTCCTGGAAGTATTCAGGTGACACGAAGTCTAAAGACTATGAGCAACCTCTCCTCATACTCCTTTCCCCATCTTCCCACCCCTCTCTCGTGTTTATGTTGTAAATAAGTGTCACTAACGTTCCTGAGAAGTAAATATACAGATATTGCTTCCACCAATAACAGTGAAACTGTGCTTTAAATTACAGTTGTTCCTACCAACCTTAGTTATTTTTAATCCTAATGAGAGAAGCTCTTTGTTCTGCTAATGCAAGTACCAGCCCATCTAGGAGCACCTTACCATTTCCAGGGTGGTCTGTATGGGGAAGCTGTAGGGTTGCAAACATCATGTATGGCTGAAAGCTTGTCTCCAAAGTTAAATAAAGGAGGAGGATGGGGCTGAAGACTTGAATTTGTATTTTAAGGTATTTTTTCTGTGTATTTTTGATCTACTAAAGGAAAAATACCCACTTTCTCAAATATGTAGACTAAGTACTGCATACAGTTCTGGTGTGCCCAGCCTAAGAAGGACATGAAGCTGTTGGGGCAGGTCCAGAGGAGGCCATGAGGATGATTAGGGTCTGGAGCACCTCCTGTATAAAGAGAGGCTGAGAAAGTTGGGGCTGTTCAGCCTGGAGAAGAGAAGGCTGCGTGGAGACCTCAGAGCAGCTTCCAGTATCTGAAGGAGGCCTCTAAGAATACTGAAGAGGGACTCTTCATCAGGGACTGTAGTGACAGGACAAGGGTGATGGGTTCAAACAGGGGAAATTTAGGTTGGATATAAGGGAGAAGCTCTTCCCTGTGAGGGTGCTGAGGCGCTGGCACAGGGTGCCCAGGGGAGCTGTGGCTGCCCTATCCCTGGCAGTGTTTAAGGCCAGGTTGGACAAGACTTGGAGCAATCTGCTCTAGTGTGAGGTGTCCCTGCCCATGGCAAGGGTTGGAACTGAATGTTCTTCCCACCCTAAAACAGAAAGAAGGTTCTTTCCAACCTGAAAGAGTCTGTGATTCTGTGTATCAAAACTGGTGTGAATCAAACCATGCCCTTACTCCGAGTGAGTGGTGACTGCTCTGGGCTGCAACGTCTCACGTTTGGGTGCATGAACAATGGGTGCACGCACGATGAGGATGTGAAAAGTGGGAGATCAGGCTAAAACTGCTTTGAAATATCAGCTCTGAAAACCTAGGAATTGAATTCTTGGGTTGTTCTGGGGTTGAATGCTGACCCACATAACTCCTCCTATTGCCTCCAGTGGTCCTCATTGGGCGTTTGTCCATGTCAGGGAGGCACTGAATTTTGACAATGTTTTTTTCCTCTCTTTTTTAAATTAATCCCCAGCAATTTTTCAGTGCTGCAATAGTGTCACTGGGTTCAGAGGAGTGACTCCTGATTTCAGTGGGTGTAACCGGGAGAGCAGCATCACTGGTTTTGACCAGGCACGTCTGCTTGAATTTTCTGAGCAAGCAACTTGTTGGGATTCCAGTAAAGTCTTTTGAAACCAACTCCTTGCCCAGCCCCAAAGGCTCTGGCTATCTCCTACGGGTCCTTTGTACTGATACTACTGTGGTCCACAGCCCTCAGGAGGGGATAGCAGGATCAAACCCTTCACAGAAAGGCAGATCAAGGGACAGTCCTTTGGGTGTTCGCACTGTTAATGCTCTAGAAATCAGTACTACTGTTACACTAAAATAACCAAGTATCTGCTACTTACAAGTAGGTATGTGCTCCACAAAGTGCCCAATACTCTGCTTGAAAGTAACTTTGGGTATGTTCAGTAGGAAGTCATACAGCTCCATTAAAAAACATGGGCTTTTCCACTCTTTTAAGTCCTCATTCCTTATCCTTTATTGTCTCATTTTTAGTTTATCTCCCTGGCCTAATTTCTTCTCACTCTGAATGTCTCCATTTGCTTTAATTAAGCTGTTTCTTGGCAGTGTCTTTAAGAGAAGAGGCTTTGAGGAAGAAGAGCATCTCTGTGCAACGACAGATTGTGGAGCCCGGGAGGTGCGGTTAAAAATGGTTTTACCAAGAGCTGCCATTAGAAAAAGGGGGGAAAATGGCTTTTCCTGTGGTAGCAGTGTAGATTTAGTTTCAGTATTTGCAGAAAAGCGCACTTTCCTTCTGGATGCATGTCCTCCTGAACCGTGTGCTCACACATGGTCATGTGTGGGGAGGTCCTCTGCCTACATGAACCTTATGACTTATACAGGTTTCTCCTCCATTGGTGCAAAGCTGTTCACTGTGTCAGTGGAGCAAAACCCGTGTAGCAATGTGGGGTTTTGTTAATGATTTAAGGTGTGTTCGAGGCATCCTGGTGGCATTGCTTGTCCTTGGCTGCTGCATGTGGTCCTGGGTGATGCTGTAGGACACCAAGCTGTGTAAACAGTGCCCAGGGTCAGTTCCCACTTGTGATCAGGAGCTCATTTGTGGAAGTCTAGGGATGAGTATCTCTGTATAGTGACAACTACCTGCTGAAACCCATCTGTGAGTTAATTATTAGAAATCATTTCTGTGGAGCTATTAAGTTGCAGCTTGAGCAGCAAGTGTGATAAAACTGGAGAGAGAGGGAAAGCTCCACCTGGGAAGGGGACAAAGGGAAACCTGTGGATGGAGGTGTGGTTTTGTCTAAACATTGAACTCATTTATTGCCTCTGAGGGTAGCGAAGGGCAGGAGCTGGAAGGTGGTGGAGTCAGTTACCTTGCCAGTCGTAAAGATGCAATTATCACCCCTTGTTTGACTGAAGACTGTAAAAGGAGACTCGGTGCTAGTATTTACTGTATTCTTCTCCCCCTCTATTAAAAAGACGGCCAGTTTTGAATTATGGCAATAGCAGCACTCTGGGTTTAGGACTCGCCTCCCTGAAATTTTCAGGACCACTAATTTGTGGTTACTCCAGTGCTAGAATGGACTCGGTGGTGGTGGCCTTTAGACTGACAATGCAGTAAAAGTTTAAAGCTCCAACTGCTTCAGAGCCAAAGAAAGAGAGAAGATTGAAACCTAAAGGTTAGCATGAAATGCACTTTACTGTTATCTATGAGAACAAATGAGTTAAAAAAATTTCAAATACCAGAATACCCTACAGGGAGGAGATATAACTATTAAAGGGCTGTTATAGCTGCAATAAATGTAGGAACAATAAAAATAAATTGATGAAGTAAATGTCAGCGCTGTTCCCCTGAGCTGCCCCCACACCTTTGTCCAAAAGTAGAACATCTCCAATTACAGAGGGTGGAATCAGCCTTCAATGACAATATGACAAGGACAGAACATAGAGCAGTGGCACAGGGAACACAATTATGCACAGCCTTGAAAAATTGTATCGTAGTACAATGTATGGAAGAAATCAATTAATGATGCAGGGCCTTCACTTCTGTCTAATAATCCTGTAAGAGAAGGATGAGGCCCCCCCTTCCTCGCCTTGGAAAGGGAGAAGGAAACAACAATGATTAAGAAGAATGACCCCGCATAATACCATGGGTCAACATTTGCACACTTGTATGCGGATATTCCTCCTTACCTCTTACTGTTTTTCTTTAAATCATAGCATTTAAGAAAGTATTTAACTGAAACCCACTCCATTGGCTAAATAGCTCACTGGGAAAAAAGGAAATAAAGATTTCCTTGGTGAGAAGGCCAAAAAGGAGAAAAGCTGCCGGCTCAAATCCAAAGCTGGAAGCTGAAAGGGAAATGCAGGATTTTAGGAGTAAACAGCCTAGATGGTAGAAGACGATTTATCTTGTGCAATTTACAACAGGTGCTAAACATTACGAAAACCAGAGCTATTAAGCAATCAAATTAAGCTATAATTAACATAAGAAAACTGTGCAGGAATTCTAATTAATACGTATCTGAGCACATCCGTGATCCCCACCGACAGCTCGGCTTTCTAAACCCCTGCCACTACCCAAGAATAACCGGAGGGGTAACGCTTTGGGAGTGCACGGGACATTATGGGTGTCACCAGAAATTTACCCAAACAGCCCAAATGCTGGCTTGGATGGGGATGCTTTAATTTGAGGGATGTTATTCTGAGAAAATAGGAAGAAAGACTCCCTTTTTGTTTGAAGATCTGATTGAGAGAAGCCTATAGCAAGATGCAGTTCATCCTCTTGTCTGTATTTGTCCTTTGTGGTCATCCTCCCTTCCCCATGAGGTACTGTTTCTTCTGACCCTCTATTTCTAAGTAAGACTTGTTTCCCCAAGTCACTGTCAGAGATGGATAGCTGACAACAATTGTGCCTGGATGGAGATGAACCTCAAGACAAGAGAGGACTGGTGGCCATGACTTTTAATGTGAACTTTAATTCCTGTTTTGCCAAAGACCTGATATGGTCTTGAGCAAGGCACCGGATAAAATGTGCGTGTCCTGGGTGTTCCAGGTGATTAATAACTCTGCGAGAAGAATGGAATAAGTTTACTTAGCTTTGGTTCAAAGCAGACCTGTCTATATGCTTCCCAAACAGAGATAACGATGCTTCCCTACCTTACAGTAGTGTGAAGATCAATTTGTTAATGACTATGGCACTTTCAAGTGCTATCATTATTGTACTATAGTATCTCTAAGGGAGGATTTGTTATTTTTACAAAATTAATTGTAAATCCAATAGAAAATAATTCAGCCTCTGAAATTCTGGTGAGATAATTATTGTGAAGGCAGTATTAGGGTAGTGCCTTTCAACTGATTCACTACTTTAATTATTACTTTCTAATGCTATGCAAATATCATTTTAAAACCCTGTAACCTTCTCATGGGTTGGTTACATTTACCCCTCAAATAGAGCTGGCTCCTTCAACTCCTGTATTTACATTCCTCAGGTGGATTGGTCTGGTCATCAGCAGAGCTCCCTAAGAAAGCAGCATCTTCGCTTGTGGTTGAGAGATGTCCTATTTCTGCAGCTCTTGCTATTGGTTGTTGGTTGACTTGATCATCTTTTGCTGTGTGTATTGATGTGGGCATCATCAGATCCCAACTACTTGCTCCAAGATTGGGTCACCTCCTCCATGTCCATCTAGTCCCTGGGTACCTACCCAGTCTGAGCATGGGCCAGGGCTCCATCAAGAAGAGGAGGAGGGTGGGCTCTTTATTTTTCATTTTCTAAAGGGATGAAGTGGTTAAGAACTGATTGTACTTTTAGTTGTTTGTCACTGAACAATCATTTTTGCTTGTCCAAAGTCTGTCATGGTGTGCTGTACCTCTTGGTGGCTTTGGCAGAACACCCTGCAGTGAAACATAGTGCTAAGTGTTTACTTGTCTCTTTGTTCTGGCAGTTGGCTTAGCTGTAGGTTGTGTTTTGCTGTACCTTCCCTGTGCTTGTGCTCACTGGATATCTTCAGCCTCAGCTTCTCTGGATTATGCTGGTATGACAAAAGCCTACAGTGTATTTTTTAGGAGGTCCTTTGTGAATGCAAACCACAATCCCCGCTGAGAACAGGGGCAGGGCTGGTTGGAAATCACTGGGGAAAGAAACCAGGAAGCCTTATATTGTGCTCCTTCAGCTTTGGAAATGCCAAGTGGATCTTGAGGCAGTTGAACTGATTTCACTTGGTCATCTCACACCCACTCCCTCATGGCCTTCCCCTCCTAACTGGGGACCAAAGGAGCAGTTCTCCTCCACAGTTTCCCAAACAAACATCTCTGCTTGGAAAGATGGGGCTTAATTGCACTCTGAATAATTCCTAGAGCTGCTCACTCTGCCTGGCTCCTGGCCAAGCTTGTGCATAAACAGCTTCTCCTGTGCTCGGGAGCATCCCTCCCTGGGCGTTGCTGTTGGAGATGGATGCTGGGAGAGGGGACAAAGGAGGTGGCTATGGGGGTCCAGGTTGGGGTGGTGGCTTTCAGCTGCCTGAACACCCAAAACCGTGCATGGACAGGGAAGCTCCAGCCAAAGCACTGAAATGAGATGCTTGTGCTCAGTGTTTCCATGTGTCCTTATGGATATTCCTCTTCTTCAGGATGCTCATTGTGGGCTGGCAAAATGTGTTTGAAAATGCTCTTAGGCTCTGGAAGCATCGCTCCTGGAAGTGATTGCAAGCATCTTAACCTTGCGTACATGGATGTCCTAAAGCTAAATGTATGCGTGTCTGCCTGTGGGATCAGGACCTCGGTTATTAATAACAATTAACAATTCATTAATTATTCCCACCAGGCAGAGACACAAACCTCTAGTTTTTCACTGGACATGCATTAAGGCAAATTAAGGAGCGCAGCGTGAGCTTTTAAAGTGAATATCCTCCACTTCTGTTGGCCGATGTCTTATGTATCAAACTTTACTTATTAATTTTGTGCCAAAGTCCCTCTTTCTCCTGTATTCAAGTTGTTGTTTGGTAAATTGTAGGGGATTTTGATGCTTGTTGGAGCAAGTGGTAAATGGCATTGCTGAGAGAAGGGAAAGGCAAGTAAGCACTGGGTGGAAAAGCTGATTTTGGTGCTGGTGGTGGGGGAGAGACCTCAGCCCTGTGCAGGGTGACACTGCATCAGTGGGATAACTCCACCAGTGACCAGAGGACACACACAAATCCCTCCATGTGAGGGGGAAAAAGGACACCCAACACAGGCAGGAATTGAAGCAATTAATCCTTTACTTAAAGAATAATAAGCAGCCAGATTTTTACATACCCGAAAGTGGGAACAAGGTAAAAGGGGTTAAAAACTAAAAAGCAAGGACAGCAGACACCAATTAACACAATGCTAATTGACAATTTCCCCAAGCCTCCATGAAACATGCCAGACCTATTTCCCCAATTACTAATTAAATGAGACCGCATGCACAATGCTAATTTTCCTAACTTAAGGAGCTCAGTAGACAAATAAAAGGTGAAACTAACTTAAACATGTTGTTGAAGTGCAGGGAGAACAAGGAACTTAAAAGAAAAGTGGTTAAACTTTTGCTCTGGTTACATTCTTAAAGCTTCTGGCTAGTTTGGGGTGTTAGATGGGGGATCCTAATCAAGGCAGGTATATGTTGGGGTGCTGCTTGCTGTATGTGATTAACACCCTGAGAGAAGGTGATAACATGAGGCTGGGCTCGCTGCTTAATGAGAGCCTTCCTGAAAAACAGCCTAGAAAGGGATGTTTGTGCATCCTGGGATGAGGAGCAGGTTTGGAGGACCTCTGTAGTGTTGGAGGTGCTAAGCTGCACCATGCTGGGGCATGGGGATGGGGATAGGGACAGGTATCCTACTCCCTGTTACATGGTTTTGAGTGATGCTGGAGATGCTCTTGTGTCCTTGCTGTCACCCAGGGCCGAAGCAGCCTCGGGAAGTTGGGCGGGAGGAGCAGAAGGACAGCTCAAAGTCTTCCAGTTCATTGTGCTTTATCAAAGCGCTGACCCCTCCCCTGGCATGAAATAAGGATGAAATAGCGATGCGATAGGTTAATGCCGATAATTAAAGAGAGTTTAAAACGAAGCAGGAGACTGAACTGCGTGTGTGGGTGGCTGGAATGGTTGTTTGATGTGAAAGTCAATGGCTGAATTATTCAGAGAGAGTGATTTCCAAACGATGATTTTACATTTCCCATAACTGGTTTTGATTTATTCCAGCGGCACCCAATAGCCCAGCAGGAGATGGGAGAGGAGCTTGGTTCTGCCACTGCCTTTCCCTCTCTTTTGGGCATGAAATGATGCTTGGAGCTGAAACTTTGCTTAGGGACTGATCTTCATGCGCTCATCATTGGTGGGGCTTGGGATTTTTCAAAGGAAAAAGGCAGGAAAAGAATCCATTTTAAACAAAGTGGGCTGTTCCTGTATCTGTATAATGACTTCTTGCTTGTTTGTGCAGGCAAGGGCTTGGAAAACTTTTGGATGCTGACCTGGGTGTTATGGTGTTGTCCTTGCATCACACCTGGACATGCACTTGGCTTCATGGGAAAGCACCTATGGAAGCTTGTTGCTTACTCCCCTCATTCCTGTTTTCCCCCAGTCCTTCAAGCAGATTTACAGAGTTCTTCTGATCACTTTTACCACCACCAAACCTATTTTTGCAAGCACACACTCAGGATGCTGGAGTGCAAATCGGGGCTGTAAATCTGTGAAAAGGCAGCTTCCTGGGTTGTGGGGTACGTTCTGTGCTTGAGCATGCCAGAACTGCTGCAGGGGCATCCTGAGGTGTTCCTGCTTTTAACATAAGTAAGAAGTAAGGACAGTGTGTGTGGGGAGCTGTGACCCTTAGCCCTGGTCTGGGTGCCATGCACAGGGGACATAAGTCCATTGGGACACATGGCAGTGGGTATTTGTTACCAGGTGGTTTGGTTTTGGGAACATTTCTGCTGAGAATTAAAGAGGGAAACTACCAAAAATAGTGGAGGTCCAAATTCCTTCCCCTGATACATTAAAAATAACCACTGCTGTTTTGGGAGGCCAGGCTGTTAACCCTTTCCATACCTGCTGGGGCAGGCATAGTGGCACTGAGCCCAGCAGGGATGCTCCAGGGAATGGCTGCTTGTCTGTGCTGGTGCCTCATGAGGCTGCTTTAAGGATCCAGTGTTACTCATCCTGCATTACAGAACCTCAAAGTGAACTTCTCTGAACCCAGAGGGAGTTTTGGTTTGGGTTAAGTTAGAAAGATGACGGAGGGAGAGAAATACGTTGGTTCCCCTTTTGTCCCTCCAGCTTGTATATCTGGCTTGCCAGAGTCCTGCATCCCCTCCTGCGGCATGCTACATCCCCAGGGAGCTGGAGCTGAGCAGGATTTATGGCCAGCTTGTGTCTTCAGGGTCTTCACTGTCATTATTCTTTGTGCCTGAGAGGTAGCGGATGGCAGCAAAAGGGATGGAGGGGCAGAGAGATAGGGGTAGCAAAATAAGAGGTGGAGGTGGCAAGTGTTAGGGTTAAGGATGGACTTTATCCCCCTGCTTCCCTTAGCATCAGCAATGAAATACCTTGTGGGGGCAAACAGTGCTATTGGAGGGAATGCTCTGCTCATCCTCAGAGAGACTTCTACTAGAGTATTGCTCTCCCAGGATAAATGGGTATTTAATTTGTTATGGGAGGCACGGGGGCAGTGGTGGAACAGCCTTATCACAGCGTGCATGGGCTGATGTGATGCATAGGATGATGCTTACACTGGTCCCTCCTGGTCCAGGTGAAAGCCGCAGGTGGTTTCAAAAGAAGCTTCTGCCTCTCTGCTTGTGGTCATTAATTCTGCCCAGGGCCAGGGAGATCTTCCCTAACAAAAGCTTCAGCGAGATTGGTTTTTGTTGTGTGGAAAAGCTTCAGTTTCGGTGAATCAGCAACTTCTGATGAAAAATATTTTGTCTGAAAATTCCCAAGAAGCTCCGACTCTGACCCCGGAGCGGCTGCCTTCCTCCGAGCGCATTACCGGGATTTATGGCACACTCCCATGGTTTATTGTTCTACAGTAAACGGAGCTGCTGGATGGGGTTTTGACTATGCTTCTGAGCAGGGAAGCAAATCGGTGTTGTGAGACTATCCAAACTTCCATGATTTAATAGAAGTCCTTGCTGTGGAGCTGGTGAGCTGCCAGTTTGAGGCTGATTGGGATAGAATCATAGAATCATAGAATAGTTAGGGTTGGAAAGGACCTTAAGATCATCAAGTTCCAACCCCCCTGCCATGGGCAGGGACACCTCGCTCTAAACCGTATTACTCAAGGCCTTGTCCAACCTGGCCTTGAACACTGCCAGGGATGAAGCATTCGCAACCTCCCTGGACAACCTATTCCAGTTCCTCACCATCCTCACAGGAAAGAATTTCCTCCTTATATCCAATCTAACCTTCCCCTGTTTAAGTTTTAACCCATTACCCCTTGTCCTACCACTACAGTCCCTAATGAAGAGTCCAAAGTCCCTAATGAAGAGGTATTCATCTTGCTTTATCTGGAGCCATCTCCTGCTTTACCTGTTCTGGTGAGCGCTCCTGTAGAAGTATTTCCAGTCCCATCAGCTATTTAATGGGAAATAAAAGTGGTGGCTACATCATGAGTTTGCAGCGTATTTTCTGGAGGATTCCGGCTTGCTTGTTTATGCTGTGGACCTGTCAAGATTGCTGTAGTGGCAGCAAATAGCCATGATGGGTTACAATCTGTACTACAAAAAACCAGCTATTCCCATTTTACAGCTGCAGCCCTGTCATTGGTACTGCTGTGTTTGCTCAAGGTTGCAAGAAAAGAAACCCTATGCTTGGGGTTGAAGTGAAATCTGCAGAATAACATTGCCATCCTCAAAGCATGCAATTACATGAGCCTCTTCTGAGTTATAAGTATTTGTATTTGCCACTTTAAAGACCACAGCAGAAGGAATGTGGTAGCAGAAGAGCTCTAAAAGGCTTTTGTGCAGAAGGGGAAAGAAGTGTTATAAAAGGCTTAACATATAAGCAGGGAGAGTGTCACTGATGTACATTGTCAGAGCTGAGATACTTGCTGCAGATAAAGACCTTCACTATATGAAAGCTTCCATTGATTTTGATGGAGATGGTAGTTAGGAGTTTTGGACGATAGGAAGATACAGGAAAACACCAGGATGGATGGAGACTGCTCCAGCACATCCTTCCCATGTCTAACATCTGCTTTTACCCAAGACTGCCAAAACTTTATGAGCCGTGTGTTTAGTACCTGTGGCAATGCAATGGCCAAAGGTGAGGTGACCTCCTCAAAGTGAAGCAGTGTGCTGAGGACAGAGGCAGGACCAGGAGCACAATGCTCTGGCTGCCTGGAGTATGGCCCATGAAGAAGGCCAAGCTCCCTCCCTGTAATCATAGGGAAAAGTAATCAAATTACTGCCTTTCATGTCACATTAGTGAAAATGGATACTAGTATGATGCATATTAATATAATATGATGGGAAATTGCTAATACAATTAGACCATCACATTTTATTAGTACTGGAGTGACAACTCACACTGAAGAACAGCTAGCTTGGGCTATGGCTGGGAACGAGCACAAGCCTGATGTGCAGGGATAGGGACAGTTATTTGACTTCTACAAAGCTCCCCCTCTGTCACCCCCAAGTTCTTGGTCACCTGAATAAGCATTACACCAGCCCTTTGTAAATTGTGTGTATTCTTTGTGAAATAGTCCTAATCTCAAAATTTATAACCCTCTCGCATATGTTTTTGTTCTTATATATAAACAGACATAAATAATATGAGAAAATCAAAATATACATTTATATAGAGTCATTTATATAGAGGAAGATGGTATACATTTTCCTCAATACATTCTACCTTTTTATTTGGGCTTGTATCTTCTTCACTCTATCAAGTTATAAAATGATCCTGTACAGGCTTGGTGGGTTACATATTGCAAGAGCTATCCCAGCCCAGCCTCCTATAACACACTTCCTTGATTGGCATGCAGTGTATTTAAACAGGGATGATCAAAAGTTGTGGCTGTAGTATTGTCCATGTCTTCCTTTCTGCAGCACAAGGACTTCCCTATGGCAGCAGGGACCTGTCAGCTGGGCAGAAGTGGGATTTCTTTGCACACTGATGATGCTCATCCCCATACCCGGGGCCAGCCTCCAAGTGGAAAAGGCTTCTGCCTTAGCTGGTGGTCCTGTGATGCAGCAGCAAGTGAGAGGTCCCATCAGGATGAGGTGCTTTTCCTATTGATATGCAACTTGTAATCCCAAACAGCCAAATGCCTGAACAGGAATTGCTTTGCTGAACAGTTTCTGGTGCTGGCCAGCAGCTCTACATTGGAAATACCATCTATCACAATAATATTATCTATAACAATAGTATTATCTATCCTTTCAAGGCCAGCCTGGGTGGGGGTTTGAGCAACCTGGTCTAGCGGAAGGTGTCCCTGCCGATGGCATGGACTGGCAGGTTCCATGGGTTGGAACTGGATGAGCTTTAAGGTCCCTTCCAACACAAACCATTCTATGGCATCCAAAAGCATGCTGTGGGTTTACTTCAGCAGGCAGGTGTAATCTTTAAATACAATGCCCAGGCTGGTGATGGTGTTTTTGTTGAGTTGGAGAACCAAGGAAGAACTTGGCGCTCTGAAAACCAGTTATTTCATCGGTACAGCATGGAGAGGATGGCACTAAATACTTGTGCAAAACTGAGCGGAGGAGGAGATCCTTTTCTGGAGGCTTAAGGCACTGGGAAGTATTTAAAAGAAAGATGTTTGCAATTTGTTAGATTCAACTGGAGCCCAGAAATACCCAGTGTGTTGTGTTTCTGTCTCTTGTTAATAGTTTCTACGACAAAAATAGCTGCGAATTGTGTTTATAGCTGGTTGTCACCCCATGAAAGTAAGTGTGTTTCTGTGCACTCGCACGGAGATGTTCTCCCACTTGTGTTTTCAATAACACCTTTAGCTGAAGCACTCCATAAATGTGAGCTCTAACATGGTGAAATGGGTAAAGACTGATTATTTCTTATTTGGTGAGAGAAACTGAGGCTGGAGGGAATCACAGGCAGTGAAGGAGGGCAATGGCTTAAGCTCAGGCTTGGGAAGTGGCGATGGGAGCCTCAAGCCTAATTAAAAATGTATTTCTTTTTTGGGGTAATACTCCACCAAGTATTGCACAAGAACTGTGTCTGTGGTTCTGCCCATTAAAATGAATGAAATATTTATATTTTATCTTTACTTCAAAGTCTGACACTGAAAGGAAAATACCTTCTAAGTAGTTTAATGTGCAAACAGGTTCCCAAACTGGGAAAATGTGTGCTTATAGTAAGTAACAAAGACTACATGAATATGTACAGGTCTGCAAGTTTAAGGGCTTCCCTGACCCTTTGGCATGGGCTGCTGATGTGGAAGGGTGCAGGTGAGGAGGAGGAAGGTACACAGTGAGGAGTGCATGAAGGAGCACTCCTTCTTCTCTTGCTTTTCTATTATCGACCATCTTTTGTGCAGAACATCTCCTGAACCCTTTGATGCCTTTGGTTGTTTTAATGCCACAGGTTGCTTGAGGGCCATGGTTTGCTGTGGTCCAGCAAAGTCTTCCTGCCAATTCCTGAGCAAAAGACAGGGAAAGACTTCAAACACCATCAGATATCTTAGATTATTCCCATTATTTTGGGGATACCGATGATTGGGGTGCAGAGGGGCCAATGCTGCCTGAGTCTGAATGAGTTTGACTGGAAAGTGAGTCAAGCACCTTCCCCACCTCTTGCATTTAGAGAGAGTTTTTATCCTACTGATGTGGCTAATAATGATGCTTAGCTTTTCTGAAGTGCTTTACAAACATTAAATAATTAATCTACCCAAGAATGGGAGAAAGAGCACCATCCTTCCATTTACACACTGGGGAGTGGAGGCAGAGAAAAACATATGGTTTCTCCAGGCGAGGTAGGGAGGTGCTACCAGAAAGCATTGAGGACATGGACTCGTTATATGTGGTCCCTATCTGGGGCTACTTGACCACTGGCTAGCATGCTTGGATGGTGGGATCATAGCACTTGCAGCAGGGGATGATGTGCTTTTGCCATGCTTGTGACCCCTCTGAGCAGGAAAGCACATACATGGTGTTTTCTCCAGCATCTTCTCAAAGGCCCAGGTGGTCCCTCCAAGGAGAGAGTGGAATTTTATAGGGCTTTCTTTGTCATAATGAGGATGCTGGGAGAATGCCTGCAGTATGAATGAGGGCTGGTCATGATTTGCTGCCCAAGGGCATTGTGAATGCCCCATCCCTGGCAGTGTTAAGTCCAGGTCGAACTGGGTTTGGAGCAACCTGGTCTAGTGCAAGGTTTCCATGTCCTGTGCCTATGGCAGGGGGTTGGAACTGACTGATCTTAAGGTCCTTTCCAACCCAAACCATTCTGTGATTTGGCTTTGCTGCAGGAGGTTTGAATTGGGGTGGATTCCCTGTGGGATAACAACATGAGGAGCGAGAGGGGCAGCTGCTGGGCCTGGGATCATGGTATAGGAGCCAAAGGGGTGACAGCAAGGATGATATGGGCTTTGCTTTCCAGAGCAATAGAGAAAAATCATATTTGGACACTGTTTATAGCAGCTTTCCAGAGATTAGAGACTTTCTATAAGCACTGAGTGAAGACCTTTAACATAGATAAGTAGTGTTCATTTCACTGACGTGGGTTAGCAAATCCCAAGCTCGAATGGCTTTCCTTAAGCTCTTGACTTACAGCATGATGGCGATGGAGCCAGGAGGGATTTTTATGGAAGAGCTATAAAGGTGGGATGTGTTTTACATGAGGCTCAGGGAAGGGCAGAACATCCTGGCTCCCAGTGGGGCTGGCAGCCGCCTGCCCTTGGCTGTGCTGGGCAGGGAAAAACAGGGCTGGAAACTGGGTTTCTTACAACCCAGGGGAACATCCTCAATGAGTCTCTTTTGGCTGTTCTGGGATGACATTTTGCCTTGTTTCTTTGGGCCAGAAACTTCATCCTGGAGCTGAGAAACTTTCCGCAGTGAAAGTCACGTTGAAATTGATGTATTTGGCAAAGTGGGTTTTTTTTTTGTTTGTTTCAAAATCAAAAAGAAAAAATAAATAATGGCCAGTTTTAGCCAAGATAATGTGAATTTGCCCTTCATTTTAGCTAGAATGTGCTCTTCTATACAGCAAGGACTGCAGCACACCCGATTTCATTACTTTATTTGGCTTTTCCTTTTCTTTCTGCTGCAGGTCCGGTGCCGGGCAGCTAAAAATCATTTTGGCTTTCCCCATCTTTATCTAACCCCCACAAAGTGGGCCAGGCAACCCTGTTATTTCCACACAATTGAAGCAGTGTTGTGGTTTTTTATCGCAGAGGGCAAATCCCAGAATAGAGCATAAATAAATAGATGATTTTAGAGGACTGTAGATCATTGAGTGAGATGTAGAAAAGGCCCCTTGTTTTGAAAGAGCAGCGTGAGGCTCAGCAACAATGATTCTTGAAGCCTGATGAAAATCTCGGATGCTTTTGAGGCTCTGTGTGTTGGGTGAACTTTATATTTGGCACAAATGTGCTCATGTGTGATGCCAGCAACTGCCAGGGTATGTGGATGGAGCTGAATAAAGCTTATCCCGGGTTGGTATAAGGAAATATTGAAGCAGGCTGGGGACTGTCATTTCCAAGCCTTAGCTGGGATTTGAAGTCAGCCTGGTTTCCGCAAGGAAAATCCCTATTTTTTTATCATTATTTCTTTTAAGAAACAGACCACCCCACTGTAACAAATGCAGACAACACCTGTATCACTGTTTCCTTAAGGAGGGAAAACTGCAATGACAATTCTCCATGTATTCAAGTCTCCTTCTCATCTCCCAGGACTTACCCCGGTATGCCTCTGTTTTAAGACATTGGTTACTACCAGCAGTGCCCCCTTCTCAAATGGAATCTTTCAAACCCCATCTCCTTTGCTGGGAATGGGGAAATTAGGCCTGGAAAAGAGCAGCAATAAAACCACCATCTTAAAACTCTGCATTAAAACTCTTGGCAGCTAAGTATCCAGACATACATATACATAAGTATGTATACTTTTCTGTATGTATATTTTTTAGCTCAGCAAATACATTCTCCTGGGGTAAACCTTTTGGTGAGGGGTGTACAAATGGAAAGTGGAGGCAGCTCTCTTTCGCCATTTAGGTTGAGAAACATAACCTTTGCAAAGCTCTGTCTTGGAAAAGAGTTGGCTGGTTGCAATATGATGATGCTTTGTCTTCCCCCTCCCAAACTCACTACTTTGAATACAATAAAGTTGCTTTGAACTTTTTCAATTATTTAACAACTTTCAAGTGGAGAAATATTTGGGTCTTTTAATTTCATTTTTGGCTCCTTTTTTTTTTTGCCTCCATTCTGTTTGCTAAACAGTAATTGCAGATCTTTCCTGCCACCTTTAATACTCCCAGCTAATTATCCTGAAATAAATCTCTTTCAAGTCTGCATGCCAGCAGTTGTGGGATATGAGCGGCTCTTTCAGCTCCCGGCTGCCTGTCACTCAAATGGGCCTCAGCTGCAGCTCCGAATGATGAGTATTAGTCTCCCGCTGGGATGATTCTCCCAATCTCCCCACTTCCAACAGCATCTCCTAGGGCTGCACCACGCTCCTACCTGTTAGCCTAATCTGGGATTTTCTTTTGCTAGCGCTGTTATTTTGAAAGGAGGAAGAGGATTCCTGGGAGAAAGGCACTCGGTTAACCTTTTCCTAATTGCCATTCAAAGCTGAAAGCAAGGGGAAAATACAAAATAAGATGATGGGTGTCCCTGCATGGGAGGCTGGTTCAGGAAGGATGGGCTTACAGGTAGGTTCACTGCTGACCTCCTGAGGTTATTAGTTTGGCCAAAGAAGGGGTTTGGGTCCCAATTTCGGCTGCCTGCCCTCCCTGAGCATTTGCCTGCATTATTTCCAGCTTGTGCCCTGCTCGCTCAGAAACAAGGTTGTCAGGTTGTAGGCAGAGCTAAATGCTCCATCATTAATTTATTATGTGCTAGCAGTAATAGCGAGGGCTATTTTTAAATGCCACTTAAGCTTGCGCTCACACCTGGGTTGGTAATTTGACTATAGGACATACATAAAATGACATATTGTTATGCACTTAAAGATACAGTTTTAAACAAAAGAGGTATTAAACTATTAGTATTTAAAGTGCTTAGAGGTTGGGTTTTTTTCCTGCCTTTGGATGACTTAATGACTGGATTACCTCCAGAAACAGCCTTGCTAGAGGATACAATTCATGGGTGAGGTGATGGCGTGTGGGGTACCCATTGCCTTTGGGGTGCTGCTGATGGGAGGCTTAGCAGTGAGGGGTGCTTAGGAGGTGGTTCTGGGCTCACATCTCCACCTCATTCCTGAAGCAAAAGGTTTTGTTTAGACATTAAATGCACACACAAGTTGCTTGGCTGGCCTTGAAAGCCTCTTCCTAAAGAGCTGTTTTTCACTCAGGGCTCCCTCTCTAAACCCGTGATGGGCTGCATTGAATTAATTCTATTAGCTGCCAAAGGAATTCCTTGCTGCCGAATTATATTTCCTGTGTCTGTAAATCATTTCACCACTGCTTTCCCTGACAGTTATGCAAGTGACCTTTTGATTTCGATGTATTTTTTACTTTATTTATGGCATTGCTAACCACTCTATGGCTGTGCATCGCAGTAAGATTGGGCAGTCACGTGGGATGCTTGAGAATACAGGATATTTTATAAATATACATATGTATACATACATAAAGGAATGAAAGCAGCATGAAGTTGAATGTTTTAGACTTGGACCTTGGAAAAATAATATTTGCACTGTGTAAGTCATGTTAGTTTTAAGAGTCTATTTCTGGGTATTTTCACTTCCAGAGGAGGAATTGCTTGAAACCATCCTTCTCTAACTGAGCACCCTTTCTTTTTGTTACCAGGCCCAGTTATACAGAGGCCAAGCAGCCAGTGGGTTAAGTGGGAGCTGTGGATGCTCAGAGCTTTGATAATATCAGAGCCAAGGGTAGTATCATCTGACTTGTGTTGTACCAGGGCTGTGGACTCTCCCAAGGAAAGGGGTTATCAGACCTCCCCAACCTCTGCACTGGGCTTTGCAGGTGGTGTATTGCCATAGATATGTCTCTTCTGCAGTAGCAAAAGTAGTTTGTGGGTAAGGATGTGACCCCCAAAGCCTTTGGCTCATGCAGGGGGCCCTGCCCAGCCACTGTGCCTTTCCACCATTGTCTCATCCCAATGGGTCTGAGCACAAAGTGCTATGAGTACAACTGCTATTCTAGGCCGGGAAACCATGTTGGCATCCCAGTGCTTGATTTGTAAGTCTAATTAGAAGCTAGAAGTGTCAATGGCAGCACTTGGAGGTGCAATTATAGCACCTGCATAAAAGGAAGCCTGCTCTTTGCATTTGGATCATCCTCTGGTTGCAAGCCTAGTAGGAATAAAGTGGTCTAATGAGGTGAGGTGGGCTGATGTGTGCCCTGCTATGGATGAGGTGCCCTTTTGGGTAGGAGGCAGCCAAGAAATGAGATGTACTGCTGTCTATAAAACATACTATAACATACTATAACATAGATATAAAAACATATATAACCCTGCAAACCAGAATAGATCCCTGTGCTGGCCCTTGTAACAAATCCAAGGTGTCATGGTTGGATTGTGCAAGGTTTTGCGTAAGTAATAAATTGAGGTTTCCTGCACAACATCTGGTCAATTTGGCTCTTATCTGGCTCAGCAAGAGGTGAAAAAACGCTGTGGTTCTCCTTTACTGTGTTACAAGTATAGATACCTATTCATTAGGAAATACTGAAATAGAAGTTTGAAAGTACTCTCATGTTTATTGCTCAATGCTGAATTAAAGCTGTTTGTAATGCGCTTTTCAGGCCTGGTTAGATAGCACTGCAGGACAAGCATGTCATTCTTAAACTGAGTTTGTAGCACTCCTGCCAGGAACGATGTTTACAGTCTTGGAAAGCAAAGCCCATGATAAGAGCTGCAGTAACACCATGCCTTTACATTGTGCCCCTTACAACTTCTGTGGTTTAATCCCAAAACCAGACTTAAGTTTCGGAGCTGCTGAGCCCTTGTCACCAGTGTCTGGGGTCATGTAGTTTGGCCCAAACTATCCATTCCCCAACTGAGAGGAATATATGATGTGTGCAACAAAATACTAATGTATTCCATAACATCTCAGGAGCAGAAAGCTCTCTCTGGTCCAACATTGTTGCATATTATGGGTGACGTTGCTCAGATAATGTTTAATGGTTGGCATCACTTGCATCCTTCACAGTCTGCTCCTTCTGCTTTTTTACCCTTTGGTCTCTGGATCTTCCCATTCAGTCTCCATCCCCTGTCTTTTTCTTTAAATTACATCTTACTCATTATCCCAGCTTCCGTCTTTCAACCTCTAAAACCAACCTGAGAAAAAAACCTCCTTTCACTTCTCCTGTTGTGTTTGCCCACAGCCTTCCTGAAAGAAACCAATAAATAATGCTCCTCATCCCCCTAAAAATTAAATTAAACCCAAATTTCTCAGGGGAAGAGGCTAGGTTAATTACAAAAACCTACCAATGCCATATCTAAAAAGGCTCCTTCATTTTAATTTTTAATATTGAGGATGAAACTTAATATCTGATCCTTTTTTTCTTTTTTCTTTTGGCCAAACTAGTCAGTTTAGAAGTGGAGAGGCTGCCAAACGCAGCTACTATTATTCTGCCCAAAAGCTTCTGTTGGTTAACTCCTTGCAATGTGAGGGTGGTGAGGCACTGGAATGGGTTGCCCAGGGAAGCTGTGAATGCTCCATCCCTGGCAGTGCTCAAGACCAGGCTGGACAGAGCCTTGGGTGACTTGGTCTTGTGTGAGCTGTCCCTGCCCATTGCAGGGGGTTGGAACTGGATCTTAAGGTCCTTTCCAACTATAACTATCCTATGACTGTAAAGGGAAAGACGGTGCCATTCCAGGCCGCAGCCAGTCGAAACCTGCATGTTTAACACGTTTAAGGTTTGGTAGGAGTTACTTTCTGCTTCAGCACTGAGGGCTTCACCCTGTAGCCTCAGCATGTGCAAAACACATTCAAGTATCTGGGTATTAAATTTAGTAGAAAAACTTGCTGAAGCCTCGGAGATCAATGGGAAAGTGTATATTGGATGGCTGAAGAAGTGTTACGTTTATGTTTGAAAGCAAGATGGGAACCAACTGGTACCTCTTGATGTCCGTAAGTTGTGTGTTGGCCATTAGGGAGTGAAACTGGCCCAAATAGGGATTAACTGTGAATCTGAATGCGAAATGGCAATTTGAAGATGGTGACTCACAAAATCCAGCCTGCAAAAAAAGTGTCTTGTTATACAAGGGTGGTGAAATATTTCAAGTTAGTTGAAAATATTGGCAAAATGAGACCAGAATGAAGAGTTTTAAGCGTGTTTGATAGGATGTTTGGGAATGACAAGGGAAGCCACAGTGTGTAACAGGGTTATGTTTGTTAGATCATGTAAATATTACTGTTATTCAGCAAGAAAGACATTTACAAACCAGATAATTGCACTATTGCTGTTGAGCTCCAATCAGTGCCATCAGTTCTGCTGACTGATTTACCCAACACTATATTCCCCTTAGGCTCTATACCTCCCCTTAGTACCTATTGATCTGTGTATCTACACCCAAATTTACCATATCCATACAAGCGTTTGAGTGCGCACACAGGTATCTCGGGTTGTTGCTGGCTGACTCTTTCCAGAGTCAAACAGGGGGAAATGGTTAAATATCCCATTGAGCTTGGCTGCCTGGTGCAAGCAGGATGCTTTGACTCTACGTGAGATCCTGCTCTTTTTGGAGCATAACTATTATTGGAAATTTGCAATGCTAAATCATTAAGTTCTAAGGAGCTGAAGGGGGAAAATGAGAGCTCTCTTAAAGGACCCCAGTATGTTGTTCCGGGCTTGCTCCATGTTGTTCTGTGTACAAGATAAGCCACTGTTAAAATACTTCTTGCTGCATTGTATAGGGCAAGGTCCAGGCTGCTTACAAACCTACCCTCTTTCTGGCAGTGATGCCTTCTTTATGCTGGAGATATAATTATAATGAAACACTGAAAGGAGGAAATACAGGGAATGATTTCAAAAGGAAAGAGAAGGAATAAAAGGAAAAGAAAGCAAAAGAAAGAAAAAGCTGTCTGAAATTAAGCTTTTTAAACTGATGCAGAGGAGATGTATCTGTCACCTGCCTTCTCAAGCTTGAGGAGCTGGGTGTGTGCTGTCATGGGGCTGTCTCTGGTCTAGCAGCATGGGGAGCATTTGCTGAGGAGGCAGGAGCAGGTGGGTGTCCACTTGCTTGTGAACTGACTTATTTCAGCCCTTGGGTTTGGGGGAGATGCAGCAGCAGTGGCCAAATGGTCATGGTAGAGGTGATGGGTCTCTTCAAGAGATGGGTCGGTATAACGGAGGAACCCCGTAGGTTGCTAACATGATAAATTAAAACCAGCAAGATGGGCTGGAGTCTCTGAAATATGGTGTCCATATGGTGAAATGATAAAGCTTTATCACTGCTGCTTTAGAAGTGGTTCTTGTCTCCAAATGTCTATTCACCAGGATTTTTAACAGGCTCCTTGTGTAATGAAAACTCAGGTTTTGGGCCTGGGTTGAATAGTCAGTGATTGGAGAAACATCCCCTGGCATCTCAGCCCTTTCATTTCATTCCCAGTGTTGTCCTCAGATGTTCACTTGCTTTGGTGGAACTGGTGTGTGAGTGCCTGATGCTAGGCTTACAGGCTTTCTTTAAAAGACACTAAAGTACAGGAGATGCAGAGATGGTTTTTGTAGGGTTTAATTGGACCTGATCCACTCCCCTGTGTGGAAGAAGAAAGAAAAGGAAAACAAGTTCAATCAAAACAAGAAACCCAGCAACCAACCCAAAACTCTACGTTACTTGTCTACTTCCAGAATGTAAACCATCTTTGAAATCCTGCTTGTCTCCTATTGAAAGGTAAATTATAGGGGTCATGCACCATGTTGGTGGGAGTCAGGGCTTGTTTTCTTGCTGGCTTACAAATATACAAGAAGTTATAATTGCTTTTAATATTGTTACTTTTCTGTTGTAATATAAAGGAGAAAATCCAAAACAGAAAACTCTATAGCAAGGACCAATCTGTCTGTTGAAACCAACAATCTGTTCAAGCACTCATGCTCCCCATGCCCTGCACTCCTTTACTTCCTTTGGGAAGCACATCACCTGCAGCTGTGGTTGTAGAGATGGAGCTCATATGGCTTCACATGGTCCTCTCCTGCTGCACCAGTGTGGGGGGACCATGGAGGGTGGCTGTGTGGATGCAGAGTGATGGCTGGTGGGGAAATGGGAGGGAGAAAGAAGGCAGAAAATGGATGTGTTTTCTCCTGTGAATACAGCAAATGGCACTCTTTGCATTTGTGTCCCAGTACTGTCTTCTTCCCTTATCTTGTAGACCTTGGAAACAGCAAGTT